>NW_026892550.1:14958750-16199375 GCF_033815535.1 Pezoporus flaviventris | reverse complement strand
GTGTTAATTATAATCTGAACCAACAGTTCTAACAGGTGTGTAAAATTACTCTGTCAGAAAGCCTGAAAGATCCTAATCAGGCTAATTAAATTTACAAAAACAGGGCCATCACTATGTGCTTTTCTTATGCTAATTAGCCACCTGAGCTTGAAACTGTAAAACAGAAGAATCAGATAAGCCTTCATAAACAAATTCAGTTGACCAGGTGCAGGCTGGTTGAAACCAATCATTGGAACAAGCATACTGTGTACTTAACGCACCTTTTTACGTTACTGGGAGTGAGTGAGCAAGTTGCCTGACTGGGTTTAAACCACGACAGCTTGCTACTGGTTATTTTAGGAAGGCAAACGGCAACCTGCTAGCCCCCACTGCTGCCGGAGTGCAAAACCCACGAGAGGCAACCACTCCAGCGCCCCAGGTAAGGCTCCACCTGATGAGGCTTCACTGGGGATTCCTTATAAAGGTGCAATGACTGTCCCTGATGTCCTGATGGCGTGTCTTTTCCCAAGAAAAGATAAGGGGGGGTATATGGGCCTAAAAAAAGTAAGCAAATTAGTTCTCCCACAGTACCATGCTTTTCTCCCTGTAATGCAGTTTTCAGTCCTGGCAGTCAGGCTCGGGTGCAGACTGCCATTGCTTGACGAGGACAATCCCACAAAACCACCTTTGCCGCCAGAAACGCTGTGAGGAGCAGAAAAGGCTCTGACAGGAACCTTCAGGGAACAAATGTGGCTGTCCTCAACAGCCTAATACTAAACTTTGCAGGGGAGTGGAGAGAAAACCAACCCACGAGCAGGCTCTTCACAACCAGGAACTCCGGTTTCTGCTGGCTGTACCCACTGCTGTCCCCTCACGGACACAGGAGCCCGTGCTGCCTGTGGATGCCCAGCTCCGAAAGCTGGAAATGAAGGCACCCAGCCGCGCCTCCTGGCAAGGCCGCCGCGTGCTGGCGCAGCCCCTACCCCTGCAGCAGGAGGCGGCCTGGCGCTCCACCTGGCGGCCGAGGCTGCTGTTGACCGCGCTGGGCGGAGACGGCCCCGGCAGGGAGCGGCTCCCAGTGTGGCTGGGCGGGCGCTGTCCGGCCCTCGTGAGGGACGGCGCTCCTTGCCGTTCTCGGCCGCGCATGCGCAACACCCCAACGGCCCTCATCCGGCGGGAGTTGAGCTACCGACAGCTTTGCAGACACCGCCGTGTCGCGCCGGTGCTGAGCGGGAGAGGCGGCTGAGGCCGCAGAGGCCGCTGCCGCCCGGAGCCGAGCTGCCGCCCGCCCCTCCCTCCCTCCCTCAGCCATGAACGCGGAGAACTTCAGCGTCAGCGAGCGGCTGGTGACGGCGGCCTATGTGCGCCAGGGGGCGCAGGGCCGCCGAGCGCACGAGCTGTGCCTGCGGGCCCTGCTGGAGCAGGTAACAGGGTCGGGCAGCCCCACCGTGGGGCTGCAGGGCGCTGGGTCAGGGACAGCAGCACCAGCCCGGCACGGGGCTCCGCGGGGGAGCTGATCCCGCCTCTTCTCCGGCCAGTTCGGGCGTGGCCGGAGCATCCGGCACGGCCCGGCGAGCTCGGAGGTGTGCCGGGCCCCTCGGGCACACGCTGGGCCGTTCTGTCTCTGCGGCCCCCACGCCGGTGTTACGAACCTCTGACCCCCGTGCCGGTGGGCAGGGACACGGCCTAGGCTCGGAGGCTCGGCAGAGAGCTGAGCGCCCTGTATTTGGTGGCAGAGATCTGGCCGAGCCCCGGGGTGAAAGTCCGCGACTGGGACAAAAAATGCTGTCTCTGGGTGTGCGTGTGAGAAAGGCAAAGAGGTACAAACGGTTTTTAAAACAGTAAGATACAAACATACTGGTACATGAGATGCAAAATGATACTTGTGCCAAAACAGTCTTATTTTTGGTCTCCAATGTTTAGAAATAATCAGTGATTTCTCAAATGTTTAAGTTCTTGAACAATCAGTCACATCATCCACTGCATCACACTTAACTTTAAAACACACTTTAGAAACTAGGAAGTTTTACTGAATTCATATTAGTGTTATTAGAGCATGTAAAAAGAGCCTGTGAGCTATTAAACCGCTATAGTAATGTGTCATGGGTATATGGGTAACTTTCTCTGAGGGTCTCTTCTGCAGTTTGCAAAGACGAGAGTGCAGTTCTTAACACAGTAGAGAGCGTGTATCTGGTTGCAGGTTTTGATGTGTTATATTAAATGCTTTCCTTGCCTATTAGATGATAAGGGTTTGGTCAGCCTGAAGAAGAGAAGGTGCCAGGAAGACTTTAGAGCAGCTTCCAGTGCCTAAAGGAGGCCTGCAAGAAATGTGGAGAGGGACTTTTTACAAGGGCATGTAGGGACAATTCAAGGAGGAATTGAAATAGAGATTTAGATTAGACATTAGGAAGAAGCTCTTCACTGTGAGGGTGGCGAGACACTGAACAGATTGCCCAGAGAAGCTGTGGCTGCCCTGGAAGTGTTCAAGACCAAGTTGGACAGGACTTTGAGCAGCCTGGTCTAGTGGAAGGTGTCTATACCTGTGGCAGAGGAGTTGGAACTGGATGATCATCAAGGTCCCTTCCAACCCAAACAGTTCTATGATTCTGTAACTAGAAAGGAAAATATGCAGATAGGAAGATGTGTTGGAAGTGAAACTGTATTTCCCGTCTGCTCATAAGTAATAGTTTTGGTTCTGTAATAACCAGTTATCTCCCTTTCATCCTGTTTTCTCTGTTGAGTTCCTGTAGTAGTAGATTCTTGTCTCTAGAATACATCAAATAATGTATAGTCTTCTAGGGAGTGATTAACATGTATGTGCTGCAGTGGTTTTATGTGTACCTTAAAGAACACTTGAAAGTGAAAAATATCCTGACTGTTTTAAATACCAGGATATGGTAGTGTAATTGCACATAATATGTGGAAAAATTGTTACTAACTTTTCTTTGAATACAGGTTTGTAACATTAGATAATATAAAACAGTGTAACAAAAATAGAAACTGCTGTTCAGTGTGGGAAAGAAGGGTAATGTTAATCAAACAAGTTGCATGAAGCTTTGTTCATGTTTAATTTCCATGTTTCCAAGTTACCTGTATGTTGGTTGTTAAGGGAAAATGCCCTGAAGATGGATGGGATGAAAGCACCATTGAACTGTTTCTTCATGAACTTGCTATAATGGACAGCAATAACTTCCTGGGCAACTGTGGTGTGGGTGAGAGGGAAGGAAGAGTGGCGTCAGGACTCGTTGCCCGAAGGCATTACAGGTACAAGTTATTGTCAATTTGAATTATTCAGATTTATTATTGATGCTTTCAAATGGCATATTTTATTGTTTCTTGTTATCTGAGACCTTGGTAGCATTTTAGAAAAACAGTGTAATGCAATACTGAATTGGTACAACTTTCTGTATTAAATTTTCATTAATAACTCACTGGGAAGTCTTGAATAAAATGAAAATGTTTTGTCAGGGTTATGTCCTGTATGCTGCACTGGTGGAAGTTTAAGACATTGAGTTGACTGCGCATAAGAAAGCAGAGATCTTCCTGTTTTAAAACAATCTACGTGTTACTTGCTGTTTATTAATGCTGTGCAGGTTTTCATCTGCATATTATCCAAAACTACTGTCCACTGTAGTTGTAAAGTATCAGACGTTCCTAGTGAACAGCTATTTGTATTTGGTTTATTCATTAATGTCTTTATAATAGGATTAGCTGATAATGCACATGAAAACCCAGTCCAATCTATAATGGATTTTATATGAAGTAAGGAGATCTATAAAGACAAGAAATGCTTTAAATAGCTTGTAGCCCTTCTGACACTTAATGGGTAAGGTGCTGGAATTCTAGAGGCTCTGCCTTTATTTATTAGTATACTTTTGTGTGTGTATGTAGTGTGTGCTGAGTTCCTTGCTGTGGTGTTTTATCTAACAGGAATGAAACAAAGTGAAATTTCCTGCAATGTTTCTTCTTGAAAGATTGACACAAAAGCATATTAGAGACCAGAAATTTTAGTAAGGTTTTACCCAAGGAAGGGGATAGAGCCGTCCTCCCCTCCACTTATTTCTGCAATAAGTTTTACAGGTAATTTTGAAAGTGATGGAGGTAGGAGGAGATGGGTCTCAGGCTTTCTTTTCAGCTTAATAAATTTTAAGTGCTAGTCTTAGGGAGGATTGCTTCTTAGGAGAGAAAGAAAAAGTGGTAGTATGAGAAAGCTCTTAAGAACAAAACAGCAGGAATGAAAAAAGAAAATATTTTTGATGGAGTGAGGATTATGAACAAGTTTCAATTAATTATCAAGCTATTGATTTCAACCTATAGCTTGAAATGGAGAAAAAAAAAAGTCTAATTTTTAAAACTATGCTCCAAGTTCTAAGTTCCTTACACTCATCATACAGCATTTTAGTCTATTCCCAAGACAAAAACAGAATTAAAGCAATAAATAGATGTGTATTGTTACTAGCTTTCTTGAGCAGCTGCTCTGTTTTAGCCATAGGTAAAGTTAGTTCTGTAAGCTTAGATTTTATAAGCAATTTCAGGATCCTCCACTCTGGATGGTGCTAAATAATATCCAGCATTTCTAAACAGAGTTTATAAACATAATTTATAAACAGACTGCAGAGAGAGAGGTGGTATTGCGTGGTATATAATATTGAATAGTAGAATGAAATAGAGGAAGTTGAAGATGGAGAAGAAGATGGGTAAAGTGATACGTTAACCTAAGTGTCTTTCAGGACATTTTGTCACAGCATATGTTATTTCTTTGCCCTATGGAGATGAAGCATTTGTCAGGGGAGTATCTGTATAATACCACTATGCCTATGGTATGCTACACTAGAGGCAACTGATTTTTGTTTTCTTTGGAGTTGTGTGTCTGAACATGTCAGCATTTATAATGCTTGTTCAGCAGATATCAAAGAAGTGCTGAGGTGCACTTAAAAGGAAGCCTGCCAGATGCTAAAGGTGTTGCTGCTATGGGTCTTCTTGAAGTTTTTACTTGCATATTGGAACAGTGTAATCTACTGTTAACAAAACCAAAACCAAAAAACAACCCCCCCCAAAACACACCTAAAAAGATTTCATACAAATATATATTGTTCATTATAGTGGAACTCATTATGGTAGATACTGATGCTGCATTGGATACAGCATTTTCCACAATTGATTATCAAATTAAATTATTTTCAGTCAGCCAGAATTACTGCTTTGGGATGTGAAAAAACCATGATGTATGTTTTCAATTTTTTTTTTTTTTCTGTAGGTTGATCCATGGAATTGGAAGGTCAGGTGATATTTCTGCAGTGCAGCCTAAGGCTGCAGGGTCCAGCCTTTTGAACAAACTTACCAATTCATTAGTTATGGATATTATAAAGCTGGCTGGTAGGTGTAAATCTGAAAATATCTCTCATTTGATCAGGCATGTTGCGAGTTCTTCACATTAATTGCCAACTTGCTTTTTTATGTGCAGGTGTCCGGACAGTGACCAGTTGCTTTGTGGTTCCTATGGCAACTGGCATGAGTCTAACTCTGTGTTTTTTAACGTTGCGGCACAAGAGACCAAAGGCAAAGTACATTATCTGGCCACGTATAGACCAAAAATCTTGCTTTAAATCAATGATAACTGCAGGTAAGAAGGAGCTGACTGATTACACAGCGTATTCTTTTAACAGGTACAGAGCTTCATCTGGCAGAGGTATCAATTCATATGCTTGCACTAAGATCCAGGAAATAGTTAATGGATAGTAGTTCTAAGTGCTTTATTTCCACAGTCCTGATTTCTAACATGTGATCACATGTATGGGCTGTCTTCCTAATGCCTTGAAAAATGTAGGTATACAGAGGTGTATGACATAGTCAATAGAGAACACAATACTAAGGAATTTCCAGATCACTCTCAGACTTAGATGTCTAATTTGCTGTCCTGATAATTATATCAAACAAAGGCTTATGGTTCAAATCTCTTAAATTTATGCAAAGTATCTTTGTGTCCTAGGAATTGTGATTAGAAGGTGACAAGCTGTCTGACATGCACATTATTTTATTTCAGAACCTGGGAAGTATTAGCTGCCCTGTTTGGGTTTAATATTTCAGCATCATTCAGCTCACTGAGGACATGGGCTTGGTGCCTTTCTTAGCTCAAACTTTAATTTCTCTGAAATGGAGTTCCTTATTTACTCGTCTGTAAGTACACTAAGGGTTGAAGTGTGTTCTTCCACTGAAGCAGTCCTCTTTTGCAGACAGATGCTTGGGATCAAGGAAAGGGCAAGTAAGAGAGACTATAATTTTCCATCTCAGTGCACATACCTGCAGGTGGTGGCATAGATTCTGGTCCTATTTCCTAGGACACTTTTATTCTTTGCAAGAAAGAATAATTAGATAAAAATGACTAAACAGTTGGAAGCAGAGACTGGATTCTGTCCAGGTAAGCTGCAGAGGTGTGTAAAAGGAATTGGATGAGAACGAATAGAACGTGTCTATAGGAAAAGTGGGAGTGTTGTTGGGATATTATGCTTAATTTAGAACATCAAGCTAAGGAAATTTATAATGGAGAAGGTTCTGAGGAAATAAGATCAATCTGTGATTTTTCTGAAGAACTAAGACAGCTATCACAGAATTACTTAAAAGAATTGTCAGCCAAAAATAAGAGAGAAGCAGGTATCAGAAATCTCACAACTAAGTATTAAATGGAATCTCTGCCTTCCACATCACTAAATGAAAACCAGACTAGGGTTAACAATGCCAGTAAATCATTCTAGCCTAAGTACTTCTACAGGGTTTGGGCCTTACGTGTCAGCTTTAAGGCATAGTGTCAAGCCATGAAGGAAAAATTGACAGAGCTGCTGCCATGTTACAGTACTTTGAAAATCACTCTTTACCCCCACCTCCTTCTCCTTGACTTTCATCAGTAAACTGAATATCTGTCTGCTTTTTAAGAAAGTAATAGTAATAGTTGCTTCATGGTCAGGTATGCCATGCCCATGCCACACCTGTTTGGGGAAGAGACTATAGTCCCCAGTTCCAGTGTTTTATTCTGTAAACAAAACCTTTGTGATTTATTTATTTGTAAGCAAGAAATTTGAGCAACTACCATGACAGGCTTCTCTCTATAAGAAAGAAAACTCTTTAAGCGGTAGGTTAGGACAGCCATGCATTTGTCTAGCTGGATCTTGAAAATCTTTAAGAATAGAGGTTCCCTAACTTCTCTGGATAGCAGTTCCAGTGCTGTGCTATTCTCTGAATGCAAATTAGTTTTTCTTGCTGTTTATTCTGAACATCTGAAGCCAAAGTTTGTTGCTACTGCATCTTACTATATCATACCAAAGAGAGTTTGTCTGTCTTGTCTTAGTAATTCCGTTTTAGATTGTTGGGGGCTGCTATGAGATACTGTCCTTAGCCTCTTCAGCCTTGAAAAGTCTAGCTCTTACACCTTTCTTGTTGTATGCAGTATACTGCACCTTGGTAGCCCTTTGATGAGCTCTGTTTTTAAAACATCCTTCCTGAGCAGCTGTTCCAAACCTGTAAACATTCCAGTATTTAGAAGAAGGGGATAACTTCCTTTTTTTCAACCGTTTCTCCTTGTGTCCTTGAGAAACAACCTTACAAGGTTCAGCTGTTGTACATCTTAAATACAAACTTAGACTGGAAATTTAAAAAATATAAAAGACCTGGGAAATAGCTTGGATTTTGAAATGACAGAGTTCACTTTCGAAATGAGGTCACATGGAATTTTTATCTTTTAAGAAGTAATTTGGGAGCTTATCAGTTGCATAAGGCAGAGGCGTATGATGAAAGCCAATTCATAATGATGATTATTGCAATGCTACATCTAATGGCATCCTTTTTTAGAGAGGCGATTTCGTTGTGCTGTTATTTTGAAAGAATGCCACTCAACCACTTTCTTTGTAATTGGGAGGGAAGGAGTTAATGTTTTTAAAACAGTCTTCAAACCTGTTGCTGTTGCATGCAACAGGTTCTGTATCTATGTAATACAGGTTCTGTATCTATGTTCTTAATCCAAGACTGAAAGAATCTGTTAAAACAACAGAAGCAAGAAGATTTATCAGATTTATACTGGAACTAAAACCCCACAATTAGTCGGATTTCATGATCTACATTTAGATCTTGGGTTTTTTTGCTCAGGTTTTGAGCCTGTGGTTATAGAAAATGTATTAGAAGGCGATGAGCTACGGACAGACATTGAAGCAGTGGAGGCTAAAATCAAGGCTCTTGGTGCTGAAAATATTCTTTGTGTGCATTCTACGACATCCTGCTTTGCTCCAAGGGTACCTGATAGGTAAGTAGGCTTTGAAAGAAGTTATTTTTTCCAGTTACAAAAAAAAAACAACAAAAAACCTCCATGTTTTGAATGTCAGTTTTCCTAAAATTGGTCAATTACCACCAGCAATTAGTGAAGATACTTTACTCCCCTTGATTAAGGAAAGTGGCAGGTTGAAACAATGTTCCACTTTGAGAAAAGTGTATTAGGAGAGTGAGAATAATGCAGAAGGTTTCCTTCTGTCATATAACTGAGGTTAATGGTGATCTGCTGTGGTGAAATGAATGTCATTTTGGCAGTGGTTTTCTTGTCATTTCATGGAAGTACTAAAGTAGACTTCCACAGAAACATAGCCCAGGGAAATGTAGTTCCAAAGCTAATGCCATGTTTTAATACTACTCTTGCCTTTTCTGCTCGTCTCCTTTAGCCAGCTGTGAATTTTCAGAGGCTGCTAAACCAGTTGAAAAAAAAGCTATAGCTAAATTTTAAATCTTTGCTTGCATTATTCTGTCTTCTGTTATACTGATGTTTATAGGGCTTATTAACTGATACAAGCAAACACTTGGAAGCATCTAGGGCAGATATGCTGGGTGAGTGTAATGTATGATTTGCCATCCTGTAACTTGCCATGTTTTGAACATTTGCTGCCTGATTGTATGATGCTACTTCTTACAATTTCCAGCTGTTAAATCACCATTAAAAGAAGCTTAAAATACATTGCATTCTTTGCTAATACTATCATACAGACAGAATGGTTTGGGTTGGAAAGGACCTTCAAGATCATTAATTCCAACCCTCCTACCATGGCTGGGGCCACCTTCCACTAGACCAGGTTGCTCAAAGGCCTGTCCAGCTTGGCCTTAAACACTGCCAGGGATGGGGCAGCCACAGCTTCTGTGAGCAGCCTGTTCTAGTGTCTTACCACCCTCATAGTAAAGAACTTCTATATCTAAACTAAATCTACACTCTTTAAGCTTAACGCCATGCCTCCTTGTCCTGTCACTACGTGCCCTTGTAAAAAGTCCCTTGTCAGCGTTCTTGTAGGCCCCCATTAGGTACTGGCAGACTGCTATCAGATCTCCCCAGAGGCTTCTCTTCTCCAGGCTGAATAAGCCCAACTCTCTCAGCCTGTATTCATAGGATAGGTGCACCAGTCCTCTGAGCATCTTCGTAGCCCTCCTCTGGAATTGCTTCAGCAGCTCCACGTCCTTATGTTGGGGGCCTCAGAGCTGAAAACAGTGCTCCAGGTCAGGTTTTCTGAGAGTAGAGGGCTACAATAGCTTCCCTCAACCTGCTGGTCACACTCCTTTTGATGCCGCCCAGCATATGGTTGGCTTTCTGAGCTGCAAGCTCACATTGCTAAGTCATATTGGGCTTCTCATCCACTAACACGCACAAGTCCTTCTCCTCAGGGCTGCTTGCAATCTGTTCTCCTTCCAGGCTGCATTTGTGCTTGAGATTTCCCCAACCCCCATCCAGGGCCTTGCATTTCACTTTGTTGAACTTCATGAGGTTAGCATTGGCCCACCTTTCCAGCCTGTCAAGGTCCCTCTGGATGGCATCTCTTCCCTCCTGTGCACCACGCAGTTTGGCGTCTTTGTCAAGCTTGCTGAGGGCGCGCTCAATCGCACTGTCCATGTTGCTGACAAAAACACTGGACAGCACCAGTCCCTATACTGATCCCTGAGGGACACCACTTGTCTCCAAAGTCTGGAGGGACATTGAACCATTGACTGCAACTCAGATGTGTCCATTTACACAACTTCCATAGTTGCTATGAAGATGTCATTCAAGCGCTTGCTGAAGCTGAGATGAACACACGGTTATGAATGAGAAATAGAGTATCTGAGACATTATTTCAGCTTGTAGTTTGGTTATGTTGTAGTTTGGTTATGAAATACTTGAAAAACTCAATCTGAAAATGACGTGTCGGAGTAGAGATGTCTGAAATACGTGGTATATTGAGTTATTTATGCAAAAAGGAGCACCACTGTTGCTTGCAAAACCTGCTTTCTCCGTATGATGAAAATAAGTATAAAGAAGCAAATTTCTTAAGTTTTACAATTGATAGGCATATTTTATGGGCCTCTATGTAGTACACTGAAATACGAGGTATTAGTAAAAAGTCTTACTTTTTACATGATTTTAAATACATTGTCTCAGTAGTGCAGCTGGTTTGAATTTATCACAAAATTGAAAACACTCAGAGTTCCTTTGCAGTGCATGCTTTTTGTTAATTGTTTTGTTATCTGGAAAATTTAGTTGACTATTTGTAAGTGTAGGAAAGAAACATTGACTCTGAAACATGGCAAGTAAAGGCATGTTTCACTCTGTTCTCCTACCTTTAAAAAAGCTCAGTATTATAGGCTAACCTAGTTGCTGGGGGCAAGTTAAAAACGTACAATTCTGTAAGAATACTATGAACATTGCTTGAGGTTGACTTGCCGATTTATTGGCTAACTTAAATCACAGCTATAAAAATTGAGTGGTCTATTTTACAGCTTGGGTAAAGGAATGTTTTCCTTATCTGCTTCCCTTTTTTGACATGCAGTTGTTTTGTCCTCTGCAACTAAGAGATGAATTATTAGATAGTGGCCCTGTGGCCTGATATACCACAGATATAGGAGGATTTGAATACACTTTCTATTTAAAGGATACTGTCAACTGTTGAAGGCCATAACATTCATCTTCCTGCAGGAAGGAAAATCCCATACAGCGCTTCTGGAGGCTACCATTTTAAATGTCTATTTTTAGATATCTTGCATTTGTAAGGCTTTGTTTGGTTGTGGTGGTGTTTTAAAATTTTAAGTGGTTTAGGATTGTTTAAAGGTCGGGGTAAGAGTTTTATGCCTGTATACCTATAGCTTTCCTTCCAAGTATTGTTTAACTTTATGGAAATGATTCACCAGTGCATAAACCCCATTTGAGAGGCATCAATTCTCACAGTCTTTTACCAGCTGCTGCTATAGAGTTGTTTCTAAAACTACTGTATTTAAGTGTCTTTTTCAGTTAATGTACTTAGCAGTACTCTGTATCTTGTTGCTTTCATTAATATTAGAAGAAAATTCAAAGCTTTCATAAACAAGAGAGAAAGAATAAATTGGAAAATATTTGTGTAAGTCCTGTTGGTGACTTTTAAGAACTTGAGTAGTAGCTAAACTTACATTAATGCTTTGTTTTTCTGATACGACTAACAGCCCTTTTAATGGTTCATTTTAAGCCTTGGAAGTGGACAAGTGCTATGCATGATCGTTTGGTTCCCTTACATAATCCATATTCGTTTGAAACTGTAGCACACTCATCCTGTGCTGTAATGTGGATCTAATTCTTCAGTATAATATCTTTAGGAAAAAGAAACTTTTCTGCTAGCAGTACTTGAAGAAGCTAGCTTAGCTTATTGCTACTGTAAGTCTCAGAAAGTGAGAAAGACAAACACCTGTAGCAGGACACCCTCTATGTTTCCAGTTTGGTGAAATTCTCCTCTTGCACTTGAAAAGAAGTCTCTAAGAGGGGAACTGTTTTCCTTTGAGTCTCTATGGAAGGTGAGGAATGACTGATTAAAATCAGCAGATGAGAAGACAAAAACTTTGCCCTCTGTAGTGTTAGAGTTTCCTGAAGTATTCTGGTAACATTACATCGTTCAGGATGTTGATAAATGTGAAAAATTATTTGACATGCAGCTGTTGACAAATATCTCGACTGTAGAAGATCAAGGCATACATTATACTACTGGTGTTTCCTAATCATTAAATACTTGTGATTTCTTTAGGGATAATACAGTGGTGGTGATGCTCTCATCACCTCAGGATTGAGGTTCATAAAATTTAATCTGAATTTTGCAGCTGAATTTTGCATTAGAAGATGACACTAGGCAGTGTAATAGAAATAGAATGCAAAGGAATGTCACCTCCTGGAAAATGTTTTCATACTCTGTCACATTTTATATGAATGTGGGTAAAATATAGTGAGAGGCTGTACAGAAGGAGATAGAGTAAAAATGCATGGGAAGTTCAGAGTTTCCAGATTATTTTTTTATATTATCTTTATCATCACTTGAAATTATTATATATTACCTTATTTTTTTTTCAAATAGATTTAATTTCTAAAATATATTCACAAATTTGGGGAATATCAGGAGGGGTTGTTTGGTTTTTTTTTTGTGTTCTTTTTTTCTAATAACTCATGACTGGAGTGCTTCACAAAAGTGTACAAAGTACATGTCTGTTTAAAATGCTGAATTCAGGCTCTTACCCAAAATTACCTATGCACCCATTTAAATCCCATTTGACTGAAAAATCAATCCAGGCTGAGTTTACTGTTATTTCAGGGATTTCTAAAGGCAAGTGAAGAGTAAAGGGAACAAAGTTTTAGTCTGTTGATCTCCACATTCAGACATTTTAGGGCTTTCCATTCCTTTGAAGAATATCTATTAATCAGTTTATCTGAAATGTGCAAGCGAAGTTTCAAATATTAATTCTTTGAAATAAACGGAAGCAAGTAAAACTTCCTGTTGTATAATGATTTTGATTCCAAGATCTTGAAATTTCCATTAGGTCATTTTCAAGTAGAGTATTAGAAGAAAATTAAGACAAAAAAGTGTGAATAGCTAATCATTAGTTATCATTAAAGTAGTATAAATAATGCTTATATCTGAAACAATGATTTGGGATCTGTTTACTGGTTTCCAGACAAAACTTTCAGTGAAGCATGAAAAATTTCAGGTGTGGTCAACAATTTGTAGTACATGTAAAAGCTATAACAGAGTTTTCTTCGTAATGTTTATAACTTAAGGTGACAAGTGCTGCCTTGAGGTACTAATCAAGAAAGTTTCTTTTCTCATTCTGACCTCTTTGTAGACCTTTTGGTTTTTAATGGTCTGATCTGTAACGTGAGTTACAATTATCAATGCTTCTCTAAAGTACAATTTTATGCTCATAGACTGGAGGAACTGGCTGTGATTTGTGCTAATTATGACATTCCTCATATTGTCAACAATGCGTATGGAGTTCAGTCTTCAAAATGTATGCATCTTATCCAGCAGGTAGGAGCTGTGTATTTCCAATAGCTTTTTTTTTTAATGACAAGTATAAGTAAATTTGACTGTAGACAACACTAGCAGATTTTATCGGATGTTTCACAGCTTTGAGACTAATCCTATGTGTGTGGTATTTGGACAACTTTCTAAGAGAGCAGAGCAGAGGGAAATGGAACTTTAAAATAGCATTTGTTATTTCTGTTATGTGCTTTTATGTAATAAATGCAAATTTATTTAGGTTTTGTTTATGTTTGTCTTTCATAATTTCTTAAAATAGTTCCTAAACTTGATTAAAAAATAATGGATCATACTTTAATAGGGATTAAGCCTTCAGCAGAACGTGAGACATAGTTTCAACTGAAAATACAAGATTCTACAGCAACACTTTCTAGATGATGTCATTTCAAATGTTGGCGCAGAAAACAGCTGAGGAAACTGGGTTAAGCTCAGTGTTACGCTTGAAAACATTTAATTTCTGCTGCTCTTCATTTTGAAGATGAGGTTGCTTAATATCTGACGTCAACCATGAAACAGAATTTTTGTGGTTTTCTTCATTGCAATGTACATGCAGTGTTTAAGTATTTCTCTTTTCTCTTGGTGCCCATAACAAAAGAATAGGGGGTAATTTTTTAACAGGATACAAGACTGTATTTAGCTTGCACAGGTTTAGTGAAGTTTCAACATAAAGGGGGCTGTGGAATTGCTGAGGTTTACTGCATGAAATGTACCTAGTGATAATTTTTCAGACTATGAAGCTGCAAATGGAACCATTACTGTGTGGTTTTCTGATTTTGGGGGTTTGTTTGTTTTCTTGGCTTCTTGGTCGGTTATTTAGGTTTTTTTTGTTGGTTCTTTGGTTATGCAAATGTATACATTTGAGCTCTGATTTGGTTTACATTTATTTACAAAATTGTATGCCATGGAAAATGTACTGTCTGTGAGGAAGTAGTTATTAATGAAGGAAATGTACATGCTGAGCACAGTGTCAAAAGAACATGCAAGAATATCACAGGAAAGAGCTTTTGAGACCATTTCATCCGTCATGCTTTTCCTCTGGTGGTCTCCTGTCAATTAAATCAAATGATAGCTGCTGGCATTCTTCTTCCCATCAAAAAGCTGACAAACTCGGAATGCTTCTTCGTATCTCCCAAGCACTAAGCTATTGAAACAGAGAAATAAGAGGTTTAGATGAATTTGCTTTTATCACTCTTTTTGCCATAGGTATGAATTCTGTTTTATTTCTTGGGTTTAGTTTGTAGTACTTTATTATGTATTTAAATATACTTTTAATATGTATGTTCTTTAATATGCTTTTCAGGTTCTGTTATGCTGCATACTTTTTAATTGTAGATTCTGCAGTACATCTTCAATTTGAGTAATATGCTACTGTGAACTGTATTTTTTTTCCTTTAAGAATATGTGAGGGGCTAGGTATACAGACATTTTGTTTTCTAGGAAGTGAGGAAACCTGCTGTAGGACGTTATCTGGATCTTGATTTTGCAAGCAGCCTTATTAGGAGTGCTGTCACAGCCCACTTGGTTTAATGCAAATTTATACACGTATCAAGAAAAATCTCCTTCTTTGCTAATGAAGCATTAACCTGTATCCCTTTACTGTGAGAATCTGTGAAATACTTTGAGTTGTGCAGTTTTAACTGTGCAAGTACCATTAAATTCCAAGGGTTTTCTTTTTGGTTGCTGAAAATAAACTACACTTAAACTTGCAAGAAGTAAAATCAATATTTTAAATCACAGCAGAATAAGAATTTGTAAGGTACTATGTAAGAAGACAATGGTAATAATAGTGAGCAATGCTAAGAAAAGGTCATATTAAGATTTTTAATTTTTCATCACAAATAAAGTATGTGAGAGTGTTTTGGGACTTGTGTTTAGTTACATTGCTGCTGCATAGTTATGATGCTGTCACTTTTCCTATTTCCTAACGTATGCTGTGAATTTTATTTTTCTCTTTTTCCTTTTTGATGAAGGGTGCTCGAGTAGGCAGATTAGATGCTTTTGTTCAGAGCTTGGACAAAAATTTTATGGTTCCAGTAGGTGGTGCTATCATTGCTGGCTTCAATGAATCCTTCATTCAGGAGATCAGCAAAATGTATCCAGGTAATTAGGTCATGGGTTGATTTCATCCATACAAAATAACTGTTGAAAACTTGATTGCTTGCTTTCACATAAAATTTATTTCTGCTAATTTAATCTGTTTATTTTTTCATTTTGCTTTGTTTGGTGGTGGTTGTTTTTTTTTTTTGTTTGGTGGTGGTTGTTTTGTTGTTTGTTTTTTTTCTCCAGGAAGAGCATCTGCGACTCCTTCTTTAGATGTCCTCATTACACTTCTGTCTCTAGGTGCCAGTGGCTACAAACAGTTACTGAAAGAGAGAAAGGTAAGGTTTTTGGCAAGCAGCATGTTCTTGAAGTCAGCTGTTAACAAAGTCTTGTTGCAGAGTTGCTTTGTGTAGTAAATTCAGTTTCTGTCTCAAAACATACTGAACTTCTGAGCCCACAGCTCTGAATCTGGAAAGACAGTATGATAAAATGACTTCTTGTATAAATAGTGCTTATGAGTACGTATGATTTCGATGTTGTTTTCCAGACTAGAAAGCTAAACTGAGGTACTGCACTATCTTGTACAGTATTCATACTTGTTTTAAAGTGTGATTAATACAGTAGAATTTTGCCCACAAAAGCTGTGTCTGAGAAGTACTGTGCTGTGTTATCATGGTCACACTGCTTCCATGTCTGAAGCATGAGACTGGACACTCCGAGGCAAACCAGGGGTCTCTGCTCTTCTTAATTTGGCCCTATTGTGCCTTTGTGCTACAATCGTGCTTAATTAAATGCTTGTATACCACATTCTCTGGAGAGTCACAGCTTCTGGCTAGGTTATAAGCACTGTGCATGCCACAAAAAGAGGAAAAATACTGGAACTTAAGAGTGTTCATCTAGATACATAGTTAGGTTTCTTCTCTGCCTGTCACAGACTGTGTTTTATGTTGAGTATATCTGCATTGCACAAACAGGTAGTGGTCTAAGCTTGGAAACTACTTCTTCAGTTGTCCTTAATTCTGGACATATACACCTGATTTTGTTATGTAGTATCACAGAATATGTGATATTATATAAATAGAATACATTCTGTAGAGGGAAATGCTGAGAGTTAAGTACTGTTAATAGTAAAATCATGCATTATATGTTCCATTATTTTATTTAGAAACTAAGTTTCAGTTGTTTCCTACTGACAGCTTGCTAATGTGTCTGATTATCTGGCGGGGCAATAGTGCTGGATGCTCTGACTTGTTTCTAGCTACTTGTGGATGCATCCAGAAATTCTGTGCTGGAACTGAAATCCCATGGGAATAACTAGACTATAGAAAAAACAAACCTGCTTTAATGGCCTTACAACAACTAAGAAGCGATCTATACAACTGAATGGCTTACGAAATACTAAAAGCAATTGCCACTTTTGCCACTGTTGCAATACAGTTCCTAATGTTTTATTCCCTACTGTTGTATGTATTGCCATGTATGGTTTGTGTCTTCATTAAAATAGAATTCTATTTTTCTACCACTTCACTCTCATCTACAAAAGAATCCCAAGTGAACTGATCATGTTTTCTGCAAAGCTAATTTTGCTGTTAGATCTACACTGGTAGCAGAGATATAATGGGCAGTATACATATTCTCTAAGTCATAAATCATAATTATTTTGTAAATAAAATGTCCTAATAAATAGCTGCATATATTGACTTGTGATTTTCTTGGAAATAGAAGTCTAAAGTGAATAAAGCATTATATTTTTACAACTTCAGGTCTTTTTATTTCAAATATAAGTATACTCTATAAACACAGCCTTATTTGTGACATAAATACGTTTCTTTTATTTGATTTTCTTATAAAGAGAAACTTTTTTCTTTTTTTTGCTAAAATTTGTTTGTTCCTGAGTTATAAAAACGTAATAGTGGTATTTTATTGCCTGTGCTGTGTGAAAGCAACGGCAGAGCTATTAGGCTCCCAGCAGGAGCTATTTATAGCTTGACATTGAGTACTCCTTTCTATATCGGTGCAGCTGCACCTACTTGCACAAAAAGTCAGCTATAAAAAAACTTCAATGTTTTTCATTTTTACCATATCCTTACTGACATGGATGTTACTTCAGGTTATTTGAGTTTAAGCCAGAGAGGGCAGAATATTGCTGAGAAGAGTTTAATCTTGCAGAACCAAGAGAAGAGAGAGCCTGCACGGTTTTTCTTTTACACAGATGAATGGTTTAATACAGGCAGGGAAGATACCATACAAGGGAGAGGAGCATGCACATGGAAAAGGATTTTCTGACAAGCTGGCAGTTGTGGGGTGCGCAGTTGTCCAAGAGCATGAGATTGTATGTTATGATATGAAGGAGTAAAATGGTGCCATGGATCTGAGGAACCAGAGAAGGGAAGTAACACACATGCTGTCCAGGTGTCTGAATAAAGGTGGCCATATATAAAAGCATAATAAGAAATATTTTCAACAGTTGTATTTAGCCTCGCTGTTTTCAGAGAAAGGATGGAAAGCAACCACCAACAGTAATATTTTCTTGCTTATTCTATATTTTCAGCATTCCTTTTTATAGAACAATAGTTTTCTGATCTCAGTAGGAAATTCTAGGTCCTTCAGTAATGCAGATAATGACAGCTGATTCATAGTCAAATATGTTAATATCTTTGCTTTTAAAGAACTCATAATATTATGTAAATGTTATGGTTTTGTAGCAACAACTTTGATTTCCTCAGCACAGGCTCTGTTGTGTCCCATATTCTGCATACCTGGGTCTTCAAACTCTCTGGTTTTGAACATGTATGTGTGTGAGGGAACCAGGCCACATGTAGTGGATTTAGTGGTTACATTGTATTGCATAAACACTAGAATTCAATTGCTACCTCAGAATTGCTGGAGAGCAAGGACAAGGACACTACGTTCAGGATTTATGTTCAGGACCTTACGTATCAGTTTTGATTCTGATAGGAATAAATTGTTTGTACAGTTCAGTGTGAGTTTATATTGCTGCTCTATTTATGATTGAAGAGAAGAGAAAAGCTATTTAATGCTGGATATTAAAAATGTAAGATTTTAAATATTCTTACAAGACAGACATTTGTTACTACTCTTTGTCTAGTCAGTTTGCTGTGCTGTAGTTTGTCAGATGTGGGAATATTGCAGGATTTTCCTTGTGTGAAATATGTGGAACCATATTTAAATTTTAAAGTGGCTGAAGGCAAGATAGTTTAACTGAATGTAACCATTATCTTAAATGGTGTTGTGTAGTTAAGCAAGTGCCAAGTGTGAATGGAAGTTTCAAAGAGGCCTGTGTATCTAAGGTGTGCATTGGAGAGGTATGGCCCCTAAAGAGCCTGATCTCAAGGTCTTGCAGGTGCTGATGAGAAAATATGTTGATTGGTGTTGTTAAAGACCTTTAGAAGGGGGGAAAAAGAAGCATGGTGATTGTCAACATTAGTGTTACCTTATCAGGTTGCCAAGACTTGCTGAGCGGTTTTTGTTAGATTACTTACATAAGATACAAAGATTTAAAGGTTCCATAATTAACTTTGTATTTTAAAAACTTTCCAGTATGTTATAAATTCAGAACAAAATTTTTGATCTTGCAATGCAAAAGAATCTCAGTATGAGGGTATGTGGTATTTGTAGGTATCACACATGTACACGTACAGTGTCTATCATGTGTTTGGCTGCATTTCAAGAAGGTAAGCCTGCTACCGGGGTTTCTGGGGCATGTACTAACATGTCTCCATGCTCAGCACTGCAGCCTCTCTTTGCATGAGGTGGTGTGGTCTGATCAGCTCACAGATCAGATGCAGCTGGTCAGTCTGGTATGCAAAGCAGAAGAGAGGTTATGATGGTTGCATTATAAACAGCTGCTGCAGTAAACTAATTTAAGATGGGACCAGACCAGTCTCAGGTACAGGATATGTGAGTTGACAGTCTGCATCTAGTGCACAGAGGTAGTTAAATTGCTCTTCTGCAGTGTTGTCCTCAGCACCATATGCAACTGTATGGCTGTTCCAGGACAACTCTTTTCGGGTGAGAGTGAACAGGGGGGAGGGTGGAATGTTACAGACTCAGAGTGTAAGCAAGTGGGGTGCTTACAACCAGGTAGGATAGCTTCAGCCATGCACAGAAAGCTTTCTGGCCTTCACCAGTTCTCTGTCACCTGATATAGGACTAATGGCATATTTAGTATCCCTGTGTCCTACTTTTTCTCTGGAGTTACTGGCTTTTCCTGTAGTGATTTCCCTCTAGTTATTTTCATTTGGACGAGCAATGCCTATCACATGAACAAATGAATGAATAATGAATACTCACCCATAGTTAGTGTATATTCTATTAAAAAATAGATTTACAATGTAAATACATTACGATACAAATATTTTTAGTAACTGGTATGAAAGTCCTTGAAAATATTTTTGTAGATTATATAATTTTGTAGATTCTTATAACTTTATGTATTATTATATATTATATATGGAAGTAAGCCATTTTTATATGGAAGCTATTTATATATATATAATCCATACATACATATAAGTAAACCATTTATATATAATGGAAGTAAACCATTTTTTCTCAATAATTGAGTTGTTTGGCATGTCTGATGCACACACCATTGTTGACTTGTTCTTTGTATTTTTTGAGGTCATTTATTGGTTTAAGTGCTAGAAGGGCCAGAAAAAGTGCAAGACATTTTCATATAGTTTAGCATTCATTTCACTAGCCTGGTGAGGTTGCTTTGTGATAAGTTTCTAAGGGGAAAGAGTGAATTAAATCATGAAACTTAACTGACATTTAGTGCTTGGGCTGTTCAATGCAAGTTTAGCATGATAGTTAACTTCATTGGAGAAAACTTGAGTGCCTACCACAGAAAATCGATTATGTAGGAGTTCATTTGTATGTAATTGCTGAGGGTGCTTATGCATTTTCCACGTAACAGAAATATTTTGTAATAGAGGTTGGTTATAGATTTGACCTCACAAAAATATATTGCTTTTTTGCTTTTTTTATTTAAAGGCCATTAATCTATTTTGCAACAAACTGCTTAACTTCTGAAACTATGAAATATCTAGAGGGCTTCCAATCCAAAGGTGCAAAATAATGTCTTTCATAAAAACAAGAAGTTTTGAATTTGTGTTCAGGTAGTTTCAATCAAACCAATTAGAATGCATACTTGGATCTTTTGGAGGGTTTTTTGGCCATCAATCCAATCCATTCTCCCTTGTTTTAACACATTTCTATGTATGCAAAGGCTCATCTTCTACTAACTTAGATATTTAATCTTAATACATTTATACAGTGGGTAGCTGGTTATACAGACTGGCAGTTCTTTTGGTAATAAATACTGCAAGAAATGCAACTGAGAATTCCCTAGGTACATCACACAAAAAATAATTACTTGGGATTTTTTTTTTTCTAGTACAGATTTTTCTCAATACTAATTTCACAAATTATATCTCCATAGTAGACACAGTTTATGTATATTTCCATAAGGCTTTGCTTCAGTTGTAGAATAGCCAGCAGAGGGAGCACAAATTAATGTATGATTTGGATTTTTAAAAAATACTGATAAAATGGTTAATAAATTGGTGATGCTTATTGTGGAAAGCGAGTAAGAAGAGAGTAATGTGTTTATATCAGTGGGGGACCAGAAAGGAGCCAAAAGTATGAACATTTGAAACATAAATATTTTTCAACTTGTGCTAGTGAACTGTAAATAAACTTTGAATTGAAGCCACAAAATCACTTCATTTACACATGCCTCTGAAAAATGGTTCCTCATAAATTTCAAGTTCTGCGAATTAACCATAGATGCCTCTCAAAATTTTTGTTGTTGTTCCAAGTATTACAGAAGCTTTATGCTCATGTTGATAGTGGAATCAACAGCCTAATTCAGTTAGACTGTAAGATGGTCCTTTTTCCTCTCTGGCTGAATTCATTCCGTGGTGTTAGGAAGAACAGAGCAGGAGCTGTGTTCATTTGGTCACACATGAAGTGAGACTAGGTTCACTGCAGTGGCTCAAAAAGAGCAGCTGTAACATTCTTTTAAACTTAGCTACCGCAAAGGTTATTTGGTTTCGTAAGATCTTTGGGAGGTTCTGCTCAGAAACATACTTTTGATCACAAGCTCTAATTTGTATCTGTCAGAGTCCACAGGTCCGAACAGGATAATGGTCTACAAACAGCATAGGCAAGTCTGTTTATAGAATGACAAATCACTTGTCCAGAAGTTGATGAGAATGCTTAAATGGTCAGTCATATTGAAGCAGATGAGCAGCACAATCTTTATGGCCAGAAAGAGGAAAAATCTGGTGTTCAGTATCTTTTAAAAAGACTACCCAGTATCTGTATCTTTTTTGCTAGTTTTTATGACAGTCTAAGTATTAAGAAGGATAGAAAAGAAGCCAAAGAATGCAGCAAGAAGAATAGTGTTTAATCTCACTCTGTCCATAAGTGTTTTGAGCTGATATGTGAAAAGGAAGATATTAAACTGAGAAAGACCATCAGCAATTATCATAGATTACCACTGGGGAACAGGGAGGAAATAAAATATAGATGAAGAGAAGCAGCCTTTTATGTGCAGCATGACTTGTATCTGAGCCAAAACATTTATGAATCTCAGCTTTATGACACTTTCACAACAAAGGTGCAGTCTAATCAAGTGATAGCAGAAATCCAGGTAACTCCATCCTTTTAGTAAGCCTGAACAGGAAGGGCTGATTCCAGAAAGAGGGCTGGCTAGACAACAGAACTGAGTATTCAGGAGAGTACGTATTGTGTGAAACGAAATACCTTCAAGTGTGTTCTCATAGCCTTCCCTTAAGAGGCTGTATTGCCATTCTCATACAGAAAAAGAAATCTATGCACTAGTGGCAATTGTAATTGTGTGATATGTGATAACAGCATGCACTGTTTTTAGTCTGGAATGTATTAATAGAGGAAAAAGTAAGGAGCAATTTGCCATAATGTGGTCATCTGTTCATGCTCTATGGCTCAAGTGGCTGGGGTGGGGGAAGCTCTTGCAGGGGTGTGGGGGCTGGGACCTGCTGTGCAGTGGCAGTCTCCTGAAGATTTTACCTGAATAGGTTTCAGGGCTGCAGAGAGAATGACTGACATCCCAAGCACTTAGATTAGACCAGATAGAGAGCTTTGTAAGCAGCTTGAGGGGGAAAAATAGTGTTCAGGAAATGGAGCTGTTCCTTTATAGAGTGATTTCAGAGAATTGTCTGGCCCACTTATTTGGTACACATGAAAAGAGGATCAGCTGTACACCTGTAGGATATAATGGAGACTTAACAGTTTTGTGAAATAGGAGCTGTATTCTCTGTTTCATATCTAATAATGAAAATACTGCATTTTTTTTTTTTTCAGGAGATGTTTTCCTATCTTTCAAGCGAGCTGAAGAAGCTGGCAGATAACCACAATGAGAGACTGTTAGACACACCACATAATCCCATTTCCTTAGGTAATTGCTGGGGTTTATCTTTTACAAAAATTTTAATATGATGTGCATTCATAATGCACTTTCACATACAGTTCCAGTATATTAAGCATAGTTCACTGCCCTCCATTGAATTGTTCTTAGACTGATACGAAACTATTGAACCTACTATAAAAGTAGAGGAGTGACTTGGGCCCTGTATTATTTTACAAAATTACTCCTGTCCAACGTACTCATTTATTGATGATCAAGGCAGGCAGAAGATGTTAGCATTAGTAATAGTTTATAGAAAAGTAGATTTAAAAATAAATTATGGTATAATTATTTTACCAATCATCTTATAGTGCTGTAAAAGAGATTATGGAATTCCTACTCAAGGTATTTGTTCTAATCAAAAATTCTGCTGAACACAAAAGTAATATTGCCTACCTGTGCTGCATCTACCTTACATACAGGCAGTCTAACCAAAGAAGTAATCTATGACAACCTGTGGGAAAATTAAAAATGATTAAACGTAGCATTTGTATTTCTTTTTGTATCTGAGCACAGATATTTGGCTAGATTTTTATTGTTGGAAAACAGCTTGTCCTCTGTGGTTCTTTGGAGAATATAAGCTTTGTAGTAGTTTTGACCTGACCTTTTGTTATTTTAGCCATGTCACTGAAGAATCTAGATGAAAATAATGATGCTGCTGTTACCCAGCTTGGATCTATGCTTTTCACAAGACAAGTTTCTGGAGCAAGGTGAGGATGCTATGAATTTGAAAGAATTGAGGGGTTGTATTAGCATATATTTCCTGAAATCCTATAATATTTGTTTTGCACCAGTTCTCTCATGATTACAGATTACTGTTTGACAATAACCAGTCACAGAGTAATACCCTCTTCTAATCACTGTTATCTACTAGTAATGTCTACCTGCCTGAGCTAGCAGCAAGGGCCCCTTTGTTAGCTTTGGTAGGCTAAATAGATAATCTATGCCCATTTAATTTAGTGTCATTATTCCGTAGTACCCCTTGGTTTCATTTAGTTTCCAGCTGTTGTCTGATCTTACAGTTAAGTTGTAACCTACTTAGGGAAGATCTTTGTTTTGTTTATTGCAGCACACATACGGTTGTGCTGGATGCTGGGGAATAAGCTTTTAATACCCTACATAGCTTTTTGTCATAAGGAAGAAAATCCTGCTTTCTGTAACTAACTGTGCTAAAAAAGAAAAAGAAATAAAAAAGTCTACAACCAGCGCCAATCTGAGATGAAATTATTCTTAGAGGCACTGGTACATGGAAATGCAAGCCAAATAATTTTTAATGGTTTTGGTTTAAACCTTTTAGAAGAAGAGAATGATTTAAAATTTGTTTTGGCAGGATTCCTTAATCTGAATATTATTGCTGCCATGCTAACTTCTGCCATAGACTTAATGTCATTTTTTTGTAGCAGAGCCGAGTGTTTCCACATCAGAAGGTATGCTTCATTAGCTTGGATTATTCCACTTCCTGCACAAATGAATGACAGTAAATCTATATGTACTGTAGTTAGATGCTCTTTTTAATTTGCCTGTCCTAACTGTGCCTTGTTCTGCAATTTCAGCCATCTTTGGCAAAAATGATTCAAGAAATTCAATTTTGGAAGTTAAAACGCTCCAGTTCTTTGCCTGATACAAATAAGGGTTTCAGGTTTTTCCTTTTTTGATCTAAACCAACTAGTTCTCTTGTAGTATATACAGTTTGACCTGGCATTTCAACAGATTTTAAATGTTGTGCTGAATGTCAGTGGTAGGAATATCCACTCCCTACTTTGGCAGCATACAGGTTTTTGCATAACCTGTGGGCAGAGCCCTTGGACAGAGGAAGGATCTGCTAATCCTAGTGGTATTTGTTTGAATACAATTTCTTTTATGAACTGCAGGGAATGTCTCTGTAGAGGTATCTCTGTAGAGGTAGTAAATTCTTATCCATTGATTGTTAACTTCTTGTGTAGGCTTTAACTATAGCCACAAGGCAAGTTGTTCCTTTAACAAGTAAGGATGTGGATTTATCAGGAAATGGATATGTACTGGAAGTGTGGAGAAATAGGGTGTAATACGTAGAGGCTCTTAGTATGAGGAAGAGGTAAAAGCGGTGACAAAAAGTATCTGTGACAAGGGAAGGAATGAATATGAGGTTAACATCATAGGCTGGGGAAAAAGATCTGATGGAGAGGAAGGAGTGGGATGAAGTTGGGATCCTGAGTGCTCTGAATCACATGAACTCAAGACATTTTGGACTGCCAAGTCAGACGTCTGCACTAAAGCTGCTGTCAGTATGGTGATCCCAAGGAGCTCAGGGTCACCACATTGCCTAAGGAGCAGTGAACTGATGCAGGTCAGAGACAAGAGCGGGTCAGATAGTTAGGGCTTGTTATGGATTAAGAAGGTTTGCTGAAGGTGTATCTTACCCCTCTACGCTGGGAAGTTCATAAATACCAGTACCAAAGACCTTAATTTAACTGAAGAGGGGAAGGTGCATGCACATACGCATACAGACTTGAGCTAAGTCAGGATCTACTACTACTGTCAATTCACAGTGATGCTTGGGCACTGATTTGGACAATGCCTGATGTAAGCCTGCTTACATTGATATGTTTAGAGTTAACAGATACTACACTGTATAGGAACTTGTTAAAATGTGTCCATCATAGTATATCACATATGCTATCCAAGGCATCTTTAACTGAATCACATTTTTGTTTGTTTCAGGGTTGTTCCCTGTGGGTCTGTACAAACAGTGAATAACTACACTTTTAAAGGCTTTATGTCACATGCAAATGACTATCCCTGTGCTTACCTCAATGCTGCCTCAGCAATTGGAATAAAAAAGCAAGATGTAGATGTATTCCTAAAAAGACTCGACAAGTGTTTGAAGACTTCTAGAAAAGAAGGAAAGAAAGAAAACACTGTAAATGAAACAAGTAATTCTGATACAGGCACAGAACAACTTGAAGAGTAGAAGATACTGATTTAGTAACGGAGGAAAATATGCCCTTGTTTGAAGTATGTCAGGTTTGTAATGGGTTAGCATTATGAATCTGCAGTGCAGAAAATTTGTTCCTGGTCTGAAAACAACAACAACAAAAAGTTGGGCAAAACTCAGCTTTAAAAAAATGACGTGATTCTCTAAGGCAGAGGGCCAGACACAAGTTTTTTCGCAACATATCAATGCGCTTAGTATCTGTCAAAGTAAAGCTTTACATTCATAAAGACCTTGAGCTGACTCTTCAGTCTGTGAGTGACTGGCCCAGTGTTCAGCAAATTCTAGAATGCTTATTTACATGTTTTTGATTAGGAAGATTTTCTGTAGCAGTTCTTGAATTCCTTCCTAGGTGTAGACCATCCAGCAAGAAACATTTCATTGCTCTCAAAATAACTTTGTTTTGCATCAGCACACTTCTTAAATTTCATTTTTCAAACTTACTTAAGTTTTAGGATAGTCCTTAATGAATACAGTGTTGAAACTGCTTGAGGAAGTGATGGAGTTAGAATAGTAGTGTTCTCAGCTCATGAACTACCTAGAACAAAGCAGCCCTCAGTGGCAAAGAAAAACCTAGAATACCTCATATCCTGTCAGCACTCAGCTCTTGGAAGTATTTGCATAGTTCAGCAACCCACAGGAATTCTGATAATGAAAGCAAGGTGTTGTGGAGTCTGGGTTTTTTTTAACTTTTTATTTTTTCCTATTTCATCTTTTCTTTGGTAGGGTGATCAGGTCAGAGACCCACTGAAAAGCAGGAATGCCTTGTGGGATTAATACAGGTGTTTCAAGAGCCAGTGATATCTGAGGGTATTTTGGCATTTTCAGTCCTTCATTGTTAAAATTTATAGACTTCCAGTTCTGAAGTGCCTCGTGCCATTTGGTACTGTTGCTCCTGAGTCTGTGTGCAGTTGCTGATTTCAGTTAATTAAGCAGACAATAGATTCAGAGTCTGTTCCTGAAACAAAGGTTCCGTATCCCTGGGGTGACAGTGCTGTAGCTTGCAAAACTAGTAAAACTAGTTATTCTTAAATGCAGTTACTACATTGTATATAATTTCTGTCATTTTCTGTTCAAAGTGAGCCTCATGTTCAAAGACATTTCCTTTGTCTGTAATATAGTGATGCTTGGGATACCACAGTTAATGAGTTCTAAATATCAGGAAGTATTCACGTTACTTTGTTTGGTGGGATCTGAGGCATGTATCCTTCAGGGCCCTCTCTGTAAATTGCTTAATCAAAATCTTGGTGCTCTTAAAAGGATTGTATGTCCAGCGTGTTCAAATGAATTGACACAAGAGGTCATGTTAATATGCAGAAGTTAATGATATGCTAATTGTCGTGAAGGTGCTCTCGCTTAGTGAGGTCCATCGTATCTTAAGCTTAAATTGAACTGCTGGTTCTACATGGTTATTGCTACAGTTACACATTAGATTGCTTAAGCTTGTGAAGGTATGGCTCCCTGGACTACAGTCACAGTTGTTATTTGCTGTGCAAACACATCCTCGGAGAAATGTAATATAACTTGGCCACTGAGTCCTAGTGCCTATAAGGAGGTGTAAATGTATTTTTCTTTTCTTTCTCCCTCTCACTCTTCCCCCCGCCCTTTTTGTATTTAATTTGAGATCATGTTATACCTCAGCTTTTCCAGTCAGTAAAACTCTTGCACAAGCTTGAGAGCCAAAACTCTGCAGCTCACTGCCTCAGTATTCAGTATACTGGAGTAGCCAGTGAAAACCACAAAGCCTTAGTGATACCTTTCTTCCTGGTTTTTGATATTGCTGTTCTGTGCCTAAATGAGTAGAAATTACCAGTCTAGATGACTAGTCCCAGAATGCAAACATTAGAACTGTTGTTACAAGAGTTTATGGAGGTGCACAGTAGCAGCTAAAATAAGCATTTGATGGATGATATCCAGAAAACAAAACAGCAGTTACCTCCTCTGAGAGGAAGAAACCTCTCCCTTTTGCGGTCTCATGCTGCAAATAATCCAGTCACATAGATTGAACTGCTTTCTCAGGTAGTGATTTCTGGTCTTTGAAATGTTTCTCATTTGAAATCAAAGCTGAAAATTTCAACAAATCTCTATAAACAAGTACCCAGGGAAAGAATTAAGTGGTTTGTTTTGATTTTGACCTTTTAAACCTTTTTGTTATTTAAACAAATAATATGATTATTTTAATGTAAAAATAAATTAATTTGTGTGTCATTAATTTTTTTCACAAATCTTAGTCACCTGAAGTCAGGAAATTGAAAGTATTTTGAGAAATGTGCCCCACCATAGTGTGTAAACTCTTGAATTAAATATTCGTGTATGTATTACTTTGGTAAACTGTTGTACGAGTTTGCAGTTTTATTTGCTTGCTTTGTCCCTGTAAATGCCTTCAGTTTTAATTAATACTCATTTTTTAGAGATAGAAGCAGTATATAATGTCACTATAAATATAATGAAATTTTAATTCAAATGGCAATATACTTTTAAATAAATGGAGAAGACCTGGTTATTTATGGCATATTTGAAACAGGAGATTCAGTACATGATAAAAATATTTTTCAAGGAAAAGCATAAATCACTTACTCTCGATTCACCAGTAGCTGTAATAATGTGGTAAAATAACACTGGAACATACACCCATGAGCAGAGTTTTCATTTCCTTTGTATAACAGATAGAGGGAGATTTCATGACTCTGCCAGGTCTCTCACTAAAAGTAGTGCTGTGAAAATGGTAGTAACATGGGGATAGGTTTGCCAAAATACATAGAGTAAAACAAATATATTAACAGTATTTGCCTTCTGTGAAGATCCTTCAAAGTTTGTGCAGTGAAGTAAGAAACCTGTTAATTAACTGTGCAGCCCTTTTCCTAATCTCTACATAGGCATGTGTCAATAAAGGCTTCTACATACTTCAGTCTCCATGAGTACGTGCTGTCTCCAGCATCCATATTACTAGCGAGACACCTAGGAGAGCTCCCTGGGCTTCAGAACATGGTTGGAGTTCACACAGCAAGAATCTCTAGTGTAAACACCAAGAACGGATGCCCATTCAGTAGAGCTGTCTCGCAGCTACTATTCATGTAGCACCTATCTCTGTCATCTGGGTCACAGCATGTGCTTTCCAGCTATGAAAGAGGAATGGGCAGGCACTTGACACACTCCAGAAAAGCTGAGGATTCAGAAAGATAAGTTTAGGGGGTTACCATTCTTGCTACCTAGTCTGCTGCTCTAAGTTACTGCCCTGTAGCAGAGGTGGCAAGATTAATAGATACTGAAATGGGGGGTGTCTGAGCATTGCAAGTAGTAGCATGAGAAGTAGTGGCTGAAGAGCTAGCACATCTCCCATTCTGCTTCTGCAGAACGTATGTTCTACAGCTACTTGCTTACTGAAGACAGTAACCTTTGACAGTGGGTAGGGTGCATGAATAGGCAAGGACCCCTCAAACTGCTGCAGTCTGAATCACCAAAGTGACTTTTCCCCCCTCATGGTGCCTGTAACTGTTCTGTGAGATGCTTTCCTTTCCCTGTGATGTTGCATCTTGCGCTGTCTGGATCTATATAGGTGGAAGAAATGAAGGAGCAGATGGATGTACCTTATAAAAATAGCACTGGAATAATATAGTGCAGGCAAACTGACACAGAATGACCCATCTCACAGGCCCACTCTTGGTTTACTTCTTTTGTAGTATCTAAGATAATGAACAAAATGCAGGGCTGTTTGAGCAATAATACTGCCTATCGCACTTTGTGCGTAACGATTGCTTAAGATACAAAGCAAATAAAATCTACCAGATGCAGCAAATTCTCTTGAGCCTAAGAAAGCAAAAATCAAATGTTGCAAATGTAAATGCTGGCATTGCAGCTTAATACACATATAAACTGAGCAATCTTTATTGTGCGATCATCATTTTTTCAGAAAGGCTGGAGCCCAGAGACTAGCAAATGTTCCCATCTGCAGTGTATCAGCAGTTCTCAGTCTTCAGCTGCTGTATAGATAATAATTCTAATTGAAGAATCATTACATGAATCCATATGTGAGTGATAGATAGGCTATAGCCTTTTGTTCATGATGCTTTAAAAATTGAGTTGCTTTTTTCACTTTTATAAGGGGTGATTAGGTTGCTTTTTTTTGTTTCCTTTTTCTAAGTGCAACATTTTAATCAACCTGGCCTGACGGAGTTTGGCATCTGAAGAAAAAACAATTTCTGTAGCTGACAGTTTTCTTAAACAATAGCTATTTAAAGGCTTGAATTGGTTACGAAGTGACTCTCCGCAGAGAGAACCTTTGTTCAGATGTTTTTAATTCTGAAACCAGCTTGGAAAAATGTGCTCTCTGTGCTCTGTAATAATTTTTTAATGTATACTTTTTTTCCCTTAAAGATAGCAGCATACACTTTACTGCAGCTTAATAATTTGTTTTAAAAATCATAGTTAAAAAGGCATTTGCTCTGTTACTCATCAGGCATCTGTCGTATCAAAGAACAGTAATATATTTATCTTGATGGATAAGCTTCAGTGTTCTGGACCAAATTCAGTGTAAGTGGACCAAGCTTTCAATACTCCTCTGGGGATCCTAAAGTCAAGTTCAGGATCTAATTAAGATCGGTGTGATAATTATATCTCCTGCTGAACAGGAGTCTTTCATCATAGCAATAAAGAATTTCAACGAAATTCTTTACCATGGCATCAAAGCTGATCCCGTTCAGAAGCTGAATTGCTCCTTAGTGTGGATGGTGAAATTTAATTTGCCTTTAGATGCTGGATTCAAATCCAGTCTGAGTCAGCTGTAGCAAAATTGTAACTGCTTGGGTTTTGACCTAGTGTGAATAGAAAGAATGCACTGTTTTCAGCTGGATGATACCCTTCCTATTGGCTGTTCTCAAATTGCTGCAAACATTAGGCCATCATCTTACTACTGGCTGGGGGGGGGAGGTTGGTCTTGTACAAATAGCATGGCAGCAACAGAGATGTGCGTGTTATTAATCTTCTAGGCATCCCAAGCATGAACACACCACTTCACTGGGAATTACACATGAACACGTAGTGTTTTTACTGATCCGTTCTCTCCAAAAGCTGCTTCTTGGGTGCACTGCTTGTGATCAAAGTGTACCAGAGGAGCATGTGGCCAAAAGATGGGAGAGGAACAAGGCCTCCAACATTTTGGAAGGTTTCTAGATGGTTGTGTTTGGCTTTTGCTATGTATAAAGCTCATATTGCTGTGTAAACTCTTGAACAAAATGTTTGCAGCCATTCTCATCACTTACCTAAAATGTTTCTGAACTGAATTCGTGCAGTGGCACCTCTGCAAGCCCTGGGACAGGGTATGTTGCTCTGGCAGTGCAGCTGATGGACCATGAATACATTCATGAGCTCTGGCTACAGGAGGAGAATTTGGTGCCCAAGTAGGGGACGTGTTCCCTCTTTGCTGTGATATTCAGCTGCCAAGCAGATGTGACAAGTAGAACTAGTTTGCAGACACAAATGCTGCTGAGCTGTTAATCCTGTAACTAGGATTCTCAAGTCTGAGGAACTGCAGAACTAAAAGTGCTTAGTTTGGTCTGTAATATGTCGAACAAGGAATGTAGCTATTGAGGAAAGAAGAAACCGTCAAACATAACTAAATAGAAGCATCTTTTAAAATATCTGCAACATATTCTATAGACTCTCGATTAAAGAGTCTATACAATAAGTAAGATTACTACTAGTCTTATTGTCATCTTCTGGATCCCTCTGTAATGAAGCTACAATGCAGATTCTGGCTTCACATTCTACACAGCGTCTACTTCAATAGTGGGGGAATTGCAAATGGCTTAGTGGGTGGAGGAGCATGGGATACAGTTAAAAATACATCTTTAAATGGGAGATGAGGAAAGTGTCTAGGAAGTTTATAAAAATAGAAATCACCTGAAATGCTTGCCATGCAGCTGAGGTGGTCCTGAGTCTCCAGCAGGATCTGAGTGCACATAGTAAAGTCTTGACCTGCTGTACAGTGCAAGCACCAGAGAATGCTGTCAAAATACAGTTCTCATTTTATGCAGCAGTAGCCTGCCCTCTAATAGTATTCATTTCCAGTACTCTGTTCTCCCCTCACCCCACTGAGTAATTTTGGGTGGTTCTTTCAGCAGCCTCTGCTGTACTAGTGCATCCGAAGAAGGGTGGGCAGGGGGAAGGACGTTACCAGTGTATTGCTGTACCAGCAATGCAGAACTGCACATGCACCAAGTCAGCTGGAGCACACAAAAGCAGCAGGTGCAAGTGCACATGCCACAGGTGGTTTTTGTTGAACGGTTTATCGTCAGTAAATGGTTTGAATATAAAACCACTCATTAATAATGATGTAACCGATGCTGTTAAAACTCAGGCATATGTTCCATGCACAAACAGTCACACTCTGGTTTTCTCTTTGGTTTTGTTTCTAAAAATTCCAGCTAAATGTTAAATCTCTGCCAGAGGAGCCCTTCAGGTTTCAGAAAAGACTCACCGTGTTGGTCTTCCAGCAGTAGGTGGTTTTGTTAGGCCACTCTCTGAAGGCATGCTTGGGCATTTCAGTCTCACTGGCTCCAAGGCCTTTTGAAATGAGGTATTTCTCAGTGACTGTATCTTCAGAAAAAATCTGTTGTGGCTGCTGGAGGTCTTTGCAGGCTACATGCACTCTTCACGGTCCCTCGTGGTGACTTCAGGCAGTGACTCTGGATCCACACACTCATTTTCAGGTAAATAGTTTTTGCCCTCTGTTGGCACTGAGGTGGGCAGGACAAGCACTTCTTTATTGCTTGCACACCTTTATCACTATTAAAAGTTGTGGCGAATGAAACACTACTGCTGCCTTCAGCAAGGCTGTAAGGCATGTGTGAGTTTGCTAATGGAGTGGACTAGGGCTGAGGGTTTTAGCTCCAGTGGTGCCGTGCCCTGTGCTCCCAATAATGAAATGCTGTTGCTTGGCTGAGTGAGATGGGCTGCATGACCCTTCTGCAGGTGTAAGCTAGGCAGAAGTGACCTGTGCAGCTGGCCAGGGGTAATTTGGTCTTCTGATCCAGGAGGGTGTTGTGTTTTCCTTTGCTAGATGCAATGGCTCTGCAGCAAGCTTGGGAAGAGGCAGTAACAATGTGTTTTTGTCACAGAAGCAACTAGCTGTGACTCACAAGGCTCCTGGGGCACCACTTAGCGCAGTTAAAAGATGCTATTTTCACTTAGTCTCTATATGACTGCATTTCTGAGTCTCCGTGTTCACTTCATTCTTGCATAAGCCACTCTTCCTGCATTTCCAGGCCCTAATTTTCCCCTACCTTGCAATTTGTGTAGATTTTTGCATCTGTGCAAGTGGTGGTAAAACTCAGCTCTTTCCTTGCGAGAGCATTTAGCATATATGCTGCATTTATTTGGCACAAGCGTAGGAGGCCATAGCAGGGGCAAGGCAGTGGGGAATCAAGCCAGTTGTTTACATCTTCCTTCAAAGTACTGGTAGGTCAAACATCCTTCTCCTGTCCACAATGCTCTCCCATTAACAGCTGTTCATGAGTGTTAGCGCATCACATTTTCTCCCCTGGAGGCTGAGCACGTTATCTCTACAACACTCCAGCACCTTGCTGGGAACATGCCACAGTTGTGTTTTCAGAGTGTTTTGTTAACGCCAGTGACCTTGGTGGTGTGACCACAACACCTGCTTTACCTGATAACATCATTAATTTTTTTCTCTGCAGCCTTTGTGTTGAGCATAAGCAAATCTTTATTTGTACCTGAAAATATGACCCCAGCATCAGCTTACAGAGCACTGACCTGTATCTCCTGGTATTTTTTAAGGTGTTAAGTAGGCAATTAGAAGAAATCACTTCAATAAAAGCAGAATGAACACAAGCCTCTCCTTAGCTGCAATGGAGCAAGACCTATTGGAATCAATAGCGTGGCTTTTCAGCTGTCACTGCTGCAGCAGCAGCTGTCTGTCAGTCGAGGTGACAGCAGAGAGCTGATCTATACTTTTCTCTGAGCTGCAGAGATAAGCTGTACATGCACAATGACTGTGTTCCCAAAATAAACACATCAGGAAAAGCAGGGTATTTTTTTAAGGATAAATCTTTTCACCCTTCTAACAGTTCCTCCTTCCTTCTTTGTTAGCTTACCAGGTTTTTTATTTGGAGGGGCTGTGTTCTCCTTCTGCTTTTTACCTTACAGCTTTGGTTTTTGGTTTTCTGCATGCTGCTGCTTTGTATTTCTGCAGCTGCACCCACCTTCTGCATCCCACCTTCTGCATCCCACCTTCTGCATCCCACCTTCGGTGAGGTGGGCCCATTGCGGAGGAGGCTCAGGTGCTGCTGCCTCCTAAGCCAGTGTGACCATGGCTGGCAGTGCCACAGCTGCAGTTGGGAGCTGTGAAGAGCTCATTGGAATTGTTTGGAGAAGGTTTAAATGGGTCTGAAACCCATGTGGAGTAGAGGAGCTGTAGCTCCGGAGCCTGTGAAAGGGCTAGCCCAACTTCAGGTCTTACCCTAGCCCTGTGTGCAGGCAGGACTCCACAGGTTTTGTAGAAAGCCAGCCATATCCTGGGCTGCATCAAAAGGAGCGTGACCAGCAGGTCGAAGGAGGTGATCCTGCCCCTCTACTCTGCTCTCGTGAGACCTCACTTGGAGTATTGTGTGCAGTTCTGGTGTCCTCAACATAAAAAGGACATGGAACTGCTGGAAAAAGTCCAGAGGAGGGCCACGAGGATGATCAGGGGGCTGGAGCATCTCCTGTATGAAGATAGGCTGAGAAAGTTGGGGCTGTTCAGCCTGGAGAAGAGAAGGCTGCGTGGAGACCTCATAGCAGCCTTCCAGTATCTGAAGGGGGCCTATAGGGATGCTGGGGATGGACTATTCATTAGGGACTGTAGTGACAGGACAAGGAGTAACAGGCTAAAGTTTAGATTGGCTATAAGGAAGAAGTTCTTTCCTGTTAGGGTGGTGAGGCACTGCAATGGGTTGCCCAGGGAAGTTGTGAATGCTCCATCCCTGGCACTGTTCAAGGCCAGGTTGGACAGCCTTGTGTGACATGGTTTAGTGTGAGGTGTCCCTGCCCATGGCAGGGGGGTTGGAACTAGATGATCTTAAGGTCCTTTCCAACCTTAACTATTCTGTGATTTTATGATTCTATGATTTGGTTTCGCTCCTTTACTGCTCAGGGGTGAGGTTTTTTAAATGATAAGGTGGCTTCAACTTTGCCCTCCACACTGTTTGCTCCAGTTTTGTTGTTCCCCTGCAGCAGTGTTGACATTATTTGCACGTACAGGTGGTCCTGCAGCTCTTGTCTCTCTTGCTTACCCCTGCGCTGGATGCAGACAACAGAATTGCTTGGCAGAAATCCAGTGCCATGGGTCTTGCTACATAGCTGTGTGCACAACTATACCCTGACTGTGTGTCCTGCGTGACAAGGCTGTTCAGGCTGCTTTGCTCTCCAGTCACACTGGGGTTGAGGTTGTTGCTGGTTTTCTGCCTTGCTGTACAGTAACAGTCGTTTGCATTTACGACTCTCTGAGTCTTGGGTGACCTCATTTCCTCAGTAAAATATAGCAGTGTAAGCACTGTGTTGTGAAAGTGCAGAGGCTGATGGAGGCTCAGATGATTGATCATGTCACTGGTCCAGACTAAAAGCATATACGTCATGAGGGACTTGCTCCAAGGCCTTCCAAAAAGACCAGCAGAAACTAGCAGCTGGCATAAAAAGGGGGAAAGATGATCCCAGAGAAACCTTTACATGTATTAAAAAAAACCGAAAAAACCAACAAAATGCAAAGCCCTAAACATTTTAGTTTAAAAAATCAGTTTCAGTCTTTATTTTATGGTCTTGGTTGTACAACACTTGTGTATATTTTTCAGTTTTGCCTGAGGTCTACAAAGCCTGAAATGGGAAGCATGGATTTCTCTATCATTCTGCTAGGTGGAGGTTAAGTAAGTAGCCTTCCCATTTCATGGGTCAGAAAGCAAAGACGGATCACTGCCGAGAGCCAATTGGCTTTCATGTAGCTGTGCTGGTGAAAGCTGGTTGTACTCTTTGGTTCTGTCTCAGAAAGCCCAAAGTAGCAGGTCACAATCTGATGCCCAGTACAGATAGCTCAGGACACATGCTGTCCCTGTCTTTGCATCTCTTTCTTTAAGGTCAGATTACTTCAAGTCTTCCATTTTTAACTGTTCTCTACTTAAACAAGGAGAAAAACATTTTTGCCTGAATAAGATTTCCTAAAGAATTCACCAGACCAAATACCGCATCATGGCATATACAGGGGTAAAATCAGCAGCTTCCACTTTCCAGGGTAGTGGTTTTGACTAGCTAGTTCCTTCAGTAATTTCAAAGGGCCTTAGATAAAAGGAGCTTAAAAAATACAAAGATCTCTGATTTCCTTCCAGAAGTACAGTGGTGGAGCAGGGATGTAACACTGAGCTGTCACTGTCTCTGTAGCTCTCAGGTTACTGAATATGCACTGCCAGAAAATGGCAGTTTTCAGGCCTGTCAACAGATATTTTTCTTAAGTATTTGAAATATCTCAGCATTAACAGTTGCACACGCTCTTGCTCTCTGCCAATCCTACCTATGAAGTGTATGGTTTTAGGAAAGTTTAATACCTCTTGCTTAAAGTTAAGCAAACAACTTCCCCATGTGCAATGGAAGTCTGGTCATATTATAAAACCATTTTTTTCTAAGGTGTTATTTACAGCTTTCCAGAAAACAATGTGTCTAAAATAAGGTTTTGACAGGAAAAAATTCAGCACTGTCAGTTAGTTGGAAACATTAATTCTCTTTCCGGTTCTATCTCAGACCTTCTTTGAATTTTAAGGCATAGTGAATACAGAACAATGGCAGCATACACTGCAGCTATGCCCAGAGAGCTGGTTTGTTTTCCTATGAGGTTATAATTTCTGTCCAAATTTAGGGGATTGCTGAACTCGGCTTTCAATTTTACTGCAAAGTCTCAACAATAAAATAAATAGAAAGCATGCAAAAAATGCCTAAAATTAAAGGCAAAGCACAACAAAACCAGACATTTCTAAAGCATGTTTAAAAACCCACACTAAACTAATAATTTAATTTAAATTGTTCTCATAGTAAAAAATAAGTGCTATAAATCCTGGCCACCTAAGCCCCACTTAACCTATGCCTACTCAAAGATTCCCTTATGATTTCACACTTTACATGGATGCTTTCAGTACCTTTCCAAGATTTTTGTGGAATCCAGATAATTTCAGTAGTTAATAGAAATAACAGCTTCATTCAGAAATATCAAACGTAAATAATTAAGTTGCTTTTCCTTCTCACTACCATGCACGTGCAGTAGACAGAGACATGAGCGCGCTCTGCGTTTCAGGCTAACTCATGTTTGTGTGAGGGCTGGACCATCAGTTGGTTATGGAACGGTACCACAAAGGTGGGGCAAGCGCAGGCAGAGCCCAGCAGAATTGTTCCCTCTTCCCCATGCCCTTTATTTAAGCAATTGTTAAATGCAATAAAGATTACCAAGGCATGAGGTAAAACAGTGCTGTTCAGGAGCGCCTTTGAAAAATCCAATTAGATGTTAGTAGAGCTTGCAGGAGCAGGGCCTTATTCAATCAGCAAATGAACTTCAGGGAAAGCTGAGGCTTTCACTGGTACTTGGCATCAGCCTGGGCAATGACCACAGGTCCTGATGGCCCTTAATCAAGTGCCCCTACATAGGCTTTCCCACTAATGTCTGAACTGCACACAGGTCTGGTTGCTCTGAGTGCAGGCCTCTAGCTAACAGGCTAGTCATAAAAGAAAAATTAAAAAAAAACCAAACCCAACAACAAACCCAAACAAACAAAGAAGGGCAAATAAAAGAAGATGGGTAGAGGGAATAGAAAATCAATGCATTTAAATTGTAGGCTTACTAGGGCAACAACCATATTGTTCCACGTCAAACTTGTACATGCCATTATAGAAATCCCTTTGCTGTTGGTAACCATTCAGTAACCATTCCTATATCAATGACAAGTGCTAACTAAAAGCCCCCAGAGCAACCCAAGAAGTCCCAGCTTGTTTCTGAGCAGCTCCGAAGAGTGCTGATGCTATGATGGATGGCGCCTTACTTTGAAATATTCTTTCCCGAAAAGCACAAGACTGCCAATATATGTAAGCTTTACTTGCACAGGTCAGCAAATATAATAGGCAAATACACAGAGCAGAATACATTTTGATTGATTAGATGGGCTTTGGAGAGAAGGCACCAAGTTCTTTATTACAGATATTTATCTTGCAGTCTTTTCCACTCTGCTGCTTGGTACTGCATACGGAGTTTTTTCCATGTATTTTTAAATACTAGTAAGTGTGAGAGACAAGGGAAAGGCTTTTCAGTGGATTTTCTCTTAAGTGAAATGAGGTCAGATATAATGCTGGCCTGATCATATCTTGCCAAGCTCAAACTTGTGTATTTCTCAACTACTTAGGGTATTATTGAGAATCAACCTAAATTATGTCATAAGTGCAACTAAGAATCCCATTTTTATAAATACTTCAAGTGTCCGTTAGAAAAACAAACAGCATAGTAGCAATAATGGCTTTAATGTCCAGAAGTGTACTTTGGAATACGCCAGCATTTTCCCAACTAAAATGGCCATCGATAGGTGGTGCTATTTCCAAATTCAATACCAGGTTGTTCCCGTTTGCTCTAATTCTCCTGCCTGCCTCATCTTCCTGGCAGATCTTCCTCAAAGCCTATTTGTGATAAATATGCAATTCCCAACAGACCAATCTCGTCTTTTCATATTCCTTCTTTGCTGCTATGACCTTTAGATGCTCTTGCATGCCAGTCTTTGGGTTTTCCCCATGCTCCAGTTGGTTGCAGCCAACTGTCAAGCAGGAACTTCTGGGAACATGATTCCCACACCTGGAGCTTTGGCTGCACTCCCGAAGAGCTTACCTTTGTCTTTGTTTAAAGTTCTTTCATCTTGACTGTATTTTTCCATTCTTTCTGGAAAAGGGTCTTATCATTGCTCTGAAACACATGAATCATTTTCACTGAATTTTATCTTTAATAGAATTTTTTTTTTTTTTTTTAATTCTGCTTTTGAAAGTAAAAGGGAAAATGTAAAGAAATTAAAAGGTCATACCAATATAAAGCAAAGTCAGTTGAATGGTATAGCATAACTCTGGTGACTTCAGTCTTCTGTCTTAAGCAAGAATATTCTCTTAGCTCATTGATACAGAATTCAAACTGTTTTCTGTTTTCAGTGACTGTCTAGTTCAGAGCAATACCCCGTTACTCCAGCTAGTAGATACTGTAGTGCTAATTCTCCTGGTGCAGGTCAGGACATTGGATTTGCCCTCATGGGAGAACCAAGCTCACTGCTGTCCGGCTGTCACCATTGCAGGTTACGTTGTCCTGAGCCCTGTGCCAGAGCCAAGACGTGCCAGTGACTGCTGGATCAGAGATGGACTGCGTGAACCAAGCCTCCACACCGGAGATCAACGTGCCTCCTTTTGTAGCTATGATACTCAGGGCATATATTTGCATTTGTAATGGATTTCTTAAGCCCCTTTCATCCAGTGCTGCCTATAAAAAACAACAGGCTTGACACTGAGGATATGCTAACTGGGGTACTTCTGGGTTGTGTCTGGAGTGGGGCATAACCTGTACGAGGAGGAAAGCTGCCATCTCCAGCACCTGTGTGGTACAGTATGGCTAATCCACATCCCTCAGCTCCCTCTTGATTCCTGCTAGAGGGTATGTCTAGGCGAGAACACTTTTAGTAAGAGACTGCCTCCTTGGAGGCTAATTTCCTAATGGTCAGAAACTAAAGAAGACATGAGTATTTCCAACACGATGCTCTGCAATCTAACCCCTTCAAATGGCATCCACAGCCCCCAGAGTGTTTGTAAGGAAGCTGCCAGAAGTCCATTTGACCTAAAAAGCATAGAAGCTCTGAGCCCTGCACCATGGACCTGGGTGTTTCACTTGGAGGTGCGGACTGGACCTTGGCTGGGGCAGCTAGACTACTCACTTGACGAGCACTGGCATCCTCAGGGCACTGACCCTTCCTTCCTGGGCTATGAGGCCATAGGCTGTCAACCTATTTGTTCCTTCTGCTCAGTTTAATGAACAATGAGTGGATTTTTTGTTTGTTTTTCTTCTTGGCACACCTGGAAGGATGAAGTACACCCCTCTTCTCCTCCTCCAGAAGACTGTAAGCCTCAGGCTATGACTCTTTCCCCAAGGCTTAGAGAATCCCCTTGAGGAAAGACTAAGAATAGATTTGTCATTTCCTAGACAAATGATGATCAGAAATCTGGTGTGGGAAGGTGGAAGGTGGTGCTTGTAATGATATTTTAAAACTGTTACTGGCTGTAACTGCATTTCATTGAAGGCCTTGGTCCTATGGTATGTTAAGATGATCTAAGAAAGAACAGTGGCTCAAGGTTTTCCTAGGGACAGAGACAAATAACAATTTAAGTATGCCTGATCTTGAGCCCTAAGTCTGGGCAGTTTTGGCCATGGGCAACTTTTGAACTTAGGACCTACCAGGGTTAGTGAACAGCCAAGCTGTTTCAGAGAAGGCCACCTCGCTACTGATGCAAGTGATGCTCAGATTCCCAAGCTATGCAGCCAGTGTTTGACTTCAGGCAAGGCACAAGAAGGGATGCCTCAGTCATTTAATCTCACACCTCTACATCAGGTTTTCTTCTTTTATTTCCCTCCAGCCCACCCTGAGTTAGCTGTTGTTATTGATCCATCCTCCTGCCTGTGGGAGGAAATAGTTTTGTGCCCCCCTCATGTGGCCTTCCAGGTCCATCTGATACTTTACTGAAGTTTCAGTGCTCTGCACCTAGACCTTGTTCAAAGAGCTATTAGATTACTTTCCCAGCCTGCCTTTTCTTCTTGAACTGAAAGGTACAACTCCTAAACTGCAGCTTCTAACTTGTGTGCATTGCTCCAGGTTAAGATCTTGCTGACCCTGTAAGAGACTTCACAATAAAAGAAATTATTTTGTTACATGAGTATGATTTATGAGTATTGAAATGCAGACAAGGATCCTAGCAAGGGAAATTGAAATCTGATATGAGAAATAGAGATGTTGTTTGGTACACAAATTGGAAGCATTGACGTCTGTGCTACAGCTCTGGTGAAACCAGATCAGGTTAACCATACGATCCAAAACATAACAGAGCATGTGCATTAATTTTAAAGAACTCAGTAAATTAGTAAGTGTCTTGAAGGGTGAAATAGATGTCCTGGGCTTTAATATTAATCTGTCTCCAATAGGTTTTGCACTAATCTAGCTGTGCTATAGACGTTGGTATCAGCGCCAGCCACAATATATGGCATATCTAAATTCACTAAAGAAACTAAATCATCTGGGAAAAGGAATTTCTCTGATCCTTGACTACAGATGTAAGGGAAGAGAAAAACAGAACTCAGCAGAAAGTCAGATCTATTCTAAATAAGTGTGATCCTGAGAAGAAGCCCGGAGAGGCAGGTTTGGAAATACACGGCCTGGAACAGACGTGGTAGAAGCACAGAAACTTTGTTTTCTTAATCCCTTCAATGCCCGAAGGATCAGGGCTCAGAATTTTTGTAAGAAGCAGCATTGCGTTGATTTCTCCTAAGCAGTAACTTGCAAGGCCTCCACAGTTTTGGCCAGAGTCTTGCATTTGCTGGTTTTCAGCTGCTTCAGTTTTTTAAACATTTTATAACTGCACCCTTTTTCCCCAGTTTGTTCCAGAAAACAGATTCAAGAAAATACCTCATCAAACTACATGCAGCCAACAGCACCTCATGGCTCCTGCTGCACAGCCTCCAGTGCTGTTCCAGCCTTCTGTTTGCTGTTTGTAAATCACTGGCATGGACTGACCACTACATGTTTAGTTATTTATTTAGCCTTGGTAGAGGTTGGAGGGAATGAAGGTTAAAATAGAGATGTGCAAAAGATTGCTGAGTACCATTAAATTTAATATCTTTTCTACTAATAGGTAAGACAATTTCTGCCAAAAATATTTTTGCTCAGCTGTAGGTGATGACAGCAGAAAGATGTTTTTATGTCTTGTTTCCCAGTTCAGATGCTTTCTTATAGTCGTTGGTTTATTTCTTTGTATTGGATGGTTCCAACATTTTCTCCTTTTTCATGTTTCTGAATGTTCCTGATAAAAATTCCGCCAATAAAAGATCAATAAAAAAAATAAATTCACATTTCCCCTGTGATTTTATCATGTATTTTTCTTGCATTCCCAAATCCCTATCCCCAAAATCCACAAATAGGAAATAATGATTTAAGCCAAGGAATCATAGCAGAAGGTGCAGCTGATGGTATCTCCCAGCCTCCACTCACATCCTTGCCAAATGGGAATAATATTTGGAATCAGCTACATAGGTGATTATTTTCTAAGCTTCTTGCAAAAATTGAGATATATTTGGTTACTTTACTGTGGAACGACTAAACAACCATATTTTTGCTCCAGTCCATAAGTGTTATTGCACAGCCTTAATGTTACTCATAAAACTATATGAGCCACACACACAAGGAGGGCTGAGTATACATAACAAAATCAGAGCCTTAAAATGTCACTTTAAAAATAGTTCTCTATTCTTACCTATTCATTCAAAGACAGAGGGCAGGTGCTCTGTGAGATGGATGGCAGAGACAATAGCATGGGTGCTGTGTTTGGTGTCTTGGGGAGTGGACGGGTGAGCAAGTGCCAGCAGCAACACCAGACAATGGGGGCTTGGCTTGACCTGCTTCTTCCTCTGCCAGTGTAGCTGGTTTGACATGAGCGTGGTGCACAAGAGTCCTTTAAGAGGCCATCACAGTCACCTCCTTGGTTCCCTTGAACAAAGCTGAAGCATTTTGGCCAAACTGTGCCAGTATCCACTGTGGCGCAGGGGGCTTTTCCCCCGTGCCGGTGGGCATCGTGCCTGAGCGCACCAAGGCTGCACCATCATGAACAGAGCCCACGGCTGGTACACGCACACCAAGGGAGATGTGGTCAGCTGCTGTTCTGATTGGCAAGCCTCTGTCCTGCACTGAACAGACTTCAGCCAATCAATCCAGAGGTCCCGGGAGTTAAATGCAGATATAATTCTTTCTTTCATAGCAGGCTGGGGATCTGCGGGCAGGGTTCAGCCAAGATGCTAAAATCCCATTCAAGCCAAAATGTCACGTTATTTACTTACTAAAACAATGCTCTTATTACAAAGACATGTAAGGATGAAAATATGACAGCATCTATTTTAGGTTGTCATTGATCTTTAATTTGCTGTGACCTGAAGGTTTCCTATGTAGTCAGTGCTTTTTGGCCAAAATATATGACTGCAGGGAAATGAGTAAATGAATGCCAGAGATGTTCTTTTTTTCCTATGAAAAGACTGAAATTGCTTTGTGTAAATGTGTGGAAAATGCTGATATTTTGTTTCTATAAATACTTTGCCTCCTGCATGCTGTATTTCATTTGTGCTGTTTCCTAGGAGTATTTGGCTTCTTATCACTTTTACACAGGGTGCTGAATACAAATGAGCCACAGTTTACCCAGCAACCAAGCTGTGGAGCATTTGTGACTGTTGTGCATTTCCTGAGCAAGAGTTACTACTGAATGAAGCAGATTACCCTGTAGCCTTGCAAAACACTGAGGATTATAAAACATGCATTTACTGGATAAATACACACAGGAAAATGCACAGACACTCTCTTGTTTCTATATATATACTGATGTATGTGTATATGAATATATCTGGGTGATGCAAAAAATCCCCTGAAATAATCCATCATCTTTAATGAGAATTTAAATATAGGGAAGGCGAAGAATCTCAGAGTTGCGTTTCTTATTCTCAGTGGCACCACCTACAACGGGGCTCCTTGTTTATGGAGCCTATAAACCAGGCTCCATTACCACAGACTCCTGTGATCACAAGATGATTCAGGTTGGAAGAAACCTCACGAGGCCGCTAGTCCAACCTCTCTTCAGAGCAGGGCCAGCTCTGGGGTCAGATCAGGTTTCTCAGGGCTTTATACCTTGAAACTCCCAAGGATGGAGACTGCACAGCTCCTCAGAGCAGCTATCCCACCCTCTGACTGTCCTCCTGGGGAAAACCTTTGTCCATATACTCAGTCTGAACCTCTCTTGCAGCCATCTGTTGTCCCTCATTCTCCTACCATGCAGCTCTGTGAATGAAGACCCTGGCCCTGCTTCCTCTGTGACCTCCCTGTAGATGCTGGGGTGCCGCTGTTAGGTGCCTCCAAAGCCATCTCTTCTCCAGCCTGGTCAAGCCCAGTTTACTTAGCCTGTCCTCACAGGGAAGTGCTCCAGACTCCGTCCCAGTCTGAGGCCCTCTGCTGAACCCACCACAGTTCATCATCCTTGTTCTTTTACTTGAGAGGGGCAAAACTGGGCACAGGACTGCAGACGTGATCTCATTACTGCTGAGTAAAGGGGTTTAGTTACTCCCTTGCACCTCCTGTCCATGCTCCTGTTAGTACAGCCCTGTTTACTTGGCCACCTTTGCTGCCAGGGCACACTGCTGGCTCATGCCCCGGGTCCATCCCAGCAGAGCTGCTCCTCAGCCAGTTGGACCCCCCATTTGTGTTGTTGCAAGGGACTTTTCCTTCAAGTTCATATTGTCACTGATGAAGATGTTAAACTGAACACGTCCCAGGACATACGCCTGCCATTCTCCACTCGTTACTGGTCTACTTTCCAGATAGAGTATGGTCCACTTACTGCTACCTGCTGAGCTTGACCATCCAAGCAGCTTTTACACACTAGTTGTCCACATATCCAGACCATAATGTTCTCACTTTGATGCAAGAAGGAGACAATGTCAAATGCTTTGATGAAGTTGATGTAAATATTATCCACTGAAGAAGAGTGTTCCTGGAGGAATTGCTCCATGATTTTCCCAAGAACCAAAGTCACACTAACTGGCTTGTGTTCCCCAGGTAATGATTTTGGCCTCTTCTGAAGACATGTACAAGATTTGCCTTCCTCCAGTTCTAGCGACCTATCCTGCTCACCAAACCCTTTCAAAGGTGACAAAGAGTGCTCTTACAAGAGCAGCAGCCAGTGCTGTGAGGAGCCCATTAGGTCCCATTGACAGCTTTGGGCCAAGTTCTCTTAGTATCCCTGACTCAGTATGCATCCACTGCTGGTCATCTCCTCCTCCCACCCTGCTGAAGCCTGCCATGATGGTGGCAGGTGGCAAGCACCAGGACTGGGCTTGATGCGCTTTGTTGGAGTAAAAGGGGGAGTAGGCACATTGAGGTCACTCCTGGTGCATAGTGGCAGTGTGTGAACCAAGAGGGCAGACTCCCTTTGCTGTCAAGCCTTTTAGAGCCAAGAGGAAAACCCCAAGTTTTGTCAAGCACATGGGGGTAAGAAAACAGGAGAACTTTTAGAAGTCTTTTAGAACAATGGCAGGAAGCTCCCCCCCCCCCCCCCCAGTTGGGTAATTAGCCATGGGCAGGGGAGGGGTGGGAGAAGTGCACTTGGAGTTACACACCTGAAATCCAGCTTTTGCTCAAAGCCTGAGGAAGGGCTTTGCCTTGCCTTCAGAGTACAAAAGCAGTGCAAGCACTGAGGTCCTCACCCCTGCCCGTGAGTGTGCCACTTCTTCAGTTGCTAAAATACACACGTGGATATGCCTGATCTTTTTACATGGAATGTTTGTACTGTCTCAAATCAATTTAAATGAGGCTTGTTCAACTGGTTGGCAAATGTAATATAGATTACTTGGCAATTTTATCCTTTGCTTAAATTAAACTGTAGTCTGAGAGATAGTTTGCCAAGTTAGGCAAAATGATGTTATGATTATTGTAAGCTCTGTATCATGATTTCCACCTATTTAATACTTGCAGTTTTAAACCTGCCTCCTTTGCTGTCATACAATGGGATAAGCTTTTCAGTGAACTGTGTTAGGTTGTGCATGGTCATAAAATATAAACATATTTTATAAAGGATATTTTAACATAATGTAACATCACTAAACACAGAACATAGTGAAAATACTACTTACACCCTGTGCACAGTGATTACCACACATGATTTTCATAGAACTGGGATAAGAGAAAATGAAGGGAGGGACTCTAGCATGGAAATGAGTATGAACAGCAATGGAGGAGCCTCCTTCTATCCTGATGCTGTCCACATGGGCTAGCCAGGTGAGCCGGCATCCAGCAGTGAGCAACCCACCTCCACAAGTTGCTTTATGAAGAAAGAGCTGTCAGGGAACCAGAAACATCTACATGTATTTCAGTGCATATTTCATGATAAGGGCCCCTGCACCTTCACACTTCTAGCAGCATTTAGCATGCCCAGGCTGCACAATGGACCAAACCCACACAGAAATTAAGAGGAAGATGAGAAAAATCTAGCCAAATGCTATGCTGCCAATACAGCCAAGGTGCTCCTCATCTCTTTGGGTAATCTTGGACTGTTCTGCCTGTCCTTCCTCACTGAAGAAATGGTGTTTGGCATTCCTGAAATTCAGAAAATATCATAGTACTTTCTAGCATAAATAAAACTGTGTCAGATTGAGTCTAACTGGCATTCGCAACCTCACAGCTGAGCAGTGCCTGTGGTGTGATGGACATTAGCTTCATCTCAAATGTGCAGAAGGCAATTTGGGATAATTTTCAGGGAAATTGGGACTGCAGAGAATTGGTGCTCTTCTATAATGTAGCGACGGTTTGTTCTATAAGGGTGCTGTACCCAGCAATCCTGGCTTGAATGGCAAGGTTTGAAGTAGTTCAGTGAGCAGGAAATCAATAAGTGGAATTGGGGTGAAATGGTCAGGGAACTGCAGTTGATCAAGCGGCATTAGAATTCATTAGCTGATTGTACAATTTGTCAGTAAATAGGTATATACAAGACAAAATTTAGCTTTCGGTATCTTAATAGTCCCCTGCCATGATACCCACAGAGTCTGATTTCCTTCTCCCGCAGCCTCCCTGTTTCTTTTTGTGGGTTACTTGAAATTACGGGTTATCTAAGGATTTATTTTCAAGTGCCTATGCTTTTGAGGGACTGCAGGTTATCTGAACTTTGGCCATATATGTTAAAAAATGCAGTAATTCTGTTTAATTGGTTTCAAAGGACATAAACCACCCACAAGTGGACCACTTTTTCTGCAGCCAATACTATAGCTATTCTGTCTTTAAGAATATAAAGGATGAATTTTACTTTCATTTACAAGTCTAATTTAGAAATAGTTTTTCCAAGTTTAAGGTGGAAAGAGAAAAATTAAAACTCCTTATTCATTTTTAGGAGGTTCTGTAGCACACCAAATCGCACATAATGAAATGCAGTCATCCTGCAAACATGAAAATCTTTTTCTTGTAGAATTGTCACGCTGTCTATAGGGTTTTTCTTTGCCTGGTGTCCTAAAGAAATGAGAGTTCTGTTATTGCACTATCATCTGTTTGCATTTGTGCCTGTTTGCCAGAACCCTTTGATAACTTTGAGCTCATTCAGTTTGAACCAGTTTGGAGAGCAGGATGGAGGACACAGAGACCCTGAGTTCCCACTGACAGCCAGAGGGAAGAAGAGATGAGGAACACACAAGGAGAGTGACCATTGCAGGAGGTTGCTGAAACTGGAGTAGTGGGGAAGTGCAGATCCCAGGTGAGTGAGGATGTTGCAGGGAGGGGAGGCGTGGAGGGATATGGACTTAGCCTTAACTAAGACTCCATTCATTTTGTTCTTCAATTAATAACTTGCAGCTCCTTTGGTGTCTTAGGCATTCACAAGTGAAGAAAGAGAAAGGCATGTGGATTGTTATGTCTATTAAGTTTTTATTACATACATGGTGCTAATATGCTACTAATACCTTTTCTCAAGAAGATTTATTGCAGGGTAGGACCCTATGTGAAACTACATGTGAAAATCTCTGGGGCGCCCAAACTTGTTCTGCCTGTTCCTCTTTCCACAGTGAGTCCTTTCCAGATCTGGGGGTTTGGAGCCACCATGAACTCATGTTTAGGGGCCTTTTGGAAAACAAGGACAGTACACGTGACTAAGTCCTCTTTTTCTGGTGTCATGTGAATAACCACCTCCACCACACACACGGCACACAGCAGGGTGTCACTGCAGAAGACTTGCCAGCATTCCCAAAGAAGGATTTGGCAAGCTGTACTTTGTTTGATTTCTGGCAATATGTTTTTTTTTTTGAAATAGGTTTCATAAAAGCCTACCTTGTAGAGCATTTCAGCAAAGAAAACTGCTTTTGTGCTTCTTTAACGGGAAACTGCAGCAACGTACCAGGTGTGCAGTCTGCATCAGAAATGTTCAGAAGTCAAAAGCAAAGGACATTTAATCCTGACCAAGCAGACTAAACATTTGGTATGAAAGCTGCAGAATGTTCAAGATAACAATAATGTACTCTGCGTGTTGCAGTATATCTCCTCTAGCGGTTGGAGTCCAAAAAGGTCACATCAACCATGACTGAAGAAAGAAAGGAAAACACTCAGCAAGATGAATATTGCTCAGAGAATTAATTTTCCCATACCTTCTTCCACAGCAGGGTCACAAGCAATTAAGAATCCTCATAGTGGGAACACTTCCACTGACAGACTTGCCTCTCACTCACAATTTTTTCCATATTTCTTCCTTTGGGCAGGTGGTTGATCGTGATCCAACAAAAATCATTTTTATTTGCAAATTAACCTGGAAATTAAGTTTTCTCAGACAAAAGGTTGAAGTGTTCTTCCCTTCTATACTTCACACGTCGTATGGGGTGAGCTGATCAGCACCTTCCTGTCCACTCCTGTCCACTTCTGGCAAGCTACAGGAAAAAAACAGTTAAAGCATTTATGTTAATATTTACTCAATAAAGCAGGAGCTTGTGAGCAATGGACTGAGAAGCAAAAAAGAGAACACGTGGGGAATACCTTCCTGATCTTAAACGAAACAGAGCTGACAACTTTCACATCAGGGTATTTATTTTTATATTTATGTGGTCCTAAATGTTTGTCTGATTCCATTTCTTTTTGCAATTCCAGATAAATATCTGAGATTCTGGAAAAGAGAAAGAGTCATTGTGTTGGAAGAAGTGACAGTGGTAACATAATGTCTGAGCCATACTTACCAGGGAATTGGGATATTTTCCATTTAACTTAAAGATTCACTTAAGGGATCATGTACACCACTGTAGATGTCTGATTGGGGGCACAAACAGTGTCCCACGGGACCTGCATGTTCCTCTGCATGCTTGGTTACAGTGACTGTTTGAAGACATGGCATGTGCTTTCCACCTCACATATCTGTTCAGGTTTTTATATCGTGCCATTGACATGCTGTCTGAATGTTTCTTTGCTTGTGTTACCCATTTGAAGTGCCATTTTATCTATGGGTGTCTGATAGCACAATCATTTATGTACAGTTGACTGCATTTATTTGTAGCATGACTTAAATGGATGCACCTGCAAGTCTACATAAAAAATCACCTCAGCCTATGAACTAGAATGTGAAGGAAAGAAACAGAACACACATTCCAGTGTTATTTCTCATTCCTTTGGCTTTCTTTCAATGTATTTTTGTCTTCTCAAAGAAGAAAGAGGATTTCGTTTTTATGCAGGGCTATTGCATAAATCATATGCATATCGTGTGGATACCATAGACATCACTTTTTAAGACAAGCAGATTTTTAATGTTCTTCTAAGGAAATTTACATGTGTGTATGTATATGCACATTTATCTTTCTACCCAGCTCCCCCCCCTCCCCCGTTTTCTGCCATGTGAATGCTCCAAAGCAATCATTCATTTTTAATTTCATCAAGACAGGGCCGTCTGCTGTGTCCTGCTGGCACTCCAGGCTGTCCTCAGCCTCCAACAAAGCCCTCAATCTCCACACTGGCTCCCTCCCGCACAGTATCCCAGCCCTGATGCACCTGCAATTCTTCCACCTTATTTTCCTCTGACTTGCAAGGAAGGCTCCTTGGCACCTCCAAGACCCCCAGAAAGGGTCTGTGCCTGGCAGCCCCCCACTGAGTGAAGCAGGGCCGCTGCAAGTGAAGCTGCACAAAACACCCCACGTGGGAAGAGCAGAGGAAAATCCAAAATCCTCCTTCCTCTTCCCAGTGAGGGGAAGATGATTGCCAAATAAATTGCTTTTAAATCAGTTGATTCAGAAAACACCTTGTATGCAAAATTAATTGTGAGCAGTGACAGCAGCTTTCCTGTTTGAAGTGTCCTGGGATTTTTAGAGGTTGCCATGAAACAGCTTAGCATGAGTGAAAGTGGTGGAATTGGGGTCCTAAACTCTTTGGGGTGAAATAGGTGTGTATCTTTTAGAGAAGGTGCTTTCCACACCAATACAGCATTTGCCATATTTGCCATATTTTGGTTTAAAACCTTGTAGTGATGCCAAACCCTGAAACCCTGTTTTCTGGCAGTGTGTTGAGTGCCTCTTGGAAAGGGTGGCTACATCAAAGGCTTCCCAAAGCGGCATCCCTTGATGGCCACAGCAGCTGTACTTTATGGAGAAATGTCTTGTCTGGTTCAAAGGAACATCACAACTTTGCTGCTGCTTTGGGAAGTTACTGTTGTGCCTTTATTTCATAGAATCATAGAATATCTCAAGTTGGAAGGCACACAAGGATCACTGAGTCCAACTCTCTGCTCCTTGCAGGACCACCTAAAACTAAACTACATGACTATGATCATTGTCCAGATGCACCTGAAACTCTGACAGTCCTGGTGCAATGACCCTGAGGAGGCCCTGAGGAGCCTGTTCAAGTGACTGACCATCCCCTCAGTGAAGAACCTTTTCCAATGGCCAGGCTGAACTTCCCCTGACAGCTTCATTCCATTTCCTCCTGTCCTATCGCTGGTCACCAGTGAGTGGAGATCAGCACCTCCCCCTCCACTGACCCTCTTGAGGAAGCTGTAGACTGCAATGAGGCAACCCCTTGGCCTTCTCTTCTCCAAGCTGAACAAACCAAGTAACCTCAGCCTTTTGGCTGCCAGGGCACACTGCTGACTCTTATTCAACTTGCCACCAACCCAAACCCCCAGATCTCTTTCTGAGGGGCTGCTCTCCAGCCTCTCATCCCTTATTTTCTATGTGTAACCAGGATTACCCTGTCCCAGTTGGAGAATCCAGCACTTGCTCTTGTTAACTTACATACAGTTGGTAATTGCTCAACTCTAGCCTATCCAGATCTCTCTGTAAAGCCTCTCTATCCTCGAGGGACTCCACAGTCCTTCCTAGTCCAGTATTACCTGCAAACTTACTTAAGGTACATATGACTCATATGTCCAGGTCACTTATAAAAACATTAAAGAGCATTGGCCCTAAACTGAACTCTGGGGAACCCCACTGGTGACTGGCTGCCAGACTGATGTAACTCCATATACTATAACCCTTTGAGGCAATTACTCACTCAACATATTATGGACTTCTGTAGCTGTGTGCAGGACATTTTGTCCAGCAGGATTCCATGAAAGACAGCATCAAAAGCTTTTGATTTCTGGTAGTGTTCTTGTATTTATTTCTGGGGGGCTTAACAGTGACCCCAGGATAAAGCACCCATGACTCAGTTGGAAAGGAATCACAGGAAAACCCAACAGGGCTCACAAATCACAACAATTTCTGTCTGCTTACCAAGGAAATAAGCACCCTAAGACTATTGTGGTTGTTGAATTAAGATGCTGTAATAGCTCCTGCAAAGAGGTGTACTACATGAATCATTAAAATCACTGAAAAGATAAAACCAAGGAAAGAAAACTGGGGATAACACTGACCTCAAATAATTTCTCTGTCTTGTTTCCACCTAATGAAATGACAAAAGGATTGTCCTGATAACTCAGGTGTTGCTCACACATTCTGATTTTCTTCCTGCTGGAGGGATTATGTATGGGTGGAGGTGATGAGACCCGGGTCAGCTCAGCACACAGAAAAGGAGTCTCACTGCTGTTTTCAACAACCTGGGGGAGGCTGTCCTGGAGCAATGCAGTCAATGGTGAGAAGCAGCAAACACAAGCTGAGCAGCAGAAATTGCCACAAAATCCTTGCAACTGGCCCATGTGGACCAAGGGAAGAGGCTCGGATACTAAGGACAGAGTTAAAAGAGTGATTATTTCATTCATGTACATGAGGCATCCCAGTCAAATTGGGGCACCAGAATGTGGTTTCAGAACACACAGCTCTGATACCTTTCAAGCATTCAGATACATCATGATTTGATCACTCACTACTTAACACACAAATTACTACTGCAAAGCAGCTATAATTCTACAGTGTTATCATCCATCTGCTTCTTTCTTGACTAGACATCCCTGGAGTTGGTCTTGCTACAGTTAGAATCATGCAATCAACCAGGTTGGAAAAGGCCTTTAAAATCACAAAGTCCATTACCTCAGGACTGCCAAGTCCACGACTAAGCCGTATCATTGAGGGCCTCATCCACACAGTTTCTGAACACTTCCAGGGACAGTGATTCCACCAGTGCCCTGGGCAGCCTGTTCCAATGCCTGAGCACCCTTTTGGTGAAGATTTTTTTCCTAATACCCAATCTAAACCTCCCCTGGCGCAGCTTGAGGCCGTTACCTCTTGTCCTATTGCTTGTTACTTGGGGGAAGAGACTGACCCTCACCTCACTACACCCTCCAACCTGGCCTTGAGCGCGCAACCAGCAGCAAGGGCTGGGGGACAGCGACGTCCTCTGCCTCCCGGCGGGGCAGCAGCACGCATCCACCTCGCCTGGAGGCAGCGGGCGACGCGATCCCCCGCCTCGCACCGCCCCTCGCACCGCCCGGCCCGGCCCGGGACCCCCCTTTCCCCGCCCGCCCCGGGGCGGTGCCGCGCTGATGTCAGGGCGCGGGAGGCGGTGGCGGTGCCGGTGGTGCGGGCATGGCGGTGTCGCTGCGGCTGCTGCCGCTCTGCGCGATGCTGCTGCTGCCGCTGCCCCTGCCCGGGGCTCCGCGCAGGCCGCCGCGCTGCGGGCCGCCCTGCAGCTGCTGGCGAGAGTCGGCGCTGTGCGTCGGGGCAGCGGGGGCCCCCCGCGGGCTGCCCGCCGGCCTGGGGTCCTTGTGAGTGCGGGGCAAGGAGCGGGGAGAGAGGTGAGGCGGTGTTGGATGCGGGGCGGTCCCGCTTCATGGGTGGTTTCTCTCCTGACAGGAGCCTGGTAAACGGGACGTTCGCCGAAGTCAAGGACAGGATGTTTTCCCACCTGCCCTCCCTGCAGCTGCTGTAAGTATGGCACTGGAAAGGGCAGCGGCCAGCTAGCACTTTGTCTGCGCCTCCTAAACTGAGTTACGGGTGCCCTTGTAGGAACGGGGGGGAAACAGGGACGTTCCCAGCTTGTGCAGCATCCCGTGATGTAGCTGCTGCTTCATAACAGAGGGATGCATTTTCCGTTCATAAACCACTTCATAAAATGTGTGCTTAGTTGCTGAAGGAGGACAAAATGTTTTATGATACCCTGAGTTCCCTGTTATATAAACCCTCCCACGCCACCAGCTTTAATAAGTTTATAGTGCTGAGTTTTCATGTGGTGCCTCACTGGCTCACTTTGTGCCCAGGAGTCTCACATTGGCTCTGGGACGTTGCAGGAGCTACGGGGGTAAGCAGAGGCTGCTGGGACACTCCTTGGAGGAAAGCAAGCCTTTGTGCAAAGCCTCCATGCATGAAGTGCTGGTGGTGTCTGCAGCATGACTCTGAGCTTCGGTGTCCAACTTGGAGGCTTGCCCCTCCAATGGATGCCTTCTGACCTGGTGGGCCTCTGTCCCGGGGGCCAGCAGTCCAGCTCTGGCACTCTGCAGCGCTCCCTCCTTCCTGACCTTGGGCACCTCGCATGGTCATGCCCGTTGCAGTTAGGTGTGTGCCTGCAGCTCGGGCAGCTTACCCAAACTTGCCTTAATTTAGCTGTCCTGGAAGGCAGTAGTGGAAAGGCACAGAGACACAGAGTGCGGTACAATCCCCTTGGGAGCCTGGGTGCCTGTTTCTCTGATAGTTGCTTCATCTGTGCCCTGCGTAGACTGGTTCAGCCTGCCTGTGATGCCCGATACCAGGCAGACCCTCTATACCTCCCACATCAAGGACCGGCTTCCTCCCTAAGGCACACTGCAAAGAAAATTGAAGCAGAAAGATGCGAGGCACCCAGGCTAAGCTCTCACCACAGGGCTAGGTGTTAAAATTGGTCTGAGCAAGAGGTAGTCCCTGAAGGCCTCTGCTAGTGTTACGGTCTGTCTTTGGGCACCCCTCCTCGTTTGACTCAAAGGCCTGTCTCACTATCTGGAGGAGCAGCATCCTATCGAGAAAACTGGGGAGAAGTGGGTGGAGCAAGGAATGCAGGCTTGCACCTTCTTTAGCATGACACCAGTCCCAAACCCAAATGCCTGTGGGCCTTGGGGCCCAGCACAGAGCCCCAGGAAGAGGGTAGAGGGACTTTGCCCACTGGGGAATGGGGGCAACCAGCTGACCTATGCCAGCTGGGAAGGGGTGAACCCAAGGTGGGCTGAGAGAAACCATGGGTGGAAAACTCAAGATGAGGAGAATCTGGCTTGTTTTAGGTAGCGGTACTGGGAAGAGGGAGGAAGAGCACATGAAGGTTATTCCTATTCCTTAGCTGTAGCAGATACTCAGGAGGAGACATTGGGCTGTGTGGGGTGGTGGGGCAGAGGTTGAGAAAATCAGAAGTTGCCATTGTCACTTTATGGGGTAGATCAGGCATGGGAGCCAGAAGGGTTTGGCACCACCACCTTGAGCCCTGACAGATTTTGTTGGTGCAATTTGTGACTTTCCTTCAAGCATGAGAAAAAAGAATGATTAAATGGCACAAGAGATGAGATACATGCATAATTGATCACTTGGGTACTTCCTGTGTCCTCTGTGGCAGTAGCCATGGTAAAAGAGTAACGTAAGGATTTATTTTTAATGGCAGCCTGCATCTTTGTCAGATTTCTTTAGGATAATTTAGCAAGTATTTGTCTAGCATTAGCATAATAACCAAGGATCACAGGGAAAGTTTGCATTTCATGTTCATTAGTCTTCTAAATTAATTTTAGTAAAATGCCTAAAACCAGACAAAAAGGGGATTAATAAGTTTCTCTAATAAAGTGATTAATGTAGACATATTCACTTGGAAAATTCATAGATTTTCCAAAAATGACTTCTTTTGAGTAGTGTTTGATTTTTAGACCAAATAAGAAGTTTTGCTATTTCCTGTCCTTTTCAGGGGATCAGATTGTTGAGGGTCAGGTTGCATTTAACCGTGTGGATGGCACAGTGAGCATTTTTCCTGGGGAGCAGTGGACATTAACTAGCATCACATTATGCCTTTGGTTTGTTTTTTCCTTTTAATAGGCCATTCCACAGAGGTTTATATCTGCTACACTGGTGGGGCAATATGGGCTTGAGTCAGTAAGATTAGTTTGGTCATGGGCAATAAACACAACAGGCATAATCCAGCGTGTCAAGTTTTAATGTGCTTTCCTAACGCCTGCTCTCCATTTTCAGCTTGCTAAACTCCAATTCCTTCACTGTTATACGAGATGACGCCTTTGCTGGTCTCTTCCATCTAGAATACCTGTGAGTCTGGTATTTTATGTCTTCCCCTGTCCTTTATAAATCAAGATGTTTTGATAAGTTGCCAAGATTCCTGCTGTGGAGCCTTATTCTTTAGTGTGATTCCCAGGAGCAGGGGGGATGAAGGATTTATGTTCTGCTCCGTGCAAGTGTTCTTTACAGTGGCTCACCCTTTCTCAGAGGTTGCAAGTGGATTTTTAAAGTAAGCCGCGAATGCAAGGTGGCAATCACAGTACACTGAAAGGCATTGGCTTAGCTTTCCAGAACAGTGCCATGGCTGTTGAGGGGCTTTGAACCTTAGGAAAGAGGTGGGAAAGCCTCTCCTGGCTTGCTGGCAGCCTGAAGAGGAGTCGCAGGGTATCTGTGTACTGCCCAGAGCAGCCCTGATTGCCTGGCTCATTCTCCCAACTTTCTTTTCCAACTTCACCTTTTTTCTGCTATCCCATTTAATGCCCGTGGCATTTATCTTTATGTTATAAATAATTATAAATATATGAATATATAAATATATATTTCATATAATATACATTGTTGCAATTATTTATTATTTATATTCATTTAACTCTCCTGTACTTTGTTCACTTACTTGATTTTTACAGTATCCTCATTTCCCAATTTTTATTTTTTTTTTTTAGGTCACCCTTTTTAATTTTTAAAAAAGTATTATCCCTGGTACCAGGTTGTCCTCACTTCATACTCCAAAGGACTGCCATTTCTCTGTGTTACCGGACACGAGCTGGTATGTTTGAAACTTGGAATATGATCTGAAAGAAATTCCTCTTTCCACCCACCTTTTCATGCTGAAAGGTAGCTGTGGAAAACATTTCTGTATTTTTCCAGAGGAAGACCAATGCTCATAAAATTGAGTACAGACAAATAGGTGTTAAAGTGGGATGTATTCAAGTTTACTAGTCTGATACATGTGAAGCAGCCAACACTGGAATTTGCAGACCAAGAAATAGAGGATAATGGTAAATGGTATACTCTAAAATCCATGATTCGGTTATTTTAGAGGATTTTTCAGAAACAGTGAACTCCCTAATCATTCTCTTTTCCGTGTGTCTACAGGGAAAAAAGTAATTTTCAATATGTTTGTAAAAAGGAAGAAAACCATTTTAGTGTCATTTCATGAATTACTTGCTTTCAAGTGCTGATGAGCTTGTCCCAGCAGCATACTTGGCTGTCCTGGTTGCATTGGTGAGTGCAGAGAGACCCCAGTCTGAAAGAAGAAAGTCCTGCCCCTCCTCAGTTGGTCAAAGGGGCAATCTCTTTCCCTGGTTGTCATCTGCAAGCCAGGGAACAGCATGAAGACTGCTAAAGCCATACAGTTTGAGTTTCCTTTAGCAGCAGCTGAACAAGTGGCCTCAGTTAATGGCTGTGGTCACCCTCCCTGCCAAGTCCACAGAGTGCTTCCTATTCCCAGCAAATCACACCTCCACCTTTTGGGAATCGGGTGTGAGTGGCCTTTCTCTGGGCTTTTGTGGCCATGGAGCCAGTAACAGCATTACAGCTTCTGTAACTCGTGTCTCTCAGTTACCGGTGATCAGACCTTACAGAGAATAAGAAAACCTCTCTGACAAACAAGAATAACAAGTTTCTTTATGTACAAAGCTAAGTCTCCAAACAAAGAGCTGCTGGGGAGTGCCTGCAGCAGATACTTATATATATATATATATGTATATAGATAATATACATATTATCTATATGTATATGTCAGAGCTTGCAGCACTGACAATGGCATTCAGTGCACCTTTAAACTACCTGGCTCCATGTACAGTCTGGATAAGACAGGTATAATAAAGATGGTAGTTTTGCTGGTGAACAGAGTGGCATTCCCAGGGTAGCATCCCTTTGAGGCCAGGTTTGGTGACTCAGGAATCCATCAAATTACAGAGTCCCAGCCTAAATTTGCATGATCTTGCTGCAGTGTGTGCAGTGAAGCCGTGTTTATTTGCACAGACTGGTGAGTTGGCACTGTGCAGGGATGCCAGGTGCTGATGAGAGTATCAGGAGGCAGTTTGGCTCTCTGCTTTGTGATTTGAATTCATGTCCCCAGGCAGCCTTGGAACAGTTGAACCTCTTCTGACACCTGTGTACATATAACACTTTCTTATCTGCACCTTTTGCATGCAGTCAGGGTCCCAGTCACTTCATGAAGGATTTTGGCTACATCTAAACAGCAGAACCAAGAGCACATGGCATCTCCCACATAGAATCATAGAATAATTAGGGTTGGAAAGGGCCTTAAGATCATCAAGTTCCAACCCCCTTGCCATGGGCAGGGACACCTCACGCTACACCGTATCACCCAAGGCTTCGTCCAGCCTGGTCTTGAAGACTTCCAGGGATGGAGCATTCACAACCTCCCTGGGCAACCTATTCCAGTGCCTCACCACCTTGACTTTCTTTTGAAGAGACCTTGGCTCATAGCATTTTTCCTCTATTTCTCTGGAAGGCAAACAAGGATGTATAGAAGAAGTGAGACATTTATATCTCGTGAAACCTTTTATAAAGTCAGCATGCAGTTATCTTCATCCAGGTACTGCTGTACCATGCAATATCTTGATGGCCACCTGGCTGCAATTGCTTTGCAGGGCTGATGATGTATTTAGGGATGTGTCCTTGTCCTGGGTTCAGCAGTATGTGACTGCTACTGCTGAACCCAGGACAGTCCTCAAGTGCTCAGGGGTCAAAATGCTCAAATATCAACGCTGTCCTTAAATGCTGACATGCAGTCAGGAGGAGCAGCATGCTCCTGGAATCGATACGTGCCTGTGATTATTCCCCCAGTGCACGGGGCCGTGGCTTGTGTGCAGGTGATCACCCTGCAGAGGTGGTGTCCTGGCTGGAGGGAGCTGCAGCAGGAACAAGACACTGGTCTTGCCATTTACCCAGGCTTTGTATGTGTACGGTTCATGTCACGGCTCTGTGGGTGCCGAGGTGGGACAGTGCGTGCAGCCACAGGAGCTGCCCATCAGAGTGTCTGTCTTCAGCCCAGGCAGCCCTGGCACTTCTGTGCTGCCATGTGGTGTTACAGTGCAGGTGATTTGTGAGAGGAATGTAGGACCTCAGCTTTCAAAGGCCACCTCAGAAACCTCTCCTACACAGGTCTTTTGCCTCACACAACACACCCTGAGAGGATTAACTAACAGAGGAGTAATGTTTTTTGCTATGTCTGTTTTGTTCCTCTTCTGCTGGATGTTTGTGTCACATGCTGCTGTCCCTTTTGCTGCCTGGTACTTTCGTCGTTCCTTGCAGTCCACCGAAGGAAGTGGTAAAGGGAAAACGAGCTCCACAGAGACTTCCCCACCTTTAAGTCTGAAGGGGCTGCCACTGCTGAATTTGGAGGCCATATCTTAAAGCACTGGTGATGCTAATAATAAAGTCTTTTAAAAGACTTTTTTTTGGTTTGTTTTCCTAGATTCATTGAAGGAAATAAAATTGAAACCATTTCAAGAAACGCTTTTCGTGGCCTTCGAGACCTGACTCACCTGTAAGTTATTCACACTAGATAGAGTAATTTCTGCTTGAACAAAACTCTTTAGGGGGAACCACTGTTTTTTCTGCTACAGAGAAAACCTCTCTTCCCCTCCATGCATCAGCTTCCTCCTGCTGTCAGCAGCATGCCTCCCTCAAGTTAAAAACTGGCCTTAAAAGAACTCCTGCTGGGGCAGCCCTGTGGCCTGTTGGGCTGCCTGTGCACACTCACAGCTTGTGCTGAGATGCAGCTGCTGTCCGCGGATGCTGAACCGTTACCACCTTCGCACTGTGTATTAGTGATTATCGGTCCTGGTTCTTCAGCATGCTCAGTGATTGGTCTGTGTGTTGCATTTGCACCTGAGCAATAAAAAAGTTCTGCGTATTTTACTTTTACATGATCAAGCAATCTTCATTCTTGAGTAAGAATAATTAATACGTGCCTGTTCCTTATAACTATTAACAATGTCAGTGGCTGGACAGTTCTAACAACTGTAGGTGAGCTCAGACTTAATGAATCAGCCAGACAACAGAAAGCAGTGGTACTAAGCTCTGACTTTCTTTCCTAGTTCTTTGGCCAATAACCATCTCAAAGCTCTGCCGAGGGATGTCTTCAGTGATTTAGATTCTTTAATTGAACTGTAAGTAATGAGAATCTTTCTACCGTCTGCCTAAATCTGTCATGCTGTTACTCTTGAGTTTTACATTCTGGGTTTATGTGGTGCTGTACCTGATATCTGCACACAAAAGAAGTGTGCCTTTTATTGTGCTAGCTTTCCTAATTTTAAAATTATTTACTTGCTAGACTCCTCTAAAATAACTGCTGTTTCTCAAATCACTCTAGTTTCTCATGCTGAGGTACATAGCTTGCATTACTGTACTTCTTTTTGATGTTTCATATAAATTGTTTTTTAGGGAAAGGGACACAACAAACTTTAAAACTACAATTTCTCTGAACATTTTTCCCTGTTATTGTGCATGCATCCCCTGAGATTATATTAGTGAAAGACATTAATTTAAAAAAGCCACCTTTTTTCTTATTTTTATGTAGTTGTGCCACATTGTTGACTTACTATCAGTGTTGTCTTGTATAATTGAGCTGATAGTCAGCTTCCCCTATTTTTGGCCTAGCCCTCCCAGACAGCAAAGTATAATTGTAAACAACAAAAATTGCCAGGAGATCGAAGAACAAGTACAGTGCTGAAATTGCACATACATTAGTAGGGGAAGGTTAAATTGACCAGACATCAGCAGCGACTCAGAAAATACAAGCCTTACATCTGTATTTTAATGTAACACAGAAATGGTGCCAGCAAGGCCACTCTGTCAACCAGCAGTACTGGAGTAGTTTAGTGAAGGAATGGGATTTATCAGTGTCAGCAGTAGATGGAGGGAAGGAGGCTTGCAGCAGACAACCAGGCTGTCAGGATTTATTACATTACAGTCCTAATCCTATGAAAATTTATAAATGTGAGTGACTTTACACAGGAATCACACATTACTATGATTATATGTGAGCATATTTCCTAGATAGAAACAGTCTTTCCAAGGACAACACTTAGTGAAGGAGAGTTCATAGTAAGAGAGTCCAAATAAAACTGAAGCAACTTTCCTGTTCTCAGTTCAGAAACAATTCAAGGCTGCTCAGGTATTTTTAAATTCAGCATGTCAAGGTGATAACAGTTCTGTAGTATTCGTATTGCTATCAACCTTTTCAAATATGTTTATTTCTGTGTGTTTTTTTAGAGATTTAAGGGGAAATAAATTTGAGTGTGACTGCAAAGCCAAGTGGTTGTTTTTGTGGTTAAAGATGACAAATTCCACTGTTTCTGATGTCCTGTGTATTGGTCCAGCAGAATATCAGGATAAGAAGTTAAATGATGTGACAAGTTTTGATTATGAATGCACCACTACAGGTATTCAGAATGTATATTTCTAAGCACACTACAAATGGTTAAATATCAGAAGTTTAGACTATACCTTTTTGCTTCTGTGAGCATGACCTGGGGGGAGGAAAGGGTTACATACAAAGCACTACCAAGTACAAGAACAAGCATAAAATGGGAAAATTACATTTTGAAGTCAAAGTAAGTACTGAGCTTTTATTTGGATTAAATGATAATGGAAGAAGAGCTCTGACTATTCGTATTCCAAGACTTGATTATGACTCCCTTTGCGTCTTTTCATCACAGAATGCTTTCTGTTATCTGGAATAAGGCCATATAGTTATGGCATATGAGCTTCCCAAAATCTCTGTATTTCACAGAAAGCAATGAAAAGAGGTTTAAATAATGTGGCTATATCTGTTATCTTTATTCAATAGGCCACGATTTAATAGCATCAAAAGTGGTGGCAATACTGCCAGCTGTTCTTCATGGAACTCCATTAAGTTGTGGGAAATGTCCAATAATATTCTCACTACTGTCTTGTTTAGGATCTTGATTTTTATTTTAGGTAATGTAAAGCATGCTAAAGGAAGTGAAGAGAAACTTGCATGTGGTTATGCTCATGTTTTACAACTGAACAGCCACAGTTACCTATCTTTAAATGTAGTCACATCATATAACTGAGTATATCAGCTGTGAGTATTGTTTTTCATCTTTCATGTATATGATGTCAGCACTCTGCCTTTTTTCTGTACAGTAATACCAGAGGCATTCAAGTTCTCATGTCATCAAGTCATCGCTATTAAAAGACAATAGGAAAGTTGATTACTAGTAATGTAAAACGAAGTTTCATGACAGGGAATGGTAATCCAAGGGCAATATGTAAGGGAAAAGAGAATTAACTCAAAATTCAGCAATACATCAGAATAGTAGCAGGTGTAAAGCACGGTAATCTGCTACATAAAGGATGTCAAAACCAGGAGAGCAGTGTAGCTTCGAATGGTACCTAAGGTACGTTCCTGTGTCTGCCAAGTCACTGAGATGCCAAAGTACAAAGTAAGCACCGCTTTATTTCACTGCAGTCTGGTTTAAGCAATTGCACAGCACTAATGGTGCGGATGAGCAAGCCTTATCTACCTAGTCCTCACACCTGTACTGACCTACCTGCCCTCTGTCATCTCTTTGTACCTAGGACCCTAACTATGAGGTTGCAACAGGCAAAATTCACCCTTAATGTTAGTTCCTTGGTCTGCTGTAGGTGAAATTACTTGAAGCATGAATGTAATTTCACATGCTGTAGTTTGCTGGGGAGCTAAGACGTTAACGTGGTGCAAGGATTGCCCAGCTGAGTATTTGTTCAGATGCCATCAGAGGAATGCTCTTGCAGCACAGCATGTAGCTGTAATACACTTCAGATAGCAGAGGGCATTTTCAGACCAGTCATTCTCTGCGAAGGCTGTGTGCCAAACCCCTCTGGCCTGGGGGCAGGCAGCAGTAGGCTTCGCAGAGCTCCAATGCAGAGCGAAGGTGAAGAGTGTGGAAGACATGGATCTCTGGCATCCTTACAAAGTGCCAAGAGGTACATGCAGGAATTACCTGTAAAAGACAAAACAGGTCAGTAGAGCAGAAATGCAGATCTTCAGGAATGTGTCATGTTTAAGCCACCATCATGTCCCCTGCACTGAACTGGAAGTTACCTTGCTCAGGCTATAACCCTCTGGTGTCCTTGGTGGTCTGCGGTATCAGGCCATAGCTGCTTTTTCCTTCTCTGCCTTTGCTTTCCCCAGATCCAAAGGGATCATAAATATGTCTGTATTCATTCCTTGTGGACTGATTAGTCACAGGCTCAGGCTTGTACCATATTCTGTGTGTAGTCTCCTTTCCCAGTCGATGATGAGCAGTGCTCTGCAAACCTCTTTCATTCATGTTAGTCTTCAGTATTGTATTTCCCTCCTTTGCCAGATGTGATGAGACTTTCCATTATTTCTGGTCTCTGGTACCCTGTGTGGAGCATGACTGGTTGTAGGATATGGTAACAAAGCCATCTGCTTGGTAAAACATGCATCTCATTGGCTTCATTGGTTCATTGCATCCACTGAACTGGTACAGTGGTAACAGGAGGAGAAATGGAAAGAGGGGCTGCCAATTAAAAAAACAAATCAAAACAAGACAAAGAACAAAATGCTCCTATTGCTTCTTCACAGAGAAAGCAATTCACAGTGTTGGTGATCTGCCCTTGTAATTCTTTTTGTGATAGCATCCCTCTTTCCCATGTCTCATGGCTTACATCACGGAAGCAGGTCAAGCTGTTTCATTTCGTTTCTTGTTGTTGTCCCATAGCAGTGTGCAAGGGGGCTGTGCTGTGGCTATAAGCACAGTGGGGGACATGTAACTTATGTTCAGGAGGCTGGGAAGTGGGCCTCACGCTCCCACAGTCACTGAGAACAGGTTGTGTGCATGCCTGGGACCTGCTTTGCCCAGGCCTACAGGCAGAGATCATCTCACTGAGCTCTGAAAGCTTGGTTTCCCCTTTCTTTAGCCAGCTGGGATTGTCTTCTCTCTTTCCCCACAGGCTGGGAGGAAGGTAGTTTGCAAATTAAGAGTTACCTGCTCTGTACTCACTCCTGTGTGTGAGATCACCTGTGCTGCTGTGGTGGGAGATGGGAATGGATGGCTAATGCTCCCTGACAGCACACCCAGGTCCTGGTAGAAGTCTCTGCTGTGGGGAACAAAGGATGTGAGGAGAGGGGGACCAAGTCACAGGGTGCAGTTTAGGAGCTGCTGCCCAAACAGATCATTGCTCCCCTTTCTCTTTAGCATCCTCCAGCATTCTCTGGGCACCCCACCTCTGCTCTGCCAGCATCAGCACTCCTGTGTGCTGGGATCAGACAGAGCGGTGGAAGGGAAATCAGTCCAGCAACAAGAGAGCTGGGTCTCTCATCCATGATGGCTAATGCCAGTTCAGCAGCAGGAGCAGACACAGAGTTGGTGGCTGGAGGATGGGGGGACACACCACCCCAGCTCCCAGCCAGCAGAAAGCAGTGTTAAAACCATGACAGGGGGAGTAAAATCATGCATCAGGGTTAGAAAGAGAGGGCAGCAGACTGGGCAGCCAGCAGCACAGGGGAAGCGAAGGCTGCATCCTCTTCCCTCTCCTGTGCAGGCTGATCTAGCTTCAAAGAGAGCAATGTTGGGACACCCCCTCCATGCACACACACCATATTTACTGTACAAGCTCTTTCTAGAATTAAAGCAAGGTATGTGGACCTGCCTGTAAAACTAAGTCAAGCCTCCAAGATGTGAATTGCTGGCAATCCTGATGTGGCAGCATCTCTTTACTGTGTAACCTTGTACATTAGAGTCTCGTATTTCCAGCTGGTGCCAAAACCAACATTTATTGCTTTTTACTGATTATGACTGATTTTGTTAGCCATTTTTACTCATCCAGTGATATAAAGAGCCAAATGACAGGTGCAAGTAAAAATAGCTATGTTAACACTGAATCATTTCTAAATGAGCAGTGGGTATCAACACACAGACTGGTTTGTTTTCATTCACAGGGTCCCTCAGAGTGTTTCACAACTGTTCAGGTTTCAAGAGATGTCTTTTTCAGGATTAGGGGTTTGGGTTTTTGTTTTGTTTTGTTTTGTTTTGGCTTGGTTTTTTTTTTCAAGATTTAAAAAATATTTTGATTCTGAGTGACTGTATCTGCTATTGTTCCATCCTTAGCTGCCTTCCTTGATTTATCAGTTACTTTTACTTTCTGCATACTTCAGTGTCAGCTTTCTCCAGTTCTTTTATTTTTCCCAGTGAGTATGAAGACAACTTTCTTGTTTTCCTACCAGCATTTATGAATCAAGCCCAAACTCTATTTATGATAGTCCCTCGAAGAATGGAGTCTGTCATTTCTTTCGCAGCTGTAGAATCTGCTCTGTTTGTTTAATGGCAGTCATCTGTCTTTATTCTCCAGAAGTGTAACTCCTCAAGGGCAAGGCTTTCAAGCATGCAGAGACAGAGGGTTCTTCATTCAAAAGCAATTATTTCATAATGCAACAAAATGAGGGACTCGAGTGAGGACTTAATTACCATTTCACCAAAATCGCTGGATGCTCAGGCCCTTCCAGCATAGGACTGCATGGTGAAAACATGTAACAAACGGAGCTTGAAACAGCGGTGTGTCGCTCTGCAGAGAAACGCCATCGTAGTGGAAGATGCATTTCCTTTTCTACATATCTGTATCCATACATCACTTCTGCCATGTGCTAGACCCAAGTGCTGGCTTTTCTTTGTCAACTCTGTTATACCGCTTTCTTTTTCTGATAATAATGACCTTCCCCAGCTGTCAGGCCAAAGATCAGACCCAAGTCTCCTCACTTTGCCCCAGACTGGCTCTGTGCTGACTGCTGACTTAGCCCTGGGTGAAGTTTATAGTTAAATCTACAAATGCACTTAAATTTTCAGAAAAAAATCTTGAGTTACACTCTTAGTCTTTACAAGTTACTCCAACTCCTCAGTCTTAGTGTCTAGAGTAAGTCTGCTACTGGGTAGTAATTTGCAGGTTAGTTGTATTTTATGCCTAAACTACTTTAAAATGCCCCATAAAACGTTATGTTAACTGAGTTTTTGATTACTCTATTTTGTCTATGGTTTAGCCATAATGGGGTTATCCCCAGGCAAACTTCAGATACCATTTCACTTTCTGCCTGGTTTAACATAACACAAATTCCTAGTGATTAAATTTACATGACTTAAGAAGTTATTGGACTTCAGCTGGAAGTTGCTGTCTCTTAGCTTGACAGTGATTCTAGCAAGGTGATTTCACTTGACGGGAAAGCACCTTCCAGCTGTGGGGAAAGAGACTTCTCTCTCAATACCCTAATTTCATTAATACCAGCCAGCTTAGATGGAAAATCTGATTTCTGCCACTATTTACCTATTTGATCTCCTTTGCAACTGTATTTTCAGAGAGGACAGTTTATGATACCTAAAGCAGGAGACACTTTCCCCTGTTGCTGCATGCCTCATGTGAGCACTGGAACTTCCATGCTAGTGTTACACAAAATCCAGACTGTTTTGCTGATTTTTCAGTGTAAATCGTTATAATCAGTGACCACTTTGTGTTTCCAGTAAAGATGTATTCTAACTTTTGAAAATGTATGTTTCTAGATTTTGTTGTTCACCAGATTTTGCCCTACCAGTCAGTTTCAGTGGATACATTCAACTCAAAGAATGATGTGTTCGTAGCCATTGCACAGCCCAGCATGGAGAACTGCATGGTGCTGGAGTGGGATCACATTGAAATGAATTTCAGGAGTTATGACAACATCACAGGTATATGAACATCTGGATTCCCATTGTTAATGAACTGTTGGCATTTCACAAGGACAAGATTCATACATGGGACCAGTTGATGGTTTTTGTTCCGAATCTGTGTTGAATTTGGCAGATCAAAGCATGTAATGTTTGGACATCAGTGACCTCATGGAGTAGTGCATCTTGTTAATACATGCACGCTTAACTTCGCTGTGGCACACAAACTAGGCATTTTTTGTCTGATCTTGTAAATGGTTCTGAAGGCACAAACACTTGCTGTGAATGTCACACTGTGGCCCAGCTTAGCACTCACTGCCTGAATCACACTGCGGGTTACAGTGCAAGCTGAGGGAGCCCTTGCTCTTGCTAAAGTGCCTACAAAGTAGAATATAAAAATAGTCTACTGCATGTAGAAGGAAATAGCTCTGAAGGATGCTTTTAGGATGGGCTGGCCAGGAAAGCATGTTTTACAGCTGAAGATGACGCAGAAATACTTAAACTGTGTTTTTACCTAGAGAGATGTGCTGTAAAGCTTTCATGTTTACTTTCCATTTACAAACATGCTGAATTAGCATCGTGGCCAGATTACTCTTCAAACAAAAAGTGCATGTGGATGCTGGGTGATTTTCTAATGCTAACAACCGTTCTGTCCCTAACCAATACTCATGATGCTCAGTCACACCATGACAGCAGGAACAGAGTCTTTAGAGCTGTTACACACTGCCCGATTTCCCAGCTACTTCAGGCTATTGGTTCTGGAGACTCAGGAGCTAAATTTCCCTGTGAACTCTCCTTCCCACATGTTCCTTGTTATGTGTAATTATTTTTTACCTTGCATTTTGGGAAACAAAGAGTGAGCTGCATCCCCATCTGGTCTACAAAGGCAGCAAGCACCTACCTCCTCAGGTCAGCTGTGTGTCACTAGTGAAAGTTTACAAGATGCTACCCCTCCTTCAGGAAATATTGGAAATTAAAATTTTGCCTTTTTTATGTTTCATTATGTTTGGTAGATTAGGAGGAAATATGTACCAGTGAATGAAAGCTGAGAAGTTGATGGCCCAGAGAGAGCTAACAGAGCTCTAGGAAAGCTCTGGAAATGAAATAGATTTTGGTCATTTCCAAGTTGTCTCCCAGTCACCTTTCTGTGAATAATGGGATTAGGAGACACTTCTGCTGGGTACCTGTGTCCTAGCTCCACACCCAGTGTGAATGCCCAGACTTGTTTCTTGAACACCCATTCTGTTCCTAGAAGGTCTGAGCTTGAGCTCTGGACTATGAAATGCAAGTGAGACTTTTGCCAGGGAACATGAACATGTAAAGAGCCTCTTGCAGGGCCTAAAGAGTGTTTTGTAGAGCTCAAGAGCCAGATATGTTCTGTAAATATATGCTTGGCATTCGGATATCTGAATTTAGCCTTTTACGACATGGGCTTATAGAGTTCAGCTAGTTGTCAAGGTTGCCTTCATAGTCAACATGCAGATTATAGGTGTTGCTGTCCTCTGCAAAAGGGGACATATACAGGCCAGGTGAAATATCCTCTAGAGTGCTTTTTGATTAAGTTAGACCAGAAAGAGCCTTGATGATCAGCTCAGCCATTCAAGTCTATGCTGCAGATACCTTACAGTATTTGAGATGGATCCCACTTCTCCTACACTGGGCAGGTGGTAGATCATCCCAGGCTGGCTGTGTTTGTTACTTTTTTGGTGTGGTTGTTGTACAGTGACTTGACATTCTCAAGATAGACCATAACCTGATCTGATCTAATCTGGCAATCACAATATTCCTAAATATTTCTAGTTTAACATAACCTCAGGAATAGTTAATAGAAACAACAGAGTCAGATTTATCTTTTTCATCCCGCTGTCAGGTGATATATCCATGAGATGCATCAATATTTCTATTTGCAGTAGAAAAAAGCTGACTTTGGCCCTCTTAGAGCAAGAAAATTAGACTATATTTCATTCTTCTGGTTAAGCTGGAAAGATAGACATTCCAAGAATAAGAGAATTTCAGATTCCTGCTGAGTCATGAGATAACTCTTGTTATTTTGGAATAACAAAATTCAGGCTTAGTAATTGTTTTGAATATTAGGGTGCATGTGTTTGAACAGAGAAATAAAGGGTATTCTGGGTAAAAATAAGCATTTTAGGGTACATAATACTTGCACACCTTGAGGGCTGTGAAATTTTCAATATTTGAAGTCACCTTTCCAGTTCCTAGGGAGAAAAAAAGCATGAAAAGAAGCTCTGGTGGCATGTAGCAGAAGAGAAAATTATCAGATGGTGCAGATATAAAAAGGCAGAGGGGTGATGTGGTAATCTCTCTGTGGTTTAAAGGGTGCTTTGTACTGTGCTAATGTATGTGCTTTCTTTTTTCTTTGGGCAATAGGTCAGTCCATAGTGGGATGTAAAGCCATTCTTGTTGGTGACCAAGTGTTTGTGGTGGTGGCACAGCTCTTTGGTGGCTCACACATTTACAAGTATGATGAAAGCTGGACAAAGTTTGTCAAATTCCAGGATATTGAAGTATCTCGCATTTCCAAGCCCAATGATATAGAGCTTTTTGAGATAGATAGTGAAATGTTTTTTGTCATAGCAGATAGCTCTAAAGCGGGTTTGTCAACAGTGTACAAGTGGAATAACAAAGGATTTTACTCATACCAGTCCCTTCACGAGTGGTTCAGGGACACTGATGCTGAGTTTCTCGATATAGATGGGAAATCACATCTAATCCTCTCTAGCCGTTCTCAGGTTCCCATTATACTCCAGTGGAACAAAGCTTCCAAAAAGTTTGTTCCACACAGTGAAATCCCCAACATGGAAGATGTCTTGGCTGTGAAGAGTTTCAGGATGCAGGATAATCTGTACATCACACTCACGAGATTCATTGGTGACTCCAGAGTTATGAAATGGAATAGCAAGCAGTTTGTGGAGATACAGGCTCTTCCATCCCGAGGAGCCATGACGCTGCAGCCTTTCTCCTTCAAGAACAATTACTACCTAGCTTTGGGAAGTGACTATACCTTCTCCCAGATTTACCAGTGGGATGGTGAAAAGAAGATTTTCAGATTATTTAAGGAAATCTATGTGCAAGCACCACGGTCTTTCACAGCTGTGTCAACGGATCGAAGAGATTTTTTCTTTGCCTCTAGTTTTAAAGGAAACACTCAAATATTTGAACACATCATCATTGACTTGAGTTTATGAAAAGCTGCTGGAGTGAATTTCATGTGCAATGACATTTATACACAGACAAAACAACAGAGACATTTCCAAAACCAGGGTGCACCTATGGAGTGTGATGACATTTTCTGAACTTTTCAAACTTGCGTATTAATCAGGGATTGCATTTACTTGGTTACTGCATGACATGTTCGTTTTATCCTTTTTCAAAGACATTTTGCAATCTGCAGTCATTCAGAGGAGAGTGCAGTGCATCAGGATTAATGTTGACATCTAAGACGATGGTCTCCATCTTACCCAGAAAACTACGTTGAACTGAACATCTCATAAGGAAAATGAAGACTGACCCATACAAAGCATAGAAATTATCTTGACTCTTAAACAAGCATGTTAGTAATGATTTTAAGACTAGAGCCAGTTCTTCATGATTGCTGATGAATTGCAGAATCAAACAGTAACGTTCCAGAGCAGACTTTATTTTGGTTTCTTGAAGCCTATCTTCAAAATCTGTTTTTGTGGTTATAGTAAGTCTAAGGCGTCATTTTAAATCATTGAAGGTTAAAGGCAAGTCAAAATCTATTGCCATTTTTCTTCCATTATTCACTATTTCAGCAACAAATGTATAATAAGTAGCTCAGCCCACAGTAACTGGGTAGCTAGGAAAGGAACAGTTTGTCACTTCTGGACTGTAAAGTCTTAACATAGAAAACAACAGGTCTGCATGGTGCCATGAATGAATGAACTACAAATTCCATCCACTTTCTGTTTTAATGGGTATTCCAGAAATCTATGTCATTTTGCCCTAATTCATGCTTTTTCTGATGATCCCTCTAGATTCTGGGGTGTTTTAACAAGTATGTTGTGATTTCTCAGTCTAGAAAGCGCAGCTGAAGCTTAGCCTGAAGCGTGCATCTACATTCATGCACTCCATGCTGTAGCTCGTCTGCATGCAGTGAGATGATTTACTCTCCAGTGCTCCCCCAGAACAACTCACAAGCAATATATTGAGGTTTGGGTTATCACAAGCTGTATTGGGGGAATCCTCCTGGCTGAGGTCTAGATATGACTTCAGTATTGCTGAGTCTTTTGAAACCAAGGCAGCAGGAACTGTTTCAGGCTAGAGCTATCCTTGCCTCCAAGAAAGACTTTCCTCTTGGTGACTCCAGGCTTTTTCCAGGTTGCCAACCCACTGAAAGTTAAACTGGAGAATTTAAACACACTGTGCCCTATTGGTGTTTTGGGTGGATACAGACTAAGGCATTCAGTCATCCTAAACAGGGCCGTCTTGGCACATCCTCTGTCAGGATAACAGCAAGTGACTGTTTTCCTTGAAGGGCTCTCTACCATTCTTACCCAGCAAAACTGTGTATCAGAGCCCTTGTTTGTTCACTTACACAGTGTGTTTCTTTGAGTTTTCATACCACTTAGCATACTAGGTTGTTTTACTATGTCTTGCTGCTGAATTGCTGCCTTGGATAAATAGGGAGGCTTTGCATAAAGCAGGCAGAGCAAAAGAAACTGTCCTTTATTCCTTCATACTCACGGCTATCTCTGTGCTGAGTGAGGTTTACTTTTTCTCCTTGGACATGTGAAACATGGCTTATTATTACAAATAGAGATGTTCTTATAGGATGTCCAATGTCCAACATGCCTTCCCCAACTTTTGCCTCATTCCTATGAAATAAAATTATTACTTGTCTGTCAGACCCAACTCATTTTATTCTGTTTTTAAATGACATCTTTGGGTTTTCCCTATAGAGATGCTCATCCTGGTTTTATTTTTTATTACGTTGGCAATTTAGCCTATCCAGCCATCTGAAGTACTGAGCACTGGCCTCCGAATCCCAATGTGGTTTCAGCCCTGGTGGTTCAGTCAGACCAGTAAATGCAAACTAAGCCTCTGCAGTAGGTTTTAGCAATACCTCTCCTAGGATTAAGCTAACAAATCCGACAAAACAGGGATGATTCATATGTTTGCCAGTGAATGAGATTTCTTACCCTGTTCCCAGTTTACTTTTTGAAGTGGGTATGCCTGGCAAGCGGTGTTTCTTCAACCTGTGTCGCGGAAGAATTTGTTACTGCTTTTCTGTTGAGCATGCATGTTTGAGTAAGAGTCAGATGTTCTGATGAGGAGGAGCATTTCTCAGCATGCCAGCACTTTCTTTTACGGCTCGCTGTGGGTAGCATTCCCTCAGCAAGGGGCATCAGGCAGAGCTAAAAAGCTAGTTTAGAGAAACTGGATCCTGGCCATTTTTACTTGAAGGGAAGCAAGAGGATGGTGGAAAAAGGCTTGTGTATCAAATACCAATACCAGGAGATTGTACTGTTTCAAGAGCCAAGGGGATTTTGAGACTTGGCTATAGACTTGAATTAAATTAAAATGGTCTCTGCAGAGACAGGCTTAATAAAGAGGATAGAGTGATCCGTAGGAGTCCAGCTCATTCACATGGGACCAGAAAAAGTAAGTGAGGGAAATTAATTCTGTGGGAGGCTGCCACTTCTGCTGAGTAGCTGAGTTGGTTGGCCAGAAGGGCCAGCTCAGCATCCCTCCTGGCTTCAGGAGGAACTTGGAGTCAGGCACTGTCCCTCCTGTTCTGCTGAGTTAGTACAGGAGGTCAGAGCAGCCAAGAGGGAGGGTAAAAAGCGCCAGCTGATGTAGAAAAGGTTATGGTATGCTTCACAGGATTAAACAAAGGCAGGGGCTCAGAAAACATGTTCTGTGCTTCCTGCTCTCAAGGAAAGGTGCAGGATGCAACCATAACAACAGAAATCACTAAGCATCAAGAATACTGCCTTTCCAAATGCAACAATGGTTTTGTCTCCATGCCCTATATTCTATAATAGAAATTGGTTTGAATAGTAAATTAACTATGCATATACATAATTTATTGAAACTGTTAGACCATAAGGACAGTGAGAAAGGATAAAAGAACATGCCACCTGGTAATTTTTAAGGTATTCTAAAATACATGCAACTATGTAAAGAACAGTAGTTTATATAAGCATAGATTTAATACAATGTGATAGCTACAGTGGGAGCTTTTTAAGGCTGTATATACATTGTGCTTTTTTTAGTAAAGAAGAGCTGATGCAGTCAATGCTACTGACATGTGTATGCACTCTTTCAATATATGAATAAAATGTAGTTAATGAGACTAATAGTGGTGTGCTGTGAGTGTTAAAATACCCATGCGGTGAAGATCCACACTTCCAGAGGGTTGGACAAGGTGGGTGAGTGGGTCCTTGTCTATTTACGATTGGTTTTGGCTTTGAAAACGTGGATGAAGCTCTGCTAAGCTTAGTTAAATTGTTTCTGTGTCTGAGGTAGATCGGACCTCCAAGGGTTGCCGTTCCCTGGCTTTCCCCTTCACTCTTTCCTTGCACCCCATCTAGTGTTAGCAGGTATGTAATGCAGCTATTACTGCGATTTTCGGTTCGTGTTAAACTCGGTTGTTTCTCGCCGCAAATCCAAGAGATCTTAACTTTCAAAATAAATTTCAAAAGATACTTAAGACGCTCCAGTGGGTTTCTTACACGCAGAGTTGGTTAGGAGCCAAGCCCTAAAATCAGTTCCTAGATTTTCAGATCTTTGCAGTGGGATCTCTTAAGATTTGTTAAATTTTACTGAATCACTGGCATTTACTCTGAAATTGCAAAAATAAACATCAACAGTGAATACATGTTATTTAAAGCAACCCTTAAGCGTTATCCGTTGATCCTGCTAGTCACTAGCACAGGGAATAATTCTTTTTGCTTCCTCTTCTTTCTTCAGAAATAGCATAAATCTCTGTAACTAATTGTAAGCTTGTGCAATCAAAGACATGTCTGACATACCATAATGGGATGCAGTTGCTCAGGGATCATTGCTTTCCTTTTAGGTATTCCACCTTTTTATGAGTCAGCAGGCCTTGTGGTGTGGTTCACTGAAACTCCATCACAGCTTCAAATCAACACCATCTCTCCCACCTGCCCTCTCCTGGTTCTTTGCCCTTGCTGGGTGAACATGCTTTTCCACCTGTTATCACCTTCATCCTCAGAAAGTTTCCATTGCTCCTTGAAAGTCACAGCAAGAGATAAAGAGAAAAGCATCCCAAAGAGCAATGTGGGGATGGTCACTGCTCTGCAAATTTCAAGGGGAAGACAGAGTAAGGTCTTTTTGAAAGGTGAAGCTGAAGGCATATGTGTAAGAAACAGCTGTAAGAGTCCCACTCCTCCCCTCTAATTCCTATTCACTCCTGAGCTGCTGCCACTGCTCCCTCTTGGCAGCAATGCTCAGAGACAGGAATTACTGAGACTTGTTTTTTCACACCCTAACCCAGAAGAAATGGAGCTGAACTGCTAACGCTGGGGCTTTCCTACCATCTGGAAGCCAGCCCCTTAACCTCTCTTGCATTCCAGATACAGTCCAGCCTCCTTTTTAACAAACCGCTGGCTAGGTGATCTAATGGGCTTCTAAACTGATCCTCACTGGCACTGTATCCCTCAGGTGAGTCAACCACACCACTCAGCTTGGTGTCATCTCCAGACTTGCTGAAGGTGTACTTGATCCCACCGTTTATGTCACTGATGAAGATACTAAACAGCACTGGTCCTAATCTGGACCCCTGAGAGACACCACTTGTCTCCATCTGGACATTGAGCCATTGACCACTACCCTCTGGAGGGGACCATCCAACCCATTCCTTGTCCACCAGACAGTCCATCCATCAAATCCACATCTCTCCATTTTAGAGAGAAGGATGTTGTGAGGGACTGTGTCAAAGGCCTTACAGAAGTCCAGAGAGATGACATCTGTAGCTCTTACCTTGCATGCTGATGTAGTCACTCCATCATAGAAGGCCACTAGGTTGGTCTTGGGAAGACTGAACAAGAAATTTCTATAGGCATCTCCTTATTCCGGTTTTGCCATGTCAAGGAGGTAGCCTCGATGGAGTTTGGTGGAAAACAAGGAAAGCAGGTGCCAGGAGTTTAATATAAATAATATTGAAGTAGAGATTAGAAAACTAGAGATGGTGAGGCTGTAGGCAAATGTTTAGTTACCCTGAGGGGAACAAATCACATTTTCTAAGCACAGACATAAATCAATGTGAGATCAGGGAATCAGGGAGAACAGAAAATACATTTCTAAATAAAGGAAAGGAATAGGAGTGACAGCATATGAAGTGTGAGTTTACTTAATTGCTGTGTAGAGAAAGTATCTAAGTGCCTTTCCAAGGTCACTCAGAGAATGCAATCCACATCATTTTCCTTTCCAGAGTCACCCTAGTTTATGCTTAATTAAACTATGCAAGCTCTGCACACTCTAGAAAATGCCCTTTTTATTACATTGTACTCAATTTGCATTTCTGAAGGGCATTTGGGAACCATGACATCACCAGAATGAAGGGCTCTGGTAGCATTGCTCCCATTTTTATTCATTTGCAATTGTTGACTTTTATTCCAAAGTTCATTTCTATTTCCTGCTTGGACATTAGCACTGGATTGTACAAGAATGCTCATTTTCCAACTTGAATGGCTGAGTTCTTCTGACTCAGCAGCCCCTTGGGACTGACGCATGCTCCAGCTGCAGGTGTGCCCTGACAATTAATCCTCCATTTCGGTCCTGTGAATGACAGGCCAGTGGGTCAAGAAAGTACTCACCACCCACCACTGGTGAGGTCAGTGTGGATGGAGCCTGGGCTGGCACAAGGAAGGAGGGAGCAGGACTGCTTTCTGCATGTTGATTACTCTCTCTTTTCCATTTCTTTCCATCTCTTTCCATTTTCTTCTCTTCTGGTAAATGGTTATGCCAGTTGCCAGTTTTACAGAAAGCAAAGAACTGATGAGGCCAGGATGGTGCAGATTTACTTGGGATGCTTCGAGAGCGAACTAGAAATAGAAAGGGGAAACAGAAGTTAAATCAGTAACTGTTTAATGGCATCTGCCTACTCTTTGTTTGCAAACTCTGTAGCCCAGGGGTCTCCTTGGATCCCCAGCTTCTCCTGGTTCCTGCTGACAGCATTTTCTAACTCTGCTTTGTATCATTAACATCTGGGGAGAAAACTGCAGGGCTTTCATTTCAGAGGAAGGCTCATTACAATTATCTGTGCCTCTGTCACCTCGGGATCTGATTACAGTGCTGGGGTTGCACCTTGAAATTGTTACAATTAAGACTTAATGAAGTGAGTAACTACAGAGTCCAGCAGTTACTCCCCACCAACCTATTGCATCTGCCTCTATCATAGGAATAGCTACCGCCTGATTTTTATGATTTTTAAAAAGTGAAACTTTATATTTGGAATTTGTTCTGTAAAATCCCACACAATTTGGACTGTGAGAGCCTGGACGGCTCTCCTGCCCCATCACAGCACAGACTGGATGAGCTTGGAGCTTGGATGAGCTGTTGGCAAAATGGGTGCAGGTAAGATAAAAAAGAAAAAAAAAAAAAGCCAAACCAAAATCCACTTCTTTTTGAACTGGCAAATGGTATGGAATTCCTGGGTGACACCTGTGTAGAGAGTGTTGTGCTCATGTTTGTGCTGAGTCCCTGTCCCACTGCACACAGTAGTGCAGGTGCAGAGGTGCAAGTAGGAGCCAGAACAATGTTTCTCCACCACTGCTCCCACATGGTTTATCCCAAGGTGCATTAAGGATATGCCTGTCCTAAGCCAGGATAGTAAAGTGAAATACAGAACTAACTGGCACTTTAATGACTTCTTGCCACCTTTGGCTTGAAATGAAATGCACATGGATACAGACGCGCTTTCCAGTCCCATGCTGCCCCACTAGTAACAAATAGCGATTGGTTCCTTAGTTTTCTCAGATATGGATCAAGACAGATTTGGCAGTAAAATGGAAGGTAATTGAGTGTTGTCTCCTTTTGATTTTCTTCCTTTCCACTTTGCCCCCAATTTATTTGCCTTTGTCTTCCTAATTGCTGGGAGATTATTATGTCTGAATCATCAGACTTGAAGAACTGTATGCCATTTGCCCTTAAATGACGGCTGAAATGTTTATCTTTATTGTTGTAGGGAGACTGATATCAGCATCTGCAGGTCAATTTAAGATAATTTGCCTTCTGACATTTTTGATGGACCATCAATGAGAGCCAGCTGGTGCAAATCCTGATCCTTTGGTGTGGTGGGCAAAGAAGAGCAAACAGGTTCTTGTAGCTTGCCATCAGGCAGCTCCAGGATCCTTTCTCTCAGTAAAGACACCACCTTCCCCATGGAAGGTGTGGAGGGAAATGACCTATCTATAGAATCATAGAATAGTTAGGGTTGGAAAGGATCTTAAGATCATCAAGTTCCAACCCCCCTGCCATGGGCAGGGACACCTCACACTAAACCATGACACCCAAGGCTCTGTCCAACCTGGCCTTGAACACTGCCAGGGATGGAGCATTCACAGCTTCCCTGGGCAACCCATTCCAGTGCCTCACCACCCTAACAGGAAAGAACTTCTTCCTTATATCCAACCTAAACTTCCCCTGTTTAAGTTTTAACCCTTTACCCATTGTCCTTTCACTACAGTCCCTGATGAAGAGTCCCTCCTCAGCATCCTTGTAGGAGCCCTTCAGATACTGGAAGGCTGCTATGAGGTCTCCACGCAGCCTTCTCTTCTCCAGGCTGAACAGCCCCAGCTTTCTCAGCCTGTCCTCGTACATGAAAGTAATGAATTAAATAAACTCCTTTAGAAAGACTTCAGTGTCCTACTCTGCTCTGGAACATCTTGGCAAATGTGACCATGGTAAAGGGTTGCAGGAAGTATTTCTAAAATGCCTGGAGCTTTAGGATAGGCAGAGATTTAGTAGCAACAGGCAGGAGAAGGATGCAGTTGGGAATAGCTTACTTGCTGATGTGAAAACAGCTGTAGGAGAAGGGGGATGAGGATTACCCTTTGAATTTGGGAGTTCACAAAGATGCTGAAAGGTCCAGCTGGCCAGGTGGAGCTGTACATGTTTTTGTCATCTGACCATAGTCACTGTGCCTTTTGTAGAGATCCTCTTCAGTGAGCACACGGAGGGAAGAATCCATTTGCAATACACAGACTATAAAGAGAGCTGTGCAAGTCAAGTCGAGCTCTCTGCAGTGAGAAATGCTGCATGTCTGCTGCAGTCATCAGTACAGGCATACTAGATTCCTTGGGAAAAAAATGCAGGAATGCTCACTTTCTCAGTTATTCGATTCCTTATTGGTGTTGTCTTTAGTATTTGCTTTCCTGATAGTCCTTCTCCAGGTTTTATTCAGCGAGCTGAATATTAAATTGTGTTTTCTACCCTCTTTGTCCATGTTGAGCAGGCCTGTGTTAGGAGGGATCAGCAGAGACAAGCTATTCCGGTATCAGAAAGACTGTCACATCATGCTCTGAGCCAAAACAGACAAAGTCACAAAATCACAGAATGGCTGAAGTGGGAGGTCATCTGGTCCATCGGCCCCTGCTCAACCAGGGTCATCTAGACTCAGTTGCTCAGGACTATGTCCGGAAGGCTTTTGATCTACAAGGATGGAGACTCCACAGCCTCTCTGGGCACCCTGTGCCAGTGCTAGGTCTCTCTCACAGTAAAGAAGTTTTTCCTTTTGTTCATTTGATTCCTTATGTTCAAGTCCTCCCTAAGGAAGGAGAGCAGAGAAGAAATACACTGCTTATATCCACTTGAATATAAAATCCAGCTGTTCTCTGTTCCTCTTATCCTTGTCAAAATGTGCATAGATGAAATCACTTCTGTGTCATTTGCAGCACCAAAGTGTTCCTAAGTATAGACTCAAATTCATGACCTTGTAGTGAATGTCAGCAGTCAGTTAAGTCACCACTTAGCACTGACACTGAAGCTATTTAGGAATTAATGAGTTGGCACAGTATACTAACTTCTGGAATAACTGGGATCCTGCTAATGTCTGATGCATGCCCTGCGCAGTGGTATAATTTAGGGAAGAGAGTGAGTCACTCCTAGTACTCCCAACTGCAGCCCAAGGCATTAAGTTTGTCTTCACTAAAATCATCTCAGGTTCATCTGTGGGTTTCTTCCCTGCTGTACTTCACCTTCGCTTGTCTCACTGACAGATAGCTCAGGACCTACGCTTTCAATCTAAGAAGACCAATTATCTGTAGTTATCCTTGAATACAGTGAGACTGAGGTAAACACTGTAAAAATTATGTACAGTCATAATAATGATGACAAAGTGGTTTTCCACAAACCCTCTGATCTGAAATAGGTCATGAGTTGCTGCCAGGACTAAGGAGAACACTTAGTGTGCCTTCTCTTATTTGTAAGAGCTTGGGTAGTTGGGAAGCTCAACTCATCCCTACCCTGAGGGGAGACGGTCTGGTATCCAAATCCTAGGGCTCCCAGAGCCTACGCTTGATAATAAGAATAGGTAAGCAACCACCTTCCTTCCTTGGGAATGGTGGATGGTTGTTGGGCACAGGCAGCATCTGAGGATGTGTGAGTCTTTGGGCAAAAGACAGAGTATTAGAAGGAGTGGATTTGAACTCTGGGCCAGAGAAAATGGGGATGGGAGCTCGTCCCACCAGGAGAGGGCACAGTGTGTGGCAACTGCTCCTGCAGCTCATTTTGAACGAAGTCTATTTCAGTCAGAAGCACCTGATTTACATGAACAATCCACCAAGAGAAACAGAGGAAGTTTCCTCCAGTTCATAAGGATGGGGTTTGGGCCTTCCCTTCCCTTGTTTGATAAAACCTGGCTATTGCTGTCACCAAGAAAGCAAGGCACAAAACGTTTCCTGTGGGAGAGAAGGATGGATGCCTGGATGCTCCTAGCACCTTTCAGCATTCCCTTCTTTTTGCAGCATGACCTTGAGTAGGTACTTGGATGTGCCATCTCAGTGTGCTGGCTGGTAGCCCTCCAGTTATGGGCACTGCCTCCAGTAGGTATCACACCTGCATTGTTCTGTATTTTTGTTTCCTATTTTTAAACCAAGATGAGTCCTCAAACTGCTTCCCCTATGAAGATACAAATATACTCCTGTGAGGAGTACACATCTTCAGTCTGAGGCAGCTTCTGAGTGAGACAGACTACTTCTTTCACTGAGTTTGTTCCCTACTGTCAACAAATCAAAACTGAATTTGCTCAGCTTAAGTATATTTTCAGAAAAACCCACTGCTGGGTACATCCTATTACACAAATGTGTGAAAATCAAAGGGAAACTCTTTAGGAAAGGTTTTTATTTTCTATGGTTTTTTACTGTTTTTTCTCTCTCTGCTCTTTCACATGCAGATGTTGATCATTTGTCAAGCACACGGAAAACAGCTCAGTTTCTGCAGATGCAAGGAAATAGAATATCTAAGGAAATTGCAAAGAGTGGAAGTAACTGTAAGATCTTTTTCCCTAACATGCAAGGTTACAAAAAACAAGGATATTCATGAACCCTCTAAAATGGAATGCAAAGCAATGAGATTGTATTTACTTCAACAAGAGAGCTTTCTTTTGTCTCCTTGTATTTAACCCCAAGTCATTTGCGTTGCCTCCCATGGCAACAAATTCAGTCCTTTGGAAATTTATTTGCCTTTTGCAAGTAATATCTATTACAATAAAACCTAAAGCATTTATTGTCAAGAGCTGCACAGGAGCCACAGATGGAAATTCAAGAAAGATAAAAAGGAGCTATTACACCATGTGTTCAGCACACCAAGCTACTTAACCTCTTGTTTCTAGTCTTTCACTCTTCAGGTTAGTAGACATTTGAAGTGTTGCCAAGATAACATACTCCTTTTGCATGGACTAGAGATTGCCCAGGACTGACCTCTCTGCCCAGTCAAAGGCTGGACTGAAAAAAGACTGCATGTCTCTAGGGACTTCTGCCTCGTCCTGCTTGGCTGTGTACTGAGAAAGACCATGCATGGAGTGATTACCAGCAGGTCATTAGACACTTTTCAAGAAGCAGCATGAAAGAACAGCTTCAGCTGGTGCACGTTGTGTTTGGTTTATATCTCAGCAGGTGGCTAGGTAGGTATAGGAACACCAAGAACACCACGTTTGATCCGTGTGATTGCACAGCACTGCTGGAGACCAGGAAGAATGAGAGGGCAGGGAGATTTGCTCATTCAACACGTGTGGATGGCTGAGGCAAAGTACTGCACCAGCACAGCACTTCTGGGCTGGTAGATCCTCAGGTCCCCGTACTGTGCATGGGTTTATTAGCTGGGCATCTTTGCACTGTGCACTGCTGGGGGTGTGCTGCTGTACTTCAGTGGCTATAAATCCAGTGTCCTTGCCAGAAGCTTCAGAACTTTCGTCACTTTGTGATGAAAGGGAAAAGGTTATTTCAAAGATCTTTCCCCGAATAGTCTATCCTCAATTCATCTGTTGACACCTGAGATTTATGATGAGCAACATGGGGTCATAAGCAGCTCAAGGAGTGGAAAGAGCCCTGCTCTGGAGAGAGAGGTGGTTTCTGACCTGGAAGATCACACATTGAACTGAGCCCTCTCAGCAACTCTCCTTGATGCAATCCATGGTCAGAGGCAGGATGGAGCAATGATGCAGACTTGTACTTCTGCAGTGAGAGATGGTGCTGGCTGGGGATGGGAGCAGAGCTGGACTTCAGTGAGTTCTTGTCTGTTTTAACTTCCTAATAAATTACATTATTACAGTAGGCTAAGCAGTGACTTGGAGCCCTTGAGATGGGAAACAGACCTGCAAATAGCAAAGGACAACTGCTGCAAATAGCGAGGAGGGAAGAGCGGCCAAAGAGCTATTATCTACTTGTGTGAGAAGGAATCTGAACCAACTATCCAAGAAGGGGAAAGGATGCTTTTCTTGTTGTTTGTTGTACATGTTTTCCTGATGTGTTCTGTGCTTCTGACTGTGTTCACTTCTCTCAGGCAAGCTATCCCTCTTCATAAACAGCTTCAGGGAATGCAGTCAGATGTTCTGGACAGCCACAGTGGGTGCATTCAATCTTCTGTGGTTTCAAGATGCAAGTTAAACCCATTCTATTACTTGTTAGGTTGCTTTAAGTACCCTGAACTGTAACCATCTGATAGCATGGAGACGTAGTCAAATATTCCCAAGACAGCAGTGGAATATGCAATGGATTCAGTGGAAACATCTGCAGAGTTCGGGCACCTAATATGGCCACCTGAGACTTGCATCTTAACCCATTGTGTGGTTGAGGCTAATGGAAATCTGAGATAATGTTTTCAGGCAGTTTCTTTTCTCTTACTTCTGTGCAGTCCTGCAAGGGCTTTTCACCCTGAAACCTGCATAATCTATGCCCTCAGAATTGCAAGAAAAATACGCTTAAGAAAATCACAAAACAGTGAACATTGGAGATCTTCCCATATGATTTTTCTGACTGTTGGTCTAGTTTATGCTTCCAAAGAGCATCCACTTCACTCCTCCTGGCTGTTACAGCTCCTTTTCTCTCTTGTTCCTTTTTCCTGCTGCTCTTTTACCCTGCAGCCCATGTGGACATCTAAGATGAAAGAAAGAAAAAACAAATGGAAAAGAAAAAGATGAAAGAACTTCACCAGGAATATCCCACTGATGGGAATTTGAGGTAATTCTGTGGTAAGAGGGCAAGAAGGTGTTTCCAGAGGTCTCCCTGTCTTTTTCTTTATTGTCTGTCACGGGTATTACTTGCAGGTGAGAGAAGCAGAACGAACATGCTAGTCTGAAATCACTGTTGGGACTAAATCCCTCAAACCATCATAGGGTGGTAGCATGCAAGTAGGTCTGACTGCCCAGTTCTGCCAGCCCCACTCTAGTTCCAGCAGCGCTCTGAGCTGCATGAGCATTTCTCAGCAAAGAACCCCCACAGGCACTTCTTGCCCCTTCACTGCTAATTGGATTAATGAGCAGCATCTTCTCAGAGCAACTTCACATCACTGGGAGGGTGCAGTGGCTAGTTTCCAAACCACGCAGCGTGGAGCTCTAGGGCTTAAGGGATGGCCTACAGAATTGTCCTGATAAGCAATGGCGAAGGAAGCAGGAATGTTAGTCACAAAGAGAGCAGGGCTTTGACAGTGACAGCTGATGATGTACAGCAGCTGCATTTGGTTTGCAGTCAGTCTAGGTGTCTCTTTGTTTGTGGGGTTTTGGTGTGGTTTGTTTTTTTTTAGCATATCCACTGAATTATGCACATTGCTCCACTTGCTTTGTATGCACCAGACTAAGAAAGTGTTCTCTTTTAAATCCCCAGTGGCCTGCTAAAGCCCCAAAACAAGCAGCAAGGATTAATTCCTCCCCAGATAAGATTTTCCTAAATCCTAACAGATAATTTGTTTGAAGTTTAATTTTAGTCTGTTGTTACACACATGGGCCTTATCTCCATTCAGAGTCGTTAGCAAAATTAAACAAGCCTCTTCAAACAAGAAAGGGAAGCATATCAAGAGCCTGAGCAAATGATTGAAGCGCAGGGCTAATGGCACTAATGGTAGGCTTATGCAGTGTTGGCATGCCCAAGACCTCAAAGAACCTCCAACTTGTCATGTTCTTTCATGTTTGACCCATGCAGTAGGGGTACATTCTGCTCTCTGGGATGCCATGATGCTCAAGCCACCTCTGCTGTTATCCATGTTAGGGTACCTACACACTGCCCCTTCTTAACAGGATGCTTCACTTCATGGTTACCCAGCTCTTGCCCATCTCTCTGTGTTGCAGCAGCTCTGGATTTGTTTCCATAGGCACCAGAAGTTATAGCAGCAGTGCACAGTGGAACAAAGAAGGGAAGAAAATCAAGGCCACATCACATTCTGTGTAATCCTTTGAAATGTGCACTCTATCAGCGGTACCGCTGGTTGAAGTCCTAATTGCTCTGCATGGTAAATCTGTATCTCCACCAGTGTGCTGAACTCTCCCCCTCTAGCTGCTGTGACACAGGAGCCTAGGGAGGAGGTTGTCTCCTCATTGCACCTTCTGTAAATTGGGTTTGGGCCCTCAGCCTCAAGGTGTAGAAGAGTGTCTGAACACGTTACTGTTGCAGCGTGCTCCTGGTCAGGGTGATGTTTAAGGGAATATCTAGACACCTGCCATTTTTGTGCTATTTGACCTTAGTCAACAATGTTTAAACCAGAGCTTCGCTGACCACGTTAATATTCCAAATATAGTCTTGTCTTTATAAAATGCAAGTTTCTCCTCAGTGTTCTGAAAGTCTCCCTTCCCCACCTACAGTTTGTATAAAAATACCAGACCTAGGAAAGAGAAAATGAACTAAGATTACTTGTGACTTAAACCAGTTTGGGAAAAGAGCAACGCTGCCGGTTTCTGCCTTCAAATCAGTTGCTTTCTTCTTCAGCGCTTCAAGGACTGCATGGGCTCCCTCTAGTGAGTACCGGACGGATGCTTCTGCACTGGAGGTGTGAAGGTTACCTGGAGTTCATCAACTTTGGCATCTGAAACTGTAGGTGACGAGGTAGTTAGGACATCTCTAGAATTAGGAATCAGGACAGGATGCTGAAGACTTAAATTGCATTTTCTGCTCTGCCCTCAGCCCATGTGTTCATGATCAAGTCAGTAAGGACTAGACCAACAGGAATGTCAGGGTAATGCCAATGTGTTTGGGAATCCAAGCAAACAGCATGGGGGCTGCCCCCGACACCTTGAACAGCTCAAAGGTGGAAGCAAGTGTCTCAGAAGAGATTAGAAATTGTGGTGGCCATCCACAAACCACTCTGTGGGGTTTTCCCCTCTCAGAATTAAAGCATTTAACCCTGGCCTCCCTTCAATATGCATATCCCTATCATCAGGAGGTAGAGTTTCACATCCTGAGCCTCTCCTGGAGCTCAATTGCTAATGAACCCTCTGGGCAAGTTTCTGTGGGATCGGGTAGATGAGTGCCGTCACTGCTCCAGAGCACTTTTGTGGGTGTTTGCTTATACCCTACACTGGATGCAGGATTATGCAGGGTAGTTTTCTCTTCTGTGAAAGTGAAGAAATGTATGCATCTGTGGACCTATCAAAGGGAACATGCACCCTGCTTCAGCCCCTGAGAAATGCATGTGATTGCTCACCAGCATTTGAGGATTTTTAAATGGAGAAGAGGTCTCCCTGATCTTTAGTAGCCTCTTGTCCAGTCCTGTTTCTAAATTAAAGTAGTTGTGATCACTGTATGTGTATTAACTGTGCTCTGAGACACAGTGGAGCAAATCTGGAGATACAAGTAGAGGAAAGCCATTCTGGAGGTTTTCAGCCAGATTTAATTGTAAAATGGGTATGGAATTGTTCAGTCCAAACTGACATATGGGTCTGACCACATGCACAATCATAACTGCAAGTGCCTGGTGAACTTTACGTGCAAAACCTATGGTGTTAGGGCATAGGGGATTGCAACCTTATGCAGAATATAGGTGTCCAATACCAAAATCCAATGCAAGCACTAAATGTGGATTTCAGCATTAGTCTCATTCTATTTCAGTTCCCAACTTTAACCTCAATGTTAGCCTTTGATAATCATATTTCCTAATCATCCATGTATTACCAAAGTAGTCACCTAATTTATTATTTACCTATGGATATAAAAATAATTATGATTAATAGAATTCTTGGTTTTTTTTAAGAAATAATTCAGACTCTCTTTGTAACTCAGTTAAACAAAAATTAAGCAAGCTGGTCTAGATTAAGGATGTACAGTAATCTCCCTTCCACACAGTCTGTGTATATGTTCACTGGTAAAAATACATTTAGAACTGTTATCTAGCTACTTCAGTGGTTGCAGGTCTGCCACATGTTTTAAGGAAAAAGCAGAAGAGTGAGTAAGTATCGTTAGTTCCTCATAAACTTGAAAAATCTAGTGAATTTTTACCACAGAAATGAAGATTTGTTAATCCTTGTAAAGGCAGCCTGGAGGCATGGGAAATCCTGTATCTGAACACCAATGTGATGCATCAATTAAAAAAATGTTGAATTATACTTTCTGATAATGGAGAATTGACTATATAATTTAATTTAGGGCAGCCTGCAAAAAGAAACTGTAATAGCTAGAAAACATCTTCGTTCTCACTGCCTTGTAATTTGGTTTGTCTAGAGTTAGATGGAACACAGAACAATTTTCATTGTACACAAAAGGACAAGAGGCAACAGACACAAGTTGCTGTAATGGACATTCTGGTTAGATAGAAAAAAAGAAATTAATGAGTGTAATCAAACACTGCACTGTGTTGCCCAGGGAGGCCGTGGTATCTCCATCGTTGGAGACACTCAGGACTGCACTGCACAAAGCCTCAGTAACCTGACCTAACTTCAACATTTCCCCTGCTTTGAGCAATGTGTTGGACCGAATGACCTCCAGAGGTCCCTTTAGCCTCAATTCTTCTACCATTTTATGATGGGTAGCAGATTCCTTTTGAGGCATTAATTGACAAGGTTTTTTATATTACCAAGAGGGGGCAACCTGCTTTAACTCATGAACACATACACACATATACTGGAAATGTACAGGGCAAGTTTCAAAGGCAGGACAAAATCCACTATATAGGCTTCAAATAACTACATGTAATTTCATGAGTTCAGACAGCAGCCTCCTGCTCCGGATCTCGATGATGGATATTGAAGTCTGCAAGTATGGCTGTTCCTTAGAGGCTCCTTAGAGGATCACATCTTTATGAAGTGGTTTACAGGCTGAGTTGTATAGGTACAAGTGAAATGGAAGTCATTTGTCCAGAATGCCATTTTCAGGCTTTCTACTTGCACTGATCTGGAGCTTTTAATTCCCTCCCCCCTCCCGCTTGGAAGGAATATATTACCTCCAAATAGAGTAAGTAGTATTATGTTCCTCTAAGAGGTCACTAAAATTAGGCCAGTTCTTAAGTTATTAACAGCAGGGCACATTTTCAAGTTACTTCTTTCACGACATTTTCCACAAACTCATTTTGAGCTTTTTCCTTTAAAAAATGACCCATTTTGATGCCAAACTATTTAAAATTGTATATATTCAAGTTTTTGTGAAAATATTACAGCAAATACACTAGTGTATGCATGTTCTTTCCTAGCTTGCGTAGTCATGCTAGCTTGTTTGCTGTAAACAGTAACAGCATGTTGTACCTTCACACTGAGAAGAGGAAAAAAACATTTTCAACAGCAGTCTGAGAAGGACTGTAAGCAACACAGCAAGCTGTAGAAAGACTAAAGTGACTCTCTTGCTGAACAAAGACTCTAAAGACAGATAAGCAAGGTACCAATATGGCTAATGCAGATAGGGGCTGAATCTGAATTCCTCTACTATGTATCTATGCATCTATTTTGAGATGGAAAGCATGCTTCTCATAGACTGATCAGACTAAACATGGTAACTCGCTCCGATTAGAAGTGAGTTAAGAAGTTTACATTAGTTCTGGTTAACTTAGGTCTCCAAGTCCAAGGTTCAAGTGACCAAGCAAAATTCTTCCTTCTTTTCATCACCTTGCTTTCTTGTCACCTCTGAACAGTTTGAAAGTGCGAGCTAGTGGAAACTCAGCGTTCAGAGACAAGGAGAAAAACAAAAAGCGCCAATCTTGTGGCTCTCGTGATCACATGACAAGGCAGCAGGTAAATTCCAGATGTTAGGGGGTTTGGGGTGTTTTTCGGTATTCAGAGATTCACACATTCAGTAATGGAATTATGGGGAGTATTCCCTCTCACAGTTCAACTTTACACATTGTTTAGTGTCATAGCTAAGCAGAAGTGCTCTTAGGTTTTGCGGGGAATGATGCTAGCCCTTACAGTGGTAGCATTGAACAGTCAACCATGTTTTCCTGAAAGCACACTTTGGTAAGTCTCTATGCCACTACATCTCTGCGATGAATCAAACCTTGACATGCTCTCCAAATAAACTCTATTTGCAGACCTTTCAGCTCTATGTGGTGACAGGCACAACCCAAAAGAAAAACCATGCTCCAAGCACCTCAAATGTTTTGAGAGAGAAGTTCAAAACTGTCACCCTAATATGGGGTCACCTTTAGCAACCTTATTTACAGAAGCAAAATTCTCTCTGATCAACAGCGTGGTCGTCAAATCTATAATGGGATTGGATTTGTGTGATTTGATTTTGTCTGGGTTTTTAAGACTGTTAGTTCTTATTTCTTGATGTGCTACTAATTTGTGTTCCCTGACAGAATAAGCACAAGATTCATTTACGTGAATAACCCCTGAAGGTTGAAATGCCTCAGTACCGTAACGGAGTACCTCATTTCTGTGTATTTTTTGTGGCAGTGTGTTTTTCCCCACTGGTTACTAACTGCTTTCGTCCTGACGTGATGCCAGTGTAAAACCTGTGAGCTGGTTTAAATTCTTTCCTTAACAGAAAAGAAAAACAGTAGCTGTGGTGCAGACATGAACTCAACAGGCAGTGCAGCAGGGGGGTCACTCCCACATTGCGCCTTGCTGGCGTGCACAAATGGTCTAGCTCACACAAGCACTGACACAGCCCTACTGCCAACACCATGGCTGTGGGGAACATTCCAGGTGCAGCCTGCACAGGACAGCTCTTTGGTCTCCCTCGCTCTCCTGAGAATCTGCCTCACCACAGCTTTCCTGTACCTCTTTCTCCTGCTGCTTGGGGAGGTGTTTAGTGCCTTCACCCAGACTTACTTGCTGGCTGGCAGGTAATGGCCTAGTGCTTTGACTCTGCTGTGGGAACACACTTGCAGCCCACCTTGGTGTTGTCCAAGTTGCTCCTGAGCCCTTTATAAGTTATTCAAGAGCTGGTTTTTCTGCCTGTTGGCATCTGGCTGCCTTTTAGTCTTTGAAAGGACTACAGTGGCAATCCACCATCACCAGCCCTCTTCCTCTGTTCTGCAGCTGTCCTTCATGCCTCATGCTGCTTAGTGAGGAGGCATTCCCCATTGTGCCGTTCTGCATCCCACCATCGGTATTAACTGACTCATTCTGCACACTCAGACATGCCATGGTTTGCATTACCTGCTTGGACACACCTATTGCTGCTGTGAACAGAGGGTAGCCCAGCTCCGAGAACCAGAATATAACACACCACCAGTATGTGCATCCTGCTGTACGAAGGCAAGAACCATCCTCTGGCTTTTTACTAAGTAAGAGCCAACTTTTTTTTTCCCCCTTCTTTTTTGGCTGTGTAAATGGAACCACTATTGCCTTCATATGTTAAACTGTTCCCATTATGTTCTCAGCTGGATATTCAATACACTTGGCTTAGCTCAAACCTATACCTTTTACATCCCTAGCTTTCTATGGTAGGTATTCATTTGGTTTGGTCAATTCTTGTGCTTCCCATCATTAACTGGCATTTTTCAAAGTCCCAGCCTGCCTTGCAGGGAGTGAACTCTCTGTGGGAACTGTGAACTGATCTTCTGGACTCAGCTCTTGTGTATCACTCGTGAGCCCTCCTGGGAATAGTGATGGTCCAATAGCACACTGACAGATCCATGTTAGTCACACACAGCATGCAAAAACTTCTGTAACTCCTGTCTCAAAAGGAAAGATTGAAAATTGGCCTTTTGTGCTGGTTTTGTCTGCGGTAGCATTAACTTACTGCAATGCTTACACAGAGTCAAGGCCTTTTCTGCTACTCACACCACCCCACCACCAAATAGGCTGGGTCTGCACAAGGAGTTATGAGGGGACACAGCCAGGACAGCTGACATCAACTGACCCAGAATTTGTCTGGATATCCCAGACCATATGGTGTCGTGCTCAGCATAAAAAACTGGGGGAAGAAGAAGGAAGAAGGGGATGCTGGGAGTGATGGCATTGTCTTCTCAAGTAATCATTACATGTGATGCAGCCCTGCTTGCCTGGAGATGGCTGAACACCTGCCTGCTGATGGGAAGTGGTGAATGAATTCCTTCTGTTGCTTTGTTTGTGTCCACAGCTTTTGATTCACCTGTTAAACTGTCTTTAACTCAACCCATGAGTTTTCTCACTTTTACAAATCTCTCCCCCATCTCACTAGGGGAGAGTGAGCAAGCAGCTGTGTGGTGTTTAGTTGCTGGCTGGGGTTAAACCACAACAGCCCTTTTTTGTGCCCAACGTGGGGCTCAAAGGGTTTGAAATAATTAAAGATTTGCTTGGAATGTGCCAGATCAAATTTATAGCTGTTATTTCTGCTTAGCTATTAATTGGCAGGCTTGTGTGCTTGCCATGGGGCTTGCTTGCCTTACTGCATGTCAGAGACTAGTGCTTGTTAGTGGCTACAATTTGCTTTCTCTCCTTGCTGCACTGCTGTACTGCTCATCATCATACTCTGCTGTGCCTGGGAACATTCTGATAACACCAATGGCTGTGCGCCTGGGCTGGCAGATAGTCAAGGCGTCACTGCTGTTTCTGTGCTGCTGTACCGGACAGGTTGGAAGTCCAGTGTGAACTCAAGCTGAAGAGTCTGTGACCTGTGGATGAGTCCATGTGGGAGCAGGGCATCCTGAAGCATCTGTGGCCAGGGATAAGTCCAAACCAGAGTAAGTCCACCTTGAAGCGTCTGTGGCTGTGGTTACATCTGTGCCACAGCAGGTATACCTCTGAAGGGATTGTGGACCAAGGATCAGTCCACACTGGAGAAGGTAGAACTCAAAGCATCTGTGGCTGTGGGTAAATTCATGCTGCAGCGGGTAAACCCTGAAGCATCAGTGGTTGTGCATGAGGTCATGCTGGAGCACCTCAAAGCATGTGGCCATGGATAAGCTGTCAGTGAAAAAATCTCTATTTCACTTCAGTGTGAATTCAGGATTTCATACGAAAGAGTCTGTTCAATACTGAGAGCTCTGTGAACTTCAGGTCATCACCACAGCCAATCTTGTGAGTTCAGGTGTTTTTTCCCTACAAACTAGTGTAAATTGGCAGGAGTTTCTTCCATTCCTCGTAAGTGGAGATGTTGTCTCAGGGTTAGTATAAAATAAGTTGCAATTTTTCTTACTTTGAAGAGGAATTGCTCTGCGTGATGTAGCAGGGGCAGGTTTCACAAAGATGATTAGAAAACAAGCTTTTGCATGCAGGACTTTCAATGAAGATATTTTCTCCTCTAATCTGAGAATTCTCTTTTTTCTTGGCTATGGATGTGCAGCACTTTACAGGCAAACACAAAGGCAAACCAGCCATGTGCTCTGAATAACTTACATTCAAATTAGATTGACAACATAATGAAAGCTGAATAATGTTATATTTGGAAGTTGTTGATAGAAATCATCCCCAGCTCCTATCTTGAGAGGATAGTAGGATGAGTGGTTATCTATGCCTCTGCTACTCTGCTTCTTCTTTCACAGTCATTTTCTTTTCTCATCTTGCCCAGCACTCTTCAAAAATAGCCTCTTTAAAATATGAAACTTATCTTTATTCTTCTAAAAAAAAAAATCCTCCTAACTTTCTGGATGGACTCTTATAACACTCCAATTATGTTTTAGAGTTAGTGTACTCAAATCCTCACTGATTCCCAGGATGGGTCCTAAATCACATGCTATATACCCTTATCCCACAATATCCTGCTTTGGATTTACAGTTCCAGTTAAAGTTACATCTGTGAAGGAAGATGACATCTTGCTGCTCCCTATCCTTTTAAAATACCAAATCGATTTAAGGGCTTAACTTATTGTTATAGTTTATCCCGAACCTTCTGAATCAGTTCATTGAATTTTAGCTGTAGCTATACAAAATTCTATACAGTAAAATTGTTTGGCCATACTTAGAATGACTACACCATGATCCATCAATGTCACTAACCACCAGCAATAAAGAAATCCTCCTTTATTCTTCATTCATTTAAGTGATTTTCTAGAACTACTATTGAACAACAGGAGTATATTTTACTAGATTTTAATTTTTTTCTTTGTCTTTTAAGGAGCACATCAATGATACTTGCCTGAAAAGCACTTTGTTATTGGGTGGCTTCAGTAGCTGTCAAAGAGACACTGGAAAGATCCAATGAAACACAGACTTGTAAGACTGACTGTAGGAGTGAGCAAGGTAATGGAAACATTTATAATGGAGAAGATTACAGTTCAGTTAGAGATGTGATTTAGTAAATGGAAAGCTGCATGGTTCTGTTAAAAGAAGATCATGTATGACAAATGGATTAGGGTCATTTCAATGCATTGCTGAATTGATAAAGATGAAATCACTGATATAATTCATACAGATTTCAGGAAAGTATTTGTTACAGACTGTACAGGAGATCGATTTACAAGGTCAGAAAGCTGAGCATAGGGGACAACTCCTGAAATGGCATACAAATTGGTTTAGGCACAAGAAGCAGATGGTGTCAGTAAAATGAAACAATTCAGGGTGTGATGAGGTACTGATATGCCTGAATGAAAATACTGAGTACCACATGATTCAAGTCCCAAATCATTTGTTGCACTAGGAATGTGAACATGGGCAGGTCTTCTCTGCTTTGGGATGAGAAGATTTGCAAACCTCTCTGGGGTGATTGATTGAAAACAACCATGAAAATGCAAATCATCATGGAGAAACCCATGCGGTAAGTGCACTTCTAAAGTCCTCTATGGACAGCAGAAAAATGCCTAAAATTCACAGATGATTAACCACTTTACCTGCTTTTTAACACCATCTGTGCACCTTGTTAAATACCAAATTGAAATAGATACATTTTCCTGGTGTGTCAGAATCTGCCCATCCACTAAAGTTGAGAAAAATGACATTGTGCTGTTAGTAAAACCCATGAGCGGCGGAGAACTGGAGGGCTGGAGAGTGGAGAGTGCACTCTCCATCAGCAAAATGTCCAAGGAAGTGCCTTAACCAGGCTTTGACTTCTTTGTTCTTACTGTGTGGATTTTTTTTCTCTTTATTTCAGGAATAGTCTGAGGAACAGTCTAGAACTGAGCACAACTATGACTGAGCACAGCAAGCTCCTAGGAGGGTCCTAAAAACTAGCAATGTTCCACCAAAGTCTCAATCTTGGCTGCTATCCTATTCAAACACAGAAACAAAGGCCACATGACTCAGTGCACTCTGTTAGATGATAATGTTATTGTTTGTTTTAAAGCAGAAAGGACAGACTTCTTAAAGTCTGGATAGGAATTAGGCTCCTCATTGCTTTAAAAGGTCCACCACGAATCTTTCCACATCTTCTAGCCCTAAGCAGTGCAATCGTTTTTGATCTCACCTCCAGTGGTGAAAACACTAGCTAATTTTATTTATTCCAGCATTTAAATGTATGCATTTCTATAAAGTAAAGATGCTTCTACTTAACAAGAATCTTGATACAAAACTTTTAAGTCCATGATGAAGAAAACCCTTAATGGAGGATATATTTCTAGCAAAACCATGTAGTCTCTCCATTCAAGGTGAGTGTCTTTGGCTTCTTATTGCTGGATACAACTAATCACACCAAATTGCTAGCACACACCCTCAAAACTGGCACTTGAGCTCTTTTGGCAGTTTTCAAGAATCTCACTTGCAAAAGAAGGTGTAAACCAGATGGCTAAAGAAGTACCATAAGCACACATGGCATACACAAATTAACTGAAATTCATTTTCATTCATTTCAAGTAAGCTTGGTTTAACATTGTGATTCAGAAGCTGTTTCATAATTTTCAGTTGCCTTTACAAAGCTATCTCTGGAGGACAAGGCAAAGGCCACAGAGATCACCCACTTCAGCCTGTGATTTCTGCCTACCAATGTATGCAAGTCAGAATCCTCAGCTCTTATCTTACCTTATCTAGATTTACAGGGTTCAGTTTGGTACTGACTGGTTGGTGCCTCCACCATTTGTCAGAGTGAATAAATAAACATAACATCCACATATGACCTCTCACTAGGACCAGGAGATAATATTTTAAATTGATTCAGTGACCAACAAGCATGAAGACAAAAAAACATTTCTTGGTGAAAGAGTTTATTTTAAAAACAAACAGTTGAGAACAAAGAATAAAAAGGTACGAAATTCAAAGGTAAGACAAGCAGCAATAAATAAATTAAAGATACAGATCTACTTTCATAGGAAAAATAATTTAATAGGATCATGTCCTGGTTTGGGCTGGGATAGAGCTAATTTTCTTCTTACTAGGTGATACAGTGCTGTGTTTTAGATTTAGTATGGGAATAATGTTGATAATACACTGTTTAGTTGTTGCTGAGTAGTGTTTATCTGAAGTCAAGGGCTTCTCAATCTCTCATGCTCTGCCAGTAAGGAGGGGCACAAAAAGCCAGGAAGAAGCAGGGACAGGGCACCATAACACAGCACATCATGGCCGGTATATAAACTGGGGAGAGTTACCCAAAAGGGACTGATTTCTGCTCACGTCAGTCTGGGTGTTGGTCAGCAATTGTACTGTGCATCACTTTTTCTTGGATTTTATTCCTCTCTCTTTCCCATTCCTTTTAATTACAACACCACTATTATTATTATTATTATTATTATTATTATTTATTGTTATTGAATTAGGCTCCTCATAGCATTTATAATAATGATAATAATAATATAAATATAATTTCAAACTGTTCTCATCTCAAGTCATGGGTCTACCTTTTTCTGATTCTCCTCCCCATCTGCCCCCAGGAGTGGGGGGTGGTGAGCAAGTGACTGTGTGGTACTTAGCTGCTGGTTGGGGTTAAACCACAACGGATCATAATCTCGTTAGTTACATGCATAAACCAAGTGAAATTCTGGAATAACCTTACAAGTTTTACATAATATCCAAATCTTGTCCAGAGTAGTTCTGAAGGGGATGCATACAATTGAAAAGAACTCCTAAGCACCCTGGTAGTTTGAGGTAAAAGATCAAGTCATGTAACATTGAGCAACCAGAAGTCACTCAGGAAAAGAAGCAGGCATTGTCACAAGTACAAGAAAGCAGCAGGGGCAAAGAAAAGAGAGAGTCACTCTCTAGAACATCATCTACTCCAATGGCTCCTGTGATAATTACAGGATTCAATTTCTTTCCATCTGTTTCAAACCTGGAGCACAGAAACAGGTCTCTGAATTTCTTCTGTTAAACCTGCTGCACTTTTATAGCTAAGTATTTCTGTGAAGAGGGAGGTTATATTCTTCCAGTTATCATCTTATCTGGGATGTAGAAACCCAAGGTTCAGTTCCAACTGCTTTTACCAACAGGAGAAGCTTCTAGGGAGATAAAATACTGCTCAGCAGACTTCATTTAGAAAAGACTGACATTGAAGCCCCAGAAGTCTGCACAATTTGAACATAAAACAGGCAAACTTCAGCTCAGTGTCTCTGTATGGTGCCATTGCCCATTTTAAGGCACGCAGTCAGGGTTTGATAAGAAATTTCATCATAAACCCATAAAAATTGCACACCAAAGCCAATGTATTTTGAGGTAGGGTTTTTTGTTTGTTTTTTGTTTGTTTGCTTGTTTCCCCCCCAGATAGACATTTTCAAATGGAAAACTATTTTGCTGTGATATTCTCAATGAGTTCTGTTTCAATTTATTTTTTGTGTTCTTTGTCAGGGGGCTTTCTTTCTTCACTCCTTCTAAATTGACTAGAAAGAACAGTATTAGGCTGGCTGTCCTTTATGTTTCCCACCTTGTTCTTTACTTACAGTCTGATGAGTATTGACCACACATGTAAAGTGTGGTCTTCATGCTGAAGAGTCTGGTGTGGTCAGTCAGAGCAATAAATGCCTTTGCAATAGTCCAACAGCTTTCAGGGATTTGATATACTCCACCAGATGAAAAATGAACTTGCAAGTCTGAGAAGCCACTCTTGTCAGATCTGATGGCAGTACTAGGTCACTCTTCAATTTCATAGCACCAGAAAGCAGACTGAATTTCCCACTTGGATTTCTTAGTAAAATGAATTATTTCTTATATTTTGCTAGCACACTCAGAGGATCATAAAATGCAGTACACGTTTCCTTAGTACCTATCAGTTGTGCCTGTCTGAGTCACTTGACAAAATATTTTCTCTGATCTTATACTGCATTTTTAGTTACATCAATAGCAAGACATTTTAAGGGAAATAATAATAATAATGCAGCCGAAGGGCAGTGAAAGACTTTCCAGTCTCTCTTGAGAGACTGTCTTGACAGGAGGAGTTTGATGCCTCTGGGAAACCAGAATTCATTTACACTAACTCTATATCCAGTTGTAATGACAAGGCCTTAAAATGGGCTCTGAGATTTTGTACTTTTTTGCTTTACTGCTATCTTCTAGTTCCTACTGAGTTGTCTTTATTTTTAGGGTGAGGAGAAGAAGAACCGTGAATTCTACCTGTGAACATAAGTTAACTTATTCACAATCCCTATAGAGTTACCTACTATCACTAACAGAGACAATAGTGCCCAACTTTTCCAATATGTCTAAATTAAACCAATTAATTTCACAGATACTTTTAAAGAGCTTAGAGCCTTGTTGTCCAACTCGGATTTGAACTGCCCACAGCATTTTCCAGAGCCTTGTCTGCAGCTTGGTGTTCCTGGGGAACTTCAATGAAGTCCACACTTGGTGTTAGGCAATGTATGTCCACAAAAGAGAGTGTCTGAACTGTTTTGTATAACGGGTAATTATTAGCGGTATCTAAGGGCTCCTGCTCAAACACTCCTGCCCACCATCCAACCCATTTTTTGAGCACTTCAGCCATAGCAAGCTAAGAAGCACCCAACCAGCTGTTTTCCAAAGAAACCTTCTGTATTGCCTGAGGCTGAAGACTTCTCTGGACAGAAGTGTGCCTAAGAGTTAGATGCTGTAACGTCACATGGCCTTGGAGAAATCAGCCTTTAAAACAAAGTTGTTCAAAGCATTTGCATATGAATTTGTGCATAATATATTACTTTAGAAAATCCATAAAACAGAACACTCTTGACTTTGGATTTTCAATCACTCAGAAAACCTCAAATTTAGAATAGTTCTCTTATTTATATATATGTGTGTTTGCTCATTTTCAAAATCAGTTTGTTTTCAAACTTGCAGCCCCTCCTCTGCCCCACGACCTTACAGCTTTCTCCTCAATTCCTTCCATGAGCGTCCCACCCACTACCTGCACTCTTCTCTCTTGGCAGCTGCCTTGTGACATTTTTCTCTTCCCTTCTTCAGCCAGACCTCATCACCTAGCTTCTTCCCTGAGCTGGCTTGTACAGATCACAGTCTGTTCCTCTCTCTTCCCCCACATCACCCTTTTTCCACTTCCTCTCTAGAGGAGAGAGCTGCTCTACTCTGAACCCCAGTGTCCCGTCATACCAGCTAACAATAGCTTAATACATAAATAAATAGATAACTAAAATAAAGACTCACCAATTTTAATGTTACAAGTAGCATCTAATACAGAAAGAAAGACAATACACTGAAGGTCCAAAAACTGCTGAAAAGCAAGAAGACACACCATCATTTTAAAGATCTTTGTTGTTTACCTAAGATGCATCCTTCACGGACTTGACTGGGCAAAAAAGGATTCAACATAAATGAGTAACTGCTAAACTGCATCTGATCTGCAGATCATATTGTCCTGCTGACAGATCATGCATGTGAAGTAGAAAAGCTGATACAGGACAGTGAAACCAGCAATGAACCTGAGAAAATTGAGAAGGCATAGCTGGAATATAAATGGACAAAAACAGCCTTTAAAAAGGAAAGGCAAAAGTAAAGGAAAGAAAACAAATAGGGGAACAGGTAAATGCTAAAATTAATACTATTCACACACACACACACACACACACACACAACCCCACCGGATGCTTCTTCCAAAATGTGTGCATGAGGATTTGAGTGTGCAGTTATTTATCATCACATTAGCAAGACCATGAAATAGAACAATGCCAACATAAATTACCAAAAGTACTAAAATGAATGTTTTATCTATGATAGGCTATATCCTCCTGCACAGGCATTTAAACCCTGAAACATACGTGGAGAGTCAGATTGAATCATCCTTCAGGGGACAAGCACTACATGTTTTCAGTACATTTCAATTATGTAACCTGTCCAGATCTTAAGGATTTATACTGGTTTTCTAATCATATACATCCTTAGAGTTGGACATGGATATAATTATTATGTTGGTGCAGTAGATAAATGTTGACAAAAACAAGCAGCCAAATTTGAAGCAATCCATTCATTGGCTTACCTACAGGTAAATTAACCTGGATTGTTTTCTTTCTTAATATCTGACAGACACTGATATCTGAAAGCTGTATTTTAGACCTGTTGATTAAATCTCCTACAAGTGAAAACTGTTGTTTAAATCTCCTACATGTGTTTACCTGAGTAGTTGCATCAAAGAGGCACAAAGAAGCTTGGATCTGATTCTGAATGTGTAATTTGTCCAGGAAAAATAAAAAAAAAAAAAATGGATTTTTAGAAAGTCTGGAGCTGCTCTAATGAAACGTAGAAAATGCTTACAGAAGTGGAGTGTAATCTGGTGAAAAGACAGATGAACTCAAGATAGTGAGGGAAAGACTGATCACAAAGCAGAACTGCAGAGAAGGGAGATGAAACACTAGAAGCAGATAAGTTTATCTAGTGAATGTACAGAGGAAGAAAGTGAAGAAGATAACAGATCTAGAGGCAAAGACAATGGGATGGTAGCTGAAGAGGAAGGTTGAAAGATGATTTTTTTTTCTCAGACATTCAATGACAATACTGTATTCTTCTAATGTTGGCAAGCTGATGGTGCAAAAGCAGTTACTGCAGGAGGCAGCAGACACCTTGTTAGTTTTGCAGTTAAAACAGCAGTCTGGTACACCTGAAACCTGCAATTTCGCTTCCTGGTTATGTTTGAAACTTCGGTTTTCTTGGGCCAGGCAATTACTTCTCTCTTCAGTTTCCTATTTATAAACTAGGGTGATAGCACTTCTTTTCTATTATCATCTCCTTGACTTGTTTGTCAGAATTAAGATGGGAACCATATCTCAATATTCATCAGCCTAGAGGCTAGCAGAGTAACCGGGTCCCAGCCGGGATTGTTACACAGGAGTGTCACAGTAACCACCGGTAAGTAAGGTACAGAGTATCAGGAAAGTCGAAGAAGCTGCCAAAAGCTTGATACCAGGCACTAGAAGTGATTACTTTAAATATATATATTTGGGTTCTTTTATTTCCCTTCTGATCCTATCAAGCGTACTGAAGGCACATTTCATTTTTTATTTATTCCCTTCAATCCTTCTTTTACTTCAAAAGAAAGTGGTTATTCTCACCCAAGAGCTTGGGCTTTCTGAATAACACCAGCTCTTATCAGACATCTGATAAAATTGTAAGAGCTGGAAACACTGAGAGTTCATTTTGTTTTAATAACCTCTCTTGCATGAATATTTACTTCTCATTTGAATAATTATCATCAATAAAAATTGAAACCTTGTATTAGTGGGGAGCGCGAACAGCTTTGGGATTAAAATGAGTGACATCCCTCAAAAATGAGGACTATGAGAGAGTTAAGTTTCTCACAAGTAGAGCTCTTTCTGCAACAGCATTCTGAGTCTGAAGTACTACAAGATGAAGAAAACAGAGGAGAGAAATTCTGCAAATGAGAAGCAGAACTGGAAACGGTTCATCTATGCTAGCAGTTTTATAGCTTTAACTATTAACAGTAGAATTAAAGTGATGGAGTTTCTAATATCATTAATGATTCTTTTAATCAGTGGGTTTAAATTATAGTTCTTGTTCATTTCATTTTCATTACTTGCTATTTGCCTGTGCAAACAAGATGCTGTTTTCAGCAATGGTTTGCTGAGAAGCATGTGAGGATATGCAGAATCGTGATCTATCACACACATGACATGTAAACAGCAGAAAAATATGAACAAAGAGGAAAGACAAGCATCCCCTGTGGAGCACTAAAGTTACAGAATGCCTAGAGATGAGGAACAGCTAATTTAGGAGAAAATGGGCTATAATTTGCAAAAAATGTCCAAGTTTGATTTATAATTTGTAGGTAAAATGTATGAACCCTGTATTTATCAAACTGAAATTCCATATAAAGCTAGCTGTTCTGGACTTTTATATATATATATGGAGATAACCACAAGCATTTATCAATCTTCATAACCTTACACTCAAAAAGACCTCCTGCTGGGTTTAGACATGGCCTGTTTCTCCCATATAAGCCATTAATTAAGCACCTGGAACAGAAATGTTGTCAGTGGTGAGGCCACGGCATCACCTGCTCAAAGGGGTGCAAAGCTGTCAAAGGAGGATCCCTCGGCCATTTTAGAGAACAGGACGCTGTGCCCAGATGCCAAACCACAAAAAATCTTAACGGTGGGGAAATTGTGGTGAGGAATGAGGCGCGCACATTTTATTGTGTTGCCTTGTGCTGTTTGCTGCATTGTTAAAAACAAAGAGTAATTGTGGGTTACTGCTCAAATACTCCATGCAATTACACTTGGACTCTGCCTGGAAAACTTCAGTTGTAGGAGCACTTGCCATCTTAGGAGTGCAACAAATCACACGTGATGTGCCTAAAAGTAGACCTGGTCCATGGGATTGTACCATGCAGCGGCTCTGGCTGCAGGGCTGTGGAACATACAGCTGGAGCAGAGGTACCTGGAAGGGTGTGGAGCACTGTGTGGGTAGTGTCTGGGGTTTCAGTGCTGATGGAGGAGCATCTGCTCTAATGAGGAGAAAAAGAAGCCAGATCAAGTCCTACATTATTTACACCTCTATGAACTAGGTAAGAGCACAGACCTGGGCCCAAAGTGGGCAGTGTGCCTGCACCATGTTTTGAGAATGTGGTTTTCTATCTCTTTGTCTTCCTGCTATATGTCTTACTTTATGCAGACAATGTGAGTGAGTACACAATTTGCAAGAGGTTTATTAAAGTCCCTGCTGCAGCACAGCCCCGATGCCTGTCCCATCATGAAGCAGTCCATGGCTATGCCTGGCTGTTCAGACCCTGGGACTGCAGCAGATCCCTGCTCTTATTTAGGAAAAGCACCAGACAGAGAGAGATGGTGCCTTCTCTGGGCGATGCATCTCGGACACTTATGCACAGCCCGAGGCCGTTGCCGCTGGCAGCGAGGAGCTGCACCGCCCTGCCGTGTTGTGACCTACGCTGTCCCTTGCGCACCGGCCCACCTCCCCAGGCACCACGGCCCGGGCCGGCCCGGCTCTGCTCTGCCAGGGAACACGGCCGTATGGAGGCGGCCGGGGCGCCGGCAGCGCTCAGCGGGCAGGCCCGCGGCAGGCCCCGGGCGCTGAAGCGCCTCTGCAGAGCCGGCTCCGGCAGAGCCGTGCTCAGGACGCTCCTGGGCGGCCCCGGCCGGTCGGTAAGAGCCGGCCGCAGGCCCCGCCTTTCCCCGCAGGCTCCTCGGCAGAAGGCCGGGGCGGACGCAGCCGCTCGTCGCCGCATGCCGCCGCGGCCCGCTGGAGCCATGGGCTCCCACCGCAGCGAGAGCGACTGGCAGGGGCTGGTGAGCGAGGTGAGGCGGGGTCCCGGCAGCCGCGGGCAGGGGTGCCATGCCTCCAGCGGCGCGGCCTGGGCACCGGCCTTTTCGGGGCTGCCAGGGGAGAGGCGAGGGCGGGCCCTACTCCTGATCCGCTCCTCGGGGAAACTCTAGTGGGGCGAGGGGCATAGCCATCGGGAGGGGTCCCCGGACTGGAGCCCACAGGGATCCCCACCCCAGCGGCTGGGCCGGCGGCAGGTGGAGCAGGAGGCGCCGTGGCGTTGAGCTGTAGGCTGGCAGGGCTGAGGTGTACCGCCACGTCTGCCTTGCGGCGCTGCCCGGCCACGAGCCGCCCTCAGGCTGCCGGGTCAGACCCCAGACGGCGGCAGGTACTGGGGGACAAGTATCTGCGAGCCTCTCGTGTGTATTAACTAGTGTGTGGCTGCCAGAAATCGCGATTAGGCTCCGAGCCTGCTGTTGGCTCGCAGTCGCCAGGGTCTCGCCTGTGGCGATGGGGTGAGAGGCCTCTGCCTGGCCCTGGTGCCAGCGGGGAGCGGGGTCCAGCAGCAGCGCGGCCCTGCTGCAGCCGGCAGTGAGGGTGACAGGTCTGGTCCCAAGAGTTCGCTCCTGCGGCATGTGCTTTGTTTTCTTACTTCATTTGAATCAGAAAATGAAAGGGGTTTGAGACCTATGGTGTCATTTGTACAATGTGAGAAAAATCCGTAATCGCAGTGGCCCTGAGCTTCAATAAGGGGAGGATTTTCAAAATATAGGAGTAGAAAATGATATTATCTACTGTGTCCACATTAAAAGATCAACAGTGTCTGCAGGTACACATTTTCATGTAGGACAAGTTACCTAACTCTAACAACTTGAAGTCAGTATAGTTTAAAGGGGTATCATCAAGTCTGTGATAGGCAAACTCATAAAGGTTGAAGTAGGTTGGCATGCCGATTTTTACGTTGCATTTTGTATTGCGTTAATTTTGCGTAAGTATAAAAATAGTATTTTTCTGTTTACAGCTAGCAAAACTTATGTGCAAATGGCATAAGCCTAAATGAACCAGACTGAGTCTACTGTCCTAGAGTTTGATGTTCACAGATGAATTCCTGTGGTTTCAGGAGAGCTTTGCCTCAGTTATGTCAGCATGGCTTAAGGTCCAGACCTGTCAAAAAGAAGTATGAATTTAGGGTCCTGAACCTGTCACTTGTCTAGGCAAATTCAGTGGGAATTTGTACAGGCCTAGATCTGTGCTAGAATGGGAGCCTACCTGTGCACACAGTGCTTACAAACACACAGACCAGTCCACAGTAAAATGAAAAGTGTACTTGTAGTATCCTGATTGTGCAGTGTTGCATCTGACATCTCATTTACCAAATGGAGTTTTATTTGGAGTGGTGTGGTGTCACATGGCAGGGAAAGGTAAGAGCCAGAGACAATTCATGAGGTGTGTTCAAAGGAAACGTCCCTATTCTTGGCTTTAAAAATGAATCTAGAATTAATTTGGAACTTTTTTACTTTTGATATGATTTAACCTAAAAAGTTAATCCTGAAATTGAGTACTTATTTCTGGTTTAGGGGCTTCTTGATAGTTGCGAAGTTTAATGACTCCACTAAGCTACATTATTGCAAATAGTTAAGCATACATATAATTCCTTTTTTTTTCCCCAGGAACAATTGGTGATTAGCATTTCATTTTTCCTTCCTTTCTTTCTGTTCCCACAGCAGGCTTACAGCCCATTTTTCTGCATGAAGTCTGTAGCATGTGCTGTAAGGGTATAGGCTTTCCTCTTTTGCCTTTCTCTTCCTTGGCTGTTGTGATTAACTTTGTGTGATTTACCCATTAACTGCAACATCCTAATGGGTCTGTGAGGAAGTGGCTCTAACTTCTGAAGTAACTTCTGATAAGTTTTTCCAGTTTCCTGTATCCTCAGTTGTACAGAGCTTCTCCAGGTCTCTTAGCTTCAGTGTCTGCCAAGATAATTAAAGCTTTGTTCAAAATGCATTTTGTAAACATTTCAAAGTGCTTTCAAAATATAACACAGGCAAGAAAATACATGGTAGCTCTAAACAAACACTCTTACATTGCTGATGCTGGACAGTTAAAACATAGAATGCAGTTCAGAATCTCCAGAAGCTGGTGAGATCAGATCTGTGGTCATGTTCTTTTTCATTTCCACAAGCTCAGTCCTCAAGTTTGAAATCTAGGAGTAATTGAAGTATTTGCTGAAGCAACTGTAATATTTTTTTCAAGTGTGATATTGCAGGTGTTAAGTGGTAGGGTGTATTTTTTGCCCTTATATACACACACAAACACTTGTACACACAGCTTTATATTTTTGTAGTTTGGCTTTTTATTCTTCATTGGATAAAAATAATGCTTGGGGTTTTTTTTGGCACGTACCATTCTTTTTCTGTGTTTACTCTTTTTTTTTTAAATTTTTTAAATTTTCTTTTGACTTTGTTCCATTTCAGTGCCTTCTACTCTGTGCCTGTTCATAGAATCATAGAATAGTTAGGGTTGGAAAGGACCTTAAGATCATCTAGTTCCAACCCCCCTGCCATGGGCACGGACCCCTCACACTAAACCATGCTACCCAAGGCTCTGTCCAACCTGGCCATGAACACCACCAGGGATGGAGCATTCACAACTTCCCTGGGCAACCCATTCCAGTGCCTCACCACCCTTACAGTAAAGAACTTCCTCTTTATATCCAATCTAAACTTCCCCTGTTTAAGTTTTGACCTGTTACCCCTTGTCCTGTCCCTAATGAAGCAGCCCTCCCCAGCATGCTTATAGGCCCCCTTCAGATACTGGAAGACTGCTACGAGGCCTCCATGCAGCCTTCTCTTCTCTAGGCTGAACAGTTCACATTTCTTTCTCTGCTTTAATTATGCTCATCACTAACTTCTTGCTTGTTCTTTTGCCTCCATGTTTATGTATTTTTCCACTTATTCTACATCCACATCCGTTTCAGGTCTAGTGTGTACCCAGAACTCTGAAGAATCTTTGCAGCATGTGTACTTGAACATTCTGTAAACCAAATGAACAGGATGATGTAGGAAGGAATACTGGGACAAAGCCTACTTAGCAAAAATTGAAGGAGATCAAAGAATCATTATTCCCATTGAATGCAAAAGAACAAACTTCAGGAGTGAGAATCCACATAAATTTTGCCCATTATTCAGCTGAGTTCAGATACTGGTGGTGGATGAATATATATAAAAGGTACTCTGTTGGACTACCACGTAATTTTTTGCTTGGGTTTTTATCTAAGATTTACCTCCCGTAATGACTCATGGTTAGGATATTTGAAAGCTGTGTAAAGCTATAGGATAAAGACCTGGTCAATAACTGCTTGTTTGACACAAGTAAAACTGAGCCATAGCAAGAACTTTCTTGCTGGCTAGACTGCAGTGAACTGTCTGTTTCCTTCAGAAACGCGTGATCATCATAAATCTCAAAATACGATCCAGATTACAGCCCATTCCTTTGAACAGGCCTTTGAATGTCTCTTATTTACAACAGCAACAAGAAAAAAAGATAAACCCTTGATGCAAACAAAATACCTCTCCCACCTGGAAGAGAATGAAAAGAGGAAAGTGTGACTGTTACTAGTTGATTTGCTGACTGCACTGCTAGAAAGCAATCACAGGAAGGTGCTTGTACTGTACTCTTTACTGAAGAGAATGGAATTCTTGAAAATAACATTGGTTGCCAAAATCTTGGTTGCAGAGTTTTGACTGGTTTTAAATGCTTTTAAATGTCCGTAGTTCTCAGCCTGACAGCTAAGCTGTGATTTACAAACTCATGTGAGTCACCTTCTTAGTGGCTCAGTTTTCCTGTCTTCGTAAGGGAAATGAAACATAACTAAATCCCATGAATACTAGTGGAAAGCACGATATATGAGCTTTGTTCGAGGAGAAGAATGTGATTTCAGTTTTTGCATGAATTCCATGTAATCTGTCCTGGAATCATATGATCTAAGGATGGTGACAGAATCAGTGCTGGAGAAAGGAGTAAGTGGTAGCATGATCTTAGGGTGATGCGTTGAGTTGAAAAATGTTGGGAGATCATGTGTGGTAGGGGAAAAATGCTTCTGTATAATCACAGAATGGTTTAGGTTGGAAGGGACCTTAAAGATCATCTAGTTCCAATCCTCCTGCCATGGGCAGGAGTACCCTCCTCTAGATCAGCTTGCTCAAAGCCCCATCCAGCCTGGCTTTGAGCACTTCCAGGGATGGGGCAGCCACAACTTCTCTGGGCAACTGGTTCTAGTGTCTCACTACCTGCATAGTAAAGAATTTTTTCCTAATGTCTAATATAAATCTCCCTTCTGTTACCTTAAAACCACTCCCCCTTGTCCTGTCACTACATGTCCTTGTATATATAATCTGCAAGACTACCTCTGTCGTTGCTTTAGAGAGCTCACTTCTACAAGTTTGGTCTTTCTGTTGAAGTCAGTGAGTGTGCTTCCATTCACTTCAGTGAGAGTTGGCACTAGTCCTAATTTAATACTGCTTGGAGAACATGCACTTTTGGCGGTGATTTCCACTGGAAGCAAGAAAGGTTTCCTAGGAAACCCATAAGACTAGAGTGGTTGTCCTCTGTCCGTTATGCTAGCTTCTCTCTCTCAGATTTGCCAACTTCTAGAATTAAATCCAATGTCAAAATGCTTCTTTTTCCTTGTCACCTCCCACACATTAGAATACTTACTGTATGCTATTTACAGCTACTCATACGTGACTCTGCCTCCTAAGAAAAGCTTGAGGAAATTCAGTCTCCATTTAATTTGTCATTCTCAAGAGGATATTTCTTTATTATTAACTATGTCTGGTCTTCAGCACGGCAGAGGGAATGAGCACGGCTGTGCTCTTGAGTTCCCTTGCCTAATAATTGCCAATTTAAAACTTGGAGAAAGGATTTTGGGGAATTATTTATCCAACACTCAACTGCTGAGCAGTAGTTGTAGTTGGAATAGGTGAGTGTTCCAAACGTGAATTCTGAGTGAGAAACCTAACCTGCTTGTAATTGGCAGAGCATGCCTTTCCTATAGGTTGCACAATTTTATGTGGACAAGAGAGAAGAGGAAAAACAAATAGTGAGATTTTCATGTTTGTAGTATCTCTCTAACATTCTGTCATGTTGCCTTTTCAAACAAAGAATGAAATATAATTCACCAAACCTATATGAGGGGACCTGACAGGCTTTGGAGCCACTAATTTCAGAGCTTTTCTAAATGCAGGCAAATGTCAGTGGCTGTAGGGAAGAACAAAGTAGACTGAATGCTCTAAGGCCCCTACGTGATTGTGTTGCATTGTAACACCTTTGTCGTTTGGAAAAGGAAGTGGAAACACTAAAAGAACTGGCGCTGCCCTCCAGTTCTCAGGAGCTGTGGGAGAGGGTCTGCAGAGACCTGCATGCTGGGCTTTCACACAAAACAAGTGTTTGCTTCTCATGTTTCCCTGTTGGACTAAGATACCCACAGGGTGTTGAGGAACAAACACAAATAAATTAATAATGTAATCCAGTGCACAGCGTACAAAACTGTAAAGGGTTGGGCCATATAGCAAAATATTGTTGTTTTGACTAATCAAATGATGGTAATTCCTAAATGACTAGTGAAGATAATGTGGTGTTCTGGGGAGCTGCTTATGTCACTTATATCATCAGTGAATGATGCCAGCCTGCTTTGTGCTTCAGAATCAGGAGGTAGCTAGTGAAGCCAATCCATGGGCAGCAGGAAAAGCAGAGCTGATATTGTGGGATAAACCCAAGGACACTGCATTGTCTCAGGCTTTATCAGAGATGAGGACATGAGATGAGATGACAGGCAAAAGGCCAGTAATTGTGTGTTTCTCTGGGTTTGAGTGCTTGATTCTTTCAGATAAATTGAAGTTTAATCTGAAGTCAAGGGGAGCAATATTACTGAAACACAGTCGAAAAACACCCCGAAGAGTAATGTTGCATGCATTTTGGGACTCTTCAGTTTGTCATTTCCACAACGCAGTTGCCTCCAAGAGTAGAGTGAGGAAAAATTTGATACAACTTCAGACAGTTCAACAGAAGTTGGATCTCTTGTTCAAAAGACGGTGAGTAGAATTCATGGTCTCTGTGAGACCATGGTGGATAATAGGTTTCCAGGCCTATGTACAATGTGGTGGCCCATTGGCATCTGGGAGGACACTAGGTCCTGGAGTATTGAGAGAATACAGTGGTTCCAAAGCATGGTTTTTACTTTTACCCTCAGAAAATTAGATATGTTCCTTCTAGTTGCTATTAAATACCCAGGATTAGGCCAGTAATTTGTACTAATTTAAGAGAAATTATTTTGTGATAGAAATTCAGTGTGTTTGTTGGTTAAAAAAAAAAACCAAGTCTAAAACTGTGACTGTCCCAGCTTCATCAGATTATTAGACCATGTCTACAGCGTCATTAATGAGATCTGTGCAGATTTGTCACTAAAAATAGCAATGGACAAATAGTAAGAGTTTGATGTAGAGGGTCACCTTGGAGCAGTTACACTCTCCTGTAATGTCAGTCTCTTTTTACTCAATTTCACTAAAGTATTCATCTGGCTGTAAAGAAGTTCAGGCAGTAATGTCGAATGTCACATATATTCCTTTAATTATCATGTTCTTCCTTGTAGCAATTATAATTTGCTTTATTGCAGATAACAGCAAGTTGGTAGATAAAAGTCACTAGACAGATATGAGACGTTGTACACTGTAGCTTTTATATTGAAAATATAGCAGCTGGTTCTTGGTTAACTTTGTTTTTTAAACTCAAAGATTATTTTGGAACATCAATTGAAAGGAAACAAGACAATAGGAATATTTTTTTAAGTAACTATAGTGCATAACAGTATTCACTTGCTTGTCTCGCTGACAGATAATACATGAGACATAGGCTTTCCCTCAGTTGCAGAGGAAGAAATTTCTATGTGACTGCCAGAAGCATCTATTGAATATTTTTTGTCAGATTGTGTGAGTTAATTTTCCTTATTGTGTGCATCGCTCCAAAAAGGCTGTTAAAGGCCTATGTACATTTTGACAGCATACCGATTTTGCTGCACTTACTTGTCCATATATGAGAAATTGTTGGTGGGACTCAAGCAGAATCCATTTCTGGTGAAACAGTTGTTAGGTCACCTCATGGACATTATTCATGCTTTTATGTATTTATTTATTTTAACATTCAGAAGCATATGTATTGAATAAACTCTTTGAAACCTGTCTTTGTAAAATTTGGTTTTCCTTCAAAAACGGTAATGGGAATTGGAACCATAGTTCTGTTGAATAATCAAATTCCACAGAAATGCTGTGGCTTTATTGTTTCTTGTACCCCAAGCCTGTGGAAACATTACATTATCACTATTTTTATCCCATTTATTTGGGGAAGTCAATATATGCTATAGGCAAAACGGCTTCAAAAAGTTTTCTAGGTGGTCATTTTTGTAGTAAAATCCAAACAGAACATTGATGAGAAATGCCAAGCCCGTTCCTTCTATATGGCACATCATCAGTTTATAATTGATCAAGTTAAAATATATGTTAAACAAGGAGGAGATCATTATTCCTTTTCATTTAGACCCTGAACACAACTGTCTGTTTATGGTTCATTATCCTCAACCTAACAGATAATGAAAAACTCCCTTGCTCTCACCTGTGCTGTGGTGAAAGGTGAAGCCTTCTTTTATGCTTTGAGTGTGTCCTTTGCGGAGGGCTGTGACTCATAGCAGAAGCAAGATTTGTTTAGCACTAGGTCTGCATTTCCTGCTTGCCAAATAGTATTTTTTATAGTCTTATCCACATGCTCCAGTTGGCTTCCATTTCTGTTGTGTGCTGTTTTGTATACCAGCACTCGTGGCAAGGCTCGGAGCTGGTGGTGTGGGTGTCCAAAGGTGAGATGTTTAGCTTTGCTCCCCTCCATTGTATAGTCTGTTCTGCTTCACGTAGGTGGTGGCTGGATGGGCCAGCTTCATTCTTCCTGGTGGTTAAAGGAACAGGACAGGCTACTTGATTCAGGGGGTTGAGCTGTTCTTTTCTGTTGTTGTTTGTAGGTTTTTGTAAGTGATTATGAGGTTTCTTTCTACTCCTTTTTATTTGCAATTACTGTATCAGATTGTTAGTATTTAAAAACAATTTTGTGAAGGCAAGATTTAGAATTGACTAAGACATGAGATGAAACTGGAAAAAGAGGAGAAGTTGTCAGAGGCAAATATTTAACTGTAGGAGAAGGAATTATTTTATCAAATTTGAAGCAGTTTATAGTGACACAATTCTGTGTCACTATAATCGCTTGCTGACAATATTAAAGTTTAGCATCTGATACCATTCAGTGCTTTATCAAGGGACTTGACATTTGTATAACGTATCAGTAAGGACATAAGTACATAGGTACAGTTGCCTTTGTTGATGCCAAGGCATCATAATCCAGAAAATTTATGGCATTTTCAACTTCAGTATTGCCAGAAATAAAATTAATCCAAGGTGGAAGTGTCCTTTTTGAGAGTTCAAATCCTTCTTGGAATGGCTTTTCTCATTCCCTTCCTGCTTTTTTTGCAACTAAGCATTTACCATTTTTGGAAAACCTTGGCTGTACTAATATACCAAACTCGCTTTTCCCTTTCTCATTGACTTGAAATTGCTGTTAACAAAGTCAGTCCCAAGCAAGTAGTACATACGAGTAACGATTTTTGTCCCAAAGAACAGCACTGCGTTGAACACTATGGAAGTGCTGATTCTCTTGCTTTGTGCAAGAGCCTATAATGACAAAGTATTCTTGTCAGAGAATATAATGGAACTATAAATTGTTTTCATGACTGCTGTAATATTTGGTCTCTTGCAGTGCACATTCAGAAAGTATTTAGCTCCATGTCTTATGTGAGTAACATCAGAAATAGAAATATATACTTTAGCATGAGGGTCAAGTGATGGGTAAGAAGAATCTGCTGATTGAACATCACGTTAAGTGAAAAAAAGTTGCCTGAAACTTCTGATAGGTAGCATTCAGCCACTGCAGGAAAGGATGATGTACATGTTACTCTCTCCTTCTCTCAGTGCAGAAAGGCAATGAAGCAGGTCAGACTACTGCAGAACAGCTAAGATTTGCAAGTTCAGCTTTGCTTGATGCATGAGCCCTGTGCATAAGAGGTGGTGGCTGGTGGGGGAGGCTCGCCTCTGCTTTCCCTCTCCATTCAGGTTTTTGAAATATTCCTGCATTATTTCCAATTCTTTTGACTCAACAAGCACATGCATATAGTATCACAGCTGAATAAGTTTCTTTTACCTGTGCCAATAGGGTACCACACTGTAACTGTTTCAGACTCAAGTTAAACTTTGGTTGTCACTTGCGCTACCCCTTTTGCTGTAACATGGTCCTGTTTCACTGCCCAGCTGGGAGTCTGAGCCCAGCGGACATCACTTGTAGCAGGGAGGAGAAGGAGGGAAGTGAGAAGGAGGAAATGCTCATTACTAACTAACATCTGGGTATTGTGTACACAACTAGGAAAGGGAGTTTGCAAAGGAATCATTCTTCTAGCGGCCTTCCCAGGACTACAGGTCAAATTGTGGAGTTTCATACATTCCTCATACTTACGAAAATAAAGAGGAGAAACTTGAATTGCTGATTTTTTTCTAACTCATGGTGGTTGGATGAGCAATCCTTACAAATGGATTTCAGTCTTCTGATACAACAGCTTCTGATACAACAAGTCCATGATTGTTATCAATAAGCTAAGATGACTTGTGGTAGACTTCGATCTCATGCAGAGGGACTTCCATCTTTTTGGACAAATATTTGAGCCTCTCAAATCCAGTACTGGCTGGAGTTGAAATAGCTTGTTACAATTACGTGGGTTTTTTTCTCTTCTGCAGTATCTGGTGTGCAAAAGGAAGCTTGAAAGCAAAAAGGAGGCGTTGCTAATCCTATCCAAGGAGTTGGATACCTGTCAACAAGAAAGAGACCAGTACAAGCTTATGGCCAACCAGTTGCGGGAAAGACATCAGTCTCTGAAAAAGAAGTATCGGGAGCTGATTGTAGGTTGTTCTTTATGAATACTGTATAACTGGGGGACATGGGTTAACCTCACAGAATTGGAAAGAAGTCCATAATGACTGCTGCAAAAATGTGAAGGTGCTTGTTTACAGTAGTCCTGCAGTTGTACAGTTGTGATCATATTATTACTCATTTGTTCCACACTGATGAGGTAGTGCCTGTTACATAAGACACAGAAAGACAGTGCGTGATCTGAGGAAATTAGTTTCAGTCATAATTCTATTTAAAAACTGACTGCAGTATTATTATTCCACAGCAACTTAATGTACCGTTATGAAAAATAATGCAACATAAATTTGTAATGACCTGCTGTTCTAGAAACATAAACAAATCTTCAGCCTTAGAGGGCTTTTTGTCTTGAAATTAATACTACTAGTATTAATCAAAATGCAGTATTTTAGAAATAATTTTAAACCTTTTAGTTTAATTATGTTTTAAAATTGAATCCAGAAAGTTAATATGGTTGCTGGCTTCAGAAATAAGTTGCCAATAAAATATGTCCATTTATTTGTAGGATGGAGATCCATCCCTTCCACCTGAGAAGAGGAAGCAGGTAGGATTTATTTTTCAGTTGATATTATTTATCTGCTACAGAATTACTTGGCAAAAGTGTGAAAATGTTAACTAAGAATTCTGGTGAAGATCAAGCATTTCTGTCTGAAGGCCTCAGTTTTTAAACTGTGGCTTCTTGTGCTTTTTGTCTAAACGTGTTTTATTGTGAAATATCTGAGCTATCATTAATTTAAATATATGGCTGTTGCTTTTATATTCACCTGAGACTGAAATTGGTCAGAATACAGCCACTTGAGATTGCTGCCCTCGTTGTTTATCCTGGTATTGAGTCCTAGAATGGGTTCATGACAGGACTTTTCATACTTAAAAGCTATCTGGGAATGCATTGTCTGCATTCCATAATTGTTAATTTATTGTTGTGAGTACTATTTTCCATTAGGTACTCCCTCAGGTCGGTTGTGCTCTATGAGTTATAAATGGTAAGAACAATGGTAATTGCATTTTATGCTTTCACTGAAAAACCTTTTTGCTGCTCACTTGTGGTTTTCTTTGTTCCCAGAGATCCAGGTAGTGTCCCCCTGTTGTGGAGTATTGGTTGTCACATCTTAAAATTATCTTCATTTCTAGAGAAAAATGGCACCCAAAACACAGTGTGTGAGCAGGAAGAGGGGAACAGCCCAAACCAACAAAAATTGTTACTGTAGTTGCTAGTCCTGAAAGTCTATTTAAAACACGGTCATTGCATTCTCTTATGGATCCGAAGTTTTACTCATCATCCTTTCTCTGGGAGTTTGCATGTTGTTCTTACTATTTTTAACATATTAGGGGCTTAGCATTTTTCTTGTTTTAAACTTAACTTTCAAAGGCAATATAATTACTCCTTCAGGCACTTAAACAAATGGCTGCCAAGAAGTTGGTGGCTCAGTGTAGAATCATTTAACTTCCTCATTATTTAGCATAATTTATTTGAAAGCCTGTTATTTCAACAACCAATAAAAATTTATGACCAGATATAAGTTTATGCATTCTGACTAATAAAAGTGGAGCTGTATACAATTAAAATGAAAAAAACCCCAACAATTGCAGTACATGGGTCATTACAGAAATAAGTAGGAAGGGAGATTTTCCATCCTATAGATGTTGTTCTAATTCATCGTCTGTCTTTCAAAACAAATAAATCTGACACTTGTTTCTGTAATGCTAGCAAAATTTAGTCTAAATTCAGCAGCTGTGGTTATATTAAGTTTTGGCAAATCTTACCATGGTAAGTGAGGCATCCCTGCCCATGGCAGGGGGATTGGAACTAGATGATCTTAAGGTCCTTTCCAACCCTAACCATTCTATGATACTATGATAAGTACTGGGAAACCCATTTAATGATCTAACTAGGAGGGAGGATTTTTGGTTTAGTTTAGTTTTGTTTTTTTTTTCCCTGAGGAAGTTATGTATTCATGCTACGTAACAGTGAAAGAAAGAAAATCTTTTTCTCAGATGGGGTCATTTATGGGTCTCCCCCGAGGACAATATATACTTTAGGCTGTTATTGCACTTCTTCAGTTTTCATTTTCCTGAGAAGTGTGTCTGTAGCATCAAGGTGGATAATCTGGCATAGTTAGGGCAACCTTTCTGAAGAAGAGTATAGTTTTGCTTTGAGAAATGCATCAAAGAATAATGAAATCAAGTTACTAATGTTTTCCCATTATTACTGTATGTATGTATCTTAGCATTTTATCACCTAAGAAAGAGTGAAGTTTTCTATGCTCCTCTGCATTTTTTTACAATTCCTTTTTGCCCGGAAGCCTTGTTGCCTGCTAGGAGAAATTTCTGACCTCAGTCACTTCATGAAAAGAGTGACCCTAATCCTGTAATGAATTCTGTGTGATGGAAAAAGGACATGCTGTTTTCACAGTCAGAAATGAGCTGAAAACATGGTGAACAATTTGCTGTTATCTTTCTTTACCAGAACTGAGAAATTATTGTTGAAATTGTAATCTAGAACCTTAGAGATAGTAGGTGGGTTTGAATTGCTACTTTCTTCTCTTTTATGTCTTCATTTTCCACCTGCATAATTATCAATTATGCTTTGTGACTTCTTAAAAGATCTTGTTTCCCACACCGTGCCTTCTCTCCCTGTTTTGCAACAGAGAATTTTCATATCCTGTATCAGCAAGCAGTTAACTCAGAACCTGGTTTTGCAAAACTGATGTTACTTACAGGTATCTCAACATGCACTGCTCTGCAGTGTTATCCCTCTCAAAGCTGTGTGTGCAGTGGTACCAATTTCTGACAAAATCCGTTTGGACTCGATGATTTTGAATGTCTTTTCCAACCTAAGCAGTTCTGTGATGATTCTATCCAAAGATTGCTCCACGTGTATCACCATCTGCCAACTGACTAGAACAGGAAATGAGAAACTGTGCTACCGACATCTCTTTTCCTGCAGTAGGTGTTTTACCATTAGTGTTGTTATCACAGCCTGTGAGCTGTCAGGTGCTTTCCTGGCCCCTCTTACCAAACATTGACAATTAAATGCTGCAGTTGAAGGTAGTTTTAGAATGTGTTGTGGGTGTCAGGTATAGGGTAATTTTTGGATAGGTGATGGAAGGGTGAAATATGTCAGGAGGATGGGAATAATGAAGAGCTGATTTTGACGTTAAAATTCACTGGGAGTGGTAAACAATAGACACTCCCCTTTCTGAGTTGCTCTGTCTAGAGAGCCTCTGTTGTGCATCCTATATAAACAGACATTTTACCGTTCTGCAATGGTGTGCATTTGTATGCATTTGCTGTGATACAGAATATTTTAATGACATTGGCAGACAGATAGTGGATATCTGTTGGACAGTGTTGACATGCTGGGAAACTTACAATCATAGGTGGGATTTCTAGCTTGATTTATACTATTATTTTCATCTACATTGCTTAAATTTTCAGTATACCTTCAGTTTGGGAGAACCTTTGTTGTTGAAATAACAGATGATTGATAAATCCTTTGGCCTTCTATATGAAATGGAAGTTCTTTTAATACAAATGAGATATTTTGAATAAACAGAAGTGAAGTAAAATGCATGCTTAGGAAAATGACCATGCTGGGCCACAGTCATAAATATGTTTTGCCTAATTTGATCTCAGTGAGACCATTCAGTTGAAGGTAATGGGTTTGCAGGGGGGCTGATTGTCAAAAATAAAGCCGCAATGCATATGTTAACTGGTGAAGGCTTATATTTGTATTTCAAATGTATGAGGAATTAAACTAAATGGAACTAAACATCACAAGATCACAGAATGGTTGAGGTGGGAAGGCAGCTGTTGAGATCAACTCATCCAATCCTTCTGTCCAAACTGTCCAACTGCTATGTTGTTTCTTTTCCCATCATCCCAGGCTCTTGGCTTGCCTACTCTATCCCAAGTCTCCTTGTTCCCTCCTCCTTATTTTCTAAAATAAATTTCTCCTTATGAAGTTGACTGGCCTATTGGCAAAGATACGTTAACCTCATGTAGTCAAATGGATCTTGTATCTTCCAAGCAGCTGTTGAGCCTTAGAGAGGGTCCCATGGTCATAGAACCCTCTTTGAGGGTCTTAATAATGAGCCTTAGAACATCATGATGATATAGTCCCAGTATAGAGCACAGCTTGATAGCTACTCTTTTAGCCAGGCAAAAAGTCTTACCAGAAAACTTGTGTTCATCTTTCCTGAAGATTGTGGTTCTTAACTGTTACAGTTCTCTGTAGGTGTCCCAGAGTGCTTCATTCAGATGAAGACTCTGACTGCTTCAGTGGTCATTAGCATCACACATTACACACTTAACCGAGATGCTGGTTGGAGAGCTTGACTACTTCTAGTAAGTTCATAAGTGTGGCATTTTGGGGCAAGCAAAATATGAGATGAACCAGAGGTTCCAGGCAGGAGAATGTTGTGACATACCGCAAATAAACACAGTTTGATCCTTTCACTTCCACTTCAAGCTTGTAGCTTAATGTACTCGACTATCACAACTCACTTGCGAAACAAACTCCAGGGATTACCTTATGACTGGTTTTGACGGCATCAGAAAAAATGGCTAGTGTGAGTATTTCTTGTTAATTAATAAATTTGGGAAGTTTTGCTAGTCTTGTGCTAAGGCACAAAAGCTGTATTCAGAGTCCTATGAGATAAAATCTGCAGATAAAATACACTGCAGGGTAAGCAATCATTTTGTGTTTATCTCACAAGAGCGCTGTGAAGATTAATGTGATTTCCTCCTGTCTTCAGAGGGTTTGAAGATGAAAAATATTATGCACGTGCCAAACTTAGACCTATGTGGTTTGCTCTGGTTTGTAGGTGCGTGTGTTTGACTCCCATAATATGAGGTAGCAGGTGGAAAACAGTGACATCATTTGCTCTTGGAGCACATCAGAAAGCAATATTCTCATGGACTTCAAGCTGTGCCTGCTCTGAGAGCATAGCTGATGAAGAGACGGGTTGCTGCACTGAAATTGGCTGTTCCATTGGTAGGAGCAGGTAGTATACAGAACTTAGCCCCTAAGAGTCATACTTTGAGAAGTGACACTTGTTTCTTCACCACATAGGTTCTGCAGTAAACATGAGGTTAGGAGAGCAGAAATGCTGATTCTACTAGATGTGATAGTCCCTCTTTAAATTTGGAGTGCTGTTCAGACCTGATGTGTACAACAACCTCTTCTGTGCTTGCTATGTCTTACCTTAATGGAATAGCAACACTTGTCCACACCTCTTCACCTAAACACTGTCGAAAAATACACTGTTAGTCACAACGCTGTAAATGTTTAAGGGATTTTGGTTGGTTTTGTGCATTATCTCAAATTTTTAAGTTGTTCTTAGGATCTCTAAGCAGCTAAAATATTTCTGATAAAACAAGCCAATGATACAGTCTTTTCTTCAACTGTAGTATAGTAGTCTTTGTATAAGTACAAATAAATAGTTTCTCTTTGACTGCGTTCTTCTGCTCTCAACAAAAACTTGATGCCTATAGGAAGTATGGGGGGACTGAAGTACTTTACTGAACATTCACAGGGAAGGAATTTCTGCCAAGTAATTGTTCTCATGATATGGGTAGTTCATGCTGACACCCTCAGTAGCTGCTTATAATGTGTGTTAACAAGTTGCTTTGCAAAATCTGGCCTCATAAAGAAGTCTGTAGTTGATGTTAACCTTATCTTGTTTGCCAGCCTTCGGCAAATGCCATAGGTCCAGCTGGGAGATGTTTGGTCCTGTACAACACTGCTAATCTAATACACAGAAAACACATTGAAAGGGAGGGAAAAGTATCCATTTTATATGTCTACTGCTAGACTGGCTTTTTGGTTCTGTTAATCAGCTCTATAAAAATTCTGATTGCTGAGTGCCTCGAAGGTACGTGAATGCAAGTGAGTCTGTCTTGTTTTGCAGAGCCTTGTCAGGTTTTGGCTGGTGTACTTCTGCAAAGGGATTCTTGCCTGGTTTTCAGCGTGGCAGATACTCGGAGGAGAGGATTTTCTTCTTCCTCTAATGTTTTATGTCAAGTGACTGCTTGGCAAAGCTTTGATTTTTTGCTGGTGTTTTTCTGTGGGAAATATGACCCAGTTTAAGCGTATTTTGTTTAGTATGCCCAGGACCTATAATTTCAGAAGTCTTCTCTACATGGTTCTTCAACTTAAAGAAAAAAATATAATGATTTTTGCTTTTTATCATAAGGAAGCTATTGCTGGGGGAGGATATCAGTTCTTGCACCTTGAAGTGAACAGTGGTAGTTGGTAAGCAAAGCAGGTTTTTCCATATTAATTCAGCCATTGCAATCATATGAATGCATTGGAGGAGAAACCGCAATTAAATTTGCTATCAGTCACACCCATCAAGTGCGCTTAATGTTTCATCCAACTTTTTTTCTGTCAGCCCTATAATTCGATGTTCTTCTTTGTTTGAAGGTGTGGCTGAAAGAAACTTAAAATAAATGACTGTAAACTGCAGTATAGAAATGCTTGTTTGTGTTTAAAAATATTTTTAAACTGGAAGGTTATGTTGGAAGTTTCCTTTTCTTCTTCCATCACCAAATTACTTTTTCAGGCAGTATCTAAAGGCAGAAAGTCCTGGTTTTTTAACTTTCTCTTTTTTGTATTTTTAATGTCGGATAAGATTTATGTGCAAGAGAATTGAGAGCTATATTAAAGTCTGTGTTACTATCCATCATTTTTAAAGTGGTGTGAAGAAAAATAACACTGTGTGTATGTGTAGCTAGATTTGCAAAATTGTTAAAGGAGCCAAATTCAAGTGTAGTGCATAATGCCAGGGATGAGTATTTGGAGTTACTTTTTATTTTCCCTGTTGGAAAATATGTTCCCTTCTTGGGTCATTGGTCAATAGTGAGCAAAGAACTGTTGCTGTCTGACAGGTATTCGCTGGCTAATGCTAATAAATACTTATAGGTATTTTCATCAGTGGTTTCAGATGCTCATCTGTAGCTGGAAGTAAAGTTCTGTTTCACCTTCTATCCCAAACACATTCTTGCAAATGTCTAAGTAGAAGGCTAGACTAAGGAAGTCTAAGTGAAAAAGGGTGAGGTCTGTGCTTCCATCCCACTGAATCTTTCACTTTCTTGTCTATTCTGATTTATGGTGCTGTTTTCCCCCTTATTTAAGAAAGGTAGGCCCTTCCCACTTGGCACCCTCACGTCAGTCTTTTTCTTCTTTCTTCTTAGCTTCTAGTGGGATCGTTGGCTATGGTTGTGCTTGATTTTGGTCAGAGGAAAAAACAATACGGGTGCAGCTTCTTAAGTGTAGTACTGCAGTGAAGGTTTGGACTGTGCCAAGTCATACTTCACTGCGAGGATGGTTGGTCACTTGCACAGGCTCCCCAGGAAGATGGTCATGGCACCAAGCCTGTCAGAGTTCAAGAAGTGTCTATAGGCAACCCTCCTGGTCATACAGTTTAGTTTTAGCTGGTCATGCAGGAGGCAGGACTCCCTGATCCTTATGGGTCCCTTGCAATATGAGATATTCTGTGATTCTGTGATACATGCAAGCTTCCATGACAGTTGGATGTAAAAAAAAATAGCTTTTCATGCTGCAGATGCTCAAGAATATCTGCTGGAAACTGAACGTTGCCAGAGGTGGACAGAGCTCTATAAAGGCTGTGATACCAGGCAGTTAATCAGACTCCAGTGAAGCACTGTTATTTAGTATTACAAACAGTTGCATTGTGAGAGGGTAGGAGAAACAGTTTCCACTGCTGTGGGTTGTTGCGGAAGCAAAATAAAGCAGCAGAAATGTATAGACCTCTGAGTCTTCCCCTCCCATTACCCACAGTTCAGAAATCTCTCTTCATCAGTACTTTGGAGTTAGTTTTGAATACTGTGAGTGAAAGAAGTAAAGTCTGTGACAGTTACAGGAGTCTTTAAGGCTTCAACTAGAATCAAAAGAAACTGTTGAAGAAATAGAGTCTAGAGAAGATGAATTTGGCTGATCTTCAGACAGTCTGTCTCTGTTGCACAGGTAAATGATACAGGCTTTATTGTCAGCTGAAATAACTTGTCTTGAATTGCTAAGATAATTCTGTGTTTGTTCTATGAATATTGAAAAGAAATTGTCAGGTGGAAAAATGAATTGCCATTCTCCTTGCATAGATTGCTCCCCTCTCCTCAAAAAAATACATACTTACAGATTCACGAAGCCAGTCTTCCATTGTTAGTTTTATCATCTTTCAGCCATATGGTATGTTTTCTTAGCTATGACAAAGAAATGGTACAAAGTCCAGGTGTCGTTCACCATGTCTTCTTGGCTAGTTCCCTTTAAGCCCACTAGAGCACTTTTGAAAATCCAGTATTTCTCCCTTTACCCATATTCAAACAAGGGCTTTAATGAGGTCTTGCCAAAACCTTTAAAACTTGGAACAATCTAAATTATATGTTGTATGGAACCTCTAAGCCAGGGAAATGAATAATTACTGGAGACTACTTCTGTGACATAGCTTGCTTGTTTTAGTTTAACAGAAGTATAATGGAAGCTTTACGTTAAGGAGTTATTCTGTTTTTAGCTCATTGTAATGCTCTTAGAATGCTTAAATGAGGCTGGGTTGTTTTTTTTTTTTGGTATCTAAAATTCTCTGTTTAATGTTCCCTCCAAAATCAGTATCTCGAATATAAAGGTTTTTGTCACATTAAGTCATTTATATGACTGACAAATAAAATTCAGCATAGAATTGCAATCCCAGAGAAATGGTTTTAAAGGAAATAAATTTGAGCAGGAAGATTTAGTACAGGCATGGTAATGCCTTTTCTGCGGTTGCCGAGAGCTGGGTTTTGACTACAGACTGCTAGAGTCCTGATGGTATGGCTGTAAACACTGATTAGTGAGTTTGAGTTCTTCCCAGGTGTTGAAATTACATGTGCTATTGCATTAGGAGTTGTTCAAATTCATCATAAAAAGGGACTTTATAAGTTGAATCGTTTCAGAAAGGTTTGTGCAAATCATGTTCTTTTTGACTGAGTTTCTTTACTGAAAGTCACCTTTTTTTAACAAAAAGGCATCTGATCAGGTACTTCAGTTTAAATACAATTTCCTGCAAACAGGTTACTTGTTTTCTTTCTTTTAAGCAGCCATTAAGAAGTACCTCTCAAAACCGTTGATTGACTGTGTTCTGAAACTCCTTGATTGATTCAGTATATGAATATTACAATTTGTTGAACATGTACTAAAAAATGAACTCAGTACACCAAAGCACACTTGAAGAACCTTTTGCACTGCTTGAATGGTTGCTGTCTTGAAAACAAAACTAGAGGCAGCTTAATTTTGGCCCTATAATTGGCTGTTTACATTTTTTGCTATTACATTATTTTCCCAAATTATTTATTTGCAGTCTTTAGGTTTATCAGTAGTTTAAAAAATACTTTAATCTGTTCCAAAACTGTGGGAAACTTACCTTATTTTCTTCTGAACTTTTGAGCTTGAAGCACCAGAAGTACAGAAGCTTGTAGCAGTGAATTAGGCTTGTTGTTCATCAGATAGGATTACAGTTTCTCAAGTTATTTTTCCTGCTTAAAGTTTGAAGCTATTGTTGGTTTAGACCAGTGGGAATTTGAAGCCAGTGTCATCATATAGTAGCATACCAAAGTTCCAGTTGATGATAGTCTAATAGTTTAGTAGTCTCATCTTGCAAATGCCCAGATACACACATAGATATATGCATGTTAATATTCATGTTAATATATTCATGTTACTGGTTCTTTCAATTATAAAACAGGACGTGTTGAAATAGCAGCTGTTAGTAAATAAGGGGAAAAATTGCAGGAATGGCTATTAGATGCCTCATTTTAAATGTAAACCTCACAAAAACATCCTGTGAGACTGTCAAGTGGTACTGAGAATGACTGGGTATAAGAGCAGGACTGAAAAAGGAAGAGAGAGATCAAAATAGAGAAATGGGATAGTTGAAAGAGAAGCACAGCAAGTAGGGAATCTAAACCTGAACCTAAAATATCAGGAAAAGGCTGGGAACAATCAGTTGATGCATTGACCTCAAACCCAAGGAGTCCATAGCTTAGAAATATTCACTTGTGGGGCTTTACAAAGTCATGCTTAGAAGATCTGAAAATTCTTTTTTCATTTCTTTTCATACTCTTCAGATTTATGGCAATGGATGACACACATAGCTGTTCATAGGCAATGTCTTGAAAGGCTGCACATTAGCCACTGTGATTATCTCCCTGAAGAGATATCAGTGGTAGGCTTTTCCTATGCTGGGTCAATGTTTGTGTATTCATGAGATATTTTTAGGATAAAATACAATCAATTTATCTGTAGTATTTACTATGATATTTTAAGATATCATAGATAGGAAAGGAGGTGATTGCATTTGTTTTTTTTTTTGTTAGCCATCAAAGTGTTGGAATTTAATTGTAAAATTATAGTCTAGACCCCTTGCCATCCTAACTCAATAGGTTAATGTCTATGGTAGCTTTTGACCTGGATTATTTGGGGGGGGGGGATGGGGGGGAGTGGGGGGGAGGGTTTGTTTATTAATCTCTAGCTTTCACCTTTATTTTTCTGGATATCTACATAGTAGCTAACATCACATTTGAAGCTTTGTGCTACTAGATATCCATGGTACAGCACCATATAGGGGTAGGGACTCTGGCTGGCATCCTCTTTACTGGCTGGGAGTCTGCTCTAAGCACTGTAAGGGAGTTTAATTATGTAACAATTATTTCTCAGCTGTGGCTTTTGTCTAATTATATGCACGTTTAAAACTATTATTTTGGCAACTTTGTATAAATATTATCAAAGTACTCTGTATTTTGCTTTTCCCCCCAGCCAAGATACCAAGATACCAGAACTAGCATGGATGTTTCCCCTTTGTCTTGTTTGGGGTTTGTGTGCTGTTCTGGGAGTGTGCATGCACACATGCTGTAGTCTTTCCTACTATTATAGGAACCCTGGTGACTTTTGTTGTTATTTCTCTAATAAAGCATGAAGTCCGGGTACCAACAACAATAAAAGTAAAGATTGTTGGCAGATAAGAAGTAAGCCTAGGGTTTCTTCTCAATCACCACTTGCACTTCTCTCCATAGGCACTAACTTCTGACTGATATTTACTATTTTCTAGGCAAATCTTGCTCAACTACTGAGTGAGGCTCAAGATCGAAACAAGCAGCTTGGAGAAGAGATTAGAGAGCTTCAGCAGAGACTGGGAGAAGTACAAGGGGACAATAAGGTATTATAACTTTTGTTATCAGTAAACGGCATGGAATGTGCAAACTGGGTTGGAGTTTTGTATCTACTTCTTAGGAAAACAAATGAAACAATGGGTAACAGAACTTCTAGAATACTTTGATTACAGTAAATACTCAAAACAGTAGAACAAAAGAAGCTTGTACAGGATACGAGTAAGTGCAGTTTATTATTTTTGTATGCTGCTTTTGCTCCATTGTCTTTAGGTACGTATTTTGTACCTAGCCTTCCTTTAATGCTCTCAGACATTCTTTCTCTTTTTAATACAATTTATTAGTGGTATTTCCTCTTACAAATAAGTACAGATAAACATGTTGTCTTCATCATGCGATAATTATTTTTTTGTCAATGAAAATGCAAGATTTTAGTAGATTGTAAAACCAGAGGAGGCATAATTCTTCCCTTCAGAAATATGGAGGAGTTGATCACATATACAGTGAGCTTTGTATTAAGCTCTCATCCTATTACGCTTACATAACCAATATATTTTATTGCTAAATTTAGCGAGTTATATGGAACATTGCTCAAAATCTGCCATTTGGTATTAATCAAACTCCTGTTGTCTCTGTTAATTGAAATATTTAAACTCAAGCCAAATGTGTGTAACATTCACAGCTGGAGCTATATGCAAAAGTACATTCAGAACTAGTGAGAGATTGAATTTGAGAGTCAAGATGGTTAACGAAGTAAAAAATGAAACAAATAATGAATGATAACTTTCCTCCCTCAACTACAGCTTAAAGTTCCTGGATTTAAAAATGTGAATAAAAATGATGCAGCTTTTAATTCTTCAGATGTTTGTTTTGTTTTGTTTTTGTTTTTTTTTCCATTTAAGTAAATTTTACTTATTTTATTTTAAACTGAAGTATATCGTGGTAATGAAGTTTTATTCATTATTTATCACAAAAGACTACCTTGAAGGTGTGTAGGGAGCTGGGAAAGGGTCAAGGAAGAGCTGAATTTGTAGCATGCACAGCATTCACTGTCACTTGCTCAAGTCTTCAAAGACCAGCTTTCTCAGTGTTTCTTTTCATTTGCATGTTATTGTTTCAACTATATTACAGTGTAGAAGACAGTGCCTTGCAGTTCTTCAGTACCAATATTATGCCATACAGCCTTTCCCAAGCCAGTCCTGAACAGATAACAAGGGTTTGTAAGTACAAACAGAACACAAAGGTAGTAAAACTATGGCATATTTAAATATCAAGGTTATGTACCTATTCCAGTTGCTTATAACAATATAGTCTAGGTGACACAGAGCCTACTTTTCTGTGCTTGAACTGGCTTTGTTTAGATTTGCCTCTGTGGGTTCACTTGATATTAGCTGGTCATCTTTGTAACATCTGTATTCTCAGCATGAATTTAAAATCATAATCCTCACAATGACTGGAAAAATACAAAAACAGGTATTCTGCCCACCATGCCTCTTTCCTAAAGGTGCAGAATAGTGCATCACTAAATAAAGAGGGGGAGGAAAGGACAGCATCAGACAGGGATTAATTTAGACTAGGATTTTCATTTTTGGAACACATTCTTCACTTTCCTAGTAAATGAGAAATAGAGCTTATTTTAGTCAGGTTGCTGGGTATTGAAGTGCCTAAAAAAGCATTGCTGTCTCTCTGAGGGATTTAACACGCTCCTCCTGTGTCAGATTTTGCTTCCTCCTAGCTTCCGTGATAAAATTCTAGGCTTGTTCCCGAAGCCATTCTGTTCTGCTCATCAGTTCTCCTGTACTGGCAGCTGGGTTACTTCAGGCACTGGAGTCCAGATAATGCATGGTATATACAAAAACAAAGAACTATAATAATTTGCTTGTTCTTACATTTTCCCCCTGCATTCTTCTCTCTGCTTTTTCCAGAGTGAGGGAGGGCATCATGCCCAGCTGGTCTACGTCAACCTTACTTCTGGCAAGAGATGAACAAACAGCTGCTTTTGCAGCAAGTGAAGCTGCTTATGGATGAACAATTCTGCCTGTGTCTGAGCAGGGGTGACTCATACAGGCTTTGTCACTGGGTGGCAAGAGCTTTGTAGGACCAAAAAAGAAAAAAACCCCTTTAAATATCACACATTAGCTCTTATTAATAAGGGAATGTTTTGATGCCTTGACTTTAGTGTTTGCTGCTAGTAGGATACAGTCACTTGGATTAGCAAGAAGACCTTAAACTAGTGACATTTTACGTGTTGAAATCACATGAAGTATGCCATTAGTTAGCAATAACAAATTACTTGCATTTGGCTTAACTGGATTGGTTTTTTCCTTTAATTTCAACTAGAATTCTGTGGGCACTGATAATTTTTTTTCAGGCAGTTTCTGGAAGGATTTGTTGCTGCAGTTTGAGAAATACAGCAGTAGACTGCAGCGCTCCACCAACAGATACCTAAGACTATTTATTTTTATGATTGATCACAATCTCTTATCAACTCTGACACTATGAAGACTATTCTGTGTTTATGATAGTTATTTGTAAACCTTTTTTCTTCCTAATGTTCTGGCAGCCGTGCTTGGAGAACAATTACTGAAACTTAGGAGAAGATAGTTAGGAAATCTAATTCTCTCTTGTAAAAGGGTAAAAATAGAAAGTGTAAGAGAAGCTAGAGGCTTCTGGAAGAGTAGATGACTCAGTTACCTTCAGTTGAATGCCTACCCACACAAATAAATGGTTTTGTAAGCTGTCGAGGGCAGTGCTAAGAAAGAAGAAGATGCATGGAAAATAATGGCTGCTGTGTTACCGACAGTTTGTTATAAGGCAGACAATCATTCCTGCAGCAGCAGTGTGAAATGTGAAATGTGGTGCATATGTCTTGGCAGAACTGGGACTTAAAGTAGCAAATTTGCATAGTTCTGGTCCACTTTTTAAGATTTTGTAGACACCGTGGTGAAGACAGTTGCTGTCACTGACTGCCTAAGCACAATGGTTTCTTCCTTCCACAAAGAATTTACTGGTTGTGCTTGCTTCCCTTTCCCTTCTGCATGTTTTATTGCGAGTCAGGAATGTACAGCTTGGGCCCAGGCATTGTTTGTGGACTCCTAGCCTGCACAGCAGCTATTGCAGTGAAGCCCATTTGGGGCATTGTTGGGCTGTTACAGAGTTGCTGTTTTATAAATCATTATTTTAGTGGACACTGATTAAGAAAAAGCTGTGGTATTAAAATAATAAAGACTAGTGGCTTGCAGCACTGGATTGTTTTGGTTAACAATCCATGGGTTCTTGACAAACAGGAGCTATCTCTGATAAAGTGCCATTAATTTAAATCCACTCTGCTGTGGCTGCTGTTCACAGAATCCCAAGGGATAGCGTTAACCTGTTTTCTAGCTGCAAAATAAACTTGAGCGTTCTTTTCCTCAGTGATTCCTGAATGACTGAAATAAAAATACAGCAGCCAGAGGGCAGGTGTATAAAGTTTATAACAAAGCACTAATATGTGAAATAAACCCTTAATGCTCTGGCATAACACTTAGTGTCTCTTTGGGTCACAGCATTTTCAGGGGAGATTTTTATGGCAGGTGGTGCTTCCTCATGAAACATTCGCAATGCAGAATTAAAGGACTTGGCCTGTTCTGCCCTGTCAACTCCCTGATTGGCCAACTGTCTGCAAGAAGCACTCTGTTGTTTTATGGATTGGTATTTTACTTTATGTATGTTTAGAACGCTTTTTACTGGCTGAATTTGGATTCCTGAAGCATTCTTTTCATCAGACTTCATACCTTTTTTTCCTTATTGTTCTCTTTGTTTCAAAATCAGTAGTAAATTGAGAGTTCTCCTTTCATTGGCAAACTCTTTGACCTTGCAAATAATAATTGCTTGAAGTTATAATTGCATTTTCTGCGTCACCCCCTCCCGGGCTGGAGGAGAGCTGCTCATAGTGTATGAGTCACAGCTCTGATCCAGTTCCCAGCCTGGTGCCGAGTGTATGCAGAAGTTCTGCTCTGCTGCAGGCACTGGAGGCATTAGTAAAGTGATTTTCCCCTTCCCATTTCCAGTTTTTCTGAGCAAGATTAAGTCCTCAAAATGTTACTTACATTTGTTTCTTACTGCCTCTGTCACTAGCAAGAGATTCTAGAAATTGAATTAATCTAGCTGAATTTGTTCAACATCTTTGTCGGTGACATAGGCAGTGGGATTGAGTGCGCCCTCAGCAAGTTTGCCGATGACACCAAGCTGTGTGGTTTGGTTGATACATTGGAGGGAAGGAATGCCATCCAGAGGGACCTCGACATGCTTGTGAGTTGGGCTGGTGCCAACATTATGAAGTTTAACCACGGCAAGTGCAAGGTCCTGCACCTGGGTCAGAGCAATCCCAGACACAGCTACAGGTTGGGCAGAGAACAGATTCAGAGCAGCCCTGTGGAGAAGGACTTGGGGGTCCTGGTTGATGAGAAAATGAACATGAGCTGGCAGTGTGCGCTCACAGCCCAGAAAGCCAACCGTATCCTGGGCTGCATCAAAAGGAGCGTGACCAGCAGGTCAAAGGAGGTGATCCTGCCCCTTTAGTCTGCTCTCGTGAGACCTCACTTGGAGTATTGTGTGCAGTTCTGGTGTCCTCAACATAAAAAGGACATGGAACTGTGGGAACAAGTCCAAAGGAGGGCCACAAGGATGATCAGGGGACTGGAGCACCTCCTGTGTGAAGACAGGCTGAGGAGGTTGGGGCTGTTCAGCCTGGAGAAGAGAAGACTGCATGGAGGCCTCATAGCAGCCTTCCAGTATCTGAAGGGGGTCTATAGGGATGCTGGGGATGGACTGTTTATTAGGGACTGTAGTGAAAGGACAATGGGTAACAGGTTAAAACTTAAACAGGGGAAGTTTAGATTGGATATAGGGAAGAAGTTCTTTACTGTGAGTGAGGTGAGGCACTGGAATGGGTTGCGCAGGGAAGTTGTGAATGCTCCATCCCTGGCACTGTTCAAGGCCAGGTTGGACAGGGCCTTGGGTGACATGGTTTAGTGGAGGTGTCCCTGCCCATGGCAGGGGGGTTGGAACTAGATGATCTTAAGGTCATTTCCAGCCCTTACTATTCTATGATTCTATGATTCTATGAATTAAAGCACATTACTATACCTTCTGTTCATCAGCCTTTTAGTGTTAAAAAAAAATAACATCCCATAGCTATGAAGCCATTCCAGGATTTGCTAATTGCCTTTTTGATTGACTTGTTTTGATAAGGAAATTAATAGGAATTACATCTCCTAGGATCTCTTCAGCCTTACTGTGCCGTGGTCTGTACTTTCCCTGTGGGGACAGGGAGATGTAGTTTGCCAAAACCAGTTACTTTTGGGGGCACAGCTTTCTCTGAACAAGTGAAGTGCTATCAGAGCAAGTTGTACTAGCTTCAGTGACTTGCACTGAACTGGAGCTGAAATAAGTGGCAAGGATGATTTTGGTAGTCTGTCTTGCATCAGCAGGATTTTAATTGGCACATTGCAGCTATGGTGACTGGCATCCCATAAATACCAAAGATAGATTTTAATGTACAATCTTCTACTTCAGAAGATTGATTTTTTTCTAACTCTGCAATATAATGATGTACATTAATTCCTTGGTGCAGTCAAAGATACGGGGAAGGTCAGGCTGGTTATTGTGGTGGGTTTCTCTAGTCTCTGTGAAGCTCCTATAAATGAGGCCATGGGGAGGCAACACTTTTGCCTTGTTTTACTCAGCATAAACAACTGTAAATGCTGAATGCCTTATAGACTGTTATTTTAATGCTCCATGATTCTTAAAAGCTAGTTGCTTTTTGCTTTGGATATCAAATATAACTGTGTATTAATTCAAGTCAGGCTGTTTTCTGCAGTCACAAAGTTCATGACTTCATTAGTTGTTTAGCATTTGGCCAGGTCTTTCTGTTGTTGGCTTATTTTTTTGTTAATTCATGTTAAAATTAATTAACTTTTGTGAGTAGATGAAAAATATAACGCACAAGAAAATGTATTAGCAGCTGTTAACGCAAATTCTGCACTGATGTGGCACAGTGGGGTTTTAAGTGGTATCAGAAAATGAAGCTGAGCAAGCCACTTTGTGCCTTTTTATTCTTAAGTAGGAGATCTCTGCTGCAGAGAGTTCTAAGATTTACATCCGAAAATGGCTTTCTGAGAATTCTCTAGTTTTAGTCTGACCAGGATTAGATCCTGTCGCTCCTTAAAAACATTGATCAGGTGTCAGTGTTTATTTGGTTTTTCATCTTTGTGTACTCTGGTGACTATTGTTGCAGGGGCTAATTCAGCTCCCACTGATGATTTGCGTGTTTGGAAGTTTTCACTGAGAACAAGATTGAGCCTTCAGCTCAGAAAATTCCCTCTGGTTTAAATAATACCAGCTGTTTGGCCCAGAAGAGATGAATTCTGTAACGGCTTTGCTCTTCCTAATGCAAATGTACCGTGATGCTATAGCCTGTGTTCTCTTGCTTACCAAATCTGTTTTTGTAATGTCAGCTCCTTCGAATGACAATAGCAAAGCAAAGACTTGGAGATGATGAAGTTGGGGCTCGCCACTTTGCAGCACATGAACGGGAGGACCTTGTTCAGCAACTGGAGAAGGCTCGAGAGCAAGTAATAACTAAATGGGCATATATTGTTGTGTTTTAAAGAGCTAGTGCTGTCACAAGTAAATTACTGCTTCTGTTGTGTTTGGAGGGCTGGTAGCTGATTAACATTGCAAATAGTGGTGAGGATGTTGGGATTTTTACTGAAATAGTTGTTATTAAGCACTAACTTAATCATGCATGCATGGTTAGAGTGAGTTTCCTACTCCCAGGAATTTCTTCTCTAGATTATTGGATCTCCCCTTTTTATAATGTGCAGCAACAACTTGTGACAATTAAATATTGTCGATGCATGTTGATGAAAGAGACTTATTAATGAAAGCTGTTACAAGTATTTAACACAATATGTGGTGGCTAATGCAACTCCCAAAGATACTCTCCAAATCAAATTGTCTGTAATAGTGCTGTTAGTATCCTCTTCCTCCTGACTCTTAGCTATTTCTTTGTCTTTTGAAAATTTCTTGCACCATGCCTCTTTTCCCTGCCTGTATTAATACTGTGTACCATGCAGCATCCAGTTCATCAGACTGCTTCCCTAATCCTGATAGATAACTTTCTGTAAAATTTTGGGTGGCTCTGTTCATGCATTCATTCCTACCAGTTCCACCCTGAATAAGCCATTCTGTAATCCAGGAGAAGGTATATTTCTTGTTTTTCAGTGTTCACTCGAGTGCAGTGCTACTTTAGCTTGCCAGAAGGACTGTTGGCTGCACTTGGTCTTCTTCCAGTATGATTCTCCCTGGTATCTCTGTTCCCAAGCTCATGTTCTCCCTGTTCATCATCTGGCCTCTTTTCACATGGTCTTCTATTTTCCTTCCTGACTTACCAGTGTTTCCTTAGGTGCCAGTGGAGACTTCTCAACTCATTGCAGACTTTTCTCACACTCTCTGTTTCTTCCTCTTGGAAGTTTGAAGCTCTTTATTCTTGAAGGAGCTGCACGCCTTCACCTTTTTGCTATAGCAAAGCTTACTCTGTCAGCTCCATACTGGCTTACTTTATACTTTTTGTAGTTCTTTTTCCTGTTCTGTGGAACTTTATTGCTGAAATTAGTACATTAGTATATATTCCCCCTTACAGACTTTTTTTATCATCTTCCAAATTTGTGAGATTCTTACTCAGTTGAGTTCATTCCACAATTCCTAGAAATAACATGCTAAAACCAGTTTCATATGTTTGTAGCAGAAGCATAGTATGGATTAAGGTTTCTTTTGCTGTTACATTTTAATTGTTTTCTAGAAGTTTTGTAAAACAAGTTTAACTGCTAAAGTTACTTAACTTCAAATTAATCAAATAATACTAAAATAGAGTGAAAGTACCAGGGCTTATGAGCTTTGGAAAGACTTTTAACTGTCCCGTATCAATCCTGTTCAGACATGCAGTGCAGTGCTGTTGTTGTTTTCCATTTGGGTGCTATGTAGTTGTTTGTTTAAATGTCAAAATAGTCATACTGCTCTCCTTTTTTTTTCTCAGATTGAGACTCTGAGATATGATCTTCAGGCTGCACTGGATGAGTTACAAGATGTGAAAGAGGAACGCTCTTTTTACCAGGATAAGTCTGACAGACTAAACCAAGAACTTAATCATGTCTTAGGAGGGCATGAAAACCGTATCATTGATGTAGATGCTCTGTGTATGGAGAACAGGTGAGTGCACTGCAACCTTACTCTTACCCTAGAACAAGCAGTGTATTGCTTTAATAGGAGCATCAGGAAGTCAGTCACAACAAAACTTCAGATCAAATAGATCCAAGAATAAAAGTTAACAGATATTTTTGCCACTTGCTTGGGAATAAAATGTGGTTTATGGTCTCTGCTAAGAGTCAGAGTCACTGACAGAGCCATAGCAGACAACTCCCTTAATGTCAACAATTGCCTTAAAGTGAAATAGATCTTGTAGGACACTTTCCATTTATAGAGACTTATACTTCAGATAGGAAAGTGTAACACCAAAGGCATTGCTTCCTCCCAGCAACTCCAGGTTTTTTTTTTCTGTTTTGGTGGCCTACAGAGTTCTGTATCAATTTAAGCCTCCTGCTTCCCTGGCAGTGAGATGACTTTTTTTTTCCTATGAAATACTTAAATTTTCACAAACCCTAATTCCGTTGCAGTTGCACTACATGAAAGAGGGTATTTCATAAACCCTTTATACATGAAAAACCTATTTTCCTATGTGGAAATAGCCATCTAATCCAAGCGCATAAACTGTATTAGGAAGAACTGTACTGTTTCAGTTACACCATTTTTTCAACTATACTGTTAAATTTTCTACTTTGTGATTGCTAATGAGAAGTGCCATGTAAGTGATGGATATTGCAATGCAAATGTTCTGCATAGTTGAGTCTTGTGTTGACATATATACAAATCTTCATGTGTCCATCTCACAAACCTTCAAGTACAGAGGACACGACTAAATGCTTCCTATTTCATCTAGCCATAAATACATCCTTCTAGCTTCCCTCCCCCAAAACCTAAGGACTGATATAAAATGATTGTGCATCATGCTGGACAAATCGAACCAAAGAGCAGCCTCCTTTCCTGATGCCATTTGTTTCCCTACTTAAAGTTTTATGGGGTCAAGAGCAGTAAGATTTTGTTATTTTATCCCTCACAGAACTGCAGAGGGAAAAAACCTCTCAGTAGTTCAAAGACAGGACATGCCAAATAGTAAAGGGGAGTGCTTGAGGCAGTACTTGAAGGTAACATGAAGTAAAGGATTACGTTTCTTTTTCAGGTATCTTCAAGAAAGATTAAAACAACTTCAAGAGGAAGTCAACCTTCTGAAGTCTAATATTACTAAATATAAGGTAAGATCCTTTCAGTCTATCATCTAAACTGTGCTTCATTGTTCACAGAGGTTATTATTCATTCTCATGTTCATATACATTTAAAGAACAAAACTGTGTCTTCAAAGAAAAATCCATCATTAACATTCTGACCATATTAGTATGTATTACATGCTCAGTCTTCCTTGTAGGCTTCTTAGCTGATGCAGTACAAAAGGCTACACACTGAGTATTTAGAAAAATGAACTAAGTATTTTAATTTGAAGCTCTCCTGCTGCTGGGAGGGTGATCAGCCTTCCAGCCTGATGGTAGGTAAAAAGTAGCATGTCATGCAGTGGGTGGTGAATGACTGCAGCTGTGTTGCTGTCACAAGCAGGCATCTTTTCCCTATTCCCTAATGGCCACACATTTCTTCAGATGTCTTAATGATTGCTAAGTCTTCATTGTTCTTCCATTCCTGGCTTAAGATACATGCTGTTTGACATGAAACCTTCAGGACTGAATCCTGAGGGAAAAATACTGTTGCTCTTCCTGAGGTCAAGCACTCTGTTTCCTTCTGCAAGTGATTTTGGGGTGTGGGAGAGGAGGGCTGCTTGTCAGGGCATGAGAAGGGTTGTCTTAGGACTGTCAATGGGACTTCTTAACCATTTAGGTCACTATGAAACAGTCACAGCACTAATTGCTTTTTGTGCGTGAACAAAGCTCCTCGAAGTACCGATTTCAGTGTCTGTTCACACTTATGACTTGGGTGTCTCGGCGTGTGAGTTAGTTTATTGGTAAGAAGTGAGCATCTTGGTGGACTCAGTTTCACAGAACTGCAGTTGTTTTGGAAGAGCTGGACTTCTGTAGCAGGATCATTCTGCTGCTAATTCCTGAAAGTCAGTATGCTACTAAAAGAGCTTCTAGATACTGATAGAGGAGCCTGAGCTTTCCCTTTGAAGCCTAGCCAAAGAAATGCTGGGAAAAGTCTGATTTTGCTCCCAACTGTTACTCTCTGCAGGATACTGCAGTATATTCACTGGCACTCAGATGATTAAACGGTAGGCAAGTCTTAAAAATGTGTTGGGGTTGTGGGTGTTGGGGACTACAGTAAAGAGCGGTGAGATAGAAAGAATCTGTAACATTGCAAAGACTGTTCTGGCTGGACAGTAGTACTCCAGGGATCACACTCCCATGAGTTACTATGGGTGCAAGCTCTAGGGCCTGCAGAGTTGTTCTGAGACCAAAATACAAAGTTCCAGTTTCTTTACTCTTAATGAAAGGGTTTGTTTGCTACTGTTTTTCTAAACAGGATGTTTGTTGTTTCCTTAGGCTGCACTAGAGAGACGAAAGAACTCAAAGACTCATGGTAGATCCAGCAGCAGTGCTCTGACTGGAGTCCTGTCTGCAAAGCAAGGTATTACATCAGTGCAACATGTTGCTTATCCTACTGAATTCCTTCCTCTTTCTGTCTTACCCCTTAATTTCAGTAACCCTTTCCTTACCAGCCAAATCAAAATCTTTCTTCTCTTTCCTGTTTATTATTATGTGTTAATTTTTTGTCCTTTTTTCAGTTGACTTGAGAGTATGAAATTTGCCTCTTCAGTACTGCTGCTCCTTTTGTTACTCTTTTGTCATTCATTCTCTCCCCTGTCTTATCTTTTTTTAAAATCTGTAAACCTTTCTGCAACTTTATCCTGACAAATAACTTGTTCATTCTCTTTGCTCTGCTAAGAATGATAATCACAATTCATATTCCTAGTCAATTCATAGACAAGGTGGCAGAGGAGAGGCCCTAAGTCAGGTTTTCTGCTACTTTTTTTAGAAGCTTTTACATTCTGATGTTTTGCAAGAAAGCCTTTTGTCCCATGTTTCTTCATGGGTAGCAAAACGGAGTAATCTCTTTTTCCACCTTTCAAAGAAAATACCAAGGTTAGGAAAGAAAAGGGAAGAGAAAATTCTTTGAGCAAAACTGTACACCTGGCACCCTACTGTTAGGTGTCGGTGTATTCATACACACAAGATCAGTAGCATTTGTCATGGTAGGTTGAAACTTGCTGTCCTGTTTTTGACTTCTCTTCTGTCCTCTTCTCCATGTACTTTCATACATACAGATAAATTATATTATATACAAAAAGGGGCACAGCCAGATTCTAGCTACAGAAGTTAGTGGTACTAGCAAACTGTCTGATATAGTTGAGAGATACAGGCTCTAAAAGCTGCAGAGGAAAAGTTCACAGTTGACTATATTTTAGCATTAGTCTTAAATAACCTGAAGGATGTAATTATTCTTAAAAGTAATATAAAATCTTCTTTGTGGGCTTATGTTCTAATGTAAGTGGGAGAGAAATGACCAATTTTTACTGATCTGTAGGCCTGTAGAAGAATGAGCTTGTTTCCTTCTGAACAAAAATAATTTTCCAAAAGCAGAGTTAACATAAGGTATGTCTGCCTGTATTTGTTGTGGCAATTGCTGTGCAATAATGATGAGCTTAGAAAGCCACCATCTTTATGCCAGCTAGAGATTACATTTCTGGGCTTTTGGTTTGATTGTAAGTGAAAGGAACAAAATCTGTATTAATTTCAGTAATGAGAAAGTTCTTTATTGCTAAGTAAATGCTTGTGTCATGTCTCTCTACGTGAGAAGCCAAAACTCATTTGTGTTTTTAATATTACAGTCCAAGAGTTGTTGTCGGAGGATCATGGATGTAGCTTACCAGCCACACCACAGTCCATTTCAGATCTCAAATCACTGGCCACTGCATTGCTGGAAACTATCCATGAAAAAAACATGGTCATACAACACCAAAGGCAAACCAACAAGTAGGTTGCATGAATTCTAAGTAAAATAGAACTTGCCAAGCTCAGGAAAAGTCATAGTTTTGGGAGAGTTTCAAGGAAATGCGAAAGAAGATCCATTTTCACAGAAAATTCATTGTCATCGTTAACTGGTGGGTTCTTTAGGTTTTAAGATCAAGTATGTGTTTAGAGAAAAATTAAATTTTCAAAGTAAAGTCTGGGTTTGACAAGAGACCTGTCTGCCTCTACTGGACAAGGTTTGCTGCTCGGGTTTAAGATAAACCACAATAACAGAGGGGGGGACTTGCAGCACGTAGTCATAAGGAGGGCTAAAGAAAAGCCGCTGGGAGGAGGGACGCCCTTGAACTGGAGAAGGTATGTGGTAATTGGTTGTTACCAGTTAGTAGGAATTTGCTAACGAACACTGCGGGCATAGTAAATGTTGCACCTAGAAAAGGATCTGAGAGGTTTTAGCATAACATTTGTCACAGGCTAGCAGCCTGCGTGTCATACAAATGATAGCTGTTGCTCCTGTAGTTACTTTGCCAAAATTTGGAGAAGATAAACATGGTTGGATTGCTACTGTGTGATTTGTTTTTTTTAAATGTGAACTGAACTTTCAGGGAGAGTTTGTTTACTCTCAGCTGTTCTACTCATCAGTAGAATTCTTTGTGTCTTGCACAGCTCCTATCATGGCAGAATGTAATCATTTTTGACACATTTTCTGGCATTCTTCTTGTCCTTATGCAGTGTATGAAAATCAGAGCTAGGGAAGAGTTCATGATTCTGTGCTCAGGGTTGGTTTTTTTTTTCCTGGTTTTTTTTTTTTTTTTCTGTTTCTTTACCACTGAGTCAGTACTGGTAATCAGAGGTTATTCAGGCTTCTCAAACGCACATCAGGACCAGATGCCAGAAATAAGCAGGCATCTTTCATGAAAGGAAGGAATAGTACCAAAGTAAAATGTATTACACTAGAATAGATGATTCATTTTGAAAATTGATAACTCTGATACTAGGCAGACTCTATTGCATAATTCTTAGTGATGTGGCAATAGAAGTAGAGGAGCAGTTTATAGCCACTCTTAATACTCTTGAGAAAGCAAATGCCTAAAGGGAGACTAAAGCAATGAAAATGTAGCCCATATCTAACTGATGGCAGCTTAGTCAGTTCATGTCTGTAAGTGTGTCATGGAATGCAAGAAGAGTTCCTGCACTGAGCAGTGCTAATGAAGGGCTAACAGCTGCTTACTCCCCTCTCCCTTTCCTCAGAAGGAAAACATTCAGAGAACAACTTTTGCTTGTTATTTGTTATTCCAGGTATAACCAGCCTTTTACATCCAGATATTGTATCATTACTCAGTGTTCTAGTTTGCATACTCTTGCCTATAGCAACCTTCTTTCTTCATTTTTGTATCTCTCAACTGTATCACTGCAATGATGGCTTCACTTTCTGATACCACTGTCTGGCTTTCAACTATTGAGTATGGGTCTCCTTTCACAAGGAGATATGATTCTTTCATCTGCATACCCAAATGGCCATACATAGCCACGAGAGTAGAGGTTGGATGTGTGCACGAACTATTATTCTGTGCCTAATAGAAGTTCAGGTCTTAGAAGGAGGTGACAGTCCACATCTCTCCCAGGTCAGGACTGTGCTCAGAGCTGTAGTGTTGTATTCATTCAGGATGCTTCGGAAGGTGGGGAAAAGGAAAGGATAAATCCTGGGGAAGTTGAGTGAAGAGCCTCAGCAGCACTCCTGTATGGTATACTCATTCTTTTTGTCACCTTTGGCTTTAGTTGGATTAAAGAAGCTTTTAAGAGGCTAGAAGGAATGAGAACTATTTCAAGTAGAAACACTTAAGGCACAAAAACATTAAAGTGAAAAAGGGAAATGCAAGATAGGATATCAGGGAAAAACATCCCTTTTTTGAGGTGCATTAGCTGGTTATTGGGGGCACTTATCTGCCATGCAAGAAGTTACAAGATAAGACTGCTAATTTCTGAAAAGAAATTGCCCATCTGTCAGAGTGCACAAGTAAAACAGATCCATAAACTGGTACTAGTAGAAGATGCATTCTTTTGTTGAAGGTATTTCTCCATTCTCCAGGAAGTTGAGAAAGATATGGGGCTAGGGAGAATTGTAGTGACAAAAAGTTTTACGTAAACTGGAAGGTAGAAGTCTTCTCCTTCACCCCTCTGTCCTGTTTGCCTGGCTTTGCCTGCACAAAGAGCATGTTTGGAGGGCATGGTTACTCTTTGTTGTTCGAAGAAAGTGAGATTTATCGGATAAAGAATGTGAGGTTTTGGGGTAGTTGTTTCATTCAGGGTAATTCTGAGTTGGATATTTGATGGATGATTGACCTGTTAGTGATTCTATTATCAGTAAATGAAACTTTTCAGACTGTGTGAACTTACTGTCCTCCAAACAGTTAACCTACTGTAAAACCAAAGCCTCTTTTGTTGCGTGCAGATTGAGAGATGGCTGTATAAATTTACAATAGCAGAATGGTAGATTTGGTTTCTGATTAACCGAAGCAATAACAAGATAGTAGGTTTTTAAAGTGTAGATTAGAATTTGGATGTGCTGCTGAAGTTGACTTTCTGATGTTATGCTGTTGTTAAAAACATCTGTTGCCACTTGCTCTTGGAACAGACACACTATTATTATTGTCGCTTTTCTAAATATGTGCCATGATAAAAGGAGCTGTGGGAGTATGTGCCTAGGAACAAGTAGGCTAAATCCAGCCTTTATTTTTCTAGCCCCACTTTTAAGAAAAAAAAGTTGTTTGGGAAGAAAACAGATCATTTTCCCCAGGTGATTTGTAGCGAGTACTGCTAAGTTTAAGTAACATCCTATGTTTCTCCTCACAAGCACATTAGCTTAATTTGAAAAGGCAGCTGTAAATGAGTTCTCTATGCAGTAATGTGTTGCAAGATTAAATAGTTACAGAAATGAAAAAAGAAACAGTCCTAACCCTGCCTAGCAAGTGGATAAAAAATCTTTTTTCTTCTGCCAGCAGTAAATGGTTTATTAGATGTTCTTTTTAGTGCAGTTTATTCCTGAAATCGCCAGAACCCATGTAAGCCAGGTGAAATTGCAGTAGAAGCAGTAGAAGCTGCTCTGCTACTTGGTCATGTTGGACTAATTTTAACAGTTCTAACTTGGGCGAGCTCAGTCATGACCAAAATGACAAAAAGGATTGTGTCAGTCTGTAAATGTTTCCATGTGATGTACAGAACTAGATACATGACCGTGACGGACCCTATTAACAGACATTTGAGTGATTGTGTCTGTATGCCTTCTGTAGCAAGATCTAAATTGAAAGTGAGGTGAATAGATTTCAGGTGTTGTAAATCAACACAGCTCCTTTCAGATTACAGCCATGTATGCTGGGAAGCATGGAAGAGCCAGCAGGGAGTTTCTAAATTCAGATGGGAGCATTGCTGCTATTATGTAAATAGATTTTTGTTAAACCTTATCCTGGAGGGAGGTTTAGACTAACTTCCTCGTTGCATTAGACACATGACCAGAGAACCACAGAAATGGCTGTCAGCACCTTTGTCAACATGATCCTTGTACTTTAGTCAAAGGATCTGGTCCACTATGGCTAGAGATAAGAAAATAGATTAGGGAATTTGATGCTACCAACCTATTCAGCCCCTTTAAAAATACCTGCAGTTCCAGGCCACCACAGCTCAGTCTTCACACAGCTTCTCTCCATCTTCACGTATGGAGATGACAAATTATCTGGAGGTCACAGGGGAAAGAAAGGAATGGGATAAGCCACACGGCGTTCAGGTGTGCTTGCACATCTGTTTTTCAAAAATGGTTCTGTAAGAACTTGCAGCTTTATGTAGGGTTCATTTCTCCCATAGCTATCTTCAGATAACATGGCTTGAAGCAAACTAGAATCATACACATCACTGAATGTATTTTGCTCTCTTCCTGAATGAAAGGAATAGGGTTAAGCATTGTCCTCTCTTTTTGCCAATCATTGTTCAGAGCAGCAGAATGATCCTTCTATGTGAGAACCTGCAACAAAGGTTAAAAAATAGCTCAGCATCTCTTCTGAGGATCCAGCAGGAATTATCAGGATATATTTCCTCCAAAACGTTTAGAAATCATGTGGTACAGCTGATAAATGTATTATAATATTTAAGAGAAGTAAAAGAAGAGTGACTTTGCTATTGTCTGAATAACAAGAGCAGTAGCAATAACTGAACTTGATGCAGAGGGTTGAGTTTCTTTCTGCGATAGGCTAGCTGACAGGGAGGGCAGTATCTTTCCACAGTTTTCTGCCCTGGAACTACTGGTATACTACTTATGAAAATAATAAGGATTTTTTCTTTTCCTGGCAGAAGTACTAAACTTGTGACCCATTTGTGGTGACAGTCATTAGCCAAATCAACATTTTTTTGTCATCTCCCTCGATAAGCTAATATGACATGGAATCTCTGTTTCCTGCCCTTCTAAGTCAGGGGAACTCCATGTTCTTCAGCTGAACCTTGGTGGGACCTTAGACACAAAGATGGAGTGGGCTCCCAGTACAGCTTCTTGAAAGTTGCTCTGTGTCTTTCTCCATCACCTTTGTACTGCAGAGCACAGTTGCTGGATGTCTGGCATGCCCTGGGATATGAAAATAGAGTTGTTAAGGCTGAGTCTCTTATGATGAAAGCATTCTGAAAGTGAAACCTAGACTTGAACAATTTTAATTGCCATTGGAGAAGACAGTAACAGATCCATCATAACCTTGGTAACCTATTTGATTACTGAGTTTCAATGGGGAAATAAACATAACTGCTCCCAAGTGTCTTCTCTCCTTTGCTTGTAAATATGATGGACTGTTTGTTGATATACACCCTTGTACCTGTCAGTGCTTTCTTTGATAGCTATTAAAAGCTTTCTGTTTCTCTTTTACATTCTTTCTCTCATGCTGATATTTTTGTAATCTTTAAAATGCTTACAGGCTTTTATAGTGTCATTGCAGAGCCCTCATGTAGAGATTTAAAAAATAGTCCTTGTTAATCAGTTTTTCTAGCCCCTTTGGTATTTGCTGGGTTTGCTATTCTTCATGTCCTTCCCAGATTTTGCTATCTTGTCAGTAATGACATTCCCAGTATGCTCAAATGTCTGCAGCATAAAACCCTCATTGGAGAGCACGCAGTGCAGTATTGCGCAGCTCAGGTGAGCATGGGAAGATGCTGTTGCCTAGCTGTGTTGTGGTATGCTGCTTCTCAGCATTCAGTTCAAATTTAACTGACTTATCCTGTTGCTGTAATTTGATGAGTAAAACTCACCGTTTATTATCTCTGCTGTCATGTTTAGAATTGCTTCCTCGTCCAGGTTTCTCACTCTATTGAGTATTGTTTTGGATTTATTTAAAGACTTGTGACTCCAGGAGACTTGCTGTGCCTGTGAGAGAAACACTTTCAAAAAGATCATTGGAAAAAAGAGCTTTCTTTGCAAGATAGAAATCTCTTATTTGATCTGGGGAGAGAATTAAGACTAAAAGTTAAATCCTGCAGGAGAGCTAGCTGCAAATAGCATTTTGTAGGAATCAGATACAAAAGAAGAGATGACCCAAGAAATGCAGTGAAAACTAGGAGAGGGTGATAAAGGCACTGAAGAGCTTGAAGCTTTTTAGTGAAGTACAAAATGGAGTTCAGCACAAAAAGAAAAGATGTAGTGGAAAAGATATTCTTTGCCATTTTAATCAATCTTAGTGATAGAGAAACCTCTGTGAATAAAGGACTATGCCAAAATTGTGGTTTAGAATTTCAAAATCAATTTAAATGTTGTCTTGAGTTTTCTGTATTTTGTCTGCATAGCTTTTATCTTTCTGCTTTTTGCTGTAAGAGAAAGTAAAAATAACTGGGAAGACATATTTACAGGTGAGGAAGTAGATACATTGTGAGTTGCTATTCTTCATCTTTACCAAAGATTGAATGTCCAGTACATCCCAGATGTTTTTTATTTTTTAAAGCCATGGGATAGATTTGATAACTGTATTTCATTTTCTTTTAACTCTGGGAGAGGTTGCCCATTGCCATTAGTGAGAAGAGATGACCTGTACAGGTTTAGTGCACTAGTGAAGTAACAAGTTAAAAATTCAGCTGTAGTCTGTAAGCAATTAGACTTTGGTTACCTTAGTATAAGAAGGAAGCTTATCTCAGCTGACTATCCCTGGCTTTTTTGTTTTCTTTTTCCAAGAATTCTAGGTAACCGAGTGGCAGAACTAGAAAAGAAACTAAGAACTTTGGAAATTGCTGGCTTATGGAGTCTTCCAGGTTAGTACAAATTCAAGAGAACCGCCTGCATTATTTAGTTTCAATGACATATTTGCATTTAAGAAAACCTTGGCTGTACTTTTTTTTAATGACAGTTATTTTGTGAATGTGCTGTTCAGCACATTTTCAAAATTAGAAACTCCCGATAAGTGTGAAGTTGAAACCACAAATCACAGGACTCTTTTAAACTCAAAGTCAAATATCTATACTGGAAACAAATAAATTTACATACTGGAAATAATTGAATTGTCTCCACAGTCTACAGGCAAAAACGAAAGGGAACTATTTTTTTGAAACATTGTCTAAAATGATATACAGGATATTGGCCATTATGTTTTTCAACAAGTTGTATTTATTAATTTTTTACTTCTAGCAACTTCCACGGATTCTGTCACTGTATTTTTAATTATTTTTTTCCTGTAAAATCATAAACTCTAAGAAACTGAAATGTAAATGATCTTAAATTTTCTAGTCCATCTCTCCAGAACAGGCTTATTCCCTGTAGCATCTTAAGTATTGTATTTGGTTTTGAATTACTCAAGTAATGGGAGATTAATCTGTTTCCTAATAGACCTCGCTGTTAGGAAAATGTGCAATATTTAATTTACATTTACTTTTTGCTTCTTTTCTTCCCATTACACGTAATTGTGTCTTTTTTAACCACTGTAAATTATGCTTCTCCATTGCTGGTGTTTGAATCATTAGGCTTTGTTGTTTACGGCTTCCTGTCAGTGCTGCTGGGGGTGGAAGGTAGTGTTGTTTAGGCTTGTGTCTTTTTGGCTCTGTTTTTTTCCACCTAACCCTTACATCTAGAAGAAAACATTTGACAAAGCTGAAGGCACCTTGTGACAAACCTGCAGTGTTCAGCTGTTTGGCCTAATGTGGTGTATTTCCCCTTTAGCTTGCAGTCCCCTTTCTGGAACTGGCTCTCTTCTTGATGCTTTCCAGAACTGAAGGTCCCAAATTTGTTTCCATGGATTACTCTTCAGTTAGTCACTTAACCATACATAGTGTACTTAGTGCATTTGTCCCTCCCCACATTCTCCAAAAGATGCAGGTGAACTATTTGTCTAAGACTCTGCTAATGTGGTTTTGTCCATTAATACAGATGTGTATCATAAACTCACCAGTTTAAGGTACTGTAGGTTTGTTTCGTTGGGTTTTTTGTTTTGTTGATTGGGTTTTGTTTGTTTTTAAAAAATTTCAATGAAATTCATACACTACTAAATGCAGAGTTTCTAATCTGTGCAAAATATATTAAAACAAAGGGACAGTGGGAACTTCTTGCGCCATTGTTGTTCTATGTAGGTAAGACATCAAATGAATATTTGTACAATAACAACTGTCTCTTTCCTTCCTTTCTTTTGCTGCCTGAAGGCCTGAGCTACAATATCTCAGTGGGATTTGGGAGTAGGTTCTGCTTAACATATATTTTTAGTAACTGATTTTAGCAGTACGTTAAATATTGTCACTGCATGGAAATAAACAGAAATGTTATCTGAACATTTTTATATCCAGCAGGTTAGGATGTTCAGTCGAGTTAGATGACCACAAGAGAAATAGAGACTGCTCTACAAGACAATTTCTTTAAATTGAGAAAAACAGTAAGAAAGGACGATGTTAAATAGTGGTAAAGGAATTTTACACTGGATTGCAAGTTCTGTTGAGCCCCAAGGTTTGTTGAGTTGATGCTTGCCTTTTAAATAAAGAGTGCACTTTTGTTTCCAAGTGCACTCTAGTCCCAAGGTGGTCAGAAACAGCCTTGCAACACCTGGTAGGTCACCAATTTTCTTTTCAGAGCATGAAAAGCTTCCGCTACACAGAACAGCAGCGTATAACAAATAGTGTGGGAACTACCACAGTGGACTCTGCAGCTGAATGTTCGCTCTGGTGAGGGGCAGAACATGGGGAGTATCTGAGCCTAGTCAGTCTTAAATCCAGAGACAAAAAGTATTATTTGCTTGAGAAATGAACTTTTTTTCGTTGGAAAAAAATACAGAGCTGAAAGCTGATGTTCAGTCTAGCACAGAAAGAAACACATATTATAAATTGCAGGGTTTTAATCTGAAGTTAATGTTCCTACTTAGGCATCATTGTCCATATAACATTTATAACATCCGCTGTCACCATGATATTAATATCTTCCAAATGATGTTAATAAATGATGTTAATAAAATTTATCCTATTGAAGAAAGAGCTTGACCGCTTCTAATTTTTTGTTAGGTGACAAATATGTCATCTGCTTTTTGAACAGTGCATGAATGAGCTATGGGGAAGCTAAATCAAGACTGCGTATTTAATTTTTGAAAGGTGGAGCTGGTAGCATAGTTCATTTTCTGCAGAAGTTCTAACTACCACAAACTATAGCTTCCCCTGTCTGGAAAATGGGCTTTAATTAAGCAAATCTCTTGTGATGTTCATTGCTGAAAAGAAAGCAAACTGGGGCTTAGATTTGGCTCTGATTTTCTTGTTAGGAGCCCCTTTGCCTTGAGAAGGAAGCAGAGAATGTGATGTTTGCAGAAGATTTAATTAATTGCTTTGTCTTGGGTGCATTGTGGTTCAAATATGCACACATAATATATTGTGCATTCAGTAATAGCTCATAGTAAGCACCATCTTATTCCTCTCACAATAGGTAATTCTGTCTATTTTGGAATTTATCCTTTCCTGAAAATTCAAGATTTCCACTGAAAAAAAAAAGTCTAAGAAAAGAGCCAGCCATGACTCAGCCTTTTTCTGTCTGGGATGATAAGAAAGTTTCGGCGCTGCCTCTTGCTCTGCAGTAATCAGTGTGAAGCAAAAGCAAGGGAAAAATAATGGGCTCAGCAGCTGCTGAGTATAGTCAGCAGTCCACCCAGTTACAGGGTGCAGCAGAGGCTGTGAGAGGTTACCCAACCCTGGAAAAGAAACTGAAGAATTTACTACTACTGAAAACTGATTTGTTTGCTTATATATATATTTGAGATCTGTATGCTTTTCACTAAAGTCCTTGAAAAGTTCATCAAATAGAGGAACATAAGGCTGTATAAGTTATGAAACGGAGTTTACACAGCAGCTGAAGGAAATGCCCTGTGTGTAATCCAACTTCAGACCATGATTAATGGAATATAGTGCAGCAATACCCTCCTATATGAATGGGTGTGAGTCACTGTTAATAACTAAATATGCATCAGACTCTTTGGGCCACATCTGTTGCTTAGATGTGTGGATACTGAGCTTAGCATTATTTTCTGTAACCAAGTTGGTTTTCAGACTAAGATGTGGAAGTAAATCAGTGTACTCTGTAAATGCTGGCTGAAAGTCAAGAAGTTTCTTTTTTGAAGCTTGTCTTGCAGTCTTTTTGGACTTCAGCTCAGGCTGTCCTTTTTTAATTCAAAACCAAAAGAAAAAGCCTTTGCTTGCTACCTTTCTACTTCCCTGTTAAAGCCCCCCCCCCATTTTTTTTATTAATAATTAATCTTTTTTAATTTTACTTCCTCTGTTGCATTAATTTGTGTCTTTATGGATATGTGGCCACTTCTGATTCTTTATAAATATCTGTTGGATGTTTTCATACCACTAATTCCCTGAATGATTTAGTTCTTCCAACACAAAATTCCTCCCCTGTTGCAGCAAAGCGCATTCGTCCAGGCTTTTGCATTTTGAGATAGCCATCGGATTTGGTTTGCCTTTTTTTTTCCTCCCCCTGTTTTAATTAATTTTGCCTTACACAGGGGGGTTCTCCACTTTGCTGTTAGTTAACATTATTGTTTATTACATGCTATGGTGAAGGCAGAATTCTGATGCATACTTGGCAGGGAGGTCAAAGCTTGACAAGATCCACTTTTCAAAAGCATTAATTGCATTCATATTGTTATAGTATGTACCCCAAAATGTTAAGGATATAAAAAACGTCAGTAATTACTTCAGGATCAAGGTATTTACAGCCAGTGCTTTCAAAATTAGTTAGGGATTGGGGTGGACCAGTTTAGACTCCATGGGAACAGCTTGACTTTCATTGTTTCTTAGTAGGTACCAGAACTTTCTCAGAGCTGGATTTATTCTGGGTATCTCCTGACCTGATGCTCTTTTGAAAGTCTTTGTCTTGGATGGGTGATTAGATTTAGGATGTTGCCTTAAGGTGAAACGTACAAGCAGATTTAGAGGGGAGAAGTGGTTGTTACATAAATGTCTATTCTTATGGAGATAAATAGAGCAGTAGCTTGCTGCCTCCCCAGCCATTACTTACCGGCTGGCAGTTGTTCTGGAGGCCACACAAACACCATGCTTAGCTGATCTTGCACATTTCCTGCCATTTCCCCTCTAGGTTTAAGGTAGTGTCAGTCACTAAAAACCTGAGCATTGTGAATAGCAGAGGACTTCCTGAAGGATCTGCAGGTGTTGCTTTTTGTATTGCTAAAATATGTAAGGTTTAGGCCTCTACAGCAGAGTCCTCAGCTGAAAAGTTTCTTGCACTATTTTGTCTGCAAAAGAGCTGGAAAATTGCCCTTTTCCATTTGGTTTCAAATGAAAATGCTCAGAAATGCTTTTGGAATTTTCAGATTAAAATCCCTTACTCTCTCAGTACTTAGTTATGCTAAGCTTTTCATATTCTTATTTTTTTTAAGGGAGCATTGTAAGATAATATGTGAGTGAGTCTGTAGCATACAACTACATACGTGATACAAGCAGGTTGATCACTGAGGCACAGTAAGAGAGAGTAAAGAGTCAGTGCTGAATGCTTGCTGGTTAATAGCATGCAAATGATCCATTACTCTTTGTAAAACTTCTGGTATGATCTTATTATTAATATTCTGGATTGAATGCTAATTGCCAATACAATTTGCTGCATGCAGCACCTGGTTGTCTTTCAAAATCTGTCCTTTACTCAGTACGGAAGGTAAAAACATGCACCCTCCCTGCATTTGACTTACTCTGTACTGGAGCTGGAACATGCATTTTTTCCATACTGTAGAAGGATCATTTGAGATGCTTTTCCTGTTCTGTACTTTTCCATAGCATTGCAAAAATACTGTAGGATATGTTTGAATATCACTAGTGCACAATGGATTTATTTGGTGAATTAATGGTTCTAACACTTGGATTGTTTCAGGTGGAAAGGATACTATAACGTTCAGTGACCCAAGCTTGCCTGTTACACAGCGGTCCAGGTCACCGTTGTTAGCGTTTACTGATAAGCCACTGAAAACTGAAGTACAAGGTGAGCACCTGGAACGTGGGGAACATGATGAGAGCTGAGCACTTATTTCTTTCCAAATAAAAAGGAATACATTTCATGTTGGGTTAGCAGAAGGCAAAGATTCGGTAGTCACAGAGATTGAGTAAATCATCCACAAGTAAAATGGCTGCATGGTCCCAGTGCAAATAGCAAAGAAACAACTGAAAACTAACCACTGAATAGATTGCACAGGGTGAGGGATCAGGTCTTACACCTCAAGGAGTTTTCCTGCCATATAACTTTATACTGTGAGAAGTTATTCATGCAATCTATGTTACAGTTAACTGCCTCCTACTCTTTTTACCTCAGTTAAAATGCACAGGAGGGAAGCAGTCTATGGAACTGGTTTAGCACTTTACTGCATTATAGCTGATATCTAGATGAATGGCTTCATGACTGCACCCAAGTAGATTGAAATTCCTGACTTGTTTTTCCCAGAGAAATTGACTGCTTTTTTTATACTCTTGCATGTGTTTTGCTAAAAATCCCTCCCCAATAGAAAGCTTTGACATCTCTCCAAAGACAAGCTTAACTTTGACAGTAGGAGCAGATATTGTTTTGCTGATAACCTTGATTTTTTTTCCTTAGTTTTTCATAATGGATGGAGATGGATTATTATGCTTGCCTATCGGCATTTGGATAAGCTCTTTAATGGGCATAACATTTTGGTATGCCAGGTTCTCACTCAGTTAACCATGAAGTATCATAAACTGTTTATTTGTTAATCCTGAAACTAAATAGATTGTGGCTTAATTTTGACTTTATTATCCATGTCATCGTCTGATCAAACTTGACAGCCGGACTGATCATTTGTTATAATAATCGTGATCAGCTGGTATTTTTGCTAAAAATAAGATGTGAAACTATAGTGCATAGTTCTCTGGTGAGTAGTAACAACTCATAAATATTCATTTTTTGCTTTCTTAATCGTTGATTTCTAATTAAATCTGCAGTTACTGAAAGTATTTACTTGGTGGCATTATGCTCTTTCCTTTACGTATTTGTCCGAGGTGAGGCTGGTATTACAGTTTTGATTAAAGCTGCCTGTCAAATCTCATCAGACCCTGTTTCTGTTGCCTTGTAATACTGCCAAACTTCAGCTCTGGGCTGAAGCTTTCCATGCTGTGTTTTCTACTTCAGCTGGTTTTTTTAATGTCAGCCAAATAACTTGTTTGTGTTAGATTCTGATGACCATGTGGGGCTTGGGTTTGGGCTTTTTTTCTTTGTTTGGTTTGTGCATTTTGGGTCTTTTGTTAATTTGGGTTTTGTTGTTGTTTTGTGGGTATTTTGTTTTTGTTGGTTGGGTTATTTGTTTGTTGGGTGGGGTTTTTATGTGCAAGCATTTAGTATATCTGTAATTGAAAGGAATTAGAAATCTGAGAAGTTTTCCACCCTCAGAAAACAGGCTGAAGTTTCCAACCCATTCTCAACCATTCACTTTCAAATCTCATAGCTAAAAGCCAACCCAGTGATTCTCTTGAGCTAGCTTTATGCCACCATCACTGGTAAACCTCTGCATTCACCATTCCTTCAAGATAATGTAAACCTAAAGGGAGCAAAGCCCGGGGCAGAGGAAAGGAAGGCTGAGATCAGGACTCTCAAGCAATGGGAAGACTAGAGTAGGTGGGTAGTAGGGCACAGCTCCTCTGCAGTCAGCAGCTATATGGCAGTGATACTGAGTCACCTTTTGTGCCGCTCTGCATGGGGAATGACTGTGCTGCTGAATTTTAGGAGCTTGGTGCATATTCCAATTTCTCATCTGTGCAGTGTACCTCCAAAATCTGGAGGAGCTTGGCAGCTGGGAAGAGTGTAAGAATGTATTCACCTGCCTTAGTTTAGCAGCAAGTATGCTCTTGGCTTAAAAGTATTCCTGAAATAAAACAAACTCACTTTTATTCTCCTATTAGTTGAATGATCAGTCGAGTGAAAACAGTTGATAAGGAGAATAGTGGTCTTTAAATACTAGGCCTGATGTCATGTCGGTCAACTATGGTCCTTTAAACAGTACCATTGATATTTGGCCCAGGGAACGTTTTTTAGCTTTTTTAGGAACATACATTCTTATCAGAACTTTATGTAACACATCAAATGTTGCTCTAGCTAGATCTGATAATAATCAGAGGGCGTTTTCAGGCTTTTTTTTGTATAATCTGTCTGTGCTTACCCTGGTCTCATCAAGGCCTGTTTTCAATTGCGCATGTTATCATTGCTGCAGTTATGCTGGATGGTGGAAGTCTGTAGGATATACTGTGCAGTTCCTGTGTGAAAAGGCATAATGACTTAGTGCAATCCATGAATTCAAGACTGTCTTGTGCCACCAAATCTCACTTTACCCAGTGCACAGGGTGGATAGTGTCGTGGGATAGATTGTACTTGAGCATCTCAGCTGCTAATGAACAGCTATTTGGGTTTTTTTCCTCTTCATTGTTGAATGTATTGTTCCTGCTGTATTGCCTGTGTGCTATTTCAAGCATTCCCTGAAGACAGAAGTACTGTTTATCTAAGAACTTTTCTCTGGTGATACAGTGCTTTGAAACCATTTATCTTTAGAAAATTGCAGGAATGTGAAGGGATGGTGTTATACCGCTATAGAGGGAGTAAACTGAGGGACACAATAAGGTAGAGTCCCTACTAATTTTGAATGCAGATTTGACGTATGCAAGTTTTGGCTTTCTGGAGCACTTTGAGTATGTATGATCAGATACATAACATGAGCAGAGCAGTGCATTGCGTGAGGCAGGATTCCTGCCAGAGAAAGAGAGTAAATGCTCATATATGAAGAGGTAATGCATCTGCATGACCAAGAGTCATTTTAAGCTGTCAGTGCAGCCATACTTCTGGCATTCCCTAATTTTTCTTACTAGACTTTGCAAGCTTGTTGTCAATGAGGCTTTTTGTCCTTAACTGAGATGGGGACAAATCCGCTCTCTTTCACAAAGCTGTTTGTTTACACTTTGCTGTTTTCTCTCTTCTGACACTTGGTTCAGTGTTTGCCTTTTGGTATAATGGTGTATTTGGAATTTGTCCACTGCTGCTTTGTTTTCTGCTGTTACCCAAATTAGAATAATCTTTTATGTCAGGAGACATGTTGCAGGACCAGTAAAGAAACTTCCTTATTGGATGAAAGCCTGTGAAAAGCTCAGAATAAATGGAGCTTGTGTTAACCGCTGAAAGTTTTAGTGATGTGGGGATTAATGTTAAGCTGTGCCAAAAATTTCTGTAGCTGAATGCCTTGCTTAGAGTTCATATTCCTTTGAAAAAATTTGCCTGACCCTGCTGTTCTACAGTATGGTATCAACTATGACTTTTTCAGAGTTGTCAGTGTTGGTGAAAGACAGGCTTTAAAACAGGGCAAGAAACTTACACTGATTGCTTATGATCTGAGAAATGAGCCTAGGGTGGGATAGGGAATCACTCTTGACAGTTCCTTACTGAGGTAGACATCTTTGTGGTCTGGCACTGATGATGATGGTCTTCAGGTCAGATATATAATAAATGCCTGTGACTGACTAGAGCATCTCACTGTTCATTTCTCTTTTAGCAGAACAGAAGGGAGAAGGTGATGCAGCTTGTCCTGTTGCAAGTGAGTCCCTGGCTCCAGAGGGAACAAACTTAAATAACAGGAACCAGAATAAACATTTTTACCCTTCATTACCCCAGCTACGTTCCCAGGAAGAAGAAATAAACAAGCTCGGAAGTCAGATAATTAAACTGACAGAGCAGGCAGTTGCAGAACTGGAAGGGAAAACAGGAGAGCAGAACACGGTGGTTGGAGCAGAGCTTAATGGTTCATCTGAGGGAGAGTTCCCACTTTCCAGCCCTGACCCATCCGACCCTACAGATCCCTCAAACTCGGAGAATGAACAAACACCTGAAATCGAGGCTCTGAAAGACAATGATGAAACCTCAGAGAGTGATTGTGACATTCCAAATGAAAAAGGGGATCAAAATAGCACCGTGGGTGTGGTGTATACTGAGGTCCTTGAAAGGCATGGAGGGCTCAGTGTTACAAATGCACACACGAATAAGAGCTTTGAGGAGCTCCGTGAATATGAAAGCAAGAAACCATCTGATCCTGCTGAAAATTGTGAATATTTGGATAACAGTTTGGCTTGAGGTATGAAATCCAGGCCCTCGAGCATCTCACTAATCCTTTTGCAGTGTCTGTGCTGCTCTGAATGTGATCAATGAAACAGTGTGCATAGGGCTGATTTTTACATTCAACTGTTAATATTTGTCTAATAAGGGTTATTTTCTGTTAGTTTTGGCTACAGTGTGCCAAAAATGTAAATTACCTAAGGGAAAGAATTAGCAATGAGGTTTAATCATCTTGGGTTTTTGTAATGATCTGAAATTTCTTCATAGATTGGTGTAATTTACATTAGTGTAGCAAAGAGACCAATGATAATGATTTATCATGTTATCACTAGGCTTCTGTAACATGTTTGGCCCTTGTGCTGGACCATATTTTAATGGTTAGAAGTGCCTACCAAAGATGCAGAATTTGGGATGATAAATTGAGAAGCATCTTAAGGCTGCAAGCTTTTGCTCATTTCTCACACTGTGTTCTATTTCTCTTTATATCTAGTGATTTAAGTACATCCTTAGAATAAAATCACTTTTCCCTTATGGGAAGTTTCTGAAAACCATTCCTGTGTGTATATATACATATATATATATATATATAGTTCTCTCATTGCAAAACTTTATATCTTCTCGACTGTATGAATTTTTTCCTTCCCTCTCTCAGCTCATCTCATCAAAAAGCAGGGAGTTATTTCACCAGATCCTGAGAACCCAATTTAATGAAGCTCTGAAGGAAACTTCACCAGAGAAGCCAGAAATCTTTCAGTGAGAAATGGCATTGCTGTTCCAAAGCAAGGAGAACAGCAAGAGGAGATCCAGTGATGCCTTCTACACCTACTTGGCACTCTCAGTTACTGGAATTGCATTCCTCAGCTTACAGGAGCTGGAACAGCCCTCGGGCTGAGTAACGGGTGGTAGATTTCAGCTTGTTCCATCTGTGCTCTCCTTTTTAAAGGAATCTGTGTCTCTTATTATTTTCTCATGGTTTGGAATTAAGGATAATTCTTCCTTTCCTCCTCATTTCATCAGTCTATAGTGTGGTAGAAGGTTTATTTGCAGTGTTCCTGCTTTCTAAAATTTCTTCCCTTGATGTTTAGCCATAGGAAAACATTCCTATAATAACCAGGGGAAAAGGAGGCTGCTGTGTCATTCCCTAGCTTGCTCCTGATGCTGGAGCTGTGCCACTCTGCTCCTAGGAAGGCAGCAACAAGGGGATACTTAACATTGAAGTCAGCAGCTGTTGGAGAAGGGAGGCAGGTCCTTCCTCTCCTGTTTGTAGCATAAGGAATAGTCTCTGCAGCTGTGGAGCTTCTATGGGCCAGCAGCCATCAAGGCAATTTTTCTGCTGGCTTGGGACCTAATTGTCTGTAAATGTTCATTTCTCACTCCTAGAACTTGAAACCAATCAGAGAGAATTAAACCAAATTTAATAAAATACTACTAATAAAAAGAAGAATCCCTCCCAGATTGAGTACTTCTTTGACAAATAACTGCCAGCTGCAAATTTTTTACAGCCCACTTGTCAGCTACTGAATAAACAGAGTTTATATTAGCAGTACGGACAAACTCTTATGTATATCGAAGATGAGCTAGCAGGTGCTGCCATAATCAAGGTGTCAGAATCCATGAACAGTTTGTATTCAGCAGAAGAAAGGCTCTGTGTAAATCATTACATATAAATATAAGGAATGATGGTGAGAAGGTAAAAAACGTGGCTTGTCACTGTTCTCATTCATATAGCCATTCATATAGCCATTTCAGTGTCTGTCTGCAGGCAATAAAGTGCTCCTCAAGTATGTTTCCTTTCTCTTGAAAGGTAGTTCGACATTGCAGCATTTCACTGATATTAAGCAGCTGCCCTTAGGAACAGAAAACATCTGTATATTTAAGTGTATTAGGGACATGAAGCAGTAACAAGTTTTTATTTCATTATCCTGCTGACCATTCAAGTTCCTCATCACCTGAAAAATGCAAGAAGAGTTTAAGCATTTGAAAGATTGTCATGCTGTTCCCATTAATTGTAACTGACTGCATTATTGACTCATTCGTATGACAGTGCTGACAAGTCGGAAGAGAAATAGCTGCGGAAACTGAAATCTCTGGGAGAATGTGGCAGGATTTTTTCCTTTAATGCTTGAATGTCACATGAAGTAGGATTTTGTTCAAGATATATTCTTTTCCATCTTTCACAGACTAATCCTGAGCTAAATACCAATGCAGTCAGAACTGAGGCAAGCGAATAAGGTCAAGATTCTATGTAGCTGAGCTCAAAACATTGAGGGTGCTATGCTGTTTCCCTGCCCCATGTCTTTCCTGACCCACAGTTGTGTAAGTTGGCATTCTGCTCCTGGTCTCTTAGCAGCCAGTTAATTCTATTAGTTAATGAAGAGCTTGGTGCAAAAAAATCAAGCCAGTAGAAAGAGTGTTGGACCAACAGCCTTTTAATGCCTCATTTGTTGATTCCTCTTATGTTCTCACATTCTTTCCGTGAGAACACAGTGATGTACAAGGCAACAACTAGGACATCTTGGTAATTATCCTCACTCCATTCTCCCTCTTAGATGCCATTTTTTATCTTTGCAATCATTAAATTCCAGTAGGATATCTAGGTCTCTGGAAACCTAATTTTCAGTGCTGTGTCACTGCTGCAGTACTGCCCATCTCCTTTCTGCCCTAGTACAGGTGTATTCTAGCTACGGTTTTAGCCTTCTCCCAGGAGCACAGGGCTTCAGAGCCAGCAGATTTGTAAAAGACAGACATCTTTGCTGCGCTACGTGATAACTAATTGAATATTATCATCAGTATCTTTCTTGGATATTGTTTTAATTGCTATTGTTGTGCTATTAGAACCATGATTGTTTTCCCAGTAAATTAATTAGTGTTTTATCACTCAACACTACTTCAGTGTTGGGTTGTTTGTTGTTTTGGGGGGGGGGGGGGGGGGAGAGGCAGGCAGGGGCCTTAGACTTGTGCTTCCTTTTTCTAGGACTTTAGAAATGCAGAAATTGCATTCAGATATATAAGCCCTTTGGTGCTGGGCTTTGGGGAAACACACTAGGAAAGGGATGTTGTGGCAGGGGTATGGTGCATTTCACAAACTGAGTGTTACGGAGTTTGTCTCACCTAGAAGTGATTTGATGCATTCATTATCTGTGAGAAGGAGTTCACCTGAAAGTGGGATGCAGTGGTTGTCTGAAAAACAGTGTTCACTGAGTTTGTAAAATAAGTGTGTGAGAATGACAGGTTAATGACATCTGTTAGAAAGCTGCTTCTTTTCTAAGTGAGTCTATTTTTAAGCATATGGCGAATTTGTATAATAAAGATAGTGGCATTTCCTTAATCCATATGGGCTCAGGAATGTATTTCAAAATCTTAACTGAGATGAAGTTGAAAGTCTGCTGCGTGTCTAAGAGATAGGATTTTGTTTACAAGCTTCTGTTTTGTAGTTTTACTTTCTAAATTATGCAGTTTAATTTATTTGCAAACCTCGCTTTTGTTGCTGCACAACATGGTTAAACTATATTAATACATTTTGTCATCTTTAATAAAAACATTTCCTGATCCGCTTGTTCTACCTGCTCCTTTCCTCTTCTCCTCTCAGTAGCAGATGAATGATAGCCGTGAGGTAATGTTTTAGTGTTTTCAGTGAGATGTGCTAAATTAAAAAAGCAAAAGCTTTATTGAGTGAGAGTTTTAAGGCTGAAAATTACTGGGCTTAAATCTTTTCACTGTCACTTCTCCCTGTCTGAACTGACTGATTTACTGCCGCATTTTTGTGTGAAGAAACACACTCAGTATTTCTTGACTTTGAAAATAATATTTATGTCTGATCTGTTAACTCTGTCATCCCTGCTTAAGCAGCATCAAAACTTCCATATACAACTGTCCTGGTTGTATACAGATACAACAACAGCTTAGTTACTGTTAACAGGCACAAACTAGAGGCTTTAGGGACTTTTTGCCAGGGAATGATGATAAACTGGAGTATTTCCTGTAAGTCTGCTTTCAGATGTAAACAGTGTGACTTACCCATAGCCATGTAGACAATACAAAATAGTTAAGAAGTTGGCACATGTTTGAGAATAAAACTTGAAAATACAAGTAGAATAACATAATGGATCCAAAGTTTAAAAGAGAAATGTCTGTACTTTCCCTTGTCTTTAGGGGAAGTCCATTTTCCAGGTCTTGCAACACAACACCCAGCACTGCAGAAAGCACAGAAATGTTTTTACTTTTCAGATTGGCAGCCAAGTACAGGATAGCCTCCAATGAGAGGCAATTTCTTACTTATTCATACTAACTTCTTTTTCCTTTGCTATCTAACTTAGGATCCCTTGCAGTGCACAGACACTTTACAGACTATGGACCATACCCATGAGAACTCTTACTTACATGCAAGGGAATCTTTTTCAGAAAATACATCACAATGTTGAGTTGATGCTGTTTTTATTGATGGGCTTACAGAAAGGATGCTCTACAAAGTGATACATGTTTCTTAGAGGAGCAAGTAAATGGAAATGAGAAGCCTTTTAGCCATGTATCTTGGTGGCCAGTGGCACAGCCCGAGGTGCTTTGTGTTGCCCATGCTATAGCCCTTGTGTTGATCTTCACTTAAGCCTGGTTCTGTGTTCTTTTGTTGAGCCCTCTCTTCTTCTTGTCTGTAACCTCAGGCAATTTCTCTTCCCACAAGTTCTTGTTGCACATCCCAATCACACAGCAAGCCAGCCGCTTCCCAGCATTTCCATTTTCCAAACTGGCCTTGTTGTTGCCCTTGCCCATGTCATCTTCCTGCTCGTGGATCACAACGGATCTGCCCATGATGGAATACGGACCAAACATAGTGGCAGAGAGATTCGGTTTGTATTTTCTGATCTTGCCTTCTTTAGGGAAAAAGTTGCCGAAATCTCCCGGGTGCCGGGGGTGATTCACACTAAAGGGGTTATAGTGTCCTCCTGTAGCATCACAGCCCTTGCTGAGATCCCCAAGCTCATGGATGTGTATAGCTCTACCAGATTGATTATTATCCAGTGGAAACCCATCCAGGTAAAAAATGGCTTCTAATCTTCCAGATGAGTAATGCTGTCTGAATAAGACTTGTCCAGTCACTTGTGGCTTGTCAGCATCTATTTTGGAGCTGGGCTTCATTTCACAAGAGGCGTAAATCATCCCGTCGGTCTCATTACCAGGCATTACTGGGTAGAGCAAGTTCTGCCAGAGGTCGTTCACTTTCTTCTGTATGTCCTGAAACCACTCTTGGCTTGGATCAGTTTCTTTGTCTGTCGTGACCCCAGAGGCGGACATGGCGAGCCCAGTGACCAGAGAAAGGAGCAGAAGCATCTTGGCAATTCAGAGCCTGCAGAAGGGACAAGAAGCCACAAAGGATTAAGGGTGTTTTGCAGGTGCGTGGCTGGAGAGGAGGCTTGCAGCCTGTGGTGGGGCTGAGCAAGACAGCTGCAGCATGATCCCCACAGACTGCTGCTTGCTGAATCTGGAGCGTGATCCCCATGGACTGCGGCTTGCTGAATCTGCCTAATGTAATGAACTGAAACTAAAAATGCAGATGCGTGTTTAAACACACACAACTGACGCCTATGACTAAAAGAACTCCAGCAATTCTGTATTTTACTCTAGATCTTGATCGTAAAAACTGCCTCCGTTTCCTTGCAGGAAGCAAGTAAGCCAAAGAGTTACTACATCTGTTTCTGAGTTTGTATTGCGACTTTTCTCCTCCTACAAATTCCAGCAGGACAGTTTGCCAGGAGCCTGTTTCTGGTCCGTCTACTTAAGCACTAGTCAGGCATTGCAAACAGAAAGTAAAAACCCCACAGGCTGGTTACCTTTCCAAGCTGCCGCAGAACCCCTCAGTGGTCACTCTTTGCTCCCCTAAAGCGAGGTGCGCTCAGCCAGAAATGCAGGGCTGTTTGAAGGTGATGCTCATGGGAGCTGCGTGTTTGTGTCAAAGTTAGGTAACGGGCTGAGAGGAGGCGTCACCCAGAGAACTGGGGGAGGGATGGAGGGAGGGAGCAGGGGGGAAAGTTTGAGGCACTCTTGTTTTGGGCAGGGTGAACAGTTTGTGCTGTCTCTGTTGGACTGTCAGTCTGGCCCTGGGTCCCCACCGACATTCCAGAGACAAGGAAGAAAGTTACCGAGCTTTTAAATTAATCTTCCTGCTGATGACTTAATGTGCTTATCTAAGCCAAGTGACCTTCAACATGCAGTGAGGAGAGAGCAAGGAGCGTTATGAAGGCACAGCTGGGCAGTTTGCTCATGTATGTGCTGGTTGCCGTCGAGCTGGTTTGCATTTTTATTTCTTCATTAGTAAAAATCGAAGGTGGTGTGTGAGCAACATAAACTGTTCCACATGGATGGGCACCAAAGTTTCTGTGCTTTTAAAACCTGAACTCAAACTGTAGGTGTCGAGGTACATCTCAGCGATGCTTCCCTGAAGTATTAAGGGCTAGTTAGTGCCTGCTGCTTTAGTCACCAGGTCATCCTCTCCCTTGAAGCCTTTCTTTCTTCTTTTTGGAGGCAGCAGGGATTTCATTCCAAGAGGAGAAGTGAGCAGTGCTGAGGCAGTGCAACATCAGGCTGAGGCACAGAGACTGTTTCCCAGAAGCTGGTTGGAGCCCAGCGAGTTCACACGCGCTTCATCGTGCCGTGAGCTGAGGAATGCTCCGCTCTCAGGGACGTCACCCTGCCTGCAGTGCTTCCCGCTGCTGCAGCTGAAATGTGGGCTCAGCCATCACCAGAGCAATTCAACGGGCTGAGGTTTCTGCAGAGAGAAAAGTGCAGCTCTGATTACTCAGGAACAATTCTCAACACGAGAAAATTGCAAAGAAAAATCTTTTTCCCAGTTCATGTCTCCTGCCAGCTGGGTAAGGAATGGGGCTGTCAGCTTCCAGAGTGTGCATGTTAATCTTGCTGGTGCTGTACACTGCATCAGATCCAAGGCACTCAGTTATCCAAGAGCCAATATTTTTCCTCTCTGTATGAGGGAGAGTAGAGTTAAAGGAATGTCAACTGCTCAGATCATTAGCCAGGGACTGGAAATAGAGTTAACTTCTGCTTGGAATATTGGGATATTGAATGTGTTCCTTTAACCCTGGGCTTCAGTTCCTAATCTACGGACAGGATAAGCAGTATTTCTTTTCTTCAGGGTATTTATGAGTTGTTCAAATCACTGTGCTCATGGGAACCATACAGTGCTCAGTGAAAGCCAAACTGTAAGCCTGAGAGCCAGGACTGCCCATCACCCCAGCTCTGCCTCCCGTGCAGCTTTTCCCAAGCTCACTCCCTGGCAGGCTCAGAGCTGGGGAAAGCCATACTTGTGGCAGGGTGATGCTATGAAATTTTGTGGGTTTAAAGCATTTCAAAGAAGTAAAATGTTTCATAATCAGGTTTTAGGAGTGTATGCAAAACTGTTCAGCCAAAACGAGCAAGGGCAAAGGGGGGTGGTTTCAGTTTGTAAAATGCAAGAAGCAAGTGCCCAGTCTGGGTGCTGTTAGAAAAACTATTACTTAGCACCATAAACCATTTTTTAAGGGCACACAATGAATGGAAGGAAGAAAGGAGTATTTTTCATGGTTTACTCCCTGAGTCATAAATTAGTGGACTGAGTTTAACACTTCTACAATGCAGTTTCTGAGTCAGTGGTCAGTACCCCAGGAAGATAGTTGTAAAGCTTTTAGCTGAATTATAAGAAAGGGGGTCAGAATTGTAGCTGGTTCAAATGATCACAGTAAATGCTGCAGACTTCAGTGGCATTTGTGCTGTTTTACACCAGCTGGGATTCTGTCGCTGAAAAAAAACCCACTTGCTGCAGAGCTCTTTTTTGATGTACTGCACACGTGGGATGGACGCAGAAATGCAGAGGGGTGTAAAGGAGATGATCAAGGGGACAGAAAGGACTGCAGCGAAGCTAAATGATGTATTTGTAGTGCTCTGCACCTCAGAGAGTGAAAGGGAAATACTAACGGTGGGCTGCTGTCGGAAAGATGTATTTTAAAAAGGAGAAGGGCTGGTAACTGCAAGAAATACAATTGCCAGGGCGATTTGGCATTCAGTCCGGGTCTGAAGGATGGTCGCTAAGTACTAACCAGGTGTATCATTAGAATCTGTTATTACTCACTGCTTATGTTTTGGTCGTCTGGTTAAGAGAGGTGCTGAAAAACCGACAGCCTTTAAAGCAGACAGCGGTGTGCTGATTTGTGCTGCAGTAGAGTTAATTTTCTTTATATTTGCTGGGGCCATGTTTTGGATTTGTTCTGTAAACAGTGTTGATAATCCAGGGATGTTTTAGTTACTGATGGGCAGTGCTTACACACAGTCAAGGCCTTTCTGCTCCTAACACCACCCTATCAGTGAGTAGGCTCCAGGTGCACAAAGAAGAGCTTAGAGAGAAGACAGCCAGCACAGCTGACCCCAACTGACCACAGGGATACCCCAGACCATATGGTGTCATGCTCAGCATACAAAGCTGGGGGAAGAAGAAGGAAGGGGATTTGATGGTGTTTGTCTTCCCAAGTAGCCGTTATTTGTGATGAATCCTGGGGATGGCTGAACACCTGCCTGCTGATGGGAAGTGGTGGATGAATTCCTTGTGTTGCTTTGCTTGTGTCCGTGGCTTTTGCTTTACCTTTAAACTGTCTTTAACTCAACCCATGAGTTTTCTCACTTTTACTCTTCCAGTTCTCTCCCTCATCCCACCTGGGGACAGTGAACGAGTGACTGTGTGGGGATGAATTTCTGGCTGGGTTAAACTATGATGAGTGGTTAATAGGAGGTAAGCCCACAGTGACCTGACCATGTGCTTGTACTTGTATTGCAATGCTTGTTTAAAAAAAACATACCCTTGCTTTTGTCCCACCTGTACAGGACCATTGGATTTTGTGCAATATCCTGGAGTCTCCTGGCTATATGAGACCACATCAAAAAAACAAACCTAGATATAAGTTTTGTTTATGTCATGGGCTTTACAATGGACTTTACACCACACTCCTCTCACAAACAATCAATGCTATGACCTTTGGGGTTGGTTGGTTGGTGGGTGGGTTTGTTTTGTGGTGACATCATCCCTTTGCATCACCCTGCTGTTCAACTTCACATCATTAGATTTGTCCAATGTAGAGCTAAACATGATGAAGAGCATCCTTTTGTAGCAAGCGGTAGCCTTGTTTTGTGTCTCCAGCACCTGGATCTGCTCTCAGTGATTTTATGGTAGAATGATTCTCCATAAAAATGACACCCAGGGAAGGCAGGTTTTATGTCTTCTGCAGTGGGAGATGGAGCTGACTGCTTTTCTCCACGTATGGCTGAGGCTGGAGCTGTTAAAAGAAAGGGAATGTTTGTAGCCTCAGGGAAGCAGAGTCCAGATCTTGAGGACCCTCATCTGCTCCTTCTGTTCAGGGCACTTTCAGCCGTTCCTCAGCCACGGTCCTAGCCTGTGAGCCTGTTATGCTGGTGGCTCATCAGGCAGAACCAGGGGCATCTGGTATTTGTTCATATGTGTATTAGAGACTGCAGGGCACCAAAGCTTCCTCACATTGAGTTAGGTGTGGTATCATACATGCTCTGCACAGCAATTGCCTGCAGGCACAGCACCAGCCTCAAGTGACATCTGGCATGTCCCGGTACCTGCCCATGGGTCTGCAGGTAAAGCCTGCAGTTCTGGTTTTCATCTGTAAAACTTCCCAGTTAGGCAGGATTTAAAAGCAGAAATGCTGTCAGTGTGAAGGTGCGATAGCTTTGGCTATTTACTGCCTGTCCTGTTGTCCAACACAGCACTGAGCTCCAGTGCTCGAGCGAGAGGGGCTTCATCCTGGACATGAGTGTTTTCAGCCTGCACAGTGAGCATGGGGCTGGCGCTGGGCTGCAAACAGCACCTCATCCTGCAGGAATCACGGTGGAGGAACTTGTTTGCAATTGCTTTAAGGAGAAAAAAAAAGAAAAGAAAATGGAAAGTCTTGCTGTAGCAAGGGGAAAAATCTGTCACTGGTCTGGGCTTATCCTTCCTGTTTATTCCTGTTCCTTGACTTGGTGTTTCTATTTAAAGAAACAGAAGTATTTAGTGCCTGAGATAAGCATCCATTTATAGTATTCTTGCAAAAGAGCTGTACGTATTTCCAACTTTTAAGGGCATTATCCATTAAAAAATCAAGTTAAATAAATATACAAAAGGGAAACAGCGCTGTTCTTGCTGAGGAATAATTTCTCTTGCAAATAGAAGACCATGCAACTGCCAAACTATTCTAATCAACCAATCTGAAAAATCTGTGAAATTCTTCCTCTTTAATAGCTTGAGAAGAAATCATTTTGTGAGAGTGAGGGAGAGATGAACTGTTAGTAAGCTATTTGAGAAAGCTGCATTCAGAAACTCATTCTTGGTCTGTCAACCTAATTTAACAGAATTTCAGGTTCACATATGGATATAAAATATAAATATAGAATCATATAATCATAGAGGGGTCTGGGTTGGAAAGGACCTTAAGATCATCTAGTTCCACCCACCCTGCCATGGGCAGGGACACCTCACACTAAACCATATCACCCAAGGCTCTGTCCAACCTGGCCTTGAACACCACCAGGGATGGAGCATTCACAGCCTCCATGGGCAACCCATTCCAGTGCTTCACCACCCTTTCAGTAAAGAACTTCTTCCTTATAGCCAATGTAAAATTCCCGTGTTTAAGTTTGATCCCGTCACCTCATGTCCTATCACTACAGTCCCTGATGTGATATGTAATGTAAAAAGGAGGGATGGAACGCAGCTATTAGATAGTTTGGGTTATTGTTTATGTTTGCATTAATTCCCTGATCCTTTATAAAACATTTATCCTTTCTGCTGCATAGCATTAATCTGAAGAGAGATTTGCTGTTTGAGGGGCGACAAGAAATGCACACAAAACTTTCCTCAAGTTCAGTGTTCAATGGCCACACGTGGAAATACCTTGATTTCTTTTCATTTCGAAATGCACATTGCACAGATTATTCTCTTCCTTGCAACAGCCTTGCGCAAAATGTACCAACCACCCTTCCCTCTTCCAGCTAAACAGTTTCAATTCTTTTAAGTTTTCCTCCTAAGTTTTGTAGGCTCCTATATTGAGTAGGTTGCCTTTTCCTATAGATTGTTCACCTCTTTCTGAAAGAGAAGTGCACAAACTTCTCAGCTGACCAGCATGGACTAGTACTTCACTTGTCTCACAGACTATATTACTCTCTATATCATACTGTGATCTTTGCCTGATCCTTTCCTGCAGAACTGCTGTCTATGCAATTGTTTCCATTTTATGTTTCTTCATTCCTGCCAAGTATGGGATTTTACCTTTGTCTTAATTCAATTACCTCCTTTTTTTATTCCCCCCACCCCTTATTGTTTCTGCAGCTTGTCACGAACATTTTGAATTCTAATCCTTCCCCACAGTGTATTTACAGCCCTTCCAGCTTGGTGTCAGCTGTGAATTTAATCAGTTCACTTTTTGTTCCGTCATCCAAGTCATTAACAGAAGGGTTGAATAAAACCAAAGCACAGATGACCTTCTGCACCCAAGGCAGGCTGTCCTCCCCCTGGGAACAGACTTGTTTCCAGACTGGGTGCAGATTTCCCACAGACTCTGTACCTGCTTTATAAGGATGGGATCAAGACCATTTCTCCCCCCAGTCTATGTGTAAAAATGTCACATGAGGTAGTGGTTAAAATATTCAGAAAAGCAAGTAAAGCCAAGATAAACATCTATTACTATTTCTGTATGCAAGGCTGATTATCCTCTCTTAGAAAAAAACTTTAAAGGTTCCTCAGGTCTTTTATTTATTCTCCTTTCTGGCTTTCAGGTGGATGCAAAATGTTTGCCTTTTTTAGTGGGTTTTCTGTGGCTGTGACTCCTGGATTGAGCCTCACCTACCCTCCCCAAATCCTCAGACTTCATGGGAAACAAAATCATTTACTAGCTCTATCTCAATATATCTGCATTACCAGGATTCCCCTGGAACAACCAAAATGTTTTTGAAGTGCTGCCTGACACTAAGTGGTGTCTGAAACCTCAGGCATCCAAAACCCAACGAAAGCCATCTTTTACATGCTCATCCCCACACTGTCAATCTCTCTTCTGACAAAAGAGTCAATGGGACCCATTGGTTGTTAATGTTACCTCAGCTATGGAAGCAAAGATGAGGTTAGTTTATGCTAAGTAGACCAAATACATTTCCAGAGGTTCACATTTCTGACCCTCTTACTTCTTGCCAGCAGCACCTCCTTGTGAAAGACTCCCAGTCTGTCCCTGGGGGGGACACCCCCATTCCGGTTGCCAATACCATAAGGCACACGCACCAAACCAGGAAAGCTATGCCTGTTCCTAAATTTGCATTTTAATGTAGAGCCATACAGGAATGTCAGGTAATAAAATAGAGTTTCTTTACAACCTCAGCAGGATCTTGGTGCCCCCATGTCACAGACAAGAAGCCTCCCATCAGCACTTGACTTCTTGCAGGCACCAAGGGCTCTGCTTTGCACAAGAGCAAGCTGAGGGCAACCATGCTTTATGAAGACAAAAGGCCACCTGGTTTTGACAGCAGACAGCAGCTCCTGCTCTGATAGGAGCCCAACTGCAAATACTGTGTGTGGAGGTTAGCAGCTGTGGAAGGCAACAGCCCTGGGCTGTTGTGGGAGTCAATGCTCAGCAGCATCTGGGAGGCTCCTGAGGAGGTTCCTTGTCCTTGAACACTGCAAGGTGCAGGAAAGCAGGTTTTGTTCCTGGAGGTTTTCTCAAAGCAGGTATTTCACTGCAGATGTTGTGATATGCTACTATGGTTTATATATATAAAAAAGTATAGTTTATTGTTGGATATGCATCTCCTTTGAAAGCTGTGCAGTGTAGTTCAGGGCCTGAACCTCTGAGTACTTTTCAGAGCAGTTTGTGATAAAAGCCACATTTGATTGTTTCAGAACAGCAGGAAAAAACAAACCTCAAAAACAAGCATGCTTTTTTAATAGAGCAACAACTGTTTTCATGGTAAAGTGGCTCCCCACCTTTTTAGCCATGTTTATTCTAGTGGGTTGATTTTTGTAAGCATAACTGAAACCCTGGGAGACTAATAAAGTTTAACAATGTGTGTTAATTATATCCACTTTTGTTGTCTCAGTGAAAAAATGGGATCCTAAATCCTATTTACAAGCTGGAATTTCAGAGGTTCCAACCCCTCATCTGACTTTTGCATCTCTTAGTTTCATGCAGCTTCCATAAGCCTGTGCACATACTTAAGTTCCCCTGTGGAGAATGGTTTTGGAGATCAGACATTCGGGGATTAAGAACACAAGAGGTTTTCTTTACCCTGTTTAAAATCATTTTGACACTTTAGTGTAAGTCATTAAGACTATTTTCTTGAACAGACGAATGAGCCACAGTGTGGGTGAACCATTTTTTGGAAAATTAAATAAAACCATTTTAACTTCTAAATGATTCACCTTTAAGAGTTTTAACATAAATACTTTGCACACTCGGAAGCTTCAATCTGAGGTAAATGTTTCCCCCTGAATTCTTCCTAGGAAGGTGAATTCCCAACCAAGTAAATACTTGAAGTCAGGAGGGACAGAAGGTAGCAATGGTCACTTCTATCTGAAGTTGTTCTTAGTATTGTTTATATTTGCATTTGCTTGCCTTATTTTTCCCCTTTTCCCTTTATCTGTGCATTAGAACAAAGTTTCCCCAAGTGGAGTCAGGTTTTAGGATCTCCACAGAGATGCAGCTTGGTTCTCTGGATTCTGATTTTGAACCAGGTGAATTCCATTGGTTCCAGCCCAGCAGCACAAAGGATTCAAGCACCACTGAAGCTGGATGTGTGGCACTACGAAAGCAGGATGGATAGAAGGCAAAACACATGAAGGGACTGTATTTTTACCAGCTCCAATGTATGCATTAATAAGCAAGACTGAGAATGCCACCTGCTTGCAGAAAGGTTTTCAACTTGCAGGGCATGGAGTTCTTAATAGTATTCCATTAGATATAATGAGGTGTGCTGGTGCAGATTTCCCCCAAGAAGTTAGTACACATTTGTACAAAATAAGGCTCCTGCTGGGGTGTTTTATGAATGTGAAGTCTTTCAGTTCCAGTTAAATAGGATAACCAGCTGTTTTCCAGGGCACACGGAGAAATCCTTGGATTGGTTATTGCTCCGGCTCTCAGCATGAAGATGCCTGCAAAAAAAGGAATAAAACCACAGAAATATTTTACTGTGGCCTTCTTGAAGGGAAAGCAGGCCTTTGAATGCATCAGAATTAGTTCTAATAGATGCAGGGAAAAACAAACAAAAACCAAAGAGAAAAATACATTTCTTTGTCCTTTCATTTTGTTACAAACCTTCCTTCCGTCTTCAGCCTCCAGGTTTCCCTCCCTTGTCATGTGTTTTATTACTTGCAAGGCTTTATTCACAAAACCTGCTGATGCTATGAAAATTGGGGATGATAAGGTTACATAGTAGATGGTAGAAGCCAGACATAGATTGGATGTATTTCTTAGAGGATTACTAAATTTTGTTAACAGGAGTGTGCCTGAGTAATTCCACTGGAAGCTCTGGTGTGCTTGTTATGAAACATCTAATCCCGAGGCAGATACAGAGCAGCTCCTTAGCAAGGTCCAGCTCTCTAATCAGGCTAAGGTTAGGTCACTTTTGTAATGTGTAAAGCTAGATGATTAAATGGTATATAATGGTTTCACTGGAAAAAGTGTTGTGGTCATGGCAGGAAGTATCTCACCTACCACAAAATGCCGGTATCCCAATGTCTCGTTCACTTCAGAATCCTGTTCCACTGCTGGCACACATAGGCAACAAAATAAAATCAGCATATGAAGCATGGCCTTCAATGTTAATTTTAAATATAGTGAAAATATCTAACACTTTCTGTAGCTTTTTATAGCTTGCATATCCTTAGTACATGACACTAGGCCCTTAAGAAAACTTGCTGCTCCTGAAGGCATGAGATTATGACGACATATAACTAACTTTCTTAATGTCAGTACATTGGTGTGTTTGTGAGTGAGGGGCTAACTCAAGCTAGGGAACCTGAAGCAAGAAATCAGAGGAGAATATCAACACTAAAAAGCGCCAGAAAAGACTCTGATCTTAGAGCCACCATTTTCTCACAGTGATGAACCTGTCTAACTAAGGCCACCCAGGAGCTACTGAGCAGGTAATTTCTACAGGCTCTTCATTTAAGAGTAAGGTGAGCCAAGACATTTCCAGAAGCTTCAAGCATTTTGCATTATGGCTTGTACGCTGCTGTGGTGGGGTAACCCCAGTGGGCAGCTCAGACCCACTCAGTTGCTTGCTTGCTCCCATCCCCAGCAAGGTGGGAGAGAGAATTTGAATGGCAAAAGCAAGGAAATTCATGGGTTAAGACAGTTTAATGGGGTGGTGGTAGGGAAGGCAAAGACAGTACATGATGAAAAAGAATCACTCCATAGCAGGAGACCAGTGCCCAGGAGTCCCTGTGTAATGGCGACTTCAGAAAAGCTTCAGCCCCTTAGTTTATTGCTGAGCATGAATTCACATGTTATGGAATATCACTTTGGTCATCTGCTCCCAGTCTCTTGCCCTCCCCAAGGCTACTCACTGGCAGGACAGTGTGAGAAGCAGAGGCGGCCTTGATGCTGTGTAAGCACTGCTCAGCAATACCTAAAACAGCCCTGCATTAGCAATGCTGTTTCGGTCACATATCCAAATCACTGCACCATATGAGCTACTAAGAAGGGATTTAAACCCATCTGAGCCAGACACCTGCAAGGCTGGATGCTGGCATAGCTGTGTATTGGAAAGGAAAAGAAGAAACATTTGTAAAAGTCACAGCTAATGTGGTTTGCAATTCCAAGAGTAAAGTGAAAGGTATTCAATAAGGACTTTGTTTTGTACTTCCAAGTACACCTTACTTTCTGCTACAGAGCTGAATTACCACTGGTGTGCTAACAAAGGCCACTTGATTTGTCTGAACAAACTCCTAATTGCTTAATAAATCGCTCAAAAAGTTATTTGGTGAAGTGGCAAATTGTTAACTGGCTGGAGATTTAGCAAGCAGCAGCTGTTTCATACTAGAAACTTGACTGGGAGAACTGGCCCAAGAACACCCGTGTTCATTGCCAGAACCATGATTTTTTCCAAGTTTAAAAGTTATTCCCCACTTGTATCCACAAGGAAATGGAAAGTTTGGTTCAACGTAATATAATCTTAGAGTGTAATTAGTGTCATAAATGACCATTTGGTATTTATATTATATTTATGTATTTCCTAGCTGTGAATTAATCATACAGGTCCTGTTCCACTCTGAATCTATTCATCAATTTGAGTTCTTGTGGTTATTCAGTTTATTAAAATCCAGTTCTATGTTTCTGCATGAAAGATGAATATCTTTTGCCTTTGTTATGGATATTTATGCATGTTTCTGATGAGATCTGAGATGGCACAGTAGGGTTCTTAGTTTATCTTTTGATTTAACGGATAATTTTTAATTTCAAGATGGCTCTATCAATATCCAACTGGGTAAGGATTTTGAAATCAGCTTTAGGAGAGTTCAGCTAGAATTCCACTACAAAATTCAGATTAAAAAAAAACCATTGCATCAAAAGGTAAGGATCTCTATAAGGCAGAATAGAGCATACACACTATACGTAATTACATAGTCCCACTGTTCCTTATTATAGCTATATAGTCCCCTTTTTCAGACAACAGAAAAGGATCTCTGTATTTTGAACGCTTCTGGTGTGGTGTGACTACATAGTTTGGTAATTGCTGCATGTAGCTTCATCAAAGAATATTGTCAAATCACAGCAGGAAATGTGGTCCTAAGATTAAAAGGCAGATTTGGATTCCGGATGCATTTTAGTCAGTGTCTTTCTCTTGACATGGAATAAGCTGTCTAACCTCCTCTTACCTCCAATTTGCCCTTCTTCAAAATGTTGATAACAATGACTCACTTCCTCATGGGGGCACTTTGAGGCTTAGATGAAGTCTGAAAAGTTGCTTCTGACCCTGAGAAAATTGATGTCAGAAATTGCAATATTGGAATACTAATCTTCCAAGGCTTAGATAAATAATTGTTCACAAATGAAAAGCTATTTTCTCTGCAATTTTTTGCCCCATCTATAATATTCCCTGAATTAGTAGGGTCCAAACTTAATACAGACAACAGAGGAGTCAGTGGACACTGCCTGCTTAAGTAAACAACAGCCAGAGCCCAAATTATTAGTAAATACCAAGGCTTCATTTAGGTTGAATAACGCTGCAATCCAACAAATAAATGAGCCATCAAGTTTGAATTTATGTAGCATACGAAACGCATTAAAGCCATCTGACCATGACAAAGGCTTTTTCTGCTGTGAATAATGAGGCCAACATATTATAATATCCTTTAGATGAGACATTAAACCCAAGGTCCTTTCTATTTGTCCCTGGTGGCTGTCCAGGTGGAAGTTAAAGACTCCATGGCATTTCACTAAAACCATGGAAAATTTCTGCCCCCCATTGGTATTACTTTCCCGTAAATAAATAAAAAAAATATTTTTAAAAATTAGAATAGCCAAGGCTATGTATGAGTTGAATATCATCAAGCAAAAGGACAGTTTTACTATCCATGAGGATAATGGGAAAAGTTCATTTGTCTAGAGAGAGCAAGGCCAGTGTCCCTGGTACAAATGTAGAACTTTGAAACATTTTTATGTGTTTTACATTCTTAAAATGAAGCATTTTTATGTGCTTTACATTCTTAAAATCCCAAAGAACTACCATTCTCATCATTAACAAAAATTGTGATAAAGAACAACACATCCAAATCACTATATGTTTGCATGTGTCTATGCTTACATAAGTAGGCATGCACATCTACATGCGTAATTTCCAAGAAGAAATAGCTTGGAGACAAACAGAAAATAATTATGCCAGGAAGAATTCCTTACCTCAGCCTGTACATATGTAATCTACTTCAGGAAGTGAATCACATATATATTATATCTCAATTTTCAGCTTCTTTTGTGTAATCCTAATGATTTTTGTATCACCTGAGATATTTCGGCTACACGAGCCTGCATCTTAGTTGCATAGTGTCACACCAAAGTTTCTTAGCATTAGGCTCTCAGCAAGGGCATAGCACAATAAGTCAGGTGACAGGTAAATTTCAGAGCCCTCTCATAGGTGTAGATCTATTATTGATACCAAGCTGACTCGACTCACTTGTTTGAATTTAAAGGAATTAAAGAGAGGATGAGGGAACAACCCCCTTGAAAGAAACAGAAGAATCAGGCTAGAGCTGAACCCCCTTAGCAGCAGAGATAATAAAGCCTTTCAGGAAGAACTGACTGATGAATCTGGACATCTTTCAGTTTCCTGAATAATGAGCCAGTTCTTCCGTCTTGCTGAGAAACATATGGGACATGAGGAATCTGCTAGGAAGCCAGCCATGTCTGTCCCGTTTGCCATCCTCTCTGTTAGAGGCAGGGTAGTGGTGCCTTACAAGGGAAGAAGTTTTGAGGGAAACCTTGGTATTCAGTTAAAGCAAGCTCAGCCTTTGTGAGTCCTATGCCCCTTGGTGTCTGCTCCCCTTTTATCAACAGGAATGCCACAGAAAGCTGAGGGACTTGTCCAGCAGAGGATAAAGCTATCTGGGCTAAGGAATCCATTCTGCTTCCTTTTTTTAATGTGTATCTGCTTGAAACTCCTGACTTGACAAAAATGTCCCACAGGTCATGCCTTTCAGGTCCTTATATTTGATAAAGGTGCTTTCCAAGAGATGAGAGGGTGGTAAGAGAAAAGTAAGGTAAATATCTATCCATGACACACCTTAATATTGATTTTCTTGACTTCCATTTCATTCATCCCCACATTAGTGATAGGAAGCTCTAATAATGAGGACTGAAAAGCACAGGTTGGCTTTGATATTTCTTTTTCTTTCCTTTTTGTGTTTTCTTTTCCAAAAGTCATTAAAGACTATGTTTTAAATATATTTAATAACACTTAAATATATATGTTCTTTGTGAGCTTTATTTTCAAAATGCTAAGACCTTAGTAGATCAGACCACATCATGCAGGGAGGGTGAAGGTTACTGAAACAGCAAAGAGAAGCTATGACACAGGACCAGTCTGAACGGGCTCCAGCAGTTTTGCCCCCAGCACTGAAAAGCAGAGATATCTAAGCTTTCCTCGGGTATGAGATTGTCATGGTTTAAACCCGGTCAGCCACACAGCTGCTTGCTCACTCCCCCCTCTTCCTCCTCTCCTCTCCCGGAGGGATGGGGAGGAGAATCAAACGAATGTAACTCCCACGGGTTAAGATAAGAACAGTCCAGTAACTAAGGTATAACACAAATCACTACTGCTACCACCAATAATAATAATGAAAAGGGAAATAACAAGGGAAGAGAATACAACCGCTCACCACCTGCCAACCGATATCCAGCCTGACCCGAGCAGTGATCTAAACCTTTCAGGTAACTGCCTCCAGTTTATATAGCGGGCATGACATGCTGTGGTATGGAATACCTCTTTGGCTAGTTTGGACCAGGTGTCCTGTCTCTGCTTCCTCCTGGCTTCCCCTCCTCCCTGGCAGAGCATGAGACTCAAAAAGTCCTTGGTCAGACTAAACATTACTGAGCACCAGCAAAAAACATGGGTGTTATCAGCGCTGTTCCCAGGCCAAGTCAAAACCACAGCACTGCACCAACTACTAAGAAGGAGAAAAATGACTGCTACTGCTTGAACCCAGGACAGATACGCAGGTTCATTCTATGTATCTCTATCCCACAGCATCTTGAATATCCTAGGAATATTTGTTTCTGTGGTATCTCCCTTCTTGACCAGTATTGGAAGTTTTCAAAAAAATTTCAAAAATGACTGCTACTGCTGAACCCAGGACAGAAATTGAGAGTAATGCACAGGTAGCATCCTAGGAGTGCCCAAGGTTGATGCTGTGGATGGCACCTGCTGAAGGCTCTGCCTGTGAAGTGACAATGCCTCAGCTCCAGACTCCTGAGGGGGTTGCTGCTTCCATCCTAATCTGACACTTAGGGGATACTATGACAGTATAGCCTGGTGTGATGCACATAAACTGGGTCATGGCAGAAGGAATGGCTAAAAAGCTGTGCAGCTGTCCCTAATGGTCACTGCATGACTCCATTTGACCTTGTGATACAAAAGTAAAAAAAAAAGTTCCAGATCTTCCTACCAACAAAACTTGTGTGTGCTATCCATGTTACTTCTTAAATGGGAAAATATTCAATATCAAATAGATTTTTAAGCTATGCCTTTTCTTTCATGGCTATGATCAAAGATGCTATTCTAACCTATGGGGACAGATTCAGCCTGTGTTTGCGACAGCTGCTTTGTATGACGTACCCACAAACTTTGAAAGTAGCATAAGTGGCCTTCAAAGCAACATGAGGCGGTCTTTTTGTTGTGTATCGCTCCTAGATGGACACAGAAAGAATTTGTCCCTTCAAATTCAGCTCACTAACTTATAAAGAAATGTGATCTGAAAAAGTTGTCTAATCTTCCATATGATCTGCTTTGGTATCATTGTGTACCCTTCCACCAATTACCTACAGAGCTTTATTCTACACCATTTTCCATATGCACTTTTCAACTCAATGAGATTCTTTTAAAACTTCCAAACCTTCTTTTTGGCTTCCTTACCTGCTGTCCAAAAAACCAGAGGCAGGATGCTCACAACATAGGGTCTGGGATATATGACTGGATTGTTTGGACTCCATCCCTTGGAGGGTGGTGATAGACATCTGCCCAAAAAGCAATTAACTGCCATGTATTTGGAGAGACAAAATAATGCAGTGGTGATTTACCACCTCCAGAAAAGATTTGTGTTAGAAACCTGGTTGTTTATTGAGGATTTTTTTTTCAGGTGTTTCACACTCTGTTTTCAAGAACTAAGAAAAAAAAAGTTGCAAAATATTTACCACATAACACAGACAGCAATATGTAGACGTAATTAATAGGGACATTTGAAGGGAAAACAGGGTCACACCATTAGCCCCTACTAAAATGCATTGGAGTTGATGAATTATTTTAATGGGACAGAATGACAAAAAAGGGACTGTTTCACCTAAGCAGGGACAGCTGGTCCCTATGACAAGGATACATTGCTGTCTTGTGGAGTCTGCCAGCCAGCAAGGCTGAAATAATAGTGCTGAGAGAGGTGTGAACACTCCTCATTCACCTTAATTGAGAGCTAATATGAAGTCTAATTATGAACACTTTGTATTAACTGCTTCAGGTCTGAAGGCAGACAGTGTCTGATCAACAGCCCCCCATCACATCCAGGGAAGGTCTGCTTTGATTTTCCAGACAGTTACGCATCCCGATGTCATGATGTCAGCTGTGCCAAACCACATCCAGCCAACAACTGTCCCTACCAGAGGCTTTTGATCCTCTTTCTGTTCCTGGGCAGGGGAGAGCTTGAGACTAAATTTCCATCTGGGATCCAAGCTTCTCCCTTCCTGCAGACTGTGGCACCAGTCGGCAGCTCCCCAGGACCTTTACAAGATGTATCTGTACAGAATCCCCCCTTTCTGCAAACTATGCTGTGCCCAGCAGCCAGAGGAACAGGGTTCATCCTGATACTAAAAAGCATGGCTGCTCTTTTGCCACTGACAGGGAGAGCCACTACTGTCGCAGGCTGGAGGTGCAGGCACAGACCACCTGCCAGGATTCAAAGCACTACAGTGGGATTAGAAGATTTAAGTGACTAATTGCAGAATTTACTTTCATACAAAGTGTTTGTGTGAGGGGGAGAGAGAGGAGGATTAACTTAACTGCCAGAGATTTCTCCAATTATTTGAAAGGTGGTTGGAGAATGACTGTTTAATCTTGCATCTCACCTGCTGCTGAGAATAAAAGTGCTTAAGTTTAGAAATGCCAGCTAGATGAGGACTGAAGCTGAGGCTGCTGGGGCTTCATTTCTAAGTCACACAACCAAGGCTAGTGATGAATGCAAGGCATCAACCAGTTGCTAGGTTTTGTGGGCTGCGATAAATCAGACTGGAAACCAAGCCCAGTTCCAAAAGAATTAAGGATGCGATTCTACTTCCACTTAAAAGAGAGGTCCAAGATTGAGGCTTAAGTACCATGTTGCAAATCCTCGCTGCTACTTTTAGCAACTGTCCTGGCCAGTGGCACAAAGAAGATTAAGGCAGCAACTTTGAAGGGCAAGTGTTTGGCGTTGCCTGCTGAACCAGGTTGAGCAGCGCTGGGCTCATCCTGGTGCTCAGGTTCAAAAGGAAAAGATGGGGAGCATCTGCTGTCTCCCATCAGCATTAAAAACCCCCACCAACCTACATGGGAGGGAGGGGAAGGAAAAGGAGGATGGAAAACAAGCTAAGAAAAAAACCCCAAAGAATAAATATAAACAGAAAACCCATGCCAAACCCAAAGCCTTTGGTTCCCTGATCAAAACAACTTTGATCAATGCATCTATTCTCAGAAGCGCCTTATTTTAGAAAGCAGCTCACTTTCTAACAAATAAAGAATTGCTCTGTGGTTTCTTTCCAAAGCTTAAATTCAGCTTTCTAGAGTAAGATGAAAAGCTAATTTTCTTGAAGTTTAACATATTTGTGTAAGCATGTCAGGTGAAATAAATGACATTGATATTCAGCGTGTATATAGGTGGCACCAGCTCCCAAAACTCTCTCTCTTTTTCATCTTACTGGAACATTAACTTATGCTCCTGAGGGCTATGCAGCATGCAGCATGAGAGTGTGAACTTAAAGATAATCTATCATAGCTCTCTCCTGTGTATCACTCTCTTTCCCTAAACTTTTCCATATCAGAATACAGAACAAAGGGAGTTTACTTTTGCTTTAGCTGCCACTAACTGCACCCATTCAGGGTCTTGCTCAAAACAAATATTTGCATCTTGCAGACTGACTTCTCCGCAAGTTCCCTTGGTAAGTAGATGAGTGAACATCTCACCATAATAACTAGGTCACAGCAACATTAACAATGGGTCTTTTGAATAACTATAGTAACAGTAAAATATGCCAAGAACTGTAGTAAGTGCAGAGCAGGGGGAAGGAGGACAGGAATTTAATGGGAAAGCCTATCATCCAGGCCAGCAGGAGCTGGCGACAGAGAGGGCTGAGGAGCACTGCTGGTACCCAGTTTCCCTTTTTCATAGTAATATCAAGAATTTAATCTGCATTAATTACTTAAACTGATAATTTATCTTTCAAGTAGAACTCAGTTTTGCAATTCACATTTTGCAGAACGGGAAACAGAGGCACATTTAGGTTACATGACATTTTTCTTCCTGATCTACTGTGAGATTATAAAAAACCCTGCTGATTTCTGCCCCATGTTACTGAGCTACTTTGCTTTTTTTTTTCATAGGAATACCAATGTGTTAGCTAATGGCTGATGTTGCTGATAGGTATCAGCATCAGAGATGGCTGGAGATGGCAGATTACATAGCTTTAGTTAAAAAATAAAATATTCTGAGGTATAATATATCTTCCTGACTTTTATTTTTCTGTTCTTGTTTATTTGTATATGATGTTAAAGGCAGGAGTAGGAGTAGCTGCAAAATAGGTAAAACACGATGAGTGAGAGGATGCATGGCCCCTGAAGAGATGTCATTCAGTGTGCAGCAAATTATCCTGAAGTATCAGATCCACAGTTATTGTTTATTTGTCTGTAGCTGTGTCTATAAGAGAAAGAGGCAGGGCTTGGCACAAGAGCACAGCCTGCAAATTTTCTTTTAATGCCTTTGCTTCCATCCATCAGAGAGCTAAACCATAGAAAAATAGCCTTTCCAAAAAGGTAGCAGAACATGTCATCAGACCAGCTGCATGTTTTGAAGAGAAATCTGACTGATAGAGTAGATGATGGAATTAGTCTTGAACCCATAGAAACATGCAACATCTGGGCAAAAATAAGCGGAACAAAGAAAAGTCTATGAAATGTAAACTCTCTGAATATGCAAGGAGCTGAATTATTATCTCCAGACGGGGCACACACAGTGCTAAGCAGTGCTCTTTCAGCTATAGCTATACCTATAAGAAAAAAGCCATTTCACAAAAGCTTGCTGGTAAGGGGAATGAAACAGTAGAAAAACAACCTCCACGTAGCCTGGAGAATGTACGCTGCACAAAGATGACTGCACTGCCCGCTGTGTGAAGTTGTATTTGATTATGTTGTAAATATGGCCCCAATGGTGCATGATACAATAAAATGTGAAGAATTCAAGCTCTGTGACTGTCTCAGGAAACAGGCTGTTTCCTTGTCTCAGGAACTTTTGGTGCTGTATTTGTCCTGTTCTTGTCACTTCTCTTTACTTACATGCCACTGGCCACCATAAGCAGAGGATGCTGACTGGTTTGACTTGAGTCTGGCTCAGTATAGTCTTTGTGCACCAGGGCTCAAGAGAAGGTTTTCAGCCATTAAGAAAAGTTGGCCGGTCATTGTGGAAGCCACAATGTAATGAGACTTTCCAAAAGCAAAACCAGCTTTCTATCCTGGTTGCTCTATATAACATATATATCACCCCTGCTACAATCTTATTGGAGTTTTGTTGGGTTGGAATGGACTGATTATTCCTAAATTCTCGAAGCAAGAAGTGTTACATTTGATACATAGAATACTTAGATATGGAAAAATCTACACTGTAGGTCAGAACCATGCTGTGCAGGGATAAATGCCCTAAGTAGAGAAACAATAACAAAGGATGTTTAAAAACAAAATTTATCAAAAGTAGCTGAATCAAAAATCTGGGAGGACAATTCCAAAAATTCTAAGGTTCACACAGATTTCTTTCATTACACTGAAGACAAATATATACTGGTTTTAGATTATTGTCAAGTAATAATCTTACTATGACAGGGTGACATTGTTTCTGAAAGCAGTCGGAAAATGGATAATCTCATGTGTGTTGCCAGAAACCACTTGTAGTAAGAAACTGAGCTGTAACTTGATAGTTACGTGTTTAAATATTTATCAGAAGAACATGATAACAAGCACTCTTGAGAGTGCTTGAAACCAGAATAGCCAATGGTTCCACTGAAGATAACATTAATGTGGTTAAAATAATGTTTGAAATAAAAGCTAAGGAATGTTACACTCCAGCTTGCAGAGCTGTCACCTGCAGGAAGCATTGTTTGACAGAAAGGTTATTACCAAAGAATCTAATTGTTTAAGCATGAAAATTATAAATAGAGAGTTGTGGAGCCTTTTAAACACTACACAGCACACAGAGAACACAGAAATCACAAAGCACAAGCTGCAGTGCATGCTATGGCAAAACAATAGAACAAGATGCATATTAACAGGAAGAGCAAATACAGGTAAAAAAAAAAACCAAACAATTTCGTAGTTGCTTTGATGCTTTTTCGACCAGATAGACTAGGAAATGCTTTCAGGGGAGGAAAGGGATTTGGATGCTGTATCCCCGAATCGGAATGTCAGTGAAGAGCCTAACATCTTTACAAGGGCAGACTGAGAAGAACAGTGCAAAGACTGGGCAAACTGACTCAGACTGAAAATATAAGGTATGGTGCATACTTCACCCTTTCCCTTTTGGAAGAGGGAGATATAAAGATGAACAGTGGTTTGTACTGAACCATGCTCTTTCTGGTACAGAGTCTTGGCACACACTAGCTGTTTGGAGTTAGTATTAGCCTGACAGACTCAGAAATCCCTCTCCTTCTCTCATAAGCTCCTTCCACACTTCCCTGCTGGTTGTTAAATCACAGACTCATCATGGCTACAGCTACTACTCCAACAGGAAAGAGCTATTGCAGAAGAGGAGCAAACTACCACAATGTTAGTGACAAAAGGTTGGCATTTTCAAAAAGTACGACCCAGCCAATACATTTCTGTTTCTCTTTCACACCAGTGCAGCATTTACAAAAGATAAAAAAAAAAATTAAAAGTGGTGGTGGAACAAATTGTGTCAATATCATCTTCTTCAGTAAAGTCAGTTCCCTCTCCATGTGTCCTTTCTTGAGTAGTTAGCATTAGCCATGGCTAAACATATCCATCGTACCTTAGACTTGTGATCCTTTTAAGAAGGACACTATTGAAAGTTTTTCCTCCTCTTTCACACTGAAACCCTTAAGTAGGAGGCACAGTGTTAGTGTAAGTCATCACAAAGCCAGGAAACCAGCTGCAAAGGTTAAACCACTTTTCTATCCTACCTAAGGATCACTCATTGACTCCTCTTAGTTTAAACTCTTGTTTCTTGTTTATAGGTGCTTCAGAAAAGAAGTTTCTACTTCATTATAGTGAATGAAGACATGTCCTCACCCCAGTCTTTAACAGGTTTCTTCAGCCTTGCTGTCTGGCTTTTCAGGAATCATTACATTGGCCAAACTGAGAAAGAATATGTGTAAAGTCTATCTCTCTGTCCAGAGAACAGGGGTGGCAAAGAAGGCAACAGCCACCCAGCTCCATGGTTGCTCTGAGCCAGCAGATGAGGCTATTACCATTCTACCATGAATTCATTAATTCATAGAGCTGTTGGCTTTCTAGGTCAATCAGTTTTATCTATTTGTTTATCTATCATTATGATGGAAATTATACAGGAAATACAATTCATGCATGCATTTTTTTCTTTGTTCACCACTATATTTCTATAGCATCAACACCTTATTAACAAGGATAAGGCTTTTATAGATTGCTCTCTGAGCCGCAGTATTAATGCTATGAAGATTTGCCAGAATAATAACCAGCAACCTTAGAAAATAAAACCCAAGTACTGGAATCTGAATGTATTCATCAGTATGCTTTCTTGTGTTAATGGTAACAAGTGAGTTATAAACCCATGTATATACAGCTTGATGTGAACTTCGGACAAGTTTACATCAGCTACTGCTTAAAGTGGCCAATATATTATCAAGATGTATCAAAGATAGCATTGCATGTGGTGTATGCATATACCTTTAAAGCATCCCTGCTAGATGATCCTCTCTTTTAGGCATTTAACCTCCAGGGTGACAACAATCCACAGCACCTGAAATCTGAATTAGATTTTCTAAGTGCAGGTGACAGTTCAAAACTCCATGGATATTGCTTAGATGAAGACAGAGTATTGGATACTATGGCCAAGTGGCTCGAGAGGCAGTTTCTAGGCAAAGGAAGTGGTAAAGCGCAATCTTTTATCCCTTCAAAGCAAAGTAGGTTTATCTCTGAGGCTTCCAAGCTCTAGAGCATTTTACCCATACCCGTGTATAGCATGAAATTTTGTAGGGCTCAGCCAAGTCACTTCCTGACTGGAAGCTACTAAGAGACGTGTAAAGAAACATCATGGAATTCAATGGTGAACTGACCAAAGAGACAATCACTCATTTCCTCTTATGTCCAAGAGTTCTGATCCTCTAGTACTGCTCAGTTTTTCTGTGGTAACTAAAAGATTGTCACCCCACTCCCTGCAATGCCTTCTGTTGCATAGATATGACAAAATAAGTAATGCATTTGCTCCTTAGCTCCCATAGCTAAAGCTCAGTATGAAGCAGTAATCTACAGCATGAACTGTGGAACAGTATCTTAGCGACTGATGTATTAGTTTCAGCCACCATTGCATGGATCTCAGTGAAGGAAGAGTTACGCCAGACCTTTTCCACAGCTCAGAGCGCAGCTGATACTCATTCACTCTCTTTGGTTCACTGACACCTTGAGAGAGGATAGAGGCACATTTACCAAGTGCCGCTGGAAGAGTGTGCAAGGCAGTCCCTCCAGAACATCCTCTAGAGCGACACCATATTTGGGGCTTGGTAACGTTCTCGGTTTTCAGTGTTTTAGAAACTTGCCTCTGGGCTTCCCTTTTGTTTCTGCAGGACTTCCACCAGCAGGTCAGCCTGGATACTGCAGCTGAAGTGTCACCTGCCCTCAGATCAGCAGGTAGGTCCTACATTTCAGGGAGAACTCAGTCTTTACTTTGGCAAGCTCCCACAAAGTCAGCTTTGTGGGAGCTGAGGAGAGGGACACAGTCAGGCACAGCTGGTGAGAGGCTCATAGCTGAGACAGGTTCATTTCAGCACGAAAGAAGTGCAGCTATTGGCTGCATAGGGGGTCATCTTCCTATGGGCATAACATGAAGTACTCATGGTTATTTTAGCTAGGTGGGTTTCAGAAGACAGTGAAAAGCTTAAGAGCTCACCATTTGCAGATGTGGAAACTGTTTCTATACTCATAATGTGCTTTGGCCATTTCTTATTAATGTCTATTGATGTTTTCCTTCAGACATCAAATGAACTGGGTAAGGACAGAGACCATGATGACAAAGCATAACCTCTGGTAACATTCACACTGTTCTCACTCTTAGGCTTCATAGAGACTCAGCTATGAATTTGAACAGTGTAGGAAATACTCTCTGCTGACCTACACTGTATAAAATAAAATATAGTCGCTAAAGGAGGATGGCAGACTTTGCTGTAAAGGTCCACGTTTCTCTTCTTCCTTGCTTGATAAATGAGTGTCATCAGAATTACTGTGCTCTCCTGAAACAATTAGTCATTACTGGATGATCAAAAGTATTTATTAAAACTTCATGTGAGGTGCAATTGGTCTTCATTTGGGTTGGAAGGGTTTCCTTACTGGAATTTGGAAAAGGAATGCATCAGTGTCATGGCCATCAAACAGTAGGAAGCAGATATACTTTGTCAGAGAGATATACGACTATGCAGAAATTCAAAAAGGTGCCAAGAAATGCAGCTCAGTAGCAGAGGTGGTTCTGTCACCTGGCAAAGCAATTGAGGTTTTGAGGAGATGGAAAGAACAGTTAACTAACCCACCAGCATCAAGAATGCCATAGCCTACCTTAAAACATGCACAGAGGAATTTTAATTATTTACAAAGCTGTGGAATCCTGAAATCCTCTGAGTAATGTGCAGTGGACTGAGACCTCCCTGGGAAGGGCATTTCAGCATTTGCAACATCAAAAACATACAGAAGAGCTATTCCAAGATCATGCATTTCATCCACCTTATTCAGAAATCCTACCCTCAAGATACACAGCCTATGACAAAGTAAACTGAAATGTCATTGTAGCTCTTACAGCATTGTGTTCTTGAGCAACAGATGTGTTAGAAATTACTTGATGACAGGTCTTGATCTTGTAAATTGCCTATAGCACCGATGAAAAGTTATGGGGTTTCAGAATACTTACCTTCAATGTTTTCTGGTGATCTAAATAGGTTGTGACTGGACATAGTGAAAAAGCTCTCTTTGTATGTTAACCCCCACTTCCATACGTGAAAGAGGAGCCCTTTTCCTTGAGACACTAGTTTCTTCTTGCTATTCTGTAATTCAAATACAATTAAATTAAATCATCAGCCAAACCGGAAATACAGGCCTGTCAGTGGGAACTGCATTTGCAATTGCCTTCCTTCCCGAGGCAAGTATTGCAGCAACAAAACATGATACAACTCATTTTGACCATTCAGTGAACAGGCAAATTTTTCTTCTAATCAATCTCTTCTCCTCTCCTTTCTTCCCCTTCCCCCCCCCCCCCCCCCCCCCGATATTTATTTATACTAAAAGGGGCCACTTTCTTTATTGTTTTTATAAAAACAGGTAAATCCCTGTGAGATAAGAGAATATGGCCACAAGTTGACCCAGGGAAGGCTTAGACTGGATATTAGGAAAAATGCCTTCACTGAAAAAGGTTGTCAAGCACTGGAAGAGGCTGCCCCGTGTAAATGTGGCACTTAAGGGCATGGTTTAGTGGATTTGGTAGTGTCAGGTTTACAGTTGGACTTGATGGCCTTAAAGGTCTTTTCCAACCTAAATGATTCTATGAGCACACTTGGGTTACTCTGGATTATCAGTGTTATAAATAATAGACAAACTTGGCACAGTGCTTCCAATTTAATAAACCTAAATGTTTTTCAACTAATAAAATGGCTTGAATACAATCAGACAGATTTTGCTTTTAATCTGCAAAAGAAAAATGTGTTTGCTTGACCTGTAAAGCAAGTTACGCCAAATTTGATCATGAAACAATATTTATGACTAATTTTCAATGCGCTGAAAACAACTGAAGTGGGAAACGCTGATACACTAGTGTAACTATGACTGTGGAGATGGAACTAATGTAATAACTAAAACGAATGAGTGTAATGAAAGGATAAACCCACAGAGGTTGGTAATACCTTAAAATGGTGTGATGATGGTGAAAAAGCAGCTACAGCATGTGGTAAGAGTTTTTGCAGACATTTACAGAGCATTGTGTTGTGACAGCACTATTGTAAGAAGTGTCTGAGAGGAAGAACATCGCAAAGTAATGAACTCTGGAGCACACTGAAAAATAATTACTTGTGTGTGGACATAAATGTGGTCAAGTACAGCTTACAAAATTGGCATAGCAGCTATTTTAAAAAATAGAATCTTTTCTTGATGACATACTATCCCTTCCCATTTGCTATACTTGAAAAATCTCAGTTGAGGACATACATTTTTGACAGACAGCACATAGCCATGGAGTGCTGGATGGAGTGCTGACTCTGCGTGCCTCTGAAAATGGAAGTAATTGTATCACAAAGTAAAACTGGATAAATGCAGAGAAAAATTACTTTCACTGAGAGTGATGTTTTGTTCTGGTTTTAAAGTGTCCTTTTAATGTTGTTAATAGATCTTCTTAAAAATAAATTATTTAAAGAGGCTTATCTTTAAAATACTACTAGAGTTATGACTAGAAAATATATGAATCATTGCTGTTCTGTAGCACAATTAATCTTCATTGCTATGTTTGTGACCTACTTATATAGACTGCAAACACTAATCTCACTGGATAATTAAAAGAATGTAAGTATCATTTGTCCAGTCCCCGATGATTTCTTTTAGAAATCCAATGAGCTCTCTACAGTAAACTCACAGACAAGAAATCCTCAGTTACATACAGACTTTAACTGTCACATACCACTTACGATTTTAATACTTGGTTTCGTATTTTACACTTAGACTACCACAAACTGTATTTAACCTGCAATTGGATGTTTTCACCCATAAATTTCTCTCACTAGATAGAGCATTCTGATGCAACAGGATATGGATACATTATACAAACCAGGCAAATATATTTGTCTTTCTTATATGCAGTCTTGGATGAAATATTCATAATAAGTTGTTGATGTAAATGAGGATTTCTTTAAAAGCTACTACTTGCCTTCTAAATATAGGTATATATTTCAGAATTTGACCAAATAAATCAGTTTCACAGTGAAATATTTGGCCAAACCCCATCCTGATTCAGCGATAAATTTAGCAATTAAAAATTATACATTTTAGTTGCATGTATAATACATTACGTTGGGAGTCATAACAAATGGGAAGTGGTAATACAAACAGACTGGATGTTATAAGCACAGCAAATTGATAAGAGAAGCAAAAGACAACAAAAAATACATGACAGTGAATGATAATTTTATGTAGTAAGAATGACAGAAATTCCAGCAATGCTATAAGCTTGTAACTAGTTAAAGACAGTAAATTTGTTAATAATGATGAAGAAAAAGAAAGCATTATTTAATTTGGGGGGCTTCTGTTGGAAAGAAACTGGATGACATGTAAAGCATGAAACTCTTTCAAATCCACTCGTAAACTGTGAATAGTGGAACCATACTTACTGGTATGTCTATGTTAAATGGATAGATAAAGGATCTTCTGTCCTTAAAAATACCTTTTTAAAGTATTTCAAAGACCTTGAGTCTTGCTGCATGTTGGTTACTGAATTATTTAAATACAAAATATTTCAATCTTACATATAAATAGTTTCGAATATCAAAGCTCCATGCTAGTAGTGCTAAAATTACTGGGAAAACAGTAAATTCCAGGAAATATAAAGTTATTGGTGAAGCATACCTTCAGTATGGGACTTCAACAGGGGCTGTTAAGACAGTTATTTATGTGGCACCTCACTGTGCTGTTACCAGAAGGACATATGGTGTATTTCATCCTTAGTTGTTAATTTTCTTCATCTACTTACAATTAGAGTCCAGGTATCAAGCAATCACCATGTGAGTAGCTTAAGTACTTTAGCACTTTTTCATTTTTTTCTTTAAATATCTGAAATCCAGTTGTGCTTTCAGTGTGGAATGAGACTCTCTTTACCTCTACCTATTTAACACATGAGTTTTGAGACTTCCCTTATCATGTAGTACAACTGAAAACCATGCAAACTGTCAGCAGAGGAACTGCTGAGAACTCCTACTTGCATCTCCTTCTCTGCTGTGTATCATTTGTTCCCTCAATTTATACCAGTTTTCTGGTCATCCCAACTCTCTTTATTAACTTTGAGTGTTTGGAAAAAAGCCAGCCAGCTAGGTCTGGGGACATATGCTGAGGCAGGTATAACATTTTGAACACTGAGGTTTCCACCTATAAGATCACCAGCTAAAAACAGCTCAACTGAACAGTGATTAAAACTTCATCTCTAAGAGCTTCTGTGTGAAGATACCAATATAGGAATCATCACACTGAACACACTGGAAGCACATTACACTAAGACTTGTAAAATGAATTGTTTCAGCTACAGCTGGTGTGTTTACAGCAGGAATTAGCTGTTTCTTATTTAAGCTTGTAGCCTACCTTGTTCTGGAACAATGTATGTTTCTGTGTATGCAAGCTATTAGACCCAACCATGGAGCCCTGTATTTGAAAAACTTCTACCCCTAAATCACGTTATTATTATACTATGGCATAAGTTGCAGGTTCATCAAAGAGGCTTCAAATTGCATGAGTGTTGGAGGCTGAACCAGTTATCCTCAGGAAATACATCCTTCTCAGACTCGGGTGGTATAATACAGGCATAGATGTATCTGTGGAAAACTTTTCTTGCAGAGAAATACCAGATTTAATTGGAAAACTTTTCTTGTAGAGAAATACCAGATTTAATTAAAAAAAAACCCTATTATCTAATACTTCTAATTGATACTAATTTCTTTTTAAACTGGTGCTTGTAATTATTCTTATATAAGCAAACTAGTCTATCTGCATAACATACACACAGAGCTATACAAAACAGAGCAGCCTGAGGTTCTACATCTTCTTTCCCTGACCCACTTTGTCATCTTTAACGTTTCCTTTGTCTCTTTCCAGCTTTTTCCATTCTCTTTTTTTCCTGACAGAAAGATCCTTCCCCCTTATCATTATTTCCATACTCTTTCTTTTTTTCTTTCCCATCTCTGTCCTCTTCCATGAGGTAAAAATGTGCAGCAGTGTCTCAGCATTCTGGCTGGCTATCTACTAGTTGGTATTTGCTTTCATAGAGGGACTGGGTGAAATTGCTAATACATCCAAGCCCACAGAAGAGTGTTTCTCTTGCAGTGACAGTACACCAGTCCCCAGATGCTCAGTAGTATGTAGTGAGTCTTGCCATAGTAGCCTCTTGAGGCCCTAGTTTTTAATTTAGTTAAGATTTCACACTTGCAGGCCCTTGTTCTCATGGGAGACTTCAACCACCCTGATATCTGCTGGAGCGATAGACAGCTCAGCACAAGCAATCTGGGGGGTTCCTCAATTGTGTGGAAGGCAACTTCCTTCTGCAAGTAATAGAGGAGGTGACAAGGAGAGATGCCATGCTTGACCTCACGCTCACCAACAGGGAAGGGCTCGTTGGAAATGTGATGCTCCAGGGCAGCCTTGGATGCAGCAATCACGAGATGGTCGAGTTCGATATTCTCAGGACAGTGAGAAGAGAGTGCAGCAAGCTCACTGCCCTGGACTTCAACAGAGCAAACTTTGCCCTCCTCAGAAACCTGCTTAGTAAGGTTCCATGGGATACAGCCCTAGATGGTAGGGGGGCCCAAGACTCTTGGTTGATATTCAAGGATCACCTACTGCAAGCTCAGGAGTGTTGCATCCCAAGTAGAAGGAAGTGCAGCAGGAGGGCCAGGAGACCTCCTTGGATGGTTAAGGAGCTGCTGAGGAAACTTTGAGGGAAAAAAGAGGCTTATAAAAGGTGGAAGCAAGGACAGGCGACCCGGGAAGAGTACAGGGATGTTGTCTGGGAAGCTAGGGACCAGGTTAGGAAAGCTAAGGGCCAGTTAGAATTAAACTTGGCTAGGGATGTTAAGGATAACAGGAAGGGATTCCACAGGTAGGTAGTGAATAAAAGACAGATTAGGGACAACATAGGCCCTTTCTGGAAGCTCTCAGGAGAACTGGCTACCCTGCATTTGGAGAAGGCTGAGGTTCTGAATGACTTCTTTGCCTCGGTCTTCACTGGTAAATGCTCTGACCACACCACCCAAGTCTTGGAAGGCAGGTGCAGGGACTGTGAGAATGAAGACCCTAGGCCCACTGTAGGAGAGGATCTGATTCAAGACCATTTTAAGAACCTGAACATACAGAAGTCCATGGGACCTGATGAAATCCATCTACGGGTCCTGAAGGAGCTGGCAAATGAAGTTGCTAAGTCACTGGCCATCATATTTGAAAAATCGCAGCAGTCAGGTGAAGTTCCCGATGACTGGAAAAAGGGAAATATAACCCCCATTTTCAAGAAGGGGAAAATGGATGACCCGGGGAATTACAGAGCAGTCAGTCTCACCTCTGTGCCTGGCAAAATCTTGGAGCAGATTCTCCTGGAAGGCATGCTAAGGCACATGAAAAACAACAAGGTGCTTGGTGACAGCCAGCATGGCTTCACTAAGGGGAAATCCTGCCTGACCAATTTGGTGGCCTTCTATGATGGGGCTACAGAACTGATGGACAAGGGTAGAGCAGTTGATGTCATCTACCTGGACTTGTGCAAAGCATTCGACACTATCCCGCACGACATCCTTGTCTCTAAATTGGAGAGACATCAATTTGATGGATGGACCACGTGGTGGATAAAGAACTGGCTGGATGGCCGCACACAAAGAGTTGTGGTCAATGGCTCAATGTCCGGCTGGAGACCAGTAACGAGTGGTGTCCCTCAGGGATCGGTGTTGGGACCGGTCTTGTTCAACATCTTAGTTGGTGACATGGACAGTGGGATTGAGTGTGCCCTCAGCAAGTTTGCTGATGGCACCAAGCTGTGTAGTTCGGTTGATCCGCTGGAGGGAAGGAATGCCATACAGAGGGACCTTGACACACTTGTGAGGTGGGCTGATGCCAACCTCATGAGGTTTAACCATGTCAAGTGCAAGGTTCTACACCTGGGTCAGAGCAATCCCAGGCACAGCTACAGGTTGGGCAGAGAAGAGATTCAGAGCAGCCCTGTGGAGAAGGACTTGGGGGTGTTGGTTGATGAGAAAATGAACATGAGCCAGCAGTGTGCGCTCACAGCCCAGAAAGCCAACCGTATCCTGGGCTGCATCAAAAGGAGCGTGACCAGCAGGTCAAAGGAGGTGATCTTGCTCCTCTTCTCTGCTCTCGTGAGACCTCACTTGGAGTATTGTGTGCAGTTCTGGTGTCCTCAACATAAAAAGGACACGGAACTGTGGGAACAAGTCCAAAGGAGGGCCACAAGGATGATCAGGGGACTGGAGCACCTCCTGTATGAAGACAGGCTGAGAAAGCTGGGGCTGTTCAGCCTGGAGAAAAGAAAGCTGCGTGGAGACCTCCTAGCAGCCTTCCAGTATCTGAAGAGGGCCTATAAGGATGCTGGGTAGGGACTCTTCATTAGGGTCTGTAGTGATAGGACAAGGGGTAACGGGTTAAAACTTAAATAGGGGAAGTTTAGACTGGATATGAGGAAGAAGTTCTTTACTGTAAGTGTAGCAAGGCACTGGAATAGGTTGTGAATGCTCCATCCCTGGCAGTGTTCCAGGCCGACTTGGACAGAGCCTTGGGTTTCATTGTTTAATGTGAGGTGTCCCTGCCCATGGCAGGGGGGGTGGAACTAGGTGATCTTAAGGTCCTTTCCAACCCTAACTATTCTATGATTCTATGATGGAAATAGTATATTGCCCCTGAAATGCTAAATTATTTGCAGATTAAAATATGGTGAATAGGTTTCACACTGTCTCCACAGTGCATCATCCTCAGAGTCCATTGTCTCTAGGACATCTGTTATGAATCACCCTACTCCTATAAATCTCGCTCACAAAATCCTTGGCTTTGTGTCCATCACTAGAAGTGATGTTGAGGCTCACCTGCACTGCTCTGTCATGTTCAAACCATCAGGAGCTACTGCTCCATATCCTTTGTCTGCCTCTTGGTCCTTTGCCCCAGGTGTCCAGCTGGCCATACCTTGTGACACTGCAGAACGCAGTGTCTTCCCAGTCCTATTTTCCTTCCTTCCTTCCCTTCTTTTAAGGCAATAGTGCTCTTACTGGCTAAATTCACAAGTCCATATCTATACAGTGCTGACAGGTGCCACTAAAAGGTTATAAAAAAATCATAACTCTTTATTTTACCTGATCAGTGATAAAAGGCACAGCGTAATTATGTGAATTATTAGTTTCTTGCATGACTCTTGATCTCTTACAGGGGGCTTTTACTAAGCACTGGAATTTCATCTCTCTAAAGAAAAAGCTTACGCTGGCTTTCTTATAAGAACAAACAGGCACACCCTGCACAAATGTTGACATTCTTCCCCATCCTAAGCTGAAGTGAATACTATTCACTGTAAGAATGCCATTTGCACAGCACTTGCTGTTGTCATAGCTCTAGCAAGAGTAAAGATGCAGACAGTGAGTTGAGACAATAACAGCCAATATGTGAAAATTACCATCAGAGACTGCTTTGAGAGAGAAACCTGACTACAAGCAACACAGAGAAATCTGAAAAGGAAGGGGTTGCATGAAATGAGATTATTCTTCAGCATGTGGCATGCCTAAAGTGGAAAAAAAAAATTCTGTTTTTATACAATTTTCTCCTGCATTCGAAGAATTATTTTAGCAATTGAAAATCACGCCTTTCCCACCTACGTGACTCAAGACTTGGTAAACAGTTTTTCTTTGAACCTCCTAATTAAATTACTTTTGGGTAAAATGCAAGCACAATAAATTCTAGCTCTAAAGGTCACATTTTCGAAACATTATAAGCCACTTAGCAACAGAACCTTAGAAGAAGAATGCTTTCTCAGCCTTTATGACTACCGTGCAATGCTATAATAGCATTGGGACAGCAGTGTTACTGTAATTAAATATCCTTTGTAACATCCTGGGGAAGCGGAAACACTCTGGTCATCTAAGATGTGTAGCAGAGCAACACCCTTGGGACTCAGATGTACATAAGGGTTAACTCTTTCTTGGGCAGTACAATGTGACAGCAACATTTCCCACATATATAACTCAGCTACTAAGCTTGTATTGAATTTATGTATTTTTTTTTGTCAAAACTTTTGTACTTGCGCAAGAGGAAATTCTTAAAGCTATCTGCTATGGGATTCAGGAGACTTAGCTTTAGTAATTTGAGACTGTTCCTCTCCTCACTTCCCTGTGTTTACAGTTCCAAGGCAGAAACAGTAGGATGGGATGTGTACCTGTGCCATAGTTAAAATACCAGTGACAATACATGAGGGTTAAGAGGAGTGGCAGAGACACACACAGGCCTCGCACTGGGTATGAGCAGCCTCCTAGACATGATGGAGAAGTTGGCAGACCAGGAACTTCAAAACTGTTCCAGCTGAATCTTCCTGAGCCTGTCTGCTAGTGTCTCACTGCCAGAGCTATTTCACATTAAGAGAAGACAGCTACTCAGCTGCTGCTCTCTGTCTTATTAGCCACAGGCTCTTATGCATGATTCTGTGATTCTATGAGCTTCTGTGCTCTCCAAGAATTCTTTGGTGACAGAAGGTAAGGACAAGTTTGGGAACTGTTCAGTCCGGTACATGACATTCTATTCAGTGGGAATAAACCTGTATGCAGTCACACAGTCATTATAATTAAAAATATAGAAAGAACATGGTTTCTACAGTCTTAAGAAAAAAAAAAAGTGAGAGAGAAATTATGGAAGTAAACAAGACAATTTTGTGTCCTTCAGGTTCACCTGGATGTCATGTCTGACTCAGGACTTGTGACCCACTCATGATGTGCCTGACTGCATCTAGGGCAGTTTTTCTATACCTTTGTCATTTTGGCTGATAGCAAGTTTGGTTCTTAGCCAAAACTGGAAAAAAAACAGCATAGCCTGCACACCAAACTAGGAAAGTAAAAAGTATGAGAATACTATACTCTCTGTAGAGAAAACACAGGAACACATTGAGCAAAGAGGTTTTCATATTTCCTTAAGATATTGTCCTGATTTAAGCCCAGCTGTAAATCAGAACCATGTAGTCTCTCTCTCACTCCATCCCTACCCCCCCCCTCAGAGGGATAGGGAGGAGAATCAAAATGTAACTCCCACGGGTTAAGATAAGAACAGTCCAGTAACTAAGGTATAACACAAATCACTACTGTTACCACCAATAATAATAATGATAAGGGAAATAACAAGGGAAGAGAATACAACCACTCACCACCCCCCAACCGACACCCTGCCAGACCCAAGCAGTCATCTCGCCCTTCCAGGTAACTGCCCCCAGTTCTACACCCTGGGCATGACGTGCTGTGGTATGGAATACTTCTTTGGCTAGTTTGGACCAGGTGTCCTGTCTCTGCTTCCTCCTGGCTTCCCCTCCTCCCTGGCAGAGCATGAGACTCACAAAGTCCTTGGTCAGACTAAACATTACTGAGCACCAACAAAAACATGGGTGTTATCAGCGCTGCTCCCAGGCCAAAAGTCAAAACCACAGCACTGCACCGACTACTAAGAAGGAGAAAAATGACTGCTACTGCTTGAACCCAGGACAGATACGCAGGTTCATTCTATGTATCTCTATCCCACAGCATCTTGAATATCCTAGGAATATTTGTTTCTGTGGTATCTCCCTTCTTGACCAGTATTGGAGGTTTTCACTGTTGTGTGCAGAAGCTTTTAAAACCTGAGTTTATAAATGAGGCTAAGAGGTTTAGCTGAGAGCTACAACAGTCATCCTCTCTAGTTCGAGCACGGCTGACATTGTAGAATTCATACTGTCCAGTGAGTAATACTTGTACTGATTTGCTGCATTGCATTTCATGGCTTGTATTATATTCTGGTTCCAAATATAAAGTACAACCAGTAGAATTATACTAATGTAGTGAGTTTGCTTCTAAATGCTTTAAAATTAGCACTTGTTGGATTGTTTACAGCTTACTTGTACATTTAATGTATTGAAGAGTTACATGTGATTTAAGTTGCAAGTTCCAACACAGTACTTCTACATGCTACAGAAATGCAGAAAATTTCCTCACGCCCTCCCCCCACTATATATTCATACATCTTATGCCTGCCAGATGGTGTGGAGCAAATTATTCTAGCACTCAGTCCATGTGAATTTTAAGCAGATGAATATAACAGTCTGCGCAGCACTTTGCCTGCTTCTATCAATGACTGTGGTGCTGGCCTGTTTGATCACACCCCAGAACAAACAAATCTCATTAATCAGTATTTTCTCTTTTTTTCCCCCTTGGCTGCTTTTTCCTTTCCAATCACTTTCAGAGAATTTCTCTAGAAAGTCTTGATTTTAGAGAGAGATCCATTTTTTAGACTGCTGTGTTTACTTAAAAGTTAATTTGGATTTAAGAACAAGTGCCAGTGTGATAAAACTAAGAGATAGTGCAGTTCAGGTATAAATGAAACTTGGCCTGGACATCTGTGATCGAAGTTATCTCCTAGTTCTCCACAGCAATTTACATCTCTATAGTTGAAAGGGTAATGTGATTTAAAATGCCATGTACTTTGCATTACTAGGACTCTTACTGAAACTGTCATTGAAGATTCTGAATTATGCAATTCTAATATAGTTACTTCACCTCAAATGTCATGGACATCATCCAAGCAATGATTTGATGATGTTACTTAATTTACTCTGTCATGACTAAACTGGACTTGAAGCACTCCTGACTTTTTGTTTTACCTTCAGTTCATAGAGCTGTAAAAATACTGGTCAGGAAGGACCGTTGGAAATCATCTGGTCTAACCTCCCATGTGATTTGGGACTCTTGCCAATATGAGATCAGGTCAGGCATGGTTTTATCTGTGTGAGTCGTGAAAAGTCCTGAGGATAAAGATTTTGCTGTCTCCATGCAGAAACATAGGTATGAACCTGCTCCAGGGCTGCACTGTCGTAGAGAGTCAAAACCTCCCTTACTGAAATTTGTGTCTGTTGCCCTATTACATTGCTTGTTACTACAGATAAGAGTTTTGCTTTGTCACCTTTGTGACTCCTCTTCAAGCATGGCAGGCTGCTAAGAGATGTTGCTTAGCTCTTCTTTGCCAGACAGAACAAGCCCAGCTTCCTCATTGCTCATGGATGGCCAGTGACCATCTCCTCGATGGCCAGTGGCTCCTCCCTGATGCTCTGTCTTGGTGGCCCTCTCCAGTTTCTCCATACCCCCTTCAAGGCTGGATACAGATTCCAGATATGCCCTGGTCAGTGCACCTTACCAACAGTGTCTGAATGAATCATATCTCTGCAGCTGACTTAAGAGAACAGGTACTATTTAAGACCACTGGCTACTTAGCTCTTGCAGCACTTTTCCTGTATTAAGGCTTTGAACCATAAAGACCTTTGGCTATTGTGGAACACACAACTTCTCATACAGTCTTGGATTTGCTTCTTGACTGTACTGGGGCTGCTTACAGGTTTTGGGAAGATCATTCTTTAAGATTAGTTGGTAGCTTGAATACATTGTCCATAGTCATCCTCCAGACTAAGAAGAGAAGGTAACAAAGCCAGTTTTCAGGCCAAGGCACTATCACTTCACCACATTTCAAATAAATATTGAGCAAAATATGATCGTCCACCATATTTGAAAAATTGCAGCAGTCAGGTGAAGCTCCTGATGACTGGAAAAAGGGAAATATAACCCCCATTTTCAGGAAGGGGAAAATGGATGACCCAGGCAACTACAGAGCAGTCAGTCTCACCTCTGTGCCTGGCAAAATCTTGGAGCAGATTCTCCTGGAAGGCATGCTAAGGCACATGAAAAACAACAAGGTGCTTGGTGACAGCCAGCATGGCTTCACTAAGGGGAAATCCTGCCTGACCAATTTGGTGGCCTTCTATGATGGGGCTACAGAACTGATGGACAAGGGTAGAGCAGTTGAAATCATCTACCTGGACTTGTGCAAAGCATGCGACACTGTCCCACACGACATCCTTGTCTCTAAATTGGAGAGACATCAATTTGATGGGTGGACCACTGGGTGGATAAAGAACTGGCTGGATGGCCGCACACAAAGAGTTGTGGTCAATGGCTCAGTGTCCAGCTGGAGATCAGTAACGAGTGGTGTCCCTCAGGGGTCAGTGTTGGGACTGGTCTTGGTCAACATCCTTGTCAGTGACATGGACAATGGGATTGAGCGCGCCCTCAGCAAGTTTGCCAATGACACCAAGCTGTGTGGTTCGGTTGATACACTGGAGGGAAGGAATGCCATCCAGAGGGACCTTGACACGCTTGTGAGGTGGGCTGATGCCAACCTAATGAAGTTTAACCATGAGAAGTGCAAGGTCCTACACCTGGGTCAGAGCAATCCCAGGCACAGCTACAGGTTGGGCAGAGAAGAGATTCAGAGCAGCCCTGTGGAGAAGGACTTGGGGTTGTTGGTTGATGAGAAAATGAAAGTGAGCCAGCAGTGTGTGCTCACAGCCCAGAAAGCCAACCGTATCCTGGGCTGCATCAAAAGGAATGTGACTAGCAGGTAAAAGGAGGTGATCTTGCTCCTCTTCTCTGCTCTCGTGAGACCTCACTTGGAGTATTGTGTGCAGTTCTGGTGTCCTCAACCAGATGGGATGGGAATGGGAAAGAGCTGGAGGTCTAGGGAATTTTTTGGGGTGGAGGGCAGGTTGCAGTGTTAGTTGCCAGAGCTAAATTTTATCATGCAATAATTTTTTGCCACTTAATAATATGTACATCTTTTTGTAAGTGAAGACCTACCCAGAAAAACGGAATACACGCTGGGAGGGGATCTTAATGTCGAACTACAAGAACACTGTAATATGTGATAAAGAACCCCTTATCTCCTCTTCAAAACTAGAAGACCTTGTTAACATTCCAGCACACACCTGGTTTGTAGAGCTGCTGGCAGCAAAGACAGATCTATCTGAATTAAAACAAAAGCTGATGGAAGAAAAAAATAACACAGTGCAGCAGCCCAGTGCTAATACCTGTGTATGGTACTCACCACATTGAGAAATGGGCAGGAAGGAAGAGGCAAAACTAGTAGCATTGCTGCAATACTTCCCAGTCATCTTGAAAGAAAGTACAATGAAACTCAGAAAGCTGCATTCATTGAACAACAGCAAGGTCAGTATTTCGGCTAACTGTTCTGATCTTGACTCAGAGTAGTGTATTTAGATTTATATGGTATTTAACACTATGAATTTTTCTTTGTTTCTTATTTTCACCTGCCTCAATGACAAAGTTACAGTTGCATTCTACGCAGCATCTGGGCTCATCTCCTGGGAGATGTGTGACCTTGTACCTAGAACATATGGCCACTTTGCACTTTCCCTGACTAAAGTTTCAGCCGCAGTCTTCCCTCTTAATTTTATATTCTTTTTCCTCCAAAGAAATACTAGGTCTGCTTCTCTCTCCATTGTGGTTTACAGCTGATTACTCAATATTGGTAACTTGCAAATTATTTTTAATTGAAAGTAAATGTTGGGTGTGTGGGAGTAGATACACAGTGCATGCAAACCTGTGCATGCAAGACTGCTGAGGACAGGCAGGGCTGTTAACCATAAGCTGTATGTATTTCAGAACACTAGGATAGAGGGGGAACAATAAGTAAGAGGTCTGAGGTTTGCAATTTCATATCAGTGTGCTGTGAAGACACACATATAAGGTGATAACCTTCCTTTTCCTTAAGTGATTTCTCTTTCATTCTTACTTCCTGTGACTTTTGCATCTTCACTTTAAAACTTTATCCCTCTAGAAAGTCTTAGAAAAAGCTCTGTTCAGTAGGCTGAATTTTATTTCATCTTTCTTCTATTTTTGTGTTTTGTTTTTTTTTTTGTCTCTGTTTCTTTCTTTTTCCGCTGTAACTGTCAGCTCTTACGGTTTCTGTCCCTTTACCACTACTGTTTTTTTTTCCCTTGGCATGCTCATTTTTTATACACCCTGTTCTATTTCCTTCCACCCAGGGGAACACAGTGTTGGAACTGAGATAAACCTAAAGAAGTAGTATTCCTCCAGGGAGCATCCAGACAATAGGCATGAGCAGAACTAGATGATTTTGTCAATGCGAGACTGCATAGGACAAACTATATTTCAAAACCTTCATGCTGCGATAAATGAACATTTTTCATACTGACCCTATGAAACAGCACAATTTTTGGATCAAGTCAGATGTTTTTGGAAGCGCTGACACCAATCTCAACTATTGTGGAGTTAGTATAGAAAAGTTATTTATTGTTAAAATATGACAAAGCAGATTATGAACATATCTCTTAGCTATTTCTTAATACTAACTATTGAAAACACTTCAATTCAACAGTATTAATCACCATGGCATTAGCTAGGGGTGACATTTACTCTCAATCAGACTAGAGGTTAAGAGATGCTGTAGTTACAAACAGTAACACAAGACCACTTGCAAAATCCATACTAGTTATTGTTCAGTGGTATTATTGTAGCACAAAGCAGCAAAGCTCTCCTAGATCCATCCTGAGGATTACAAGACATTATTACCCTCAGCCTCCCGGTAATGTTCCTCTCTCTGCTGGACCGTTAATACTTTCCTGCTACTCTAATCTTCCAAGAAAGCAATTTATGTAAGTAAGTGCTCCGTAACTCATTTCTGTCCCAACAAGAAAGGTAACTTAAACCAGTCCAAAGATTACCTCTTTGTTAATGTGGCTTATATTTGACAAAATAGATAAGAAAGCTTATAAAAACTACACCTATGGGAGCTGAAGGATGTGTAGGAGGTATATCGGAGCTTTCTGTTTTATGAATGTCTTATCACTAGAGGCAAAAGAGCTGCTAGGTCTTGTACTGGTTATTTAAGATTTATTTTTAAGTGTCCAAATAAATGCACTGTTAAAAAGATAAGCACATTAAGAGTCTCATTTGATTCAACATCTTCTACAAGGTCTATGGTGTTTCAGCTATGTCTTTGAGGATTTGAAATGCTTTTTCCTACATGCTTTGCTATAGGATGCTGCATGCTTTTCATAGAGTATGAACACTTTTCAGAGAATACTTGTACTGAAGATCCAGTCCTTACCCCATCACTCTCCCACACAAGGTGCTAAGCAGCACTGCCTTTTTCTAAAGGAAAGAAGATTCTCCACTATAAATTTGCTCCAAGCTATTAATGACTATTTCCACCAGAATCTATGGAAAAATAAAGCTAATATCAGTATCTGAGTATTTCTGCAAAAGATTATAAGTGTTTTTCTAAGAACAGATGATATTATTCATGTAAATGCATCCAAATCAATCAGGATGTCAACTTAATGTAGTATCAGTCAGTTGGTATGGAAATATGCATATTAAAATAGCTTTTACAATAAAATACACACTTCTTTCGCCCTGATTCCCCAGCGATATATTCAGGAACTGAACTTTATTTACTATGAGCAGTGTCAGGCTGTTGTGTCATGGATTTTTTCAGATCTGGCAGATGACACAGTGTGCTGTCTCTGGTTACCTCTCTGTGTCCCTATGCTATGCCATCTGTTGTCCTTGTTGGGAAACCAAACAGACTAAGAAATTGCTTTTATGCTGTTGTTGCTAGAGAAGGACACTCTTACAAAACCTACGACCTGTGGACTTTGCTGTCACCGTCCTAGTTAACTAGGCCGTGGCAGTTAAACCTCAGGTTTAAAGAGTGGGGCCAGCTCTGCGCAAGCTGCGCTTCACCTAAAAAATCCACTGTGCAGTCTGGAAGGGCTTACTCTCACTTGTCCGTGTGGATGGGTGAGGGTCTAAATGGTAGGTGACAAGGTGCATGGGAAGCTGCAGATCCAACGCTGCATGTGGGCAGACCAGCGCATGGGTAGGTCGAGTTAGCTCAGGAGTTGACAGCAGTGGTCAGACACCTCCTGATTGCCTAAAAAGCCTTTTTTCCAACCAGATTTGGATATCCCACTTGCCCTTGGTCATCGTGCTTGTAGTAAGTGTGGTTAAAGCCCTTCCCAAATCTTCGCTCATGAAGCCAAGCCATCAATATTTTCAGCCATATCGGTTTCACAGCCTGGTACATTGCATGACTACCCAAATAACCATGCCATAGCAAGGGAGAGCATTCTGCAGAGATGGGACTGAACAGTCAGGATTTGGAAGGTCAGGGACTGCTTAGGTACTGCTGAAGCACAATCTTGAAAAACCTCATTTAATCCTATGGAACTACTTGCTGCATTTTACATATAAGGCTGGGCTGTTACAAGGCTACATATTTTATGTACCATTGTACAGACAGCAGGTACTTCAGAAAAATGTTAAAATTGCAGAAAAAGCGCGTTTATTTAGCTGTGATAACATTAAACCTGCCTCCCTTATTATAGTAGTATTACAGTAATAGTACAGCACTGTTATAATAGTAGTATTACACATTCATAAAAGACAAAATGAAGTTCAAACCAGCACTGCTTTATTTAGGCCATGTAGGCCGCATAACACCTAACAAGCACAGATAAATCCTGGTCATTCTCTTTTCTGGAGCTATCGCCTACAACAAGGAAATGTTCCCTGACATGATACAAAATGGGGCCCAAGAAAACGAAGCCTGAAAGCAAACTGCCTTCAGGACAAGTTATCTGTTATGCAGTCCAGGTCCAAAAAGTCTGAGCAAGACTATAGCAACAGCATGCTCCTCACCATCCTCTTTCCCAGTGGTTTCCAGATGTGGGCAGAAAGCAGCACTCACAGGATAAATTCAGTCTGCACACGTATAGATCAACTATACTATGTCCCTAGAGCAGGCCTAGTTTTAAGACAAGAGGCTGCACATGTGGCTCACTTCTGCAAAGGCAGAATTGTGTAGAAGACAAGGTCACCACTACTCTAAATACAAAAACGAGCCTAAGGGCACCTGAGACAGTTCTTTATGTTTACCTAGACATGGCTGCTACAATTTTTAAAAATGCTTTAAGTATAGCACTCTCTTTGTCTTCAGCTGAGAGATGAGTTGCTCTATCTCTGCACAGAAACTCACTCACCACAGTATTGTATCGGTTATTTTGTTTTCGTAAGAAGCAGCAGCTCTAGCAGCACCCTCTCCTTTCCCTTTGGAAACAGTCTTACTCATTAGAGAGAAAGATATTATTACAGAATATGAAATGTAATATGATAGTGCATTAATCCCCACTCCCTCACCACCAGAAAAAAAGCAAAACTTAGCAAAAGCCAATGTCTTCTTTCAGCTCCTTAGGACCCTTCTACTGTTTTTCTGATTGTGAAAAGGTTGTATTCCCTGGGGCCTGGGGTTAGAAGAATGATACACACTAACAAACAATGTCACTTGTACAAAGGCTGGGGCTTCATGGTAGCAAGCTACCAAGAGGGAGGTTACACAGCTGCAGAAGCTGATATCTGCTTTCAGGGTTCTCCTTGGCGGCTGAGGATTTTTCTGCAATTGGACTTTTAGCATAATTGGGTGAAAAGTTTTCATCATCTGGGGAAAGAATAAAGAAAGACTATTTGTTATAAAATCGGGCCCAGCTGAGCAAGGTATTATTGTTGATGTTTATAGTTTGTCATAAACTATTTCTACGAGATGATGGATTTTTAGTGTGTATAATTTTCTACCGCTATGATTTCATTATGTAGTCTGGAATTTACTATGAAGATAAGAATTACTATTTGTCTCTTTAGATGTTACAAGCCCATGAAGTGGAGGTTTCTAGACCTCCTATTTCACTGCTCACTATTTTTCTGTAGTCAGCTTGTTGAAACCGCATATGCTCTATACTGATAGCAGAAATTAAGCAAATTAATTTTTTAATACTTAAGCAGATATTCAGTGTAGTAATACTGGTAGATCCAGCAGGCCTAATCTTAGACATGAATATGCATGTTTTAAAGACTGCATTAAAGACAGGACTTAAAAAAGTCTTAAGGAGCTAATGAAATAGTGAACAGAGACGATTGTATTCAATACAAAAGGAATGAAAAATATCTACCTGTGTACTACATTTTTTCCTTCTGCTGATGTGAAACATTTGCAAGGAAAATGAAGGAAACAATCAGACGCTCACAAAAGAATTGCCACCTGAAAAACCTGCATTTGCTCTTCTCCAAAAATTCTAGCACAAAATCAAACAAGCTTGAAATTGTGGTCTTCTCTGACTTGAAACAGTTCCCCATTAAATAGTTACTACTTCCTAAAACACCTTATATTTAAGGAGCTTCTAACAAGATTTCAGACTTAGCATAGAAAGCAGATGCTAAATTACTTAGAAGATAAACTGCCTTCACGTACAACACGTTAGGCTGTAGTTTCAGATGTTTCTGAATGCAGAAGATATTAAACAATGCTACTTTACCGTGAAGACCTAGAAGTTATGAAAACAATGTATGAATTCCATGTATACTGAATGTAAATTAGACATATAACCTAATTTACTCAGGGGTGATGTTTTACACTTACACTGTTCTTTGATTTATATTCAAAGCATATAGTGAATACTTGCTCTTGCAAGGTTTTTCGGGGGGGGGTCTAAAGGTGATTATAAGGCCTTAAGAGGTGACTGAAGGGCTCAGAATAGCAGCTGGTTGTCTACAACCAGGTATTTCCTTCTAAAGAATGGCATTTATTTTAAAAACTGATTTGTCACTCTGGTTAGGGGTCTAGGAGATACAAATCCTGCAATCTCATTCTCCTTAATTTTTTTCTCACTCCTGTTTTTCTTCTTTACAAAACTTTACAGAAATCATTCAGGCCTTTCTGACCTGCAGAGTCAGTCACAGTGGTGTGTTCCATATGGGATAGTGTTTAATAACCATTCACAAAGTTCACATAGCGTCTGTATGGCTGGTAAAGTTTGCTGTCATGGCAATACTGCTGTTGCCATGCTGGCTTCCTGCAGCGTACTTCCCAGAACAATTCAAAGTGTCGATTTATATATATTTGAAGTGTTGCAAGGTTTAGCTTCTGTAATTACAGAGTACCTGCCTCTTTTCTTCACTGCAGAAATTGAGATCAGTTCATGTATTCATCTTCATATTTTTAAATTTGAAAAATGTGGAAGTCTGACATTTTTAAACACACTGATTGTATGTTCTTGTCTCAAATATTCTTTCTCTGATGATATGACAGAACATGAAGATAATATCCATTTATTCACATGGGCTTGGTGGGGAAGGGCAGAATGAGAGTTTGTGATAAGCATTTGCATTTTAGGGTCCAGAGTAATTTTCAAAAGGTACAACCCATTGTTTTATATATATATATATATATATATATATACACATACATATATAAAATTTTAAAAGTTATTGCAATGATAATTTACTTCCTTTTGATATTTTGCAGGAAAATATTTTATATCATGCTTTGTAGATTCATAAAATATAGTAGTTGAACTTGCTTTTAAAAGCAAACTATTAAAAAAAATACAGTGGCAGGGCAAGTGTGGCCACAGTGTTGGGAGTATGTAAGACTGTAGTTCAGAGTCTACCACAAACCAGCCAGCCATAAAAGAAGTATGTACTACAGAGGTTTTCAGGCTCTAAGACTCAAGCTTTTGCAGATTTAACCTCTCCTAGATGTCTGTCTCACAACTGTGCTCATCATTATGGCTTCCGTTGCAGCAGTGGTTTGTGGTTTCACTTCGCCACGCCCTCTTTCAACCTAAGCCAGTTAAGGTGTGTTTCAACTAAGATGCTAGACCAGACAGATCTCATTTTTATGCCCTTTATAGATTTGGTAATAGCCAGGAAAGAGGTGAAGCAATTAGCTACAGTCAATAATATCCTAAACTGTGACACTAGACTTTTCTGTCAGAAACTCTCACCCCATCAAGGGTAGGTCTTTGAATTATGGCTTGTCTGAGCCCCATGTTTATGCTTTTGGGGAGAAAGCAATGCACAAACAGAAAAAAAATAGTACCTTAGAAATAATGTTTTAAAAGTTAATGCCTCTTTCAACCCAAATTGCATAGTTAGTATTATGCACTTACCAAAAGCAAAGAAATATTCACTGGAAATTGGCTAAGAGGATTTTGATACCATTGAGTATACTTTTTTAAACTGGGGTAAGAAATGGAGAGTAGAAGAGTAGGTAGTCAAATGGCAACTGATAAAAAGGTCTCCTGTTTCAGTAACCTAAGATTTTCATTTTTATAGATGGATATAAAATACTTAGGGGGGAGAATATAAAACCTCTTATTTAACAAATGCCTTTGAAAAGGCAGAAAATATGCTTAAATATGCCCTATTTTACACATTCCTTTCATCCTTCAGGCTTTTGACATAATGCTTATCACTTTGTCATTATGTCAATTTGTGCTTACCAATCTTTTTTTCTCCTCTCATCTTACATTTAGGCTGTGATCCTGCGAACATTTACCTACACACTTAGTTTTGCTACTCTTAGTAATACCTTTGAAGTTAAAAGGATTATTTACATTAGTAAAATAAGGCATGTGTGTGCTTGCAGGATGAAGGCCTTGCATTGTAAACTCATTGAGATGGGACTTCTCTTTTGCATTTGCCACTGAGGTATAGTTTAAGCCTAAGATCTTATACCCTCTGATACATCTGCTCCTTTTTTCCTACCTCCTAAAGCTACTACTTCCCTAGTGCTGGCCATATAGTAATGTGGAGCAAGACCCTAAGTAGCTTTACGCTGATGTGCATAGGGAGGAGCACTCAAGATCTGGAATGTGTAACTGCAGAGGTCTCCAGGCTCCTGTTGCTGGATGCTGTCTTCTGAGAAATGCACAGCAGTAGCTGCTCATCCCAACTAACGCATGTAATGCTTTCATCTTATCCTGTTTTCCTACCTTCTGGGGGACCTGGCCACTATTTATTTCTCTCTTGAGAACCTAAAAGTGTACTATTCACTCCAATTCAATAATAATTTGTTTTTGTTTAAGAGAGACATAATTTAAAATCCACTTGGGGACATACATAGGAAGTCTTCCTGTAGCTCCATTTTGGGAACACAGCTCTGTGTACACTAGCACAGCATCACAAAAAATAAGCTTGAATTTGGGATAGACACCCTGTAACATTTATTTCCTGGCAACCTCTGACATAGATATTGCAGTGTTTTTTGTAATGTAACTTGAAAATTTACTTCCAGCTTCACAGGAGAATCTCAAAATTCAGTTTTCCAAGAATATTTACTTTGGTTGATAACTTTAAACAGCAAAATGTTATTTTTATTACACTAGTGGCTAGAACTCCAGTTGAGCTGTGGGTGCCACTTTGTTATAGTATCTAAAATTAGGGACAGGAATATTCTTCTGTTAAAAAACATAACCTAAGGACTTGTCTATACAAAAATTTCATGAATATATGAAATACTTTTTGTAGTTATACAGCTGTAATCCCAGAAAATCTTTGGAACATGAAACTATGGACAAACACCTGCTTGCTGACCTGGCTGTACCTGTTGAACAGGTCATTGCTGCTAGATTATCTCCCCTGACCACTTTCATACCTGTTAGCTGAACCATTTATGGGTATGATCCTTTGCTTTCACAATAAGATTGAGCTAACAAAAAATTATTATTTAAAACATCTGAACTAACCCAATTCCTTCGACCAAAATGCTTAAAGAATGAGTGCTCAAGTCGCTGAACAAAGCTTGGGGTAATCTCTGGCAGGACTGCAAAGAGTGATGGAAGCAAGCCTTGCAAAGTGCATGTTTTCCAACAAGTATACCTGGATGAAGAGAGATGTTTTTTTCTGTCTTAAAGTTACCTGTCTATAGTATTAAATCACTACACTGGTGGTAAAGGAGCACGAAACAGGCTGGGAACAGAAAGAGGAGAAACAGAGAACAGAACAACCAGTAGCTCATATTCTCAAAATAGCTGTCACACGTATGAGGAGCAGTGCCTCTTGCCTTTCCAGGAACTCCTAAAGACTGGCTTTTATGAGCTGTGCTGAGGTACCAAGCAACTACACTGGAAGGGAAAGCAGCTGCTGAGGCTTAGTGCTGCGAAAGAGCAGAAATCACTGAAGGAAGTTGTGTGAGAGCAATGGCTGCTCAGTGAGCACAAAGTGTGCTTTCCAACCTGAAGACATGGCTGAGACATCTCCTCACCGGACTGTCTTCATCTTCTCCTGCTCATCTGTGCCTTCTGTTAGAAGACGAATGCTGCTTGTGTGGATGGTTAATCCAGTCCTTAAGAGGTGAACAAGAAACAACTCTGAGAACCAACTCTTCCGGACCAGGCTTTAACTCGCAGTTTTCTGCTGGTGGTTATGCTGCTTGGAATTGTGAAAAATAATTTCAGCTGTAACTGTTCAAGCAAAACCTAACTGTAGCAAGGAAATGGCGCTTGAACTCATGTGTCTTGTTTCACTGCAGGAACTGTGTTACTAAATGACACTGTCGCCATACTCACGCTTAGAAGGCTTTAATGTAGTAGAACTAAACTGGTCTGCTGGAGTTTGTGTTGTGAACACAGGCTTTTCTTTCCCTGGTAACCTTCCATAGACACAGCAGACAAGAGAAAGTGGCAAAAAACTAATGTTTCTGGGTCTTTGAAAGTTAATTTTTTCCTCATGAAATACGCTGCCATGAATATTTATTGTTGACATTTGAGTAGCTGTATGTAGCTTTAACATTCCTGGTTATCCAGTATTTCTGCTGCTACAGATGACTCTCGAAAGATTGCCTTTTCCGCACATAAGGCTTACATATCCAGGGAAATTTGTGGCAGCTTAAAATAGGTCTACCAAGATAGTTATCCTGGTTTAAACTCCCTCTGGGAACTCCCATTCCACCGAACGTGTACCTGGGCTAACAGTAAGGGAAAAGGGGAACCCCTGTGGAAAGGGGTTTTTCAACTACCTGAAAGGAGGTTGTAGTGGGGTAGAAGTCAGCCTCTTCTCCCCAGTAAGAAGCGACAAGAGGTAACAGCCTCAAGCTGTGCCAGGTTTAGATTGGATATTAGGAAAACATTCTTCACGGGGAGGGTGATCAGATATTGGCTTCTCAGGGAAGTGTTCAAAACCTGTATACATGAGGCCCTCAGAGACAAACTTTACTGGTGGTCTTGGCAGTCCCGGGGTAATGGTTGGGCTTGATGATCTTAAAGGTCTTTTTCAACCCGGTTGATTCTATGACTCTACTCTTGCGGGGCACCAGCGGTAGCAGCCTGGCACCCAGGCCTAACCGGGCCCCTGCACCCCATCCCACACGCGTTCACTGCCGGGGCGCCACCGCCATGGCGGACACCGCGCGGCCGCTGCAGCGCGCGAGACGAGACGCGACCGCTGGTTGAGCCCCCGCGCGCGCTCCACCCCCTTCACCGCTCCCTGCCCCCCGCCTCCAGCCCGCGCGCTCCTCGCCGCGCGCAGCCCCGGCGCTTCCTTCCGGCCGCCATTTTATCCCCTGTGCCTGGCCTCGCGGCGCCGCAGCCGTCGCTACCGCTTGGGGAGCGGGGAGCGCGCCCCTCCGCACCCAGTGCCGGCCGCTCGCCCTCCCGACTGCCGCATCGAGCGGCCGCTCGCCGCCATGTCCAAGCGCCACCGCCTAGATCTGGGCGACGATTACAGCTCCAGCAAGAAACGCTCCACCGACGGGTAAGGGGCGGTGCGGCCCAGCGAGGGGAGCGCGGCCTGTGGTGGGTGTGTAGGGGGCATCGTAGCAGCTGCCTCGCAATCCGCTCCCTATCCTTGGCTCTGGCCGCCCCTCCTGGGGCAGGCTCTCCGCGGGGAGCGGGGCGGCCGCCATGCCGGAGGGAGGAGAGCATTGCAGCGGTCGAAGCCGTGTCGCGAGTCCCCCGCAGCGCCGCCTTGTCTGGGCAGGCCCAGGAGCCTCGGCTCTCAGGAGCGCTAGGCCTGGGCGGGGGATCGGTCTCTCCGTTGGGTCGGAGGAGACGGATGGCGGCGGGGAGCGGGCGAGGACAGCCTCGTGTGGCGGCGCTGAGAGGGGGAAGGGAAAGAAGCTCCCGGTCCAGGCACTGGGGCGGGCTGGGCTGGGCTCCCGGCGCCGCGGAGCCGGGGGCGGCGCGCTGCTCGGCCCACTCCCTGCGCCCGGCTTTGTCTGCGGCTCTCTCCCGTCTTTATCCTTTATTTCTCTCTCTTCCTTTTTTTTTTTTTTTTTGTTTCCTTTTTCTCTTTCTGCTTTGAGAGGTCTGGTAGATGAGGCCCTAGAGGTCAGCATGAGGTTCGTTCCGCCTGTATAATTAGTGCCTACCATTGTAGAAACGTTATTCCTTTGTTAACGTTTTTCACTCGGTAACCGGCAGGGTTATGCTTGACTTCACCAGTTGATGGGGAGATGGGTTTTGGGGTAGCGGTTAGGGGGGGAATTGCATTATTTTTTTTTTTTTAGTTGCAAAGGTGAAAGTTTTAAGGTTACTGTACAAACTTTAGCAGATTTTCATTAAAACCTCAGGAACACAGATACTACCCTGCTGCTGATCTTTTTATACACAGTTGTTTTAGAGCCTTCTCTGCATAACTGGGCACTGGGGAGACGGATGGCTCTTTAAATTTCTGAAGTCTCAAGGAACACAAATACTGTGTTTATCTTGTGTGTTCTTCTTGGTGGAGCACAAAAGACTTCCGTGAATTAATCCACTTCTGAAGTCCAACAGCATTGTTTTGTACTGGAGTATTTATCCAAGAAAAATCTTGTTCTCAAAGCTTGCAATAACTCGAAGTCTAGTGTAGCAGTTGGTGTTCCTCGATAAATAGTCTTTACAAAACTTGCCTTTCTTTTTCTTTTTTTTTTTTTTAAAGGCAAATTTGTATAGCTTCAGTTTTCAGACCCTACAGGTTGTTGCATTTTTCTCTGGTAAACAAACCTGAATGTTTATTATTGAGCATCTATTTCCTATATGGAGGATCTCCATAATTTTATTTTTTGAAACATGTATTTGAGCTGCCTATCTTCTTTAATACATTTTTTCACAATTTGAGAGAAGTTGAAATAACTTTTCTGTGTATGCAGAGAAGTTGTGTGCATGCAGCTTTTCTTTTACACAGAGTTTTTTGTAACGTTTTCAAATGGTCATGCCCAAACTGGGTGCTACTTAAAAGTGGAGCAACTGTTACAGTTGGCTATATAGATAATCACAGTGCAGTATTTGTGTGTATGTTGATGGGATTTATAGTTTTGATATGGTTTTATTTGGCATTGTTTTTACTGATTGCTGTCATCCTGAACTGTAGTCTTACCATTTTGTATCTGTTGAAATGAATTCCCACCAGTAGTAATACTTTTAAACCATAAGTCTTTGACCTTAATGCCACGTAAAAACTTATGCAAGTGCTGGTCTTGTGCCCCTTCTTTGTTTCCTCCTCTGCTAACGAAAGTGTTAAATGGTATAGTACTGAGAACAAGTTACCATAAGCATAATTAATGAGCAAATTATTTCTAATATTACTTGGAATCTTATTACTGTGTCTTGTGTTACATGAAATGTTGCAGTGTCTTGATTTATTTTAGGGTGGTTCAGTTTTACAGCTTATGGAAGGCTGTAAGGAAGTTGCACAGAGACATTCTCATTATTAACATGTGTGTGCATGTCTTCCTCTATGCCAGGAGGCCCTTTATGCAATTTGGTTTTGGAGCTGGATTAAACTATTTTAGCTCCTTGGGTGCTGGATTAAACTGAATTATCTCCTTTAGTTTTACATGGAGAGTAGTATATAACTCAGACTGGGTCACCTGACTGAATATGAAAGTTGTATCACATTATTTTGTATTTTCTTAGTTTCTTTTTAAGTGAGGTCTGTGTTGGTATGTGTAGCTCTACATGGCAACGATGCCAGGCTTGTAATTGTTGGCATAGCCTCAAGCGTCAGCATGACATCTGCTTTCTTCCAGTACTGGAAGTATTGACTATGAAGTAAAAACCTCTTTGGAAAACTGGGAATTGTATGGAAGATTTATGGTTACAGTGCTTGTTTGAACTGCTTTTGTACTGTTTAAGGTCTGACTGAATTGAGAGCAGTCCTGAAGAGAAGGACTTGAGGATGTTGGTTGATAAGAAGCTTAACATGAGCTATCACTGTGCCCTTCCAGCTCAGAAAGCCAACTGTGTTTTGGGCTGCATCAAAAGAAGTGTGACCAGCAGGTCAAGGGAGGTTATGCTTCCCCTCTGCTCCAGGGGTACTGTGTTCAGCTTTGGGGTTCCACATCCGTCTTGATGTGGACCCCTTGGGGTGAGCCTAGAGAAGGGTCGCAGTGATGCTCAGAGGCCTGGAGCACCTCTCCTCTGAAGGACAGGCTGAGAGAATTGGGATTCTTCACCCTGGGGAAGAGAAGGCTTCAGGAGAACATTAGAGCAGCCTTACAGTGCATAAAGCTGAACAGGGACTTTTTACAAGGGCATGTAGTGATAGGACAAAGGGGAATGGCTTTAAACTGGAAGGGGTAAGATTTAGATTAGCCATGAGGGGCTCTTTAATATGAGGGAGGTGAGACACTGAACAGGTTGCCCAGAGAAGCTGTGGCTGCCCCATCCCTGGCAATGTTCAAGGCCAAGTTGGATAGGGCTTTGAGCAACGGTCTAATGTCAGGTGTCCTTGCCCATGGCAGGGTGTTTGAACTAGGTGATCTTGAAGGTCCCTTCCGACCCAGATCATTCTATGAATCTGTGATGGTTTTGTTGTTTTTTTTTTTTTTTCCCCAAAACATGCAGAACTTTGGTGGTTTTTCTAACATCACAGTTACTGTGTTAGTGGGATATATCACTCAGACTACTTGTACTTAGTTTTTTGTGTTTGAACAGGATTCCTCCTTTATATGCATTGGCTTTTCTTAAATCAGCTGTGGCCATGTCTAGTAATGGAGAAAAACCACTGATGTTCTATTAGATGTGCTTAAGACTTTCACTCTGATCAGTGGTTTTACCTTGTGCCTTTTTAATTTTTATGTATGTTTCATTCTTTTAGTGATTGCCACAGCATTTGTTTTGTTATCTCTGTGTGTGTATATTATAGATGTGTAGACATAAGGAAGTAAAAGCAGAGAGCAGATAAGCCTAGTTGAAAAATGAGGCAAAATAAACCAGTCCCCAACCTTTTCTGATTATGGAGGCTGTTACGAGATTCAGGCACAAGACAAATATGATTAAATTATGATTCCTTTATTCATTTCTATGTTTGAAGTCAGTTTTCTTTATGCAGTAATGACAACTTAAATGTGACAGTTCATAAATGAAGAACTGCCAAGTTGCATTTTTAGAAAGTTTAGTAAATTCATGTAGCAGCATAACTGTCATTCCTCTTCTCCCTTGGCCAGAGGAGTCAGGATGTGTCTGCTGACTGATGGGAGATGGGAAACTTTGGGGTGGGGGAAATGCTGCTGTAAAGTGATAAGTATTTGGGGGCATGGTTAATGTTGTATTTGTTCTGTTGAGATCTGGTTGCCCCTGCTTCTCTTTTTATAAAACAAGAAAGAGACAGAACTTTCTTGACTAAGATTAGTGTTTTTACTTCTGAAATACAGGTAGAACTTGATAGGTTTGTTTTCTTATTTGTACAGTTAAACAGCTGAAAGAGTTCAGTGAAGAAATGGGGGATTAATAGGGCTTTCCATTCTGGATCATATTTGTAGTCCATTTAATCCACTGTCTTGTTCTTGAGGTTATATTTTTATCTATGCTTTAAGCCTGCACAAATTGCTACCATCGCAGAAGAAGGCAGTGCTGCCCTCTCCCTTGTGCTGCGAGTGTCTGGGAGACTGTTCTGGGCTAGAACTAATGCTGGTGGAGGGGGTCTAGGGAGGGCTTGTTCTTCACAAGGCCATTGAAATTCTTAGATAACACATGGGAAGGATTGGCAGCAGTGTGGATCTGTTCATCTTAACAGTAGCACTGGTTTATGTGAGGCTGAAGCATACCTGAATATACACTTCATGATTTGTGATTTAGAAGCTTCTGACACCAGACTTCCTGTTGAAGTAAATGGTTGTGGAATAGTTTGCTGGTGTGTTCTGAAGAATAAAAATCCTTCAGAAGCAAATGTGCACACACACAAAACCCTACCAAAACACAAACCAATCCCCGCCCTGCATTAGTAGCGTGTCTTATTCTTCCTTTGAGTGAAGTGTGTGCTGTTACCAGGTTGTTGCATTTTACCCTGGCTGTACAATTCTTAAATTGCTTTATACCTTCATTTCCTTGTTAATGTTACTGCCTGTCCATGCAGTTGTTCATCCCAGTACCTGTGAATACTTAAAAAACTGGTTGTTAATAGCTCATTAACCACAAGTCCAAAGCTTTATTCCTGATACATGCTATTAGACTCTTACATTAAGAGTAGCATAACAGAGCCTACTTCCTTCAGTTTTAAGAAGGGTGACTTCTGTGCCAGAGAATATGAACCTGTTGGGTTCTGCAATATTTGCTTGGCATTTTACATTAATAACAGATTCCTAGCTTGTACAATATTTGACCATGTTAGAAGTCGTGTTGAAGCTGTGGTATCTTAGTTAAGTTAATCAAGTTAATGATCTGAAAGGGCCTTAGTTTTCAGACAATTCAGTATCCAGAGCTTTAGTAAAATCTATATACAAATGTGTTAGGTAAGTGACAATAAACTGTATGTTTTGTACTCCTTAATTTTCAGTGGGTCATTGTTAAAAGAAGTCTTATTAAAAAAACAATAAAACACCTTTTTGCTGCAGCCTCTGAAGTCATAGTATGTTGAACCAAGCTTTCTGGTTCGGTTGGCACACTGGAAGGAAGGAATGCCATCCAGAGGGACCTTGAAGCACCTGTGAGGTGGGTCAGTTCCAACCTCATGAAGTTCAACCAAGCCATGTGCAAGGTCCTGCACCTGGGTTGGGGCAATCCCAGGCACAGCTACAGGTTGGGCAGAGAAGAGATTCAGAGCAGGCCTGCGGAGAAGGTCTTGGGGGTGATGGTTGATGAGACACTTAACATGAGCTGGCTTCAGTGTGCGCTTGCCACCCAGAAAGCCAACCGTATCCTGGGGCGCATCAAAAGGAGTGTGACCAGCAGGTCGAAGGAGGTGATCCTGCCCCTCTACTCTGCTCTCGTGTGATCCCATGTGGAGCATTGTGTTCAGTTCTGGTGCCCTCAACATAAGAACATGGAGCTGTTTGACCAAGTCCAGAAAAGTGCCATGAGGTTGATCAGGGGGCTGGAGTACCTCCCGTACGAAGACAGGCTGAGAAAGTTGGGGCTCTTGAGCCTGGAGAAGAGAAGGCTGTGTGGAGACCTCCTAGCAGCCTTCAAGTATCTGAAGAGGGCCTACAAGGATGCTGGAGAGAGGCTCTTTGTTAGGGTCTGTAGTGATATGACAAGGGGTAATGGGTTAAAACTTAAACAGAGGAAGTTACGATTATATATAAGGAGGAAATCCTTTACTGTGCGGGCGGTGAGGCACTGGAATGGGTTGCCCAGGGAAGTTGTGAATGCTCCATCCCTGACAGTGTTCAAGGCCAGGTTGTATGGCGTCTTCGTGAGTGACATGGTTTAGTGTGAGGTGTCCCTGCCCTTGGCGGGGGGGGGTTGAACTAGATGATCTTAAGGTCCTTTCCAACCCTAACTATTCTATGATTCTATGATTGAAGGGGGAAAAAACACACCCTGCATAGATTTCATTCATTTATACAAGAGTCATTAGAGTGCTGGTTGTTTCCAACCTGCAGCATGTTCCAACTTCATGTTTAGAGAATCATTACTGATATAATCTTTGTTACTTCATCTTCTTTGTAGGTAGGAATTTGCTATTACTTCTCCAGTTATATTTGAATACTGGCTGCATGTTAAAAAATAAGCTTTGGAGTTGAATGTTGGTCAGGGGTGTTGGTTTTAGAAATGTTCTCATTCTTTCAGGCATGCCTTAGAGCTGGTAAAGAGGGGGAAGCTTTGGTTTCCCTTAATGGCTATTCCTGAAAATGTTTATATGTGTATTTATTATAAAGCTGGCGTTAACTTTGTTCTTTTTGATGGGATTTCAGTTAACATAATGCATAAAAGAAGCTAAAAATATCCTCATTTTGCAGGCAGAGATGCTGCTAGTTTCCTGACTGGTTCAAAATGTGATGAGGTGTTTCTGTAAAGCAGGTCTTATTTCAAAATGCAGGGTTAGTATAAGTTTAGAATTTTTATTAGTAGCACATAGCTGTAGTTCTCTGGCCAAACAGGATGTCATAGAATCATAGAAGGGACCTTAAAGGTCATTTAGTTTGAGGCACACCTGCTGTGGGCAGGGACACCTTCCTCTAGACCAGGTCACTCAAAGTCCCATCCAACCTGGCCTTGAACATTGCCAGGGATGGGGCAACCACAACTTCTCTGAGCAACCTCCAGGGAAGGTTCCAGTGTCTCAGCATCCTCATAGTATGAATTTCTTCCTTGTATCTGAATCTGCCTTGTCATGTTGAAGCCATTCCTCCATGTCCTGTCACATGCCCATGTAATAAGTTCCTCTCCAGCCTTCTCGTCAGCCCCTGTAGGTACTGGAAGGCTGCTCTAAGGTCTCCTTGGAGCCTTCTCCAGGCTGAAGAAGCCCCACTCTCAGCCTGTCCTCTGAGAGGTGCTCCAGCCCTCTGAGCATTTTTGTGACCCTGCTCTGGGTTTGCTCCAAGAGGTCCATGTCCTCTGCGAGTGTTTTGATGTTTGTAGAGAGAGATCATGTGCAAGAACAAATATGTGGATTTGCAAAATAGGAAACTGCCACCAAGATCAAAGCCAGAAATACGAATTTGAGTGGATAGCTACTGTGAAAATAATACTAGGTTTCCTTTGCAAGTGCATTGAACTTCCTTTTTTGACACTATTTAGAATGAATGGGAATCCGTGAATACTGGTTGCTTTAAGTGTGTGGTAGGAGGTGATACTTGAGAAGATGGTACAGCTTGGTAGTTTAATGGTTGGACTCAATCTTACAGGTCTTTTCAAAGGTAAATGATTGTATGGAGGATAGCGGCTGGTTTTACATCCAAGTTTCAGACTGCAGAACCTGTATATCAAAGTTGATTGAGTCAGAATTGTATGGAAGAGTTTGAATTAAAAAAAAAAAGCTACAAAATATTTGTAGGATGTTAAAATCAAACTTCAGGGCTCACTTGTGATACTGAGTTGTTTTTTTTTTTGGATTAGCATTCTCTAGCTAGGTAGGCAAGAAGGCTGTTTGGTGTTCTGTTTTCTGCAGCAGCAGCAAGTAGGGATGAGAAGAACCATGAGAAAAGTCTAGAAGGTACAGCTGATTCTTTATAGTCATTAAATGAAGAGGGTCAAGATGATGTTGTCTTCATGTGGTAGCTTTCATTACAAGCTTGCTTGTAATGGGAGGAGCTGTGGTAGTGCTTATATGTACAGTGATTGTGGTATGCATCATAGGCTGTTACTCTTTGATGCTTATCTTTCCAGATAGCTGTTTCCAAGGCTTTTAAAAAGATTTGGTTTATATCCACTTTGTACTAGGTATCATTAGAGTTGTGTTGTATTTAAATTCTTGCTTTGCATTGAAATATTCAAGTGTCTCATTTTCTGCTGTCTCTTAACTCATTTTAGGAAAGATCGTGACCGGGACAGGGACCGTGATGACCGTTCTAAAGATCGTGACAGGGATCGTGACAGAGATAGAGATCGTGACAGAGAAAGGGACAAGGAAAAAGATTTGCGACCTTCGTCTAACTCTACCTATTACGCAGCTGCTGGGTTACAAACCATAAAGCCAGCAATGATTCCACACAGTATTAACCCTTTCACAAATCTGCCACATACTCCACGATACTATGACATCCTGAAGAAAAGGCTACAACTTCCTGTCTGGGAATATAAAGAAAGATTTACGGATATTTTGATCAGGCATCAGTCATTTGTGCTAGTTGGAGAGACTGGGTCTGGTAAAACAACACAGGTGAGTTCTTATCTGTGTGATACTGCAGTTTTCTGTTCTAGGTAGGGGTGTGTAAAACTTGCTTTGGTTTCTTGAACTTTGTTGTCTAAGAACAATGCACAAAATGTGAGCAAGACTAATTTGATGATTTTTTTATTCGCTTAATGAATATAGAAGTGCCCCTGCTTCTGTTGGGTTTTATGGTTGGTACTTAACTTTTTGATAAAGGAAGGTAAAGAGGTCTTAATGGCTAGACAGAAGTGTACTAATCCACAAACTAAAGTGATGGGTCCAAATAGTGTATTTAGCTGTTCGTGTACATAACAGCTGGAAAGTAGGAAAAATATTACAGAGGTAGGGACTTGTTAGTGTTTGAAACTTACTGCTCCAGGTAAGAACTTAAAGGGACTTGAAATGTTGGATACAGTTCTGGAATGATCTAATAGGATAATGTGTTTTGGTGATACTGAAACTTGAGAGGAAGAGGCTTGTGTTTTTTGTGGTAGTGAAACTTCTCAGAGGTCATACAGCTTTCCAGTGCCACAGTTGAAAATAACTTTCTTTTTTTTTTGTAGATTCATGGCTTTAAAAGTCTTCCTTGGCACTGAAAATAGTGATAGTGGATCTGTAAAGCCTCCTTAAACCTTAGAAGAATTTTGGTGACCAGTAAACAGGGAGGACCTAAGACAAACACCACTGTGTATTTATAAATGAACAAACTTGCTCAAAGCTTCAGCCTGTCCTTTGATTTACAGTTTAAAATCTGTGTGGAAAAGTGATGTAAGAAAGTTCATTGTTCTGTGTCTTGATAAATTCCTTTTATCCAGGCAGAAAATAAAAGCTGAAGGGTATTTTAGCCTTTATGAAACAGGTTATAGCTAACTTATCATAAGTCTTGTAGAAATAAATCTTAGTCATAAAATAAATTTGAATGTTGAAAATGTGAAGGACATAGTAGTACATTGGATACCTTTTACAGCTGTCTCTGAAATGTTTGAGGTTATATGCCCTTGCTGCAAATTTTAGGAACCGGTGTCTTGCTCGGAAGGTACCTTATGACATTGTATGTATTGCTTCTTTTATGTATAAGTTGAGATGGGGATTTTATAGAAATCTTCAGAAAAGCTTGATTATGTAGTTACTTGGAAGGGAGAATTCTGAACATTCATGAAAAAAGTTGATGCTTATCTGTTTGAAAGCAAGATTTCTTTTTTCATGATCTGATATCTTGAAGATCTAAAGGGCGTGCTCTTAATGTCTACTTAAACTTCTACAGACATAAATCTCCTGTGGTGGTCTACTACTTTACCAGTTAAGTTTCTGAAGGCTTTTTCAGAAAAAAAAGGTGTCTTTTCTAAAAATAGGATTTAGCACATAAGCATCTTGGAAGCTTCACTTCTTCCTCTGAATTCTCTTTCTGAGATTGCATATATGTTTTGAAACAGTTGAGAGTGTTCTCTGCAGGAGCAGAGCTGAAAATGATCCTGCTGTCACTTAGTGAAAACCTTGTTTTGCAGGTGACAGTGTCACATTTTTTTTTGTGGTATGTTAAAACCAGTGGGGATGGTGTTTTTTTTCTTCTCCTTATATTCACTGATCAGACCAAGATGATTAATTACCTGTGATTAAGAAACCTTTTAATGTTCAAACTGAAGGTGTAGATGAACTACTTACTTAGGCTTTCTCTTACTGATATAAAGTGGGCATCATCTGAAATACATAATGAATTGTTCTTCCAAAATTATTTTCCCTTGTGTGGTAGTAAGATGAAGTCTCTACAGTAGTAGATAGTCTTTTTGAGCTTCAGCAGCTGTCTGTCAGGTCCTTTCCTTGGTTATTCCATGCATGTTTTCCCTTTAGTCTTGTAGAGCATGCAGGTTTGGGAGTGCTTGTTTTTTTTGACAATGGAAATAACAGGAGAGAAAACTTTGAAAAGGGTCTTATTTCACATAGAATTAAATCTGAAGTACTGAAGAAGGATGTTGGAAGCCAAGACCATTAATTTTCAAGTCGTCATTGAAAGAAAACAAGCCACTGCAGATACTGATCTCTGAATATGCTCAGTGGTGGAATGGGTGTGCTGAATTCTTTTAGAAAGATATTAAGTACTTGCTGTAATTGCAACATGTACTCCATTTTAAATGTGGGATCATATATGGTGCTAGTACAATAGTTCAAATTTCTTCTGTAGGTGGAATAGTAGAGTAGCATCTCCTTTTACATGAGAGCCCTAACTGTAAAGGTTAGGATGTTTGCTTGTCAGCTGGTTTTCTTGGCAGGTGAAATTCAGAAGCAAGGTTGTTCTGAGTATTGCTTAATCTGCTGTTCTTGCAGACCAGAAGAGAATTTATACAGGTAAAAGTCTGATGCCTTTTCGACTACTGAGAATTTTGGGAATTTTACCATATAGCTTTTAACAGAGAAAGCTTTCAATAAATTGGTGGCTCAGAAAAGCCACAAGGGCAGTGCTCTTCCCTCTCTTGCCCTGCATCCCTGTAAAAACATGACTTTCCTCTAGCTTTGGAATAGTCTTTTAACAGCCCTCAGTTCATTTATCTTTGATCTTAGAGGCCTTTGTATGTGTAGTCCATAACCTCTCATGTTTATGGAGGTTATATTGGAAAACCTCTGAGTTGAACGAGTCTTTGAGGTTAAAGGGTGCTAATTAAAGCTATTTCTCATGATTTTGATATTGATAAAATTGTTTTTTTTTAAAGGAAAGTTGGGGTTTTAGTGAAAACTGAGGGGTTACCTTGTATATAAATGGAGTCACCCAAAAAGTGTTGTCACCCTCAGAGAGGTCATGGGACCCCCTGAAAGTGGGTGGAGGGGAAGAGGGTAAACCCTCTTGAATGGGTGCTGGGGCTGAAGGAGCTGCTTCCCCCCCTCAAAGCCACCAGCCCCAAAACACTCCTTGTTGCCTAAACCCTCACCCCATGGGGCGCACCCCCCCAATATCAGGGAGCTGGGGGGCAGCCCCACAGTGGGGGAGTGCCAGATTTGGGATGTCCCCCCAAAAGACCAGCAACCAGGAGGTCTGGTGGGGAATGAGCAGGAGCACCTGCAACAGGGACTTAGAAGCACTGGAAGGGACTGGGAAGGACTGAGAGGGACTAGGAGCACCTGCATCAGGTAGTGGGAGCACTGGAAGGGATTGGGAATTGAGCACGGCTGCAAGTGGGGAGACCTGTGACAGGGACTGGGAGCACTGGGATATTGAAACCCCAGGAGTATCTGGGGCCATAGTGGCCTGTATTGGTCTGTACTGGTGCATATTGGTCCATACTGCTCCATACTGGGGTTGTAAATTTGCAGATGACACCAAGTTGGGTAGGAGTGTTGATCTTCTGGAGGGTAGAAAGCTCTGCAGAGGGGTCTGGACAGGCTGGATCCATGGGCTGTGGCCAGTGGTACGAGGTTCAGCAAGGCAAAGTGTTGGGTCCTGCACTTGGGCCATAACAACCCCCTGCAATGCTCTAGGCTTGGAGAAGAGCGGCTGGAAACTGCTCATGGGAAAGGAGCTGGGGGTAGTGATTGATGGAGGTGGACCTGAGCTGCTTGTGCCCAGGCAGCCAAGAAGCCACCAGCATCCTGGCCTGTATCTGCAGCAGGGCCAGGGCAGTGATTGTCCTCCTGCACTGGGCACTGGTGAGGCTGCACCTCGAATCCTGTGTTCAGCTCTGGGCCCCTCACTACAAGAGAGACATTGAGGTGCTGGAGCGGGGCCAGAGAAGGGCAACGGAGCTGGTGCAGGGCCTGGAGCACAAGTGTGATGGGGAACAGCTGAGGCACCTGGGGAGTTTAGTCTGGAGAAGAGAATGCTCAGGGTAGACCTTATTGCTTCCTACAATTGCCTGACAGGAGGATGGAGTCAGGAGGGGACTGTGGTCTCTGTTCCCAAGGAACAAGGAAAAGGACAAGAGGAAATGGCCTCAAACTGCACCAAGGAGATTTAGATGAAATGAGGAACAATTCCTTCTCCAGAGGGTGCTCAGGCATTGGAATAGGCTGCCCAGGGCAGTGCTGGAGTCACTGTCCCTGCAAGCGTTCACACACTGTAGACGAGGCCCTCAGTGCCATGGGTTAGTGGTGGCCTTGACAGTGCTGGGATTGGATTGGACTCGATGATCTTATAGGTTTTTTCCAACCTGTTTGATTGTATGATTTGTAGGTTTTTGGTGTCAGTCAATTTGAGGTTAGCTTTGTTCAGTTTTGTAAGAACCAGATGGTAAGAAGTGTTAGGATATTCTCAGTCAAGACTTATGTACAGAATGTACGGCACATGCCTCTTTCCTAGTGTTTATATTGGACACAAGAAGCATTGTGGTGGTCATCTAAATTGGCTTAACACATTGAAGTCTATGTAGGCATTTTGACACCAGTGGTGTACATTTTGCTGTTCAGGGGAAAAACACTTCTAAATTATATTTATTTCATGCTGCTTTCACTGACAGACCTGCTGTTTGAAAGTTTTTTTCAGGCGTTGCTCTGCTTAAAGTCCAGAAGCTTCACCTAACATGCTTAGAGTTGAATTTTTGTTAGGGACTTTGGGAAGCCAATTCCTTCCTTTAGCTGCCTGTTAGATGAGTGTGTATATGTTACAGGATAGGATTTCAGGTTCCTGCTATCAATGTTCAAGAACTTCCTTTTAGGAAGGATAGGGTTTTCAGAAACTTGAGCTCGTCAGCAGTCTGGTAGTCTTTTGCCATACTTTGATAGTCTTTGCTTACCTTTTTTTTGTTAATTTATGATGAAAATATGTTCTTCATTTACAAAAAAAGTTTTTCATTACAGTTTACATTTGTCTGCTTGTGGGTATGTTTTAGTGTTCACTTATGTCCATTTTGCTGGGGAAATATGGTATTCTAGAAGAAAAATTTCCCTGGTTTAAATTGCACAGGTTTTCCTGTTGTTCCTCATCAGTGCAATACATACAAGTGTTTTTTTTCCCTGTGCATATGTGAGCTTTTAAGAACACTTGAAGAGTGATTAGTGAGGAGGAGTGGATTTTTCAGTCTGTAGACTTGGAACTAGTTGTGCCTGGAGATGTCTCCTCATAAAATGCTGTACTGAGAATATGTTAAAAATACTCTGTTTTCATCAGACTGTTACTGACCTTAGAAATTCTTGTGAATAAAGCTTCTTATTTTGGATGACTTTTGCTGTTTCCAGATTCCTAACAAGAGCATAAAACTGCTGACTGACAAATGAGCGTCAACACAGGAAGGAAAGCACAGGGGTTTCATATCTGGTTGATATAATTTTAAAAGAACAGTAATTGAGTGATCATACCTGCAAATTCATTTTATTTGCTGTAATTCCTGAGTAATTTTTTTTATATCACTGAAACTTCTTTTTCCTTAATGTATTAATAGGAATTGTTTTTTAAAGCCACAAAATATAATTTATTTACTGCAAAACTTAATGATCTGTGTTACGGATCTTGATTTTGAATGTTAACTTCAGTTTTGGTTACTTTGGAGCATGTTGGCTGTATCTGAATGAATACTGATCTAACAGTGCTTAAACTCATTGTGAACTTATGTATTTCCTTAATAACTTCAAAGAGTTAGGTTTGCTTAATGTGAGTGTGCTTTCTTTAGTGGCATTGGATCCAAATAACTAGCCTATCTGTGTCTCATGCTTTGGATATTTTTGTGTATGCAGTTGTCATCTCGGCGAAGTCATAACTAACTTCGCAATACAAAGGTTGCAGATTACGTCTGGTCATTTAAAGTGTTTTTAAAACTGTATTTTATTCTTAACAGATCCCTCAGTGGTGTGTTGACTACATGCGCTCATTACCTGGACCAAAGAGGGGAGTGGCATGTACCCAGCCTAGGAGGGTAGCTGCAATGAGTGTAGCACAGCGGGTTGCTGATGAGATGGATGTCATGCTGGGCCAGGAGGTTGGTTACTCTATTCGATTTGAAGACTGCAGTAGTGCAAAAACCATTCTGAAGTAAGTATGGCAACTGTCAGGTAAAGGTATAATACAGTCTACTCGGGGGGGGGGGGGGGGTGGGGTGGAATTGCAGGGTATTGAAGGGTGTGAGCAGTTTTATAGAAGTAGTAATGAGGAGGGGGGTGAATATATGCATAGGCACTTTCTGTGAATGGAGAAGAGACAGGAGGCACAGCATGAGCTGACAGAAACCTAAGGTACGGGGCTTGAGTAGAACTGAAAAGAAATCATTCCTCATAAAGAGATTATTGCACCCTATGGAAATTAATTTTAAGTGATCCATAAAGAAGAGGATGATCTGAAGAAGTATTTCTGTGATCAAGGTGCTATTCAGAATAAAGCCCTTCAGCACTGAGTTTTTAGAATCATAGAATAGATAGGGTTGGAAAGGACCTTAAGATCATCTAGGTCCAACCCCCCTGCCATGGGCAGGGACATCTCACACTAAACCATGTCACCCAAGGCTCTGTCCAGCCTGGCCTTGAACACCACCAGGGATGGAGCATTCACAGCTTCCCTGGGCAACCCTTTCCAGTGCCTCACCACCCTTACAGTAAAGAACTTCCTCCTTATATCCAGTCTAAACTTCCCCTGTTTAAGTTTTAGCCTTTTAGCCCGTTACCCCTTCAGTTGAGCTTTCTTTGGTACCTTTGTAATTGGGGTAATTCTGGTGAAGTTAAGTAGCTTGCTTTAGTAAGTAGCAGTACCACAGTTTTCAAAACTGTTCTATACCTTCCTTAGGAATACACAATCCATAGTGTTTTTAGTTGTTGGTTGTTTGTAGATTCCTCTACTGTGTGGGTGGAAGTACACCTGCTGATGTGTCATTTGCATATGACATTCAGAAAGCTCAGTTAAAAAGGATTCCACATACTGTGGTTCAAGGAATAGTGCTTCTTTATCAAAAGGAGTCTTCTCTTTTGCTCATACAAGTAGTTGAAGGCTGGAAATAAAGCCAATATGTAAGAAGAAAAATAAAAAAATAAAACTGGTGGAAAAGCATAAAGTGAACTGATGATCTGCAAACAGAAAAGGGGAGAACAATTGCAGAAATAGTATTTCTAGGATTTCAGAGTGTGGTTTTCCCTTCGTTTTCTTGTCTCTGATTTGTAGGCTTAGAAGCCTGGCAGTAAACGTCTACAGACCAGTTATAAATGTTGCTAAATGTTGTTGGTGCCCCCCCTTTTTCTTTTAATAAACTTCTCCCCCCTCCTTCCAGATCTCACTTACACTTTGCAGTAATCTATGTGAAAGCTGGAAATGAGTGTGTTAAATTATTGGAAATAGTTTAGTGATATTTGTGTTTTAAAAAAAGCTGATTGAAAGCTTAGTTAAAGCAATCTAGTGAACAGTACAGAAGAGGATTCTCTATCAGATGTCAGTCAATAAAATCTGTGTAAAAATTGGTTTTGTTTGTGTTCAGGTATATGACTGATGGGATGTTACTTCGTGAAGCAATGAATGATCCTTTGCTGGAGCGCTATGGTGTTATAATTCTTGACGAGGCCCATGAGAGAACACTGGCTACTGATATTTTGATGGGAGTCTTGAAGGAAGTTGTAAGACAAAGATCTGATTTGAAGGTCAGTAATGATTAAGCCCAGCAGCATCCCCTTTCTAGCTGTAGGCATACCAAATAAGGGATCTGCGTGCTTACCATTCGCTGTTTTTTATAATCAACTGAAGTAGATAAAGTCATATTGGAAAGATAACACTAGGAAATTCTTAATGCAGTTTGTATTGAGGAAAATGCTGGAAACAACAGAATTGTAGCTTAATCTTTCCATATTTGACCAGGATTATTTTTTAGATCTTTGTAAATAAGGGTGCTGTGTTTAGGTGGTAAAAGAATGCTTAAATTAGTCAACAGTTGAGTTTAGGCTCTTACATACTTTATGTGTAACATTTCACAAATTCTTGCTAATCTTTTGAGTAACTTTTTTTTCTTTTTCCCCTCCAAACCTACAGGTTATAGTTATGAGTGCTACTTTAGATGCTGGCAAGTTTCAGATCTATTTTGATAACTGTCCTCTTCTGACTATCCCGGGTCGCACCCATCCTGTGGAGATATTCTATACTCCAGAACCAGAAAGGGACTACCTTGAGGCTGCCATTCGAACAGTGATTCAGATTCACATGTGTGAAGAAGAGGAAGGAGATCTCCTGCTCTTTCTTACTGGACAGGAGGTACTTTTTGTTTCTTTACCCATTCATCATTCTATACAGAAACTGTTCTTAGTGGCTTGTTTAGACTGAAATGCTTGGTTTTCCATTTGTAGTTTATCATTTAAATGACCTGAGGTTTTCTACCTGCCATACACTTTAAGTCCCTAGTAATCGTATGTATCTGTGATATGCATATGCTGTGCAAGCTCTCTCTAAAGTCAAAATTCTCATCTTACTCATGTAGTTTTACAACAGAAACGTAAGAGTATGAAGCCTAGTTTTATGCTTATGTGGACTCAGAAGTTCTGGGTACCTGGTAGCGTACGTGTTTTTACTGAAACTGTAGTTCCGTGCTCTTCTAGATGTGTATTGTACAACATCTGAAGAGTAATGCTTTGGTTCTGTTCCTTAGCTATCGGTAGTAGTAGTAGTTTTAATAAAAGTGTTTGGCTTTTTTTTTCTTTTTCTTATGAAAAAGAAGCTGTGAGTATTGTTTGTAGTCTTTCTGTACCACAAATACAGGGAGTTAGTCTCAGAAACTGACTCGGTGCCTTGCAGGAGATTTGTACAAAAGCACTTAAGCTAAACTCCATCAGGAAATGGGGATTTTCTGGAAATCTTAAAACCTTTGCTTGAAATAAGCTGAGTTCTTTTTAGTCCTTTGAAACTCTTTAAAATGTCCTTACTAGTAGGCTGAAATGGAGAGGAAGTTAAAACCCATAGGCCTTGTGTGAAAGTTTACTTGACTGGGTCAAGTAAAAAAATCAGTGTTTTGGTAAGGAGCAGAATGCAGCTCACCTCCCCCCAAAAAAGGGTTTTTCTAGGTGATTCTTCTTGCAGTAATCCTTTGAAGAAATACCTGTCAAAGGATGTGGAATAATTCAATATCTTTAATCTAAGCATACGTAGTCTTAACTATACCAAGGGGGAAAATGGTACAAATAACTTGTGATGCTAAAGATACACAGGCTTCTTGAGTGGATTTGGCAGTCATAAAGATGTGTTCCCTCTTAGATGAGTTTTAAAAGACAATTGATTGAAATGTCTTCTGGCAGCTTGTCTTCTCCCTTAGAATATCAAAACAAGAACTGTCACTGTAAAAGCAGGTAACTCTGGCCTTTACATTTGTTCTTCTTTCTTTAGGCTTTTGTTGTGAGTTAAAGTACAGGTAGGGAAGGTACTTGAAAGATTATGGCTTTGAAATTGGCCTATTTGGTTTTAGTTAGAAGTTCTAGTTCAGACAAGTCTGGCAGTTACATGTGAGAGTTTGGGAAGGCAGCTCTTGCATATGTGTGAATGAACCAGCAACAGCAGAAAGGAACACTGCTGTCCAAAGTTTCAACAGACTGTTTCCCTACACGGATGCTAAATCCAGCTGGTCCTTAACCCTTCAGTACTGGGACCGGTATTATTTAATATATTCATCAACGATTTAGATGAGGGAATTGAGTGTACTATCAGCAAGTTTGCTGATGACACTAAGCTGGGAGGAGTGGCTGACACGCCAGAAGGCTGTGCTGCCATCCAGCGAGACCTGGACAGGCTGGAGAGTTGGGCAGGGAGTAACTTGATGAAATATAACAAGGGAAAGTGTAGAGTCCTGCATCTGGGCAGGAACAACCCCAGGTTCCAGTATAGGTTGGGGAACGACCTGTTAGAGAGCAGTGTAGGGGAGAGGGACCGGGGGGTCCTAGTGGACGACAGGATGACCATGAGCCAACACTGTGCCCTTGTGGCTAAGAAGGCCAATGGCATCCTGGGGTGTATTAGAAGGGGGGTGGTTAGTAGGTCAAGAGAGGTCCTCCTTCCCCTCTACTCTGCCCTGGTGAGACCGCATCTGGAGTATTGTGTCCAGTTCTGGGCCCCTCAGTTCAAGAAGGACAGGGAGCTGCTGGAGAGAGTCCAGCGCAGGGCAACTAAGATGATTAGGGGAGTAGAACATCTCCCTTATGAGGAAAGACTGAGGGAGCTGGGTCTCTATAGTTTGGAGAAGAGGAGACTGAGGGGTGACCTTGTTAGTGTATATAAATATATAAAGGGGGAGTGTCACGAGGATGGAGCCAGGCTCTACTCAGTGGCAAACAATGATAGGACAAGGGGTAATGGGTACAAACTGGAACACAAGAGGTTCCACTTAAACTTGAGAAGAAACTTCTTCTCAGTGAGGGTGACGGAACACTGGAACAGGCTGCCCAGGGAGGTTGTGGAGTCTCCTTCCCTGGAGACATTCAAAACCCGCCTGGACACATTCCTGTGTAACATTATCTAGGTGTTCCTGCTCCAGCAGGGGGATTGGACTAGATGATCTTTCGAGGTCCCTTCCAATCTCTAACATACTGTGACATACTGTGACAAATACCTGCCCTTCTGATTATCAGTTATAAATGATATACTTGCTACATGTATTACTCTGAATAATTTGTCATGACAATTATGGGAGTTGGGTGTGGGGAGAGAGCATGCGGGACAACTGCCTTCAGATGTTACCAGCTCTGAGCACCACTCATGTTTGACAGATGGCTCTAGACCCAACTGCTTTAGTGCCAGCCAGTGCTACTAGGGTACTCTGTCCTTTTGTATGAGTAGGTTCTTTGATTTTCACTGGGCTCATTTACAGGACATAATGCACTATAAGTAAGTTTTTAATAAATCATGCACATAATACATGCTCATACATACAGCTGTAATTATGCATAAATGTATCTAACTATGTCCTTACATTGCTTTATTGAATCACTTAAAACTTGCAGTGGTAAGCCACCGTCCTGTTTTTTTGTTCTCCAGTCTGCTTATCCCTGGCTGATAACTGTTCGGGGGTACTGGGGTGGCTCTGCCTAGAGCTAGTCTAAATTTAGGTAGCATGAAATTGAAGTCTGGTTTAGCTTCTGTAGAGAAGCTTTGAAGTGTTACATTCATGACTTTTTGACCACTGTTAAGGCCTGTCTTTGAGCCTTGTAATACAGTCTGTGTGTGTATTACTGTTGAATCTGACCTACTGTAATTTCAAGAACTGGGAAGTGTGCTGTAGGTACTGCTATGTGGTGTGAATTCGGTAGGCTTAGTAGCTCAGGTCTTGCATTTGATTTTTGCTGGGCAGAAATGCCTTGTAGTTCTTCTGGATTCTGGAAAACAATATGAACAGGGTGCAGGGTGATTTGATTTAGTCAGAAAGATGGATTTGCAAAGCCAGTGAAGTTACATAAAGGGGAGATAGTCATAGAACCATGTAAGTGTAAACTGGTTTGAATTTAAGAGGCCTCAGACGAGGAGCAGTTTCAGTGGTCTAAGGCAGAATGAGGGTCCTTAGTAGCTACTGCCTTTGATTCCCACTGAACTTGCAGTAATTTTATATGGGCAGTAAAATGGATAGCAGTTAATTATACAGATTAGTTAAGACACAGAGTTGATATGAAACCTGGAGATACTAGGGGTGCTTCTGTGTTGTTACGCCTAAAAACGAAAAGAAGTTTTAAGTCCATTTGGAAGCTAAAGGAATCTTAATTTGTATAAGCCTGATACTGCATGAAGATAAAATTATTGTTAATGGTGTAGAAATAAGTATTCAATACAAATTTCCTTCCTGAATCTGAAGGGAGCACAAGTCTATGATTATGTTGTGTGAACTGCTTTTCAGACCATTAATAACAAAAGAGGATGTCTTAAAAACAGCATTTATTAGGAGTAAACATTTTGACTTGTCCCACAGTCCATGTAAGGAGGAGAGCTTGTTTGTTAATAATAAACCCCAAACAAAAAGACCCACCCTGGTATAAAAGGATGATTCTAGAAGATGGAAATAATGTTCATATTTTATGCCAGTGCTCAAAAAAAAAGATATAAACTGGAAAACCATAAGGCAGGTTCCCTGATGTCAGTCACAGGCAAAATAGGAAACTTTGACAAGGAATTCTGTTCACAAGGAAAAAGTGTAATTACAGTTCAGTCAACATGTCTTTCTTAGACAATAGGTTTTGTCAAACTTGTTCTCAGTCATGGAGATTACAAATTCAGTAGTCTAGTTGTGTTAGATACACATTTATTACTCTTGACTTTAAATGTCTTAAGACTGGCTCACCAGCGGATCTCGGAGGTGGTTGGTTTATTGTCTGAAGTTCTGCTAAAACAGTATTAGATTTCACACTCCATTAAGATAAGTAACCTGAGAGTAGGTGTGAAGTCCTTGCAGATTAAATTTGTGGGAAGGCAGAAATAATGACACAAACTGTATAAATCTGTTTTACATACCTTAGTAACCTAGGCACTTAAAAATGCAAAGTGTGCTTTCTGCCCACCCCCACCCTTTTCTTAATAAAGCCAAATGCATCGTTACACATTTAGGAGGAAGACTCCAGGCTGCATCTGGAGAGTTGAGCACTGTTGTTCTTGTTTATAGATAAATATTCTGAATAACGTTGTGAAGTTCTGGTGTTAATGTTCCAGAAGGGTTCAAAGTGGTGTTCGTAAAACTGATTGTGGGGAGAAAAGAGTTGCAAAACGTTTTTTTGAGGTTTTAGTAGAATGCTTTGTAAATGAGGATTTATTTTAAAGGCATAGTTTTTATCACAGTGAAGCTGGTTAAAGTCTGGAACTGCAAAAGAGAGACTTTCTCATGAGGAAATTGAACTCAGAATGGACAACTTCTTTTTAGTGTCTGTGGTAGTGATTGAATTTAAGGCAGTAAATGTACTGGGCTACACTGAGCACAGGTTGTCTTGTTTAGCCTCACAGAAAGTATTGAGGACTTGGGGAGCATAAACCAAAAGACGAGTACTAATATTCTGTTCAAGTGCTAATGGTAGGCAGGTTTATTTGCTATTCATTCATTTGAAATGACATCAATATTAAATACGTCAAATAGACCAGGACAAAAGGATGTTGAATATAGGAACTGTGACAAGACCAGTTCCATTCTGACTTGCTGACAGAGCAGTCAGTCTTAGTTATGGTCAGGTATTGACTTGTTCCATGAATGACTTTTTTTTGTAAGGACACCATTTGACAAAGTTCTGCTTTTCTGGACTTGTGTTGAGAGCATCTCCTGATGATGCAGCTCTTAGGGCCAGTTCTTTTTATTGTTGTTTCTTCATATTAGCTTGTAGTTTCGCTTTCATTCCTGGATGGGGAAAGGGAAATTAGCGAAGTTCCATGCAGTTTTGAGGGCAAAGACAAATTTCTGGAAGGTTTATGTTGTCAAAGCCAGAGGTGGCTGGCAGTGCCCCGTCTGTTACAGGAACCCAAAGGAGAAGGGGAAAGGTTACAGGATCTGCCAGATATTTCTGGCAGTTTGGGAAGTACTTTTTATTTAGCCACTTAGATTTTTTTTTTTTTTTTTTCCTCTCTGCATACTCATTTTACACAAAGTAAAATTGCAGTGGCATTAGTTTCCTTCAGAGTTTAACAGGTATGTCTACTTATTCATCCAAGGTGAAGCCGAGTCTGTGTATAATAGAGCAGCTGATCTACTGTAGATAGGATTTACCATCTCCTGTTTAAGAGTTTAAAATAAGTTCTAACTGGAGCAATCCTGAAGTTTTGCTCACCTCATGAGAGTCTTTGCAAGTGCTCACGGTCAACTGAAGAAAAGGGTTCTGAAGTAATGTTCGCAAGGACTATGTTTACAAAATCATTGAATTGTCTTGCATGCCAAGTGCTGAAATTGTTCTATTAAATGTGCTTAAAATGACATCACTTTTCACCATCTTTTTGTAGAAACAATGTTCCTAAAGATAACGAGGTACAGTTTAGATCTTAAGATTGAGTGGAGCTTGATGAGCAAGTTAAATGGATGTTTATATATACCAGTCCGGCCTGTGAGCCAGAATGAATGCCAGCACTTTTGCAAACACGGTGGTGGCTCTGAGTGACTTGTGGTCGATTGATAACTGTTGTTTAGTATCAGCCTAATTTCAGGCCTCATCTATGGCAACATGGATGGGTCCTGCACACAACCAAAGGGGAAGGAAATTCAGGTTATTGGGTAGTTAGCTCAGCATGAGCAATTTAACTCAGTAACTTAGTCCCGCAAAGGTGAACAAAGGACTGGAAAGCCTGCCTTACGAGGAAAGGCTGAGAGAACTGGCTTTGCTTAGCCTTGAGAAAAGAATGTGTAGGGGAGACTTTTATCAATTTATCACCATGTTCCAGTATGTAAAAGGTGGCTACAAAGAAGATAGAAGCTCCCTTTTTACAAGAAGTCATATGGAAAAGAGAGGGATAATGGGTGCAAGTTACTCCTGGGGGGATTCAAATTAGACACAAAGGGAAAGTTTTTCACAATGAGAAAAGTTGGCCATTGGAATAGTCTCCCCAGGGAAGTGGTGGATTCCCCAGTACTGGACACTTTTAAGATTCAGCTGGACAGGGTGCTGGGCCATCTTGTCTAGACTGGGCTTGTGCCAAGAAAGGTTAGACCGCATGAACCTTGAGGTCTCTTCCAGCCTGTGAACTTCATTGCTGCTGCTTTTTCTGCCTGCCTTTTTATGTTTGGTGTTTTTTGACTACCATTCAATGAAATGTCTTTATGTAAGAAGCTTGGCAGTATTTGTTCAGCAGAAACTTGCTTCCCAAAGATGTGGTGCATTAACTCAATAATATATGCAATTGCTTCTATAATCCTTTTCTATTTCCATTCCTGCTAATAGTAACCTTTCAGTATGAGCGCCTCTTTACAGCAGAAATACTATCAGGGAAAGAAATGGAAGTGAATGTCTACTGAACATTCAGTTTGAGTAGTGTATTAAGACTGGTTTTGACAGCAGATGAAAAAAATGTGATGTGCATGATAAGAAGCAAAATTAGTCACTTCTGTGGTTAATTTTATACAGCTCCTTTTAGATGAACTGCTAATGATACGTTAAAGTCCTTGGCTTTTTGATGCAGAGTTAGGGAATATTAAGTATTGGAGTACTGAGATGATAACCTTAAGCAGTGGAGATGTCATATTGGAGGCAGCTGGAGAGGTATTGTTCTGTGGTTAATTTATTTCTGAGTTTCTTTCTTTGCTGTGTGTTCTGACACAGAGCCTGAGGAACCGACATGTTTTTAGATTAAAATGACACAGACCATCCTTAAGTCATACCTAGAAGATTTTCTGTGATACGGCTTTCAAAAGTGAGACATTTTAGGAAAAATAGTATTGCAAAGTAATACTCAAGTACTGCTCACATTTTTAGTGTTGTTAGTATTTACTAATATAAATACAGGGGGTGGGGTGTGTGTTGGAATTTGAGTATTAATCCTGTAAGTGGTCTTTGAAGTCTTCCAATGGCTTAACTGTCAGTTCTGTCAAATACTGACAGCTTTTCATAATGTCTTCCCAGATCACTTCTGTCAGGTTAAAGAAAAGAGCTTCTTAGGAGACCTTTCTTTTCTCTCCCTTTCCCATGCTATCCTTTGAGCAATGTGAAAGGCTTTATATTTACTTCCTGCAATGATGGTTTAAAAGGAAACTTTAGCACTGTTACAGTGATAGGAGAAAAAAAAAATGGTTTAGTTTTACATATCAGAGGGGTAGGGATTCAAAGTGCAGATGGCTCCACTACTGTTTCTAATATATCAGAGGGAAATTGTGCACTCTGTTCTTGTCTTGTTTTCTAAACAAGACACTGCTAAGTGTTGGTTCCCATATACTTCAGTCTTCCTGAAGTCTGTGGCACCATGGGGGTTCCCACTGTAATCCTGAAGCCTTTTGATATCTCAGAATTGCTTTCAGATACTTAAGCACCTGAACGAAATCCACCTGTTGCCTGTTGTCTACCAGTTGTTTTGAAGTCTAACCAGCCTGCTCAGAACTATGTGTAGAACCAGCTTTAATCACACCTGTTTCTTGGGGGATTACCATATAAATTAGCTTACATGTAATTTCATCAATAATATTAAATCAAATTATTTTCCTGATTACTACTGCTTTTCCCTTTTGTGAACTATATTTAGCTCTAGGTACAAACTACAAATTGCTGGCTCTCACCTGGATGTTTTAGATTACTTTGTTTTTCCTGGTTGAAAAATATTCACCACCCCATTACATTTCTGATCACCAGTATATCCATAAAAATAAATATTTTCACTAGTTCTTGTCTCTCCTTGGGGCTTTTCCAAGGAGAATTGTGTATATGTGTTGAGGACTCCACGTCAATATACGACAGCCAGACTACTATGAGCTTAACTGCTGCTTGATTCTAGTTTTCATAGTGTTGCTGCTGAACTATAGATACTATGCATGTATTGTTAATTCATTTTGGTTAAGTCAAGCAAGAAGTCTTAATAGGCTGTCTGGGACAGATATGTTGAATCTGTGTGGCACTTGCCGCTTGAGATAAATAAGCATTTTTGCTATCATGTAGCCTTTCCCCTTCTTGGTATGTTTTGCTATTTGTCGTTTGGTAATGAGTCCTTTTTAGAATGAGAGCGCTAATGAACAAGTTCATTGACTGCAATTTTACTAAGAACTGTTTCTCAAGTAATATTTCCAAGAAGTCTTCAGTTTTGTGAGGAACTAGGATCAAGTTCAGGTAGTAATTTCAGCATTGCCTAAGCCTTTCACTTTCTGGATGTTAGGCCTACTTTTAGATTAGCTCTGAAGCAGGTCTTTTTGCTAATGCGCAGGGCAGGCTGGGGTCTGACTGTTGTTCCTTTGATCCTGTGTCTGTGCCTGCTTCTTGTACCCTGGTATTTGCTGTCCCAGGTAGACAGGGTAAGAGTTGGGGCTTTGAGGAGTTCTCAGGTGTAAATCTAAATGCAAGGCAAGTTCACTCTAGCTTCCCTATTTTTCCTCCAAGAAGAAAAACCTCCACTTATGTGTGAGTTGATGGAATAATCCCCCTTCAAGGGCTTCTGTAATAGGTTTGGAGTAGATGATGTGCAAATGTTTAAATGTGTGTAGTTTTAAAAAACTTAAAAAGCTTTCGTGCTTGAGTAAATGGGGACTACTGGGTTAGACTTGCTCAGTCTTCAGAGGCTTGAAGTTAGGATTGTGCCTTCAAGTGTATCTCTTGTATCTCCATGTGATACAAATGAATCTTTAACACTTAAATGAATCTTTACTATTGTCAGGCTGTTTTTACTGCACCATACTCCTTCTAGGTTGTGTACTTTGGGATATCAGTTCTAGTTGTCCGCTGGAATTGCGGGGTTGCTGTGGATACAGTTGGAAGTAGAGTTTTCTCCCAGTGTGGTAAATAAAAGCAAACCACTCTTTTTTAATTAAAACAAATTGATACTAAAGCATTCTCTTTTACTGTCTTTAGACGTGTGGCAGTGGTTCTCTGTGACTGGCATCCTTTTTTCAGCAGTTTCTCATGAGAGGTGTGTAGCTAAGTGCAAGCCTGCAGAGAATAATGATGTTCTATGCACTTGTCATCTCTATGTTGAAGTATTTTAATGAGTCCTGATTAGGGATATTTTGAAATTAAATTGGGGAAAATTGAGGAAGGAGCAATGCTTTTATTGTCTTGGAATGATGAGGATAGGTGGCGGTGAGCACCTGTGGCCTGAGGAGTGTAGTGCTTTCATTTATCACTGCTTTCTTGTGTTTTACTAACTCTTAAGTATAAAACTGTCCTGGAGTCTCTAGTCAGTACTGTTGAAGATGGAGCATCCTGTCCATCAGCTCAGGTTCCATGAAACAGTGTAGTGGCCTTCAGATCTGAACTAAGGTCTGTGCTGGAATTTTGTTTTAGCATTTGGCTTGTAGGTCTTTTTGTTGTGTGTTACTTGGGTTTTTTAAGTATTAAATGTAATTTTAGATCTTGGGCCTGTTAAATATTGTGATGTTTATCATAGATAAATATTGTAAATATTTAACAGGCCCAAGTATAAGCTTGTCAAGACTTTAAATGGGTGCACATTTGAGGGAATGGTGCTGCCTAGTTAGTCAACTCTCTGAAGTTAAGTTTTTCCTTTTCACTAGCAGGCTATTACTGAACTTAAAGGGCTTTATCAGCAGAACACCAAACACTGACATCTGTGTATAGAAATTAATTCTCTGTTAATAAAGCAGTAGTGGGCATTTCAGCTCAGTGCTTTGTCTGCCCCTTCCATTTTCTGATGGGTCTGTTGGATTTGTTGGTGAGGGGCACCTTTTTTTAAAAGTTCTTGTAAATATCTGCAGTTCATTCAAATTGGCAAGATAATGCCAGAAAGCATTAGGCTTACTACTTGGGCTTTTTGACATCAAAAAGGAAGATCCTTCATTTTGCCATGCTTAATATTAATTATATGTGCTGATCAGTACAGAGCACGAGTATTGCATTGTCTGTGCTTCTTTAAAACATACTCGATTCAGTTGTGCTGAAGACTTAAAAGTCTCTTAAGAATAAATGAAAAAAGCCTAGATTTGTTTCAGGTTTCTAAAAAGGAATCTGCTTTTGCTTTTCTAGTTACAGTTTAAAGCAGTGCTTTTACCAAACCTGTACATTAACCTGTTGTGTATCTGCTTAAGGGCAAATTCAGGCTGGTGAGTTACAAGGGATAAGGGAGGTCTAGTCTCTTGGAGTGTGTTGGCTTTTGCTTTTGTCTACTGTTGCTTCTTGTCATGATGACTTCATTCTCGCATCAGTGGTTCAGCTGGAATATCAATAGTTGGTAAGCATACCTTTTCGTTACAGCAGTGGAGGCTCTGTTGTAATTTTAAAGTTGAAGTTAATGAATTATGCTATTCGTTAACCTAAGTTTCTGTTCACTTCAATTTTCATTAAATGTTGTAATAACTACAGGTCACCTAGCTGACTTAAATATAGCTGTTTTCTCATGAAAGGGAGTTACAAGTGAGTTGTGGTGAACTTTCTTGTATGGTAGGCTAGCAAACAGTGTAGAAAATCCTGAAGTAAGAAAAAAGGCATGAAGAATCTTTCTCCTCTTCAGAATATTTCACTGGCTTACTTAAGCTTAAATGGGATTTTGATTAGTTTTGAAGTAAGATCTGAAACACTGGATTGAGAGTTTCAGTTTTGCGCATCCATGTTTATACTGTAAAGGTGTTTGTTCTCATTAGGTACAATGAAGCAAATCTTCCATATAATTGCATTAGTGTTACGTGACATTAAAGCTTAATTGGCTTATTTTAAATATCTTGCACATCAATTTCTTTTCATATTGTGGAAATTGAAAAGGTCACGAGTGTGGTTTCATATTCCAGGGTGAGAGATTTTTATTTTAGTGCAATTTGTACAGAATTAATTAGGAAGCATGGATAAAAGAGAAAGGATGTTGAATGCAAATTGGGGTGCTCATTAGAGTGTAGAAGCTGAAGCATCCCAAAGTATTGTGGAAATTCAGTTGAAAATGCAGAAAGCACGTTGATTGATTTATTAAGTTTTATGTTTTTAAGTAGAAGTTACTGTAATTGTTCTTCTGGATGTAGAATTCAGATAATTGTCCTAAGTCACTCCAAAAATGTGCTGCCTTTTTAATGGAGTTCTCTAACCCATGTTTTTGGTTTACAGGAGATTGATGAAGCTTGCAAAAGGATAAAACGTGAAATCGATGATTTAGGCCCTGAAGTTGGTGACATCAAAATCATTCCATTGTATTCCACCCTTCCTCCACAGCAGCAGCAAAGGATTTTTGAACCTCCCCCACCAAAAAAACAAAATGGAGCAATAGGAAGAAAGGTAAATAGTACTGTTTCAGTATGCTTCTCAGTATTAGCCACTCACACTCGTGTGGGCAGTTACGTAGGAGGTTTAGCTGTTTTAAATGTATTTTCACAGCAACAAGTAGAAGTGTTTTTTGATGAAGCCTCAACAGTCCATATTAAAATGTCCAGTTTAACATTGCATTAAAATTTTGTTTGTTTCTCAGTGCAATTCAGTGTTATGGCTTCCACCTCTAAGGCATGAACTAGTAACTATTTGGGAGTGATATTTATTTACCTTTCTTAGGAGAAATATGATAAATCAGGTTCAGTATTGAACTTGACAGCCATGTGACAATTACATGAAGGGATGGGATTTTTTTTTTCCCCAAGGAATTATTGAGACTAGTTTTGTTTTGGGTTTTTTGTTTTGTTTGAGTGGCTTTTTGGGAGTGTGGTGGTGTTTTGTTTAAAAACAAACAAACAACAAACACCCAGCACAAAATGGACTCTCTCTTCAAGGGACATTACCTTGCAGGTCTCTCTCTTCAAGGGATGTTACCAGGCAGGTTAGTCTGTGTCTCAAGGTTTATGAGAATGTGCAAATTAAAACAAGTACACTGAAATCAGATGTTTTCTGTGGCAGTAAGCAAGGAATTTAGGTTCTTTCCCTGTGCAAAATGGATTGAGAAACTGAAAAACTTGACATGGAGCTAGTGAATGCTCTTCATAAAACTGAGTTCGGTTCTTGAATGGTCACATCAGAAGGTTAGAAACTGGTTATTTCTCTAAAACTGAACATTTGAAAGGATTCTTAATAAAGCTTACCCAGGTTAGGTGCTGTATGAAACAGCCTTAACAGCACTAATGCTGTATGAAACAGCATTAGTCTATGCAGAGTTTGCCTTGATTATTTGCTTTTGTGCAGTACAGTGCATGTAGAATACTAGTGATAACTTTCTAGAGTTCTGGAAGAATAAATCACTTAAATTTACTGAATGATTCTTTTCCCTATTGAAGTTGATTGCAGAAAGCATTCAGTCTGAAGTCATGAAACTAATGCTGCGAGAAGATTGTATTAGCAAATGACTTAAATGAATGCAATTGCTTTTCATTGGTGAACAAGGGATAGCTCTGTGCGTTTCATTACATTTTCATTCATGTTTAAAACTGCACACTTTAAAATAGGCAGTTCCTGGTTTTCCTGATAAGAAGATAACATTCAGTATGTAACTTTCATTGTGTTGAACTGACAAAGCCAGTACCAGTGTCTTAAGAAGAAGACTCTCTGTGTAGCTATTTCACCACCAGAAAAAGTGCCATGCTGGAATGGTATTAACTGTAGGCAAAAGCAGGCACAGAATACATAAGCAGTTACACAATTCAGACCCATGAAATCATTGGATTTCATTTGTTTGAGTGTGTGTTTGGGGTTTTGTTTTGTATTTTTTTTATTGTTTTGTGGTATGTGTTGGTGTTTGGGTTACCACTTTTCCTCTTTGCCTACTGTGAGGCTGAAATATTCTGGCTTTTGTGTTCTGTTTCTTACCTTCTTAAACATTAGCGCTGAGTGAAAGCATGTGAATTTGTTTAAATGTTGTTTTATTTGTCTTTGTGATTGAGGTATGTAAAGTAGGACCATGTGCTGCTGTGCCTCCACTGTCTTAGAAAATATCTGCTTTTGCAGTCTCTTGCAGGAGTTGAACCTAATTTTTTAGGACTGCTGAGGAGAGAGCGAGCTAGCAGGAGGTCTGAATAATTTCAAAGCTCTAATGGCCATAAAAAGTGAAGTGCTTGCTGAATCAGTATCTCCTGAGCTTTAACTTTGTGAAAGAAGGATGCTGGAAGTTGTGTGGCATCTTGCAGTAGTAGTGATGGTAACAGCTAGTTCTGATACAGCTTGGTACTTTAGCACTTCTTTCGTCTTTTAGGTGTGCTAGGCAAGATCAGTTATCATTGCAAGAAAACTTAAAAGTAATGATAGGGCTAAAAAATGCTTTTAACTAGTTACGGCTAATCAGAGTATTTATACTGTGGAGGAAGATGAAGATGACTTAACAAGGAGCTTTTCTACTCCCCTTTCCTATCTTAGCCCTTCTTTTTAAGCTGCATTTTAGTTTGTTTCAGGGGTCTTAATCATTACTAGTTAATACACATGCAGTATAGGTATTATATATATTTTAATATTTGAAGTAACTTTATTAAATCTCAAACTCTTTGGTCTAGTGAACTTTAATCTGATGCTCAAAACATTTTTAACATAAGCATTTCAGTAATTGCAAACCTGCACTTAAAACCTTATTAGCTACAATTTATTATTTTACATAGTGTTAATTTGATGATTTCCAGGTGGCTTTATACTTAGATTTGGGCTTGAAAGATGTGGCAGAATTTCCTCAATTATTTTTAACATTTGTGTTTTTTCACTGGTTAATTATGGTTTTCAAGTACAGTGACATTAACAGTCAAGAACTGTACATATGACAATTGCTGTATGAATAACTGCTTTTCCTTCTACCTCTGGAAAGTTTTTTGTGATTCAAGAACAAGTGAAATGGCTGGACCTTTGTACACAAAGCATACTAATAGGATTGAGTTACTGATACTGAAATGTCCTAAAAGAAACTGGTGATTTAAAGGCCTAAAAGGCCTAAAACCTTTTGATGCTGCTCAGTAATTGGTGTTTGAAGAGTCTGGATATGGGTGGTTGTATAGATAAATAGATATGGAAAAAGCTGAGCCTTTTTATATAAGTTAAATTCTTAGCAGCAAGCTGAATGTGACTTGACTGGCCTTGCAACATGGGAGATGCAACATATGTCTCTTGCAAATTTTTTTAATGGAAATATATTGTGCTTTTGTGTCAGCACTTAGTTTTTGTTTGGGGAGTTCTAAGTAGGTGGAATACCATAATTCCAGCTTAATTTCAATTTTTCTTTTCCACTGAAGTGTTGCTTTCAGTATATAGTAGCATCTGGGCAAGCTTAAGACCTGAAGTCTACTTAAGCAAGAGACAAGCTGTGAGTAACAAAATGTAGGCTTGCAGAGTGATGAGAGAGGAGGAAGAGAAATCAGCAGGATTGTCAGTGTAGTCCAGCCACTGGCTTCTTCATTATTGTGAACTAACTGGTAGGGGTGTCTCAAGTTTGATTTGCAAAACTGAAAACAATGATGACAGTGCTCTGAAGAGCATTAAGAGGTGAAATGCAAGTAGCATTCATGAAGTGCTGAATGGTTTTTGGGTCTTTACTGAAGCAGCTGGTTAAACTTGGCTGGTATCGTGATTTTAATGGGGTCCCTATTGGAATGAAAGCCAGTGATATCTATAGACACTGCATCTCTGGACGCAGAATTTAAATGTTAACAAATCAAGCCTCAGAACTTGCGTATCACTTTTAATTTTTGCAAGACTTCAGAAAGTTCATAGGAGTTTTAGAATGTAACCTTAAGTATGTTTGAATATCTGTTAATTTAAAAAAAAAAAACCCAAAGTTGAAATGAAATAATATTGCTTGGGATTTTAGATGGAATGTGTTGATAACTGCTTTATTCCAAACAAAGTAAAAAAACACGCTGTGGTGGTACAGTTGTGTAACCTTTGATTTTATATTCTTTAACATGTTTTCCTGTTTAGGCTTTTAAAGAAAATTCTAAAAGATAGGATTAACAGAGGATGTTAAAGGGATTTGTGTAACTTGTCATTTTGTATCAGAGATCAGTGTTCATTTTAAGGTAAAAAGAAACAGAAGAGCAAACGTTTTAATTACAAAAATCACTATTCCAACACACATTATTGATGAAGTGAAGGAAAGTTTGCTGAAAATCATGGTGTGAGACAGGTTCAGAGCTCTTTATCTTCAGGACAAAGCTGTTTCCTTAGTAATCTATTCTTTGCAGGTTGTTGTGTCCACTAATATTGCTGAGACATCATTAACAATAGATGGTGTTGTGTTTGTGATCGATCCTGGGTTTGCAAAACAAAAGGTAAGCATTGTTTAATATCCTCTTTATAGTAGGTAAGAATCTGTTATCTGGTTTCCTCTTCCCTTTCTTTAACACCTATAGGGTTTTTCCCAGTTGAACCTAGGTTGGTTTGGGGTTTTGTTCAGTTTTTAACTCATGCTAGGTTTGCACTTGGTCTGCAAACTTTAGTTATCTAGAGCAATCCAAACCTGTGCTGTGCAGAAGAATTTTATTTAAAGAAAATAAACTTAAATACAGGGATATTGAAACTGGAATATGGACTTCCTAGATTCTTTAGAGAGGGTGGTTTTGTACCATATGTCTGTGTTTGAGAATGCTCAAGTAAAACCGAGAAATTGCATGAAAGTAAATAAAAATGGTGCTAGGAGCCACAACTTCTTTTCAGTTGCGTTAGCGTAGAAAACTCCAGCACTAAAATGAAAAGAGAGAAGTAATACTTAGGGCAGTATTGTTTCTTGTCAGTATTTATCATGTACTGTTGTAGCCCTGAAGACTGTCATTGAGCTTGTGCTGCTTGGAGCATCATGGGATGTTCAGAGGAACTGATGTAGTTTGCCTGCAGACAGTGCAGTAACCAAGGGATAAAATTAGTTTAGCTTTGTTCACAAATTATAGCTGTTGTTATAACTTGATTTCCTACACTTTTCCTTTAATATTCACATACACTGTCAGCCTTTTAAACTTTAGCAAATTGAGAGATACGGCAGAATGTGAGTACAGCCAGTGCCTCTTCATACACAAGCTTCAGTTGCCATTTAGGCTGAGGTTTTGTTTTTTTTTCCTCATGAGTAGTTCTTATACTGAAAAAATCATAGAATGTTTTGGGTTGGAAAGGACCTTAAAGTTCATCTAGTTCCAACCCCTCTGCCGTGGGCAGGGACACCTCACACTAAACCACATTGCCCAAGGCTCTGTCCAGCCTGGCCTTGAGCACTGCCAGGGAGGGAGCATTTACGACTTCTCTGGGGAAGCTGTTCCAGTGCCTCACCACCCTCACAGTAAAGAACTTCTTCCTTATATCCAATCTAAACTTCCCCTGTTTAATTTTTAACCCATTACTGCTTGTCCTATTGCTGCAGTCCCTGATGAAGAGTTCCTTTCCATCACCCTTGTAGGCCTCCTTTGGATAGAATCATGGAATAGGTTGGGTTGGAAAGGACCTTAAGATCATCTAGTTCCAGCCCCCTGCCATGGGAGGGGAGATACTGGAAGGCTGGTATGAGGTCTCCCTGCAGCCTTCTTCAGGCTGAAGAGACCCAACTTTCTCATCCTGTCTTCATACTGGGAGGTGCTTCAGCCCTGTTACTGTCCTTGTGGCCCTCCTCTGGACTCGCTCCAACAGCTCCATGGCCTTACTACATTGAGGACACAAAAACTGCACACAGTTATACAGAATACCTTCTGTAATAAGAAATGAACTTGTATATTTTATACCTATTCCCACCGTGAGGGTGTTAAAACATGGCCAAAAGAGCATCTTCAATGGAAACTGCTAGCTGACTACTGCTTTTGTTTTTGTAGAGTGTATTCTTTTCCATGAGCCCTATTGCGCTGGCAAGGCTGTTGTTTATGTATGACTGCAATGGAAATTTTGCAGAAAATTCCAGCATATTTTTTGAACTGTGACAGTCTGCAAGTACCCTTGAAATACAGCCTTGCTTTGTCATCAGTCTGAGTTTTACAGTTGCATTCATCCTTAATGTTAGATTTTTTCTTGACCTCTAGAACATGGTTATTCAACGTTATAATTTTTATCAAGATAGTTTTTATTTTTCCTCATGGAATTATTTGAGCATTAAGAGTGTGTTTAGCATTCTTCAGAACAAATTGGACGCATTCCTTCTGCCACAAAAATCTTATCTAAAAATACACACATGTAAGGAGGGCAAAAAGGCTGGCAGGAGTTGTTAAGAAATGAACAAAAAGTAAATGCTGTTCTTGAGGCAGTTGTATTTGAAGCTCTTTGTCACTGATCCAGAGGCTCTTGTAGCCAATTTTTTCTTCTCCTTTCAGATACATACAGCTTGTGATTTCCTAGTCAGAAGCTGTTTGAAAATAAGTTAAAAGCACTTAATTTTTTTTAGATAGTTGTCTCATCTGTGAGCAGTGTTCATTCTTCACCCTTTTTTCCTGTTCTGATTCCACTTTCAAACAGGTGTACAATCCTCGGATCAGAGTGGAGTCTCTCTTGGTGACTGCAATTAGTAAAGCTTCTGCTCAGCAGCGAGCTGGCCGTGCTGGTCGTACTAGGCCAGGCAAGTGCTTCAGGCTGTATACAGAGAAGGCTTACAAAACTGAAATGCAGGTAAGAATGCATATATAACTCCTAATCATTACAGGTAGCCGAGTGCCTTGCTACCAAACTAAATCAGAGTGTGAATGCTTTTGTAGTTTAAAATAACAAGTGTTCTGAATTTTCTTTCTTTTCCTCTCCCTATCACAGGACAACACATACCCTGAAATTTTGAGGTCTAACTTAGGATCTGTAGTACTGCAGCTTAAGAAGCTTGGCATAGATGATTTGGTGCACTTTGATTTTATGGATCCTCCAGGTATCTGTTTCTGTTTTACCTTGCCTACTGTAACTGTTATACTTTAACTTGTGAAATCCTTACTTCGGTGAATATTTAACAACGTCATATAACGTATTTTGGTGTTTGTTTTTCACTTTTTAATCTGCAAGGAATGTCTTTTGTTTATCCTAAAGTAGTGATGTGTGTTTCAAAACCAGCTTATGTTTCTTTCTGCATAATGGTTTTAAATGGAAGGGAGTAATCTACTGAATATCCCTTACCTGCAGAGGATAAGACAAAATTACGGGCATTAGAAAATCTATAATTTGATGAGGTTTTTTGATTATAACCCTGATTACACATTCTAATTGTGCATCAGTTAACAATTGTATGTAAATAAAATCAGCTAGTATTTTTAAAGCTGAATACATGTTTTTACTCAAACTATGAAGTTAATGTGTGTCTCCCTTTTAATAGTGTTAAATGTTCATACATTCTTTACCTGGGTTATTTTGATAATTAAAAATGTAGATCAGCCCTATTTAAGTACATTAAAGTTGGTTGCTTTTCCCCATAAAATAAAAATATAATTTATAATCTGTACACTTTTAAATAGCTGTATGGAACAGTTAAATCCTTTATGCTGTGCAGCATGTATGGTATCTTAGCAGGAAAGCATTTTGGTTTTCCTTCTGTTTTTTTTTTTTGTGGGCGTGATATACACTCACTGAGGAATGCAGGCTTAGATTTTTGAAGGACTATAGGTATCTAAAATGGACATGGATAAGATTTTAGGACTGTATCCATCTATTTCGTATGGAACAAGGGAAAGTGCATCAGTACATGGCGGGAGGGTGTGATATTACTGTGATAGTGAATATTTTACAATTCCACTGCTGTCTGAATTTTTGAAAAGCAGTAATCTTCAAATATTCAAACCTTTTGATCCAGTTAAGAGCTCTTCTAAACAAGTGGCACCCACCTACCCATGTCTGGATGTATATAACTCATTTTGAAACCAATTTTATGTTTGCAAGTCAGTTGAATGGAAAATGAAAAATAAGATGGCTTATAATAGTCCATGCTTCCTCACTTTTTACTTACTCAGGTATTCAGAGCAGTTTGATTAATGTGCCTACCTGAATATTTTTTTCTTTCAGCTCCTGAAACTCTGATGAGAGCCTTAGAGCTTTTGAATTATCTGGCTGCTTTAAATGATGATGGAGACTTGACTGAGTTGGGATCCATGATGGCTGAATTTCCACTGGACCCACAACTGGCTAAAATGGTTATTGCAAGTTGTGACTACAACTGTTCTAATGAGGTCCTATCTATTACTGCCATGTTGTCAGGTAATAGCAGAGAAAGAGATACTAAACAAAACATAAATCTTCAGTTTAGGAAAAATTTGAGTTTGCCACATCAAAACCATAAATAATACACATATATTTCTAATAAAATTAGAAATGTCTTTTAAAACCATACAGGTGTTTAATCAACCATTATGGGCTTACATAGAGATCTTGAAGCTAATGAATGTTAATGTTAAATCAACATACGTAAAATGGTCAAACAGTTTGCTCTCAACTTCAGGTAAAAATGTGTATATACATATATAAGTTGATGGGGGGTGGAAATCAGGCTAGTGGAACAGAGATTTCTCTTCAGGCTCATAGTCAGGACCAGGAATGTCAGCTCAACCACTGTTTTTAAGGTGGTGAAATCTATTTTTGCATTGTGCATTCTTCTGCACTTTGATAAATCCCAGTATTTCCAAAACTATTACAGTGTAATTTATATTAAACCATAAGGCTGTACATGAAATTATGATACACTTTTTCAGTCATTAAGGGGTAAAGCTAAAGAACAGTTATTAATTTTATAGGGAAGAAAAACTTTGGGGAGGACGTATATTTATAAGAATTAATTTATGTGTGCAGCTGTACTTTGCTGCTGCTTTCTGTGAATAGCACTGCATCAGAGCAGAGCTGCTGCTTGAGAGAGCTTGATGAGAGAGAAATGTTATCAAGCAAGCAGGGTATTTCATTTCCCAGTTATGTAAAACTGAACTTCATTTTACAGTTAGCTGTCATAGGACAAGCAGCAATATTTAGCCTGTTATGAAAATGGGGATTTCTTACAATTACTCTTTCGCCTTTTGGGTGTGCAATTTTCGCAGGCTCTGCACAGTGCAGGTGTGCTGCTTACATGTTTAACTTGGTTGAGTAGATTAAAAAATATGTTTTGGCTAAATGTAAAATCTGTTGCTTCAGTTTAGCCTTACACTATGTGAATGTGAAAGTTTTTAAGCACAAGCTAAAATGTTTGTTGCAGAGTTATGATTGTTCAGACTCAGAGCAGATGGGCAGGGCAGAATCATCGTAATTATTTAATTAAATGGTAGGCTTAATTGCGGAGGTGGTGGTAGGTTGGTGCCTGTCTTTGTCTTCCCTTTCCCTCTTCCCCGCCACTACAGAACAGTGAGTCTAGTATTTCTGTCTGTGATCTTAAACTGATTTGTCTTAGTCCTTTTTCTATTTACCTTTACCCAGGCCATGATATTTTTTTTTGTTTTTGTTAAGGCACAATAAATGTCATAGATGAGATAGAAGGAAAAAAATTCTTTACTGTGGGGGTGCAGAGGCACTGGCACAAGTTGCCCAGAGAAGCTGTGGCTGCCCCATCCCTGGCAGTGTTCAAGGTCAGGTTGGATGGGGCTTTGAGCAACCTGGTCTAGTGGAAGGGGCTGGACCGAGATGATCTTTAAGGTCCCTTCCCATTCTATGATAAATAAGGCCTTTTTAATTTTTTTGGGGGGGGGGGAGGGGTGTGTGTGGAGGATTTGAAGGGTTGAAGGTGGGTAATGTATGGGTTGTAATCTAGCTCTGCTCTTAACAAAACAGAAAAACCCTCAACAACCAAAACCCACTTTTTTTTTTTGTCTTTTTTAAACCATTGGCGTAACTGCATTTTATGGTGTCTTAAGTCCCCATAAAGATTGTCAGGCTCTAATAGCAATCCATGTATTAATAGTTTGGACTGTATGGAAAAACTAGGTACCAGAAGAGAGCAGAGGATAGATTGAATAAATGGGCAGATTAAATGGTCATACTTTGTTTTGTAAGAGTTGTGGTGTGGTGCTGTGGAATAGAAAGTGCTATTAGTTACTCAAAGCACTGAGTTAAGCCAGAATAATTTTGCATTTCCTTTTATTAGTCTGAGTTTGAAATTAAAATACGCTTTATATTTTCTCTGCTTTCAAGTGCAGGGCCCAAAATATAAGGTGCTTATTTTCCACCTGCATTTCCATTTTATTTGGTGTGTTAGTCTTGATTTGTTACCATGTGATTCAGTGTTGCAGTGTCTGTTTTCCTCAAGTTCCATCCAGTATTCAGCTTAGCATATTTCGGAAATGTAGTGTTTGGGGGCTTTTAATAGGAATTTAAGAATAAAGTAAAACTAACTACCCACAAAAAGATCCTCATCTGGTAGCGCCAGATGAGGTGCTAAAAGGTGTTCTTATGGAGATTTGGTGGACTTTAGTTCTGAGGAGACTGGTGTAGTCCCAAGCAGCTGGAAAAGGATAGAGGATGTTTAGCATCTTAATTTAACTGAAATTAACCTCTTAAGAATTACATCTACTTTAAAACCAAACTGATTTTGTTTTCTTCTGTAGATCTCTAAAGTGAGGGTCTCATAATTACATCTTGAATATTAGTATCGATATTACAAACCTGTAAGAATGACAGGCCATGAATTAAGCTGCCTGCAATACTATTTGTGGCCTCTGGTGGTCTGTATTTGGAAAGGGAATGTTAAAACATGTTTTTTTGGATTCAAGTCAGACTGAGTCACACTTACGTAAGAATATAATGATGGAGAAAGCTCATCACATTGCGGGGGTGTTTTGTTTTGTTTTTATTTCAAGTAGTGCCAGAGGACAGTTTAACCTTCCACCACTACCGCTACCATCACAACCTTTAGACTTATTAATGCATTCATTCACATGTTTCTGCATACCAGTGCTGATAACAATACCATCTGGGGAAGAGGGCTTGACTTCACTGCTGTGTTATGTCTGGTAGCAGACCTGTGGTAAATCTCATGTTTGTTTAGACTGTACTAGTGCAGTACAGTTTCAGAACTATCTTCTTCACTCTGTCCTTAGAGGCTTTCTGAGAAACCAGTTGCAATTGAAGCATTTTGTTACATGGGCTACTAACTCCTGGTAGAGCTATCAGCACTGGGTCTTGAGCCAAGATCTGTTTAGCTTTCCAGTATACATAGACAACCTTGATGGCCTTCAGACTAGAGATTTTGATGCCTACATATAGTTCTATTTAAATAATCAGGTACTCTGTAGCTTTGAAACCCTCTTGTCTTACAGATGTGGTTAGGTGTTGATGTACCAAATCATGGTAGTAAACAGTCCAAGATGCAGTTGGAGGCCATCCTGCCCTGCCCTATGCTCTGTGAACTGACCTAGCTAGGCCTTGTTCCTCTATCTGTGAATGCGTGACTCATCGATATGGGCGTTTGTGTTGGGCCCATACCAACCTTGTTTAGTCCCACAGTGTTTTGTTCGCCCCACGGAAGCAAAGAAAGCAGCGGATGAAGCCAAGATGAGGTTTGCCCACATAGATGGAGATCATTTGACGTTGCTGAATGTCTACCATGCTTTCAAACAAAGTAAGTGTGCACCTGCTTTAGCAAAATTATTCAAAATAGTTTGTGCTGCCAGCTTTTGTTCTGGGTTCCAGGGACAGATGAGAGGTGTGGGCTTGTTTTCCAAGCCATTCTGTTGTGATCTTAAATACTTTTTCGTTTTGAGTATGTAAAAGTTAAGTGCTGCTTGTCTTTGGGATGGAAGCAAACCCAAAAAATCTAGCCAAGATAATAATGTAATAAACTGATGACTGTGGAGGCAAGCCAGGCTTCTAAATCAGCACTGGGTAACCTTGGACAGAAGGAAGTAAATGTGCCTATAATTAAGAAATATTGGAAGTTTGTTATCTGACATTAATTATACCAAAATCTGCTTAATTGCTTAATTTTCAGGGAGAGCAGAGCAGAAAATACAGTGCAATTGAAGAATATGCTAATAGAACCAAAGCCTTTTTAATATAGTTAGAAATTCTATAATAAGGCCTTGGGATAGATTGTGGGGCAGATGGGTGATGCATCAACAAGTAGTATCTTAAAGCCCTATGATAAATTTTTTTCATTTTCCTCATTTTTGTGTAAGGATTTTAGGGAAAATATGTGGTACTTCTCAGCAGTATATTTTAGCAGCTTGAAAAAGATGGGAATGAAGAGGGAAAGCTAGGAAAAATGGCTACATAAGTGGTATGCTTTTTTAACAGTGACGTATCCTGGTGGTAAGGAAAAAGATTACTCTTAACTGCCAACCAGGTTAACTTGGGTGCTCCATTTGCATTTATGTGTAGACAACAGAAAAGCAACAGTCTTTTTTTTCTGAGTAAAAAGAAACCCAACTGGGTGTCTCTTTCTGCTGCAGTTTTGATCTAGAAATTTTGCATTGAAATAATCTGCCACTTTATGTGGCAATCCTAAATAAATCTATTTTCAGAGTAAAAGTCAAACAAAAGTATTCACAATTGTTTGAAACAACAGCTGAGAAAAACTAATACTAAACAACTGGGAGTTGGAGGCACCTTTTGCTTGTTTTTATTAGCTTTTTAGTGAACAGGATCTAGTATATCCTTTGAATGTGTTTTGGCGGGGGGGTATTTCTGGAAGCCACTGGTTTCATGCTCAGGTTCCTGAGGGATGGAATTATCTGGGGAATAATCTTCTGTTCAGTTTCACTGTGAAATTGAGTAGGATTTCTGGGGTTCAGGATCAGAAGATGAAATGCTGCTACTGTTTATATCTAGAACAGTATAAACCAGTTACAGATCATCTGACTTGCACAGTTCAAATGGCACAAATGCTGTGGTACTTAAGCTGTGATTCTGCTGGCTAGTGTACAAGAACTTAAGCATTCATACTTAATTTTAAATATATTCTGTAATATAAAGCACAAAAAGAACTTAAACATATTTCTTATTGTGAAACCTTCTCAATGGAAGTTAGTAATAGTCTCTGTACAGGAGATACTTTAAGTTTTGTTAGCACCGTTTTTGTTGGATTAGTAAAGTAACAAAAAATTTAGAAGAGCGTCACTTCAAAAGCAACAGAATTGGTAGGGAGAATTGGGTTTCTTGGTGTTAAACACGCACTTGGGTTTAAGGAGGGTTTGTTTTCTCAAATGCAGTGTAATTGTGTACAATCTTGTGTCCATTGCACGCTGCAGTTAAAGATGGTGCAGTGTTCCTGAAGCTGTTACATTTTACAGTGCCGATTGAGAAGATGATTTTTGTAGTTGTGGGGTGTGATTTTTTTTTTTTTTTTTTTTTTTTTTTTACCTTTACTGGTGGGGATGTTTCAGCCAAACATCAGTGATTGTATGTATATTGTGTTGGGGGGGTGGTGGTGGTGAGGGAGCTACTTTGTCCTGACCACATGCTGCCTGACTAGAAAACAATTTGGGCAAGTTACCTATAATGCAAGAAAATGACTTAAGAAACTAAATACTCTTGTCATATATGAAAGCTTGTGGATATTTTTTTTTCTGGTTCATGTGACTGATTGATCAGTTGCTGTTTTACTTAGTTGCTCTAATTGGATGAAATACTAATTTTTGATTCATGTGTTTTAATGTTGCAGATCATGAGTCGGTTCAGTGGTGTTACGACAACTTCATTAACTACAGGTCCCTGATGTCTGCAGACAATGTACGCCAACAGCTGTCACGAATCATGGATAGATTTAATTTGCCTCGTAGAAGTACAGACTTTACCAGCCGAGACTATTACATCAACATAAGAAAGGCATTAGTTACTGGGTATTTCATGCAGGTATGTATGCATCCTTGCGAGGAACATAGCTTGGTATTTAGGTGGCTTTTAATGTTAAGATGGTTATTAGAATTTATCAAAACTTTATGGATGTTAATTAAATTATATGATTCACTCTATTGCCTTAGTCTTTGTTGGATTACTTGTTTTTTGCTCCAGTAGTACATTCTTTAGGCAAATCTTACTTGGTAGAGAAGCTTTAGGCAGTCTTCCTCATACCAAAATACTGTTTCTGGCATGACTAATCAGGAATTGGCTACCAACTTCTCAGTAACTGGGGAAGGAACTTCATACAACATTTCAAGTTAACTGCAGAAATGTAGTTTTAAAATTATTTGTAGTCTGATACAAGTAGGGGAAGTGTAGCTGTATGTAAATATTAATTATATGTAGAAGGGGAGTATTTTCTTTGCGATACTTTTCCATATTTATATTTCACTTTAAAAATATATGTCACAAGTACTGGACCAGATCCGTACTCTCAAGATGTACGCTGTCTGTAACTCACTTGCCTCTTGAACCAGGACGTATGGAAGCCAGTCTTCACTGCTGCTGCCTGGTCGCTTTGCATTTCATGTTCAGCATGTCTCCAAGCTAGAATGCAGGCTGTGGCTTTTCTTTGTGTGGTGTTTCTTGTGTTTTGGTTTGGTGTTGCCTTTTTTGTTTGCTTTGGTTTTTGGTGGAATGTTTTGGTGTCATAGTCCCCTAATGCTGTGATTTTTTTCTGCTGAGTGTTTATCCCTGGGGCTAGAAAGAGTCCCTTTGCTGGCTTTTGCAGATCCAGGAGTACAGAAACTTTAATGGGAGTCACTGTGTTCAGTCCTTGCTTTCAGCACTTGTTTTCTTCATCTTTCTTGGGGATGCCTTAGCACACAATCCCTCTACACCTTTAATACTGTAAATCTTTTCAAAGACACTTTAGTCTCTACTGCTCAGGAGGTAAAGATCTGACTATACTACTCTATTCACCATACAAATATAGGCTCACATGGATGAAAATGGAATCCCTTCCAGAAGTTTCCTTGGCTTCCATGGCCCTCTGACCCAAATTGTCTTTTGGGGCTGAATCAAGGAATAGCTATGGCAAACCTATTGAAGGCATTTGGAGTGGAAGCCATTTCAGCAGTTTCTTTTCTCCTTTGATTTGTTTGAGTCCATTTTATTTTGTTTTCTTCTTTGACTGTTTAACCTCCATGATAGTGTGCTACCTGTTTGACCTTGACTGAACTCTCTCATGAATTCCATGTTGTTTTGAATAGCTTTCAGTAGAAAACTTAAAATATATATACTTAAAAGAGATGTTGTTTACCAGCAGTTGAAGTACTTAAAAATGCAGCCTGTGTGCACATTCTACTCTCTTTAAGCAGGTATTCTGGCTCTGCCATTTGGGGGCCCATGTTCAGAAAGCCCTGTAAGGAAATTCATACTTTGTTCTTTGTCCTCTTAGTACAGAGTGTGAGTAGAGTGCCAAGTCTGAGCACTTGCAAAGTGTGTGCATGCCCTGTAAATATCATAGTCTATGGGCAGCACATGACAGAATTTGTTTCTTCAAACTTCTTAAGCTTTAAATGGAGTGTTAAAACCAGTAGCGGCCCTTGTTCTGAAGTAGTTCTCATTGCCTGCATTGTTTTATACTTTGGTAATAGCCTCTGTGTCTTAAAGAGAGTCACCAAATCTTACTGTAAAAATTGTTTGGTTGATGTCAGGGTCTGTATTAACTATTAAAATAGTGCAAATTATGTAATTGTTGTTGAGTACTGTAAATTTGCCTTCAGTTGTGTGTCAGTGACTGATAAACGTGGAATTTCTGGTGGTGACACGTCTCATTACCCTTTATATTTAAATACGAACTTGAATTCCAGTAAATCCTTAGACAAGCAGAAGGAACAGTAAAATAAGTTAAAATTACCAACAGTTCTGTATACAGAAAAACTTTTGGAAGGATAGGTGCTAACAACAAGTTGAGTGTCTTACAGAATTCTTACATCCCTGGTTTCTTCTAGTTTTTGTTATGAAAAATGTTTATTGACTTTTTTCAGTAACTATTTCTGTGTCATGTATCGGAATATGTAAAATATGTAAAACAGAGCAGGAGTGGTATTTGTAGAATCTGCTCACTTAAAGTATGCCACAGAAATGCCATCTTCTCAGTACTTAAGTGCTAGATATGTCCTGCCTTAAAGGGGAGGGATTGGAATATCGTACAACTAACACATCTGTAATTTGGCAAAATAACTCACGAACTAGTGATGTAGATGATTATTTACTCAACACAAGTAGGAAAACTAAGCTTATAATTTCTAAAGTGTCAACACACGTGTAGCTGAAATAAGCGTGTGGAAAAGGCTAAGCAAAAATTATACAACAGGAAGTAAGTGAAGGAAATTGTTACAATTGAATTGGAAAAAGCAAGCAAATGCCAGAGTACCTTAAAGATGGGCTGTCTTCATTGTAGTGATTTTTTTGAGCTTGATATTGCCAGTTTTCTTAAGCTTTTTGTTGTTTTATTTCTGCTCTAGTACTGAAGGCAGAACAAGACTATATAGTTGGAAATTTAAGTCAGATTTTAAAGATTGATCAAAGTCCTGTGGTGTCTTCAAATCAAGGCTGGATGGAACCTTTTTTGGAAAACATGGCTTGGAATCACAGGATATATCAGGGTCATTAGGATGAATTTCAGTGATGTGGTGCTATACAGGAATTTAGATGTCAGCACTCCTCTTATGATCTCATTCTTACTGTTGTTCTGTCTTTGGTGCTATTATGTGTGTAAAATGGTGTATATTTTGAAGTCTTTATGTAATCAGGCTCCTACAACAATAGAAAGGTAATAAAGCCATGACATGAAGGTGGTCACCAGTGCAGTTAATGGTATTCATTTGAGCTTTACTCTGCAGGCAGAAATCCAAGCAATTGACCATGCTCCTTTGGTGCATGCTACCATTCTTGTTTCAAAAAGACAGACAAGATACAATAATTTCTCTAAGCTGTCAAGACCAGCCTGCCAAAATCTGTAGCCTTAAATCTAAAAAAAAGTTGGATCTGACAATACTCTTCCTGCTTTTGCCCTTTTGAATGCATTTGGATTGGCAGTGTTTGATTAAAGACCCCTGGTTGGGCTCTCTAGGTTCAGTGATGTGATGGAGAATACATAAGCATGAGCACGCTTAAAATTTCAGAGGAGGGTGTGCTATTCTTAATAAAATTGTGACATCCCTGAAGCCTCTGTTAGAACGTGAACTAAAAGGTTTTCCTATGGTGGCCACTGTTTCCATGAGGGTTTGTCATGTTGATAACAACCTTGTAATTGTCTCTAAGTGATCAGCAGGTGGCTTTTTTTAGTCTGCAGAGCAACCTGGGTGGCTTGGCTCTTTGTGATCCTTTGAGAGTTCTGTTTGTGTAGCTCCTCATAGTAGTCAATAGTGTTAATAGTTTTTCTCTCCACTTACAGCCCCATTGCTCATTCAGGTAGAATAATTCACAAATGTGTTGTACTAACACATGATGGACTCCTTGATGATTGCAGGGTTCAGGTGTGTATTTTGCTTACTACCACTGCTCATTGAAAAATGAGTGTGTTTGTACAATGCTGTGGTTTCTGTGGAAGCTCATGCTTTTTATGCTCTGAAAAACATCACAGAATCATCACTAAAGGATTGGTTGAGGTTGGAAGTGACCTCTAGAGGACATCTGCCCCAACCATCGCTCGTTTACAGGCACTGGAGTTCAGAGGAGTGTAGGTGCATATGCTGCCTCCCATGGGTCCCTGTTCATTCCCTTACATCGACCTTGCTGCTCACCTGAGCCCTAAATTCTTGTAGCTTTGTGATCTGGCAAGCCACTCACCCCTTTGGAGAAGCGGCAGAGCTGGCACTCAGTCAGCTGTGCAGGAACAGCTCAGGCCAGGAGGGAGCAGGAGGATGCAGTAGCTGACCGCTGGAGCGTCATGGCCTGCGGTGCAGCCGTAGCGTCACTGCGTGTTTCGTGATGCTGTTGTCATTGCTGGGCCTGAAACTCTTCACCAATCCGTGTGCTCACAACAGCACGTTATGGAATCTAAATAGGATAAGTGCTGTAGCGCAGTGTTAGCTCGGGATATAAATAAGTCACAATAGTGTGTAACCACTTAATAGAGACTTATCCCTCATATCTGTGTTCCAAGGAAACATATTTTTCTTAATTGGAGTTATTCCAGTCGCTGTCCTTCCCTTGAAATTAAGAGCCAACTGCACTTCTCCGCAGCGTTTCTTTTTCTTTGAGTATGCTTAGTTAGTTCTGAATGTTTTTTCCTTAGTTCAGAATTACACAAAATAAACAGGAAATACAGCTCTTTTCTTTTTCTTTGTCATTTATAATGATAGTAATCATATGTATTTGGGAAGACTAGTTAATAAGACCTCGCTGTCTTAATACATGTGAGTGAGACTGAGGTGCTAAAGGTAAATTGCGTTGGGTTAAATTTAACAGCGAGCTGTTTTCTAGAATGAAACCTAAATAAATGAATTGTTCTGTGGCAGATGAATGTCTCTTCTAGTCTGGTTTGCAGCTATACTGCTACTTAATTTTGCAAATGTTGGGTTGAATTGGATGAAATTAAGCCTAAATGGTTACAGAGTGCTGTTAATCTCCCTTGAAAAGAACCTCTGTTGACTCTGTGGACTTCAAGTAAGGTAACAGCGTTATTGCTAAGATCTTGGGTGAAAATTTGCAGACCATTGAAATACTTTGTTCTGCTCCTAAAACATGTTCTGGATATTAATGGCATAAAATATAAAAGGGAAGTACACTCAATGTGTTACTAAGGAGATACTCTGACTTTAAAATTTGAGGTAGCTATTGCTTTAGAAGACTTGGGATTTTAATCTACTAGAAAAAGGTGAGATACAGCAAGGAATTAGGAAAACAAGGAAGTACACAGCCAACATTAAAGGAAAGCAGCTAACCATGACCTGATAAAAAATGTCTTTCAACATCTTTCACCCATTGTCCATCCTGCTTAATCGTTTTTATGGTGTGTGTGTGTGTGTGTGTGTGTGTATATATGTAATGAAATAAGTACTGAGGTCATCTTGAATTGCCAGTATCAAAAGGTTAATTCTGGTTACCTGTTCTGTTAGATTAACTGTTCTTACCGAGGATATACTTCTAAGGATAACTGTCTGCTTCCTCACAAATCTTAATGAGCTAGGTATCGGAGCATCTCAGTGAGGGAGGCATTATTCCCTTTCATAGCGCAAGCAGCTTAGTCAGAAGAGGTTAATTGATTTTCACCAAGGTCACAGCAGAAGTGTGTTGCTGAACCTACATTTTCCAGCTCTGAACCTCATGCTGTAACGAGGCTGCTCTTACCTCTGACATGCCAAACTTCCCATTCCTACTGGACTGACGTTTTTCAGGCCACTGCGAGAGGATTTGCAGAATATATTCATCAGTAGAATTACTGCTGAAACACTGCACTAATAAGAACTTGAAAGTACAGTGTTGTGGATTTCCAGTCCCATGGTAGCTGCTGTGATCAAATGTTTGAAGCAGGTGTCTGTAGTGGACCGTGGTTGACTCTGTGGGATGTTGCAAACCTGTCCAATAGATACTCCCTTTTGATATTCTCTTTGCTTTGCTGTTGTTCTAATAATGATTCTTCTCTTTAGGTGGTAACTATTTTTGTATGTTGCTTGAATTGTGTATTAGAGTATACACTTACCATGGCAGTTAGCAGAAACATCTGGCATCTTGATTGTGTCTATAAAAAAGCCTGAATGGTTGAAGTGGTCAAGTAATGTGCCAACTTTAGATGAGATTTGAAAGTTGGGATAGTATGTTGTGTATGGAACACTTGAGAGTCGGCTTGAAATCACTTCACTTAAAAATTGCCTGTGGTAATGGAAGAATGTCATTGTCCCTAGGTGGCACATTTGGAACGGACGGGGCATTACTTAACAGTGAAAGACAACCAGGTGGTGCAGTTGCATCCCTCCACTGTTCTTGATCATAAACCAGAATGGGTGCTCTACAATGAGTTTGTCCTTACAACAAAGAATTACATCCGGACATGTACAGACATCAAGCCAGAATGGTAAGCCAGAAGTCTTAAACCAGTCATGACCTGCTGTAAAGCTCTTGGGTTTTCTTTTTTAAATTGAGGCAATTCCTTTCACTTCTCCTGAAGCTAATACTAGAGAACAGTCACAGGAACAATGATGGTGTGGACTTGAGCTCTTGCAGATGATTAAAGGTTTTATTTGTGGATACTTGTTGCTGTTTGTGGGAGCTGTGTGTGAAACTGACCTCCGTGCAGTGCGCAGGGAAATGCTTGCCTTAAATCCAGTGACTGTGGTACTCCTGGGAAGGAGCCGCTTGGAGGCGCTAGGTTTGGGGAGATGTCCTAGAACCCACTTGCTTACTTAAGAGATACCATTAGATGCCTCTGTTCTCAGGATTGAGGTCCTCTCTTTGCAATAGATGTCTTAAATTTTTCCAGAAGGATCTGAGCAGGATTCAGTGCTTTCTTAAAACATGAAGGGAAGAGGTACAACCTGTCTTGTCCTAATATTTATTTGTCAATAGCGTGTCTATTGAGGAAGTTAGAGGCCTGATCTTCTGCAGACAAGCAAAGGTCTGAATTGTCTTGTCTTTAAGGTTGTACTTAAACTGCCAAGTTACAAGCTTTGGAGACACATGAGGCTTTTCAGTTGTTGAGATCGTGCTGTTGTGCAGAAGGAGTTCATAAGCACATATACAGCCTGCAGTATTTGAATGGAAAAGATTTGAATCCTTCCTCAGCAATCCTTTTCTTGAGAAGCGCTGCATAGCCTAAAGGCAGGGTCCTATGGCTTTGATTGTGTTTTTAAGCTTCAGCCAGTTAAGGTTCAACTTTGTGTTCGTGCACAAATTGGTTTTGAGGTAGGCTCTGTTTCCTGTGGGCTTCTACATGAAGCAGCAGCTCTGACTGCAGGGACTGCTGTGACACATACTGAGACAGCAGTGAGGCCTGTGAGGGACACGTGTGTGCACACTTCTTGTGAGGAGGAAAGCATCTTGTGAGGAGGAAAGCTTGTGCGTGCTTTCTTGCCTTGGACTCCGGTGCTGGCACAGGGTGGGACCGAGATGTAAATGTGCGTGAAACTTTCATTCATCTTAGCATCACAGATGGGCTGAAAATGAAGGATAATTGTTTCCCTCAGCTGCAGAGTTTTTGTAGGATGCATCTTAAAGTTTAAGTATTAGTAACAAACTTTTGCTTTCTTGACAGGCTGGTGAAAATTGCCCCACAATATTATGACATGAGCAATTTTCCACAGTGCGAAGCAAAGAGACAGTTGGATCGCATCATTGCCAAACTTCAGTCCAAGGAATACTCACAGTACTGAATTTATGCTTTGAACTGAAGTTACTCAGAGGACAGCTTTAAGAGACGAAAGGATTCAAACAAAGTTCAAGTTGTGCTCTTCACTTTGGTTCAATAATGGCCTTTATTTGAAAGCTTTTTAATTTTTCTTTACAGTAAATATTCCATTCTGATTTCATAAATTAAACATTTATGCCTCCCTTTTGTGTTGACACTGTAGCTCATACTGGAAAAGCTAATCAATGTTTTGCAGTTTATTGAAAGTAGTTCTATATATAACAATGTTACAAGCATTTCTTTAGAAATGGTTGAAAATGCTTCTAAAAAATGTGATTATCGACCATGGTATGCATGATCGTTGTAATTGTTGACATTCCTTTTAGAAGTTGTGAAATGTTACAACTTGTGCTTATGTAGACACAATCTTTGGCCTCAGTACGAAGGTACTGACTTCAATAAAGTCTATTTATACTAATTTGGTGCCACACTATGTCAGTATTTCTGTTGCTTTGATCAGAAGGTGAGGAACCAGGTAGTGCCCCATGGAACTGCTGCTTTACTGACATGGCAGTAGTTAAGGATTTCAGTGTTGAAAGTGCAGGTACTGCAGCAGCAGGTTATGATGACTTGGATACAGTGCATGCAGTGTTGATCCCTGGCAAACCTGCTTAAGTTATGTAGGAAGTTCTTTTAAAGATGAGATGTGTGCAGATGTTTCTGGAGACTGTTTTCTTCCAACATACTCCCTAGATCTTTCTTGGACAGAGCTGTAGTTGTGTCCTGTGCAGTGCCTGTTGCCAGTGAGAAATTCCCCTGCTGGGCAGTGTTCAGGTGCAGGTGACGCAAACGAGAGCATCAGTGACACTGCAGGACAAATACCATTGTGTCACTGTAATTTTGTAGTGATTTTTAGTGAAATAACCATTTGACTGCATTTTCACTTTGGGAAAGCTTAACCTATGTGGAACTTGTAGTAAGACTTGATCAGAGGGCTGGAGCACCTCTCCTGTGAAGACGGACTGAGAGGACTGGGTTTGTTCAGCCTGAAGAAGAGAATGCTCTGGGGAGACCTTAGAGCAGCCTCCAGGACGTAAAGGAGGCCTACAAGGCATCTGGAGAGGGGCCTTTTTTGCAAAGGGTATGTAGGGATAGGTAGTGGGGAGATGCCTTTAAACTGGAAGGTCATAGATTCAGATCAGATATTGGGAAGAAGTTACTGTCCCAGTGTCTCAGCTGGTGAGGCACTGGCACAGGTTGCCCAGAGAAGCTGTGGCTGCCCCATCCCTGGCAGTGCTCAAGGCCAGGTTGGATGGGGCTTTGAGCATCCTGGTCTAGTGGAAGGTGTACCTGCCCATGGCAGAGGTTGGAACTGGATAAGCTTTAAGGTCCCTTCCAACCCAAACCTGTGATTTAACATATTTACATTTAAAAACATACTTAAAAACATATTTGGTCAGATTTCAGGAATAACGAGGTTTGACCCTTCTGACAAAGAGGAGTTGGAGCAGCTCTTTATGAGGGAAGTTCCCCCAGAACAGGAGCTTTGCACTGCTGTGCTGTGAGGTTGGAGCAACCCTAGTCTGTGTTTGCAGAGCTGGCAGCTAACCTGTTAGACTGATCTGGGACACTGATCTTTGGGAAATCCTATTTAAATCATAGCAGTTGCCTATGAAATTTCTTGGAATCAGTAATTCCAGGGTTGTTTTTTTCTTAATTGCCATTTATATAACGGGGAGAAGTTTTGAAAACTTTGTTAGCAATGCAAACAGTTATTGTGAAAGAATGTGTCTCACAACACTTGAGTGAATTTATGCTACACAGTGGGTCTGTGAGTGCCTCAGGTTTTGTAAGTGAGGGGGAGAGTCTCGCCTCCTTCAGGTGCTGTGGCATGGGTCTGGACTTCCCTGGCCTATGAAATGGTTCTCAGTAGGAAGAAAGGAGGTTGATCTGTAAGATGTTGAGCTGGATGAATTTATCTGAGCAGTTACAAGAGTGTCCATTTTAAAACATGGGGATCCTGACCTGAAGCAAACTGCTTTCACCCTAATGCTCCTAAACATGTGAGTGGTTTGGATCCCTGCCGAAAGGTACCTGGGGTCCACTCAGTATGTGGTGTTTGCTCCCCGTCCTGCCGGTGGGGGGCACTCTGTGCCATACTGGAAACTGGCTGCTCCCCAGGTACCAATGTGTCCAGTGTCTGCACAGCGTTCAGCTCAAGGATGCTGCTCTGCCGGCTGCCCGGCTCTCCTGGGCACAGTGAGGTGCAGAGGCATGGCCAGCTCTCAATGTGAAGCCCCTTGAGGACTCCAGAACCAGGTGGCATAAGCTGCTGTGGCATTGGTGTTTGCGGATGGGGAGCAGATGGCTGTGGTTGCCAGAGGAGATGACACAGGAGGGACTTGGGCCTGGTTTCTCTTTTGTATCTGTCATACGCGCAGACTGCTTAGGCAGCGACAGCTGACCTGGGATCTGTCCTTGCTATGAGCAATGCCAATCCTGCAGGCCAAGTCAGTGTCCCCTGGCAGCTGCAGTCTTCCTTTCTCCCAATTAAGCCACTGACACCTGTGTAAGCTATTGAGAGGTGCTGGGTGCACCCGTGTCACTGGTTTAATTGGAAGTTTGTCAGTGCTCCAGCTGTCAGCAGAGATGGCACAGGCCCCTTGCCTGCTCACCTCCTGGCAGCCATGGAAGGCAGCTCTGCTGGTGAGCCTGCTGCAATCTGGGAAATGACAAAGCTCAGACGTTCAGGGGATCCAGCAGATGGGACACTTGTGTTTGTCACTGACTCCCTAGAAATACTTCTCTTCCTGCAGAGCAGGCAGGTGAAGCACTTGCAAGTGCTGAAGTTTAGGGCTGAGGCGTTTTCCCAGAGGGGACCGTATGTGCTAAATCCACAGTTGTTCCTCACTAGTGATCGGTCCTGTAGTGGAGAATGGCTCTGGGGTTGGAGTGTGTAAGGGGTTGGGGCTGTAACATAAGGACTTGCTTAAACCACTATGGGTACCTAAGTGCTACTGTGAATTTCACTGTGTTTTTTAATGTGACTTTGGAGTCATGTAGCAGTGGGAGTGAGTTATCCAAGAAATAACTGTCCCTTCCTGAAGGACTTTTGAAAAGGACAGCATAGCTTCTCTGAGAGATGTTTCGTAGGTCCTGAAGGGAAAACTATCGGGAGCTCTCCTCTTGCCTACAGCTCCTGAGGGATAGACCAGATGCACACAGAGTAAGCTGGGTTTGAGAACAGCCCTGGGGTTTTTGTGAGTTAAGTGTTGAAAGGCAGAACCTCATTGCCATTTTTCTGGTGGGAAACCTTTAAAAAGGCTGCCTGGAGAAATGAAAGGAGACCGAGAAGGCAGTGTAGGAGTGAGGCTGCTCTGTTTGCTAGAGTATGAAGGTCTCCGCTTCCCTCAGTTAAAACAGCTGCAGCCCTGCGCATCACCAGAACTTTGGGTTTGCCTGCTTGTGCTGTGGACTGCAGTAGGTTATGGGGGAGATTGGAAACTGCAAAATACACAAGAGTTTGCTCACAGCTGACTGAAAGGTCCTGTATTCTTTGCTGGCCTGTGGAGGTGCCTCACCTGCTCCTGCTGACCGCAGCTGTTTTCTGCATTCCCTGCGTTGCCAGTCTCACATCAAATGTGTCCAAACTGCTAGGGAGGGTGTGAGTGTGGCTCTTTTGGAGCGCTGAGGGATTGCTTCCATAGGCTTCATTGGTTGTTGGCTCTGGAACAACCTACAGGGAGAAGCAATGCTTTGTTATTACAGTGTTTTTTCCATTTTTTTTTTTTTTTTTTTTTTAACCAGAGAAATTCAGGTGTGTTTTTGAGAATGCAAGTTTATATCAAATAAAGTGTTTATAGTGTTGGGGCTTTTGAAAATACAGAGTGGATTAGATGATAGGAAAATAGTACAGTGAAAGGAGTCTATTTTTTTGAAAGGAGGAGAGTCTTCTGTCTTGATTGTGCTTCTGTATAATACCTCAAAGCTGTAAAGGGCTAATATTGATGTGAGGTAACAGTCTAGGTTTGTTAGCTATGGAGGTAGTTACAGTACATAAGTACATAAAGCTGTGTTTAGGTATGTATATAGTAACGTGAGGACAGAATTGAGCAGTTGTACTGTGTTTAGATTTGTAGGGATTTTATAGCATTTAGAGTTTTTGTCAGAGAAAAGAGTAAATCGTGACTTTATGCTTTGCTGTGTCGATGCCATAAACCCTCTGGGAGATGCGTACACACAGTGGCACAGGAGGCAACCCTCTGGGGGCTGCAGGGGTGTATCCCTGTGTGGCACCTCTCCTCGCTCCCTGCGGCTGGAGCTGTTGGTACGGGCCAGCCTCTGTTAGTACATTCTGTGTTGATGCACTCAGCTTCGTGGTTTCTGATCACCAACCACCTCTCTGTTTGGATGAGGCTTGTGCAACAGCAGCACTTTGTGATGTGTCATGTTCAACCTGTGCTGCTCCATGGTGCGTCTCAAACTGCTAATTATTTGTCATACGAAATGCAGCTTAAAGCAAATGCACTGAGATTTGCTTTCAGTGTGTCATTTACAAAGATACCTTAACAAGAGTCACAGGCAAAGAGTTTTCCTTCCACCCAGTCAAGCTGCAGTTATTAATTTGTAATCAGATTGCCATTGTTTTCTTCATTTGCTGACAGTTTAGCAATAGAAAACCAGCCTGCACCATGATGCTAGATACATCTAAAGTACAGGAGTTTATTCACTTGCTGTAATTTGTGAGGAATAGCCATTTATCTTGCTTTTCCAACAGCTGAATGTTTTAATAATAAACATTATACAAGTAAAATCTTGTATCGGTACTCTGTTGACCATTTAAAAGTATTTAACTTCAGGACTATGTATGTGATGTAAGATTTATGTGAAGCGGGGGGGGGGGGGGAATGACCTACTTGGTCAACCTGGCTCATTTTTCCACTCATACCTTTTACACTGGTAGCTTGCTTCCATGGTGTGCTTCATAGAGCTGTTCCCAGACAAAACTGGGCATCAGTCTCCAGTAATATGAATGTCAGATATCCTTGAGCTTGAAATAAGCAGCTTCAAAACTGGGATGAAACTGGTATATGAGAGTGTTTGCTCCTTTCTTCATTGCTCCTTTAGCAAATGCCAAGCTCAGGCTGCCTGTAATTCACACTGATGCATTCGAGAGAAGTAGTTGGTTTCCAGGAGCTCCCAGCTTCCATATTGAGGGGATGAAGTGAATGTGGTAACAGCAGTAATGTTCCTTTGGCAGCAGGAGCAGATGAGTTCTGCCGATCTGATTGGGGGGTGTTCTCATTTTGCAGTTTTTACTCCAGTGAGGCAGTTTCTCAGGAACACTGAATGTATGTTGGACAGGTGATAAAATACTTTGTGTACATCTTGGCTCTGAGTGATTCTTTAAGCTTTTTCCAGCTATGGAAGCTATGCAGTAGTTATGTTGTATAGAAGAATAAACCATAGTACAAATTCATGTTGATAATAAATATTTCCTGTGGCTCTAAACATGTATTATTTTGGGTTGGTCTGATTCTTTAAGCTGATGTAGGCTCTCGCCTTCCATTTGAAACCAGTGTTTATTTGGTAAGTGTATTGCAGAAATGTCCCCACCTCATCACTTCCAGCAGCGTAACCAGGAAACCTCAGAGCATCATATGCTTAGTGGGCTCCATGGAGCGAGTGGGTGCTGGTGGACCCATTCCTTGCCTGCTTTGTCTGTTCACATATTCAGTTATGTAGCCAAACCCTTTCTGCTTGTATCAATAACCAGTTTTATTCTCAGAAACATCAGCCTTTTCAGCTATCTGAAGGTGCTCTCAAAATTGTGTGATTTTAAAGAATTACAAACTAAATTTGACCTTTCAAATCCTAGAATGGTATCTTTGAGGTTGTTCCAGTTTGCAGGTTGAGTAACGAGCAACTGATAAGCCTTTTACTGTGACAGGGACAGTATCGTTGTTCTAAAAATACTAACACACTGTGAACCTTTCCCAAAAGGCTGCAGTTTGTGCAGGAGCAGCAGCAGGTTAAAAGCAGTGCGAGTCACGATGTGCTTCTGGTGAGCAGCGAGCTGCCCAAGAGGGCACTGACAGCTTTGTTCCAGTGAGTTACTGCGTTACACAGTATAATGGAAGTAAACTTAAATTACTGCTACTTTTACCTACTTTAAAAAAAAAAAAAAAGAAAAAGATTTGATTATGAGCAGAAATCAAGGGTAAGAGTTGGCAAGAATTTAACATTTCAGCTTTAATGTTCACAACAATATGTACCCTGTTTGTTGAAAGCAGACGTTTCATTTTCAGTAAATTTATGGACAGTGAACAGCTTCTCCCTGTAAGCAAGTCGGTGTTAAAGAAAAGCTCACACAGCAACAGAAACAAGAGCATTTTGGATGTTAGACCAGGTTTGTGCTTTACATGTTTCTGCGCTAAAGCTCCTTTTGGCCTCACTGCTCTGTGCACCCCAGCACTCCGTTCTGATGTCTGTTCTGTACATTCTTGAGCACAGCCAGTGTGATGTGAGAGGGTAATGAGGCGGTAGAGGTGGGATTTTTCTGCAGCCTAGAGAAATCCTGCTTGTTTCTGGAGAAGAATTAGGGAAGGAAAAATGAATAGGAAAATATTCCATTGTATGAAATGATAATGGCCTACTTCGTGATCTCCTTCATAATCATATTTGCTCTTCACAATAATTGCCTGCAATGAGTATTATTTTTGCAAGTAAAGCTTAAGAATCCAACTGTTTGTAGTCTACTGGCTTGATGTGAGACTCGCATTTAGATCTCTTGTTAGATGCAGGGAGGTTTCAGAAATGAATTTGCTTTTTTTTTAGCAGTCTCTTGATAAAACTAATTTGATTACAGGAACAACTTTATCAGTCCTGGGCTGTCTCAACTCAGAACAGAACTTCCTAAATTAGCAACAAAAGTCAGCAGCAAAGCTTCGTTCTTGCTGCTTCCAAACCCTCAACATTAAAACAGTAAAAGTTTGCAGAGACATTATAGTTGTATTCACCTGATCATCCTTTCCCTTGATTTGAGGTGATGGTTAACAGAAAGTCCACGTGCTTACAAACTGCAGTACTATGTCTGTACAAGAGCCTGCCTGGGTTTTCTCCTGGTGAGGTTTGTTTTTATTAATTGGATCAAACAGGATGATGTCACCAAAGAAATCCAGAGTTAATGATCTGTCAAATCCCTTTGAAATATCTATCAATTATTTCTGAGGGTTTGCTGCCTCTTTGTGGCATTTCTTGTGTAAAAATGGAATTCTGTATTGATCAAAGCTCTTCCTGGGATTGTGCACAAGACGGTGAAATGCAATTTCCCCAAGTTCTGCAGTGTGCGCCTGGGAGGCTTAATTCCTCCCTCCTCCATGTTCCTCCCTGCACAATACAGAGATAGTACCAAAGGAGTAGCCAAGTGATTTTTGAATGTCTGTAATTCACTTTGTGATGAGGAGGTGATACCACAGCTTTGGATAATGTGCAGAATAGGGAAGCCTCTTACCTTTCTCATTATCTAAGCGATGGCGAGACCTTGTCATGCCTTTTGGTACCTTTGTTCTTAGAAATCTTTACCATGGTTAATAAAACAGTGGTGAATCTATTCTGTTTATATCCATCAGTATTTTGCTGATGATCTGCATGTATCTGGAAGCAGGCAGAATAGCTGTGGGGGGTTTCTCAGATGTAAAGATACTCATGCTAGAGGCAGGGACTCCTGGCAATCCAACTGTCTTGATTCCTGCTCGTTTGGCTTATTTAGGGTTTTTTCCCTCTTTGATTAGTTCCTTCATAACTATAATCACAGAAATGTTATTTTGGGGAAATTATAACCTGATAGGGTTTAAGTAATTTATTTAGATTGTTAATTGGTGGTGAGACTCTAAAAGTTATGAGCTACCTCATAAGTTCATGCCTGCCTATGTTTGAATGGCACATACTCGCTGTTATTTATAATTTTGGGAGTATTGAACTGATGGAGATTACTCATGTTGAAAAGCTGCTGGAAGGCCCGAGGTAGGAATTAAATGCTCATAGTGGCTTCATTTTGTTAGCAGTCTCATTGAAAATATCTTGCTTGCAGGACAATCAAACTCATCAGTGTTCTGCTCTTCCACTTCAGTAGACAAATTTTAATCAGTGGCACACTTGATCTTGCAGAATTCAAGGAAAATAATTTCCTGTATTTCTGAGATGAGCAGAATTTCATGTAATCGAGCTTTTAAACTCCTGGCACTTCTTTTTTCTTTCTTTCTTTTTGAATAATCAGCTTTGCTTCATTCATTGCCTATTTCACGTAACTTCAATTATCGAGATGACCCAATGCTTAGATGGGATTAGCTCATGGCTGAAGAGCAAGCAGCAGATTCTGGACTCAGGCAAGGCAAATAATAGACTGAGGGTGAGATCAAAGCATTTTGAAAAATGTCCTGTTTTCTCTGGGCTGTAGATCTGCAATTGGCCTTTGCATTTAGGTGGCTTTAGAGAGCCTTGTTACTCATTTCTGATGGTTTCCTAACAGCATTTACAAAAACTGCTCTTACACTGTCCCTTTCCTTGGAGCTGCCATCCTATCTCAGCAGTCAGCAGTTTTCCTTTTATCTTTTGTATGAAGAAGATCAGCATATGCACTCTTCACCATCTAGCAAACTTTTATGAAAATGAGTTTTATTCCAGGTCTTTGTGGTTTTCTTCAAGACTCTGAACAGCCTGGGCTCAGCTCTGAGAGGGAGATGGTGAGTGCCAAAGCCAGTGCCAGTTACTTCTTTGATGTAATTCAACTTTGTGAAATAAGGGTAAAACTTGCCTGTGCAGTAAGCGAGCAGTAACCGTAAGTACAAGATGGTGTAACAGATTTCAGCAGTAACCAACAATCATCTAGTATCTCATTACCGTCTGCTTTAATTGCAAGGACTGCTTCTTTGAGCGTGTCTTCTTTCACCGTTGACAGCAAAGACACAGTACTGCTGCTTTTCCTATGAGGGGAACAAGCAGGTGTTAGTCACTTAGCTTAGTGCACTACTTGAAAGTATTTAAGTATTGTGGCTGTAGGTACAATCATGAGTTCTGACAGAACAGAACTTCAGAAAAGCTGGCACTGATACGTTCCTATACCCCAGCATCCCGTGGATGGGAAGTATCTGCTTTCTCCATTTTGATCAGGGACATTCAGTTTTCTGAATGCAATTTTCTTTCAGGAGAACCTTATATATTTGGAATGGTGGTGTGTAATTGAAGTTTGGGAGCAGTATTCTGGGATACTCTAGAAAAAGCTGTACTTTGTTTAATCTTGCTCTGTTATACCAGTACTGGAAAACCTGCACAGTTCTTGCAGCTGAGGCTAATGAATCCAACATGCGGAAGCTGTTCTGGGAGCTCCAGGTCTCTCAGGTAGCTTAGTGCTGGACTCTCATTCACGTGAAGGTGAAAAAAAGCCACCTGGCTTTCAGCTAGAGTACAGTGAAAAGCCAGTGAAAAAGCAGAGCACTAAAATGATGTTTTAAAGGTGAACATGGTTGCTGTGTTCTCATCCACTGGTGGCTCCTTTCTTGGTTACGTTAATTGTACATTTTTGTATTATCGACACGAGTTATCTGAAAGTTAAATAGAAACCTAAACACGCTGGAATCACCACTTCTGCTGTAAGTAGGTTTTTGTTCCTTTAGGGCTAATTGCTTTTATAAACATTGGCTGACAATGTTGCTTGACTTTTCCAAGGGTCTGGTACTTGAACTGTTGATCTCTTCAAACATTAGAAAGATGTAATACCTGGCTCCAGAGGTGTTCGTAAAGCAAAATGAAATAATTTGATAGAAGGTGCTAAGGAAGCTTTATGTATTAGGCTAATAGAAAACCTATCAGTGGACTTTTAAAGCCTTTCCTCTTCAATTTTAATGGACTGTCTTAATTGACTTTAAAAGGCTTTTATGCACTTATGAATTGGCTAAGTAGAAATAGTCTTCTTTTTTTTTTTTTTCCCACCTGCAAGTAAGATACAGGGACGACTTCTAAGTTTATTTATAAGATATCTGCTATTTATAAGATATCTGCTATTCTATGCCTTTGCCCTCTGAGAAGGGATTTTCAAGTAATGACGTCTAGGAAAGTCAGGAATAAAACCTGTTACATGCGTCTGCTAATGCTGAGAATTTGGTAAGAGGAAAAAAAAAAAGGGACAATGGTAAATAAAAGAATAGCACCCACGGGACATTTTGAGGTATTTATGATCACAAGTTTTAAAAATACTGGAGGCCACAGCACTGGGTTCAGATGCTACACTGTTTGTAGGAGAGACACACAAAACAAAACATACAGCTATGGAGTATCACTTTGTGTTGCAGAATATTAATTTAGAGGCTATGGCTGAGTTGCATCCTGATCCCTGTGGGACTGTTCTGATACAAATCTGTCTGCTTACATGGAACATGCAAGTTGAAGACAAATGTCTTTTCTATCTCAGATTCTGCATATGCATGTCAAACCCAAAACCTCTGGAAGCCTTGCTTTTCAGGGAATCTCTTGAGATATCCTTCCACATAAAGAAAAGAAAGATTTGTTCATGATGCTCTGGCTTTTGCCTGCAACAGTTTACTCAGAGAGGTGTCTCCCAAAACTTGACACTTTGATACCAGATCTATTATTGGCTCAAACAGCTGTCCTTGGTTTTTAGTCTTCTCCTAATCCATGTTGTGGTTTAACCCCAGCCAGCAACAAAGCACCACACAGCTAGTCATTTGCTCCCCCAGTGGTAGATGGGGGACAGAACTGTAGAAGTGAGAAAACCCATGGGTTGATATAAAGACAGTTTAACAGGTAAAGCAAAAGCCACAGACACAAGCAAAGTAACACAAGGAATTTATCCACCACTTCCCATCAGAAGGCAGATGTTCAGCCATCTCCAGGAAAGCCAGGGCTGCATCACATCTAACGGTTATCTGGGAAGACAAACACCATCATTCCAAACATCCCCCCCTTCCTTCTTAGCCCAGCTTTCTATGCTGAGCATGACACCATATGATCTGGAATATCTCTTGGGTCAGTTGGGGTCAGCTGTCCTGGCTGTGTTCCCTCTCAACTCCTTGTGCACCCCCAGGCCTTGCTGGTGGGGTGGATTTGTGGAGCAGAAAAGGCCTTGGCTGTGTTAAAGCACTGCTCAGCAATAACTGAAACATCCCTGAATTATCAACACTGTTTTCAGCACAAGTTTAAAGCATAGCCCCATACCAGCAAATATGAAGAAAATTAACTCTACCCCAGCCAAAACCAGCACAGTGCAGTAGCCTCAGGGGAATGAGGATGTACTGTCTGTGAGAAGACAAGACCAGCTTCAATTTGAAAGCTTCACCCTGATGCACCTTATTCCCATAGCAAACAGGCTTTGCAGGTAACACCCTTCACTCCCAAGAAAACAGTTTCTGGTTTATTTAATAGACTTTGAAAGTCTTCAAGCTGAAATCATGGAAGCAAAAACGAAACTAAATTAAATTCTAGACTGAGTTTAACAAGATGCCTTTCTAGGTGCTCTGCTGTCCTTTACCTAGTACTCTGGCACATCTTAAGTCCACGGTATTATGCTGTGTGTGTCTCTGTAGAGATTTAAGTAATTTTCTCTGTTCCATCTGCACCAGGTCTTTCTTTCAACACAGATGGAGTATTGATGATTATCCTGAGGTTACTTCTGTTGTTCAAACATTTCCTGGATTTTGCTGTTTCCTCCAGCCCCCACCAATCCGTTTTTTTTCCAAGTTCCTTAAAGAGTTCATTTTATCTCCACTTCTTCTAGTCCACAGGACTGAATACAGCATTAGCATCTTTTCTATGGAGCTGCTAGCACACTCAGGATATCAGACAATGGTTATTTGTGGATTTTATTATGTTTGGTTACGCACATTTAGGAATAGAAATAACATACAAAGGTTTTTTGCTTCATCACCAACATCACAGTGATGATGCCAGTGTGCTAAATCATGCGGTAGACAAATAGGTCATTAGCCACTTCAGCAATGGCTGGTTGACTGAAAACTTGTACACATGGGCTGGAGGAGCAATACATAATGCTATAAATAAGTGTTCAGATCTCGTTTTGCTGCTAGCAGAAGTGTGCTCTCCAGAGGCCCTGAATAGGTTCTGAGTAGTTCTCAACTATAAGAAAAGACTACAGCTGGATCTCCATTAGTAACCGGTCACTGCGCCATTAAGCTTAACTTCCTACCAGTGACCTCCTACCAGTTGCCTCTCCCAGGGCAACCCTCTGAACTTCAAATGAAGAGATTCCGAGCTAGAGCAAAGGGTTAACAGCAGAGTGAGGAAAAATGTGTGAAGGAAAAAATACAAGTAAACCCCACAAATATCTAAGAACCTATCATCTGCTTGATACTTATAAAGAGCATTGCATTGGTAGGGCATATAGCATGTCTGTCTCTAGAGGAGAGGAAGTAGGGAAAATGCCACCTACTGAAGTGTATCAATATGTCAGCTATTGGAGGGGAGAAATAAAAATAATAATAAAAAAAAAAGAATAGAAAGGAGAAGAGTAGGATTTTCACTTCAAAACAGGAACTTTGGCTCAAACCACGTAATTTTACAGTGCAGACTTTACCTGCACGGAATAAGTAGCTCCGAGGTCAGGCTATCCTGGAGTGCTGTCGGGATGGAATGCACCAAGACTTAAGATGAAATATGCAATATCAAGTTGCTTAAAGTTTTAGAAGCAAGATGCTTTGAACGCTGACCCCTCAGAGGGAAGGGAAGGAAACAATTCAGGAAGGATGGTGAAGTACAAAGGAATTTTATGCCATAATTGTTGCTGTCTGAAAAGTTGAAATAAATTCTTAAACTGCATGAAATTTTGTGGGCCACTAATGAGCAGTCTTAACAGGCAGAAGTGTCTGAAGGAAAATGTTGCAGTAATTTGAGAAACAAATCCTTGTGGACAGAGTAAACATCTTGTTTCTGATGTAGCTTCCATATTCTGTTGCTGGAAACTTTCCTGCTGAATTCTAACCTGCAGAATGAAAGGCTCTTTGGCCTCATACAGAACAGAGCTGACTGTCACAAAGGTTCCTCTGGATGATGAATTCAGGTGTTCTTGGCTAGCCTTCATTCAGACAAAACCAACTCACATCAAGAAGCTGAGTTTCTACTACACTTAAGTGTGCTTCATGGCATTCCATGCTCATGCCACATTTGGAGACTCAAGAAAGTAAGATTTCCTCAACAAATAGAATGGCCAAAGGATTCCATAGGTATTACTAGGTGGTGGTTTCTTCCTTCAAATAGGCAGCGGGCGAGTGAGGAGCTTCAGTGGGCCTTGGGTCAGAGTTATGGCAGAAAATTGCCTCCAGGCATCGGAACATGTTCCTGGGAAGTGGTGGATTCACCGTACCTGGAAGTGTTCAAAAACTGAGCAGGTGAGGCCCTCAGTGACATGGTTTAGTGGTGAACTTGGCAGTTCTGGGGTAATGGTTGGACTTGATGATCTTAAAGCTCTTTTCCAACCTAGTTGATAAAATGGCCTGTTATGACTGTGCTGCTCAACAAACCACTGGCCCTCCCAGTTATGATCTGGTAGCAAAACTAGTATTTTTATAAATGAAAAGCTTATATTCTTATCTGAACAATTATTCTGAAAAAAACCCTACTTACATTATTTGCTTTTTATATTTATTTTAGTTTTGTGATATCATTATTGGTATCATCGATATCATCAGTGTCAGATGAGGAAAATGTTCCCCTGTAAGAGGACTGTGCTTGAGGTGCTGGGTTTGCAGTCAGGGTAAGGAGTACTCAAGAAACATGGTCAGCGTAATCCAATCCCTGTCTGCTAATTGCTCGGCAAACACTTTAAAATCATTATATTCAGTGTGACTTCGCTGTGTCCGACGAACCCTGCGGGCGGCTGAGGCGCCGTCCTTTTCGCTTCCCCTGCGGGACGAAGAGGTTTCCTGCTGACCCGGCTTCGCGGGCTGCCACAGGAGCGGCGGGAGGGGGAACGCGTCCCCCGTGCCACTACCGCGATCACTGCACGCTTAAAGGAAATAATAACAATGAAGAATCCGCTCCTGGAAAACGGGGTGCTGAGAACGCGCCCCAGAACGGGGCAAGCGAAGGAAACGGCACTTGGCAGGGTGGGGGCCCGTCGCCGACTCTGAGGTGAAGTTTCCCGCGGGCGGGTGAGAGGCGGTGTCCCGGCCCCGCCCCAGCTCCGTCCTTCCCTCAGGCGGCGCCGGGGTCACACCTGCACCTCACACGCTTCGCGGGCCCCGGGGCGCGTGTGGAAACCCAGCCCCAACTTTTCACCGGCACGGTGCGGCGCGGGGCGGGGCGGGAAGGCCGGTCCGCGGCCAGGAGGGCGGGCTCGCCCGCAGCGGCGCTGCCCCGGCGCGGCGGGGGAGGACGCGTGTCGCCACTTGCCAGCTCCTTCCCCGCCGCGGTGCGGTGGCGGGTCGTGCCGGCTTCCCCCCCCCCCCCCCCCGCCTCGTTTCCCCGCGCGGTGCCGGTGCCGGTGCCGGCTGGGATGGCGTGGCGCCCCGGCGCTGCTGACTCGGTGCCGGGGTCCGTAGCACAGCCTGTTCCCGCCGGCAGCAGCGGAGGGAGCGCGCGCACGTGACGCCGGCCCCGGCGCCTCCGTGCCCCCGGGAGCGCCGCGCGCAGGCATCCGCGCTTCCCTCGCTCCGCTCGCCCGACCGCGCTCCCCCCCGTCCGCTCCGCGCCAGGCGCAGCCGGGGCAGCAGCACCGCCGGCAGCGGCGATCCGCGCAAGAAGCCAGAGTTTGTGGAGGCTGCTGCGTGCCTTCCCGAAGAGGTTTTGCGCCCGGAGGATGGCTGGCTGCGGGCTGTCAGAAGACGCTTGCTTCTCCTCCTTCTTTTACAACTACACCTCCTCCTGGGAGACCTCCTACAACCAGGTAAGAGGCGGCCGGTGCCGCCAGCCGGGCTCCCCGGGGGAGGCGAAGGTGGTGCTAGTGTGTGCCGGAAGGGTCTGGAAGTGTTTCTGTTCCACGTATGGGGGAGTCGGCCGAGAAGAGAAACGAGGGAAAAGAGCTTTTTACTGTGTGGCTTTCAGCCCCCTTCCCTCCGCCTCCGCCCCTCCCGTGAGGAAGAGGAGCGGGAGGAGGGCTGAGGAGCGGGCTGCGCGCTACCCTGGAGCAACTCGGGGCGCAACAAGGCAACTCGAGCAGAGCGTCCCCGATCCCGCCTTCGGCTGCGCTCACCGCCGGCTCGGTGCGCGGAGCGTCCCCGTCCCCGCCGGTGCGAGGGGAGCCGGCTGGCGAGCGGCAGGCTTGGTGCGAGAGGGACCCACTCTCTCTCCGAAATGGCCGCGTATGCGTTCAGCCTCGTAATTTCGGGTCCTGCCTAGGTGGAAATAGTTAGGTTTACCCCTCTCTCTTTCTTGTTCAGACCCCACACCCCCCTTCACGTAGTTAACTTTGATGACAGTGCAGTGCGGAGCGCCCAGCCGGGCACCGCCGGCTCCTCCAGCCGGGTCGGCCAATGCTGCCCGCGGGGGGCGGCAGGCGAAGTGCTGCGGGAGAGCGGGGCGAAACCAGAAATCGCGCCTCAGAGGCAGAGAGCTATTCCGGGAGCCTCCAAAGCGGCTTTAATTAAACAACTGTTGTCGTCTGCTGCCCCCGGTGCTTGTCTGGTGAAAGTCTACAGGCAGCTGTCATCGATAAACTACATCGGTGTGTGTGTGGAAGGAAGGAAAGGGGTTCTGGTGCTGGCGTGATAGGAAAAGTTGAGCAGCGGGCGGGAGGCTGCCCTGGGCTGTGGAGGCGGTGGTGTCCTCCCGGGGGCAGAAGAGCCACTCGCTGCCCCTGAGGCAGCGAGGGGTTGCGGGGGGTGGGGTGGGTCGGCTCCCGGCTCCTTCCTTGCTCGGGGCAGCGCCCGCTGAGCTCATGGAAAACCCGCGGCCCCGGTTTCCAGGGAGCTGAGATCCCCGAAGGGGCAGTTGCCGGTTTAAGGTTACACCTCACGGCGAGGGGTCTTGGAACCTCGCGTTCCTCCCTGCCCCCGGCAGTTGACGCCGCCTGAGCTGGGGGGCCAGGCCGCCGCGGTGGGGCCCTGGAGCCCTGACAAACTGGGTCGTCTCTTGAAGCAGTTGAATAAATAGCGGTGTCCCGGGTGCGAGCGGACACCAGCCGGGCCCATCCCGGAAGGCACCTCGGCTGCCCGCCGAGTCCGCCGCCCCAGTCTCCGGGAGAGCCTTCCTCTCAGGGAGCGAGCGAGGCTCGCTGGCGCTGAGGAGGGGCTCCCGCGGGGCTCGCCGGTGCCTCCCGGCTCGGTGAAGTGTCAGTGAGCTGCGGCGTGGGCTGGGTCGGGGCTTACCGCGAGCAGTGGGTTGGGGCGGCCGGTGCTGCTGCTGGTGTGCGTTTCCCTGCTCATACCGAGCCCACGCACCGGTGCTGGTGTGTCTGTGTGAGCAGAGAACGTACATCGTTATCCTGCTAAATAGGAGCCCGTGCAAGTAACTGTGATTTAAGAAGGGCTTATGGCTTGTATCAAAGGCAGGCAGTCATCGAAGACTCATTTGGAACCATCAGAGGAGGAAAATGGTTAGGAACGCAGACAATACAATCAGGTTTAAACCAGTTCCTTTATCTAAAGTTAGTTTCATTCTGTAGCAAAACAGTTCCGTGAAAGAATGTCATTGTGAAACCTATCGTTCCCTCCATTTCTTTTCAGGAGAGCAAGCCCCTATCACAATGGAAGCAGGGAGAATTACTGACAAATCCAGAGTTGATCTATTCTAAATACCAATCTTGAACTGTATCTGAAGAAAAACGGGGGAGATAATTCAGGATGCACAAGGTCTATTTATAGAAGGACTATATAAACTGTAGGATATATACACAAAGTTGAATTAAATATGCATGATTAGGAAGGGAGTTTGGAAGGAGAAGGTGTAATCACTATATGGCATTACAACAGGAACAGATGAGCTTGCAAGACTTTCCAGGGTGAAGATGAGAAGAATTTTTAAGACGCACATTCTTTCTGGTGCTCAAGGCTCCTTTCTATTTTCATCTTTTGAGTATTACGTTAGCATTTGCATCAGTCACATTCACCAGCTGAGGATTAGCACTAGATGTTAGTCTGAATATGAAATCAAAATGAATATTGGATTTTCCTGCAAATAGATTTTTCTTACAAGTTTTAACACTTAAAACGGCAGAGTTGGCTTCAATTTGACAGTCAGCCATATTCATGTTTGTTTGTTTTAACCTGAATTGCATCCAGGAAAAAGAAGTAAGAGCTTGCAAACCATTTCTTCTTGCTAAATATAGCAATGTGGCTGAAATAGAATTTGTTTTGTATATTCTGTTTAAAACAAAACAGCAAACAGAAAAACTTTAAGACAAAGTGCTGAGATGAGAAGAGGGGTTGACTACTGGAAATATAGGTTTTTATTCCTAGATCAATATGATGTGCTCTCAGCATCTAGTGTGAGGTAAAAGGATCCCCTGTATAGTATCAGTAGCGGTTCAGCTAGAGCTTACAAAAAGAAGCTTTTCGTGGCATCTCAAGACGTTAATGAGAGCATAAGTAACCAAATAAAGCTTAATGATGGAAACAGTCAGGTTAATGTGAACAATGTTTTCTTCTGGAAGCATAATATACTATCTGACAGTTTTGAAAGCATGTATTTGCTTTATAATTTGGGAAGGTTGAGAGATGCCTTTCAGCTTACATTTTTGATGCATTATTGCAGTTCATTTTTAAGGACAAGATCATATGCTTGATTTGTTGCTAATGTTCTTGGAAGGAACTTTTCCCATTGCATATTAAATTCCAGAGTGCATCACAAGAAAAGCTTGTATTGGAAAAATTATGTCTAGAAACTTGATGAAGTCTGTTTTGAATGTATTTCTGAGACAGTCTTCCAGAAAATAAGGCACTATAATAGTTACAAATAAGATTTTGCATTACTAAGGAGAACTCCAAAAGGATTGACTGTCATTTTTTACAGTTATTTTCATACAGGGACTAAACCGTTATGCAAAATTCTAGACTAGAGGAACTTGTAGACTTAAATCCTGAAAACTATGAGTTGTGGTTGCATAAACTTACCTGTGATGTTATGCCAGTGGGTGTAAACCTAAGGTGAAGGAATATCCAGCAGATTAATTCTCTGATCTGCATTTTTAGACTATCAATAAACATTCTACTTTTAGTTCTTTTGTGAATACATGTTTGCCAAAAATTTCCTGAGTGTATCTTCTGGTTCACTGAGATTCTCTTTGCATCCATTTCTTAATTAGTAGTCATGAGCAAAGAACAACTATGGCTAAGTACTGCAGAAGAGGTATTCAGCCTTGCAAGAGCAGTAATATTCTTGGGCATAACCTGTCCATGCTGAACTGGCAGCATTATTTGTATTAATTATTTTCCACTCTCCACTCCAGAACTGGCTACGTTGTTATGTTACTAATCTATATGGTGGGGAAGTGCTTGAAAATCATTTGAAATGTAGTTCATGAGTGAAATCCTATGATTAAGGCATAAATCTGGATGCTAACTTTAATTTGATCTCAGGAAAATCCCTGCTGTATAGAAGTAAAATGAGGGGAGTGTGCTGCCTGGTTACTGCCATTATTTCAGAGATTTCTCCCTGCAGTGCTCAGCTGAGGGCTTCTTACAGGCACCAGCTCTTTGTCCTGTATTTTTGAACATGGCAGTACGTTATACAACAGTTCTTTCACAGAATATATTCTGTAGATAGAAGTAAGTCACTGAAAGGTAAACTAAGAGCCAACTTTGTGGCTTGGCGTTTGGTCTTTACATATGCAGGGACAAAAGCTCCAATTGCCAGTATTTTTGGGGATCTCTCTACAAGTTTTTTTGGGAGAGCTGGACTGAATGTAGTATGTTGCTTTTATGCATTTTATTCTTTTAGCTGGAGTAAGTCCAATGGCCATTTCTATTTTCATCCATAGCCAGTGGGACTTTTTGACTTATTTTTGTTTCCATGGTTTCTGGATTTATTTTTTCTTTTTGGAGTGGTTTTTTGGTAGTAGAACTTGGTGTCTGCGGGTTTGGAAATATGCCAGATGAGTTTGTGTTAACATGTACAGCATATACTGAATATGTATGTGCATGAGATGTTGAATGGAAGATACTCTATCAATCTGCACAAGATTGGGCAGTGCACATTATGATTTAGGTAGCCCTTTTTCTTTAATGGAAAAAGACTCAGTTGATAGTTGTACATGGTTTGGCTGTGAAAATCATTGGAACAAACCCATCACTCACCTTCAGTTATGTTTTAGCAAAGCTTGTAACATCTCTGCAAATTAAAAAGACACTGGTAAAATGGAATTAGTTAAGAAAAAACAGTGATCTTGGGTTAGTATTGACAGAAAACACTTGGCAATTAAAAAAAAAAGTTAATCTTGGATTTTAAATTTTCGTTACTCTTCGATATCCAGTGGTTGTTGTGTGCCAGTGCACAAAGCCAGGGAAATGGAACACAGTAAAAATGAAAGTGAAACTCAAGAGACCTATTTTCTTGGCATCCCAGCAAAAGATAAACCGTAGGATAATGAGGAGGTTAGAGTTCAATAAAAGAGGTAATAGACTTAAAATATAAATTGCTAAATATATTTCTCTTTCTCTCAGAGATTAATGGCTCAGTTGGTCATTCAACACAGTAACTTTGAAAAGTGTATTCTGATGGCCATCTCATCTGGCCAAGAAAGCACATTTTAAACTGGGTGCAGACCATTTCCTCAAGCCCCAGAGCAACCCAGCTAAATGGTGGTACAGTAGAGCCCAATAATACGAATTTAAAGCACACACAGCATTGGGCAAGATGTTATTTCTCTGTCTTAGCTTAGAAGAAAAGCTGTATGCAAATCGTGAGTTACAGTTATGGCTGCAATGAACTAATGCATTTTAGTGATTTATAAATAAGACAGGATTTTAAAAAATACAGTTGTGTTCAGGAGAAAATGTCAGTAGTTCTAGCAATGTGTTCTGTAGGAAGAGGGCAGGGAGTTCTTAGCTGGTCGAATGTTCATATGGTCTAAGCAGAAATGCAAAAGTGCAGGGTTTGCATTGGAATGAGAGTGGGGTCATCCACCCTTTGTACTCATCGTCAGGGAAGCAGAACCTTCTTCCAGAGAGACCATAGGAAATCAATGAGTGCACTTTGCTAGTGTAGAGATAAATGTGTACTGCAGAAGGGTATTAAATATAAAAGGGCAGCAGTAAAAAGATTTACTACATGAAGCAGTGGAACTTTCTTTTGGTCACCTAAAAGGCAATTTTCAATTTTTGATAACATAATTGTATTTTGTTTTTTTTTTTTTTTTAGTACTACTAAGTGAAAAAAGATGGCAAATCAGCTATTTTACAGGGATTTGAGGTATATAATGTAAGCTGAGAATCTTGTTTACAGGTGGCAGCTTATTTACAAGTATATCCATGCTTTTTTTTAACATACTATCTGGCATTTATAATTTAGATTCTAATAATCTGATCTAACTTTGAAAAGTTAATGGTTTTTTGAGTGTTTTTTCCTGAGGCAGTGTGATCCAGCTTGTCTCGCCATGACCAGAAGGTATCACTGAGGGATACCAGCACAACGGATGCACATAGGAGAGAACCTGACGTACATTTAGGTGTAGAGGCTTAATAAAATGTGGAGGAGCAGGTGCGCAGCCCTAATGTGTCGGTGCTTGTTTTAATTTCCTCTGATGTGCCTGTTTGCTGTGTGAGCAAAACTCCTTGTACACTTAAAACCTATAGGACTGGAAAATTGCTAAAAAGGATGGAAACGCAACAGTTCTACAGTATTTTTTTGTCTTAGACTGTCTTCTTTACAAGTGGCAATTGAGATTCTCCTTCCGCTAAGTAGCTGTGTGTTATTGTCTCTAAAGGTAAAATGAAGGTGAAGAGAGATTAATAACAGAGTGACCCTTGCTCTGGATATGGCACTTGTCACACTGTGGTTCCTATTTTGGAAAGAGGAATTGGGCATGCTTGGTTCCATATGAACTCACTGGGACCTGAAATGACAAGAGGTGTGTCTACACTGGCACTTTCCTTGGAAGCAGCAATGTGCTGCGTTCATCCGGACTCTGCTATGCTTTGGTTCATGTTGCGGATTGGTCTTGTTGCAAATGAATGGAATTCTGTTTGGGTAGAACTGAACAGGGAGATGTGTTCTAGGAGTAGTCCTAGTGCATCTGAGCTACAAATTGACATTCAGCTAATGAGATGAGACCAGAGCTAGGATGAAGTGAAATAATCAAACAAACCAGTGGTGCGAAGCATATATTAGGTGTCAGATCCTCAGCACCAGCTGTCTGGCTCTTTCAGTCTTACAGTTCTGTGTTATTGGCTCGTGTAGAAAGCCTTTGCACGTAGTTAGTATTACCTGGCAGACAGTGCATGAAAGCCTGTATTTGGGAAGCTGCTTGGAGAATCATGGGTAGGGTGGTCACCTGACATGCATCCTTATGTCGCAATCATAAGACCATTATTCTTTCCCTCAAAAAAGGGTAGTTTGTGTTGGCATGAAGAGAAAAGGTTCGTTTGATCACTTGTGATATAACACATGAGCGAGTGAGAGGTACTGCTACTTTGGCTCACAAAAGCCCTCCACATTTTTAACCCATTTTATTATTTGCAAGAGCAATTTAGTTCCTAATGTTAACAATGAATGATTATGATTCTGTACTTCCGTTTACAGCATAAATTAGCATTTTGTTTTCCATTACAGCTTTTGAATGAGGAATTATAATGTATAATTTGCTGCAAATAGATGTTATCATCTCTCTGGATGTGAACAACCACATAAACTTGAGCAAATGATAAAAATGGAATCAATTACTTCTCAAATGGAAGTAGTTTACAAACCTTCACATACAAAATAGCAATAGTAGCTGGTTATTGTAACAAATAATTAGATTTTTTTTTCCTTAAAAACAACATTTATTGAATTCCATTGACAATTTAGTAATTGTTTGTAGAATATTTAACAGCCCCCCTCACAAAATACATGCTGTATAATATATGCATTTTTTAAACTGCAAATTGCCTCTGTAGTCCTTGCATGAAGCTTTACTTGTGTATTTTCACCTGTACAAATGTTCCAGAAGTGGAACGCTGAGCTACAAATTGCTGATGATGATTAGAGAGCTTCACAGTATTCTGGAATTAGTAGATCAAGCTTGAAATTGTAGAGGAGAGAAGGATGAAGAGTCTGTGTTAGACGCTATATCCAAAACCTGCTGAAGGTGGTGTGAATTTTTCTGCTGTGTTTGAAATCATGATCTAGGTCCTGGTAAAAGGATAGAGGAAGAGACATTATTATAGTTGCTTGAATAAATGCATGCTGTAAGTCTCTACTGGAGAGAAAGGTAATACCTTGTAATGTAATGAGTTTACTAGTTTGAATTTCACAAAACAAGTTTTCACTGTCAGTTGCTACAATATGTTTCTGTATTATACAGAGTTATTCATGCTTGGAAAAATACCAGTCCCCAGCCAAAATGAACGTGAGAAACAGTCCAGAATCCCACTTACTCTCTTCCTCTTGCAGAATCTTGCTTCATATCACTAAAGGACAAAATCCAAGCATCATTTCCAAACTCTTCCTTTCAAGGAGGCTGTCTAAATTCTGATGATTTTCTACATACCGGTTTGCACATATATTCATTTCTGATCCCTTAAAACTCTGACCATGAAGCCATCATCTCATCACTTCCTGTCAACCTGAATTCACTAGCCTTTTCCTCACAGTCTTCCCTGGTAACCCCATTGTGTACATCCATCCATAACCCCAAGCTGAACATACTGTCTTGATTGCTTCCGCCTTCTGTCTTACCCTTGTTAAAAAATACGAATCAAAGTCCATACTTTGCCTCATCTAGTGCTTTAGATTTTAGAGTTCTTGTTGTCCTTTTAAAATGTTAACACAATTTAGCTTTTCCCTGTTTATTGTTACCACCACCTCTTTCTGTTTAGGACTGGTGCTAGATTTCATACTTCTTGCATTGCTTCTTTTTTGCTATCCCCACACTTTTTCCCTTTTTACTTAGTGAAGTCATGAGCCCCTGGAGGAAGATCATGTAAGCTTTCCTCTACCTGTTCTCTTGAAGGCCATTGTTGCCTAATTATTAAAAATGGATAAACTTATTTTGTGCTTGATAAACTATGGAACAAGCTGACCAAAACCCAGTTGCCACCCTGACTGTCACATTTCATTGTATTCATCTGTTGCTTGTTTCTTTAGGTTGGTATCTGCTGCCATACTCTGATCAATCTGTAGATCAAGTAAATAATAGCTTTTTATTCTTCTAATAATTAAAAAAAAAAGTGCCTAATGATGTGTTTTCTCATCTACCCCACTAACAAACATTGCAAGTGAAGGAGTTAAAGGACGAGAGGGCATCATGTGGTCCCTAGACTGAGCAATTCACAATGTCTGAGGTACACTTGTGTTGTAAAAACTCACTTTAGCCATTTGTTTTAATTTTTTTTTTTTTTTCTGGAATCCAACAGCACATTGTGACTTGATGTATCTGCTGAACTTTGACTTTTTATCCATGAAGCTTCTTATTATACCTGTCTGCTGCCTCCATATGCTCATAGTTTCCTTAGGCCTTGGTCCAGCAGACCACTTAATTGCTCAACTGTAAACGTTTGAAGTCAAGGGAACTGCTTACTGTTTTAAAATGAGTGTGTGGTGTGTTGGACTGGGGCCTTACACAGCTGTATCTTAAGGACAGAGAACTTCGCTTCCTTCTTGTTTGTCAAATACTTGCCATACTTCCAGTACATTAGAAGTATTGATGGTAGTTATGGCAGTAGGAGCAGGAAAGCTATGAAGAGATCAAGGAAACCTGGTAATGTTTACAGTATTGTTCATTTGCAGTTCAGTCTCTTTCTTTGCTCAGTGGATTTGCGAATAAAAGACAATTCCTCTTCTTCTCCCAGACATAAAACCTGTGATGAAATGAATAGGTAGTGTGTTAAAATGCATGATTATGTGCAGTGACAGAAAGCCAGGCATGAAAGATACTTAAGGACAGGAAACTTCTTTTAGATTGTAAGTATGGTTTAAAAAAAAGAAAAAAATAAAAAGATGGCTGTAATGGTAAAAGGAGAAAAAAAGATAGTAAGTAGGACATGCACACACTTAAATATTTAAGCCGTGTGAAACAATGAATAAGTGTACTACTGACCGGATAAATTAGCAAAACAAAAGTAAGGTTGTACTTCCAGCCTTTTTTATTTTCATCCAAAAGATTTAATTGCTGGAGGATTAAAATAATTAATATTCAAGGCTAGAAAGTGATAACAGTGTGCAGAAGCTTGGATGCTCCAGCTACCAGAACCAGTGAAAGGAATACTTTTCTCTGTGTGATGTCAAAGCCAAAAGAAGAGGGGAAAAATGGAGGGAGCTGTGGCTCTTTGATGTTACTTTCAGAATAAAAATAATGCTGTAAAAGAAATAGCTTAATCTTTTTCTATTTATCTAAGTCCTTTTTTTTCCTAAAGAGTTAGGGCAGCATTGTTAATTGATTTTTCTGACACTCATAATAAGTTGTATTAAAAACAATTTACAAAGGATTTTTTTTTTTCTCCAGAAGCTGAGCCCTGCAGAATCTGTTGTAGAAAAGTCGGTAGAGAGTGGATTATTGTACATCGCTGTTCTCACGTAATTGTAATATGCTTGATTGGTAAAATGCATTGTCCATTTTCAACCAGTGGTGTCTTTCCAGTAAGATTTGCTGGTTTAGTAGCAATAGCATCAGGATATCTCATGCCCTTTCAGTAGAAATAAAGGTTGTCCGAACAGCTGCTCAGATTGTGCTGGCATAGTAGCTGTCTTTGCTGGAGTGCCAGTTTTTGGCTAGAATATTTTAACACACTGGAACTTTTCTCTGGTTACCAATGGTTGAATCATTTCCAGCTGTGAAAACAGATGTGTGGCTTTTTTGGGAAGTAAAGCTAATTAGGGGAGGTTTATGAATTGGTTCTTTATATTTTTAATATGGGGTTAGAGGATGCTTTCAGAAAAGAAATAGTTTTTTTTTTTATGAACATGAAGTTGGACAGAGTATCAACACACACAGCGTCATAAGGAGAATTGTGGGCATTATCCATGACAAAAAGAGCCTATCCATTGTCTCATTACCTCCTAAAACCAGGTTAAAAATGAAGAAATGCTTACTGCTTGCATTGGTAACTAATGAAGTTGAGACAAAACTGGCAAATAAACGTGACTAGTTTATCTTGTTGCACATTGAGTATTAATACTGCTGTTTGGCCATTTGTAAGGCTGCTCAGAGTCTTTTCAAATCTGTATGGGCCAACACATCACACACGTCTCCTTACATTTTTTGTTTTCTTCATCTTTGGCTTTTGTCTTTGAAAGGAATTCTCTAGGTGAAAACTCTGGAAAATATTTGCCATGTTTCAGACATTCTTTTCCCCTTTGTGTTTAGCATAGTGATTTGTACCTTTAACATTGCTGTCTGTCTATTTTTAAGATCGCTGGTAGGCATAACGCAGTTGTTACAGAAAAGGAATTTTCTGTCTGAAGAAACTTCTAGTTTTGTGATGCCTTTTTTGACTCTCTTTGTTCTTGATTGTTTTGTAAAATAGATAGTGAAGGGTGAAAAATAAAAACAGCAGCAAGTTGTTTTATTTTTGTTACTCTTGTTGCAAATAAGTGTCATACGAAATGGGAAGTTGTTGGTTAGAACATCCTGAAACAAGGCTGTTGTTCCTTGGGCATATTGTGCATATGCTGGGGCTGCACAGTGTGTTGCATTCTAAAACCCCAGATGTACAGAAGTGTGTCAAGAATACTCACTAAACCTTCATGTCTAAATGAACTGTAAGCTCACTGAGTAGCATTCAACTTTCTAAGACCACAGCTGTAAGCTAGCACACAAACATAAAAAAAATACTGTTTACACATATATTTTTGCATTTTTTTTCCACATGAAAAAATGAGTATTTGGAAAGATCAGTGAGAGACTCATATTAAAAAAATCCCGACCAACCAAAAAACCCCTAAGAAACAAAAACTGTTGGAGCACATAGACACATATCCATGAAACCACTTGACTGATCTTCTTTAATGGGTAGCTAGAACTATTCTGTCAATTGCAGGACATGTTCGGTGCTTTGGATGCATTCCCTCTCAGAGAGTCTTGATGAAAAGCTTTGTGTGTTGGAAATAATATGTTGCCTATCTGAGATTTGCAGAGAATAAGGAGATGATATTCTGTTGTAAAAGCACAAGGAGCTGGGCAGTGGTTTTAGGTGTTTTTGCTAAGAGGCATTGCCCACTGCTTAAGCAGAATGACTGTCGGTCTTTGGGTTAGTAGTTGCCCAGAATGAAGAATGGATGTGGCAATGCTACCTGCAATGCAAGTTCCTAATGTCTTGCCATGTTAGGTTCCTATATAGTTTTGCCAGATGCTAACTGTATGAGCTGTTTTGGGGCCAGTTGTATGTTTCCAGCTAGGGTTTTAGTTATTTTAATAAACAGGTACCAGTAAATGTGATTTTACTGTCTTCAGGAATGTTATTAGATTAAAAAAAAAAGCCCATGCAAAATTTCATAGTATGATGTGTAATTAAATCTTGTCACCAGGGCAGGCAGTCTAAAGTGTAGATCTGTGGGTTTATTTTCCTATTTTTTTTTTTTAATAGAAGATTTGTTGTTGATTTATTTATTTTTTTTGGTGAAGACATTAAGTATAAGGCAAAAAGCAAGTCAGAGAAGAAAAGGGCTGGCATATTGAGAGATATTTAATAAAAATATAAATTCTTTTGTACTTTAGAAGATGTAAAGCAAAGTGGCAGCAAAAGTCAGAGCTGTATTTGATTAGAAATCAAAAGGTTATTAATAGTGCTGATTACTTCAGCTTAGTTATGTCTGCTCTAGTATTACTCTTACTTGTTTGCAACACTAATCAAGCTCACTGTAAGCCCTTATCTTTGACTAGCCAGAAGAAATCATAAAAGGAATAATTGTTTAGTGAGAAAGACTTTGATAACGGCATTACTCTTGTGTGGGAGACAAAGAGATAACACTGAATGAAATGATATAACCCAGGTAGCTAAGGTGATAAATTCTTTAGCTGACTTGTCCTCAGCAGTAAAATATACAGCAAATTAAAGATGTCTTTTCAAGAACCATTTTAAGAACTGATGGTATTTGTAGTTTGCATGTTTCACATTTGCATGTGTAGAGGAAAGGGAGGAGATTTGGTGTTTAAAATAATACGATTTTGTAAACCCACAGCTTTAGACCAGGCAATTCAGCATTGCTTAGTACCCAGTTATCTCCCCATTACATTGAGAACTGGGGTTGGTGTTTGACTTATGTTTGACCAAAAATATTTTCCAAAATGTAAGTATTTATTTGAAGGAAGGCATTGAGTATTCAGTAAAGCTTTTGATACTTATTGTACTGGTCAATCATTCTCATTGTTTGCTTGCTTTAGAAAGCCATATTTTTTGTTAGAGTTGTTCAGAATTGATTTGCTAGGCAGAGGTTCTTTTTGGCTTGACCTGGTAGGTTGGGAAGCCCTTCAGTGTCTCTTTGTTTCTCCCTCTGAAAAATGCTTTTACTGAAGACACCGCTGTGTCTTCCTTTTGTTAAGCTAATCACAGTGACCTCTTTAAGACTCTTACTGGAGGACATTTTTTGCAGACCTCAAGTACATTTGCATGACTTTTCTCTTTTTCCTTCCAATTTTTTGATTTCCCTTTAGGAAAATGAGATGCCGGAAGCAGGAGATGGTATTTCAGTGTTGGTCTCTCCAATGCTTTCACTACTACAGAGAAGAGTTCCCTTATCTGCTTCTCTTCATTACATTCAAGGTTCAAATTAATTCTGTTTGCTGCAGTATCGCAATGAGAGTTCACATTGAGTAACTTTGCACATTTCAGTACTTGCTGTCTTAACTGAGTCATCCAGGATAATCTACTGTTCTGTACATATGCTATACTTTCTGTTCATTTGTTTGCACCTTAATACTTTGTTTTATCCAAACATACTGTTTAAAATGAGACTCTTGCATTCTTTGTCTTTTTGCCAATCTTCCTTTTGTCTGCTCATTTTATCATAATTTTATATGATGAAATGTTGGCTAGTGTGGAGCCTGGGACCAATCCTTGCCGAAACCCAGGAGAAACATCTATGCTAATTCCTCATTGTATTTTGTAATATCTCTCCTAGCCCCATTTTAAAGCACTTAATATACTCTTATATAGTATCTTCTTAATTTCTGAATCTGAAAGTCACGCTGTAATAAATCAGCTGCCTTGCAGAAAATCTTCTACAGACTCATAATTACTGAACAAGTGGTGTCATCAAATATTTGAGTTAAAATTACTGGATATTTTTAGTGATAAGATGCTAGTCCGCTAGTTCAGTTATACATATATGTAGCAATATAATACTTAATATACCTTTCCTGGGAGGAAGAGGAACTTTCGTGTCATAGGATGTAAATGAGCATTTCTAAAATAACTTTGAAGCTGTAGACGTTGTACCTGAGTTTTTAGATGGTTACAGTTGTAGTGCGTGCACCAAAGAGACAGTGATAAAAGCATCATGTGGGAGCAATACTTCATGCATGATGCATAATATTAGTGTGTCTGTGTGCCAGCAAGTTGTGTGCACCCTGGGTAACTTTAAAATACTTAAAATATTTTAAAATATTTTCTAGACGGGACTTTGAATAACTAGAGAAGTACTCAGAATTGGTCTAGACAGGGGCCACCCTCCCACCTCAACACAAAATAAAGCTTTAGGATATTTTTGGCTCCTTAATTTAATACAAAAAGAAAAAAAGAAATAGAATACTAGCTCCTGATTTAATTTTGCAGAAGTCAGTTTGTGTCAGGGCTGAATTTGTTTTTGTTTATCTGATAATGAGCTGGATGTGTTACTTGTCTGGTAGGCTATAGTTCGTTCTCTTTAAACTCCTTCAGCCAGGACTACTTCTGAAAGAGATGGCCCTGGTGGCCCCCATCTGCTATCTTGCCTCCTGCATTTGTGCTGGCACAAGTGTTCCATGTTCAAGTTCATTCACCTCCTGCATGTGACTCTGTGGCTACCCAGACATGGGCCATGGTGCAGAAGAGGAGCAGCACAGACTCAAGAGAGAGCAAGCAAGGAGAAGTCAAATCTGTGTGTTTTAGCATCAGTGATGACCCATAGTGGTTTCAATGTGGTTTAAGTCTGCAGCCAGATGTGCTAAGGAAGTGACCATGCCAGTTGTTGACCTTTACTGCCTCAATGTGAAAGTGTGGTGTTTGTGACAGAAAGCCTTCCATCCCAGTTTGCAAGCTTAACTGAACATGCAATTGCTCCCTAACCTGGTTCCTTCAAAATGACCTAAATTAGTATAAACATTGAAAAATCTCTACTCTCATGAATATTAACAGCCACAAGCAAACCTGCCTTTATTTTGAAAGAGCTTGGGTAAAGTACAGTACAGTCAGTGCTGATGTGCTGTCATGCTGGGTGATCATCAGGAAGTGATGATGAGCAACTGGAGGTCTGTAAAGGTGGTAGCCTGGGTCAGCTGCAGCCTCCAGAGACTAACTGGATTCAGCCTACATTTGCTGTAGAAGCACTAACTAGGGAAAGATACTAAGTAAGAAAGAATTAAGTGCCTTTTCTAGGAAAGATGTCAGGTGAAAACAGTGTGAGCTTCTCGTTTTCAGTAGGTCTGGATTTTTCCTCACTGAAGAGGAAAATTGTTCAGTGTTTACTGAGCTTTTGGGCTTTTTGAGCAACGAAATCTTAAACAACAAGAATCAATGGCTTTTGACATACGTGTGTTTAGTGTTTAATGTGTGAAGGCAGCTTGCAAGCACATTGCAGGGAAAGCTATATGGGAACCTTGCTAGGCTGGATTATGCAGAGAATTACTGGTCGTCACAGAAATTGATTACTGTAACTGACATCTCTTTTTACTAATATATTCTTATGATGTTTGTTAATCGTAGGTGGGACTTTAAAGCCCTACTGTGTAAGTTTTTAAAATAAGCCTAGCATGCTCAGGCTTTTATGTAGTTCCACAGTGCAGGGCTCTGAGCTTCGTGCAGGCTCTTGAGCCTTAACACTCGTGTTCCCCTAGAAAATAAGATTTGATAATGTGTTTTTTGCTTGCAGACTTTTATAAGCTGAATTTGAAGACTCAAACAAGCCTGTCGTGGTATCTGTGCCAAACTTAGGTGACACACAACACAACCTGAAATAATTCCCTGTAAACTGTCAGTGACCACCGAGAGTTTTGATTTGGCAGTGATGCCTGTATTTAGAGTTGAGTCCAGGAGACTTTGGGTAACATTTGTCAAAGATACTGAGTTGTGTCTTCTGAAGGCACATGGGTGTGAGAAGCAAGGTGCCTTTCAGTGAGACTTCAGGTAAGCTCTCCTAAAATACATAGTGCTGTGGAGGAATATTTGCTATAGTTTGAAATTGAGTACCTAAGGTAACAAGGGCAACAGAGCTAGGTGGCACCTCAGTCTTCTAGTGGATTAGTTATTACAGGTAAAAAGCATTTCACTGTGTCTTCATTTTGTCTGCTCTTCAGATGTAAGGCTATGTTGGAAGATGGAAGGCTATGTTGGATATCGCTGTGCAGCATTGCACTTCTGATGTAGTATATGTGTAGATTTTAAACTGATGTAAGTAGCAAGTGAACGTGAAACGAGGGGGATTCTGAGTATTTTATTCTTAGGAGACTTAAGAAATCTCTGTCAAGACAGACTTAATAGAAGATACCTGAAGTTTAGGTAGAAGAGTTTAAGACTTCCATTACCTGAAGGAAGAAGGATTCTTTACAGCTGTGGGTTTCTTAGTTGGGTTTTATGTTTGTTTGTTTTTAAAACAGCTTAAAAGCAAAATAAAGGTACACATTGGAATACCTAATTTTATATTAATTTAGATATACTTACCTGAAAACCCTAAATACTCTACTGGCAAGCAGTAAAAAATCCATCCACATAACATTTTCTTAAACAAGTTTTATATATGTGCCTTAATTAAATTCTTAATGTAAGAGATTTGACTGCTTTTGTAGTGCAAAGTACTGGTTTCAGATTAGCAGAAAATACTTAATGCTCTGAAACAGAAGAACATCATAAAAGCATCTAACTCAAAGTTAACTTAGAGTGTGGCAAAGCAGTTGTGTGGCAGGAGAGAGAGTGCAGAAATTTCCATTTTTACAAATGAAACTAATGGAAGTTTTAAGCATTGTCCTGCTGTTTCTGTATTTAATGTTCTCCCCAGTATCTTCTGGTTAAGGAGTAGCGCAATGTGTGGCATTTAGTATGTGTTTAATCTCTTGTTTTTAAACAGATCTTCTTCAGCTGGTAGCAGCTTTAAGAATTATGTGAGTAGAATGGTAGAAGCAAAGGCAAATGAGAGAAGACAATGTAATGATGCTTTATACTTATATATCAGTTTTCTGTCATTTGGAAACTCGAGGTCTGTTGCTTTTCGTTGCCAAATGTCAGGCTGATTGCTTTCCAGGTGAAGCTGTACTGTGCTGCTTTGAACTGATACTGCATGATTAAGGTAATAAGTAAGTGCCACTTAACTGGAACAGGCCTGATCAGAAGACATTCCAGGTAACTGATTTAAGCCGAACAATACTTAATTGCAGTGACTGTTGCTTAATGGGAATGGTAATTATGTGCATTGGGGATACCTTGAAATGATTCATTGGTGGTTGGGTCTTTTGTGTCTCTCTCACTGTTGGCTCTTTTTCCTCTTATTCAAAATAGCTTTCAGTGACTTCATAAATAGCCATGATTCATTCAGAAAGCAGATAGACTCAATTGCTGATGGTTGGCTTTTAGTAATTCTGTGCCAGAGGTTTAAAATCAGCTTGCTTAAAATCATGATGCCTCTAATGATTTTTAAGAACTTTTTTACTTGCTTTCAGGATTTTGAACTGTTGGGTTTGCTTTTTCTCTTTTCTATGTGATCAGGAATGTTAGAAAGTTAAATAAGAAAGGACAGGTCACAATTTCTTGGCTTCTGGATTAGGGCCGTCTCTACCATCATGAGACTTAACTAAATCATAGAAGTTGGTATGTTCTCTGCCTTTGGCAAATCACTGACTTGGTTTAGTTCTGTCACATTTTCTTCCAAGGATTGACTGTTTTCTTCTGCATGAGGCCACCTGATCTGTTACAAAATGCACTTTACAACTGAGGAACACCCCCTTCATAGTTAAAACTGGGCAAAGATGAAACGGGTCCTTTTCCTATTTTTTCCTCGAACTTTGGCCTGCAAGTGCATGTTTCTATCTTCATAAGTTAGCCTTGCTCTGCCTGTCTTCCCTGCTGCTTTATCATACGTGGGATGCTGATGTTTTCAGCTTCCATTGCTTTGTGTCTGTCCAGTTTTCCTGTATAGATTTTCCACATTCCTACCCTGTATCTTTTGGGGCAGACCCCCTTTGCAGACGAGTTTGCTCCTGATGCTGATATCACAGTTCGTTTTTAATTTCAGAAATCTCATACTTCCATAATTCAGTTTTCTCTCTTGTTTACAGTGAATATGCTGGATTAACATAAGTAAATGTGTGTCTGTTTAAAAGACTTAAAATGATTCTGTTTATTATTTCTAGAATACCTAATGCTTTTATGTTCTTTTTTCCCCCTCTTATATCTAGCACTTGACATGTGGGTAGGTTTTGACAGTGGCTCCTGCAGGAAGTGATTTTCAGTGACAGAAACATGTTTAAGACATTTTCATTACTTAAAAAAGAAATGTTTCTCTTTCAGCAAATCCACTGCATATATGACAGCAGGGCAATATTTTTATCATGAACCTCAGAACCAGACTATATTACCTCTTAAAAAAAATGAAAGGACAATCCAGGGTTTGCACGATTGCACTTCCTCCTGTTCCTCCATTTCTCATTATCTCTTCCTATTAGGAATATTCAAGGAGGAAATTGAGGGTGGCACATATGAAAGGTGGCATAGGAGATTTTGTTGTCAAAACCAGAACAGAACATCTCCAGAGTGCCACAGCTGTCTCTGATCCAGCCACAAGCAGTCTGTGCTTTCCATATACATGTTTATAGGGAAGTTGAGAAGTTCTTTGGTACTGTATGGACTACCTAATTCATTAGCCAGTGCTTGACAGATGGAATAGTTAATGGGTGGGTTTTGTTTGTTTAGCTTATTTTTTTTTTTTTCTCTCTGCATCTTTAAAATGGTAGACAGCATTTTCAAAATGTTTCTCAGTTTTGGTGCCATTATATGCTTCTACCCCATCTTGAGCTTCACTAAAGGGCCGGGTTTGCAGCGGGTAGAGAGGTGCTACTTTCAGGAAGTTTATGCTACCTTAAAGTGTCTAAAGGTTGGTTCCATTTACCTATAGAAATTAAAAATTAAGCAAAAACTATTAAAATACACTTGCAAGACCATTTAGTTCAGTAATTTTGATGTCTTTAAAGCATATTAGCGAGATCTAGATCCTTGTTTTTGTAAGGCGTTGTACTTTCTAATATAATCTCTTTTAAGTCAAGGACTTGAGTAAAAAAACCCAAACAAGTAAATTAATAAATAAGAAAATCATAAATCTAACACTGTCCATGTAATAGCCAATTATTCTAGTTCTCTGATGTATAAAGAAATACACATTTTTATCACAGCATGACTTGCACTTCAGCACAACATAAATGCAATTCTGTCATCAGTAATTTCCGCATGCATACACAAATCTTGAAGTAAAAACAATCATAAAACATAACTGAGTTAAATCTGTTTACCAGTCTATAGAACATACATAATATTTTTGTGAGTAGATGATTTTACAGTTTTTCCAGTAAATGCTATACTTAATATTGCTTTTAAGGAGAGCAGTAATTGTAAATATTTTGAGTAAAACTAGGAATAATTACAACATTTCTCATTCAGTAACATCTTTCAATATAAAGGTCATAATTACTAGAAATTTAAATAGTAAAGTAGTTTGGCTGAAGTCAGCAGAAGTAATGAGTTTCAAATTTGGTGATTAGGCCAGAGTACAGGTGATGTAGATGGAGCTGGCTGACTTCTGCTGAGGACCTACTCTCCTATGTGTACTGTGAATATGAGTTCCTTTCACTTGTGGGTGCATAGTGGAGGTATTTGAATGAAATATTATGTGGCTGGTTTTTTTTTTTGTTTTTTTTTTTTAAGGTTTTCAGGCTGAAATGAAGTCTGTCCCTTACTGGTTGCAGTATCTGTTGAGGTTGAAAGTTAATCTGGCTCAGCCTGATGGGTATGGCTTCTGGTGTAAGGGCAGAAGCGAGAAATGATGTAAAGATGCCTGCAATCACACAGAACTCTGTTACAAGATGAGGGCTCATAGGAAATGCTTTCTTTGCTTAGCTGTCAGTATTTGTAAAGGGTCCTCTTGCCTCTTACCCAGAAAAAGGGTGCTGCCATCTCTGGCTTTTTCGTCTTACACCTGGAGATTTGGTGACTGCAGTGGTTATGCAGGGCAGTGCTCGTGCCCATGGCTACAGGCCACTGAGGCTGCGGCAGGGGTACTGTTTGATCACTATGCTCTGTCTCTTGTCTTAGGATGCAGACAGGAGCGCAGAGTCTTTCAAACTTGTGCTGTTGCTGATGAGATTGATCTGGGATCTAAAGCCTTTAATTTTTTCATAGCCTTCATAACCTTTCTGGTTTTATCCCCCCTTGGCATCTGTGTGGTTTGTGTAGCGTACTGTGGAGCTAGGATGTGGACAAAGAGAGTTACTGTGACTTGATCAGTTGAGACCCCTTACTCGGAGGAGAGGTAACTGCATATCTTCACGGGGGGGTGGGGAGGGAAGAACAGACAATTTAGTTGGCTTTCTGTGTTGGTTTAGCTTGTTTCTGGTGGGGATTGTAGCTGAAGAGAGTCTTTTGAAAGCCATCTTATGTAAGAGAAAAGTGCCCTGGTGAAAAATGGCCCTAGTAAGGATCTAAGAAAAGACATGGAGGGCCATGTGGAAACAACAGACAAATGGGCCATCAGACGCTACTACTTGGATGCTGGTAGTGCTTCTGAAGTCATAAATTGATAATGCTGTTAGTGTTAGACACCAGAACTGCTGCTGGTGTCCAACAAGAGGGCTGATTTTTCCACTGGGAGAGTGAGTCCTTCTCTCCCTGTGGAGAAAAGTGTATTAAAAACGTGGAAACTGGTGAATTATGTTGTGTGGTTTGTGTGGGGTTATTTTATTTTTTTTTCCCCGAAAATACTAACATATATCTTATACAGTGCCTTTGTTGTTGCATTTCAAACAGGTTCAAGTATGTAACCTAGAGCAAAATAGGAGAGTATATGTGACTAGTTTGTGTTAGGCCACTAGGATGGCATGTAGAAGGGCAGAAGGAAGAAGGGAAAGGACATAGATGAAGGATTTGAGGTAGAGGTAGGTAAAGGATAAATTAGAGCTGCCTTTCCATCAGTGATGTCACTGCTCAAGCAGGAGAATGCAAAAAGTGTCTTATTCAAGGAAGAACACAGCTCTGCTTAGTGGTATTCCTCCTTATTGTTGCAGTAGCAGACCTAGTCATATGTGGGCACCCTATTACAATAGGCTATGTGCAAATGCCAGATAAAAGGTAGCATCTGTCTGATAGAGCTTACCCTGCAAATATAATGAAAGGTATGAGGGGTGAGTACAGTCAGGTGGGGAGCTGCAAGGAGACATTGAAAAAAGTCATCTCTGATCTCTGTATGCACTAATGTACTGATCCTGCTATGAAAGCACAAAGGGCTGAAACCTCTTCTCCTGAGAACATGGTCTCTCTTGCAGCAGCTGTTTTCTCTTTGGCGTAAGTGGGGTTGCTTGGGGAATGTGTCATAGTTGCGCAAGCCTCTTTTAGAAGAGACACCTGATAAGGAGCATTATGGGAGAGCTGCCTGGACCAAATCAGCACCTACTTGCACCAGTGGTGTGACGAAAGACTTGTCTCAACATAATGCATGCCTGAGTAAGGCAAGTGGAGTGAGAGGGATGTCATAGAATGGCAGGTGAAAGAATAGCTCGAGGTCTCTCTACTCCCCGAGAAGTATTGTGTCAGTGACTGCAGTAATGATTTGTTTGTGGTTATACGACGTACTTTAGCTTCAGAACACTGAGTCAGAGCATTCCACAAACAGTGTGATTTTAGTGTAGTGTTTGCAACTTGAACTTATACTTCTATGTCCCTTTGAAACAATGTGCCTATTTTAACAGAAGGTGCCTTATATATGCCACCAGTTGTGTACTGAAGAAATTGTGTCTGGCTCTTCAGAGAGCAGTCTCTATTAAATCAGACACTAGAAGGTCACCCTGGGGTCATAAACTATGTTGCAAAGCATAAAGTCATTCCCACTTTTCAGAAAGTTTTGGGGTTTTGGATACAAACAAGTAACAAGGTAAGGGAGTCCATATATTTGATTCCATTTCAGACTTCTGTAAACAAATAAACTGCAACCCCAATCTGATGGTATACAAAAAAAAAACTGTTGGCATGCACCTCTCTCTCTTCCCCCAAAGTCCCCTCCGATTAGGTACAAAGGTCTTGATTTTTGCTCCTGTTTCATCAGATAAACTCTGTATTATGAAGCTTACAATGTAGTGTTACACAAAGAACCAAGTTAATTTTGGGACATTCTGATACTAAAAAAGGGTGAACATATCTGGTGTCAAACACATGACATTCGTATTTGAGTAACTTTGTTTACCACTCAGGAGGTCAGTGCAGGCAGTTAGCAGTTGGTTGGGTGTAAAGTAGATCCTATGTGGCTAAATGACAGTGGCAGAGCATTGCAGATTGTCCTTTATTTTTGGTTTCCTGTTTTTGTTGGAATATTCCATTCAAATCCCTTTACTTTGAGGATTTGTTGTATTACAATCCACATGTTTGGAAGTTACAGCAATGAGTATCTGTGAAAATTAGGCTTGAGCAAACCAAGGGATGTGGAAAATGTAAAATGGTTTTTAGATTCACAGACTTTATCAACTTTTTGGAAAACTTTTTACTCCCAAGAATAAACACTATATAATGTCCAAGAAACATCAGCAGTGGAAGAGAATGGGGGAGTCAAGAGGAGAAAAGTGGTTTTATCTGAATAAAAGATCTGTGCAAATGCTGAAGGAAACAAGAAATGACGTTATATGGCAGAATTCATCTGTTCCAGCAAGCATATATGCTGTAGATGGAGTAGCAGCTGAATTGCTGTAGAAATTAATTTGCCCCACACAGAATAAGTTGAATAATTTACTAGAATAAACATGCAGGGCCATGATGGGAAGCCATCTATTCAATGTATCTAAAGGAGACAAATAATGAAAGTCATCTTGTAACTTGCTCTTTGCAAGCAGAAAGGGAAGACATAAAAAGCTTTCCTGGGCTTTGTGCATGAGGATGGAGAGAAGCCGCTCTGCACACTGCCATCTTACTGAGCAGATACGGGTACTGAGGAAAAACAGACTCAACCAGCTCGCTCCTGACAAGACAAAGAAGTCCTGAGTGTTGCTCCTTGTATCAATGTGTGTTTCTTGCCTCAGGAGAAAAAGAAGAACTGGAATCTTAAGCAATCAGTCCCTGAAGCAATGCATCCTTCTCTCTAAATTGGAGAGACATCAATTTGATAGGTGGACCACTCGGTGGATAAAGAACTGGCTGAATGGCCGCATGCAAAGAGTTGTGTTCAATGGCTCAGTGTCCAGCTGGAGACCAGTAACAAGTGGCGTCCCTCAGGGATCGGTGTTGGGACCGGTGTTGTTCAACATCTTTGTCTGCTGACATGGACAGTGGGATTGAGTGCGCTCTCAGCAAGTTTGCCGATGGCACCAAGCTGTGTGCTTTGGTTGATACGCTGGAGGGAAGGAATGCCATCCAGAGGGACCTTGACATGCTTGTGAGGTGGGCTGATGCCAACCTCATGAAGTTTAACCATGCCAAGTGCAAGGTCCTCCACCTGGGTCAGAGCAATCCCAGGCACAGCTACAGGTTGGGCAGAGAAGAGATTCAGAGCAGCCCTGTGGAGAAGGACTTGGGGGTGTTGGTTGATGAGAAAATGAACATGAGCCAGCAGTGTGTGCTCGCAGCCCAGAAAGCCAACCGTATCCTGGGCTGCATCAAGATGAGCATGACCAGCAGGTTGAAGGAGGTGATCCTGCCCCTCTACTCTGCTCTTGTGAGACCTCACCTGGAGTATTGTGTGCAGTTCTGGTGTCCTCAACATAAAAAGGACACGGAACTGTTGGAAGAAGTCCAGAGAAGGGCCATGAGGATGATCAGAGGACTGGAGCACCTCCTGTATGAAGATAGGCTGAGGAAGCTGGTGCTGTTCAGCCTGGAGAAGAGAAGGCTGCATGGAGACCTCCTAGCAGCCTTTCAGTATCTGTAGGGGGCTTATAAGGATGCTGGGGAGGGACTCTTCATTAGGGACTGTAGTGATAGGACAAGGGGTAACGGGTTAAATCTTAAACAGGGGAAGTTTAGATTGGATATAAGGAAGAAGTTCTTTACTGTGAGTGTGGTGAGGCACTGGAATGGGTTGCCCAGGGAAGGTGCGTATGCTCCATCCCTGGCAGTGTTCAAGGCCAGGTTGGACAGAGCCTGGGGTTTCATGGTTTAATGTGAGGTGTCCCTGCCCATGGCAGGGTGGGTTGGAACTAGATAAACTTTAAGGTCCTTCCCAACCCTAACTATTCTATGATTCTATGATCTGTATACCACTCCTTACACAGGACCTGTGACAGTTGTTTCTGGTTTCTGTATTATAGCCATAAAGCTGTATGCTTCCTGCCAGTTTTATAGTGGTGGAGTGTAATGATGAATTAGAGTAATTTGCAAAGGAAAACATGTATGGTCTGATTTTATTTTCCTTTGCAGTGAAGTAATACAATGTCCCAGGTGTCCAGCAGGAGAAACCTGACATGGGGAGTGAACTCCTTGCACAGATATATGTGTACAAATGGTGAAATCCGGCCTTCACTTGCCATCCTAGCCAGAGCAGTGTGCAATATAGCTCTTGTGTTCACAGCCGGTGGAATGAGGGGACACAAGAACCAGCTTGCTGAAGAGCAGCAGGTCTGTTAGTGCTCTGTCAGTCTCCCTTTGACAGGCAAGCCCCAGCCGTCCCTGTGACACTTGTGTTGTGTTTGTACCTGATGTTTGGGAGTAGTATAAGGTGAGATGCAAAGCTTTAATAGCTTAACGAGGTGCTCATCATAATAGTCAAGATCTGTTGAAATAAAACATAGTTGTTTTTTGCAAGCAGCTGGGAAAATGCAGCCTTAGTGCTAAATTAGAATTTTTATTGGATAAATAAAAATCATAGAAAACTATTTAACCCTCTTTCATACATGAGAAGGAAGCAAAAAAAGGACAAATCCATTGTTTGCTTTTGGACATCTACCGTTGTTTCTGATGTCTTTTGGCTTTTGTCTAGACGAGAGAAAACTGTAGTGGTTTTCATTTGGCCTGTATGAGAAGATGCTTACGTCATTTACAAATATTGAATGGTTAATCTCCATTGAGACCAACTGAATCAGCACATTGTTAGGAAACTTTCTGGCTTCTTTTACTACAGCCTTATGTCACATCAATAAGCACGCATGCAGCTGTCCCTAGTTTTCCACAAAACATTATGGAAGTGTTACACTGGGTTTGGCTGTGCATGTAAAACATACCCTGTAAGATGAAAAGTTTTTGTGTTTTTGACCAGCTTTTCAGGCAGCTGAATTTGGTGAAATGTGTATACATGAGGTGGAATGCTTCTTTTGCAGTGTTAACCAGCAGTCTGGGCAGAGTTGTTTGGGCTGCCTTAACAGCCTGAGAAAAAAAGAGGTGTCTCCATTGGGTGACTGACTCAACCCTCATTCAGTGGATGCACTTGTTTAGATGCATTACTTGTAGGTAGCTTAAAGTGACAGAAGTTTTGTCTTTACTCATGTGGTAGTAAATGGTTTCATCATAGTGGGAAGTTGAACTGGGAACCGCTGTGGCAGGTGAGCATGTATGCCTTAAGACCCAGTATAACTGTCGTGTTAGACATGACAACTGATTGTTACCACTATCTTACTGCATGCCATGAGCTTTGGCAGAAACACCCTCTGAAGTTACAGAAAGGTCTTTGTTAATGATCACAGTCTGGTTTTATGACCTTGTAACAATTCCCACCATACCGAGTCATTTGGACTTGCATATGGACAGGTGAAGAAGCTTATTGTAAGCTGGTGAAAGGGGCACAAGTCTTCAGATGCTTGATTTCAGTGATGTAGTTGTGTACCTTTCTTCTTCTGCTTGTTTTGCTGCTGAAAGAGGAACAGCCAGATTTCTTCTGCTGCTGATGCCTGTAAAATTTTGACTCACAGAACTGCTTCTCTACCCACTGCTGGGAAATGAGTTCAGTGGGGTGGTTGATGGAGCAGCTGCTCCCTGTGCCTGGCCCAGTTGAGAAGATTATTCTGCTGTCAGTTGATTGGCCTTTCCTGCCTACCCAAAGTTCTTCCACTGTCCTCACATGGATCATCTTCTGGTGAATTTGCAAAGCTTTATACCTTGGATCCATTAGTGAAGCAGACTTTCTTGTGCACACTTAATTCATTGTGCTCTCATGAGAACGGTTTTGTGCTACCCAAGGCTTATGATTGGTCTGGCTTTTGAAGGCTGATTCAGCAGACATACCTGCTATAGCAGTCTCAAGTGCAGCAAGTATTATGCATATCTGCTGTATCAAATTCCATGGAGCTTGTGGGTGGTTTGGAAATAATGTAAGCTAAGCAATTTTTGAGCACAGCTTGTTTCTGTAGATGAAGGCATTATAGCTTCTACAAAGTGCAGCTTTTTAGTTTGTTTTGTTTTTTTTTTTGGTCATGTACACTAACTGGGCTTAGAAGTGACAAGTTTCAGTGAGAACCACTCTCTCTTTATGATCTGGGTGGAGTGGGAGAACCCAGGAGAGGATCGTAGAGTTTGAAAGGCAGTGCCCTGACAGAGATGTACTGCCAGTTTTGCTAATTTTATATGTGTGTGGATCTAGACATGTGTAATGATTCCATCCCGTATCATTAAGAGGCGCTGCACCCTGGAGACTTAATTCAGATTGGACTCTTAAGGTTTGTGTCAAGTTATACTGACCTTCTCAAAACAGTGCTGGTAGCCCTGGAGAAGAAATACCTGCAAATGGTTTCTTAATTTTAATACCAGGAATGATGATATATTATTTTCCTTTTTATAGGCTCAGTGGCTCTACAAGAGAGTGCTTGCATTTTTATCCTAAGTGTGTGGTACCCCACTTAAGAACAATCAATGAAAACTTTCTTTTTTAAGGTCAGGCTTGTAGTTTTAGAAGGGGTACTGCTGCCATGTAGCTCTGTTTCTGCACTAGCATTTATGCTGTTTATCATGTCCTTTCCTGTCTTTATACTTTTGAAAAGGGAAAGCTTCATGTGTAGATAGCACATTCTCTTCTGTGGGAGCAGAAATAGATTTGAAAAGTAGCCCTTCATGTGGAACCTATAAGCGAGTATCAGCGTTTGGAAAGGCACAGCTCACAACAGTACAACAGGGACTTCTTCTACAGCCTCCCTTGTGATCTGAACGCAATAAACAATACAGGGGAATGTAGCATGGTTCGTGAATCTTTGTAATTTTTTCTTATCTTACAAGTCAGTTAGCTCCAAAGATGCTGGGTCCAAGGCAACCTTTTGCAGGAGGAGGAATATAGCCTGGGTAGCGTTCCTGAAGGTGGAGGCACACTGTCAGTTAGCAGGTCTGTGGAGATCTCCCTGTTGCTGTGTCGTTAAATGCACTGATTTGCACAGATCACTTTGTGTTCCTTCAGAGAATCTGTGCTTGAGAGTTCTCCTTAACAATTCCCCATGTTACCTTTGTGTCCAGCTGCAGATATATCAGCCTTTCTGCTGAAAAATGTAAAATCTGGAGGTAGTAGAAGGCAGAATTGCAATCTGGCTTATCCAGTTGGTTAGTAATGCTGCTCTGTAACCAGCTGATGTTTCTTCATTGAGAAACAGTGACTGCTGTTTGACTTCTTTGCTTTTTGCTGATCATGACATCTGATACTACCACTGTCCTGTTTCCTGACTGTGTCCCTTTGATGCTCTTAGAAAAATCACTGAGTTTGATTCTAATACACACCATTTTTTTGTGAATGTGACATCTCTTCCCTCAGGAATGGTGGGCTTGTGAGAAGAGGCTGTTCTTTAAGCACAGGGGAATGCTCATTATGGCACTACTATAAATGTGTCAATGGGCAGTTTTTAGGAGCAGCAGGGCAGTAATGCTCTGGTGGAACAACAGGTGATAAAGCACATGTTAAAGCGGAAGAACAACTTAGCCTCCTAGGCTGAAAAAACAGAAGTGGTCCATATTTGAGAGATCAGAATTGTAGACTGTCAGTATCAAATGTAATGTTACAGGAACGGCCTGTGTAACATAGGAGCAGCACTATGCTAATATGTGCCCTGGTCCTAAAATCCATCGCCTCTTTGAATGCCAAAGGAGAATATGCTGGGAGAGGAATTATTTCAGTATGTACAACTGAGGCACTTTGGCAGTGTTATGAACAGTGTTATTTGATGCAGGAGATGACTGAACCAGCAGAGCAGCAGCTGGCAAGACAGTCCAGGAAAGCCTGAAATCTATGTCTGTTTGAAGGAAAGACAACTACTGTGTTGCACTGAAGGCAGCTCAACCTTTTCCTGGTATTAGAGGCAAAAAAAATTGATGTAGACAGAGATCTTTACAATCTGAGCAAATAAATGCTTGGCAGTAGCATTATATGAACATAGACATCAAGTCACTGCAGAGCTATTGCAGTATACTATCCTAGATGCTTCTGAATGTGTTCTGTGTTTTGTTTACTTTCTGTTTTGTTGAAAAAAGATCTCTCCACCAAGGTTTCTTAAGGATCTTACTCACTCAGAGAGTTCTTTGTGAACTAAGCAAAGTGTATTGGTAGTGCCTAATTGCTGTATTAATTTTTAGGTGATTTCCACATTCTGATGATCAGACGTTGATGACATGAATCAGTCTAGCCCAGGTGCCTCAGTTATCCAAAAGCCCATCACTAAGGTTTGATGTGAAAATACAAGTCTTCAAGTGTTGGTGTACTGGGTATACTCTTGGCACACAAATCTTTCCCTGCATTGGCAGATAAATGAACCTGGTGACCTGCTAGGTCTTTTCCATCTCCCTCTTACATGATTGTCCATGTTGAAGCCCTAGAGCATCACTGTTGCCTCCATGTGATCCAGCTGGCCTCAGGGAAAGAATCTGTCAGTCAGTGACCTAGAGAGCTCGCCAACTGGCTGTGAGTTGTGTGCTGGCTCAGGAGACCACTCCTTCATACTTTTATAGCCTGCAGAAAAGGCCTTTCTATTATCTGAACCTGTGATTGTTTGGAGATTGCTGGGCTTTGTGATGACCTGGGTATAATAGCCTTGTGCTTTATAGTGTTCTGCTGCCCTTTGAATTTGAAGTGTAGTGAGAGCAAAGAGTGGCAGTTCTTGAAATACCATGGAAATGGACCCAGCCTGGGGCCTGTATGGAGATCTAAAGCATGTGGGGTGCAGTTGGCATAGCTACCGTACTGCTGGACCAGTGTACCCCTTTGCAGCCTCTGCATCCAAGTTCTTCACAGTAACCTTAATCCTGCTGCAGAGAAAGGGGAAAGATTACTGTGGCATTACGGCTGGCACTCTGCGAGATGGGTCTTTCAGGCAGAGGGAGCACATGTCTCCCTGTGTTGTCAATGTGCCGAGATTATGATAGTGTGTAACTCGTGAATTGGAAGTGTGAATTACTACTGTATGAATCTTTCTCCTTCACTCCTCTAGGCACAAAGTAACAGTGGCTTCTAGAACATTACTACAGTGGAGGAAGAAGCCTTTGAATTCAAAATATTATCTCTTCCTTTTTTGTCTGTACATAGGCTTCCAGCTGTTACAGAGGAAAGGGTGAAAGGGAGAGAGGAATCCCCCTTAAAAAGGTGAAGGAAAGAAACAATTAGGTTGGTTGAACCAGAAGACAGCAGAAGTAAGAGAACAAACAGATGAAAAATGTATGAAGACAGTGAAGAGATAAGCTGGTATCTGAAAAAAATGGCTGTATTCTTAAATATGTCTAGGAGTTTTGGGACCCTCCAGTCTCACTTTATTTCAGGCAATCGAAGTCACTATTGGAAAGGCTTTTTGGGTTTCTCAGTCATTTCTGAAGTTCTTCAAAATTTTATTCTGGGTCTGACATACTAGGAAAAGATGCTTTTTGTCACTTGAACTATACAGGAAGCAGCTGTAAAGGTTTTCTGTATGCTACCTATATAGGATGCTAAGGGAAGTCAGATGAAAGTGCATTGACAGTATAGAGCTGGGTGGGATGTGATGTGCTTTACCACTTCCTGATCACAGAAGGAACAATGTTGAGTTTTGGAGTGTCTCATCACAAGGGGGTAACAAACAAGTAGCTGTGCAGAGCCAGAATAAACACTTATATAGCCTTGTGCAAAGATCTTGGGATCTAATTTACAAATATTTATTTATTCTTCCTCCATTATGCCCCCTTGTCACCTTCCTGTGGTCAGTGTAAGATTTCTTCTGTCAACAGGTGCTTCTGTGTCTTGTGAGCAGCAAAAAGCTCTTTGATACATTTTATATGCCACAATAATATCTAGAATTGCAGCGATATAAAGCACCCTTGGATGCTGAGTTCATATTCCAGGAAAAACACAAAGTCAGCCTGTATCAGGTTATGTTAGTGTAAGACATGTCTTTGAATAGCTAATTCCTATGCACCACACTCTGCACTGCCCTGATATCTGGTGATTAAAGAGCATTCTTTAAAGTGGCACTAATATTGCGCATCTACTGGCAGAAGTTCTTAAAATCTGCACTGATTGTAGTTGTTCAGTAAAAAGGTAAGTATGCCCCTTAGGAGAGCTGCAAGGGAAAAGAGCTTATCTGCACACACCTGAAACTGGAAGAGACAATTCACTGGAACTTAATTTGCTGTGTGTTGGAAAGACTAATGATGATTCTGCATTCTATTGGCAAAAAAAATGAGGTAGATGGTAAAAGAAGCTCTTATTATAGTGCCTGTGTAATAGAAATTTATGAGAAGCTTGTACTGCTTTTGCAACCTGTGATGTCATTTCAGAATCTTGCCGTCAGGATTTTGAGGGAGAAAGCTGCAATACTGTAGCTAAAGAAGAATGATGCCTGTACCAGGTCTGACAATAACGTGATTTCTGTCACATCATATGCTAAATACTGCAAATGTACTGTTGCAGTAGATGAGAAATTTAATCCTATTTACAGTGTTTTCATAATAAAAATGGTGCAGAATGGGAAAAGGAAGGAGAACCCCTAGGAGAAGCAGCTATTTCATAGTATGCTGGTACAGTATTGCCAGTGAGGAAAGAATGAAGTGACTTCTGTCGCAGCTTCTTCCAACAGCTCCTCCTGGTCAGTAGAACTTAGCTATGATGTTGATCAGAGGGTGCAGTAGGTAGAACAGGTATGTCATTGACATGTATGATGGGGTGCTAACTGAATTGCAGGGAATTGGAAGAGACTGTCCATTTCTGTAAAGCATACCTCTTCAGTAAGGGATACAGGGAAGAGCATGAAGACTTTGACTAGAGCTTTTTGTAGCTGGTATCTTTTTTCATCTGATAACCATTAGCAGAGGGCAGTAGTGAAAGGAGTGTAAGAACTGGAAAACCCATTCTGTAGGTTTTTAAACTGAAAAATTGTGTTCTTATGTCTTTATTATTATTTTATTTTTCACTGCTCCTTCCCTCCCCCCAAATGTGTTGGTCCAGTTGAACTTTTAACCCATGAACACTTCTGACATAAATCTCAAAGCCTCATCCTCTGGCAGTGGATGACACAGCTTGGCTACATTTTGTAAGAAGAAAGGTGAAACTCTCCTTCTGAGTCTTCCACCTGCTGACCTCAGTTTCTGTTGGAGGAAATGCTGAAAAATCAGTCTTCATTTACTTCTTCACTTGTGATTTTGTGGCACTTTTCATAAACTCTCCGGTTATTTCTTTGCCAGGTTGAAGTTCCTTTATCTCTTCAGTCATTCTTTACATGGCAGCTGTTCCAGGCTTTTTATCAAGCTGGTTGTCCTTGTTTTTTGGTGCTATTGTCTTTCCTGAGAAGTGGCAGCCATACCTGTGCACAGTGTTCAAGATGCAGATGAGCCTCTCGTTTATGCTGTGGCATAATGTTCTTCTGTTTTTTTCCTTTTTTAAAAATTTCCAAAATTGCACTTTCATGTTTGACTTGTGCTGAGCATGGAGCTTGACTTTAGTAAAGGTTTCTGCTATAACCCCCAAATTTGTCATGAGTGGTATCAGCTAGTTCAGATCCCATCCACGGGCATGTCATACAGCATTGTTTTAAGCAATTATTAAGAATGGATTTCATCTGTCATATTGTTGTGATACTGTTGGTCATCTGTAACTCTTGTCAAATAGTTTTTGGTTTTACTTGTTTGAATAACATGGTGACGTCTACAAACCTTGACAGTTCACTTCAAAGTAAGGGTCATTTCACCCTTTTCTTGCGTCATTTGGTAATAAGTTGGACAGCAACAGCTATCGATCTGGAATAGCTCCCAGCCAGATTTCACCGAGTCCCTGCTTTGAAAAAACTAATTTTTCTTCCATCTAATTTCCTCCCTGTTTCTCCATCAGGCCACTTCCAGTCTTCACCCACACCAGTGTCAATGGGGGAATTTTCTTGAATTCAAGTAGACTTTATCACCGTGATCTTTCATGACTGTGTGCTCAGCTATTTCTTTAGAGGACTCTAGTGTGTAAGAGGCACATTTCCTTCTACAAAAGCTGTGTCAATCTTACTGCAAAAAGGTCATTAGATTGTTGGCAGTAAGGGGCATTCAAAAGCTGCAAATTCAATGGCAATTAAAAACTAAGGCTCATCAAAACCTAGTTGTGAAACTGAATTTGTGACTTTTTTTGTTACAAAGCTGTGGCTTTAAGAAATGCATCGAATCTTAGAGCATTTGACAACAGGGACTCTCAATTAATTTCACATGCTTATCTTAAAATGGTTTGGTTTGTGATTTAGTGGAAAACATGCTTCTTCTCCAGACTTCATTTGGATGCCAAGTCCAAAATCCCAGAACCAGGCCTATTTCTAGTTGTTCAGCCTTCCAGCAGAAGCGGTAGTTACATTAGATTGCACTTGCATAACTTCCATGTATCTGAGAGGATTTTTGCCAAAAGACTGCATTGCCGAAATAGCTTTATACCAGAGGGCAGAGGCAGCATAGAACCTTCTGAATCTGCTGCAGCAGATGATGGTATGTGATCATCAATATATTATTTTTTCTTTTCCTGCCATAATGTTGCAACTACAAGAGCTGTATGGGATTACTTGTGAAGTCTGTGTCTATTCAGCAGCTGTTAGAGAAGTGGTGGTGTGGTTTCTCCATGTTGTTTTTAAGTTGTACTTATTCTGGGGGAACCACTGTGAGAAACAAGAGACTTTACTCAATCTGTGGATTTTCTGTTTCTAAATCTTTTCTCTCTCAAATGCTCATGAAGTTTTACAAATGAACAGGACTGAGAGATAGATCAGATCTGCTGCAAGATGATTTTTAGCTGCCTGGCCGTGTTTGTTGAGCTGCTGACCTGGAGGCCAGAGACCTCAGTAGCCCTTTGAGTTGTCTGTCCCCTGTGGATGGAACAGCTGATACTGGTGTATGACTTGTGTATGACCGGCAATGACTGGTGTGCAGCAAAAATTTTTTTATGAGAAACTACTGTGCAATGAAAAGCAATCCTATGGAAACGTGTTCCGTTGTAGCAGAGCAGAAATTAAGTCCTGTATCTCCCCACTGGGAGATGACTAATATTTAGGTTATTGCCAAACTTTTAATGCAAAATAAAAAGCGAACCCATTCCAAGAGGCTGAGGCTCAGATGAGCTTCCTCTTTAAATTAGACTTTTTTTTTCTTTTAATATATATAGAGAGGAAACTGTTTTAATTATTTCTGTACCTGAAACTAAAAGCAGTGCCATGAGGCTACTGTAACATTTGGAGTGGAGATGTATTCAGCATTTCTGGCGTTCCAATGTATTGGCATGTGACTGGCCATGCTGTGTATCAGGGCTGTGCTGGAGGATAGGTGGCTGACTGGGTGGATTGAGGAGTCATTATGCAAGCTAACTTGCTTCTGTGTCATTTTGTCAATAGAGGTGTTACAAAAATCAGTAGTAAGCTATTTGGGAACTGGGGCTTTGCCAGATGAAAAGAATTAACAGCTTCTTGAATATCAGCAGTAGAAATTAGGTCATCTGAGGAGTCAGCCATGTGCTCAGAAATAGATGGTAACTGAGTTTTACTTAATAAGAGAATTTAAGATGATTGTGAAGAAGACTGTGGGAGTGAACATACTTTCTGCAAATGTACAGAAAGGATTAATAAATGGTTTTTAGGGAACAAATTGTCTGCCTGCTCTATTTTAAGCATAGGAATGTTCTTTGCTACCTGAATCATTCTCCTTTTAACTTCTTTATTTTATACAACAAGGTTTTTTTATTATTTATCTCCTCTGGGTACATCTGAAGCACCCCACTGGTGTGCTCAACTTTTGAATCATAGAATCAAGTAGGGTGGAAAAGACCTTTAAAGGTCTTTGAAGAGGTATATCAATCAGTGATATTGCTTCCGGTTTATAAAGAGCAGTGTGATGTTCCAAATCATACTGAAACTTGGGATCTTGTTTCAAAAAATTAAATGGGAAATTAATTAATTGTTCTTTAGGGACTCATCTCCTGGGAATAATGCAGAATAAGAAAAAAAGGTATGATTTCCCATAGCAGTGGCAGAACAAAATGGTAAGGTACCTATGTGAGTTGTGGTTTGAACCACTGATGTTTTATATTGGAGGGAAGCTGCAACAGGACGGTAAGGTTTAGGTATATGGAAATTGTGGAAGAAAACGTTGGGCACACTGTGTTCTGTTTGTCAGCAGTCAAAAGCCTTTTTAATGACTACATCTTCAGAGTGGTCTGCTTTGTGGTCCAGCAGCAAGTGCAGTGACTGCTGTTGCTTGCATTTTTCACCACTGAGCCTTTCTGCTTTTCTCTGCTGCAATATCCGTTTTCCTATTTTCTCTGTGATCATGTTCACCATTGTGAACTGGTTTGTGATAACTGGTATAGAACAAGAAATGTTTTAAGCATTACTGTATTTTGCAGAAGGCCTGAGGGATGTAAAAAGCCGCAGAAAGAGGCGAGAGAAATGTTAAGACAAGTTTAATGCAAACGTGTATTGTATATTTGTACATGTACTTTGTAGAATGTCTGTGCCATTCTCTTTGATTATGTTTGAATGGGTAATTCTGTAATTCTTGTAAAGAGATGGTTAGAATTATCAGTGTGAGCTTTGGAAATGTTCATGACCTGTAATCACATCTGGTGAGAAAGTGTTTTTCCTCATAAATTCATAGGCATGCAGAAGCCAGACCTTTCCTTCTGGAAGAAAGGATGAACTTTACACAGCTTCACTGTATTTCTTCCTTTCAAGAGCATATTTGGCCAGGTCTTAAAAGAGCTCAGCTCCCACTTGGGCACCTAAATTAAATGGCTGGATTTGCAAAAGTGTTCAGCATCCAGCAGCTACTTTTATTCCAAGATATGTACCCAAATGGGAGATGAGTTGTTTTGACAGTGTGGCCCATTATTTGTCAAGTTGGTTGTGATTAAGACTCTGAGCGTTCCATGAGCACTCTATTAAAATACTTATAGAGCAGACAACCTTATGGGGCCATTTATAAAGCTGTGCTGCTGAGCCACTAGAAATCTACCTGAGTCCTTTTCCCCCCATCCTTACACTGTTAGTGAAGCACAACTGCATGACAGGCGCTAAAACTTTCGTTTAGCAAAGTCTTTGGTTTTCAGAAATCTGCAGCACTGTGGCTAAGGTGGCCAGCTGTCAGAATTGTGTAGGTGAAACTTGTACCTGAAGGTAAAGAAGAGAGCTGAGCTTTTTCTTTCCTTCACTATTATGTGGGTTTGGAGACTTTATGGGTAAGATCTAGAAATGTGCTGAATCACCTGCATAGGGATGTGTTTTCAGCAAGTTGAGTACTGATATCCTGGCTTTTAAATTGGGAAAATTGGCGTTTGTTGCTTAGGTGTACCCTCTGCTTACAGGTCCTGTGAATCTGTGCTCTGAGCAATCTGTTATTCTAGGAATCTGCATTGCCCCTGCCTTAACTCAGAATTTGCTAACTGAGCTTATGTAAGTATTCTAAACTCATGGTAGCTGAGATCCTCCCAGGCATGCCTGCATGTGTATTTATGATGTGTCTGTTTTCTTGGTGTGGACAGAATAGATTCGTATCATGAGTCAAATATCTCTTCATGGTGCACTGAAACGTTTGCTGACATGTCTGACCTGCTGCTCACTTGTGGAGGCAGCTTAATTATATCCACATACTGATTACACCAGGAGGATATACAGGACTTTACAGTTTAGAATTAGCCTGATTGTCTCTGCAGCAAGGTGCTGTAGAATTCAGTGTGAATCTCTTTGATTTCAGGCCAGTGTCCAAATTAGTGTCATTTTTTTACTTTTTGTTTCTTTAACTCTTTCAGGCTGCTGTGATGGCCTCCAGGAGATTCATTCGTAATCAGAGTTCATCCTATTAGGGCCTTTACAGGCATTTAAGCGCTGAGCTGTTCACCTTTACAGTCAGTGGGAAGACTCAGTGTTTCGCATTTTTCATTAGAAGTGGATCAGATGCTTACTGGCAGAAAGTACTCTTTTGAGAGGTTGCAGTTACGGATAGAAGTAGAGTCGGCGAAGCAGCAGTAAGGAATTCCGTGGAGGGGCTGTGGAAGATGTTAAAGAGTGTGTACAATGTAAGGGGCTATTGTCTCTCTTGAGGGGACATAGGAAGCGAGTGTGCCAGCATCCGTACAACAGGTGTTGTCTTAAAATTGTTCCAGCATACTTGGACTTAGTGCTGCACTGAAAGAGAAAATACCACTACTCAAAGCATGTATGGTTTAGATCGTCATAAAGCTACCTGGTGGGATAACTTTGGAGAGAGAGAAATCCATGTGTGCAAGCTAGCTTTGTAATGGTGTATTTATGGCAAGACTGCCTTACTTAATTACTAGCTATGGCACTGCCGTGAGCATCATACTATACCTAAGCTAGAATACGTAGTTGAAAGTCAGTATTGATCATTACCTGATAGGTAATGCCTGAGGAAACGAAACATTATTGCTGTTATGAATTGAAGGTTTTTTTGCTGGTTTTGGTTTTCCATTTTACTGAATAGCTGCTGACAACACCCTCTGAGTCTCTTGAAGATAGATTACCGTGGTTGACACAGGACAGTTTTATGGCTTTGTTGTATATGTATGTTTTAGAAGACTGCACAAATGTCTACTGCATTAATTATTGAAAAAAAAAAGTGTAATAGGAAATTTTACCTTATGTTACAACTTTAACTAGTGATGCACTACTGGAATCTCTCTTCAGATAGAAAAGAATGATTTAAACTATTTTTAATTGTTTTTAGCAGTCGTCTGTGGCTGTCGGTGATAGTCACATGAAATGTGCATAGAATCAAAAACTTTATGTGAAAATAAAGCATTTTAATGCTGTGATTTCCTTTTTTTGTAGTTTTGTAACTGTTTTTTCCTTAAGTATTGTCCACTTAGTTTATCAGACTTTTGAAATTTGTTTCTAGAAGTTACTTATCTCTGTTCTGCAGTTTTAAAACTGCAAGCAAAATTATATGTTAAAATTTGGGTGTTTATTATATATCCTAATTTTCAGTGAAAGGATTACTCACAAAACAGAGCTAAGGAAAGAATGGAAGAACATGATGATTTGCTTCCAGATGTGAATTCTTTTTCCCCTCAAGGTATAGGTGTGAAATGACAGATACTCAGCTGAACAGTGGATAAAAAGGTCTTAATATTAAAAACAAAATGTGATGGGAAATATACTTTACAAGCAGTCTTTGGATATTTGCCCTTGCTTTCATTTACCGTCCTGAATTTAAACTTAGTAAGATCTGCAAGGGAGTTGTGTAGCGATTTTTCTTTTGTCTTCATGTACTGTAGTGCTGCTATATAGAAAGCTGTATGAATGTTTATAAGAGGCAATTTTGTCAAGAACTATTGTATAATATAAATCTGCATTAATTATTGTGTTTGTTAAAAGTGTAGCAATAAAACATCATAAATGTCTGTTTGTATACCTATTAGATAACCGGTAACTATGGCTAGGTTGCTCTGTGTGCATGTGAAACAGAAAAACAAAGTACAAACCCAGCTTTATTATTAAGTAAAGTACACTGGGAGACATAGATGAACTACTGTGTATAAAAGGCTTTGCTCCCGCTACTAAAGAAGAGCAATTTCATGATGTTTGTTGGTGTGGTCCAGCTATTGCATAGTAGCTCCAGCTAGCCATAGTACACATAATCATGATATATCTCTCATAATCTCTATTATCATAACACATTTTTCTTCCACAAGAGAAATTAGATGCATAGTGCTCTGTGGCTCACGATTTTGCCATCTTAAAGTGATGCTTAGTATTTGAGTGATGGTTGAATCACCTATTTTATACTTAAGTACATAATCCCAAGAAGGTTTAAATCAATGTGTTAATTGGTAAGTGATACTGTAATTATATGTATAATCATGGAAATTTGGAATCCAGATTATTTACTTGCTCTCAGGAAATTAATCTACAGAGGTCATACATTAGATTGCTTGTTTATTAAGTGGAACCCCTGTAGTTACAAAGTACTGATTGGCTATAAGCTGAATGAAGCATTCTTAGAGCTGTATCCAGCAGGTGTCAACAGTTCAAATCTTTGAGTGCATATCGATCCAGATTCAAACAGTTCATTAATCTAAGCACACATTATATAGATTTTTCAATGCAGTTTTGAAAGAGTTGAAAAATTGTATTGAATGGTGGGAGATGATACTCAAATTATGGTTTTATGGCGAATCTCCCTTGTGCTTGTGACATACTTGGATGGGGTTGGGTGCTAAAACTGTGTCTTGATTTTTATGTTCAGATGTACTTTTCTGGCTTGAGAGTAGTTTCAGTGGGTGAAGTAGTCTTCCTTTGCTGACAATCCAAACCATCTCTTTTTCTAGCATCGGGTTTGTCACATTGCTTGCACAGAAATGATGTTGGTACCACTTCAGAGTCTCAGAGACATCGAGATATGCTTTCTTTTATTTCTTCTCCTTCGTCTTGATCCTGGAATCCTCTGGCAAGGCCATTCATCACAGGTTTAAATGGGACAGCTGTAGTGAAATCATCTGAACAGCTCGAACTTTTAAAGCTAAAGCATGTGCTTAGGTGCTTTGTTTCATGGGGAAAAGCGCCATGGAGAGCCTGCTGAGTGAAGCAGTCAAAAGTATTTGGCTGGATTTTCCCTCGTCCACACCAGTGTACCTGAGAACAGAGATCAGATGCTCATCCACATCACTTGTCAAATACTTTATTCTCGCCTGTGAGGTTAGTAAGAGACATGGTGTTTCTCTTTCTGTGATGAATTCTGACAGGGCTCTATCAGTTGGTGTGTCTGTAGGCTTTTATTTTGGCAGTTGTAAGATTTTGCGCTCTTTCTCTTCTCTGCTAATTGCTAGGATCTTTGTTGATGTGCAGAACAAAGAAAAGAAAGAGAAAAGAGATGTTTCTGCTGTTACTGGTGAGACAGAAAAGGGAAGATGGTTCAATTTTAGGGGAAAAAATGCAGTATGTGGAAACAGCAAGGTTTTCAAGGAATTATTATATTTTTCCCTTACTGTAATGGTCGAGGTAAAGATACTCTTCAGTCCTGCTGACTGATTTTGATGAAGTTGCTATAATACACAGTACCATGTATTAGCATAGCAAGAATGTCTATTTAATCATTTACAAATGATAGGAGTGTTTTATTCTTTCATTTTTCCAATTCCTTGCAGTTCTCAGATTATTTTTTTCTGGAGTGATATTATGGAAGTTATGATACCTCTCTGAGACACTTGCAATTCATACAGTATGAATTGCAAAGCTGCAAAGAAGGTAACAATTGTGCAATAGTGTTGTAGATCTAATCCAAGAAAGATACTGCACAGAATCTGACCCAGTTACCTGACGCCAGTTATACTGATGCTGCTACTGTTATTTCCTGGTACTAATAACTAACTTTACACTATAGTTAATTTACTGAAGTATAGCTTGCATTGTGCAGCTTGCATATCTAATAAAAAAATGCAAAATGGCAATAAAGCTTATAAAATAATGGATAGGAATTTTTCAGCAGAGTTGACGTGCCTGTCAAGATAATGCTGATAGAATTTTGTACATCTGCAGTAGGACACAAAATTAATTACAAAAGAATCTGACATTGTTAGTCCTTTTTATTCATTTCTATGATATCTTCAGTGCTCTGGAAAAAAAATATCAAAGCAGAATTTAAAACTGTTCACAGAATGGCAGGTTTTCATCTAGAAATGTTAATGTATGTTAAAGTTTAATTAAAAAGAATGCATATCATATCTTAACTTTTTTTTTTTAACGTAGCATAATTATCTATGGTACAGATCACATTCAAAGGTATATTATTTTATTGAAAGCTTCTATTTTAATGTAAAGGATTTCTGGTTTTCAGCAAGTTTTTGTCATCTTGTAATTTTGGCGAGCCAGGCATACACACAATGGTACAATCTGCAGCCTTCCGTGAAGTCCAAGCGTGTAATTCAGTCACAAAGATTGGTGACATTTCCAACTGAAATATAGATTGAGCACTTCATACAAATATAAAATACCAAGGTCCCTTTGTAACCTTTATGTTTTTAAAGACACTTTATCCAGGGAGCATGGGGGAGTGCAAATTGCAGAGTTCAAAGACCCGTGTTTGCATGCAGGCCGCCTCGACGGTGCCTCTCCTGCTTTCTGGGGATGCTTTTCTTCTTTTATCCACACCGTGAGCCACAGTTCCTGTGTGCAGCAGTGGTGTGCGGAGGACAGGCGCTGGGCTCCAGATGTGCCGGGTTGGCGCGCAGCTGGGTGCGGAGCACTAGGTGTCACTGTGCCTCCACCGCGGAGCGCCCACCAAGGCATTTTTTGGGCCGCGAGTGTAACGTAGCTATAGGTGGCAAGGGTTTGAAGATACAGTTTGTACAGTGGCACTTTAAATCATATAGTCATGAACTTTGAGAAGAACAGCAGCTGGATTACCAAGCGTTTTCTCATGTTATTGAAACATCAAGCATATAATTGAGAGGCAGACATCAGCAAGCCATTTTTAGCTGGATTGGTGTGAGCCAACTGTGGTTTGCTATTTTTGAACCCCTGAAACCTTAACACACAGGAAAGAAGGCAGATTGCTAATCTGCATTTTATTTATCAGCTAAGGGATGCCTTTATTTTGTAGCCACTTGCTGGAAGAACTGGATGACAATTTTACTAGAACTTCATAGATAAAGGTGGGTCAGGTAGTATATGCTGTAATTGCTCTCTCCAGTCACTCACTGAAATTCTCTCTTTTTTCTCTTAAAACAACTGAATATAGGTTTGGCTGTTGTTTAAGCTGAAACTAACTGCCAAAGGTAAGAAATAAAGGCAGAAACACAGGGCCAGCAGTGGCAATATGCTTATATGCTAGCATTTAGACCAGAATTTATTTGAGAATAAGTACCAGTGACAAAAGTGAGTGCAGAAGTTGGCCATTGGTGCTGCATGTATTAAAGTAAAAGCTTAGGAATAGCTTCGATGACTTACAAAATCTGTCTTGTTACAGATGCTTCTCTGTCTGTGTATTTAGAAAGTATTTTCTTCAGCTTTGCCCTTCCTTCCATCAGGAGAGGATTTCTGCCGGAAGGGAGTTCGTTCAGTCTGGAAATAAAGATATAGCTCGTAACATCCAGTGGATAGTAGCTGGAGTTAGAAAACTGGTATTTTTACAGTTTATCAGCAAATCTAATTCCTTCATCACACAGCAGCTCCTGTGTCAGCTGACGTCCCTAAATCAAGACAAAATGTTTTTCTAAAAGATACCCTGCAAATAACTTGGGCTTTTTGCAGGTATTACGAGGTGAGTTTTTGTGGACTGTCTGTTATATGAGACCTAAGGCTTTGAATTATTCTTGCAACTTCACTGTCAGATAATCTTAGATGGATGTGCGACCTCTGTTCATTTCCTGTGCTTCCGAGTAGAAGATCTCAGATTTTATCCTGACAGGACGGAAACAGCTGAAAGTGAACTTTTAGCCACTTTAGATAAATAAATCATTTTTATGGTGTTTGTCTGCAGAAGAGTAATATTTCATAAATAAAATCTGGTTTCTTGTTTATTGCCCCAATGTTTTTTGTACAACAACTGCTTCATTTGCAAAGCACATTTTTTTTTTTAATGGTGAATTTGGCAAATGAAATTGGTGTTTATTCTGTCTAACATTTCTTCTCAGTGAGTATGGTCGTTGAGCAGACAGATCCATTCGACCCACTGTTGGCTTGCACAGAGGTAATTGATTCTGGATTAGCAAGCAGTTCTGGTGACGACATAAAAAGTTGAAATGAATTGAATTTACCTGGGTAAACTTTTCAGAGCTCAGAGGAGCAAAAAGAAAGTGAAAACATTTTATCATTAACATCACAAGACTGGATAGTCACACGGTTGTGGTAATGTAACTCCTCTGTAGAAGTGCATCTTCAAGCAGTATGGATGTGAGTGACAAAACTTAGTTAATAGAAAGCACAGGTTATGCAGCTCAGCAGGTCTCTGTTTGACAGTTAGTGTATTGCTACAGGGATCCTGTTATAAGCTAGAAGGGTGACTCCATACCAAAATCACAGGTAAAACACTTATGATGACTTTAACTTCAAAGCCACAGATAAGCTATTACTGTTGCACTGTCATACTTTGTCTGGAAAGGGCATCATCTATATCCCTTTGCAAGATGCTGGAGTTTAATGACCTGATTCTCTCTTATCCCTTCATAGAGAACTGCAGGTTTGGGCTAATATTGGACGCGAAGAATGAGATTTTTAGAAGAGTATGCCTTGGACCTCAATTCTGGCTGCTAACTTCAAAGCCGGTGAAGAGCAGACTTCAATTTAAAAGGGTCAGAGATGTTACAATTTTCTGACCTCTTTAAATAGACAAATTTTGTTGCAGTAGTTTTAGGTACTGTAAATCAGGCTAGGGTTGTTAAAGGAGCCTGGGTCCTGCAGAAGCTTTTCTTCTCTTTTGAGGCTGGACTTCAGAAAAGTAGAAGGGAATGTCTGTGTGGATTCCTTCAGCCTGCAGTGGATGCTTTGAAATCAGCAAATTCTGGGTTCAGACTCGCTCACTCAAGGTTTTCTTTCCTATTTGGAGACGTAAGGGTCAGAAGGCAAGAGGAATGTAGTGTTCCGAGTGTGGGGAATAAACCACTGCTGCTACTGATGTGTTGCAAAAGTGTCTAGGAAGCACCGAGCTGTGAGATAACAATCCAGAGAGCAACTTCATTCAAATGCTTCCATTTTATTTAATGTTTATTTAAATAGTGAAACTCTTTTGATTGTTAAATTAGCATTAAAGCAGTCTGGAAACTGGTTTACAGTCTCTGGAAAGCAGCCACACATCATCAGTGTCATAAATTATGTCCTTTTTTACCAAGATACTGGCTGCCAGCTGAAAGGTTAGAAATAACTTACTTTATTTTCAAATGCAGTTTGCAGTTTATCCACAGAGAGAAATGAGCAAAATGGATGCAGCTGTCTTTTAGATTAACCCCACAGAGTTGTCAAGCTTGGAGTTCCCAGAGAACTGCAATGTATTCAGTGTTATCCCTGCAACCCCTGAGAGGTTGGGGTGGAGGTATGTGTGCTTGTGTCAGCTGGAAGCCCAGGCTGTCATAATAACATATACCCCTAGAAGAAGACAATGGAATAACTCTCAGGACATCAGTTCAGCAGTAGAGTGGTGTGTTTAGGTCATGCAGACACAGTTTGATGATAGAAGGTGGGGCTCATGATTTTTAAAGCCTTTTTTAGTGCTGAGGAGCAACATCAAATTTTATCTGTGTGGTTAAGGTGTGCTGTCTTACTTCAGTCTTTGAGGAAGTTTTATCTTTTAAAGACAAGGCACCTTCTGTTTTAAACTGTTGTGCCTCTTGCAAGTGCCGAAGATATGGAAGTTCTTCAGATACTAATGAATTGGAGAGGTTATGGCATTTTTCCCATTTATTTTGTGTTTAGTTTCTTTCAGTGCAGTTTGTACATTTCTGCAAGTCAGTTTGTCAGGAAAAACTGCAACATAAGAGAGTAAATCTGGAATTGATAGATCCGGTGGCTTAGTATTCGTGTCAGGTTACCTAAAGTTATTTTAAAATGATGCATAAAATGATTTTTAAAAACAGTAAGCCCCCTAGGTTGTTTAATTTTCAAATCCATCACTCAAGCCAGGGCGGTTTACAGTGCATGTGACATAGCAGAAGAAGGATTACCATATGTGTGAAGCGTGAGGACAAAGATTACTGAGGAAATGCTAGAGTCAGACGTAGCTGGGAATCATTGTTTTGTGCATAGGAGGTGTTACTTATTTACAATATAACTCCATTTGATTTGACAGTGAGACTGGGTCCTACATTGAGCGTGCAAGTTCAGACTGAAATACAATCTTATGTGGCATAGATGTATGTTAGTTTGTTTTTTTGTCACGCAGCTGCATCATTAGTAACAGTGACATTTTGTGTGTAGAACTGCAGTGGTTGCTTACTTAAAATGCTTTCCTGTAGCCTGTGCCTTTTTAATGTTCAAAGGAAACTCACACAATATCTTGATCTTGATGTCTTGTGACCTGGGAGCAGAGCTTATTGTATAAAAACAGCCAGCAGAAACTGGAGCCTTGCAGTGAGAATGTGCAGTTCATTTCAAGTCCAGTTGGATGAATCATTGTTGAGTTGTTTTTTTTATAAGGTCACTTATTGCTGCAGAGTTTTTAAAGGAAAAATACAAAACCGTACAGTCACTCCTGGAACAGTTTTCCCTGCGTGTCAGTGGTGTATTCCCCGTGCTCAGGAAATCAATGTCAGTGATGTAATGGGAGTTTCTACATCATACTGGTGTGTCATGCACACGAAGAGAGCATCATGGGAGCTGGTGAGATTGATGTGTTCTCTAAGAATAGCACTGATTATAGAACAGATTTTCCCATATACAGAGCCATTTTTAATTCACTGCCTACTGCAGCTGCCAGCCTGCGGAGATAATTCCTTCTAGCAGAATAGCTCTAGATTATTACAGGGAAATCAAATTTGCATAAAAGCATTTTATCTCTCCCCTTTTTTTCATGTCAAAGTTACCAAACATTCACTGTCAGTTACTTTTTTGTGTGTAGGAAGAACTTTGTTAGAATTACATCTTAAGTAAATTTTGTTAACATCTTCCCTACTCTTTGTGGTTTGTGCATTTTACAATGAATACTAAACACCTACAAATCACTGTTGTTAGGGAACAAGCAAGCGTTTTAAAAAAGAAGAGTGAAAAGCAAGATCTGTTCTTGCTTGAGAAGCCCAAGTAGCTGCACTCATGTCTTCTTAATTACATGGTCCTTGTCACCTGTGCAGATCTTGCAGGACGGGTCACTGTGGTTTGAAAATGTGATGTGGCCAGCCATTGGTTTAAGTGCTGTGCAAATCTGAGTAGCTGTTGTTTACTGATGAGGAAACTGAGGCACAGGTAAGTTAAATGATTCGTGTAGGGTTACAAGCTGATAGCAGAATAGAATTAGCCTCCTGAGTTTCAAGTAGTTGCCTGCATGGTTGGACTGTTCTCCATGTTGTTATGTTCTATAGCACTCATTCAAACAGATTTTTGAGGTTCAACAGTGAGAGTTATGTTTGTTGTTTTTCAGGATGATGCTTTTAATTAACTTCTATACTTCAGCATATTTAAGTGCAGTACTTGCTATCTTAGAATCTGTATATAAGCTGCTTTTTAAAAGGTCAAGGAAAATACCGTGAAATACTGAGGTCTTAGGGGGAGAAAGAAATGTTCCTCCCCTTTTGAACTCGGGGGTTGAAATTGTGTTAATTTGCCTTTGCCTTGCTCCTAGGTCAATGGAGTACTGTTTAAAAGTATTATTAAAATTTGTGTCCTCCTCTGCTGAGTTTTGCAGAAACTAAATATTTAAAGAAAACACCAAGGCAAATTCAGTTACCTGAACTGAGGTGGCTAATGCCATTTGATGCATGCTATGACAGCCTCTACTTGCTAGTCCAGAAGGGTGCAGGCATCCCATAGATACTGTGTTGGATCTGGCCTTTTGTAGACACTGTTGGATACCTTTGCTTAAGCAACTGAACTGAGATCCTAGGTGGACTGCAGAGCTAAGTATTTTTTTAAGAAAGCAAACATAACATCAGGGACATGGCCTAGCAGACTGACCATGAAGGTAACATCATGGCTCATATCTGTGTGAAAGCAATCAGAGAACTATTCATGCTAGTTTCAGATTCAGAATTTGCTGCCTTTTTCAGTCTAAAGCTCTTTGAAGAGGAATATTAAGTGTGAACATGCTATTAGACCCTGGCCACAGCTGGGAATTGCTTGGTGTGACAGAGCAGAGAGGCTGCATGGGAATTGATTCTTATGCTTTGTGGTGTTCAAGTCCAAACCTTGGGTAGATTGGAGCATCTGGAGCTCAAGCTTACATGGCAATGGCCCAGTGGGATCATCCGCCACTTAAAAGCAGCTGAAGTGCTGAATGCTCCAGGAAGGTCCTTAGTGATCTTGTCGCACAAGCTCTGTAGGAGGCCCCAGTGGTTTGGGTTGGAGTGAAATGAATATTTATGTTGATAGTTATGAGATCATGAACTATTACACAGAAACAATTAATTAGTGACCTATGTGCCTCTTCTGGCTTCATTGATTTCAGTAGATGGGGCTTGTCTTGGCCACTCAGTGCACTCTCAGCAGTAGAAATTATGGTTTCCTTTAGCAGTGTGCAGAGTTATGTTTTTCCCAGGAACTGTGATAGCCTGCTTAAGTACTGTGCTCCCTCTGCTATCAGGTGCTAACGCAGAGTTTATGGTTGTAACAGGCAAAATGACTTTGGAGGATTGTGCTGTAACCTGATAGTTTTTCCCTTACCCTCAGTGTTATAACATGATTTGGTCTTGCCTGCGGACGGAAGTAAATCATATTTTACCCTCACTGCTAAATTGTATTATGGCCCTGACCTTTATAGGTGAAACAAAACTCCATTATAATGTGGTTATAGGACTGCTGTTTTATACAGGGAAAACGTGGTTATCTGAGGGCCCCATGGGAGTGTCCTAAACCCCGAAGATAATCAAGAGTTTGGATAATCTGGAATTTCAGCCTCGCCTATGTGTTAAGCTAAATCAAAGCTTCACTGCTGAAGCTAGGGGACAAATGTCAGTCTAGTAAATATGCATTAAAATGTAACATAATATTCAATGTGATGAAATGGAGTGGAGGCCCTCAGCTGCTGTGAGTTGTCATGACGCTGAAGTGAAGCTATGACAACTAACACCATCTGGGATCTTCCCGTCTTTCCACATCGGCACTCCAGTGTGTTTTTCCTAGTATGATGCCTTCTAAAAATAGAAAAATTAGAAAAGTCAAGCCAACAGGCAGTTTAAGGTCCCATTAGACAGGGAAGTGGAGGTAAAAAAGCCCTGCTAACCCTGCAGCTGGGCTGGGTGTGTGGTACTGTATGTTAGTTGAAATGCTGGTTTTGTATGCGTGGTTTCAAACAATGCAGTAGAGAAACCAGTTGAGGAGAACACCCTAGAAAATACATACTACTTCAGATTCCCTAAGGATCATAGGTGATATGTGGTATTACCTTCTGAGTGACCTGCTCTGTTGATTCCTGGTCTGGAAGGGAGGTCATGGGACCACAGGTGGCTGCACTGGCTGTCTCTGTGTAGGAGCACTGAGTGCAGATGCTTCTCTGAGCAGCTTTAGTGACCCTCCTCACAAGAAATGTGGTCAGTGGGAGGCAGCAGGGCTGACCTGGGGACACAGGTCTGTTCTATCCTACCGCTTTGATGTTCTCCAGGAGCCTGAGTGGAACCTTCCAATCTCAGTGTGCACATCCAGGCCCTGCTAATTCACAGCTAAAGATCAGTTTACCGTGTTTCCTGCAGCGTGTATCTAAGGGTGAGCCTTCACCTCATACGATACGGAGCTGTGTGAAGCACTCTGCAGGATGCTGTAATGATTGCTTACCTAATGTATTCAAGTTACTAAATGAAGTCTAAAATTAATTGGAATGCTCATAGCATCTTCAGGGATAAGGGTTTAACAGTGTGCAGACCTTAAACTGTTTGCACAGTTGTGCCTTACAGAAAGGATGTGTAATGTTAGCAAATATCTTTGCATGCCTTTTTACAGGCAGCTTCTCTCTTCCTGCAGGATAAGTTTGACAATGGGGACTGCCATCCTGCAGTCTTTCACAGATTGCACTACACTGGATGCGTGTGAAAGTGTTATGTGTGTGAGTGCGTGTTTAGCTCTGTGTGTGTGTATATATAAGGAGAAGGAATGGGGTTTGTGTGTATACATATAGTAAAGTTGCACTTAAGGAAAAAAAAGTAATTCTTTATGCCAAGGAATTCTCTTGCTCAGCACTTACCAGTATGGCCATTTCTACTCTGGCGGGTCCCCTATTCAGTGGATCTGAGTATACAAGTGGATGGAAAGGTGGTTTCACAGGCCCACAACGAAAGTGTATCTCATTTTTAGTGTATGCTAAGGATTGGGCATTGGTATCCAGTTCTGGCTTTCTCCTTCATAAAAAAGAGGGATGGGAGGTACTTCGGTAACACTGAGGTTTAGTTTCTGCAGAACCTTGATACTGTATAAGATGCCAGAGCATCAGATTCTTGGGCAGTAGTTTTTGCTGATATGAATGAGGCTACCCTGGATTACAGAGGATCTAGTTCTGTAAATCCTTCAAACTTAGTTTGCTACGTGAAGTGATTTCTCTTGCTTTATCTCAAAAGTCACAAGAAATACTACTCTGCTTTTCTTTTCCTAACATTTGAAGTCCAAAATACAAACTTATATTTCACTCTCAAACTGTACTAGGCAGGTGACTAGTAAAATAATATTATGGAATTAGGATAAATTCCTTATGTACCAGCCAGCCCCCCATCATGTCTAGTGTAATAGAGTTTACAGTCATGTGGCTACAATTTTGATAGGATTCCAGCAGACATCAAAATTTATTATGTCAAAGTTGTTAAAGAAGAAATGCTGTAAGGAAACATAATTACTGACTGCCTTTCTGCAGACTGTATTAACTTGAATATGATCATTAGCTGTAAATAAAAAATAGGTTTTGATGGATTTTATTAAGAAAAGACTGAATTTCATTTGGACTTTTACTATCTTGTGCTTGACATTCTTGACAAGTGTGTACTAATCCTTACGTTCTTATAACAGTCAGATAAGAAACTGATCAATTGGAGACATTATGAATTAAGGGTATAATAATATTGCTTGTCAAGGTATTGCTAACTAAATAAGACCTGGCTTACAATTTATCTGATATATTTTTATTAAGTGGGAATTACATTTAGAGAGTTGTATAATCGCCTTGCTTTACAGCCTTTCTAAAAAAAAAAATAGATTAACTTTTAAATTATGTTATTTGCTGTAAATAACAATGATGCATTTGGTGCAGGCATAAGATGAGGGAACCAACAAGCTCAAAGAAGAGCCCTGTCAGATGGGCAGCACCATCATCCTTTACAGTTTACACTGGCAGTTAAAGTTTTTCTCTTCCAAATAGAGAGTTCCTCTTCTCTGGGTTTCCAGTAGAGAGTTGGTGTGCTCTTATTGATGTACATTTGAGCTTTCCATTATCAGCAGTTTACTGAAGCAGCTGTACAACACACAGTGTTCTTCTGCATAAGCATTTTGCAGGGAAGGTTACAGAAGCATCCAGAGTCACTCATGAGGACGCTAACTTTAGGCTAAAGTAAAAGAAGGGCAGAAGTGTTTTTTTTATTGATGATGCACTAACCCACTGGGTTTAGAACTGTGCCTTCTGGTTGACTACTTGCTCTATTTGGAGCCCAAAAGATGAAACTCACTGACCAGACATGATGGTAATCTAGTAGTGGGAAAGATGAAGAAGATACAAGGAGTTTTCATCTTTCAGCACTTCCGTTATCCTTGTTGGGATTTTAGCGAAGGAGCTTTGCACAATCTGAACAGGCGCTGGGGTTGGAAGGAAGTACATGGAATTAGAACAGTGGATGTGGGTGGCTTTTATTTATTTTGTTTTTGGAGAGAAGTCAAGTTCTGTTGCAGGTGTAAGTTTTGAAAAATATAAACAAGAAGAAGACTCCATGTAACTATACCATCAATTAAGTTGGTTTAATAGCATTTCAACTTGTTGTTAATAAAGCAAACATTTACTAATCTTATCTCTTGTAAGCAGGAAGGAAGTTAAAGTGCACAGTAATGCACATTGCTGTCAGGAAAAGTGGTTTATAATATCATATGATATAATTTGCAGTGAAGCAAAACCAGCAAATGGCTATGTGGGAGCACTCTTTATCCTCTTGATTTAACTTCTTCCCCTCCCTTCCCCTTGGTAGCTTCGCTGCTGCTGTTCTTCATTTCCCTGGTTCTGTGGATCCTTAGAATTTCCTGCTGTAATCTGCTGGGGTATCAGCAGCCTGGCTATGCAAAGATCATACTACTGGAGTCCACATGAGATGAGGGATAAATAGTGTGAAATTTCCTTCCCTCAGGTTTTTACTTTTCCTTCTCCTTGGGTTGAGTGAGCTACTTTGAGAGCAATCAGCATGATCGTCTAATTGTACTCCAAGGACTGCTCTGGTATCAAGACTGACAAATGATGGGCTGAGGAGAGAGGGCACTTGCTGAAAAATATGACAGTCATTTTTAAAAGGGTGAATGTCAGTGCTTGATAATGAAGCAAATATTAATTCCCCTGTCGCACGTGCCTGATTTTTCCCCTTTTGCTCTCAAATCCTCTTGTGCCATTCTCGGTTCTACCCATTGAGAAGAAGGTTCTTTGCTTCTAAAAGAAGCCTAACTCTTGACTAAATGTAGGTTATTAAGGCCATGTTAAGCTTCCTAAATAAGCAGACTTCCTGGAGCTGTTCCATGCTCAGCACTTTACAAGTCAGCCTGCTGATATTTAAATAAGCCTAACTTTGGGCTTCTGTTAAAAATAATAGCCAGGAGTGTGTGGGAGGAGTTTGGAGCACTGGAGTCGGCAATTGCTGCAGTGTCCCGCTGCTGTTGTGTGGAAGAGAATGAATTGCTGATTAATTTTATAGTTTTGCATGAATACTGATTTCTGAAAACACTCCCCACCTCCTTTGCCTGGAAACGATCCCATCGTCTGCTGACATTTGAAAGAATATGCAGCTTATCTGTTGTGAAGTCCACTGAAAAATAATTTACTATTCACATGTTAAATATAGGGGCAGTTGGTCTTTTTATACAACTGCAACAGGTCTGTGAGGAAATTTTCAATGATGAAAATGAAAAAAGTTAAAATAGTCATAATTTACTGCCTTAGTCTGCAGGGCAGCTGTTTTCTGCCTCTATCTGTATTCTAATAAGTCTTTTAAATGAAGAGATTTATGAGATTATTTTAATTTTGATGTCTTTTTAATGCTTCATGCATTTTAAATACAACCTTTTAATAGTTTTTGAGATTGAAGAATTTAATTTAATTTTATACTGCAGAAATAAATGTATTCTCAGGAGACTGCACCATTATTACAGCTTTTTATTTTTTTTTTTAATCCAGCATATCTGGCATATACAACTGTAGCACCAACCAGCAGTGTTGCACTTCGCATTGAACGTGAGGCTTCGTTAGAGCTTGAGAGACAATCTGGCTGGTAAGGGTACTTAAAACCCAACAGAACTCCACTTACTGTGGGCAATAACATTCTGTTGAAAACTCATGCTATAAAGGTGAGAGTCAGGATATTACGGATGCAACAGGACAGGACTGGTCCTGCTCTGTAAGGTGCCTCCACATCCCTCCTGCCTGCTTCTGCAGTGTGTGTGTTGAGGACAAGCCCTGCTGCATGCTGCATGGGCTGTTCTGGAGCAGCTCTGGCCAGCTGCCTGTTGCCAGCTCTTAGGTGTATGGCTGTGCATGAGTTTGATTCTTCCTTAACTCATGCAGAACTCTCTCAAAATCTTGTGCTTTTGCTTTGGTTGCAAGCTGTTAATAGAAGGCGTATATTTAATGTGAGAGCAGAAGAAATTGACAAAAGGCTTCAATGAAGTAGGAGGAGGGGCAGACTCTCACCTAATTTCAGCCACCCAAAAATGAAGTATTTAGCTAGTCGTAGATCTTTCCAGAGCTCAGGTAATGGGTCTTGCTTGGAAGGGCATGGTGCATGTTTTAACTGTGGTTGGGAAATGTGAAGCAGATGAAGCGTGGCAGCCAGGAGAGCATGACAGGTGATGCAGAGGCTGGCTGGGTTCATGACCAGCACAGTTCCAGTGGCAGGTCAGTGCTGCTGACCAGATAGTCGTACCTCTGCAGCCAGAACCTATTCCAGCAGTCCTCAGTATTACAGTGGCTGGCAAGTCTAATTGTTATGTATTAAAAATGAGCTTTGTAACAGTGTTTGAGAAGACGTGGCCTGTGCTCTTCAGGCTCTGTCAGCTCTGCTTGCTGAAGAGAGTATGGGACTTTGTTTAGCTCCATGCTGGTCCCATGCTTACCAGTGGGTACCTGAGAGACTTGAATGTAGCATTTAGAGTCACTGTTTTAGTGACTCACATGAATGTACTTAAATCAGCCATAAGTATTGCTTTCTCATCCTTCTGAAATACTTTGGTTGAGATTTGTCAAGTCCAAGCTGTTAGGCACGTGAGGGATCAGGGAAGACCCCCAAGTATTTTAAGAGAACATATCTTCCAAGCCATTATTTCTACCTTACCTTTCAGCAAAGCTTGAAATGGTGTTAAAAAAGTGTTTGGGATGTTCCAAAACAGTGCAAGAATCTCATCAGTTCTTAAAATGGTGAAGCCACACCTGGGTTACTGTGTCCAATCTGGGCTCTCAGTAGAAAAGAACATGGACATAATGAACAGAGTAGAGTGAAGATCCACAAAGATGAGGAAGGGACTGGAATACCTCACCTACAAGGAAAGGCTTAGAGAGGAAACTGTTCAGCCTGGAGAGGAGAAGGCTCAGGGGTGGCCTTATCAGTGTAGATCAATACATGAAGGGAGGGTGAAAGATGAAGCCATGCTCTCTTCAGTGGTGCTCAGTGACCAGACATAATGGACACAAACTGAAGCACTGGAGGTTCCATCTGAGCTGAACACTGACACAGATTGCTCAGGGAGGTGGTCGAGCCTCCATCCCTGCAGATAGTCAGAAGCTGCCTGGGCATGCTTCTGGGCAACTGGCTCAAAGTGACCCTGCTTGAGCAGTGGGGTTGAACCAGGTCACCTTTGGAGATCTCTTCCAACTTCAATCATTCTGTGAATTTTTACTCTGATTTGCGTAAGTTTCATAGAGTGACTTCAAGGGAAAATACTAATTGAATGAATTGTGTGGATTTTAATAAATTAAAATATTTTGTGAGGAAACAAACACTAGGGTTGGAATGTAAAGCCAAAAAGATGGGGTGAGCAAAGCAAAGGTGATGTTGTTCAAGGAGAGAATTGAATGAGGACTGAAGAAATCCATTGGGATTTAATAAATACAGCTACTCCATCAAGTGCAGGAAATGCTCTGGACTACAGCTGTTAGAAACTCTCAGAGGAGGGGAGGAGAGGCCATGAGTTCCTCCAAAGGGCATCCACATCTGGCTGCTGTTGGAATTAAGATCAGATAGCTGCTTGGCCTGAAATAATAGACTGGTCTTCTGTGCCATTCTTATAAGTAGCCTTGTCACCGTAGGGTAGCTATTAGGCAGTTAAGTCAATATTGTGTGTGGTTAGAAGGGTAAAGATCAGCAATGGAAGCTCGTATTTGGATGAGTAAAATCTGAGAGAAAGATGTATTTACTTTGTAATCATGTTACAGAAATGGAATTTTCTGCATGACTAGGTGCTAAGAGCACCTGGATGTCCAGCTTCACATGCATCTGCCCTGCGACAGCAGTTACCTGGATCAATTAGTGACAACAAACACACAAATGATTATGTTCTATCATGAAATACAGCTGCTAAGTTACTCAGTCTACTGAATATCCCTGTTTTAGTACTAATTCCTTTGTTGCAGTATTTTGGGCTTCTGAGGTTTCTAGAAGGTTAAAATACAGGGCTTGGAAAAAGTAATTTTGTAGTTATCAGAGAAGGAAAAAAAAGGAAGGAAGTGAGTAAAAGCAGGCGAGAGCCAGTATCTATCTGTCTTTCCAGCTGGTTCTACTTACTTTGAGCATTTCTGCCTTGATCTGCCTTGTGTTAGTCAGGCTAAAGCAACAATATTTGCTGTGCATGCATGTGAGATTTCACTTTAGGTTTGTAATTAAGAAATTAATTAAAATACTATACAGTTTACTGCACAGTCTATCAAGAGAAGGGCAGTTTACAAGATTTTCCACGTGTGTGCAATAAATTCAGTGCTACGGATATACAGGATCATATTCACAGTGACATTAAAGTTATACTCCTCATGCAGAGGAGTATCACGAAAAATTATTGTGAAGGACACGTTATAAAGTAATTGTCTCAGCAGAAACCTGACCAGTAAGAATGAAAATTTCAGTGCTGAAACACTAACATGGAATCTGAAGAGAGAGGAGGCAAGAGGAAGAGATGTAGAAAACCAACCAAACTAAAAAAAACAACCCCAAACTTCTGACTTTGCCTGCTGTTTTGTGAGGTTAATGATGAGTTGCTGCTGTCAACCTTCTGTGGATGATGCCCCTTTAATAGTGACATGTCCGAATTCAAAAGTACAAGTCTGAAAGTTGTAAGTCAGTTTTGCACCATCATCAGATCCAGTGATAACTGTTACCAGTTACGTAGTGTAACTGCAGCCATTTCACTGTCCACAGAACTGAGCTAACCTTAACTGAAGACACTAAAAAAGACACCTTTTTGCAGATTCTAGGTTGCGACTGACCTCACTTTCAGTAAAACTGTGGATCTCCTGCTTTTATGTGTTACTAGGCGAATAAAGGAGAAATACTTGGGGTGATGTTGCTTATTAAAAAAATACCTCATAATGTTTAAGGTGAATTTTTGGAAAACAGCGTATGTGAAAATACTAGCATAAAACTCTTCATTTTCCATCTTTCCAGTGATGAAGGTAAGAAAAAAAATAGGAGTGAAAATGAGATTTGTATAATAAAACTGGTACAGAATGGTATTAGTGAAACTCTTCTTTGGGTACCCTCTTAAAAATGTCAGGTGTTACATACCTTGAGAGCTACTGCCAGAAGTAGCAAAGGCCATGGAAAAAGCAAACCAAGGTAGTACTGGTAGGAAGATTTAAAACCAGAAGGTGTAGCAGACCAAATCAAACATCACACTCCTGTATCTTCTTGTTATCAACAGGAATTGGATTAAATTTTGCTGTGTAGCAAATTATTGATCTCTTTTTCAAGGAAGTTTCATCAAAGTGTTGAAGCTTTTGAGGGTTTCTCAAGAAATGCTAAACAGTCAATATGAACTGGGATAATCACTTCAAATACGAGGTGGCTCCTCCCTTCCCACTGTGTCTCTGTAGCAAACAGTTAAGCAGTGCCAGTCAGTATGGGCTGCCTGGTTAGTATGCTGAAGGAATCTGGTAGATTGTTAAAGGAAGGCTGTTGGTGCTAAACTGAAATCTGCCACCTCTGTACACAGCCACCTAATGAATCTATTTAACAGTTACAGAATCACAGAATGGTTTGGGTTGGAAAGGACTTTAAGATCATCAAGTTCCAACCCCCCTGCCATGGGCAGGGACACCTCACACTAAACCATGTCACCCAAGGTTCTGTCCAGCCTGGCTTTGAACACTGCCAGGGATGGAACAGTCACAACTTCTTTGGGCAACCCATTCCAGTGCCTCATCACACTCACGGTAAAGAATTTCTTCCTTGTATCTAACCTGAACTTCCCCTCTGTAAGTTTGAACCCATTAGTCCTTGTCCTGTCGCTGCAGTCTCTGATGAAGAGTCCCTCCCCAGTGGCCTTATAGGCCCCCTTCATATAGATATTCAGATTTTTGGTATATTATAGCAGTGTAATCTGGGGCAGATTTTTGCCTTCTGGGTGATGCCATGTTTTGTGTAACCAGAAGCCCTCTCTGACTCCCTAAAAATGCCTCCCAGACTGTTTGTGAATTGTGCTACTGTTGATACTGTTGCATAAAATAGCCTAAAACAGTCGGTTGGATTGCAGCATCCGACTGAGGGATTCCTTACCCACCAGCATACATAAACTAGGCTTTGTTGCAGTGACATTGGTATATAACTTGTTTAAGAGTGGAACTGAGAGTTGCTTCTATGAGGATGTTCTAGTGTATCAGCACACCAGGTGTCAGTTGTGTTTTTTTTATTTGATTGTTCTTTATTTCTACTTGAATATTGAGCTTTTGCTGTTTCAGAGCCTATTGACTCACTATTAGAGTTCCCTTCCATGTAACACCATAGCATCTGCTAATATTAAGGCATACATGGGAAGAAACAGTACAATGTAAGATCAACTGCATTAGCTCAGACTGCATAGAGAGTTAGAGGGAAATATTGTGGGAATTGTGTGGAATATCCTAGTTTTGGGTCCAGAACTATTGCTCTTTATCTCATGGGTGCAGGCATAGAAGGGGAGGTGGCTTGTGGACAGAATCTTGTTTCTTTTCCTTAAATGCTAGGAGATGCAAATTGGCTCAAATGTCTTCATTGGCCCTTGGAACCAGAAGGGAAATAACTAGGAAGGACATTATGGCTAACACTTCTTCTGACTCACAGTTCTTACTGGGACAGTGCCTTGATTGGTGAAGACTGCATGTGATTTATTGTATTCATGTCTGAAATGCGTGCTGCAGCAAATGGTAGAGTACTGTGTGTTTTTTGCAATTTCCAAAGCCCTAAGTGGCTTACCACCTGCCTGCTTCAAGGACCTGCCTTTCGTCCTCTCTCACTATCAGTTTGGATCAGTAGGACCTTTGGCTTGCTGTGAAGGGAGGAAAGGTCCAAATGACAAAGTGGTCTCTTAGAAGGTTCTTTTATTTTGGAATATTTTTGCCTTCGCCACAGTTTTTACTGCCTCAGGTAGCTGCTCATTAAGTGGCAAAAGAGATGGAAGTTGTGACGGTCCATTCATTGTGTGGCTCCTACCACGAATATGATTCAAAGACTTCCCTTTGGGTTTGACAAACTTCTTTTGGAGCTTTTGTAAGGCTGAAATACTCCCAAGCAAATAAAATTCCATCCTGGATGATGAAATATAGATGAACACACTGAGCATGAGAAACTTGATAGCTATTTGTGAAACAGTTGAGCCTTTGTGAAGTATTACACTCTCCACCACATTATGAGATGTATTTATTTCGCGTGCATTTAATAATGCAGTGAAGACGATGCCTGAAACACTGAAGTACAATGAGGAATTACTAGTTTTCTGCAAGCAAGGTAAAGGCACTATGTACGATGGCCCCAGAGGAAATGCAAGATGCAGAAAATGAAATGAAATAAAAAAAAAAGTGGTAGATGACTGGTTTCTGGATATTGCCAGGTGAATTTATTAATTGCTAATGGAGCCCTAAGCCATGAATTAGTCATTGCCATTGTTTCAATTTTACGACTTTTATCTTAAATACAGATTTGTTAGGAAGGAATCAAATGTCACTGGGCAGTGAATTATACAGAAACAAATTTATGCTTGTGAATGAATGGTGATTTCCCATAGTAAGTTACGACTTTAAAAGGACACCATTAAGGTATTTTTCATAGTTTCAGCATGACTTTGCTGTTATCTATGGTAACCCCTTGTGCTCTGGATAAGGAAAGCTGTCATATACATTTCTTCTTTATGTTTGATCATGGGTGAAAGAAGGTTGTCATTGCAGGTTTTAATGCTATAAAGTTCCTAAGTTTCAGTAAAAAAGCAAAATATTTTATTGCTGTAAAATATTTATGTTAGAACTATGTACATATGTAACCACATATAACTATCTTCTGGTCACCTTAAGCATGTACTATCTTTGAGAAAGGCTTACCTTAGAAACCTCAGTGTATCTAGTAATCTTAAACCCTGTTCTGCTGTAGTCATGGACTGGCTAGATCATGTCTGGCCTGTCGAAATAGGTTGCATGCTCTGTTGGGCTTTGTAAAGTGGTTCTTGTGCCTGTGGGTTCTTAGGTCGTATTCTATGTTTGATCACTAAAGCATAGTTTATAATGGTCTAAAACATAAACTAATGAAGAAAACCAGGAAACAGCTTTGTAGCTTGTAGCTCCAGGGACTGACATCTATGTGAAAATGCCTCCAGCCCCTGAGGCTTCATGTGGAAGATCATTCTTACTTTACTGTGTTGAGGGTAAAATAAAGCTAAGTGTCTAAATTTTCTGGCTTAGTCTTGGCAGCTTTATCAAACAACAAATGGCTCAGCGTGTCTGCATGGGACCGAGTATGGTAAAACTGGGAATGAGGTACAGTGTCAAAAATCTATGTTGAAATTTAGCAAGAAAAATGTATTTGATCATTTTTTTGGTTATTTTTTTTTTTAAAATGTTAATAGTTGGTTTTTAGAACTGTGTGCAGAAAGCAGTGTCTTAGGTCTTGACTATGTATGTTTCTAATATGGTTTTCATTTGAGCATGATACTGTGTTGGTTGCTTAATAGTCAGAGTCATGCATATGCAAGGTTTTCCTTCTGATTTGGTTTTTCATGCTGTGACCAGGAGCTTAAAATGTAAAACATTTATAAATATGAAGAAGGGAATTTCTACTTCATTCTTTCTGTGTCTGTTTTGTTTGGTTTTGGGTGTCATTGCCACCCCTCAAATATTGCTGTTTATGCTATTTAGATGTCTGCAGACATTTTAACACCATATTGCCTACTTTAGTCTTTGCCTAGCTGAACTTTATGTCACCAACTCTTGTATTTTTCCTTTATATTTCATACTGTAATGCCAGAATAAGGGTAGAGCATATTCTTTCCTGTGCTGCTCCAGTTTGGATGGGAGAAGTATCTGCTTTGCCATCACCCTGTTCTCTTCTTGCAGCAAAATCTGTGTTACAAGTCCCAGCTTCTTTGTGCCAGGCTGTACCTGGGCAGCCGTACTGAATGGATGAGCTGGGAGCTGTTGCCAAGAAGCCCAGTGTGTCTCTGGAAAGAGACAGATATTAAAGGCCAGGTTTGTAAAGGGATGAGGCACCTATGAGTACTTCTGGGCACCTGACAGGAGTCCAGAGAAAAGGCTTAACGGCTCCTAAGGTACCTAAATAGATAGTGCCTGTCGGTAAGGTGCTGTCTCCACATTTTTCATGGCCCAAATCAAAGCCAGGTACGTGACAGAGAGCTGGAGTGTACTTTTCCCCAGTGTCTGTGTGAAACTGGGGTTTTGTGGGATTCACTCCTTTGGTTGAACTAATGTGTTGTTATAAATTTGTGTATTTAAATGAATGAATGCATAGCCTCAGTTGTGGGGGATCCAGTTGTGTGGGGAACATGAGCAGCTTTGAGATCAATAGGACTGAGCTTTGGGAAATATGACTAGAAAATGAATTTTTGTATGAGGGAGAAATAAAACACCAGGTGGGGCCCATGACTCTAGGGATTTTCAAATGCTTAACAAGACTGTCTGCTTTTCATTATCTGTCTCCTTTCCTTGGGTCTTTTCAAGGGGACTGAATTACAGTATTCCTTGGATTGTAATTGTGGACAAGGCAAGCTGTTTTTCAGCAGATGAATATGGCATTTCTCCAAGCTGATTTTGGGATGGAGAAATTCCTTTTCAGCACTCAGGTTTTTTTCTGTATCAGCTGAAAAGCTGGTGAGAAAAGGAGAGCCAGTAGGTATGGAGAGTAGGCAGTAACCATCTACACAGAAGAGTAACACAGGAGTAACATACTAACGTGCAGCTCTCAGAGAAGAGGCGTGAATAAAGGTTTACAGAAATGGCATTATAAAAACTATGCCTTTCAAGATTAGTGAAGTGCTTATAATTTATTTTATGTAACACTTCGGGCCGAAGCATAAATTCTTTTTCTTAAGCAAATTGCACCTGAAATACCATGCAAACAGCACATTCCAGTGCAGTAACTCATGGTGTCAAAGTGTGATGTAGTGGCTGACAGGAACACTCTTATAGGCTGTGTCATCTGCATTAGAAATAATCTGCCAGTCTCTGTATTGCACACCACCTGAGTTTATATGGGCAGTTGATCTGCCCCTGCACTGTGGGAAGCTGCTGTGGACAACCTACTGGATGCTTTGGAAACATGTTTAATCTCAGGGCTTTTCTTTTGGTTTAAAGAAGGGGGATGTGTTTTGAAGACTTTGCTATTTGAAGCTTTTTCTTATAGAACAAGTAACGTCTAGCCAGGTCAGTCTTTTAAATCATCTCGGTGATTGCATAAGGAACACGTTAGGAGTGTTTCACATGCCACGAGCCCTTGGCACTGGAACAACAATGAGGGTGAAGTATTAAAACCTTTGTACTCCTAAAGACAAACATGGCTGGATTGTTACACAGAGAGATCCTCTAAGTACTTGCTGTTGAATATATCTTTACATTAATTCAGCTTGTTTCTGAGACAGCACACTGGAAGAAATCGTAATTTGAATTAATTATTTGCACATATGGCATATGCCTGATGTCAGCTAATGCTGCATTAAGGATAGACATGCCGGGCACATATTAAATAATAGAGTAAATATTTGTATTGTTTATGATAAACTAGTTCCTTCTGCAGATCCTCTTTGTTTGTGCCTCAGTAAACGTTCCCATTGGGCTTATTTACTGTGATTCATATAGTGCAATATGTTAAGTGTTATAAAAAGTGTGTGTTTGAATTCTATTGCAAGGCCTCACTCTGTTTTCAGAGCAATTGATGGTTTAGTAACACTTTAAAATGACGTTGAAATCATTATGGCACCTTATTATTATATGGAATGTTTTCTTAGCATTAATCACAAAGGTTCATTTTGTGTCAGAAATGCTTCCGCAGAAGTTCCATTGTAATCTAACTGTAATGAAACATACATTTATCTCAATGTGTTTTGAAATATTTATGTCAAGTGATTATTTTAGGAAAGAGAATTAGATGCCCTAAAGATGTGCAGCAATTGAACAAAGAAGGATTGTAAAAAACACCCAAAACCAAATGAGAAACCAAATCCAATGAAAAAATGTTTAGAAAAAAACCTCAAGTTAAGATCAAGGACCCTCCATAATAAATTTAGGCACAGATCCTTACCTAACTGAGCGTAAAAATATGTAAGATCAAATTCTGTAGTTTTAGAGGATGCGAGGAAGCAAGAGTAGAAGAAATCCAAGTCAGTTAGTTAAATGTGGGGACAAATCTGAAGTTGACCTTTATGTTTTGTACTGCAATTGAGTTCTTAGGGAGGTCTAGTACCAGAATGGAGACACTCGAACCATGTAGGGTGGTATGTGTTTTTCACACTTAGTTTGTGCCAGCTGTAAAGGATTATTCCAAGGTGTGATTCCTTGGATTTCCAGCCTTGGCAAGCCTGACACATTGTGAGGTGCATCCTTTGGGGGATGTCCTGCGTATGTTGTGGCTGATCTGCATATGCTTGTGAAGTCTGATGCCCTGGACTTAGAAGATGCTTAGGTTGACTTGCTGTCACCTCTGAGGCAGGTCTGATTTGTTGTGTAGATGTTGCTCCATACAGGGACAGGAGGCAAGCTACCAGACATGTGGAAAATGACCAAAGCTGAAAGGAGGTAAGTTATTACTAAAGGCATGTGTCTTTTCTTCATGTTGATAAGCCAGGTAGGTGTGCTGAATGGAGTCAGTTGGTAGGGATGGTACACCCTCTCTGATCTGCCTGTCCAAGTGCTCTTCCTCAGCCAGTGAGCGCACACAGCAGAGGGTCAGTGTACCAGAATCTGGTGTCTTTATTGAGAATGACTCATGGGAAAGGAAGCAGAGGAATCCAGGGGAGGTCTTTAGTTTTTAGGGAAAGAGGGCGTGGGATCATTGGCTGCAGGATAAACAGGTGGATGTATTCACACCTCCTGCCCTTCTGAAGATCATAATAGTGCATGTGTGAATGTTTATGTGTCAAGTTGGGTATAACCGTGCCTTCATTACTCCCTCTTACTTTTACGTGTATATTTTCAAATGTGTAATTCCTTGAAATATGTTTATCAGAAAATGCCACCTGGCAGAACATGTGTCTACATGTGTCTAGGTCCTGAAACAAAATACCAAAAAAGACAAGTCCCAGTTTCTGGAATACTGTTGAAACAGAACAGAAATAAATCCAGCAGCGTCATTTACGTGTTAAGGAAAGAATAGGCATTCTGAAAAGGCTTTGAAATAGGAGCAGTGCTATGGTGACCCTGACTGCAGACTCTGCAGTCCAGCCTTGTAAGTCATTTATAGAAGGAGTATTAACTGTTGAGAGAGTGCATGATAGAACTGAGATCCTAAAATGTATAGATAAATGCAGGCTTCCCCTTTTCCATTACTGGTTCCCCTTTTTCCCAGGCCAATATTCTCAGTATCATCACATGTGCTTAAGTTCTTCCACATTCCTGAAGGGCAGTATAAGCCATCAGACTTCCAGTTACTATAAATAACAAGGTCCCTGATAAGTAGTTTGATTTTCACTTTGCAGACAGAATGAGGAGAGGTATAAGGAGAGGTTAGTGATGTTTACTGTTAATTTGGGTATGCTGCAGTGAGAAGGAACTCTGCATTTGAGAGATAATTAAACTACAGTGGCTAAAGTGAACTGTCAGTTGCTTCACCTTCCCAAGAGGTGTCAAATCCCCGTTCAAGACATATGGCAAAGCAGACATAGTTCTAAATCACCTCTGCACTCTCTGCATTTTGGGAGAAGTGGTCATTTTTGCAGTATGAAGCTGTCTTCAGAAGGCTGCATGCGATGGCTCTTCTGAATCTGCTACTTCTGAAAGTGGAGGAACAGAAAAAGGTATGCCATCATACCTGGGCAGGAGAGTAGGGAGTTCTAGGTATGGGAGAGGAGAATTGTCCATGGGTGCCAGAGGCTGACTGTGTTTCTGTACTTGATCTGTTGGTGAAGTTGATTATTCTCCAGATTTTAAATATTTAACCGTGGCTGGTATAAACTTGACAATTGTATTGACTTCCATAATTTATCCTTTATTTTCAAAGTACTGTGCATTTATTTTCACCAGGTTTTGTTCAGAACCTTATTAAAAATTACCAGGGAAGTTTGGAAATAGGTGTCCTTACTTTTAAAAATGCATAAAAAAAATGGGTGGGTTCTCCAAGTAAAATGCTGATAGGCAGTTCTGTACGTGGGGACATGGAACGTGGAGCAGTCTGTGTGACTGGCCTGCCAAGGCAGTGGTGCGGAGAGCCCCCTGGGCTATGTGTTGCCTCAGAGCCAGTCAGGTACTACAGCTCCTCGCACTCATTTGCTTTTCTTGCTCACTAATCTGCTGCAGCGTGTGGCCTGCAGAATAGGCACCTCATCAGTTTGTAGAGGAATCGGGAGTTTGTTATTTAGGGGAAAATGGGGATTAAAATAAAAAAGATTGGTTTTTTTTTTTTTCCTAAGTGTCATTTGGGACTGGCTTATAATAAGATCCTGCTGCATTAGACAGTCTTTGCTTTGATTCTTGGCAGCAGTACTTGGATTAGGAGTGTCTAGCATGCAACTGAAATCCAGAGATTGCATGCCAGGTATTAAATAGTGGCAGAAGCCTAGTGAAAAGTGGGAAGGCTCTTTCTAATAAATGACTTGTTATTTTCTTCAAAATGCAGGAATACATTTTGTTGATTGAGGTCTGGGTGTGTTTATGCATTTTCGGTTGAGATGAAATGATTTTGAAAAATAATTCTTGTAACACATGAGAAATACAGGCAATCAATATGTATTAAAATATCACAAGTTAAAGCTGTTAATGTTATAAATCACCTATCCTGGGAATATTTTCAACTAGTTCTTGAAGTACAGAAAATTCCTTTGGGTTATTCCTGATGGGTATGTCTTGATTGGTTAGTCTTGGGTGGGATGTACAACTCCCAAAACATATATTTGTATGTAGTAGGGGCTATAATACAGTATGTGCTATTACTCATTTTCATCTAGATTGTTACGGATTAATAGGATTTATTAATTTTCTCCCTGCTACAATTCTGAGCTGTCTTCACATGCACATCCAAAATACTGTTCCCTGGTTCATATAATGGCTAGCAGCTAAGGCCTGCAGTAGAAATGGCTGATATACCAGGTTTGTGACCCAGCTGGTGACTGATGTGGCTTCCAGGAAAATGTAAGATTGTCTTCAAGTCATTCCTGCGCTAATGGCCTCACATGGGTGCTTTCTGCCAACCCACGTTTACTGGAGACTGATATGCTGTGGCTGCTCCTGCTTTTCACCCAAGACCCAGGTGTGAGGGGTTGCACCAGTCTCTTATATCTTCAGGGATGTCTCCTCAATGTGCTACAGGTATCTGAACCGAACAAGTGGGCTGGGAAATGTAGTAGCAGACTTTCCATGGAGCGTGATGGTTTTGAGACAACCAGAAATGTCTGTATCAAAGCCATAATGGAAAAAAATCATAACTTTTTTTAAGAACTGGGAACAAGACAGTGAATGTAACATAGTGAAAAGGAGTAGAAGCAGGAGGCTGTGGGCTTCTTTCCTGCAGAACAAATGTACATTTGATGACCACAGAGCTCTTTGCGTGAAGCAGTCGCATGCAGGAGCACTCAGGGTGATTTCGGAATTTTGGAAGAAAAGGAGAAATGTAATCTTGCTGAAGTTCAGCAATTACATACCATAGTTAATTAATCATATAATTAAGTAAAATGAGACCATATTTCTTGAAATGTGTCAGATAATTATGATACGTCTTCATAATTACGTGCAATAAAATTAATTAAACATATAATTCAAAGAATCAGGAAAATTATTACTTGAAATGATTGATCCCAAACGTAGGTCAGAAATATCTATTTCCTTGTGCTCAGCCATCACCTTATAATCCACTCTTTTCTGGTTTTGAAGGCATTGCAGATTTCCAGTATTAGCTTTGTGCCCTAATATTAGTTCTTGGTCAGAATTTTTCTTGTGATTCTTTAATCCTTATAATAGTATTGGTCATCCAGTATGAAAATCCTTGGATCTCTCCTGTTAGATCGTTACTCAGAAAATAGATGTGACTGTTGGATTGTGCTGATACTTGCTTTATTGCTGTGAAGTCATGCACAATATTTGTAAAAGAAGGAAAAAGGAAACAAGAAGGAAACAAATACTACCCAAGTGTAAGCCAGCGTGCTCAGAGCTCAGAGGTGTTTTAATATGTTTTATTGGCATTTGCCTGAAGCATCAAGCACACAAATACTCTCCCTTGGTACAGAGGGCTAAACTGACCTCCCTTTCAAGTTGCAACATTTTTTATAGTTAGTTCTCATTTTCATTACTGCTGGAAGGAAATTCTGCTGCCACTGCAGATGAGATACTCCAAGAAGGGGAGGTGGTATAAGAAAACCCTATAAAATCATGCTTGTGATATTAATTTTCTTACCTCAGGCTTAATAATAATTTTACGGTCATTTTTGAGAAGTTTTTTAGCCATAATGTTTTATCTATCTTTATGGTCCCTTACGCTGTATTTAATCAGTGTAATTATAGAAGGATAATTAAATATAATGCTACTTAGTTCTTAAGATTTTAGCACTATTGCCATTAATGTAACTAAAAAACCCCTTATAAGTCTTGATGATTACAGAAAGTAAAATATTGGTGCAGTATATTCAATATGCCATTAAAAGGGAAGTGGTGGTGCTTTTTTGTTGGTATGGTAGTACACATCCTAATTCATTTGTTCATTGGCAGTTGAAGAGACTTTGTAGCAGCATGAAATCAGCTGAAACGAAGGAGACTCATTTCTTTTGGGATGTCCAGATTTTGAAGAAAAAGCACTGACCCCAATTTAGAAAAGTACTTTGACATGTGGTTAAACACATCTTCAGTAAGTAGGATTCTTGAGTCCTTATGCTGTTACAGGTTAACGTGGCCAAATGGACTGACTTGAATGTTTTTGTTTGGCTTGAAGAAGGCACATCTTACAGCTTGTTGTGCAACCAATTGGATTCTTTATTTCATGTTAAGTGGACTCCGGACATTTCTACACTGGAGCATAGAAGAGGCCACAAAAATGCTCAGGAGGGCTTCTTGAGAGGAAAGGCTGAGAGAACTGGGGTTGTTCAGCCTGGAGAAGCGAAGGCTCTGGGGAGACCTTGGAGCAGCTTCCAGTGCCTAAAGGAGGCTTATAAGAATGGGGACAATCTTTTTTAGTAGAGTCTGTAGCAATAGGATAAGGGGTGACGGTTTTAAACTGAAAGAAAGGGGAGTCAGACTATATAATAAGGAAGAATTTTTTTTACGGTAATGTGGTGAAACAAGGGACTAGGTTACCCCCAGAGGTGGTAGATGCCCCATTCCTGGAAGCATTCAAGGTCAGGTTGGACAGGGCTCTGAGCAACCTGCTCTAGTTAAAGATATCCCTGCTCGCTGCAGGGGGGTTGGACTAGATGAACTTTAAAGGCCCCTTCCAACCCAAACCATTCTGTGATTCTGTGAAGTTGTGCCAGACCTTTCCCATTGTCAGACAGACTTTTCCATAGCTGTTAAGATCCGCATTCATCTTGTTTAAATCGAGAGGAAAGAATCCTATGTAGGCAAATGGGTGTGAAGGGGTATGTTTCAGTGCTGCTCAAACCTCCTTGTGATGCTGTTATGAACAGGATGAAGGATGAATATATAAATTTATAAATATATGATGAAGATATAAATATATGAATATATAAATTTAATATATAATTTGCTCTAAATCTATTCCTTTAGCCATTAAAGTTCACATTCCTGACTTACCGTTGGGTGAAAAACCTAGATTGAAAGGTTAAGTTGTGCTCTACTACAGTAAGCATCACAGCATCCTCCATCCCTTTTCAACTAGGTGGAAAGTATTATGGTATTTGAAAGTCCTGTAAGTATAAAGAGCATATTCAGTTTGATACCAGTACAAAACCTTTTCACTATGTGCACATTAATTAATGCACACTAATTGTCAAGCTTGTTAGTCTGCTCAGAAGACAGCCAAGACTGAATGCACTCATCCTTCCTAGCTCAGAGCTGAGGCTTGTTGGCAAGGCTGAGGAGAGATGATGCCTTGGTTTTGTCATGCAGTGCTGCTTGTCTCTCCTCCTCCACAGTATCTGTCAATTAGACACCTCCACAATCATCATCTTTTGGCATTTCTCTGGGGAAGTCTGGGACCAGCGTTTTAATGTAATGGTGCTAGCCCCAGTCATGCCAAAAATTGTGTGTGCTTTCGGATGGTGGATGCTGCCGTGTTTCGCACATGCAGGTGTCAGACTTGCAGGTTTGGACCTTAGATTGGCACTGGCTATTTGCTTTGGAATAAAGTGGGATAATGTTCCTCACTCATGCTGTCTTATTAGCCCTGAGCTGTATTTACACATCAGTACCTTATATAACAGTGATTCAGAATTGATCTGCCATGCAAACACAAAAATTATAGTGATATCATGTTGCATGTTAGTAGCCTGGCAGTGGTGCCTGATGATTTCATGCCTTTGAGAAAAATGGAGGAAAGATATGCTAGGAAAATCTGTGAACTAGATGTTTCTTCACTGGGAATTTCCGATCAGAGTAGCTGTCACTGGCAACAGTATGGTGCCATGTTCAGGCTCCCTCTAGAAAACTTGCAGAACCTGCCTTCCAGGGACAGGAGCACAGGATTTGGTCCACCAGAGGGTTTGAGTTCATTCTGGGGTGGACAGTGGCAGCTGACTTGTTGCTGGAATGTAAAACTTCCCTCCTGTCTTCTCACTCTTGTCACAGAATTCATTTTGCAAACTAAAACTGTTTTCCATTTCATTCTCCTAAAGGAAATGTGTCTCCTGTGGGGGAAATGCCTCTCTTGCAGAGAACCTAGGCACAGCTCGTGTATCACCTGAATGCTGCCTCTGCCCTACTTAGTGTGGCAGTGATAAGAAATACTTTGTGGAGTTTTCGTAGTATGATACTAAGGTATAGTGGTAGCCCAAACTATGAGAGCAGTAGTACCTTGATTTGAGAAGTGTTGCAAAACAACATATGCAGGGTTGGGATGGTCAGGGTTTTGTGTAACTAATCATATTAAATGCCTTTTGTTCTGCTAATCCTTGCCAAAAGAGAAGGAACAGCAGAGTTTGGAAGTGCTCAGCCGTTTCTGAAGTGATCTTAGTGGAGATGAGCAGCTTCTGCTCTCCTTTCACTTCCAAGAAGATTCCTAGCACCCTTTCGTGTGACCCATTACAGCTGTTGTTCCTTCCCTCTTGGTGCAGCTTCATGGGTTAAGTTGGGCACAGGGGTGTCAGTAATTTTGGAAGAGTTGAACAAAGCCTGAAAAGCATACAGTAATTCTCAAATGTGGCTTTCAAGGAGCAAAGCAGCTGCCAAAAGTGTAGAAGTATCAAAACGTAATACTGGTACCACGTATTACAGTGGTTGTTTACTATTCATAGCATCGAGTACACATTCCTTTACTACTTTGGAGGTTGAAGTGGGATGTAAATGTTGCATCTGCCTTGTAGCAGTGCTGCACAGAAGTCAATTGCATTTGTATCTCCATTTCTATGGGATTAAGTCAGAGTTTATGGAGGTATATATGTAAAGCTGTTTGGATTTAGATTCCAGGTTCCTTGGCTAATACCCCAAGCTGTTTTATTAAACATATACGAATGCCCCTGTGGTTACTGCTGTGGTACATTTGCAACTTCTCTCCACATTTCAGTGAAATACAGGATGGCAGCTTCTCATAGTAATATGTCTATGACTTTGTTTGTTGCTTGGGAAAGCACTGGTGCTGAATGTTTCATTGGTGGGCTCATGAAGAAGACATTGGATATCTCTGTGTGGTATTAGAACTTTAATGAGTGGAAAACATCTTAGAAACTGTATTTCGTGTTTGGAATATGAACAGGGGCTGCTTGGCTGCCGCTCCTCTGCCACTCCGATAGTTGGTTCCTTAGAATGTAAAGGATTCTTTGGCTTAAGTGAGTTTCTTTTGCAGCACATAAGGGGATTTCTTAAAATAGCAACAGAAACAGGCTAGTTAATGAAAGAAAGTGATTTTTAAAATGCCAGGTAAATCTTGGGTAGTTGAGTTACTACCATGTTTAGCAAAGGTGTAATAAGGAAGGTTCTTTAATTATAAATAAAAGGATTGGTAAGCAAGATGAATTTCTGCCAAATAGAGAGCTTAGTCCTGCTTTGGCTTTCAGCAGAACCCTGTAGCCCCTTCTCATTTTTGCTAGTGTGGCTCCTTTTAATAATGTGCTTTGGTTTTCAGCGGCTGGACAGAAAAAGCATTAAGAAAGCTACAGCAATTCATTAATATGGGTTTGCATTTGGAAACTAATGGGTAGTGAAGTCCATTAAAAAACAGTTAAGATCCAATGAAATGCAGTAATTTTGTTCTCTCGGGGCATCATGTGAGGGGGCTACTGTTACTAAGTTAGTGGTGATGGTCTTCTAATGGCAGCAGAACCCTTGCAGCTACAACCAGATTTTTTCTCTTCACATACTTGGCTGTCTCTGATCAAGGTAGCTTCTTACCTGAGTGGTTAAATGCATTTCAGAATACGTAGGTTTGTGTTGTGTCCCTTCTCTGAAAAACCCTTAGCAGAGAGGCAGGAATCACAGCTCGTGACACTGGCTTCAAGAAAGGAAAGTAGCTCTCCTTGTAGACTAGGGAACCTTCTCTGGACCACTCTATAATCTGTGTTTCAAAACCTTGTATCTAGCATAGTTCCACCCCAGTGTTTAAGGCAAATCTGTTTTTAAAGATGCATATATTCTTAGGCTGTTGCCATTCTCTTCTGCAGCTTTATGCTCAGAACTTCATTCGTTGTGCTTACAGTCAGCACTGGAGAAGATGCAGTGGATATTCCTATGGGTTTCTTCCGTCCAGCCTGTGATCTTATCCATTTCAAGTCAGTAATATTTATCTCCATCAGTCTTTATGGGTGAAAAGTTAGCTCCCTGTTTTTCATCCTAGAATTTCCCCCTGGCCTTTTCGTGCCCAGTCATTCTGTAGATGTTTGTTTTTTTTCTCCTTACTGCTTTTCAGAAGCAGCTCTCCTGACTTTCCAGTAGGAGCTAATGGCTGCACAAAATATGCTGGTACAGCGTTCCAGATACTGCCTGCAAACATTAATTCCTTTGAGTGCTACTCGGTGGCATTTATTTTCCTTTTCCCCACCAAACCATCTTTTCTTACATTCTCCTGCCTGCCCCCTTGCTCATCCATTCTTAGGACTGGCATGTTGCCCCATGGTGGTTATTAAAACACGGCTGCTGCTCTGTAGTTTCTTACCCCACCATTTCACCTCCTTGGTGAATCTCCCACTCTCTTTTGGCTGCTTGCCTCCCCAGAACTTGCTGCATTCAGATGAGGCACTGTCTTACATACACAGGATGGTTCCTTGAGTGATGTGATCTTCATAATAGTCCTGGAAGGGGAAAGGTGATAGATAGACATGGTGAAAAAAGACAGTTTTTTTTAGAAAGTGGGAGCATGTTTTTACTGTGCTGTCTCCTCTGGTCCATTTACCACTGAAGGAAGAAAGAAGTGGAGATGAGAAGCTGTTCTGGTAAATTAACCCTAGCTGGTTTCAGCTGATTAGTCACTAATACATTTTTGCATGAACACCTTGGGCTGACAAATTCTGACTCGTAGCACCAGGTGGCTAAGAGCTTTCCTACAGAAATACGTGAGCATAAAGTGATATCTGCTGATGAATTCTTTTTTTAGTTAATGGGAACTGGCATCTTCTGCCATCAACTGTAATTCAAGTAAATGATACTCTTTGTGACAGAAGAAATTAAAGTACATTGTACAGCACACGGCCCCAACACAAATTTATGTTTTTCAACATCCTAAATTATATAAACAACATCTTTACAGTCAAGGTTTTAAGGCTGATTAATTGTTCATGTCAATGCGTATTTCTTTGAAATCTTTGTGCTTTCATTATCCAGTTTTTCTTACCTCACCGGAATCACTTAGGGCTTCTTTTCATAGAGACAGGTGGAAAGAAGTTCTTAATTTCTTATTTGGTGCTTGATTTGGGAAACTCCTGCATACTTGGCAGTTTGGAATGTCAGGTGTCTCAGTAAGGAATTGGAAGACTATTTTTAGATAACGATGTTTTGGAAATCTTGCTTGTAATTTTCTTCCGTAATAAAATGTGGTCAATTTAATCTGTTCTGCATAATTTCCAATCATGATACTACCTCTTGTGCATAAATAATTAACTAGGATGTCTGAGGTCATTTGTATCTTTTCCCTTACAAAACAAATGACATAATGGCCCCTACTCGGGATTAAAGACAAGATGGTCTTCAAGATTTAACATTGCTGTATGCTGCTAGCTGACCTGAATCAAGGTACCCAAAGTGATATCTTCACCTGCAGAGGCACCTTCAGATGTTGAAACTAATGCTAGCCAGAGTTGTGCAGCTTCTAAAACCTCCACAGTGATGGTGCTGTGTTAACCGATCACTGGAACAGCTGCTCTAATGAAACCCTTTGGCAGTTTCGGCCTTTATTTCTTTTGTTCCTCCTTTTCTGCCTGCAGTATGGGGCAGCCAGTATTTATCTGCTTGACAGGGATGCTGTGGAGAGTAAGGAATGCCTGTGAAGTGCTTTGAAGTTGTGATGCACAGCGGAGTAACACTTCTATGAATAATATTTTCTGCTCCATTTTTCATGATAGCCAATTAATGTATTGAAAAGGAGTATAACTTTCAGAATCATAGTAGTTGATAGAAATGCACAGAATGCTTATCTTTTAAGATGTAATAAAGAAAAGTAACTGATGAATATGGCAAAAATCACTTGGAAGAGAGAAGTGTGTGAGTGAGTGTTCATCTTCCTAAATTAATCAGCAGCTTCCTTAAGATGGAAGATTTGACTATTTCAGGTCCACTTGTCGTAACTAAGATATCAGCTAGGCTTCAGTATCTAGAAGTGTGTTTTAATTAATTTTCTCCTACACTTCAAAGTGGAGGAAAATACATTACGCTGAGGTATTAAGCAGTGTGTAAAACCACCCGTGTATCTTTCAGTTACAAGACTGAACCAAATGTGGGTGCTTAGATGTGTTTTATCTTTTACTCTGTTTGCTTGGGGATGTAGAACTGAAATTAGTCCAGTTCTGCAGACAGAGAATTGTACCACCCTAAGCAAGCTCAGCGGTATGAACTTCCCTGTAAGTGCTGTTATGGCCTCTTTATCTTCTAATGCTAGTTTTAGTGTGGAAACAAAGTATCTTAACTGAACCCCATGGACAGAAGTAAATGTGATTTAAATTTCTATTTTTCTCAGCTGTAACTGGGAGAAAGGTCAGTATATTTTTGTATCAGTATCACTAAGTAAAACCTACTAGATCACTGATTAACCTGCTATGACATTCTTTTGATACAACTTTTCTTCTAATGAAGAAGCTGACTAGGTGACATGGAAGAGCTGAGCCTTACATGAGGTTTTTATTACCCATCTACTTGGCCTTTAAGAGTTCCAGAAGAGTTAAAGAAGTGTTTAGCTTAGAATTTTTTTTTTAGCTTAAAAATTAAGTATCTAAAATTTTTCAGTGCTGGAGTGTTTTTTGTTTTGTTTTGCTATCTTGCAAGCTTTTTCTCAATTATTTAAATTGAAGCGTAGTATTTGAGGCCAAACAGACTGTTCCAGTGTCAGGCTAAAGATTATTTTCTGACTTTTTCATTCTCAAAATTCTTTGAATAATATTTCTGGTTTAACCTGAAAAAAATATTATGACTGAAGAATATACTTTTTGTTACTGATGTTTTTTATTTTTATCTGAAAATCTGTTATTTACGTAACAATTGCTTTAATTTACCATACTTAAAAATTTGCAGGAATTTTCTGTTCTCGAACAAGGAAATAAGTAGACGTGAATCTGATCTTTCATGAACTCTAGCCCAGTTTTGCTGTTGAGTCAGGTGACAGGCCCATTGCAAATACAAAGTTTTTTTGTGTAATTCTCATGATCAGTATGCATAACAGTGTATATATGTGTATATCGATCATCTTTGTGTGCTTGGGCATGTAATTTATTTATTCAACAGCAGTTCAATTTGTACTTGCATTGTTAAGAACTTCAGACTTGGTATGTCATGGGTTCAGTAATTTTAACATAAATTATTCCTGGGTTGAAATTAGCTTTACATTTCCATTGGGAAAGAAACAGTATCACCTATTTAGAAAATTAGCCTGGGGTTATATGTATCAGAGGCATCGAAAGTGCTGAGGAATCACTGTGTTCATCATTGTAGAGTGATGCAATGTATTGGGGGACAGATTCCAAAGGAGTAGGAGATTGACAGGTCAAATTCAAGTGGCTTTTTTTAATGCTGTCAGCTTCAAAGTCTGGCTCCTTAAAACCTTTGCTGATATCTGATTACTTTGGTTCCCATCTTTGTGCTGCTTTATGGTCTTTCTTGCTCTCACATTGTTAGTAGTGTTGTCATTTTACTGGTTGTCAGCTGAGAATGTCTTCTCTCCCCGGTATGTATTCTTATGTTTAGGAACTTTATATCAGTGGTGCCAGATCCTGGTTCACAAGCTAGATTCCTTGTGATTTTTTTCAATATCTAATTTAACTTAAAAAAGAAAAAACCCTGACAACAAACAAAATTTCTAGATTTCATGCCGGTTGAGAAAACCTTCATTAAGTGAACTAATTGTAATGTAGTGGAATTTTACCTGCCAGGATACCTGGGACATTAATTCCAGAAACAACCAGTCAATCTTGTGTGCCAGTATGATATTATTGATTGCTTGTGTTTTTAGGAAATACAAACTGGAAAATTATTTAAAATGAGCATTGAAAGTAAAATGTCAAAGGGAAGAAAGAATGAACCACGAAACATAGAGAAGAAAATACACACAAGGGAGTAAGACAGTTCAGCCTTCCAAAAACAAGCCATCCCTGGCAGTGTTCAGGGCCAGGTTTGACGAAGCCTTGGATAGCATGGTTTAGTGTGAGGTGTCCCTTCCCATGGCAGGGAGGTTGGAACTAGATGATCTTAAGGTCCTTTCCAACCCTAACTGTTCTATGATTCTATGATTCTACATTAGGAAGTGGTGCAGCAGCAATGCAGGTGAGGACAGGACAGGTTGAGCAGCAGATCCCAATACTCTTGAGACAAGCACAGGTAACAGAAGCATTCAGGGATAAAAGTGGGGTTGTTCTGAACTTTTTTGAGAATAGGGTTTGTGCCTAAGGCCCCACTTCTGATGTGGCTGGCGGATTTGGGACCCCCTCTCAAAGCACTCATGCATTAGGTATGTAAGCCAAATGTTTTCCTTGGCTTATGAATTATGAATTGTCCTGATAGGGAAGGAAAGGCATAGAAGATAGTAGATGAGCAAAGACAACTTTGTGCCAATGGAGAACTGTTTTCTAGGAAGCAGAGCACTTGCACAGCTTTGTTGTTTCTGGGTCGCGGCTTCTGCAGGTCAGCGCACATCCACATTTGTACACTCTTGTCGTGAAATTTAGTTGTCCAGAATTTGTCTGAGCTAGGTGGAAATTTTAGTTTTTAATGCAGCTGAATTACAGGAATGAAGGTAAAATAGGGGCGAGATGTTTACTGCTTGGAACAGTGTTTCTTTTCTAACGCTAGGTTTTAGAAAAAGAGAATGTGTTTTAAAAGAAAAAGGTTCTGTTTCAGTGTCATGATCTATATGATGAAATTTGAAACCTATTAGACTAAAGTGGTAAAGAAATTAAAAATTAAAGATGACATTTAATCTTTAAGCTATCATTAATAGAAAATAGTGCATCACAGTGGAATAAAATAAGAAAAGTATGTGAATAAAATTTCTAGTTTTCTCACACATATGTTGTGTACAAGATACCAGCATTTGACAATGCAAACTTAATGATCCGCAATAAGAAAAGTTAGGGGAGGCAAGCCATAACACATGGCAGTGAATTTACTCATTTCTTTATCGTAAAGGTAATCATGGTTCTGAAATGCAGTGAAATGGGATGATTTTGAGATGGTCTGGTTAATGGGGGCCATATGAAACTGAAGTAGGTGGAAGAGAACAGATGGAAACTTGAGGAGGGGAAATGGGCAGTCCGAAATTCTGCATGCTGCTGTCATTTCAAATCCATAGGGTTTAGTGTTATATATAAATATAATTTCCTTGGGCTTCCAGCTACTTGGAGGCAATAAATGGACTCCTTCACCATGTTGTAATTATGACAGAAAAAAGAACTACCTACAGGATCTTAGGATAATTCTATCTGAAAGAGTCTTCATGAGGTCTCTTGACCAGGGATTGCTCTGGATGGATCTTCAAAGCCTCCAAGGAAGGAGACTGAATAACCTCTCCAAACAGCCCATTCCACAGCTGGACTGTCCATATGGGGAAAGGTTTTTACCGTATGTCCAGTCTGAAGCTCTCTTATTTCACCTCAGGCCCATTGTCTTTTGTCCCATCATGGTCTGCTGTGAAGACCCTGACTTCATCTCAGTGATCCTGCTAAGAGTGCTAGGAAACTGTTGGTGCTCACAAAGCCATCTCTTCTCCAGGTTGAACATGCCTGGTTCCTTAAGCCTTTTCTCACAGGGCAGATGCTCAAGATACCAACCAGACTGGGGGCCCTCTGCTGAAATTGCCTCAGTTTATTCATGTGTTTTTTGCATTTGTGGGTCGAGGTCATGGTATTTTGGATGTGGTTTGATGAGCTGTGGAGGGAGCCGGTATCATCCCTTCTCTCTGTCTGCTGGCTATGCTCCTGTTCACACAGCCGGGAAAGTTGCTGGCCACCTTTGCTGCCAAGGCACACTGCTGGCCTATGTTCAGCTTGCTATATACCAAAACTGTTTCTACCAGCTTGCTTCCCAGCCAGGCCTTAGCCTGTGTTGTGTATTTCCTTCCTGAGTGCAGGACAGGGCATTGCCCTTGTTGAATTCCAGGAGATTCTTGCTGGTTCTTTCTGAAGACTGGTGCAAGATATTCCTTCCTCCCGGTCTAGGAAATACCTCCAGGTCTCTTGCTCCCGAAATCCTTTCGAAGGTGACAGTGCCTTTACAACAGCAGCAGCCAGTGCTGTGAGCAGCTCATTAGGTCCCGTGGACACCTATGGGCTGGATTCTCTTGAAATGCCAGACTTGATCCTCATCCACTACTGGTCATCTCCACCAACCATGCTCCTCAGCAATGAGGCCTGAGGGTCATTGTTGGTGAAGGCTGGAGGAAAGAAGGTGTGGAGTATCTCAGCCTTGCCTGTGTCCATGGTCACTAAATCACCTGACTCTGTTGCTGTGTCCTCTGAAAACTAGATAGTTAGTTTTAAACATTCTAGTTGAAGGCATGGGCACTATTCTGTGAACAAAGGCCAAGGTTTTCCTGGCCAGGTATTTTTTTTCTGTTGTTGGATATCCTATGCTAGTTCAGAGGATGGAGGCTGGCTTGAACGATGATGGAATAATCTGTATGCAAGGAAACTTTCAACTGCTTTAGTTAGGGACCCTCTTCTTCTGTGAAGCAGGAGGATTTTTATCCTTGATGTCCTTTGGACTGTTTTTTCATGTCCTTCTTGACAGAGGTAATGTATTCAAGGGGAGTAGATGTCATTAATTTACAGTGATGGCAATATGAATGGCAGTATATTAATATTTTTCATACTATGTATTCCCTTCTCAATACATCGTAACATCCTGTTCACTCTTTTTGACCCCTCACGTGTATTGAGCAAATGTCTTCATTGAAGTGCCCATGATGAATCTTGCCTCTTTTTTCCTGAGAGGTTATAACTAATTCAGAACTCATCAGTATGTACAAGTGGCTTTAAATTTGTTCCTTCTAGTGTACCCTGCACTGCACTTTTTTCCACAGTGAATTTCATCTGCTGTCAGGTTGTCCAATTACCTAGTTTTTTAAAGGTCCTTCTGGAGTTCCTCACAATCCTTTGTAGCCTTGACTACCATAAATAGTTGTCTGTAGTCAGCAAATTTCACATTCTTATTACTTATAGCATGTCAGGTTTCAGTTATTAGTAAATATGAATAACTGCACCATTCGTAGTATTGATCCTTTGGACATGCTTTCTTCCTGCACTACTTATTTTCTTCTCCTTGCTGCTATTTCCAATCATTTAGTTATTCTCCTAGTCTGTGGCAGGAATGCACCTGTAAATGTGTGGATGACTGTGAATGCTCAAATAGACCCACAGGAGTTATCAAGGCTGGTCTTCAACATGTTCTCTACAGTCAATGAAGTGGTCTTTGAGATCAGAATGTAATTGTAGGTTCCTGAATTCCCTTGGAGGCCTGTCTTACCCTTCTGGAATATTTGGCCTTCATGACTGTATGTCCAGGTTTCCTAAGTAACTCTGTACCTAGAAGCTTCTAGAAAACCTGTCTAATGTTCCTTTGCTCTCTTGTTTGCTCAGACTGTTATGGATGGGTTCTCGGAGCACTCCTGGTGGGATGAAGCCACCCCTCTGAGGAATTCTGCTGCACTCCACATGGGCTTTGTAACTTTTGACTTCTCTTGTAGGTAATAACCAATGCTCTTTCTGCATTTCTTTGTGCCTCTAATTACATGGATTTTGCACAGCTTCTTGCCCTTATCTTTGAGGCTGGAAATATAATAATACATTTGCATTAGTAGCTCTGTTGTCATGATTCTTGCTTCTTTCAGAATGCCCACCTTTGGTGCTGGAAGCTTAAGGTACTGTTTGGAAAACATAATGAAAACTTTACAAAACCTCCTCTGTCTACAAAAGGTTTGCATTGGTTCAAAGTGATACTGAGCAAGTAATTGGAAGAGAGATCTGTTGAGAGTAACAAAATAGGTGAACAGCACCAAGAACAGGAAAATCCATCGACTGGAAATAGCCAAGGTCAGAAGAGGACTTTGGAGGGGGGGAAAGTAGTGTATATTTGTGCCCAGTTCTGGCTTCCCAAGAGGTTGAGCACTGAGGACATGGTTGAAGACAGGTGAAACCTCACCTTGATTATGAACCAGTTCAGCTGTTCTTGTATTCTTAGAAATGACAAAACTACAAAATCAAAGTTTATGCAGGAGACGGAGCACATGATATCAGAACACTCAAAATAGAATCTTCTCCTACTTGACCTTCAAATGCTGTCTCTGTTGGTGCTGTGAGAGTCGTATGGTGACAGATGTGCTGTAAGTGGGGTCAAATTTGCAAATGGTTTTGAAACTGAGGAAGGCTTTTGGTCCTGAAGAGAGTAGACAGTTGAATTTGTCAATTTTCACTCTCTTTAATCATCCTGTCTCTGACAACACCAGTATGATAAAGAGTTGTCCATCCTTTGTCCATACATTAAGTGTGATGGATAGTGATTCCAAGAAAGATTTTAGCTTCCTGGCCATTTGCTTTGTTTAACTCAACTGTTGATACCCAGGTGGCCTAATATGTCCTGCTGTAAGCTACACTTACAGACCCTCTTACTTGTGGGGTGTATATGGCTGTTTCGGAGACTTCCTTCACCCTTGTAGTCTTTTTATACTTTATACCTATTATATAACAAAGTTTCGTGTGTGTGTGTGTGTGTGTGTGTGTGTGTGTGTGTGCTTTATTATTTAGCCACAGTATTTTCTTCTTGACTTTTAATTTTTTTTTTTTATACATATAAGCCTGCTGTGACTCTAATAGGGTATTTTTTAGTAGACGTCTATGGATTTTAATTTACTTACTCTCCTTTAGGCTCTAGAACTAATTTCCTCTTTTAGAAACAACGCCCCTCTCTTCAGGTTTAATGCACTGCCTCTTGATATGATGACCCCAAGAGGGGATCCATTTTAATTACACTTTGACCACTGCTAGTTATGACCAAGTTTCCACTTACTTCCTGGACCAGTTTCACTATGTGATATGAAACATGTATTTTGTGACTTTTGTGTGCTTGATGGTGAGTTTCCATAGAAAGTAATAAGTTTATGGTATTGAGAGTATTTTTCTTCCCTCTCTAACCTGATGTGACACTCTGCCAGTGGCAGTCGGGGGGCTTGGGATGTCCATTGTCTCTGTTGTAACTAATACTGTTTGTGTGTGCACACAGCTGCCAAACACATTTGAATTCCAGGTCTGGCTTTCCCTCCCAATCAAAGGGGAGTGGAGGGCGAGTATTTTCCCACAAAAAACAGTATTTCTGGAGAATGTTTCAGTCAGCCTATGTGTATTTTTGTTCATATCTGAGCAGAGAGTGGACCCCTTTCCTTCCAAAAATCTTCTTTACTGCTTGTCTCAATCTCTCAAAGTGCAATCACCCTGATAAAACGCATTGCTTTTTCCAGTGGCTGTTACACTGTGATAAACTCTTGACTGCTGCAGTAGTTGCTGATGCTTACTTGGGTTTCTGATCTTCTGATGCAGTAAAGCTGAGAAAGCTGATGGTCCGTAGGTCAGCTGGGCAGCGTGAGCCTTCAGTTCTGAAACAGCACAGTGTTATCAGCAGATGAATTTCATAATTCCACTCCTTTTCTTGCCCCTTCTTCCTAAACCTCAGTGCTATACAATGGTGTTTATTAGGTCAGATGGTGTACTTTTCTCCAAAACATTCATACTGAAAAAAATGAACATTTGTGATTAAAATTGATTTTTTCCCTTTGGGAAGTTAGAATAAAAAATGGTTACCTGCTCATTTATGAAACAGATTTATTCTGTTGACATGGAGGCTTGTTTGAAATGTAATTGAATTTCTGTTACCTAATGGAAAGTGACAGTTAACAATATTTATTTTCCATTTGTGTCTCAGTAGATAACATAACGCAATTTTGATTTGTAGTTAGCTTTGGAATCTGAGATTATTCTATCTCTGTAATTGAAAAGATGGGAGCTCAATGGCCTAATACAATCCTGGTTTTGTTTTTATTACACCAGTAAAGGCAACATTAATACAGTAAACAGCATCTATTCTGGCTTAATAGTTATACTGAGATGTTATTTTTGCATTCTGCCTTTCTCATTAGAAACTGCCACATCACGATCTGGATTGATAATTCTTCCATTTAGACACTCTCCACAGCAGCTAATTTGCAGGAGCAATGCCTCCCTTTCCTTGCCCATCTCAGAGTACCTTTTTTACCTTGCAGCTAGAACATCCTTTTTTAGTCACAAAATTACAATTATATTTCTCACATTTTTTTTTTTCACAGTGTATTTTCACAACATGTGTCATGCTCACTTTGTATGGAAAGCCATTACTTCATCATTAATGTTAAAACCAATGGGTAACAACTCAGTTCCTGCATCTATTACATGCCTTATGCAGCAATTCCCCTGCTACTTTTTAGAATACTCTAAAATAATTAGGCAGCCTCTTCTCACAGAAGGAGTTACCTCTTCAAAGCCAAACCCATTCCCACTTGTACCCTTAAGTCTGGTGGCACTGAAGGAGAAACACTTTTTGGAGAGGTAGTTGTGTGTTCTTTCCTTTGTCATGGTGAAACCTTTGCTGTGCTGTCTAAAAGCCTGGTCACCAGTTACTTGCCTTGTAACTAACTGTACTTACGGAAAAATCTTCAGCACTCATATTAACACAAAGGTGAGTGTTAATGCAGCAGGACCAGATGTGAAGGAGCTTGTTTTCTCTTAATTGTCAAAAAAGAATAATCAAGAGCAATAAGTGTTTAATCTTAGGTGGTACGAGATGGTGCTTCAGGACAAGACGGTGGCTGTCTCAGTACTACCTCCATTTTAACAACCTGCTTTCCAGATGGGCTAGAAGCAGGACACTAACCACCCGCACTTTGCTATGCTATTTTAAACCAGTAGTTTTTGAACAAGTAGTTGTGCACTGTCCTATTACAGCATTTGGGAAAAGTATTATTCAGAACATATTTTTGGTATACTCAAGTGTTGTGTGCTCATGAAGTCAAGCTTTTTATAGTGTATCAGATATAACAACTATTAATTATTCTACCACCAGATTTTTTTCTTCATGCTGATGAATAAATTAAGAAGTCAGGTTTTTATGAGCTGCCTTGACTCTGAAGTTGATTCAGGGATAGAAAATAGAAACATGGCACTAGTTTCTAAAATGGAAGCTGAGAGGAGTTTTTATACATCAAGAGCATGCTATCATGAAGGATTGTTTCACTGGGATTATTTTAAGGGATTGTGTGTGCCTGAAAACCACAGGAAATGGGTACAGATTTTTTAAAATGCAGAAATGGTTCCTGAACCAGAGAAAAGCAGTACGGTTTATAGCTTCTGCCTTTAGGCTTTTAGGTTTTAAGTCACACAAAAATCCGTATATTTTCAAACTGCAGTTCATTAAAACTTCAGTGATTTCTAATATGAGCTTTGCAGAAGTTGAATTTATCTATTCAATAAATAGATGAAATAATAAATAAAAAAAATGTGCAAGATACTGTAAATTGACAAAACCCCAAAGTAATCTGAGCAGGAGACTAGCTGCATTGAATATGAACAAAAGTATTACAATGAAACATGAAATATTGTAATTTCAAAGCATCCTTGAGCTGCTCTGCAGTATTCACAAGCCACAGATTTCATCCTTTTCCCTTGGTTGACCTAAAATAGTCATAATTTCAGACTTCCCCTAATTCAAGACCTGCTAATGAACAATTATTTAATGAACCGTTTTTAATTGTGCTACCGAATGTGTAAATGTGCAGTTTCAAATGATGGATATCCAGGCCTGTAATGACTAAATATTTCAAGACATTTTAATCAGACCTGGAGTGGAGGAGATATAAATGGGTATTCCCGTGCATGCTTCTTTACATATGCAAAAACACATGCATGCAGAGGTACACATATATGTATGCACATAAATGTGTCTGTGCATGTATGTGTACAATCTGTTGCAACATTAGTTATCAAATGCAGATGATAACCAACTACGAGCACATGTATTTTCAGTGGTATGTAGTGGCTGCCATATGGGTGAGACAGTTTTATCACAAACACAAAAGCTTTTGTACTGAAAACGTTAAAGTTGGTGCAAAATGTAATTTGCAAACTTTCAGGGTTTAAAGGTCTCCCACTTTTTGTTCCTCTCCAGATCCATGGATAGTCAGCAGTCTCTGGCAGGAAGGGTTTCCATATTTGCTCTTTTTTAATCCGAAATTATGGCTGTGTACTGACCTTCATTGTACTCTTCTACATGCCTTATTCTGATTATTCAGTCTTGGAGATAATTTCTAGTAATTTCATTAATAGCAGGAACATAAACCAACATAATTAGTACAGCATTTTGTGGAATAAGCTATCTTTTGCTGGTAGGGCAGCATTTGAGTAGGCTTTATGTGGAAAACGTTGGGTATGAAATACACAGCAATGCTCCATTTGAGAGGGAAATACAGGGCATAGGTGTGCTGTTTCATCAGTTTCTTTATGTTTAGTTGGTACATTCCTCCTGGAAGTGAGCTGATCTCTATTGATAACTGTAAAACAGCAGTTTTAGTCATAAATAGGTTTCAAAATACTCAGCTGTATAGCAGAAATGAAAAGATGTTTTAGAAATAGATCTGTGGTAAGATTTCCAGTAGAAATTAAAAAGCTGGAATTTCTTAATTCTGAGCAGAGATTAATGGTAGAAACTGTAGGAAACTGGTACAAGAAAAGCCTGGTGGGATAGAATCATAGAATCATGGAATAGTTACAGTTGGGAAGGACCTTAAGATTATCTAGTTCCAACCCCCCTGACATGGGCAGGGACACCTCACACTAAACCATGCCACACAAGGCTTTGTTCAGCCTGGTCTTGAGCACCACCAGGGATGGAGCATTCACAACTTCCCTGGGCAACCCATTCCAGTGCCTCACCACCCTAACAGGAAAGAATTTCCTCCTTATATTCAATCTAAACTTCCCCTGTTTAAGTTTTAACCCGTTACCCCTTGTCCTGTCACTACAGTCCCTAATGAAGAGTCCCTACCTAGCATCCTTATAGGCCCCCTTCAGACACTGGAAGGCTTCTCTTGAAGGTGATGAGGTCTCCACGCAGCCTTCTCTTCTCCAGGCTGAACAGCCCCAACTTTCTCAGCCTGTCTTCATATGGGAGGTGCTCCAGCCCCCTGATCATCCTCGTGGCCCTCCTCTGGACTTGTTCCAACCATTCCATGTCCTTTTTATGTTGAGGACACCAGAACTGCACACAATACTCCAAGTGAGGTATCACAAGAGCAGAGAGGAGGAGCAAGATCACCTCCTTCGACCTGCTGGTCACGCTCCTTTTGATGCAGCCCAGGATACGGTTGGCTTTCTGGGCTGTGAGGGCACACTGAAGCTGGCTCATGTTCATTTTCTCATCAACCAACACCCCCAAGTCCTTCTCCACAGGGCTGCTCTGAATCTCTTCTCTGCCCAACCTGTAGCTGTGCCTGGGATTGCTCTGACCCAGGTGGAGGACCTTGCACTTGGCATGGTTAAACTTCACAAGGCTGGCATCAGCCCACCTCACAAGCGTGTCAAGGTCCCTCTGGGTGACATTCCTTCCCTCCAGCGTATCAACCGAACCACACAGCTTGGTGTCATTGGCAAACTTGCTGAGGGCGCACTCAATCCCACTGTCCATGTCAGTGACAAAGATGTTGACCAAGACCGGTCCCAACACTGATCCCTGAGGGACACCACTCGTTACTGGTCTCCAGCTGGACATTGAGCCATTGACCACAACTCTTTGTGTGCGGCCATCCAGCCAGTTCTTTATCCACTGAGTGGTCCACCTATCAAACTGACAGCCTGACCTTTCTTCATCATGTAAGAGTGGTGAGAGGAGGGAAGCATCCTACTTGATTTAACGAATTTATCTAGGTATTTATCCATCACTGTGCAGTTTGACTTGTCCATGTCTTAATGGTTTTACTTTTATATTACAGTTGTCAAGGAGGGAAATGCAATTATTCCCTTTCTGAAGGTACAGATTGGGGCAGTGACTTGTGCAGGACATTACAAACAGAAGCCTGTTATTGAATCCGTGTGCTTACTGCTGGTGTGTTTTTTTTCTGAGACATAACCATTTCAAGTAAAATTTATTAAACATAAAATTGCTGAAGTTAGCCCATACAGTATGTGTGTATTGTACCACAGGCAATAAAGTCATAGGCCTCCCTTTCCGTGATTATAGTTGCTGCCTCACTGGAGAGAAGGATAGGTGGTGTATGCAGGCATCTTTGAGGAGTTCTTGCAGCAGAGTGGGTAGCACTGAGGACCAGCTACAACTCAAGATCTCCCGGGGTGCTGCTGAGCTCCTTTTACTGGCACATGTCTGTGTTTTTCTGCTGGGTGTTCCCTCCTGTGCTAGGTTTTCAGGGAGTTAATCGTGGTGAAGGTTGCTCAGAGACATGGGTTGACTTGCATTAATAACAAATCAAATTATATCTGGATTAGTTATTAATTTGAGACTATTATCTATACTGTATCCACCATAGATGGGAAAAAAACCTACATATGGATGAACTTAATCTGCTCATTGGTTTATGAACATGTTGTCCCCAGAGAGTGTGACAAATGAGGCATGTAGATGTACTTGGGCACGTGAGTAGGCTGTCAAATAAGAGGTGAAGGGACTCCTTTTGGCTAAGCAATTGATGGGGCTTGTGTGTATTATTCCTTCTAGCAGGTGCATGTAATCTGTTGCATTTTTGACACAGGCACCCCATGTAGAGAGGCAAGAATGTGGCCCACCAGTTACAATATCAGTTCCTTTCACTTCTGTCCTCTTTACCGTAAGCATCTTTGTCAGTGATAGCTTTATTGAGTCAGATAAACTGGGCTGGGGATGAGCTCATTTGGAGATGATGCCAAGTCCACAGCCCAGGGATGCGTCCCAGTTTGGCTGGCAGGAAGCGCAGCTTTTCTTGTCCAAAGATGCTTTCTTGTTTCTCTGCCTCTGACGCTGTTTTCGCTCTCCTGACCCACCTCCCACATTACTTAGAGCAAACTGAAGCTGGAGGGAAATAAACTAAAGAGGTTAGAATGGATTAGTTCCCTCCACATTCTCCTCCTGTCTACAACAGAAAGGGCTGCTGTTGTCACAGCTTCCCTCATCATCCCTGCCGAAGGACAAGGGGTAATTGTTTTAAACTAAAAGAGGACAGATTTAGATTAGCTATAAGGAAGAAATATTTTACAATGAGGGTGGTGAAACAATGAAGCAGGTTACCCAGAATGGTGGCACATGCCCTATCCCTGGAAACATTCAAGGTCAGGCTGGAGGGAATTCTGAACAACCTGATCTAGTTTAAAGACGCCCCTGCTCATTGCAGGGGGGTTGGGCTAGATTATCTGTAACGGTCCCTTCCAATCCAAGCCATTCTCTGATTCTGTGTAAACATGCAGACATCCAAAAGTTGTCCTAAAAGTGCCTCAGCTTGCATGCCTGAAAAAATTGATAGTAGGGATTCCTGTCCGAGACCTTCCGTTAAAACCTTTGCTCTTTTATCTGTAAACTACATGAGGATATGCATGAAATGAAGGAAAATTCCAGGAAGAGTTTACTCAAGACATTGTAAATAGTAAGTGCTTGTACATGCAATTGCATTTTATTGTAGAGTTCTGCAGTGGTATTGCATCTTCTGACAAGGCCTGAAGTTTCTACATACATTACATTTGTCATCTGAAATTTGTATTATAAGCTCAGCAGCATAAAAGCAGTGGTAGATTCCAGCTCCAGCTTTGATGTGTGGTGCTGAGCTGCAGAGAGGCTTGTAGAGTGAGACTTGACTGTGCTCAGCCTGGAAAGCAAAACCGGTGCTCTCCAAATGTTGGATCCAGATCAGCAAGAGATTCAGAGGGGAAATGAGGAAGTGAGAAGTAGAATGCTCCTTCACAAAACAACCACAACACAAACCCCAAACTTTCAAAAAGCCTGTTGTGGACATCACAATGAGCACTTCAGCTCAGCAGTTTTGAAAACTAGAGAATCCATTTGGAGGAATGGAAATAAATGTGGGGGACTTATTAAGAGTAATAATACAATTGCAGGGAATTCTAAGTAGCTGCATTCAAAGTCCTTCCTCATTGTCCTTCCTTTTGGTGAACTGTCTGATGGTTTTAAAACACCACAGTCTGTATATGATCCCACACAGCCCTATTTTACATGTATGCAACACTTTTGAAGTATTTTCTTTACCAATTCCTATATGAAATATGTGTGCTAAAGCATCCTTAATTTTCTACTAAAATCCAAAATGATGTTTTGGAGAGCGTTTTCTTAATAGCTAAGACTGCTAAGAATTTCATCTGGGATTCATTTCAGTTTTTTTGTATTAAAGGTTTACTTACTTTAAGCTCAGATGCAGCTGTTTGAGGTACAACAGAGGTTGGTAGAACAGGGACAGTGGCTAAGTGATAATTTTTATATCTAAAAGGTGATATATTTTAAGTTGCATGCCTGCATGTGATGTGATTGGAGGGGGGGGACGACTCTTAATTAAAGTACAGGGAGATTAGCTTAGTTATGTAAAAGCTTTGATTGTGACAGCGTGCAACACTATTTGCCAAACCTCACCTCTAGGTACAGTGACACATCTTGGTAGGACAAAAGCTGTAAGGATTGCCAGCAGTCACTTTCCTTTCAATTGAGAAGACAGAGATTTGCTTGAAAGCTTGTATTTTTTGCTTGAGACCACTGGTGCCTCAAACCATGAAAATAGCAAAACATTTCTGATAGCTTTTTTGCTAGATAATTGAATATAGTTATTTTTCAATACAGGAATCAAAGAAAAAAGAATACTGGGGAAAATAAAAAGGATACTAGAATAATGTGATTTAAACTTTGACAGTGTACCATCATTTGCAGCTGATAATGCTAATGAAAATTTTGGAGACACTAGTCTGCCTACAGAGTAATAGAAAATGAGAATGAAAACGTGCTTCCATCTAATTGTGGTGCTCATAATCCTGTGATTCCATATAGCAGGAGAGTACACTGTGTGTCATTCACCAGCTGCTTTTAGAAGCGTGCAAGAACAATTTTCAATTGCATTTCTGTATGTGACAACAGTTTCAGAATTGCAGAAGATTTGTCAGTTTGCCAACCTTTTAGTGAAGTGTGGCTTAAATCAAAGAGTTGAGGACAAGTTCTTAGGTTTACAAAAGCAACTGTTATTTGAAAACACATCATGGCAAAACAAAGTAGAGAAAAGGGATTTCGTTCATTAGCACATGTGGGGGACCTCTCAAATACCTGTCTCACATTTTGATTCTGGCAAAGAGAAATACTTTAACTTGATCCAGTAACTTTCACTGAAAAATATGTGTATTATTCCTAAACATTATTAATAGTGAAACGTGACAGAAGTCTGTGGTTGTTTGAATGAAAAAAAGCTTTGTACTGACAGATTCAGTAGTTGTGTTCGTACTTCAAGACTCGATATTGAGCAGTTAAATATTCAGTCTTCAGATCTCGTGTCTCTCAAATTCTTACAATTTGCAGAGATTATTGTGTCAGCAAATACAGCCGTGAATAATATATATCCTGCATGTAGGTAGAGTTGAACAGATGGCAGAAGAATGGCAAATGCTCTTTCCAGTAAAAGCTACTTTCAGATTAAAATGTTTTTACCTACGAAGGGATTTACAAATTGACTGGAATAACAGATGCAGTAAAATTTATAATAGTTGTCATTTAAAAGAATAAATCGAAGGTTATTAGAATTTGATCGTGCATTTGGAAGTAGTAGAGTGGATACTAATGTTGAAGTGCCTGTGTCCATCCCTGTGCCTGGAGTGAAGCTTGGTAACACAGGATGGGTGGTGATGGCCACCAGGAAGCTCTGCATCTGCCTGGACATCCATGTGCTGCAGGTGCAGTTACCGCCTGTCCGATGTTACTGGCTGAAACAACAATTCAGTTATGGTTGTTTGAGATTAATATGAAACAAGTTCTCAGCCATGCTGTTACTGGGTGATGTGAAATAATCTGTAACGATGCTAAACCTGTAGTATTTTCTCACTGGGTAAAATTAAGTTAGTCTGACTATTAGAAATTAGTCTGTTGAGTGAGGGGTCAGTAGGGTTGTGGTTTCAGATTTGTGTGTTCATTTTCTCTGGCTTCTGCATGCTGACAAACAGGATGTGGCCCATCCAGCTTTATATTAACTAAGTACCCGAACATTATTTGTGATAACTACTCTTTTTATCTAGGGAGGCAGGAAAAAAAAAAAAAAAGCCTGTTGATAGGCAGCTGAACTGTATTTCTACCAGCAACTTAGAGTCTCTGCTCCCAGTCTGCTTTGGTCTTCTGCAGGTAGCATCTGACAAAGAGTTTTTATTGACTCCCTCATTTCATTCCTTGCTGCACCCCTTCTCTTTCTGTAACTGTGTAGGGAACCAAAAGCCAGACCTGGGCTTGCAAGAGTCCCGGTGGAGGTCAGGCACCAGTGGGGTTGTTAGATGTTGCCTGTGCTCTTTGGTTACTTGTGCACTCTGCAGGTAGTCCCACAGGTGCATAACCAGTAAGAATGGCTTTTGGGAAACTGCTGTAACTGGTTTGCTGGTTGAGAGAAAGATCACTGGCTGATGATCGCCACAAGGCTTTGTGAAGGCAGAGGCAGGAGTCTTTTCTGTGGAAAATCTGTGGTGCAAAAATAACACTTTTTTATAGAACAGGGCAGTTCAGTAACACTCAAGTGTCCACTTCATGTAAGAAGCTGATCACATAGTGGTCAGATGATATCAGCCCATTTAAGCATTCAAAGCTGACTTGCATTTTGGAATAGCAGTATATTGTTAGTGCTCTGACGATGGATTTCTTCCTCCGAGAACATCAGCCACTGGTGAATAATAAATATACCACGATGTTTGTTTGAAATACTATGGATATCCAAATTGAAAAAAGAAAAAAAAAAATGGACTGGGATCCTTAAACAAAATATTTCTTATTCTGAACAGACCACACATTTGTTTGCCTTTAGGGGAAAAAATAACTTTCTTACTTCAAGCATATCGGATTTGCCCATTCATATGCCTGTTCTAAAACTCGACCTGAGTTGTGTTGTCATGAGATTCAGTTCAGCCTATGGAATTCATGAAGGAAAACCTTAGGGAATGTTCAAATAATGAGAGCACGTAAATTAAGCTTGCTGTGAAGAGTTTAAAGGACGCATTTTATGTGTGTAAATGTATCGATTGCTCATATGTTAGGTGTCATTAAGACTTAACAAGTCAGTACAATTCATTGAGCAGGCCTTGTAATTTTGGTTTTATTTTGAACATAGGTTGAGAATTGGTGTAGTGATCGGTTTATTTTCTAGTCAGATGGACTTGATCTTGTGAGATACTTAGCAACTACCCATCCCATTGATCTCATAAGTGACTCACATGCTTCATGGCATTGTTACGAGCTCAAAGGATATGCGGTGTTCTTGTACTGAAGTCAATGGAATCTTCTGGGTGCTCAGAACTTTCTGAAATCAGGTCACATCTTTAGATTTCTAAATAAGGATTTTCAAAAGGACCTTGGCTGTCAGGTCAGAGCCCAAATCTCTTATTCCTTTCTCAGCAGCTTTGAGGATTCTTTCAGTTTTTTCATCATTTGCTTCCCTCAGCTTCTGATGAGATCAGCCAATGGCAGCCAAACCATCACAGGAAGAAAGATGTAAGGGTCTGTCCACCCCGTGTATGACTGTGCCTCTCAGTTCTGTTATTTCCTTGCTCTTTCATTTCACTTTTCATTAGCCCATGTACAGCAATCTTACTTCTCACTGCATGTTCATAAAACACTCAATGCGCTGCTTAAATTGCCCTCTCTCAGGATCAAATTCTCAAATACTAAAAATAATCATTCTTGAGACTGTTTTTAGGTAAGACATCATATAAAAGGCAGTACTGTTAATATAGTGGATAGATATAGGTTGATTAAAATCATCTCCTTCCCATACATTGCTCCTACCTCTTTTGAAAGATTGGGTCATTTTTGCTTTGGCTTAACTGCTTTGAACTCCAGCTGAATACGGTATGTAGCTGAATAACATGAATTAACATCTTTTCCTTGCCATCAGGATGTAAAATTCCACAAGTGAGGGCTGATTTTTGGAGATAAACTTGTGCCTCAGTATCATCAGAGCTGTGAAATACTGAGTATCTGTGTACATGTGCAGGTCAGGTATCTGTGCATGCCCACCTGGTATTTGCATGCATAAGTTAGGCTGGCACAATTGCACATGCCTGACTTGGAAAATCTGCCTTGTAGTTATTGGAAGATGTAGATTTTTCTGGCGCATTATGAAATGCTGGGGAATACCCCCCCCCCCCCCCCATGACACAAGTACAGACACACACACCCCAGAGGTTTGTGTCCACCAAGGGGGAGTGCTTTATTTTCTCTGTGTTTGCCATTTGGGAAGGGATGGGGATTGAGAGCAGGTGTGAGAAATCAGGTAGGTTTTGGCTCACTTTACCACAGGCACAAGAAACAGATGGCTTAGGTTGGTGCTTGCTGAACATATGGAGTGAACACTGAGCTAGAACCTCAGCTGCATTAGCCAGTGCTTTCTGCTTGCCATTTAACTGTGAATGCTATTTAGAATATTGTGTCCTGTCTTCATTCTGTGTTCTTCTTCAGTGCCCTTTTCCCTTTTGTTATCTTTCCTCCTCTATCTTGCTCTCTCTTCTTTGCTGCAGTCTCCTTTGTTATTTTGCTTCTTATCTAAATGGATGCTTAGTTTTTGACTGTAGGGATCGTGTGGCCAAGCTGCCAACAAAAAGGAGTGTGCCTCAAGTTTGCATTCATGTCTGCTTCTAAAGCAGAAGGAGGAAACCTCCCCAAGAAATAAAAAGTGTAATAAGCATACCCGCTAATATCTGGAACTTAGATGCAGCTGTACCAGAGTACAGTAGACAGGATCATAAATCTTTCTCTTAAAAATGATACGAACTTTTTCACTTACCAGCCACTGGGGGAGAGGAAAAGTAAAAGGAGTGAAAACATTCATAAAGCCAGTAGAAAAGCAGTAAGTGATTTGAGCTGTGAACTCAAACTCCTTGACTGAATTCTTTCATAAGTCCACTTCTAAGAAACCTAGAGATGTGATAGGATTTTGAAGCAACCCGTTAGCTTCAGTGGGAGTTTCTTGGCCCTCAGCACCACTTACTCTAAATCAGCCTGATCGATTGGAGTCCGAACTGTGCGTGTAAGTGCTTGAGGCACCCATTGATGAAAACCCTGGTCTTGGTTATTACTGGCTAGTTCTCTGTTGAAGTAATGATATGATTGGTATGTTGGTGCAAGGGACTGGGCAAGATGCTCTCCTGAGGTCCCTGCCTTTCTGCAATCTTTAAATATTTGAGAGAGAAGAGAGAGAGTGGCCTCAGGCTGCAGTGTAGCACTTGATGAGATGCATTTGGCCCTTGGGCCATATTCGCCTGTTTGTTTTCACTTAAAAGTAAAACCGCAGCAAATCTGGCTGCTAATGACTGTCTTAAAAGCAAAAGAGAAAAACCTGGCAGGGAGCTTGTAAAGCAGTGAAGATTTTGAGCGCTACTCTCCTCCAGCAGCTCGAAATTCGTGAGTGCTTCCCATGGGGAACAGCTGATGAGGATGCAGGAGCTGAGCTTGGTGAGGGCTGGCGTTGTAGGTGCAGATCCGCATGCTTTCAACTCATACACCACCGTTTGCTCCTTGGAGGGCTGGCTTGCACGTACAGCTTTATCTCTCTGACTGCTAAGAGTGGCCCTGTGTACTGTGCACATATGCTGGAGACCTGATTTATAATTAAGAGCAGCTGGCCATGCTGCTGTCCAAAATAATTTCCCCTAGTGAAGGATCAGTGGAGAAAAATGCAGACAGGTTTTAGCCTTTTGTTGAGAGAAAGGAGCCATCACGCTGCACACAGCCCCGGGAAGTTTATTGCTTGCCTGAAGAACCGAGAGCTGGGGATCTTCCCTTTTATGAGTCCCTCCTGTGCTGTACCTGTGGTGAAAAAAAAAGTTAAAGTTGCCTAAAGGCAGCTTATGGGGATTCCCCATATAGCTTATTTAATGTGCGCTGGGGACTGCTGCTGCTCTGGTAGTCTTTGGAAATGCAAAGAGCAGAAAGATGGTAAAGAAACCCAAAATAAGTAACTAAAAGGCTTCCGCCTCTCCACCTTTACCCGCAGTTCCTCAGATGTGCTTGGCACTTCTCTGGTATCTCTAGTAACTTGATAACATGAGGGTTATTTTTATAGTGCTTATGGAAAAAGATTTTCCATTGATATGGCTAACTGGACTCAGATGCAGTCCATGCATAATGTTGGGATTTAATAAGTATAAGAGAAGTTAATATCACACTGCAAATTTCCCCCCTCCCTCAAATATGTATTTTTAGAGTGAGTGAAGCAGATGAAACAGTGAGATGTCTACAGTCATTTTTGGGTAGTCCACTTAGGACGGCTGTTGTTGCAACAGTAGTTCCCCAAGGGATGGTGGGAGAGCAAAGCCCTGCCTTGTCAGTACTCTGCTGCTTTCTAAGCTGTATTCGCACAAACGTTACTGTCTTCCCTTCCTGTCTCTGATGCGTTACAGGAGATGGGAAGAGGATGAAGCTGGCATAGTCCAACTCTTCCAGAGGTAATTAGAGGAGAAGAGCAGTGCTGGTGGCTCTTGCACTTCTTTGCACCCTTGCCTATGTCTCCGCTGCGTGACTGCTGAGATCCTGGAGACCCTGCTTTTTGACCTCCTGTTTCTTTTTCTGGCTAACATAAAACCTGCCACAGGGTATGTGAGCACAGGAGTGGCAGAGGGGAGCTCCTGCTGCCATGGGGATGGTTTCTTTGTGGCTTCAGGGAGGCAACAGCACAGGGCTTGTGGCCTTTAGGGGCTGAGGATGATGTGAGGGAACATCATAGGAGGGCAAGTACTTGAGAACCTTTTAGCCTCCTGAAGGAAGATAATGATAAGCTAGTTTTTAAGAGAAATGTTAGCGACATATTCATAGGGAGTAGGAGGCAGCATTTCTCTAATCCGCGAGTGAGAGTGGAGTGTGTGTTTCTGTATAAGGAACTGCAGGTTTTTGGAGAAAATGAAGGAGCAATTATCTAATTGTCACTCTGCCTTGTCTTGGACAGCAGCCTTTCCTTGTTAGAGAGTTTTTACTGTGAGTAAATAAGGTTGCAAGTGAGGTCTGTTTGTTAAACTCAACCAGGCATATCCTGTGCCCTCCAACACCGTGACACCATCAAGGGTAGCAGCATTGACCAGCTTCTACCTTTGAGGCCTGGACTTCCAAACAGGGGAGTTTCACCCACTCTGTAACTGGGTGCACCTAAGCACACACCAAAACAATGAGGTAATTCTATTTTCATAGCAGCCTCAGTGCAGCTTTTCATCCAGAGTGAATTGTGTGTTTAAGTGAAGGCATTTGACTACTCTACAGGGTTGAATATATGTTTTATTTTATATATATATATATATATATATATTACAGAATCATTAGGGTTGGAAGGGACCTTTGGATTAGACCTTTGGGGTCTAATCCAACCCCCTTGTCAAGGCAGGGCCACCTACAGCAGATTACATAGGATCACGTCCAGGCAGGTTTTGAATGTCTCCAGAGAGGGAGATTCCACAAACGCCCTGGACAACCTGTTCTAGTGCTCTACCACCCTCAATATCAAGATGTTCTTTCTCACATTGAGGTGAAACTCCTTGTGTTTTAGTTTATGGCCTTTGCTCCTTGTCCTGTCACTGGGCACCACTGGCACCATCCTCCTGGCACCCGCCTTTGAGATATTTATAAGCATTCATGAGATGCCCTCTCAGTCTGCCCTCCTTTACACTAAATAGGCCCAGCTCCTGCAGTCTCTCCTTATAAGAGAGATGGTCCAGACCCCTGATCATCCTTGTGGCTCTCCACTGGACGCTCTCCAGTAGCTCCTTGTCTTTCTTGCACTGAGGAGCCCAGAACTGGACACAGGTTTTGTTGTGTGTGCCACTGAGGCTTTTCTGAGCCTATTTATGTGACCTGTGGCCATTGCCAGAGCGTGATGGTTGGTGGCTGTCTCTGGTCTGCTGAATGCCAGGTGGATGCTGTAAAGCTTGGACTGCAGCACAGCTCAAGTCAAGCAATAAGGTTATGCATTTACTGTAACATGATTTATGCAGGCCTTCACAGTGGGTATTAAGTTGGCTAAAAATGGATGCTGTCCTTTTTCTGGGCATTCAGCTCTGCCCTATAAATACGTTATTCAGGTCTACTAAGTTTTTATAAACTGCTGTTTCTGCCAAAATAGCTAACAGGGCTTATTCAGCAGTGACACTTCAATAGCAAATGTTTTGTGAATGATTTTAGCCTATTTGTTTTTCTCTCCTGCTGTGATCCTAAATATTTTTACAAAACTATGTTTGAGAGATGTATTTACTTGGGATGGGTTAGAAAAGGCAAATTAAGAGGTAAATTTGATATTCAACTGACATAGTGTATTTTCATTAGCTTGAATGTTATGATGCATGTACGACTGTGTTTATATCGAAATTACATGTTCACAAATACTGCTATAAAGCTCAATTCTTCAGTTAAAAAAAGGAGTTGTTACAGTGGCTGTCGAGGAGGCAGCAGTTTGTCCATCAGTTGTATGGTGCTGTACTGTGGAGCTAATAGCGTTAATAGAAGGAACATTTTCAGCTTGCAGATCTGATGTAAAATCCTAGATTTGTCAATAATTGAATTCCGAAACAAACAGCCCAATTACTAAGGAACTGTAGCTTTTGTTCATGTGATGAGCAGGCAACAGTTCTTGCTTGTACCTGTCCCTACTGATTATCATTATGTGTATATAAAGTTCCTTTTTATTTTTCCCATTTTCATAACAACTACATTATGATGTGACATATCTTTTCCACATATTTTGCTTGAATAAATAAGTAGGATATTAAATTCAACTAGGGTATTAGATTATAAATTAGTTCTGTAACAGGCGTCATAATGTTATTTAGATTTTCAGTTTACACAGACCTTGTAGCAACTCCCAAGAGCTATGCTACAGAATTAGGGGAAGATGTGAGCTGATGTAAGAAAATTGGTTTTGGTAATATGCTGATGTCAGTAGAGTTTTGCTGTGTGGAAAGATATTTAAATTAATGTTTTTACTTACTCCATTGTACAAACTAAAGATTGGTAATGATTTCAAATTACTGATGAGTTGGCATTTGGGCTATGCAAACATGACCATAAATGTCTTTTCCCTAGTAGGACTATATTTACTTCGTGAGTTTGTGTATGGGTTTTATTTTTTAACAAACACAGTAACATATTCCAATCTTCCCTGTAACATAAGCATTTCATTTCATGTCAGGAGAATGAAGAAAATTTAAGAGCATTTTTAGATGAAAAACCCCCGGCTGGCTAACAGATACAGAGCTGTCTGTGTCAAGGAAGGAAGATCAGACTTACAGTGCCAGTCTTGAGTAATTGTATCATCATTAGCAAGCACAGTGACACCATATTGGTTAGAGATGTGAAAACATGAACGTTTATAAGTACATTTATTAGTCAGATGGATGGTAATGGTAACTTGAAGAGGGAGCTTCTAAATAAAAAGATTTATAGCTGCTTACATAGGTATTCTGTAAATATGGGAATCCATACCCACTGTGATTTTTTTATATATTCAGTGAAAGAGTAAAGGTGAAAAATAACTGAAAGGAAGTAGATATCCTCCTGAGCCACTTTCCTAGATGATGGGCAGCGGTATTAGTAGGGGTCTTAATTAAAATAAAGCCAAACAAAAACCACCCCAGTTGCCTTTAATAATGAGGAGTACTGGTGTAAGGGAACAGATTATCTCCTTCTCCTGAGAAAATCGGCAGACGGAGCAAATGTATGTGCAGGTATCAGCAAGATTGCCTTGAAAGCCCCTCTGCTGCCTGTCACTGTGGTGCTATTTTAGAGTCTTCCATCAGGGCTGCCATGAGACAGTTTGGTACTCAGGCCTGAAGGTGGAATTTGTGTCCCTTCTCCCATTCTCTTTCACCTCTTACCAACTGCTGGTGCAACAGCCCAAAGTGAAAGTCCATGCTGAGCAGGATGTTAGTCAGGAAACCTCTCCTCTTTACCTGTTTGAACAGCAGAGAATAATAGCCAGGGCTTTGTTTCTTGCAATGTATTGTGGTCTTCCCCAGGAAGGGGAGATTGTCACGGAGTTACACATCTTCTTTTTTTTGTCCCTAGTTTAATTGTGCAGATACCTCCCATGGCTTTAGGAGCTATCAGCCCCAGCTTGCTGCATTCCCAAAGCGGGCATGTGGTGCCAAACAACAGAATTGGTCTAAACTGGGAGTAATTCTGGTATGAAAGGACTCAGGGGGTTTGGAAGTACGAATGAGAGGAGACTCAGGCATGACCTTCTACTGTACAGGTCGTTTGTATGTCACCTGCCCAAAGTCCAGAAGTACAGATATCTATGTCATGGGCTCTTACAGGTATCTCAGGCTGTGAGGGCCTTTTCCTGCTGCTCTTACTTGCATGTTGGGGTTGATCTTCCTTCACCAGGAAGGAATTCCCTGATTATCCATGGATGCAAAAGCTCTTGCTTACATATGACATATGTGGCCTTTTTTTGCTTTGGTGCCTGCTAAAATTCACTCTATATACATACACAAATATTAAGGATAACAGGTGCTGCCAGCTATGTGACCTTTAATGACTGGGCTGCTTATTTAAGTGTCTTAAATCTGAATTTAGGACCCAAGAGTAAGTATGGGGTGTTTTGTTTGTTTGTATTTAATGTTGGAGTCATACCCAAACAATCCAGGAGGTTCCTTGATTGTGTGGAAGACAACTTCCTTGTGCCAGTAATAGAGGAGCTGACAAGGAGAGGTGCCATGCTTGACATCATGCTCACCACCAGGGAGAAGCTGGTTGGAATTGTGACCCTCCAGGGCAGCCTTGGTTGTAGTGATCATGAGATGGTCGAGTTTGAGATTTTCAGGACAGTGAGAAGAGAGTGCAGCAAGCTCACTGCCCTGGACTTCAACAGAGCAGACTTTGGCCTCTTCAGCAACCTGCTTAGTAAGGTTCCATGGGATATAGCCTTAGAGGGCAGGGGGGCCCAAGACTGTTGGTTGATATTCAAGGATCACCTGCTGCAAGCTCAAGAGTGTTGCATCGCAACTAGAAGGAAGTGCAGCAGGAGGACCAGGAGACCTACTTGGATGGATAAGGAGCTGCTGAAGAAACTTTGAGGGGAAAAAAGAGGCTTATAAAAGGTGGATGCAAGGACAGGTGGCCTGGGAAGAGTACAGGGATGTTGTCTGGGAAGCTAGGGACCAGGTTATGAAAACTAAAGCCCAGCTAGAATTAGACTTGGCTAGGGATGTGAAAGGTAACAGAAAGGGATTCTGCAGGTACATTGCAAACAAAAGCCAGATTAAGGACAACGTGGGCCCTTTCTGGAAGTTCTCAGGAGAACTGGCTACCCTGGATTTGGAGAAGGCAGAGGTTCTGAATGACTTCTTTGCCTCAGTCTTCACTGGCAAATGCTCTGACCACACCACCCAAGTCTTGGAAGGCAGGCGCAGGGACTGTGAGAGTGAACACCCTAGGCCCATTGGAGGAGAGGATCTGGTTTGAGACCATTTTAAGAACCTGAACATACAGAAGTCCATGGGACCTGATGAAATCCATCTGCGGCTCCTGAAGGAGCTGGCAGATGAAGTTGCTAAGTCACTGTCCATCATATTTAAAAATCATGGCAGTCAGGTGAAGTTCCTGATGACTGGAAAAAGGGAAATATAACCCCCATTTTCAAGAAGGGGAAAATGGATGACCCGGGGAATTACAGACCCGTCAGTCTCACCTCTGTGCCTGACAAAATCTTGGAGCAGATTCTCCTGGAAGGCATGCTAAGGCACATGAAAAACAACAAGGTGCTTGGTGACAGCCAGCATGGCTTCACTAAGGGGAAATCCTGCCTGACCAATTTGGTGGCCTTCTATGATAGGGCTACAGAACTGATGGACAAGGGTAGAGCAGTTGATGTCATCTCCCTGGACTTGTGCAAAGCGTTCGACACTGTCCCACATGACATCCTTGTCTCTAAATTGGAGAGACATCAATTTGAGGGATGGACCACGTGGTGGATAAAGAACTGGCTGGATGGCCGCACGCGAAGAGTTGTGGTCAATGGCTCAGTGTCCAGCTGGAGACCAGTAACAAGTGGCGTCCCTCAGGGATCGGTGTTGGGACCGGTGTTGTTCAACATCTTTGTCGCTGACATGGACAGTGGGATTGAGTGCGCCCTCAGCAAGTTTGCCGATGACACCAAGCTCTGTGGTTCGGTTGATACGCTGGAGGGAAGGAATGCCATCCAGAGGGACCTTGACACGCTTGTGAGGTGGGCTGATGCCAACCTCATGAAGTTTAACCATGCCAAGTGCAAGGTCCTACACCTGGGTCGGAGCAATCCCAGGCACAGCTACAGGTTGGGCAGAGAAGAGATTCAGAGCAGCCCTGTGGAGAAGGACTTGGGGGTGTTGGTTGATGAGAAAATGAACATGAGCCAGCAGTGTGCACTTGCAGCCCAGAAAGCCAACTGGATCCTGGGCTGCATCAAAAGGAGCGTGACCAGCAGGTCGAAGGAGGTGATCCTGCCCCTCTACTCTGCTCTCGTGAGACCTCACTCAGAGTATTGTGTGCAGTTCTGGTGTCCTCAACATAAAAAGGACATGGAACTGTTGGAACGAGCCCAGAGAAGGGTCACAAGGATGATCAGAGGACTGGAGCACCTCCCATATGAAGACAGGCTGAGAAAGTTGGGGCTGTTCAGCCTGGAGAAGAGAAGGCTGCATGGAGTCCTCATAGCAGCCTTCCAGTATCTGAAGGGGGCCTACAGGGATGCTGGGTAGGGACTCTTCATTAGGGTCTGTAGTGATAGGACAGGGGGTAACGGGTTAAAACTTAAAACGGGAAGTTTAGATTGGATATAAGGAGGAAGTTCTTTACTGTAAGGGTGGTGAGGCACTGGAATAGGTTGCCCAGGGAAGCTGTGAATGCTCCATCCCTGGTGGTGTTCAAGGCCAGGCTGGACAAGGCCTTGGGTGACATGGTTTAGTGTGAGGTGTCCCTGCCCATGGCAGGGGGGTTGAACTAGATGATCTTAAGGTCCTTTCCAACCCTAACACTTCTATTATTCTGTGATTCTGTGATCCTGCTGGTGCACAGCAGTTGGTAACTCAGGTGTGCTGCTAGCTAGTGTTTCTATGCAAACTCATGAGTCTGCATGTGCTTTTATGTGCAAAACATGTCTGGAGCCCATATTCCTTGTCGCATCATGGACATGCAATGTACATCCACTATCTGGAATGTGATTTATCATCTAAATGTAGCTGGTGTTGGAGTCTGAATGTGTCGTTACTGTGAAACATTTTGCTGCTTTTAAAACAACTTGAACAAAGAAAGAACTTCATAGTGCACTTTGATGTGTGTCTGTATTGAAAAAGCTCCTCTCCATTGCTGAGTCAGTGAAGCATTTGAATTAAGTGATACAGGAGATGCCATAGCAATTTCATGAGAGTTACCCCCTGCAATGTATGTTAGATTAAACATCTAAGTAAAATCCGTTGAAGGTGGCCAGAATATAAATTGGAGCAGAGCTCTACCTAGGTACAGTTAAATTATGTTCCCTCTTTTAAAGATTGTTTTTAATTGATTTGATGTATACACTTTATTAGTTAATAACAAGTGTTGTACCTGTGGCTATATGATCACTCATCTGAGTTAGATTTACAGCACTAAGAAACTCCCTTTATAAAAAAAAACTGATTTCATAAAGGGTTTGTCCCCTCTCACTGGTCTGTTGCTGATAATGTGTCTGGACCGTTTTCTGATTAGTGTTCCCATCTTTCACTAATATTAAAGATGTTCTTTAGCAAATAAATGTAGGTTATCACACTATTTTAGCAACCTAATCTGTTCCTTGCTTGCACACTACAGCTGCTTTCCTGTCTCAAACCCCTCCTCTCCATTAGGGCTTCTACAGCACTGAAAAAATGAAGCAAGGAGGGAGACGAGCATGGGAGGAGTAAAGGACAAAGATACAGAATACAAAAATGTGTATGATGGAGTTCCAAGTAGCTGGAAATTTTGCCAGGACAGAAGTTTCTTCTGTTTTGCTTCTAAGGAAGTTTGAAACTGAGTGGTCTTTACAACTCCCAGTGAGCTGATAGGAATTACAGATCTTCAGTACCCATCAGTACTGGACATTAAGGTCATCATCTGAAGGCTGTGCTAGGTACTTTAGTCCAGCTTCTGCATGTTCCCTTCCAGTTCTCACTCAATGTTTTACCAAACCTAGGTTTAGTGGGGTTTTCTCTTTGCAGCTATGCTTGGATAGCTGCCTATATGAGCAGTGCCCCAGATCCCCATTTGGGCTCAGTGTGGACACATTTCTTATCTTTGTTCCCTCTTGGATTTTAAGAAAAGGCTTCAAGTTACACATTCTAAAGATGTTCTGATAATGATCTCAACCTCTAAAAAGAGGATCTAAATGGGAAAAGAAAAAAACCCACCTAACAATTAGATAGCAAATGTTTGCATAATTTTAATTATCACACATTGCAATTATTTCTAATTCATTCCGGTATACAAATCACTATTTTATATATGGCACGTTGTTAATGTTTACTGCTATAATTACTAATTTGCAATATAAGGCACCAATTTTATAGTTATCCAGTTATGTATAATTATTATGTCAAATAAGAGATAGCAATTAACGCTGAAATGTATTAGAAATGATTGTACTAAAATCAGGCTAAGAATATTTGACATGTACTTGTCACATAGTGGAAGATGGACGGCATTTTCCTGTTCTTTTCCCCTAACTATGCTTTTAGACAATGTATTTATTTGAGATCCCAAATGATTTAATCCTGCAGGATTTCCTATTTCACCATCACATTGACTGAAGAGTTAGGGGTAGAGCTAATGAGCAAAATCCAGGGAGTCTTCTGTAGCTAAATCTCATGTGAAGTTTCAGAATTTAGGTGTCTTGTCCTACAAATGCATTTCAGAAAGTTCTTGCTTCGGTGGCTGCTGAAAAAGGAGGTGTTTAAGTCCCGCTGCTGCCCATAGCTCCGTGTCTTTTAAAGGAGATGTTCAGAGAGAGTTCTGAGCTGCAACATCGGCAGTGCCTCAGCAGGAAGATGCCAAACAAGGTGTGAGCCTGCAGCTGGCACCTCTGGGTGCTGTGTAGAGCTGACCAGCAGGTGAGTTACTCCTTTGTGGTGGCAGAAAGAGTCAGGGTGAAGAAGAGGGTACTAAAGCTGCTCATGGAGACCCACAACACAACTCTTACATGCTTCTGAGACCACCCCAAGCACAAAGTACCATGCAATGCATTTTCAAAACTACAGTGCTATTGTTATGTGAAAACTTGGGCAGGAAGTGGGAAAGCTGAGGTGTAGGTCCTCAACTGGAAGGAGGGAATAAACCCTTGTGAAAGCTCTACTTAGAAGGTACCTTGACTTCCTTTGCTGGAGCTGGGCTGCTGTGCTGTCCAGTGCAAGATTTGGGAGCCAGGAGGAAGTAGGCATCTGAAGGACTGTAGTGCCTCTGGGATGGGAGAGACTTGACCTGGTATGGGTTTGGGAGCTCCTCGCTCCACAGAGAGGCACGCTGCAGTGCAAAAGGTGGAACATAGCTCTTCTTAATATACAGAAAATTACAGCCTTAAATCATGCCCTGGAGGGAAGGAATGCCATCCAGAGGGACCTTGACATGCTTGTGAGGTGGGCTGATGCCAACCTCATGAAGTTTAACCGTGTCAAGTGCAAGGTCCTGCACCTGGGTCGGAGCAATCCCAGGCGCAGCTACAGGTTGGGCAGAGAAGAGATTCAGAGCAGCCCTGTGGAGAAAGACTTGGGGTTGTTGGTTGATGAGAAAATGAACATGAGCCAGCAGTGTAGGCTTGCAGCCCAGAAAGCCAACTGTATCCTGGGCTGCATCAAAAGGAGCGTGACCAGCAGGTCGAAGGAGGTGATCCTGCCCCTCTACTCTGCTCTTGTGAGACCTCACCTGGAGTATTGTGTGCAGTTCTGGTGTCCTCAACATAAAAAGGACATGGAACTGTTGGAACAAGTCCAGAGAAGGGCCATGAGGATGATCAGGGGGCTGGAGCATCTCCTGAATGAAGATAGGCTGAGAAAGTTGGGGCTGTTCATCCTGAAGAAGAGAAGGCTGCATGGAGACCTCATAGCAGCCTTCCGGTATCTGAAGGGGGCCTACAGGGATGCTGGGTAGGGACTCTTCATTAGGGACTGTAATGACAGGACAAGGGGTAACGGGTTCAAACTTAAACAGGGGAAGTTTAGATTGGATATAAGGAGGAAATTCTTTCCTGTTAGGGTGGTGAGGCACTGGAATGGGTTGCCCAAGGAAGCTGTGAATGCTCCATCCCTGGCAGTGTTCAAGGCCAGGCTGGAAAGGGCCTTGGGTGTCATTGTTTAGTGTGAGGTGTCCCTGCCCATGGCAGGCGGGTTGGAACTAGATGATCTTAAGGTCCTTTCCAACCCTAACAATTCTATTATTCTGTGATTCTATACAGGGAATTCTTAAAGAGGGGAAAAATCCTGATTCCCAGAGAATCTAAATTAGCACTATCACTTAAACTTTCTGTGTGGCAAAATAGCTCTCTGTGACAATTCCTTTTTTTGCCAGGGATTTAAAATCTGGGCAGCTCTAAGCCCTGCTAAACAAAATTCATGGCTGTACATCTTAATAAAGCAAAGAAAAGTGCACAGATTGTCAAGCAAATTCACCTCCTTCCTTGGTTTAAGTGTAAGGCTGCTGTAGTGGCACACAGCAGGGGGAGATCCAAATAGGGCCCTTGGAGTGTTAACAGAGCATATTGACTTATATCAGTCCTTTTGCCTGGTTTAAAATTGATCCCCTTAGAAAAGTTAAATATCACCTATGTTTGTAGATTGCTAGACAGCTATTAAGATAATGCTTTTATAAATACAGATGGTGCCCTTATCAAAATTACATGGCAGTAAATAGATGCCAGTAGAAATAATATGACACTTTGATTAGCTAATAAAATGAAGCACAAATAGAATGGGGATGCTAAGTTGCTCTGACAGTTTTCATACTGTCTTATTTATTGCTTATTTAGCTTTGATAAGTTTCTATTACAGTTTTTGCTTCTTAAGCAATTCCTTTGAACATTTAATTTTTAAACAGTAATCTGTATTTTATTGATTTAGGAGGAAAATCCTCATTGTCAATAAGCTTTTCATCATGATAGTAAATGTTATCATTCTTTTTAAAGTAAATTGATAAGCCAAATTGCATGCTGTAAGTCATGGAGATAAAGGTGGCAAAGGGTGCCAATTATGTTACATGAAAATTATTGAGTAGAGCAAATTATTGCTGGAAGTTTGGCAAGCAATATTGGTTCACTGATGTGGCAACTTTTTATGCCATGGGAGATACAGTGAAAGTCTTCTATCAGTGTATCAAATGACAGCAGGAAAACTGTAGAGGAAGACTACTGTACTTTGAGGAAGTACTTACACTGTAGTCTGAGTATTTAGGGAGAGAGTTGTTCAAACTGAGTATTTAGGGAGAGAGTTGTTCAAAACTGGTGTAATTCCCATCAGCTTCAGTGGGTGTACTGGTGCTCCCAATAAGTGGGGGGAGCTAAATCTCTTCTTCCATTTATACAGAGAAAGGAAGGTCTCCAAGCCCATGTTCCTGTTCACAGTGCTTTCCTCTGCACCTTGTGAAGCAGTAATGCCATGGCTAAACATGACACCCAGTTCTGCTCAGTCTAACTCCATAATTACTGCTCTGACATGATTACTGCCTCTGTAGCCAGCAGTTTTGTGTAGCTTTCAGCCAGATGGAGAGATGGGAGCAAGCGTCCCAGCTGCAGTGTTCTTGTGGAGCCACACTGAGCATCTGAGCTCGTTTCTATAGCCCTGCTATGGCTCCACTGCCCTTAAGCACAATAGCATTTTCCTGCAGTCTTTATGCCTACTGCCTTCTGCCAGGGGGACAGAAATTTATCATTTCACATTTAGACAGCTGGTGTGAGGACACACAGCTTGTGTAAAGACTGTGGGATAGATGGGAAGGCTCCACCTGTTGCATCCTCACTGGGGAATGTCAGTGGAAAAGGCAAAGGTATTTTATTGTTTCTCTTCGGCCGCCAGCCATCAAAGTTCCTTGCAAGCGGTGTTGGTTTAGGGCTCTGAGAACATTTTGCCCCTGATTATTCCTATAGATGTAGCCCAAACATTGCAAATAGGTCATTGTCAGAGAGAGATGAGGCCCATATGTAGTTGCCAGATGGAAAAATCCTTTTAGGTGTCCTGGCCCAGGCTGTGTGGGCCTAATGGAATCATGTTGCTGTTTGTGCTTTCACCTTTTGTTACAAAAATTCAAAACCCTATTTTTCCAAATAAATAGATTTAAGAAATCCCAAACCATAGCAAAAACCCCCTTCAGATTTCACATTTTTATGGCTATTTTGTCAACTTGATGCATGGGGTTTTAGCTGTGCAAATCCCTTTAATGCAAGTGGGAGTTGTACAGCTAAAGACATTGACTTTAGAATAATATTCCTTCATCTCTCTCCTTCCCCCCCTTTTTTCCCCTTTCTTCTTTCCCCTTATTGATTCCCTCCCCAGATTTTCCCCATTGCTCTTTAGTGAAAACCACAGACTAACTCAGTGCTTCTCTTTCTATAGGAGAGACAGGCATGATGATCCTTTCCTACTCACTGAACAGGCATAAGTCCAAGGGAATGATATGTGAAGGTAGTGATAATATGTGATTATTAAGGTGATAGTGAAAATCCTTTAGCTCATCAGTGATTCCCACCCAAAAACCCACAAGTGTGATACTGTAAATACTATGGAACCTCATCCCAGTGAAAAAACTTGGGTTTTTCTAAACAGTTTATTTTTTCAGGATGACTGTGTCAGCCTTTCTGGCTAAAATTTCCTTCACTGCTTATAAGTAACGTGGTTGACACAAACAGATGTACGTAAATCTAACATTTCAAGGAAGATCATGCCATATCCTATCTGTATGACAGGGCAGAATTTGAACAGTCTTGTGCTAGCCTGTGGGCATAATGCAAATTCCCTGGGCTGGAGAGACTTGCTTTTGCTCCAGAATTTCAATCGGTTTTCAATTGTTTACAAAAATGGGCTCACTCTATATGGCTGGGTTAGGGAGGTTTCCTTCATTGTATTTGGAGGGTCTGACAGACCTAAACATTGAATCCTTTGGGACTGTGAACAATAAAACCCCCTTTGTCCCCAGTTTATGTTAGAAAGTGCATCTCTCCATCTTGTTTTGTCTGGAGAATTTGCATTGCTTCCTGATATACAACTTGGGAGCAATTTCTTGTCCATGTAGCAGGATATGGAGTTAAGTGTTTCTTTTTTAATCCAAGGGAAAAAGGCAGGAACTGTTGCCCTTCTGGGTGGGGCGATAATCCTACGCAGCCCCAATCCTTGTCAAGGCGTGAGTGTAGCCCAGGTAGAATTCAGAATACTGTAAGGAAGGCATTTTGCCAAAATGTTTGTCTGCAGAATGGCAGAGATTAAAGCCCTTCTAGCTCTGATTGGATTACCATGGACCAGAAGCACTTTAATCTCAACCACTGTGGCTTTGGGGGAAGCCAGTGATTGAGATGTGCGGCAGGACCATGCCGAAGAAGCGGGTGACTGCACTTGGTTCTTTAACCTTCCAGTCCCATGGCTGTAGTAGAAAAATATTTAACTGTTGCAGCAGAGAGGGAGAAATAGGCAGTGAGTAATTATTTCACCTTTTACTGTGTGAAGAAAATACAAATCGCACTTCCTCCCCTCCAGAGCGGTGGAAGCAGCTTGTGTGTGATAGCCTGACTCAGAGCAGCCTGAGCCCCTGCTCAAAACACAACACTGGGTAAGCTGCTCGTTGAGATTAGTGTAAGCACATAATAGCCAATACTAGAGATCAAAGGTTTCTGTAACCTCGTACCATGTCTCAGACCAGCAGCAGGTGCCAATGGAAGGGTATTAAGATGCAGTGTGTTTAAAATGACTTCTTTTTTTCCTCAAGCCTGACAATGGTCAGTATTTGCTGGACACTTCTTGAATAATTTATGTTTGAATGCTGTGTTTTGTGCAGAAGAGTGGCTGCAAACTGAACTGGCTGCAAACTGAATGATTCCAAGTATAGGAATGCCGTTTTGGAGAAGGGAGGAACACAGAAGCATGAAATGCTAAAACCCAAATTTGGATGTTATGCAGGTCAGTGAAAGGATAGGAATAACAGTGGAAAATAAATGGGGACCAGAGCAATTTCTCTTGCTCAAGTCTCAGAAAAGAAAGGACATACTTAGTAAAAAAAGCTTGATATGGGTGAAAGAAAAGATACTGGTGAGGTGGTGGAAGTTGTCATGGGAGATGTGAAATGTTGATCTAGTGCCTGACCTAGAGCACACTATCTGACCAGTGGGATACAGGATGCTGAGGGAACTGAAAAGTGTCCTTCTCGCTTATGCTTCTTGCATAGGTCCCCAACACAACTTCAGCTTTGTGCACCTAACTAAGTTAATTTGGTGTTTCTACAGCGAACTGCTCTCAGTCCCCTAAGGCAGAAGCTGGGGGATGCTGTGAGACTGACGGAGTCTCCAAAACCTGCCAGTAAGGTTAGATATTTATTAATCAGCACATGGCTCCACATAAAGAAAGAACTGGCTGTCAGTTTATTGAGCTTCACCAAGAGCCTAAAGCCTCATCTCTCTTGTCCAGCTTCTACTGGCGTGGTGGGGCTAGAAGAGGAGCAGGGGGATTCACCTGTATCAGGAGTGGGAATGGAAATCTTTCTGCAAGGGTGAGAAGGGCTGTGCTCAAACAGGCAGGGAAGTCATGGGGCTGTTAGCCTCAGTGGAGCTTAAGTAGCCAGAAACACAACTCCCCAAATCAGAAGAAGTCTTAATTCCCGGTTTGAGTTACCATTAAGAGTCTAGTCCTTCTGTGAACTGGCTGCACATTCAGCCTTTGTAAAAATACAGGCAAGTTCATTTGGAAGCATGTCTAAAGCTGCGTAGATGTCTTTAATTTTTAAACAGCTCTTCAGACCGGGAGGGTAAAGCTGTGTAATCGTTATGTTTGATAAGTTATTGTGCCAGCCTTTCATGGTGAGAAGCTAAATATTTTTGTCATTTTAGTTAGCTTATATATGCTATTCTTGGTTTGCTGCCAAAGTGAATTGTCTGATGTGTCCCACCCCTGATGTCTGCATTTGGATGCAGGATGAAGTGAAATGAACCCTATAACCCAAACATTGAGTTCCTTTCCATGCTTTTATTAGCTTTTACTTGGCAAATTCTAGTGGCTTTTGTATAGAGAACATAACATTGTGAAAATGGTGGATGTTTATGGAAGGCACAGCATAGCTTAATAAATACAGTATACGTGTTATGAGAATGGATGCTCTTCGCAAAGTATGGAAGCTACATATGGTGCTGATAGCAAATGCCATATGTTTGCAGAAGAGGCTACATTTGTACAGTGCCTTTTTCTGAGACCTACTAATCTGTGAGAAATAACAGTTCTGCTTAGTGCTGCTGTTTTGTGGCATCTTGGTTTTGTCTTTTAACTTCTGTGGATGCATCCAGATAGAATGGACCTGGATCAGTAGGTCTGCACTCTTCTTCAAGGCCGCTTAACCCCAGCAGTGTCCATCTAGAATGTCCAGACTGCTCCTTATCCTAATTATGGTGCTGCAAAATTACACTGTCTTTTATATTATCATGTCTGGTGCTCCAGATCAGAAGTGCCTAGCTTCCCTGTGGCACAGCTTCCAAAGGAAAGTATTCATTCATCACCAGTGTCACCTGTGGCCTGCTGGCAGTGATGTTCTCAAGGGAGACATATGATTGAATCTGGGCTTGAATCGGGGTCTCAGCCTGGGGAGAGGTTTGGGTCCAGGCATCTCACCTTTCCGTTGCCATAACCAACAGTGTATGGCATAACAGCTACTGACAGCATCTCTGCCAGATGATGCTCTGTGGAGCTGCTGCTGCTGCTTTCAGAGAACAGAAGTAGGCATTTACTCTCAGGAGAGGGTTCTGAGCTTTGGGTGGAGACAACCACCTGATGCCTTGTCTTAGGGGATTTTGGAAGCGGCTGTGACTGAATGTACTCAGTAGTAAGCCTTCTTCTTTGGCTGTGTGGCCACTTGCCCAGTATGAATTCTGGGGTTTCTCACAGTCCAGTGCACTCCTGAAGTTGGATTCTGTATGCCCTAGGGGTCTATGTGTCTATCTCTGCATTTCAAATTCCCTTTTGGGACCAACTTTATAAAAACATATGTCTGCTTCTAGGTGCCCAAGCCCTTCATGGGATCCAACCTGCAGCTGAAACCCGCTTAGTTAGGGATCTGATTAGATAGCAGCCATACCTCATGTGGTGCTGCTTCCAGGAATATCCCTTCCTTTTTTATCTAAAGATGTTTGAATTAACTAGATCTCTCTGATTGTACCATCATTAATGTGCCATCCACAGCTGCTAGCAATTGCTGGCATTTCTAAATTATTATTTTTATTTGTTCATTGAGGTAAAGCATTTGGAAAACGATGTGTAAGTAATTTGGTTGGGCAGGCTTTTTAGCAATATGCAATAGAGAGTTAATTTTGGGTGTTGTCAGCTGCTTTCACTTTTGAACATGTTTCGGATTCAGGAGATAGCTGTACAGAAAAGAATGTTATGTTAATGTGACAGCAATCACAGACACTGCTATTGAAAACTCACTGTTGCTCTCCCCTTGAAAATTAACATCATAACCTTATGTCAGTGACTCACTATTATCCTAATACCTGGTTTTGGATTCTGTCCAGTCCCATTAGATATCCCTGTGTTGATTGCTCTGTTACTGGTGAATGTTAATTGCCTCCAAATCTCAGTGGAATTCAAAAGCTTGGGGAAAAAGTACTGGCTGATAAAGCTGCTAGTTTTATTAGCAGGCAAGTAAATAATAAATCTGTTCAGAGATTTAAGTGAAGTGCCTGAAACATGAGGTATAAACAGCTGATCTCACATCTTTCTTTGCATGTCTATCATGTTAGTAATGAGATAGTAGAGTAAACCATGCTGACTTTGAACGTTCAAATGGTATCAGTAGTGCCTGTCCACAGTCAGTGTACTTCAAGAGGTAGTCAGGCTCCATGTCCTTCCCATTGGGATTCTCATCTGTTTGACATTAAATGATGCCCCTTATTCCTTTTTAAGATGCTTTTTAGAGTTAATGTGAATATTTAACTGAAATGATGATGTCAAAAGATGGGTATAGCAAAGCTTGTCACATGTCATTTAGTATTTTTTCCCTCCTTCTGGTAATGCATATTCGTGATTTTTTTGAGAGAGAAACTGCTCTTTTGCTTTAAAGGAGACCTGAGATCTTTATTACTTGTCTGTTTTTTTTTCTGTTTGTTTTAATCACAGTATTTTAAACAAAATCCCTGTGTGCTCCCCCTTTTCCACACTAGAAACTGCTAGGTGGAAAATCCTCATATAATCTCATTGTGTGTTTGCTTCTTGTCGCGTATTTTCTGGTTCAGGTACCTCTTTTAGTAGTTTCTAGCTTGTAAAACCATTGGTAGCACTTAACAGAGCTGAAATAAGTGATGTGAAGAATATACTGTAATCACATACTGCAGAATAATTACATATTTTATATCACTGATTTTCAGTTGGTAGATAATATTTAATCTTCTAGTAGAGATCTGTAATGACTCATTTTAGACACTGACCCTATAACTTCATTTCAGGAATGAAATATTTCCTAATCCAGTAATGTCTGTCTATACCATCATGTCATGTAGATAAAGAGCAACTCCAGGCACCCACTGCTAGACTGCTTAACAAAAATAAATGTCAGCAGGTGAATTGCTTGCGGAATACTAGGCTGAAGTCAAACGTGAGCTGAACGTGTGTTATGGCTTTATGAAATCTGTATTAGAGCAGGTGAAGTCACTATTTTTGTTATTTTAAAGTGACCTTTAGGCTGATATAATGAAAAGCATACCCAATCTTTACTTGAATTACACTGATTTGATAGGCATAGCATGTCCAGATTAACATGGGGTTTTAAGCAGTGTAAAAGTGAGTCAGCTGGTGGTGCAAATGTGAACAAAAGCCAAGAATTTCATTGTGAAACTCATTCCAGAGAAACCAAACCAGAACAAAGAAGGTGAGAGAGAAGCAGAATAATTAATACCTTTTTTATTTCTGTTGTTAGGCAACTAGTGTTTATTATTAAAATACTTGTGAAAAATACTTGCATTTAAACCTTTTCCATGTTTTTACCGGATGTAGTAAGAAATACATACAGAAAATGAGCCCAGTGCCAAACACACTGTGTTTGGGAGGTCCCTAAAGTAAAGATGGTGGGTGATTGCAATAAGCTTCTTTAATCAAACTTTAAACACATAAGTAGCTGCCAGGATTTCACAGCTTCTGAGCATTAAGAATGTCCCATTCATTTCCATGCTGAAAATGTTGGTCACAATCTTCTGTAGCTGGTCGGCATTTCTCACTGTGAAGATATGTTTTTCCTATTGAGCCCCTTTTCACTGTTTCCCTCCACTTCTGTTCTGCCTTTATGAAGCATTTCAGCAAAAGGAAGGACTGCACGTTATGTTTGATAAACAATTTTACATTTCATTTTTCATTTTTCTAGCCCACAGTAACACAGATTGTACGCCAAGGCACAAAAAGAGAGAATGAATAAAAGATTATTTACTGTTTATTTTGTTTTACCAAGTTAGTATTTTGCTTTCTATATGAAAAAAATGTATTCATGTTGTTTATTAAATCATATTTCTGTAGCTGTCCTGTAGCTCTGAAACATGTGTTTGTCCCTTAGGTGGCATAGAGTGAAGCTGTGTAAGTTTACTGTAGGTTTTGCGTCCTACTTTTAGCTCCCGTTTTCCCTCCTAGGTTCAGACAGCCCGAACATCTGTCTTTCCTTGCACCCTATTACTGCAAGGTTCCTGCCGAAATGAATTTCCCATTTCTGCCATGGCTGCGTTGGCTGAAGGAGAAAGTGGTGTGTCTGTGTGTGTGCAGGAGGTAAGGTAACAATGATTTACTGCCCATCCCTGCCTGTATTCCCTTCTCATCTCTGCTGGTAGGTGTTAGCTCAAGCCAGAGAGTGGAAAAGCCTGCCCCAGGCTTAAAGAGAGGGAAATGTGGTCTGCTGCTTGATTGCCATTAAGGCATGTAGATGTAATACCAGCTCCTTCAGTAGGAGTTTGTCTTTGACGCTGTTTAGAAATGTTACACTTTCTGCTGAGTGCAAGCACTCTGCAGTGCAGTGGACCCTTGTCGCAGGTCTAACAATGAAGTAAAGCCCCAGGTGTTGTAGTTTGGTATGGGTCAAATCCATCTTACCTGTCAACAGCATCACCCTACGTGTGCATAAATTATAAGAGTTTATGCTAGGGATTAATTTGGCCCAGTAATTCCGGTAAGATGGAATTCTTTGTGTGCTTATGGATTGTGATGTCAAGAGAGGGGGTCACTGTTGCTGGAGAGTGTCTATGAGAAATAGGCCAAAAGTCAAATAATTTCCAGAGCTCGGAAGCCCCCCTTATAGAATCATAAAAAGTAATCAGCTGTTGGAAAGAATGAATTCTGTGCTCCTAATTCACAGAAATCCCAGCAGTTGCTACTGTGCCCAACCACTCGCTAATACAATAAAATATAATTACATAATTAAATACAATATAGGATTTCCATAATAGGGAACTTTATTTCCTTGTCACAATAAGCGAGTTGCTGTGGTTGAAGCTCATAGTCGAGCACAGTAACTATTATTAGGTGCTAACATATCATGTACTCGGCAGGATTCTCCTACAGGGACACTTCCTAGTCTGGGTGGAAATTGTTTGCTGTAGACTGTGGAAGCTTTGTATGAGGCCGCCTAAAATGCGCCTTTTGGATGGAGAAGTATCTTATGAAGCATCTTTTGCTTTGTTACTGGTCTCCCGTTGCTGTTTGTTCGGACTGATGAAATCTGTCTGCTGCTGAGCCCTGGACTTGCTGGAGGCTCAAATTCAAATTATGAGTGACTTGCTGGGGTGGAAATTTTCTTAGAACCTCGTTGCTCATTGCTAGCGCCGGTGAAAACTTGAATAATTAGACTTACAGAAACAGACAGTTAGGTACGAGAGTCTCTGTTAAATAAGTACTGTCTGTTGCGATGCAGGAACACTAATCCTCATTTTACTGACCTATTTCCATTTAGGCAGTCATTTGTGTGAAATTCCACAGTATATGAGATCGGTTTGTAGGTAGCAGGAACAGTAGAAAAACCTCTGGATGCAGTGCTGAGCAATGTTAGGAGGAAGGGAAATAATGGAGGTGCAATCCTTGAAACTTCCAGAACTTTGATGGGTGAGGCATTTTTGGTGTTTATATATTTGACGTCAGAAGGAATTAAACTTTCCTTTAGGATGCTTCTTTTTTTTCCTTGTACAAGATACAGACATAAGGGAAAAGAAAGAGACTAGGAATTAGATTTTGGAGGAAAGAAATGAAGCCATGTCAGCTGTAATACAGTGTCCAAGTAATCAGGTGCGTCACATCATTGTGCAAGTATAGGTCTTTTTGTGTTCAGCCAGATTCACATGAAGGCCAATGTAAAGTGCTAAGACAAGATAAAACACAGTTTCGGTTGTCTGCAGGGCAGCCACTGGTGGCAAGTAATGGTTGCCTCTAATTCTGCTCTCAATTTCTCTTCCAATCCCTTTGTTCCACGCAGGTTTCTGCCCTTGCCCCCTTTCCGCTTTGATCAGCTCGCCTTCATTTATTGCAGTTCATCAGTGGCCTGGTCCTCATCTCATTAAAATCAATGGCAAAGCTATTATTTACCTTAGTGATACAGGAAAAATCCCAGGTCAACAATTCCTTACTTATCCTCATCAGTCAGATCATCATCATTAATTTAATGATCTTAAAATCCATCAAAACACCGCATACTTTTAGTTTACTTGCTAACACATGAAGTGCATAATGCTGAGCCTTCAAGCAGAAGCTGGTGTGATGAGTTTCTCCCTAGGTGAGCAGCCGCCTTGCTTGTGTTCTACATTTTCTAAAAGTAAGAGTTTGAAGAACTGTAAAGTCTTTGGGATTGGTGTGTTCTGTTTGTAGGCTACAGAACCTACTGATTTTTGAGTAATCTGTGTAGATGTGCGTGTAGAGTACTTTCACAGTCATAATCTGGAATAGTTCAAATTTAATTATGATGAGAGCCTGTATTTCATTTATATGTAAAAGTAGAAGAAAATATGCAGAAGCTAATCCTATTCTGAGACTGACTCAAAATATTTCTGAGCTAAAATGTTTGTAACATAGAAATCGTATTAAAATTCCTGTTTCTACACATTTTAGTAGTAATTTGGCTTAAAAATTGCAAGACTGTAGTTTCATTTGACTGAGAGAAGAATTATGAGACTGTAGACAGGGTAAATGCAGTTTTAACAATGCTAAAATCCATTATAAATCAGAAAAAGAGGGAAAAAGTACACATGCCATAATAATAATTTATTTGACAGTGCTATTGAATATACATACAGCTCACAGATTATGTGTTTCTAGTACACTAAAAGTAAGAAAGCTAAGCACAGGAACATTATTTTTAATATGAGGATGCAGTGCTAAAGAGGAGAGAAGTTTTTGGAATGATAATCAGGCTGCTGGAGCACCATGTTATACTGGCTCCTGGTTACACAGCCTCCTGCGCCAGCTGTAAAAAAGAAACAGCACAGAAAAGCCAAGAAGGCAATACGGTTGGCATCTCTTGCATATTTTCCTGTATTTTCATATTGTTATTAGGGAGATTCCCCCAATTTCAGAAATGGTTTTTGAGCTGCAGCTTTCCAAAGTCCAGAGTCAAGAATGACAAGCTCCAGTACCCATTAGAAAATGGGTGGCGGCTTGGCTGTGTCCTGCTAGTATGCTTTGGTGGGGATGGGGAGTGAGTGATTTGTATGGCTGCGGCTTGTCAACTCTTATCCTATCCTCTGTATTCCCCACAGGTCACTTAAATCACAGTGGCCACTACTGGGATTTATTTTGGGAAGCATTCTTTGCATCAGGGATTAGAAATACAACTGTTAGTCTACAGAGTTAAGGCTGTATGGATTTCAGATGTATGGGAACATGAGTTGGCCATTTCTGATGTCTTTATGGAGTGGTTTTATAAAATTGGAGCTTTCCTTTTGGCTGTCAGTGATAGCTTATGTCTACCAGCAATATGCTTCTTATTGTAGTCCTTTTTTCAGGCACAGCTCTGATCCTGAAATACTAATTGTAGCGATTCTCAGTTACGGATGAGGGTGTGATAGGGCTTTCTCTGAATGACTTGCTCAGGCTGAGGCACAAAGTCTGGTTGAGGTATAGGTTTAGCTGGCTTCTTTACCTGTATTTAAAAGTTCTTTTTAATAGGAGCAATAATAAGTATCAGCCAAAATCTAATTGAGCGCATAGTTCAGTTGGAATCGGTGTCCTGAAGGACTGTGCTTCGTAGTACTGGTCCGTGTTCTAACTGCTCAGAAATGCGTTTTTGTGTGTTACTGCCTGACTGGTGAACTGTAATTGCCTATATTGAGAACTGCTCTGGAGTCAGGAAGATTAATTGGGGCAATCACCATCCCATAGATTTCTAGTAAAGTGACACCCCCTTAAAATGGTTTTCTGTGAGTGCAGTGTAGTCCAAAACGAAAGACAGACAGCACGTACCTTTTGAATGTGCTCTTCCCTGTCCCAAAGCTCTGTTCCTCAGCATACCTTCACCGAGTACTCCAGGTACAAGATTTTAGAGGGACTGTAGTTGAGAAAAGGCACAGGAGATTTGTGTTATACTATTTTAGGCAAAACCTGTGACCACATTGGGGGGTGTGTGTGTGTGTCTGTGGCTTGTGTCCCTTTTAGATTTGCTTTAAGCATGCATTTCAATTTGAGGCAGTTCTGTTGGCTGGTTGAGGACTAGCCACTCTTCCACCTAGCTGTGTGCCTGCAGTGTCCTGGTGATGAAGTGCTGACCTCCTGGGCCAGCTCCATGGTGCAGTTCAAGTTGACATGCACCAACCCCAAAATGCCTCATTCTGTGTTTGGTCAAGTACCCTTTGATGGTCTGAAGTTGGCTGAACAGGTTTCTCCCAATACCTCGTGGCTTGCCTGCATGAGCTGAGCAGTGCAAGTGGAGAAGGAGGCAGGGCACCCTCCTCTCACGCTGCACCATGACTGCTAGCACTGCTAGAATAGGAGTGTCACAGTTAAACCTTGGGTATAGAACAGTTTCTGAAGATGTGCTGAAGATTTTACACAGATGGGAGGCTGCCTTTACGTGATTTGAAATCCAGCCCTACTACGTGCTTCTGCTACAGCAGCTGAACCATGGAGAAGTAGAGCTAAAAGATGTTGGATCATGTGGCATCGGGAGGAGATAGACTCAGTGTACTGTAGTGAAATGTCACATTCCAGAAGGTCCTGAAATCAATAGTCTCCATGTCACACCATACTACAGTCTCAGTTCACATGATGCAAGCCGGCTTTATGTGAGCTATCCTGAAGTAAGAAAGCTGTTTGCTTTCTTCATGAGGATTGTGCTGCCGTTGTAGCATAGAGTGGAATATCATTTGGTCACCTCAGTGTGCATTCACTACCTGCTTCCCAGTGGAGTAAAAACCTTTACCTGACTGAGCTGACCATGGGAAGACATGGAGCTGCCTCTTGTGCTGGTTTGGGGGCTGCTTACATGTAACGTGATCCAGCTGCTGAACTTTACACGGTTTCTATTTCTAGCTTTAACTTTCTCATTCTTTATAAGAACTTTGGCCTTGCTTCAGAGGTGACAGGATGTAACCAAATATCAGGAAGTGAGACACAGTCCGGGCCTGGCTGTCGAAAGTTAGAGATGTGGGGATGGCTGGCAGAGGTGCTGCTTGGGGTTGCCGGAGCACTTGGCATTCCTGGTGCTGTAACTTAGTGCAGGAGGCCCATCGTCAGACCTGTTGTCAGGCAGACATCTCACCTCTACTGTGTGCCCATGGGAATTTCTGCTTGTTACAGGAATCCAGAGAAGGATTAGGGCAAAATCTGTGTTTGATAAAATTACACAGTTTTCTTGCGCTGTCTTCTCTTTGTTGAGGGTCTGGTTCTTGCTCTCCTTGAAGTACAGAAGTGACTGGGGCAGAAGAAATTTTGCATGTATATCAATGATGGTAATACCTGGAAGGACCCCTGTGGCCACTGGGTTTGATCCATAACATAAATGTGCTGCTTGAGCTTGCCAGAATTGGTTCATAGTTACCCTTGAAGCCTCTTTTAGGGAAAATGTCTGATGCTGCAACTGCTCATGACAGGCAGTGTACCGCAGCCTGTGGTAATTGCTCCAGCAGCTAATTACCCACAAAATCTAGTTTGATTTTGTGTGGCTTCAATCTCCTGCCTTAGATCTTCCTTTTATTTTACTTGCAAACGTAGTTGTTGCATGCTGGCTACAGATCGCTGCCAGAAAAGCCACAGTGTGTGCCACCAGTGTCAGCAGGGAGAGAAAGGGCAGTGTGGATGGCCAGGGTGGGGTGGGAATGAGCCGGGCCTGAACCCAGGGGACAGAATCGTTTGAATTTTGTGTTGCCTCTGTGCAAACCCTGAATGTTGTGTTATGTTATCTCTGAATAGGCTTCAGGTTTAGGTCAGTCTTTAGCTGTTGAAAGAGACATCTTGGAATACAGTCTTGTTGGCATGTGTGCAAATACTTTTGGCTTTAACTTAAACTGTCGGTTAAGTGTACATTTTATTACAAGGTCAGGAACAGTATTTCTCAATTACCATTTATTTGTTCTTGTGGAGGAAAAGTGAATTTCATTTCGGTGGGGAAAGAAGACAATTTAGCAGGTTTACATTAGACCTAAATCAAAAATCCAATACTGTTCTTGGTGCAAAGAGGAAAAAATTGTATGGGGGCAGCCTGTGATGTGGAGGTCTGCTCTGCTGCTTCACAGGAACAGCAGAGGCTGCAGCCCACAGCTCCATAGCTCAGTGTCTGACCTCTTAGTTATCATACGGCTTGTTCCAAACAAGGGCATGTTGTCTGGAAGTTGTACCTGGGTCTCTTAAAAAGCAAATGTTTGGGTTCCTGATGATTATCCCATTTGGGTTCCTGACCCTGTGCAGAGACAGTGATATTACAGCCGCAGCTCACCACTGATGGGTGCATCCTTGAACGACCTGTCAGGCAGTGGAGCCAAGAGAAGGGGCAGCCCAGAGGGAATGAGAGCAAACCACCAACTTCTGCAAGTAAGTAAGTGAGCAAAAAGAAAGAGGAATGGTGTAGTCCTTGCAGCCTGTTGTCCTCTAAGGCACAAAGAGATTATCCTGTGCTACAGTTCTAAAACTTGGTAAGCAGCTACCACTACTTCACATGCTGGTGCACTGTGTTCAGCTCTTAAAAAAATAAGGACCAGCGAGAGGAGAGGACTGCAACCTGCCTGCCAGACTTGAGTCTGATAGAGAAATGCTTCTGTCCAGAGAAGAAAGGAAAATGAGGTAATTAAGTAACTGTGGAAAGGCTGAGCCATATGTTACAGACTGCATCAAGAAGAAAATTTCATGATCAGGGGTCTGTGCTCAAGAAGCTTTCCCTGGGTCCAATTCATTTTGCTCATCCGAGAGAAAACAAGGACATACCGACTGCTCTCAATTGCTATATGGAATATAGGGTGAAAGACAATCTTGAGAGTGGCTTGCAGCTAGGTTATTGAGGATGTGGTATCTAATGAGACCTTGTACTTGCAAGACCTTGAAATGCACGAGCGCCTTGCTTGCTGACTGCCAATGTGAGGTGGGGAGGTCTGCAGGTTTTCATTTTTTCCACTTTGATTCTTGTAATGAAGGCACCACAAGGAGAGCTCTAGCTATTAGTAGCTCATTTTTTAGTCCAAGTAAGCTTAATCAGTTCCGTGGGCTTCCATAAACTCATAATGTTGTCGTACAAGTTGTGTAATCAACCATGACAAGATTATCACTTGTCTTGAGGTGTATTTAGATTGACTTTTTAGGTGACTTGGATGTTAAGTATTGAGTTTTTTTCTGAATCTTATTGTCAGGAAAAAATTTGTCTTGAGCAGCTAGTCAAAACGAAATGGTATCATCCATTAAAATGAAAGTGATCATTTCTGAATAAAAGCAACTTTTAAGCTTGCTCCTGCCACTGTAGTAAGGAGTCAGTTTATTTCTCTCATGGACATCACTTTTCTATTCGGCGACCATGTAATACAATGTACATTTAACCCTTTATAGACCCTTCCTGGTGGCTCACAACTCATAGTTCCAATATTATGATTCTGGCATAATTTTTTTTTGATCGAGATACATAAAGAACTGTGTATTTCTTGCTTCTAGTTTCCTGTGCTGGCAGATATTTTTAGAATGAAAGTGTCGTACTACTGGCTTTCTATAAAAGCAAAGAGAGCTTTCTGGTGGCCCAAAACCGATGGACTGCTATCAGTTTGGAGTCTTTAATTGATGAGCACAGAACTGTGTTGTTACCAGGTTTTGATGATACCAGCAAATATATGTAAATAGGGTATAAAATTAATCAGCTGCTGTTCAATAAAAAACCCATCGTGTTTACCTCAGCTTTGTAGCTACTTTGCCCTCCTACAGGGGCTATTTTAATTAGCAGCATGAATTTTGGATAGTATAATTTATTTTGTGATTGTGTAAGAATACACTTTTGGAAGGGTTTATAATAAAACTGCACAGGTACTTAACAATAGAATTTCAGCAGCATCTGTAAGAGCAGGATGTCTCATAAAAACCACAACTTTTTGCTCTTCTTTTTGATCTTTGCACGCCTTGCTAACAGGATAGTTACTGGCATATCTTATTTGCTTGCTGTTCTTTGCTGGTGAAAGAAGAGTGAAACAAAGTGAGGGCCAGATAATTAAATGAAAAAATAAACAGTTGTCTCCTCTGAGAAATTCTGTATAAATTGCTCATAATCATGCCATATGTTTCAGTAGTGACTTCCATTCCAGCTGACTATGGTAGACTTTACAGACTTTAGGATCCATTCATCTGCTTATTGGATTTGTTCATCTGCTGATTGAAATCACAGCAGAGTTTCTGTAGGCTTCGGTATTTGTAGCACTGTGTGATAAATGCCACATAGCTGCAGTTCTGGATTGTTTTGTGTTATGCTGCTGTTCTATAGAGCTGATAACATGTAAGGTCGTACAGAATCAATCCAAAGTAAACTCAGTCCTTAAAAGCTTGCATAACCCATGTACTTCCAGACGGATTCTGCATGAGAAATGTGAGCAAGGGTTTTGAGTATTTAGACCGACACAGACACTATTTTACCTATAATTGAACAAAGTCCCTTCCTATGTTTGAAATACCTCAGCTGCCATTGTGTTAGTAACTGGCTTTAAACTTTGTAATTCAACTGGGAAATTTACGAAAAATTTCCCTGGGATGTAGTTATACCGTGCACAAATACATTTAACTCATAAAGTTTATTTAGCTTTCTTTGTACTGTGAGTAGAAAGAACATTGTATATGGGTGTTCAGAGCTCTTGTCTAGGGAATGTCAGCATTCTCAGTGCAGGAAGACACTTCCAGCAGGGAGTATTTGTAGTGTTTGGAAAGTAAGATTCTGAGTTTGAGAATGTTCTCTGCAAGGCTCCACTTGGAAAGTTTTGCAAACTGGTCCAACCTAAGCAATTAGACTAATGAAGTGTTCCACCACTGTAACTTCTGACAGAACATTCTATACATATATAATATGTGTATATATATACCTTTTCAAGGGGGCCGATCGAAAAATTACAAAGAATAAGAAACTACCTGTGAATATTCTAGTTTTCAGAATTGCATCTAAATGTGTCCTACAAAGATGAAATTCCCAAATCAATGTGATGTCAGTATGTAAACAATGTTTTCTGGGTGGGATCTCATAGTCAATAGGCTGTAATGGATGCATTATGTCACCCTCAGTTTCTGTCTGCCTTGCTTTTCCTACAAGTTAGGACTATGGTTTATTAATAAATGAGATATTTGGATGTTTATTTAAACAGTGAAGTCTTTTAAAAAACAGACTATTTTCTCTCATAAAAATGACACGGCATGGACAATACTGTGGTTCCTGCTGTTAGGAAAGAGTAATTACTTACAGCCACACTTATAATATGCTTGCTTGCTAAATGCATGAATCTAATAATGCAACAATACAATGCTACAATGAGCTTCATGAATTGGAAAAAGATAGAATTTAAATGTTTTTGGCACCTGACATATATTTCTCACAGAAGGTCTATAATTTCCTGTATTAGAGCTAGTTGTATCCTTTCATGAATGCAACTGAAGAAGAGTAAAGGCTGTTTTGAGATTCATGTATTTAGTCCTTAGTCTACTAGGTACCATTTTGCTTGTTACTTCTGATTTTAAAGCTATCAACCTTATTTGGGCAGTTTATCCTTTTTGTGGGGAGAAAAATGTAAGGAAAGGATAGCAAATTGTGTTTGGAAATTAAGATTTAATAATGCAAGGTTAAAATTCCTTTCCCTATCTGTTGTTGGAAGTGTATTTCAAATACCTCAATATCACTAATACGCATTTTGAGTCTGTGTTTTAAATGTTAATGTGTGCTTGCCTGGCTCCTTGTGCATTTACGAAAAAGCACTAGATTATATTGTAGCTTGCTGCGGTTTCTTTGACCTAAGCATCAGCCATGAAAGTTTAATGTAATCTTCTCTAGTGTACTCAGCAGTCATACAGGTGTAAGCATGAGCTGTCATTCCCACAAGGATCCTTTCAGCACTGATGCTGGACTTTCTTATTCCAGACATAGGCAGAAGTAGCATCAGTGGTAAAATAAGGAGCACTATATCCTTACCAACACCACTGAAACCATTTTAGAAAACACTGGAAAAATGCCATATTTTAAAGCTAAATATGATGCTAAAGCTGTCTGTACAATGCAAGTCCGAGTATGTAGTTCTAAGGACAGGGTTCAGATACTTGGAGAACAAACTCAGCCATTTTGGAAATGTATTTTGCTGGGTTAGTCTTTTTTTAAGGCTATGCTTGTGATAAGAGGAAGCTGTCGGGTTCTCTGTGATCTGTACAAGCTTCTTGCTCCCCAGAGGATCTCCAGCATGTGGTCTCCTCCCCTCTGACCTGCACCAAATATGCTGCTGTCCTAAAGGTGCTTTTGCTTATTCCGTGTTTGTTGTTGCCAAAGGGAAGCGAATGGAGAGCTAGTAAGAGGAGCTGGCTGCTGACGGAGCTGAGGCTTGACAAGGCAGAAATATTCAATGCAAATGTATCAAAGCAATGCACATCATTTCTTTTTGAGAAATATGCTGTACTCCACAGATTTGTATTTTTCACAGCCTTCTCCAATTTGAATCTTTCCTAAGTCATTTTGAACCTGTGTTCCAAAGTGTTAAAAAACTGCATCCTTGGAAAAGCTTTTGACGAAACTCATAATAATTTTTAGAGTTAAACCTTCTCCTTTCCTTGTGACATCGCCTGTCCTTCTTGTGTGGAGATCATGTCAATCCTCTATCCTGATCAAGTGAAATTACTTAAATATTTCACTAGCTGAATACCTTTTTGTGTTGACCAATTCCATTCAAGGTATCAAATGATTTTGCCTCACTTTTGCCCTTTGTCTCATTTAATTAGATACAAGTCTACATACAATTCAGTCCAGCTAGTTTCTCAATGTAAGTTGTGGTTTCTCTTTTTGGCTTGCTCTCTACTTCTTCTGTGATTGAAGCTGTGGAATCTTGTAATTCATTTTGTTCCACCATTATTGATTTGGTGGCAACAGTCCAAATGTTGAAAAATATTTCCTGGGTTCTTGTTGCCCTTGATTTCCAAAGACACTGCATACAATGAAGCATGTGGATCAGGAATTGACGTATCCTTAGTGTCACCAGGCTTTGAGGGTGGATTTTCAATTGTAAAAGCAGTTTATTGTTAATTAGAGAGACTTCCAAGGGCATCATGATCTCCTGATAGGCTGTGAAGAGTACCTTCAGTAGACTGTGCTCTGGGAAGGCTTGCCAAGACCATCACTTGCGTAAATCCTGAATTGATTCCCTGCTGAAGAAGAGTTGTTATGGTATCCAAGTTACAGTTACGAATAATATTAATATTAAAATTTAATTTCTACTCTTTTATTAGTGGATTTTGTTTTGTGATTCTCATAAAAGAAAAATATCCAAACCCAAGTGCTTCACCGAATCTCAGCAGATGCATATGCCAGTCCCTTGTAGCTACTGTCTGTACAGTGAAGTAGATGTGTTTCAGTGGCAACCCACAGTTTAAGCATATTCCCTTAGCTAATTTGTCACTTAGGGTGTAAGCCTTCCTCTGAGAAGTTTTTGGATGGCATACAATATGACTAACTAGTGAAAGGCTATGGAATTGAATTTTCTCCTACTGTAATACATGCTGTTTTACTAACAGGCTAAAAGGTTGTAGCTAGAAAGCCCAGTTACCTTTACAGCCAAATGCTTCATCTCTTTCTGATGTTAGATGTCTGCACATGTCCCTGAGATCTTTCTGGGGACCCTCTACTGAGTTACATGAGAATGCAATGGAATGTTGAAGAGTCCATTTTCTTCAATGTCTGGGCTGCCTTTCCACAGTGCATGCTTCGATGACCAGTTTGAATTAGTGTAAAATTCCACAGTTCTCCATTTCAGATGTCCAGTCTTTCTTTAATTTGTATCACCTCCTTCCTTATTAGAAAAAAATGTGTTTGTATTTGCCTGTCTATGCTTGTATGTAAAAAATTATGAAGATGAAGTCTTTCTCTTGTGTCTCTGCCAGTGCTGCTTTGATATAATGGAACGACGAACTGTAAATAGAATTGACTTAGAGGCTGAATCGGTTGTTGGTATTTTGTTAATAATAATACAAGCTGCCCCCCATCAGGTAGTGCGAATATAAATTCTGAGTTGATATGAATGCCGAATAACTTTGTGAAGATTACTAACTCAATTCAACAGATCTGTTTAGTCATACATCAGTCATTTTGACCTGCTGTATGGTGAGATGTATTTTTATTAAGTAACCTTGCTGTCTGTTGCTCAGACATGAATGTCTTTTTAAAATCAAGAGGCTTTGGATAGCTTGTGCCTGCAGATGCTTGTCCTGTTTATGTTGTAAACTAGTGAACACCCTCTGTAGTTTCCGTGTGTTTTGTTTTTGATGCATCTCTTACAGTATGAATAGCTTAGTCGAGAATTACCCAGCTAAGATGCTAACCTGTACTAGCTTTGTGCAGAATATGCTCCCCTGCTGCTTCTGCTGTTTACATTGCCTTTTAGTTAAGTGCTGGACTGAGTTTTAAATCCTGATCCTGACATTCATTGGGTTATATGGATCAGCTCTTTCCTGTCTCTCTGAATTGCCAGACTATTAAACTCTGAACCTCCATCATTCCTATGTCACGCCAGATTTTGGTCTGTCATCAGCATGTAGGTTAGATCTGTTTGAATTCCACTCCTGACTGTATCCCCTCCGGTTTGAAATGCTCTCTCTGTTGAGCTGTTAGAAAGCAAGAAACTAAAGAACTCTTGGGATTGTGACTCCCTTTCTTTTGGGGAGAGTTAGGGGTTGTTTGGCTTGGTTTGCTCTGCCTGGAGGGAATTGAAAGGGCTTTACAGATGTGAGCAGGGGCTGAAGCATTTTTGTCATGTTGACATTTTGTCTTTTTCTCATAGTAGGTCTTTCTCTCCAAAGCTGACAGTGATGAAATAAGGTGTTAGACTGTCTTTCCAGTAGTTGTGGCTGGTACACTTTGCTCCCTGCAGGCCTGCACACGGTCCTGGCAAGCTTGGGCAGCAGTGGTGAGAAGTTCTTGGGTGTAGGCAGCTTGTAACTCTTCGTGCCCAGAGGCAGGTATGAGCAGCCTCTGCAGAGGCATGCAATTAGTTTGGAAAGAGCTTGACTATGAAGGGTGTGAGCTACCGCTAACCCCCTTCAGGGCAAAAGCATTGCCAGGAGGAGTAGACACTAGGAGAGCCTGAGTAAGTAAGTGGACGATAGAGCTTTTCATTGTAGCTTGGTGAATTTGCTCTGAAGTGGTGGATCCTTATGGTTCTTTGAAAAGCCTCTGCTTTGGGAAAGAGAAAATGAGTAGAGTGATGGACAGCATAAGGAGAAAAGTCTGCTCTCTTGTGCTTCTGTAGTCATTAATTTATTTGCTTTAGTGGTGGCTTAAATGGGAACTCTCAGGTTGTAATGGGTAACTTAGTTTTTAAGTACACGGTGAATTGATAGGTAACCTTCACATCTCCTCAGTTTCTCTTTCTCATATCTTGATGGCTCACAGGACCCCATATTGCAACTTAAAAAGGCTGCTCTGTTGTCTTCCTTTTGGCTGTAAATGAAAAGGCTAAGGATTTGTTAGGCCCCGATCCCTGCTACATGCATTAAGCAATATGTATTTAAGCTTTGTTTATTACCGTCCACACTGAAAGGAGCATCAGGGCTTTGAAGAAAAGCTGCTCTTGAGACTGTGCATGGACTGACTTTGGTTGGTCTGGTTGTTTATCCTGTGAAAGCACATTTTTCATTAAAACTGAAATGCTGTCAGACTTAGACCACCAACTGATAGTAAGTGGGGTTTTTGTTTGTTTAAAAGAGATGAGCCATACTATTTTTACCTACATTGGATCAAGATGTTAATAGGAAGTAATAACATGTGATTGTCATTTTGCATCTGTCTTAAGAAATAACAGTTCCTTCTTTTACTTAATGAAAGTGGATTTGCTGAATGTCCTCCTTATTGATTACAGCAGCAACTGAATTTTTATGTGCTATATCTGCATGTTCTTATTTGGGTTATCAAATATTCAAAGGCCATTTTATTTTATTTTATTTTATTTTATTTTATTTTATTTCATTTTATTTTTTAAAGGCAAAGTATTTCTGTCTCTCATTAGACTGACTGACACTGCTTTAAGATAAGTCACTATGGGCCTAAGGGGAATGCTAGGTATTTCTTTTTAACGGGTCATGGAATTATGGGTGTGCTGGGTTACAGCCCAAGTGCAGTCAGTGTTCCCCTGCAGCATACAGTTTTGGTGTGAGTTTTATTCTAAAAGGAAGAATCAGAATGGTGGTGATGGCAAGAGCTGAGCTAATAGTGGGACGCCTTAGCTGACACTTCACAAATGTAGAAAAATCTGTTTTGCTGTATTTCAGGTACTGGCTGAAACCTCTGGCCTGTGGCTCGGAGTAAGAATTGTCTTTGCTGTCCCATGTAGTGCATGAAATGGGGTGGTGGAGTCTGATTGATGTCATGGTACATTATTGCTCTCTTTGCAAGTCCACGGAAGTTCAGGACTATTTTCCAGACTACACATTCATGGTTTCTTGATAATTGCAGTCATATGGTAGAAACAACTGTTTTTTATTTTCAACAGTGTTTGTCTTGCTCTGTCTTTTACTGGTAAACACCGGCTGTCACAAGCCTTTGTAGTACTTTACAGATACATCTACCTGGAACATTTTCTTTGCCTTTTTGTGTTGTGCTGTAGAGCAGAATATGAAACTTTCAAATAATCACTTCCCGGTTTTCAAGGTTGATTACATTGTTTTATGGCTATCGTGTCTCAAAATAACCAATAACAGCATTCCTTTTAAAAGAAATCCAAATAACTGAGTGCTGATAAATCCAAGAAAAGGAGGGCTTTATTTTCAGCATTTTGGCATCATTCTTTTGTGCTTTTCAGTTTGCTTTAATTCTGTCATGCTTCCTTTCTAATGTTATATACTAATTTAAATAATAGAACTTGTACATAAATACACAGTCATGCAAGAATGACTAAGGATGATAAAATTGGAACAGTGATGCTAAGTGCAGCATTGCAATCAATAGGACTGCAATGGTAATAACACCAATATGTCTAGTTAAAGAGATGTAAATTGCTCTTAATCTGAAAGAAGGTTAGAACCACAGTGGAGCAGGGAAATGAGTAAGCTGCAGTGTGAGAGCTAGCGAAGATGTCTGTGCCCACTCAGAATGTCTTGCTTCACAAAGAGCAACCTCAGGGGGCCTTCAAGGGATTGCTATAAAGTGAGCACAAGCTCTTCAGAACAGAAGAGATGTCCTATGCAGCAGAAAAGCCCTGCTACTAGCAAAGAAATATTAGAGAAAACTAGTAGGAGGATTTTTCAGGACTGATTGAAGTTAGGCTTGGAAAGGACATGATTCTTTCTGCCACCTGAACTCTTCCTGTGAGCTCAGTGTGGCAAATTACAAAGCACACTGGTGCTCTTTGCAAGCAAAAGGTGTGGAAATGGGCACAGGATAGATCAGCCAAGGCAGCCCGGAAAATCTGCTGTCCTGCCAGCTCGTTTTAAGGCCTGTACCCCATGATGCTCCCACAGCAGACCATTACATTCCCATGCAAAATTAACCCTGCACAGAAAAGGAATCTCAAAGACAGTGTTCAGTGGACAGAACCCTGAGCACTCCAAGCTCAAGCTGCCCTTGCACCTTTAATTTGCCTTATTGTGTCCACTCAAGGTATTTCTGTTCACTTGATATGCAGAAGAGCTCACTGTTCAAAGATCCTGCAGATGACTAGGCACCGCGAAGGTATGTTAAGGTTAGAACATTTATCTTAGCTCTGAATTCCACTGCTGGGCTGGTGTCAGATCTCTGATGTTGTTCTCACATTTCTTCTGATTTCTTGTGCTTGTTTATTTTTTGTGATGCTTTAGTAATAATAAGAAAATGGGGCCACCCTTTCCTTTCTCTCCATTGCCCATTTAGGTTCATAGAATCATAGAATCATAGAATAGTTAGGGTTGAAAAGGACATTAAGATCATCTAGTTCCATAACCCCTGCCATGGGCAGGGACACTTCCCACTCAACGATGCCACCCAAGGCTCTGTCCAACCTGGCCTTGAACACTGCCAGGGATGGAGCATCCACAGCCTCCCTGGGCAACCCATTTCAGTGCCTCACCACCCTTACAGTAAAGAACTTCCTCCTTATATCCAATCTAAACTTCCCCTGTTTAAGTTTGAACCTGTTACCCCTTGTCCTGTCACTACAGTCCCTAATGATGAGTCCCTCCCCAGCATACCTGTAGCCTCCCTTCAGGTACTGGAAGGCTGCTAGGAGGTCTCCATGCAGCCTTCTCTTCTCCAGGCTGAACAGCCCCAACTTTCTCAGCCTATCTTCATACGGGAGGTGCTCCAGCCCCCTGATCATCCTCGTGACCCTCCTCTGGACTTTTTCCAGCAGTTCCATGTCCTTTTTATGTTGAGGACACCAGAACTGCACACAATACTCCAGGTGAGGTCTCACAACAGCAGAGTAGAGGGGCAGGATCACCTCCTTCCACCAGCTGGTCACACTCCTTTTGATGCAGCCCAGGATACAGTTGACTTTCTGGGCTGTGAGCACACACTGAAGCCAGCTCATGTTCATTTTCTCATCAACCAATACCCCCAAGTCCTTCTCCATAGGCCTGCTCTGAATCTCTTCTCTGTCCAACCTGTAGCTGTGCCTGGGATTGCTCCGACCCAGGTGTAGGACCTTGCACTTGGCATGGTTAAACCTCATGAGGTTGGCATCAGCCCACCTCACAAGCGTGTCAAGGTCCCTCTGGGTGACATTCCTTCCCTCCAGCATCTCAACTGAGCCACACAGCTTGGTGTCATCGGCAAACTTGCTGAGGGCACACTCAATCCCACTGTCCATGTCAGCGACAAAGATGTTGACCAAGACCGGTCCCAACACCGATCCCTGAGGGACACCACTCGTTACTGGTGTCCAGCTGGGCACTGAGCCATTGACCACAACTCTTTGTGTGTGGCCATCCAGCCAGTTCTTTATCCACCAAGTGGTCCATCTATCAAATTGATGTCTCTCCAATTTAGAGACAAGGATGTCATGTGGGACAGTGTTGAACGCTTTACACAAGTCCAGGTAGATGACATCAACTGCTCTACCCCTGTCCATCCATTCTGTAGCCCCATCATAGAAGGCCACCAAATTGGTCAGGCAGGATTTCCCCTTAGTGAAGCCATGCTGGCTGTCACCAAGCACCTTGTTGTTTTTCATGTGCCTTAGCATGCCTTCCAGGAGAATCTGCTCCAAGATTTTGTCAGGCACAGATGTGAGACTGACGGGTCTGTAATTCCCCGGGTCATCCATTTTCCCCTTCTTGAAAATGGGGGTTATATTTCACCTGACTGCAGTGATTTTTCAAATATAATGGACAGTGGCCTAGCAACTACATTTACCAGCTCCTCCTGGACCCACGGATGGTTTTCATCAGGTCCCATGGACTTGGTCATATTTAGGTTCTTTATACTTTTCAGGCTGAAACATTTAACTAGAATTTGGAAAGTTGGGTTGCTTGAGAACCGTATTTAGATTATGAAATGACATGCTTTCTATGAATAAATATATCTGAAAAAGAATCACCAAATTTATATGAAATTCAGACTCCTTATGGAGGTATTTTCCTAACTGTTGTGTTGCTCTGGGTAGGAGAAAGAAGGTCAAGTGTTGGTCCCTGGCATGCAGTGCTGTTTAATGCCTCAGTGCAGCACTAAGTAGAGGATAAGTGAAGTTGTAATAAGCAGTGAAGTTCATTTAGGATGAGAAATTTTTGTACACAATAGTTGGAAAAATGTATTTAATGCAAGAAATAGAGTGCAATGTAGTCCCCAAACTAGCCAAATTTTCTATGCTGTAATAAACACATGCTCTAAGTATCCTATTTTGCTAAGGACAAAAACCCTTTACTGCCTTTTCTTTGCAGATGGTAACTCTTGAGCTGTTTATCCATGGCTCTGGCAAAAATTTTGCTTTAGCTGACATTCACAGAAACCTGCTACCTACAGAGAGGCTACATGATTTGTTAAGAGACACCTGGGCATCATCCTGTTGGAAGCACAAACCCTTCCATGAAGAAAATCAAATGCTTACATTTTCTAAGTATGTCTGTGAAATAATGTAACAATTAGAAAGGAGATTTATGCCAATTTTCCAGGCTATTTTGTAAAGTTTAATGAAATATTAAAAGCAGAGGTGATGAATCATACACAAAGTTCCAGTTCATTATGAATTGGCTGGCATTTTATTAGAGTTACTATGAAGCATCTGATGTTGGAGTTAAGTGTCTGTAACCCTTAAGAAAAGGTTCATCGTGCACAAAAGTAGCAGTTAGTAGTAGCTGTTCAACCTTGATGATAGGTGACAACTCTGTTGCTCACTTGAACAGCAGTGAGAAAGAAGAGAAACTATTTTAGTTGCTGAGTTAGATCAGCCCAGTTGTTTGTCTGCTGCTTGGACTCTTGAGTGGGTTTCTGTTCAAGGACTTCAATTTTTTAAAGAACATAAACTCTTATTACCATGAACTGTTATTTAATAAAACTACATCTGGGTCCTTGAATAGTGTACAGCCAAAGGAACATAAAATAGATCCATATTTCTAAAGTCAAAACGCAGGATTTTTGCTTGGGGAGCTGGTTCTACAGATACTGAAGCAATGCACAGAAGTTATCACTCTGAAGAAATTAATTTAATTTTTCTCCCCAAACAGTGTACTTTCTTTTTGCTTTTAACCTTGATCGTTGCATTAATAGATGATAAAGGCACTGATGGGAAGAGCATAAGAAAAGTGCTGAGATGCTGGAATATAGTGATCTGAGGACACTTATATCACAGAGCAGATAACCTGTTTGCTTTTATTTGTGAGCTTTCAACCATGAATGTAGAAGTGGCACTCCACAATTATTGATCAGCTTACCCCACTGTCTGCCATTAGACAGTGCTTCACTTAGACCTACTGCCAAACAAAGGACATTGCAAACAGATGCCACGGAAAACATGCCTTACATATTGCTTGCTCACTGAGCTAGAATATTGCATTAACTTTGCAAGGCTTCTAATATTTCAAAAATTACAAGTTAAGTGATTTTAAAAATCTCTCAACAGCATTATCATGGAAGGGCTATTTATGGTATCTGCATGAGTAAACTGATAGCAGCCTGGTTGCTTATTGTGGTCCTCCAAATTCATTCTCTTAATAGCTTATTGGAAACTTCAGTGGGGACAGTGCTTTTGTGTGGTGTCTCATCATTACTCATACAACCATCTTTCAAATAATTAAAGATACATCACTCTATCAGAAGGTGCAGCTCAAACTGGTATTTTACAGTCATTAAGCAGCTCTCAGTTTTGCAACAGGAGTATGTAATGGATTTCGAGGAGTAAATCCTGTGCTGGCCTTGTATTGTAGGTCCCAAATTGGACATCATAAAATGGTATCTGCTCCTAGGTTCTGTAAATTTTACACTGGGATACCCAGGGCTAAGAATCCCTCTCTGAAGAAGGAAAGCAATTAGATGGAAGCCAGTAGTAAGGAGTACAAGCTGTGCAAAAGTGGCAAAAATGCTGCAGAAGGGGAAGAGATCAAGGGCAGAGAGACTGGAGTAGCCTCAATCAAAGCAAGATGCCAAGGCAGAGAGAGCAAGGTCCTGGAGAGACATCTTGGATATATGGGTTGTACAGGGCAATGAGAAGGGGGCTGACAAATGGGGATGCATCTTCCAGTCATCCGTTCATATACCCGCAAATTCATGGTGGATATAGCTAGAATTGATGTTTTTAAGCTGAATGTAGACCTTTCCTTGCCCTGTTCCCAGCTTTGACTGTGGCTGATATTTCTCAACCCTTAGGAAAATAATTTGAAATAATGCTGTTGTTTTCAGACAAGCATGTCATTTGTTTTACCGGTCTGTAGTTGATTAATTTGCAAATGATATTCCCAATAAAGTGCTTAGAAGTAGATAATTACAACTATATTAACAGTTACCGGGGAAGCAGATGGTATTCTGAGGAGCTGCCATGTAGAATTAGTGCTGATGCTCTACTGTAATGTACCATATACCCCAGCAACCCACAAACAACAAACTAAAATCCTGCTGATATTCCAGATTGTAAGTAAATTGTGCTATTGCTTCACATTCGGTTCTTCTCTGAATTTTTATGTGTGTTTTCTAGATAGCTACAGTGCTCAGTGAGCTGCTCCTTTTTATGTTCAGTCACGTAACTTTCCACGTCTGTATTTTGTGTTTTCTTGGTATTAAACCCATCAAAGTGAAGTTTCTAGACTGTATGTAAGTGTTTTTTCCACCCTGCTACTAGATACTCTGAAGCATAGGTTAAGTCTATACAAAGAGGGACTGACTTGTTCACACTGAAATTCCCTGGGACGTGCTAAGTTAAGGAAGCTTGGAAGCAAATGGGGCCATTTCACATGCCCACCTGTGCCCACACTCTCCTTCTCCCCTGCTTTTTTTGTTAACTCCATCATGCTGCCTGATAAAGTGTGACCCTTTTTAAATGCTTCCAGTGATCAAGAAGAAGGCCCCACCATCACTGCAGTTCCTCTTGTACCTCTAACCCTCAATAGCTTCTGTTTTAAGCAGACTGGAGTTACACAAGCAATGACAACACTCACCGGGGCTGGAGGTTGCAGCTAAGTTGAGGTTCCTGCCCCAGGCCAGAGGAGTGCTGCTAGCATCCAAAGACAGCACACTGCAGCCAAATGGCTGTGAGCCTTTTCAGAGGATGGTTTCCTTATTTAATTCCATTTTCTTATTTAATGTATTTGTCATCTACATGTTTAAATAGAACTGACCATTTTAAGACTGCTTAAACCCACTGGAAATAGTTACTAAAGAGATTTTCTTCATTTTTTTTTCCTCCTGAGTACATTTCTTTGGTGTAATTGTTTCTAAAACAAGCACTTCGCAGGAAGTCTATGGTATAAGCATATGAATGTACAACACAGGCACCTTTTGTGTAGAGGATCAGACAAGGAACTTGGACTCTTTTGGCTGGGTCATGTTGCTTATTGCCTGCCTGGAAATACCTGGGTTTAGTACAGCTGAACAGGGCCCAGACTGACGTTGTTTTATTCCAGGCTTGTGATGAAACCAGGATGGAGCTGGCAGATGTGATGCTCCCCTTTTTCAGCCAAGGAAAAGACATTTGTCAGAAGGCTCTTAGCATAGTCTGAGTTGGAACCTCCTTAAAATTACAGTGTTTTGCAGCCAAGTGCAAATTGAAATGGTTCTGTGTTGTTTTGCTGGTCTGGCGTGACAGAAGCGTGCACGCGTGTGTCTGCTCATGAGTGCATGAATCAACATGAGCAGAAGCAGCTCAGGCATAACAAGACAGCGGTGGAAAAGCAGGGCAGCTGGAGCAGCATTTGAAATGTAATTCTGAGGGAAGGCTGAAAAACCCCCAGCCCACAGAAACAAAACACTTTTTAGCATGAATGAAGGCCCAAAGGAGGGTCTTGGGCTACAGAAGTAGGAGAATGTTTCATTCTTGTTCATGGTTATGAGGGAGTATCTTCTACACTACCTTTGATGAAAAAGGGTTGCCTTCAAGCTGTACCTGATTCCCTAAGCAATATATTTTTGAATGGAAGCTGCAGCCGGATGCTGAGTATTAGTTAATCGCTTCAGTCAAAACAGCAAATGCTGCTGCCAGCCCTCCTGCATCTGTAGGTGAAGTGAGTGGAATTAGCATTGCTGGCTTTCGGGACATCTTCAGGCAAATGGGAGAAAGAGGACTTTGTCCGATAAGGTCTCCTGACCCTCAAATACTCTTCCCAATTTGCATCAAAGTATGTCTCTGGCTTCCTTCCCGGCTTTGCTTCTCTTGGTTGAAATGAAAAGTTATTGGATTTATTATAAGAAGGGCAAGGGTGTGACAAGATGGTTTGTTTTTAAGGCTGTGTAGCATGTCCTTCTAAAGGATCCCCTTTTTGCACTGCTTTAAACTTCAACCATATTCCAGAGAATTCCAGCAGAATTTCCTTGCAAATACTGTATAAAGTTAGCAACTTTCTGAAAATGAAGTGCTGAAAAATATGCTGTTCTGCTCTTTTTAAGAAACACTTCAGACTTCTTGAACAGCTTGTGCTTCAGTGCAGTAGTTTGGCAGGGAGATAGTCTCCATTGTCAAGGATGCTTCTTTTGCACTCGTGGAAAACAAGCCCATTTTTAAGTAGTTTATGAATCTTAAAAAGGAAAAAGACTGGTATGTGTCCTTTAAAGATTTTATTAGGGGGGCTTCATGTTACAGTTGACTCTTTCTGTCTGTAGTCAGGTTTGGTAGAAGCCATAGTGTCTGCCTGAGTTGCAGGTGAGTAACTGGTGGAAGGCAAGTGAATCTCTTGATGGACGTAATCTATTCAGGCTCCACCAAGCCTGGCTGGGTCCAGGTTTCAGAGCTGAAGACAGACAAGTTTGTGATGTGATCTAGTGCAGGAAATAAAACTGGCGGAAGTGCAAAAGAGGGAGAAGCCAGACTCAGTAAGTGGGTGGAGGAAGAGGCGGGAAGATGGGGTAGTTGGCCAGGGACTTCGAGTGGGACTGTAATGAAAAAGAGAGAAATGTAATGGGGATTTGGAGAATGATGCTGGAGCTGGCTTGATGAAGAGCCTAAAAAAAATGGGAGGGGTAGGACTAATACTTGAGGGTGTTGCACAAGAATGGGGAATCCTGTATCTGAAGAGCTACATGTGAAACTGGAATTGTGTGCCCGGTAAGGTTATGTGGATGCAAAGGGAATTACCTTTTCCCTGACAGGCATGTGGGGAACTGGAACTGGCTAAGAAAGGGAACAGGGGAAGGGGAAGAGATTATTTGGACAAGGGCCTGGTGGGAGAGAGGAGGTTCTGTGAACATGTTGAAAAGCACTGGAGAGGGATGTATGAAAGGGTGGAATGGGCTGATTCTGGGACCTGGGGTGTTAAAAGGGGGAGAGAAGAGAGATCACACGGTGACCTGGGAGAGCACAACACGGGCAGGCCACGTAAAACATAAGCATCTGGGAAGGGAGAAGGGAAAAGATGGATAACTGAATGTGAAAAGATTGGGTGTTGAAGAGTGAAGACAAAGAGGGTGGGTGGTCCTAGCGAGGAGATTGGAATTGCTTTGAGATTTGTAAGGAATGTAAACTGGGAAGGTCATACTCATCTGTCTTATGCTGTTCCCAAACACCTCTAAATTCTCCTGGTAAGAGTGTTTGTCATCCGTTTTCAAGTGTCCACATCAGTGAGGATAATATATTATTGCTGTCACTCTACAAGCTGCAGAAGACTACATGGTATAACTTAACACTCAAAACTCTTGTTGAGTAAGTGGGAGGGTAACCACACAATACTACACATTTCTTGTGTTTCCTGCCCTACCCATTGCAGGGGGTGGGGCTGGAACTAGATGATCTTAAGGTCCTTTCCAACACAAACCATTCTATGATTCTATGAAAATGCATGTAAAAATCTCCAATAAAAGCATAAGCTTTTGAATTATGAAGAAATAGGGGAATTGAGGTTATTCATGCAATACTACTTTGCCCCTTACACACTGTAATAGCCTTGTACCCATGATGCCACATTGTTCCCCCAGGTTTTAAGCCTCACTGATTGTGCAGGGCAGATGATGGTAGTGGGTAAGCTGGGGTTGTAGTCAATGGGACTGTGTTGTCCCTTGGAAGAGGTGGAAGAGGTTGGTGGATGGCAGCTATGGTCAGGAGCTGGCCAGGTTTCTGGTTAGTTACTGGGCCCCTAAAATTGGGTTCTTTTGTTCTGTCACAGATTCCTCTGTGATGGTAAGCCCCTTAAATCAGACTTTTTAAAGAGGATTGCTAATTGTATGTTTCACATTTTTCTGGAAGCCCAACCTCAGCCCTGGGGCCTGTTTTGCAGAAGAGCATAGCTGTGACTGAAAGCAGTGAGCCTCATGCTTTGAAGATACAAAGCACTGCATAATGTTAAAGACTGAAAAATCATGGTCTGGACATCTTAAGGCAGGCTTTCCTAAATTAGTGGGTACTTCTGGCTTTAATTTATCTGTGCCTAAGCTCCCCATGTATAAAACAGAATAATTAGTCCCTCAACTCACAGGGATTTGGTGAAGATTAGTGACGAGTCTGTGAAGCCCTCACTTACTTTAGTGATGAGTGCTATAGAAAAGCCCATAAGGAAATTAATAATTTTGTCTTCAGAGCACTATTTGAATAGTTAGCAGGAAACAAGCTGTAAGGCCGTACCCTGAACAATGATAAGACAAAATATTGAATAGTAACTATTAATTCAACACCATCCATCCTGTGCTGTGAGGGAGAACTGCACTTAAAAAAAATGTTAAAAAAATTAGGCTGTATGATAATGTGTATGCAAAGGATACCAAATTACGTTTGCATCAGCAACCATAATTCTTCCATTGCCTAATGTTGGAGCCTTGATTTTATAGCCTGAAGAGCATTCTTTTTATCAGAAGGCAATTTTTGTGTGTGTGATGCAGTATTTTAATGGGATTGTGACTTTTAGATATTTTTAAGAATTGTTTTACTCAATGCATAATTCAGTTTTTAAATATTTCTCGCTTCTGTAAGATGTGGGGAATTTCTAGCACTGACATTTAGTATCTTCTTTCCCCTCTGCTAAAGGTCCTACCTTGTAGCATTTATCCAGGGCCAGCAGCATTTGCTAACACAGCTGAAAGCACGGGGGATGCTTGAATGAGGAAGGAAGGCAGAATCATGCCATCCATTTTTCAGGCAATTGGTATCCTGCAACCCACATTGACTTTTCCTAAGGTCAGAAAACCCTCTGCAGGGGAGGGAGGGAAAAGCACAGAGGGTGAATTCGGCCGCACCAAGGCTAAATTACACATGGAGCCATGAGAGAGCCCAGAAGAGTAACACGCACGAATCCTGCCGAGGAGGTTGTTCTTGTGAAGTGATGCCCTTCTCGCAAGGTGCCGATCCTCTAGAGTTGTTAAGTGTAGAGGGCACTTAGCCCCCAGCAGGATCAGTGTCTTGTTTCCTGCTGTATCTGTCTGAGTCTTACTCAATCTTACTTGATTTTACACTTGTAAAGTTTTTGAGGTGCCATTCTAGGAGTCAGCCTCATAATTTCCCAGGGGTGTTTTCCCTGACCCTGTGAGTCTTTTTTAGTGCTCACCAGTTACAGACAGCAAACATCCATGGGGGTCTGTCTGGGAGGTGATCAGAAGCCCCCCCATGCTCTTGAGTGATGCTGTTTGGACCCAGAATGGGAACAGCTCACGGCTGCCAGGACAGCCTTTTGTTAGCTGTGAAATACTGTCAGGTGAAAAAATTGCTGTGTTTTGATACACAATAAACACTTGAAATTTGTAAGTGTGGTATTACTAACTGCGTGGGTGCAGTCTTTGCCTGAAATTTCAGTAGTTATCATTAGAAAGATACAAATTCAAAAGGAGGTGTTAACCAGCCCTTCTTCCATTTCTGTCTCAAAGTACTCATTTCTTTATAGATGGACATGTCTCAACTCGCTGAGAAGAATTCTCCATAAAGACCACAGAAGTTAAAGGACATGGAATGAAGTATCTATTTACATCTTTTCGTGGGTGCAGGAAGCTAAATTAGCAAGCGCTCTGTTCAGAAATACTTTTTTAATATCCGGATCAGGAGGTTTTGATCTAGTCTGTATTTGGAAAATCCTGATATAAGCAAGGCTGTAGTCTGTTGCTGAAGTGCTTAGCCACAAATTGTTCCAGCTGTTCCGTGATGATAGCAGACTTCTGATGGATTGTACAACATGGAGATCACAGCTAATTTTATCTCCATGTGGTTTCTTGCCATTGGACTGTAGGTCTGCGTCGGGCATGGGAAAGGGAGCTGGACGTATTGTATTTCCACCTGTCAAACTCAGCTTTTGAGCTGTTTGGGGTTGCTAATGGTAAAGCTTGCAGTGAAGCACGTACCTAGAATGCACTTTTTAAACAAGATCTCAAAAATATATAGGTAAATGGGAGCAGTTACAGTGAAACAGCCTCTTGTCTTCCCTGCGGTAGTAGATGGTAACTGACGATGGTGAAGGCAGCAGCTTTGTAATCCTGCAGTCTTTCTTCCTGTCAGCCACAAAGCAGCTCTTTGCTGTTTTGATGTGCCCTGTGTGATTCTCCTCAAATCGATCTGTACTGAAACACATCAGTTCTCCATTTTACTGTTTCTTTTTTCATGAGCAATATCCTGCACCACCCAGTTCCACAGATAAATTAAATGAGGAAAGGCTGAGATAGTTGGGGTTTTCAGCGTGGAGAAGAGAAGGCTCTGGAGACATCTTACTGTGTCCTTTCAGTACTTAAAGGGGGCATGCAAGAAAGATGGGGACAGACTAGGGCCTCTAGTTGTAGTGTAGCGATAGGTAATGGTTTTAAGCTGAAAGAGGGCAGATTCAGACTTGATATAATGAAGAAATTTTTTATGTTGAGGGTGGTGAAACACTGGACCTACCACCAGAGAGGCGGTAGATGCCCCATTCCTGGAAACGTTTGAGGTCAGGTTAAACAGGACTCTGAGCAACCTGATACAGTTGAAGGTGTTCCTGCCACTGGCAGGGGAGTTGGAACTAGATGACCTTTAACGCTCCCTTTCAACCCAAAACGTTCTATGATCCTGTGATTCTAAGTGTTGTGCAGGCACTTTTTGCTCTCTGTGTCAATGCCCGAAATCCTGATCCATATGTCTGCGCAGCCATATGGCCTTTCTGATATGACCTCTGTCTGCCAGAAACATCAGAAAATGCCTGGGAAGCTGGTTCCTTTGCATTACTGGGTCCAGCCATAGGAGGAGGTGAAGCGGCAAACTGGCTGCCCTCCGTTCCACCCTTTTCCGTGTGGAAAGCAGCCTTGGAGCTCTGTCTCCATTAGGAGCAGGCTGCTGATGCAGCTATACCCACACACTACAACAGCAAAGCAGTGCTGGGTGGACTGCTGGAAATAGCTTGTCCTGGCAGAATGGCGCTTTTTGACAAGATAGCTGATTACAGCAGCCCCTGCCCTGCCCCTGCGGGAGCAGCAACCCCAGCAGCAGCCCTGCTCTGGCAGTGCGGCTGCCTTTGTGCCACTGCCCTTACCTGTTTGTGCTGGTCAGGGACTGCTCACCTTGTAGACACAGGGTAAGATCCCTTTTGCCTTGGGGGACCTTGTTTCTGCTTTATCATCAGCACTATGGGACCTTCACTGGCAGCAAAACCACGGTTAGAGTGTGGTTTGAGCCTCCCAACTTTATTACTGTCATCTGTAACGAAGATTCACTCATCTCCTTTCCTGTACTTTGCCTATAAATTTCTTGATTTCCCCCTTTCTTTTCCAGAGCATGGTGTTCTTTCCCATTTTATTTCCACAGGAGCAAGCACTTAAATTCCACAGTTCCACAAGAATTTCCCTCTTACTGCAGCTGGGGTAACCCAGCGGACCTCACCGCAGAGGTGTTGGTGCAGCAGGCTTGGCCCGGGTCCTTGCAGGGTGCTCTCCTCCCTCTTGCCAACAGTCCTGATGCCTTTACCTAGGCAGGGTTTACTCCACTTGCATAATTCATCTTCTGTTCTAATATGGTTCTGTTTTTATTTTGGCTGGTGTTTTACCTGAATGATTGCAGTGTAAGATCTGGGTAGCAAAAAATTACATTTTGAAAATCAGGTTGCAGGCTGGAGTATGTGACTGAGAGTTAGAAGGGTTAGAAGACCCAGTGGGAGTTTTCCTGGAGAGGTTTGCACTCTACATAGGAGCACAAGAAGTGTTCTACAAGGTGAGATTTATGGGCTGCCTAGGCAGTCTGCCTCTGACAGTGGCAAAAGGAGATGATTCAAGGATTTGGATAGGAGCCTGGCTGGCCATTCTCCTCATTTCTGTCTGCCCCAGCTCCTGTGCATCCTTTGGATGAAAAGTGTTAGGTGGGAGCCAGGAGCGTGCCCGGGAAGCACACAGGCAGTGGGATTCGTTGGCAAATAAACACAGGGCAGTGTGTGTACTCGTGGGAAGAAGTTTTTTTGCTGTGTAAAATGTAAAATTTCCTGACCCATCTTGCCTCCTTTGGGGTATGAGGAGAGGAATTACTTCAGATCAGTGGGTGTGTAAACAGCTGTATGATACATTGCTGCGACAGCACATGGAGGAATAGGCCAACCGCAAGGACTTGTTAAAACAGTATTTACAGGATTTTTCCCTCCCTCCCAGAATAACTCCTCATTTCTCTGCAGTAGCAGGAAAGAATTTTTTTACGTTGTTCTTTTTCCATGTGTGGCAGGTCCGTGGGACTTTTCCCTTGATGTGTTTGCTTGTCACAGGCTGGTATCGAGCTTCCCCTCTTTTTCCAGATTCTGAGTTTCAAAGATAATGTTTGTCAGTCCAGTGGGATAAAAGTAGCATACCTTTATCACCATCATCGTCACCAGTTACAGGAATCACTAAGGCATCTGTCACTGTGGTAGAGAGGTACTACAATATGCCTGTAAAGCATCTGGTCCTTTCAAGAGAAGGAACTAGTTCTAATTCCCTCTGCTTCAGTTATACATCTTTTGCTTATGGGTACTTGAATTCGTGTAGTTTAATTCAGGATTACACTCCTGGGGCCATTCCACTGTTCAGCACTTAGTAATGTAGAAGATCCACTGCCAGCTTTGAATTGCAGTTTGATAGTTTCAGTATTTGTGCTCAACCCCGTCTTCTCTCTGGTAGTGAATTCCAGAGGGGGAGACCATTTGAAATGCAAGATCTTTGGCCCAGTGAGTTCAGCTGTAGTTTCCATCAGGCTTTTATGGCCCCGTTGTATGTAGCTGCTCCTTCTCCGGTGCAGACAAATAGGTGGAGCTGTGCAGAGTTTCAGCTGGGTTTCAGGAGTTGCTCATGTATCCGTTCTTGTCCCCATCTTTCAGATGCACACATGGTGCATCCTGCTTGCCTCACTGGATATCGTAAATACTGGAAGTTATAATAAAATTAGGAGCACAGATGTTCCTCTTACAACCAGTGCACCCTGTATACAATAATAATAATGAAATATATCCAGTGCTGTTCTCGGCGGCACTAAATTTCATCCAGTGAGGCATCTTGCTTTAATAATAAAACCACATTTTCTTAAACAAGGGAGTATCAGATTTACATTGGCAGTATGTCACTATTTTCAAATAACATCAAGAGAGATATCCAAGGTAACTGTAGGACTCTCTAGGACAGCTGACTGTGCATGGGAGCTGCACAGTGGAGTGGTCCACTGTTAGGCTTCATGTCTTTGCTTCATCAAAGCAATTAATGGGAGAGGGCTGTCAGCCTAAAGTTTCGCTCTTTGCTGCCAAAGTGGAACTGCCTTGTTGGAAGGCTAGTCAAGGTTTAAAACAATCTATTGCAAACTGATGAAGTCTTTATTTTCCAGCCGTGGTTGTATCCAAAGGTTCTGGCCAGAGACCTTTCCTCTACTAATCTGTCATGGAAAGCAGATTGCTCTGAAGAGGTAATAACCCAAGCCCTGATGCTGCATGTGGGTAAAGGTAGGCGTGGGCTGATTGTCATCAGTGGGCATAACTTTGCACATGTTTTATTTTCACATTTTTCCTCAAGGAATGTGGAACTAATATGAGTGTGGGGCTATAACCACTTACAGAAGTATCTGTTGTCATTACTCTGCTTACTGTAACTCTCTTACTGTGTAAAAGTAGTCGTTTTGACTCCTTTGTCTGAGTTTGCAGAATTGGGCCCCTGCTGCCCTGCACTCTTAATTATCCACAAGGAGAAAAGTGCTTGCGGTGACCAGGGCATGGCTGCAGTAAATGTTATCCTTCGAGGTGTAAAAGAGGTCAGACAGCAGTGAAAGAGGAAGAAAAATAAACGAAAAGGATGACAAAAAAATGTACAGGTAAAATAGAATGAAAAATATAGGGGCAAAATTTCACCACTAATAATTCTCACCAATTCAACTCTTCCCTAGTAGTGTACCATTCATTTACATTGTCTGCATTAAATTTATCATCTCTGGGCTAGCTGGGAAATGGAGGTCAAATTTCATTTTGGCCTGCAACTTGATAAAAATGACCTGCAAAAGGTAGATGACAGGCTGTTATTTTATGCACTGGAAAATTGCAAAGATCAGATCCTATCTCCTGGGCGTTCTCTTTTACCTGCATGTCTGATGCTAGCTCCTATCCATAATGTCTCACTGGTGAGTGCCCTGATTTGTTGGATGGCTGGTCAAGCTTTAGAACAAGAGTGATGTGTTTGGAACTGGCAATCTCATTCAGCGTGGGTTGACGAGGCACTTTTTGCCATCTGAAATCTCCACTGAGTCACTAACAAGTCATAAAAATACTAAGTGCATTGATGTGACAGTCAAACAATCTACTTGTTATAGTTCATTTCATCTCCAAAGCAGTCTATTAATAGTAATTAATGATTCCTCAGCAGTTGTATTCACCATGTCTCAATAACTTTCAGGAGGCAGGAAAAGCCCTGTTAAAATGATTGTGTGCTGACAGAACTTGTGGATAGCAGAAGGGTGTGAAAGTTAAACTCCGTACAGGAGGGAAAAAAACCTCGAACAAACTTGTCTATTGCACTTGGAGTATTTTGGGATCTACACCAAATAGAGACTGTAAAGGACTAGTAGGACTAGTCTGGGATTAAGAATCCTTTAAACTTAGGAAGTGCTTAACCTTCACTGTGTCTGCTTCTGCTGTTTGCAATATTGCTCTGCCACTTTTGCAGGGGAACTCATAGCAGAGCGGTAGTGCTGCAATGCAGCCTTCTCCATGTTGGGTCTTTTATGATTCAGTACTACTTTTAGTTTGCTTTGTAAAGATCATTGCAAGGGCTTATCTTGTGTAATTGTTTTACTGCCATCTGCATTACAGTATAATTACCTTTCAAAAATGGTAGATCTCTTTTGCTAATGTTTAAAGGCAAATAATAGGCAGCTAAATTGCAAGGTCTTGGGATGTAGCAGCACACAGGCAGTAATAAAAGTATGCTATATTTACAGCATATACTTCTGTCTCTCCCATTCGTTCTGCTTTTCTTTTATTTCTTTGTTTTCTTTTTTACCTTCCCCACCACCTAGGAATGGTTGGTGGTGATTGCGGGTTTTTCTCTTCCTTGTATTTTTTCCCCTTTCCTGTCCTCTTTTTACATAGAGTTAATCATAACTCGTGAGGGTTTTTTTTTAGCATTTGTTCTGATCCTTATCTGATAACTGTCCTACAGTTCAGGAAGGATGGATATTCTGGTGTTTTCCTTAACTATAGTGACAAACAGAAGTATGGCAAATAAATTTAATACAGATTGAGCTAAATAAAAGAAGTCTCAAAAAAAAAATGTAGCTATTCCTTATAAATAATCACTGCTAGCTTTTAAGTTTTAAGATGTATAACTACAATTGTATATCTGTTTTCTGCTTACAGCCTCTGAATGCCCTTAGGTTCATATGATAAACTACTTGTCTGATAATATCTTTTAAGTTTTCTGTTCCCTGCAATTATTATATCAGGAATTACAGGAGGTGGCTTTAGTTACATATGAACGCCTGTTCCCTGCCTGCTGCTGTAAATCCTGTATTACCTGAGAGGTTAAAATATGGAGGTGAGGACATTAAAAACACGTCCAGAAAATGTAGATGACAGGAAAAAAAGAAAATACAGTGACAGAGGGGAAATACCATAGATAAAATGATAAGGCAGAGGAGTAAAGCATGACAAGACCATGATAGTTTGCATAAGTAATGAGAATTGAATTTGTGGTTTTTAAATTGCTGTTTAAATTCCTATTTGCATGTTTATCAGAAATCTCCTTTGCTTAAGTAAAACTGGCCTATATGCGTTTGTAAAATCCATGTATAGCTCTAATTTTGTTAAATGGAGGAGTGTGATCCACTTATAAAGCTGCATGTGTATGATTCTGTTTTAATGGTGGCAGTGTGCAAAGGTCAGTGGCAGCTCTTTCAGATGGGCTCCATGATGGGTCCCTTCTTTCCCTAATTTCAACAGGAAAATGTGTTGTCTTCATTAGAGGCAGGATTGAGTCCTGAGTGACTTGTAGAGAACCCCAGGCAATAAACCCACATGTCCTTGATCCTTCTAGAGCTTTGTAGACCCCTGATGTTTACAAACTGGGAGGGAAAGCCCCTTCTGCAGTGTTCTGAGCACCTTTTGTCAGGGTTTAGTGGCCTCAGCTCCCAGGTCAGAGGTGCTTAGAGGACTGAGTAGTGGTTTTGTGTCTTCCATGCCACTATCCTTCCTGGTTACCTATGGTTAATTGCCCTGGCCACCGGGTGCCCTGATGCCTCAGATAAATGCAAGTTCAGGACCATGATTTTGGTACTTTAAAAAATTGCACTTTTAATGATGGAATACTGGACTGCTTTACCTCTGCAATTCATACATGCCTGAATTTGGCTTCCTCTATTTGTGTTTCCTATATGCTTGTGGCTGCAAGGAAACCTGTGTGCCTGGATAACTGCACCTTCCACGTGTGTCCCACCCATCTCCTGCAGGCTCCCAGCCTGCTCTCCTAGTTCCTGCCGGCTGGTGAGCAAACTGTGGTGGCACCTCTGGGAGGTAGAGTTGAGCATCACCCCAAAAGGTACTGAATGAATGCCTCTGGGGGTCCTGATCACCTGATAGTCATCAGCAGCACTGTCAGGAGATGGAGAAACTCTGTGGTGAGCAAGAGATCATAGAATCATGGAATAGTTAGGGTTGGAAAGGACCTTAAGATCATCCAGTTCCAAGCCCCCTGCCATGGGCAGGGACACCTCACACTAAACCATATCACCCAAGGCTCTGTCCAACCTGGCCTTGAACACCTCCAGGGATGGAGCATTCGCAACTTCCCTGGGCAACCCATTCCAGTGCCTCACCACCCTTACAGTAAAGAACTTCTTCCTTATATCCAATCTAAACTTCTCCTGTTTAAGTTTGAACCTGTTACCCCTTGTCCTGTCACTACAGTCCCTAATGAAGAGTCCCTACCCAGCATCCCCATAGCCCCCCTTCAGGTACTTGAAGGCTGCTATGAGGTCTCTATGAGATAATAATATCTGCTATGAGATAATAAATGTGCTTCTGAATAGGCTCTCCAGCATGTAGAAACCCAGAGCAGGCAAGGGCAGCCTGTTCCTCTTCTTCTGGAGCCACACTGGGAAATGCCTCCTGCTGGACTGCACAGTCCTTTGAAGGCTACAGCAGCTTGTGGGGAATGGAGCCACTGCAGATCGAGTCATGTGCATGCCCTTATATGCATTCTTACGGCATCTCTGAAACAGATGCAAATTGAATTTCAAACAAAAGATATCACTACGGCTGCTACAGTGGTGAATGACCTAGTCTTTGAAAACTGACACTGCCATACACATTTGCAGGTGTACACCCTGCACTGATAGGGTTTGGGTACGATGTACAGTTCCTGGCAGAAAAGTAATCATTGAGCAGCTGCTGTTAAAACATAAAAATCTTCTTTTCCTCTTTCTCAAAATGCGTATATGCAGTTTTTGTCAATAGATATTTTTAGTTAGGGAATCAAAGGAAGCGTACTTGCCTTTTTCACATATGCAACCTCTTTAATTAATCTATATATCTCTCCTGAAATTCTGTTTTCTAATATACTGGTACTATGGAAAAGTCATATGTCTAATTTACATGTCCAAATTAGTTTCAACTTAGTTATATTGAATGATAATAGATTTCTTTTTCATATAATTAATGTTGTCTGCAAACGTAACGTGGATTAAATTTATCATTGTAAAGATCTTAAGATTTTAATATTTTTGCAGAGGCATAAATACAGTGTAGCTATAATTATTTCATTATGTATGTATAAAAATAGGATACGGGGAAAAGTGCATGCTTTCCTTCACTGATTACTCTTAATGTCTCCCAAATTTCCTGATTTACAATATTCTCCAAGGATGTAGATTTTTCTAATTGAAGTACAGTAATTTGCATATTTTTAGACCTTGTGACACAGTTAATTGATATGTCATTACTTATACGGCACTGAATATATTTTATACATTCACTGCAGAGCAGGCTTTGAGATGCAGTGGCACTTTGCAAAGAACTCGAAACTATTGCATATGATTTAATCTTTTCCTTTCCTTGCTCACCCTTTCTTTGTAAAGGCTAAGCAAAAATGGATGTTGTAGTAATTGGTGTTGTTCCTGTTCAAATGTACTCGTTAAAATAATGTTACTGTGTAAATGACAGGATGAGAAAAGTAAGAGCAAGTAAACAAAGAAAGGAAGAATAATGGGAGAGACAAGGACAAAGAAGATAAGGTTAAGGCTGGGGGGGGCTAAATGTCAATAGTATCAGTGCTGAGTGTTTGAAAACCAAATTGTTCTGTTTTCTTTTGCGCTATTCAGTATAAACTTGTTAAATGTTCCCTGTGTCTAGGAATATTTTAAATGGGTCTTTTAAATTTAGGAGCACTATATTTATCATGGATGCTAGCAATGTGCCTCATAGTGCTCCAGTATTCAATAAGGGGCAGAGTTTTTCTAGTGGCAACGTATTTATTTCTCCTAGTACATACCTCCACAGAACTGAAGGCTTTAGATCTTCATTTGCTAACCAGAAAGGTGGCTCACTCATGTAAAAAGGACTAAAGGGAATGTAAGTTTATTTTTCCAGGGTTCTTGTTAGAGGTATGGCTCATTGACAATGGCATCCTCATCTCTTTTGGATTTATTATTAACACTGACCATTACTTACACAGTAGTAAGGGTGAATGGGGGGCTGTACTGCAGGGTAAGAAGATAGGATTCCGCTCCTTGCTGCGTAGAGAACGCAGGCTGTATTGTAGCAGGTGAAGGTGAACAGCAATGGAGACATGGGAAGAACTGGGTTGTAATGGGTCCAGTCACAGCTGCGAATTAGGAGTGATGCTGTTTCTCTAGATCATCTCCTTAGAGCAAGGCTTATTTACTCTGCAGTCAGACAGCGTCTGAAGGTGCAGCAAGGAGCAGGATGGTGCAAGTTCATGCAGCGAATGCAGTGCTTTCCTGTGCACCTGGCTGCTCCTCAGGTGAATTGCTTTTCTTCTTGGCCCTGCTATGTATGTGGTGCTCAAAATGTATGACTTATGCCCATGTTAATGCTACCTGCATTTTGCCCCATGGGAATTGCACTGTGAGTTGCTTATGAGCTTTGTTATTTAAGGAATGTCTTATGTGCTCTTTTTTCCTGTTTTGGGAGGGTAAGGTTGGGCATGAGAGCAGAAGGTGGTGCTGGAGTGAGAGTTACTAAAGGAAGCTATTTCATTTTCTTAAGAAGTGTGATATCTTGGCAGGAGTTTCTTCTAAAGCAGCAATAAAAAAATAAATATAAAACCACTGAGCACATCCTTTAAAACATTTGTACACTAGAGGCTTCTCACTTCCAGATACTTCCTGTTGAATCAAGCTCTGGAGACAAGTATGAATTCCGAATCCTGGCTACAAAAGTAGAATTTGCTCTCATATCAACTTGCTTTTTTGCTTTTTTTTTTTTTTTTTTACTCTCTCCAGCAGAAGGGATGAGGAAAGGGGAAAAGTGCCAGAAGTTGTTCCTGTTTCTCACTCTGAATTTGGGGTTCCTGATCTCAGACCAGAACACTCAAGCAGCTGCAGAAGGTGAAAATGACGGTAGAGCAGCAGCTCAGGAATATATAAAGGAAGCTCTGCCCAAGTTAGCTTTTCATTTTGATCTGATTTTGCCGCAGCCCCAAGCCTGCCTGAACTCTCTCTCTGCAAATAGAGGTGGACCATTCTCCTGTCATAAGGGCACATTTTACTGCTCTGTGACAAAAAACACATTTAGGGAACTGGGGAAACCAAAGCTGTTGACATTGAGGGAATTTTCATTTGGCATATTGTGTGGTTTGTTTGATGTTATTTTTATTTAAACAAGCTATGGTAGACTTCTCCAGGTAGCAAACATCAAATAGTAAAAAGCCTTTATTCTTGCAGAATCATAGTGTGGCAAAAGGGTTAGTTTTCTTAGGACAGCATTAACTTCACATGCTTTTAACAATCTATGAAACAGCTATTTATTATAAGCCAACTGTTTAAGCGCTATGTCACTGGGAAGGGAGAGAAAGGGGCATCTCTAGACATACCTGCCGCCGGTCTTTGGTGCCAGACTGAGGATGTGACAAATGATGTATGTGGGAAAACAGTTAGTTAGAAGTGATTTCTTTCTTCTGTTAAAGATAAATTTTACACCGAGAATAAAATAAAAATATGCAGTATTTTCAATTTTTATTTCTGCCATTTTTAAAATGGTCCCATTTTCTGCTTGAACTTTTTGGTAGTAATCCAGTAAAGAAGTGTAGCATTTATAAGTATTAAAATATAATCTGCTTTGTATGATTAATGATAATTAATAAAGACATTCCTTGATACTTATATGGAATGAGGTGATCGATTTTGCACTGGAGAGCATCTTTCGTTACAGGGTATTTTGAACTACCCTGAGAAAAGATGTTTAAAATGAAAATATGCAGCACTTAGAGAAATATTTTATCAGTTCAAAGCAGTTCTAAGCATCAATAAATTTATACTATAAACCACTAATTCTTGAAGAGCAACATGAAGCCTGTGAATGTTTTTACATCACCGTGTTTCTCACTTTGCTGGTTGTGCAACTCTCGGGTTTTACTGCCCTTGAAAAAGAGCTGCACTTAGGCATCGATTGTGTACATACAGAGTGCTGTAATTTCATAGACGAGTACATAAGGTGCTGCTGTGTTACAGCTGAGCAATGCATGTGCGAGTGGTGCTAATCTCCTGCTCTTTGGGAAGATCTCTGAAGGTTACTGTGCAAATACTAACAACTTGTAGACTTTTGCTTAGTTAATGGAAAGGGAAATCTGTTAACACTTGTCTTTCCAAGGAAAGAACTCACATTTTGCTTTTCCATGTTTTGCTGTAATGTTCACAGATCTCTTGTTAACCTTACTGCAGTTTCCTTTTCAAGAGCTTCGCTGCATGTTCCTGTTATCTCTGAGCTAACATTTTCTCCCTCTGAGACAAGAGTGCCTTGTAACCTGCCTAGGGAGAGATCCTTTGTGCATCACTGAGGTGCTGCTGCCTCTGGGATAGTCCTTCCTAACTTCAAGTGTTTGCAGGTCCATCAGTAAGGGATGCAGAGGTTAACTTCTTCAAGAGAAACTTCAAAGGAATTTTAAGAGGGCAGAACATAATTACCTGAGCTGAAAATTTGCCAAGACACAGGTTGAATTCCCACTCTTGAGAATTCCCTATCTAGGGGAAACTACTAGCCTGGATAAGTCCTGGCCTTTTAGGAGCCAGTGGTAATTGTCCCCTGGATTTTGTCCTGTGAATCACCTTCAGCTTCATCTAAGTCATGTCCGGACTTGCAGTCCTTAACTGTGCAAAGCTGCTGGTGTCTTCAGGGTGAGCTGTGTACAAATTTGAGGTATGTGCACGTAATTGATACCCAAATAAGGATGAGGAACAGCTTGTGTGCAGCTGGAAAAAGGATGAGGAAACATGCACTGGGAAGTAACGCTAGCTGCAGATTAGGGGTAGCAGCTTTTTGGTCTGGCAGGCAGAAGCACAAAGAAATCCAGGGCCTGGAATTTGAAGTTTGTCAAATTCATCTTTCAATAACACATGTTTATTGTGAGGTGAGGGCAGTTAAACGTGTGTTTACAGTGAGGTTCAGAGAGGGACTTGCCATGGCTCATGCTTTTTGAGATGAAGTTGAATGTCCTTTTGGGAGAAGTTACTTTCATGTGTTGGAGACCTTGTATGGTGCTTTGCAGTCATGGTGAGGGATGGGTATGTGTTCTCCTTCAGCTCTGGGCTCAGGGCATCTCTTACCCTTTTTTCTTCTCATGCTGTGGGCAGAACTGGGTTGCCTTTGCTGCTTTCAGCACATCCGTCGCCCTTCAAGTCCCAGCTCAGGGTAGTGAATATAATGAAGGCTTGTGTGTCAGGACTCCAGCAAGTCACCTGCAAAGAGAAGGAATTTTTTTTTTTTTTCCCCTCCCACAATTAACTGGATTTATTCTTTATATAGTAACTGTTTATCTCTAAAGCCTGTTGCAGTCCACACTTGAAAGTGGGGCTCTGAAACACAGGGGTACCTATGCTCACTCTTGAGTTTTGTTATTTGGGATTGACTGACATGGGCATAGTCTGTTTTTTCATCATATGGAGATGGAAAGAAGTCTGTCAGGTTGGACACATGTGAATGTGTGGTCATATTCCCTGGGTTATTTTAATCCTGCCAGCATTTTACACGATTTCCTCCTATTTGCAGGGTCTTTGGTATTTGATGGAGCTTTAGTTCCTGTCTGTTGAGTGTTTAACTCTGGTCATCTGAGAGCTACTATTGTAATTTAACTGAAAATTTGGATTGAATGTAGAGCATCTGTGTGAAATGTGATAGCCTGTGGGGCAGCAGAGATCGTATGGCATAATCTCTTGGTCTGGTCTGTCTAGAAACTGTGGAAACTCTCCCTTCACTGTTACTGTCCAGATATCTTGATGAACAGATTTCAGTCAAATCTCTTACAGAGTTAGAATGACAGGTGAATCTTTGTGCTCTTCAGGCGTTAAGTGTGTGTTATTAAGTGGTCTATAGGTATAAACCTCTTGAAGCACTTTCAGAGAGGCTGTAACCCTATGTCTGTATCATACATACATACACACACACATGCACGTGGGACGCCACTTTGGTGTTGTCTTTGTTAACAGAGAAGCAAGTGAAAAGACCAGGACAGTTTCTCAAGTGAGTGCAGGAAACTACAGGAGAAGAAACTGTTTATACCTGCTGGTCCTGTGCTAGATTTACCAATATGAATGATCAGTGGAGACCCTTATGCCATGAAGGCAAACTTTGCCTTTTTTTGAGCCCTCCCACAATATTGCTTTTCAAAGGTTAAAAAATAAAGGTCAAAGCTTAAAGACTAAGAGGAGAGTGTTTACTACCCAGGTAGGTCCATCACTAGGTGCTTATCTGTCTTTTGAGTTGCTGACAGATGTTCCATCTGTCCTACTGGATGAAATAATGAAGTCTTTGTTTATTCTTATACACATAAATATTCTAATATAAGTCAGTTGTTCTGAAAGCCAATATTCCTGATGCTTTTTTCCCATACTATTAGAATTGCCAAAAATCTGAAAGTAATATGTGTCAATGAATATAAAATGTACAAACAAGTCTCTATTGAAAACCGTATTTTTCTAATCTCTCGATTGTTTTTAAAAGCATTTATTTTTATTAACTAACAAACCTGCTTTGTTGGGCAGTTCATTAGCTGTAGAAAGATTTTACTATTTGCATCAAAAGTCTGTAATAAAATTCTAGTGGTATCGTTTAGAGTTGATTTTTTCATAAAGCATTATGCATCAGGTAAATAGTCTGAATGTAAATGTCTACTTTAGGCAGGGTTCATTAACGGGTAGGAAAGATGCAGTTTTGACTAGGAATGAAAAATAAAACAATGAACTATTTTGTGACATAAAAATAATGTAATATTTCAAACTGGCTTGTACCAAACCCTGAAGATTGTTAAATTTTAGATTGTAGCTACTATAATTTTTATCCTACAGTGGACCAGTGTAAGCCAGAGTACAGTTTACAATATTCAGCATATATACAATATATAAGCACATAGTGCTGAACAGTAGATCTTAGCCATAAAACTAAAATGCTTGCTGATTTTAAGGTCTGCACCGTGAAATGGCAGCAGTTCAGGGCTCTTTCTTTGGTGAACATTTGTATAAACTGGGACTTGGTTAATTGGCTTGTAAGTTTTCATAGTAGAGATGAGGTACTGATGGGTACCAGGGTGAGGCCGTTGATCCATTTCTCCCCAGTTCTCGAATGATTATTGTTAATAGAAATTTTATCTTACATATATGTGCAGCTGTATATTCATGTTTCCTACCTTGTGTAGCAAGCAACAGAAAAAATCCAGTCCTTGCCACTCTCCAGGTAGGTCCTTTGACTCAGGGCATCTCATGTCCGTCATATGTATGCAATAGACTTTTATACCAGTGTATTTTTACAAGGAGCTGATCAGCATCTGTTTTAAACTCAGAGAAATCTTTGATTCAGTATGAAATGCCTCTGTACCATCTAATATCATGGCAAATGTAGCCAACTGCTAAAGATGACATTTCTATGAGGTTTCTAGCACATGACTGCCAGAGTAAAATAGCTGGGGTAAGTGTAAGCTGACTAAAGGGTTTTTCTTCCATTTGCTCCTGCACAGGAGTAGCTGGATATCCCAGAAGGTAGAGTAATTTGTTCTGTGTTCTTGGTTTCCTTCTCTATGCAATTAAAGCTTAATCTCCTGTGTCGTATGTGGCAGACGGTTATCCTTGAAACTGCGAAGTAGTATTACACTCCTTTTGCAGATGGGGAGTCTGGGGCACCTAAGATGGCTTTCTGAAAGCCATCAAATGCTAGCACCGCCTGAATCCTAGGACCAGGAGAGATGAAAGACGAATCCAGGAGTTCTGGCCCTTAAGCCTCTGCTCACCTCTGGTGATTCTTTCGCCATGAACTACGTGTCTCTCTCTAATACAAAATGCCTCAGTAGAGGACTGAAAACCTTGCTGATGCTCCCACTCCAAACCCATTGAGACCAAGGACTTCAGAAGCTTCTTGCAAAATGTGCTTTTTGCTGCAACCTGAGCATATGTTCAGCTTGCCTGTTGGGAAGAGACTTTCTCTAGAAATTCAGAAACTTTGATTACTTTTCTCTAAGTGGAAGTGGTGTCAAAGACAGAGGGAGGTGGACCAGATTTAGGATGTGTCCTCCACTCTGCAGTTCAAGCGTCCTCCTACACCCAGGTGGGTTTTAGTCACCATTCTCAACATGCCATTGCTTCAGGTGAGCTTGTCCTGCTGGCTGTAATATATAACCAGGGGAAACAAGGAGGAAAATAACCATTGCAGCCTCCACTGTATAAATCCAGCAACTTTTATCACTGAGCCTGCTAACCCTTTTGTTAGGGGTATCGTGCATGGACCAGCATCGGTCCCAAGGAATCAGGTTGAGCCCAGGACACCTGGGTAAAAGAATACATTTCCTTTCTCCCCTGTTCTCGTCATTACTTCATAGAGAAAACCAGATCCTTGGGATCTGCTCCAGTCTGTCGGGAAAGGGCATGTTTCCTAATTTTGTTGCAACTCAGTAGTGAAGCTTGTGAAATAATAATACATATACTGAAGGCTCTGTGGGGGACTGCAGTGAAGCAGTAGTTACTTCTCATAAAGTTTTTTAATAGGATGTGAGCTCCAGGATTCAAGGGAGTGAACATTAATGTCCTTTACAGAACGTCGTGGAAAATAAATACTGTGCAGCACCAATCTCTCAGCAGTTTCAAAGAATGTCTAAAGAGGATCATTATGAGACCATTTATGATGGGAACATGACTCCATTGCAAGTCTTTGGAGTCTCTGCTGGGATGTTGTTCCTACTACTTGAGATTAGGAGAGGAAAGCAATTTCAATAGAAGTCAGTGGGGACTGTGTGGCAATTACACTGCTGACAATATCAGTATGATTTTAGTGTGAGTCTCTGGAGACACTGACTTCTCAGTGAAGTGAAATGCATCATGCCCATACAAATTATATTATTGTTTGAAATAAACCAGAATAAGTTAAGGGTAAACAAGTACTGGAATAATAGGAGCATTCAAATTGATAAGCCTTATGGCAACTTAGGCAGGAAATGCTGCCCCCATCTATTGTATGGCCCACTGCTGCCATCCTCACCCCCGGTGTGCCTGGGGTGATAGCTGGGTGACGATTTCTCTTGAAACCCCATACAGAAAGACTGGTGTGTGTATGGTTGATGGCTGGTTTACAGAGGGAATTGTACAACTGGGTTGTTTTACTGAGATCCTGCTCTGCCAGTAGTGATTTGTGGGGTCTGAAAATTGTAGGAGGTGAAGCTGTTAGTGGCAGCAGTCTGTCAGAAAGAGACTAAGGAAGGAGCTGGGGTTAAAACTGTAGTGATGAATGAGTATGGCTTTGGCCTCAAGTCTGTGGTGAAAAAATGACTACTGGTTAGAACCATCTGGCTTGGACAGTGATTTGAGCCTGCTGAGCTCAGAGAAGCAGTTTCCAGGCATTGCTTTTCTGAAAGTATACCACGACTGCCCTTGCTCTTGCTGATGTTCTGCAGAGCCTGCTCTCTAGGAGGCTGTTGCAGAGCACTGCCAGTCACTGCAGCAGTAGGGTGCCAGCAAATGCAAGATACCCACATGTCCATTGCCACTGGCTGGGTGCTGAGCAAGCCCCCCTGCTTATCCTGCCCATTGGTCACCCACGACCTTTCTTTCCTCTTCCCTTGAACTGCTTTATGTAGGCTGTGAAGGGAGAGCTGCAGCATTTCCAGGGCTGGAGGAAGGCAGTCTGAAGCAGCCAGGGTAAAGTGCAGCATTTGCATTTTATTGATTCTTACCTATTGATTCCAATGGGATGAAGTGTCTGTGAAAGAGAAGTGAGACTGTCAGGCAGACAGGAGCTCTGGCATCAGAGGCAGGCTGGCCTTGCCTGACAAGAGAAAATTGTATAAACAAACACCCCAGATATTTCCTAGGTCAAATCTAGGAAGAACCACAGAAAGGGAGCACTGTTCCTAGGAAGGGACGAGATTTACCAAAAGTTTAGTTTGCATTTGATCACCTCCGCAGATAAAAGGGAGCAAGGCAAATATGTGAGTGTTTCATGACAGATTGCCTTGTGCCAGCTACATTGACCAGGTGCCTTTTCCTGTAAGCTGTAGGCTGACAAAATGTAAATGCACATCTCCTCACACAGGGGGTGATTCTTGTTGGCTGACTCAGATGTGGGAATGGAGAGATATGCCATAGCCTGACCCTCAAGGTAGGAGGAAGATGTCTGAAGGGGTGCTGAATATCCAGAACATGTCTCAAGTGCACAGAGTCCGTGCTTTACTCAGTATGCTTTATATGAATCATTTTATTGGAAAGGCTAAGCACATACTGAGGCAAATGTGCTCAATAGGAGTATTGATCTTATTAAGGGTTTCTCTGCAGATGTATGTATGTATCATCTCAAACAAAGCTGCTCCTCTGATTGTGGCCAGTTTACGACAGACTTGTTTAAAAATGTTCCTTCTGTGCTCTGTCTCTGTATGTGTTTTGGAGAGGAAGGTGGCACTGAATCATCTCTTGGGCCCTCTGAATCCTTTAAACTCTTGAATTACCCATTTATTCCTCCTTATGGATTTCCCTTGCTTACTGGTTTACAGGTTTACTGGAAGAGAAAATAATGTGAAATTTACAAACCATAGCCCTGCTTCTGCTCACATCATAGAAACAAAAAGCAGAAAGAAAAAGTGAAATAATTTCATCCTGCTTCTTCCCACAAGTGAGTGATAGAGGAGACACTAAGGAGGCAGCATGGAGTGCTGGGGTTGCTGATCTGGTTTGCTTGAACATGACCTGATAGGACACAGCATGTGAGTAACAGCAGCAGTGGGCACCACCAGGTTGCCACAACCACCAGCCTTGCTGTGGTGTGCACCAGGGTCCTGAACAGACAGGGCAGGCTTGGAGGTCTGCTGGCCTGCTTCCACTGCCTTGGGTTGTGGGGGATTAGGATGGGACAGCTCTGCCGCCTCCCTGTCTGCCCAGCTCTGTCCCCAGCTTGGGGACGCGCCATGGTGTCTTATTCCATCCTGTCTCTGCATCCTAGAAATGCCAGTTAGCATCCAACCCAGCCTTGCCTCCCTTCCTGAGTGGTGGTATCACTGAATGGTGGCATCATTTGTTTCCAGCTGCCACGGAGAAATGGGATGAGTTGTGTCTTCCGTGTTGTACTGAAAGAAGTAGGTTTGGGGCACTCCTTGCTTTTACCAGCAGTATGTTTCCCACAGAGTCACTTATCTGCTTGATTTTCAGCTATAAACCTAAGTGGTCCTGCTTTTTCTAAGACCATATGTGACCTAGCATCCAAGGATGAGATCCTGCCTAGGTGGTAAGATGCTCGAGTTAAGGATATGCAGTTTGAAAATGCTGTTGCCTCTGATTTTGTCTTTCTCGTTATGCTGCACTCACTTAAATCACAGTGGCTTTTTGCTTAACCTATTGAAAGAAAACAATAGGCCCATCATTAAGTTTAAATGCAAGATGCAATTAAAAGCTGAGATCTCTGATGTGGCACTTTAAAAATCCCTCTGTAGATGGAAGGAGGTTTCTTTTCCGTTGGGAACTCTGCATTATTTAATAGATTTGCCTTGCAGGACAGATCGTTTCAAGGCTTTACAGTTATATAGAGGATCAAACATTTCTGTGGCCTGAATTAAAGCAAAATAATCACCAGCTCCATGAAACCTTGAGGTTTCCTGGGCAGGCTTTTTTCTTTCCTTATCTTCTGGTCCCTAAGCAGATTCTTTTTACTAAACCCTCTTTATTTGACATGTTTTTTCTTCCTGGAGTGCATCTTCGACCTGGTTCCCTGGTGAAGTAGTTTAGACAACTCAGAGAGGCATTGTGAGCATCCTTGTGTCTGCACCCCAAACCCTGGCTCCCAGAAACCAGAGAACCTTTTTTTAATTCACATAAGAAAACCAGTTAATTTTGCCATGCGCTGTTTTTGGTTACTCATCAATGTCTCTCCTTTAGAACAAACTGTAAAGTGTAGAACTTTCTTGCTTTAATCCTTTATTCTTCTTTGGTTGGTTTGTTGCTGGCCTCTGTCTTGCCACCTGAGCAGCGCTTCTCTAATACTTCTTCAGTCTTGTTGAAAGCCTCATGTACTCTTCAGTGCTTGTATTGGTCCCCGGGGTGAAGAGGTGCACGCAAAGCAGACATTGGAAAAATAGGTTATTTCTGGGGGAGCACAGCATTATGCATTTTACATCTCCTTTAGTACAAAGAACATTTTGGCATACACTGGACTGTTTGGTTTGAAAGAGAATATTCGTACTGAAGAAAAAGGTTTTATTTCTGCAGTGACTTCCCCAAAGTGGTGGTTCTTTATAAAGTACTTCTCCCCACAGTTTCTTTCAGTGGAATTCTGAATGCTGGCAGCCAGCTGCAGGCTCTGGTGGTGGGGTGCTGCCTGAGCTGGGGTGGGCTTGGTGGCAGCCTCACATCCGCGAACCGTAAATGATGTATGAAATGCAAAATCCTCACTTGCCCTGCACGCAGGGAGGAGGAGGCAGTGCTCTGCTGCCACTGGGTCTCTGCTCTCTTAGCTGAAACTCCTCAGTAGAGAATCATTAAAAAATAAACACAACAATAAAGAAGAAGAAATGACAGCTGGAAGACATTGCAAAACTGCAGAACAAACAAATGGGAGAGCCAGTTAAGGCCACCTACCACTGCTCGTGGCTGGCTGCACAAAATGACTGCCAGGCACATTCCCTTCTTCTCTGACTTGATTCTTTTTATTTTCCGGAGGAACTGTGCTTCCTATCAGCCATAGCACCTGGTTGAACCTGTCTATTTATCTTTTCTTTTAATTAAGAAATAATGTCAGTGGGATGAAAATAAAACCTGACAGGATGAAAATCTCCTACTGTATTATAAAAACAATGTGAAGGTGAAACTGAGATGTTTATTTTTGAAAGCAAGAAATCATCTTCTAGTGGCAAGATCCTATTACTGGGAGCTTGTTGTTGTTATATTAATGAATGAGAAATACATACGATGAAGTGAATAGCAGGAGATCTGACCAGACAACCAGAAACTAAGCTTCTCATAGAGGCAATGGTGCAACTGAGGCTAGTGTTGGCTGCTATTTTTGGACAGCCTGTCCCGCCTGGCTCAGAGAGGATTCTGTTCTGAGTTAACTGGCCTGAAGAACTGCCAGAGACTGCTGGTAAGTGATGGGAGATCAGGTCCTTAATGCTCTTAACTTCCATTGACTGCAGTGGAACTGATGATGGATAAGAAGGCAGTGGGGACATCTATAAGGCCTCTGGAGTTGAGCCCAGAGATGTGGTTCAGGCACACATGGTATCAGACATGCAGGCTTCCTTGGTGTTGCCTGCAAAGGGCTGGTCACTTGACATTGGGAACCAAAACCTGCCAGCCTTCTGGGAAGAAACACGTCTGCATAGTCATTGGCTTACTGCAATGGGAGATGCAGAGGAAAAGCATTTTTTTTTCCTTAATTTTGCCTTTCAGACTGTTTACTCACAGCTGCAGGGAAGGGTCTTGATCCACCCAAGATCTACAGCCCTTTGCTTCCTCCTCAAAGCACCTTTCTTTGGACAAATTGACCTGGACTGGCTTTCTTCCTTTAGAGAACAGCTGAAGTAAACATCACCCATTCTGTAGTGTAGCTGAGTGATCAGAAGGTTTGACCATGGTGAGACATTGGAGGGTTTGGATTGCCTTTTATGTCTAGTAGGGCTTCCCACCAGTATGCCCTCTTTCAGGAGTGTGTCTTTGGGCTGCAGGTTGGCTTTGAGGGGCAGTGGGAAGCAAGCAGGAGATCTTCCAAAGTCTTCTCACCCCACTGAGCTGAAGCACTCCCCAAAACTTGGCCAGAGCTGGGGAGCCAGCCAGTGTGGCATAAAGACGGGCAATGATTAGAGCAGCTGCATAGGGAACCACATGTTCTTGCTCCCAGGAATATGTCTGCATTTCTAATTTAAATCACTCTCGGATACAATGAAGAACAAAGTATTTTGATCAGAGTTAGCTATGACCTATTTAACATTTAAACTGGTTGGCACTTATTTCAGCTCGTTTATGAGTTCTTAATGAGTTTAATGAGTTCTCTTGGATGTCAGCATTTACTACTAGTGTAGCTTTACGGCCCTGCATTCCTGAGATGTGAGTGGCTGGTTCTGTGACCTTGGGCAGTGCCTTGAATGTAGTCGTGCCTCAGTTTCCCATAAAGAGGGTGATGCAGGACACCTTTCATGGCTGCTTGCACTGCGAACTACACGGGACCATTACATTTGTATTGTACAATGCATTTTATTTGCATAATACTCAGTGTAATTGGCACCAGGGTTTCTGTAGGACCTCTAAATGATGCTATTTAAAAAAATGATAGATGGTGGTGAAGAAATGCAGCATAACATTGCAGGGACACACATATATATGTATGGTATTGTCTTAAAGAAGACAGAAAAATAGCAGTGTCTTAGTCAAAGTGATGCAGTCCCAGGACACCACAGCAATTATTTCGTTTGTATTACTCCCTGCCCATGTGAGAACCCATACCTGCTTTCCAGATTTTCAAACACTTAAGCAATTTTTTAATTGATGCTTAGCCTGAATATATCTAATGTCAGCCAACTGCTGTTAATAGGAGCTATAATGTGAAAGTGCTGATATTTTAAATGTAGTTGGTCAGTCCCAGCAGGACTATACATTCAGGCCTCTTTGCAAGGTTGTATTAGTCATTTGACACTGGTGCTGAATTTATGCTGTCAGATCCATGCCAGCTATTGAAACTTGACAACTAATTCTGGATAAGACTGATTGGAATTGATAAACCCTCTTTTATTTTGGGGCAAAAATTGGAAGTGGCTGCTAGTCCAAATAGAATCTCTTATCTAGCATGGCATGATGGCACTTAATGAAAAACATTCAAACAAATCTACTCTTGGATTGCCCTGAAGATAGAGAGTTGCAGAGCTGGATGCAATTCAAATCAGTAGTTCTGTATTTTGCATAACTTTGGGGCATGCCAAGATGTTTCATCAGTACCTGATGTCATTAACTCTGACGGCCACCACCTAAATGTCTTGCTCCTCACGTGTATGAACCATTATATTATTAGATGAATGTTTGGAAGATAAGAAAACACATTTGTTTGTTTCGTATTCTTTGCATACGCTAATAATGACACCTTAAGTTATTAGGACTGAGACGTGTTTTAAATTTGAATGTCGTTTTGCCCTGTATAAAAAGCATTACCTTGGGTTTGCAGTATAACAGCGACAGCGTTGAAAACTGTATTTATTTAGAAACACTGGCTGTAGCTTGGCTCCTTATTTTTCATGCAATACCCCAAAACAAGCTAAAAAGCTGCAGAGAAGGTGGTGTACCTTGTCGGGCCAGCTCCTCTACTTCCTGCATTACCATTGGGTTATGGCAGCACTAAGAACCCACTGTGAAGTTTAGTCTGAGCCCTAACACTGTGACAACATGTCTTGATGACGTGGCAGTGGGTTTGGCCTTGCTGCCTTGCCATACAGGCAGAGCTGGTGCCGATGTGTCTGTCCCTGCTGTGTGGATGGTTCCTGGGAAGCACGGGAGTCCCGGGGATCAGAAGCCACCTCAAGCTCTGTTGGCAGTTTTAAAAATAGGAGGGGTATCAGCAAGGTTTGACAATGTCACCTTCAGCCCCTTCATGGCTGTGTGGCACTGCGGTATGTGTGATGCTGTGGGGCTGGGTTGCATTTTCCAAGCAGCCCTCGCATTTTGAGGATTGTGTGCCCAACCTTGTAGGGGAATAGGCTTTTTTTTTTGTTTGTTTTGGCTTTCTAGTGTGATTCCCATCATTCTCCAGTGCTGCAGCCTATCCCGATGTCTTTGAGGCATTATTTCCTCTTATAGATACGGGTAATTTAAGGCATTGCCTCGGGTGCTGTCATGTGGTAAAATGCTCAGAGGACTAACTTCCCACTAGTTGTGAGCCTGCTCTCCTGGCCATGCCTATGTTGTTCTGGTAGCAGCAAACTTAAACAAAAGTTATTTTAATTTGCACATAAAAACTAAGCTATGGAGAGAAACTAAGCTTTTTATGAGGTAATAAAGCACTGCCTCAACCTCATGCTTAGTGCTTCCAAGTGGGGTGTCTCTGAAGGCATCTCAGCAGGGATAGAACCACAGTAAGATTCAAATGTGGGGGCAGCGAGGAGGAAACAGTAAGAGTGGGAATGCAGGTAGGATTTAGTCAGACTGAGTTTAAGCTTAGGAGAGTAACATAGCTTCTGGGATGGCCTTTGGACAGGGGAATCACCTGGGGCTGGGCAGTATGTCACATCTTTCAGCCTGTCTCATCCTTCCCTCTTCGAGACCTCCCTCACTCACAGTCGTGGTTTGGCCACTGTCTCATTTCTCCACACCTTGGCGGTGAAGATGTATCTCTCACAAACTGCAGGGGAGCCATTGATGCAAATCCCTTCAGCCTGGCCCCGACCCTCTCTTTTGCCTACCAGTGTGGAAGGGTGAAAAGTTTGACAAATGGCTGTCCACCCAAAGGCTCCCAAGTTCTTTTACTCACTTCTATTTTTAGACTGATTCCCTTTGCTTTTTTTCATTGTGCTACATTTTGCCAGATTTCTGCCCAGAGGAAATTTTTATAGCTCAATTTTAAAACTCTTGCAATTGGGGATTTATCCTGGGAATGACACAATCCAACTGGAGTAGCACAAATGCCACAGCACTGAAATAAAAGGTTATCAAGACTGTAATTTATCTGTTTAGGCCACTCAGAGTACAAAAATGCCTCTTATTTCTTCAGCTCCCTGAGTGGGCTGCAGCGTGGTGGATGCTTTCAGACTGTCTTGCTTTCTCCATCAGTCATTTTCTCTACGGCAGCATCTTTCAGGAAGTACAATTAAAAAGCTGTTTCCTGATACACCTTCCCATTGCCTCCATCCCTTCCCCCTCAAAATGCCACCTCGGGCACATGTTGTTTCCTCCTTTCTCATCCAGGTGACTCGAGGGTGAGAAAGGGTAATGGGCTCTCTTCATGTCTTGTTATATGGCAGAAGACTGAAATAGCAAAGTGGCAGGCTTGATCTCCAGCAGTTAGGGTGAAAAAGAGAGACAGGATGTGAAACCCACTTAAAGGATGTTTCCATGTTCAAATATACATTTTGAATGTATAGAGAATTGACTTGTGCCGTTTGTTCAAAGGCTGAAAATGCATGTGGTCTGCAGTTGAACTTAGCGCACTGTGCCAGGCAGTTTTCAGGAGTGATGGATACTGTTTTTCATGAGTCCTTTCCGCTGAGCTGATTCAAGGCCAGCCGCGATAAAACCAGTGACTGTCATTAGCAGTGCCCCCTGCAAAGCTATTCAGTTAGGAGCTTGTAGGCTGAGGTAGGCAGTGGTTTTGTGACCCTTCCTTGCTGGCAACTCCTTGGACTTAACCACAGAAGAAGATGACATGTCCCTGGGGGTTAAAAACGGGGCAAGGAGTGATTAGTCTCTAATTGGAAGATAACCGAAGGGCTGTAAGGAGTAATGATAGTTCTTTGCCAAGTGTAAGGAAGTCGAGTTGTGCTCTAGGTAAAGTCAAGTCACACGAGAGGGAGATAACCCAGCTTCCCGGAACACACTGGTTCATGAAGGACTTTGAGGGATGCCTCATTTCCTCCCAGTAGAGAACAGCACGTGTTGGTTGGGCTGCCCTTGTCAGGAGACAGAGGTCGCTGAATGAGTGCAGACAAGCTGCCTGCTCTAAGGTGGGAGGAGGAACCACATGTTCAGGATGGCGGGAGTGGTCTGGAGGTGGAGGCATGCAGAGAGTGAGTTTCTATGGGGGCACACTTCAGCAGGGAAGTTTTACCTGCCTTTGGCTCTGTCTGCAGCAAACCAATTTGGTAGCACTGTCAGTTGCTTTCCCTAGTGCCCTACTAATCACTGGGGGACCTCTCAGAGAATTGGGATGGAGAAGGAATTTGAAGGACAAGGAATTCAGGGTTTGCCTTGGACAAGGAGTGTGGTGAAGGTCTCAGCCCATGCTACAGCTGGCTGAAGACAGAAGATCTAGATTCGCAGCATTTCTGTTTTATCTAAAATAAGATGAAGTGATTTCAGACGATTTGTGGCTCTCTGGACTTCTGTTTTGATCATCTTGTATCAGGCTAGAGGAGTTTGAGGGGGCTGTCATAGACCAGGCGGCTCTGGTTGAGCCTTATGGTCCAGACTTTTGTGCTGAGCACCATATGCAAACATGTGATAGATATGTGTTTCTCCTATAAGCATCCAAGCAAATTCTTTCCTGCTTTCTACCACTTCTGGAATAGACCTATTTTGTGTGCTAATATTTTAGAAATCTTTCCACATAGCCTCCTGGCATTTTTCTTTCCTTTGATGTAAATTATAACTAAAACCCTAGTCCAAGGCATCAACCATAGAAATAGATAAACTTTCTTATCAGGTTGTCTGTTCTGTACATGCTAATGAATAGAGCCGGTCAGAACCTTCCAGTGAAAAATGCTTTATCCCATAAGTGTCCCCCTCTGCACCCCGCTGCATGACTCATTAGAAGGAAGGGTATAAAAAGTCTGTTTCAGCATGGTTGTAGGCAACCACCACCTGCTTGCACAGACTGCATGTTTGCTCTGTGTCAGGTGAAGCGATGCTCCTCACACACTGTCATGCCACTGTCAGGCTTTTCCCACATGAGAAGGCACAGCCACCACTGTCTGGATAGGTCTTAACCATGTAGATGAGTGCATGAAGAAACCAGAACATTAGAAGGAGATCTGATTTGGGGAATTTCCTTCTCTCTCTGCAGCTCATAAATCGGAGTAAACATCTGGTGTGCTTCTACTGGCATGCCCAGTAGCCAACTGTATAAGATACTTGGGAAACACCACATTTATCAGACTGGATTTTGGCCCTTATAGCCACGGATCTTATTCACGCAGAGCGTTAATGTAGACACTTACGAGACACAGCAAATAAATAATAAAAGGGCTTTTCATCTCCCCTGCATTTTTAGGAAGTAATAGTGGCTGAAGTCTGTGAGAGTATGGTAAATATCAAACACTTATTTTTCCAGCAGAATGACAAATGTGTCTGGTTAAAAAAGGGTAACTGGCTAATGTGAAGTACAATAATGTCTCGGTGGTCTCCCATTTCTTTTTAAAGAGAAGTACAAACCATAATGCATGCAAGCTAATGTATAGTGGGAAAGTAACTCCTCAAAATATGAGCTGGCTCCTAACTAGTATCTGATAGAAATATTTAGGCAACTAGAAAGCAAATGTAAAATCTCGATTCAGTTGTTTTGGTAAGCACATCAATCATTTTCTATTGCTCCAAATTTTAAAGAGTTTGAGATTTTTCACTACTTTCAGGATGCTGTGCTGATTGCAGAACTATACCCTGTATGTACTAATCACAGTGTCACAGAACACCACATTGGAAGGGACCTCGGAGATCATCTGGTCCAACCTTTCTTGGCAAAAGCACAGTCTAGATAATACAGTAATTTGAAAATAAGTACTAAAGCTAAAAATGCTGTCACCTCCATCCCAGTGCTGGGGATGTTTGCTGGCTGCGGAGGGCGGTTTCTAGGTCTCCAGATGTGCATATTGCATGTTCCAGAAGGATGATTGAAACGTTGCAGCAGAAAGAAGCTGGAATTCCCACATATAGAAAAGCAATGCTGTCTGCTGTCACAGAGGACTGTAAATGTAGTGTCCTGTATAAACCAGCTAAGGATTCCTATAGTGTCCCTTCTGATCTGCAGACTACACATGCACTTCTGTCTCTTCCCCTCAAACTAACGTTTTTATGTGGCTATCACAGAACAAAGGGTCTGAATTTTGCTGCTATTTCAGCTACAAATAGGCTTTCCTTTTGCATTTTTTTTTTTCCTCGTGGCAAGGACAGGGAGCTGGGTTTGCCCTAGTTCTGTGTATCATTTCTTGGATAGAGATACGGGCACAGGGGCTACACAGGTGGCCTGCACATATTCTGAAACCATTTGCCTGGGACTTCCTGAGATCTGCGTCTGTAGAGATTTGCATATCCAAGGCACGTGGCCAAATGCCTCTTTCTTCACCTGGAAATGAATTTTCAGGCAGAAAAACAGCTCCTGCCTGGGGAAGCTGGGATGTGCAGCAATTCCAGATGAAGATTAAATTGTATGCTTTCAGAAAAAAACCTAATCCTTACTAGCTTTAGCGCTGCTTAAATCCCCACTGCATATGGATCTGTCCATGTACTTTTTGGAGGTAGAGGTGTGCGTACATGCATGAAACCTGACACCTCACACCCATTCTGCACTTTGTTTGCTAGGATGTTTCCCATAGTCCATACGCAGAAGGTTTTCCAAGGAAGAACATGTGTATACTCGTCCATTCAGTCAATGTTCCTGTGTGAGTCTGGGGTCTTGCATACCACTTTTATGCATATGCTTGAAAAATACTAACATTGAGATGGGAGAGAGGTACTGGTGGTTACAGTGTAGTAGAGTGAACCAGGCAACCCCAAGGACCCTACCATCCCAACTTGCTTTCTCTGCCTCTCTGTTCCCATGTATCCAATACCAGTAACAAATATAGAACAGGCAACTCTGGCTCTCTGGAGGTTTCTAGGGGCTCCATGTGGCTGAGAGTAACAGTTCTGAGATCCTTCTGCAGACAACACTGTACAAAAGCCAGGGGTTGAATGGTATCTGACAGTCTGGCAATGTCAAAGGCAATCAGAGCTCATAGAGTTCTGACGTATAAATATTGGGGACAAAAATATTCTATATGCTTTCTGTGCAGTCACTCACTCTGTGCTAATACACAGAGACAAGAAAAAGGGGAGGGTTTTCTCCTTCTGATAAAAATGCTTTCAGATACTGAAAAAGATGAAAACTGTGCAATTGCCTGAGTAATATTGTGTGTCAGGATCCATATCCTCTTGCTTGCAAGTGGGAGATTTTTCCTATTTCAGTGCAATGCCTGAAGTCTTTACAAGAACTCTACATTTGCTTTCTATCACCTGAACCTAGCCCATTTTTTGCTGATGTGGTTTAAAAATATTTACAAGTTACTTTAAATGCAAAAGAGCCTATTGATTTTTAAAGTCTTATATTGTCATTTTTCTGTTTTATTAAAAAACAAAACCAGCATCAGCTTAACATATTTCACAACTTGCATCCTGGGCTTGAAAGCTCTGCAGATACAAATAAGATCACAAAGGAAGAAAAAAAAAAAAGTACTGAAATGCAAAGGATCAGTATTACCAGATGAGTAGAAAATTAGCATGGTAACTATTTTATTGTTAAAAGTACCTTGCCCAGTGTATTTCTTGCTCTCTGACTGAAGATGAAATAAAGTTCTCTCATCTTGTTTGTGTTGCTGATTTGTTGGCTATTCATCGATTTACGGATCATAATGCACAATTTTTTTCCCATCTACAGAAAGAATCTTCTGCATCTGTCATGCTATCTATGAGTAACTGATCTTCTATGATCTGTAAAACAGGTTTGTACCAATATTCGTTAGTCATTAACATTTCTAAGGACTTTCTTGAAAGATACTCATTCATTCTGCTAGGAATCAATGAATTACAACTGAGCACTAATACTATACCATCAAATTTTCTGTACAACATGCAGGACTAGATTTAGATGCAGGTAGGTTTCTATTGACTACATAAACATCTTTTACACCTTCCAACCCAAACCATTCTATGATTCTATGATCTATCGTATGACTTAACTGTACTTCCTGGAAAAATCAAAATCCCTTAGGGGAAAAAAAAAATGAGCTATTCATGGTCCTGTTTACTCTTGTGCTGCTGAGAGCAATAATGTCACTGGAAGCATTTCCATCATCTGTTAGGAGCTTGAACAGTTCTAGATGGACCTCCTCTGTTCAAGAAGGCCTAGGATCAAAGAAGTACCTGGCAGCATAACCTGTCCAGGTAACAAAGTTTTAACACAGTAGGGCTATAGGTTGTGACTGCAGCTTCACTACTTACTTTATCCAATCATTGGTATACACAAGAGGTAGCAACAAATGTGGCCCTAAGTTGTTTCTGATTTTCTTGTGATTTGGGTAGTTCCTGTGCTTGGCTAGAGACTAAGCTCTTCAGGTGATCTGAATTTTGCTTGAGCCCTGACCTTAGCAGCTGTAGGTAGGAAACACACAGAGTAGAGCATCATCCTTACCTTCATGTACTTAATATGCTGGGGAACAGAGGTAGTTGCAGCTATTTATTTCCTGAGAAATCTTGTTACGCAGGAAATCTCCTGAGGTTGAGGTCTGCAGTCTTTAAGCCTCTTTATACTACAAGAGCAACAGAAAAGGCCTTAGGGCACCAGAGACAATTTGATCCACTCTGTCTGGAGGAGTTGCTGTACAGCATCTTAGTAGCCCTAGTTACTTTGCCAAAGTCTACTAATGCTCTTTTATCAATGATGCTATCGAGAGCTCAATTAAGTATTGCACTGATCTGTTTCAGTTTATCTTCAAATGATGTTAAATCTGTGGAAAAAGATGCTGACACTTACTGTGGTGTAATTTGTAACTCAAATTTTGATGATTTTTATGACCTGACAAGACTATGTTTTTTCATTTAGCTGAAGAAGACACCTATGGGTAGGAGTGCAGGATGTTCATCCTAAATGACTTCTCTGTAATAGGTTTCCTAATCGTGAGTGTAGAAATACAGCTTTCTTGTAGATGCTTACAAGGTGCAGTAAACCAGCAAACTGAAATTAATTTCAGGTTCCAGCCTCTGCATTCATATGACTTCAGTTCCACATGTCTCTTTAAAACTCCCCTAATAACAGCTGAATTTTTCGCTAAATGAGCGAGTAAGAAGTGTTATTAGCAAGTGCCTTTTTGTAACAGTCTTCTATTGGATTTTTTTATCCTGCACAGTGGTCATTCCAGGCCAGTCCAACACTGAATCATTCATTTTTTCTTTGAAATGTTTCAGATCTGGCTGGAGCATTTGCTTTTTTGTGTATTGTTTCAGAAGATCAGTTAGTACTGATTAATTAATAGTGAGACATCACTACAGTGAAACTCCTCAGAGCTCTAAACTCCCATTCCCTAGCATGTGATGACTTGCAGTTAAAGGACCTAATCCTGGCAGGCGCTGAGATCAATACCACCAGCAGGAGGTCATCTTGTATCTTTACAGGGTATTAACTGATTTGATAAAGATTTGGTCTAAAGGTGGTTCAGTTCTTTTTCTGGATTTTTGTCTTTTTCTGGGATACGATAAAGAAGCTTCATACTGTGCTTTGCTGAAGGACTTTGAGGGGGACCATGGCACAAGAGTAGGGAGGGTGAGCTGTTCATGAAGCAGGGAAACAAGGTGCAATGGGGAGATGTGAAGGGACATTAACAGAGAACATGGGCCAGGCAAGGCAGTGGGAAGATGTACCAGCAACCAGGACATCAGCACATACGCAGGGTCAAAACTGCACAGCTTTCAAAGCAAGATGAATTGCTTGAACTTAATGTGGAAGGGAAACAAGAGAGGATCTCTCAGTAAGAGAGGACTGTCAGTGATATTAGAACTGGTTTTTGTTTTGTTCCCCTAGGTGACTTCACTGGTCCCTTTTTCATTATTTCAAGTAATTGGCTATCAAATGATCTCCTCGACTCTGGGGCAGTCTAAATTGTTAGGACAGCTGTGAGGCCTGTGTAATTCACCTCCTCCATTTTAAGGCTTTGGAAATGTTCACATACTTTGAGTTTGTATTTGCTTGTAACTGGCTTTGTTGAAATAGGAGCTCAGCATTCACATCAGTCCATCTGCTCCTCTGTTGTAGCCATCTATCCACCAGGTCTTTCCTTGGTGCTTCCTGGATGGCATCCACACAACTTACCCCTCTACACAAGATGTGTATTGATTTTAAATATTTTGTAAGTAAATAGTCACCCTTCAGAGGCTGTCTGGCTGGTGTAATGTTGATGGAGCAGCCCACAAGAACAAGGGACATACTTTCTGTCTTATTCCTCTGGTCCTCTCATGTCTTTTCCCTCTTGAACTAACAGCATCCTGGCTCAGCATCTTCCAGTGCCTGTAATGGCACATCCAGAGAAAAACCAATGGCTTATCTAGCTCTGGACAGATTATCAAAAGGAATATTAAGCAGCAGCAGCTTGCTTTCTTTCCAGAAGATTGCAGAATCTTCTACAGAAAGTGTTACCAGGTAATGCTTTCTTCTCACAGTTGCCCCAGGAATCAGTGCATCAATGGCCAGGGATGTGCAAATCCTGTGGGTCACATTTTCATTCTTAACCCTTGCAGAATGTCAAGTGAGTAGACTATACCATTAATCAGCCAGTTGCATAGTGTCCTTTCTTATGATGCAGCTTTTTGCTAGAGCCTGCTCTTGGCAATTTCTTCCAGAGTTTGAGGTCCTTTCTTGGGGTTGTCGAGCTTCTCTATGGTTATCTTCCCAAAAGAGCTCTTTCTCTTTTCCCATTCTTTTTAACTAAATAATACATCTCAGAAAAGTAAAATTGCAGTAATATGTACAGGTGCAGGCAGTGGGAGGGAAAGAATTGAACTCATTGTCTCAGATGAATTTTACATGGCTCCTTTATGCATGGGTGTCATAAGTCCAGGTTTCTCATCCCTTTTTAACCAAGGTAATGCTGTATTCTGCTCCCAGCATTCAGGGACTCTTGTTGAGATGACACAGAGTATTGTCTCAGTAAATCTGAAGTAATCCTGTTAAAGAAAATGAGTTAAATAATGTAAGGGAATAAGATAGGTAAAGGCAGAAGATGGTCTAAATATTTTCATGCATTGTCTTTTGTGTTAATAAGACTGAGGGATACTAGTGCCTGTGAGATTAAAATGGCATATGGGTTACCTTTGCCGTTTCTTTTTTTTTGTTTCCAGAATTTTTCCCACTTTTCTTCTGATAATGAGGGTACCAACAAAATGACCTGGAGTACCCACCAGCTACAGAAACCATTTTGATGCATTTCATCATGCAGAGAATTAGGATGCTATAGTTAAAGTCTCCCCACTGCCATGCATTTGCTAGGTTATATTATCATTCATACAGTGTGTCTTTGGGTATTTTATATAAAGTAACTAATTGGTAATAAACCAATATTGGAATATAGAAATTGTCACAGAGTTCATTAGACAGTAAGGCAGAGCAATAAAAAAGAGAGCCTTGTAACCTCCTGTAAAAAATGTACTGTTGGCCTTATTTTTACTGTTATCTTCTGCTTTTCGAGGAGGACAGAATTCTCTAAGGAAAAGCTGTTACTCCCCAATACTTGCCAGCAAAACTCAGGAGAAGTGACAGATTTCCCTCAGCAGATTCAAGTGTACATCCAAGAACATAAAAAAAAGTTAAGAGATGCTGGACAGAGGCCATGTAGTACCTTGTAGGTTAAAAGAGCAATTTGAAAATCAATACTTTTGTTTAACTGGCAACCAAGGTAGTAGTTTGAGACTGGGTGAAATATGTGAAGAGCAAAACCCTTTTCACAGGGAGGGTTTTCAGGTTATCACTGCTTGAGTGCTATGCAAGGTTGTGTTGGACATGCACTACGCTTGGGAATTGCAAATAAACTCAACTTGATGTGACAAAATTATGCATAATTATTTTGAAACCTGAGGGAGTTTGAAATGGCCCCAACTTGGTGATGTCCCGTCAGTGATAGGCAGCTGCAGAATTTATAATGGCTCATTGTTCTAGAAGATGAGAAGGAAACTGAAAATAACCTTTTCTGCTGCAGTGCTCATCTATTTGCACTTCTAATTGAGAGACCTTGAATGGGGTGGAACAATGGGAAGCCCTTTGAAGCAGTGGACAAGCATTAGCTCTGGCCCGTGTGCACCAAGGTTTTGCTCTTCCTTGGGTTGTATGTACCAGCCTCCTGTCTGGTAGAATCACAATGAGAACCTGTGCAAGTGTGGGAGTTACATGGAGGAAAGGGGAAGCCTCTCAAGAAGTTTGCAAGTCTTCATTGTCCTGTTATTGTTTTTGTTAATAAAATTATTAGGAGGAATTGCAAATCCATCGGGGCACAGTTGTCTACAACTGCCATCAAACAGATAGTTGGCAGTCAGCTCTAAAATAGTGTAATCAACTGAGGAGGACTGTTTAGCACCTTAGTTCCTTGGTCCTTAGGAAGATCTCTTTCGTCTTCCCAGTAGTGCTCTGGATTTCTACCAGCCAGAAAAAGAAAAGAAATCCAGTTACACTTTAATAATGATATACAACACCCAAAAAATAGGTATTGATCTCCTTAGCATACACCAAATTCAAAGTGATCAGTCAAAACACTGAAGGTAAATCAGCCAGCGTCGTTGCAATGTATTGGCTTTAGACAGAACTAGATATTTTGCAGTCTTACAATGGGAGACTTTTATTCTGTAAGGCAACAAGTAGAAAGATCTTAAAGTGAGAAAGCAAAAAATGTGACACTTGAGGTCAGGAAGCAGCAAAAATAAAATTAATTCAAACCCAAATTTCTTGGGTTTAAGGAGGAAACCCCCTTAATTATTATCTGATACTAAACATAAAGCAAAAGGTTGCAGATCATCTTCCTCTTCAGCCAACGCAACTTCTGCTGCCTGGTGTGTATCGTGAGCCTGGTTATTGACTGGTGTGAACTGAGTTATTTCAGATAATACAACCAAGATTTTCACAACTGGGACTCTGATCTATTTGGCTGCTGAAGTTCAGGTTCTACTGCCTTTTCCCCTTGTGCCCGGGTGCTATGTTTGCCTTTGCATGTAGTTCCATTGCATGACTGGAAATCATTTCAGTGTCAAGGGAGTTGGACAGTTAATGTTAGCAGGCAGGGAAAGAGAAATGCATTTGTTTCTTGTTTGAAATGACAAAATCATCAAGGAAGGGATGGAGGAAGGAGAGAAGCTGGGTGGGTAGGTAGTTCATTCTGGAAACTGTGGAAATGTTCTCCTTTAAGGAAGATCAGAGAAATACTAGCAAGTGTTTTACAAGCTGTTGCAGTTGTGATACTGGGTAGCCTAAGACAAAAAATTCAGTGTTCTGAAAACTGGCTCCCCAGGCCCCCTAAGTCAGGACTCCTCAAACCACTCAGTGCTTTTCAAAGCCTGACTCTTTCTATTTAGGTGGCATTTAAAGAAGTGAAATAGAGGAACATTAAAAAAGCATGGTAACAGGCAGAAAAACAGAAGACTCAAAAAAAAAAAAAAGGCTGAACAAAAATATCTGAATGTATCTGCTTGACATACTAAAACAGTTCTGTTTTCTTGAAAATGTTTATTGGAAAATGCATTACAAAACCTTGTAACAGCTGGAATATGGTGATCTAATTGCTGTTTCAGTAGTGCTGTGAACATGCAAACATATTTCCTATGCAAAATGTCAAAAAGGCAGCAATCAAAGTGAGGCTTTAAGCTTCAAAACAAAGACACAATGAGCTGATTTGTAAACATTTATTTCTAAGGTTACATTTTAAACCAAAATAGAACAGCATAGGTTTGGAGACAGTGCAACAAATCTTTTTACAAAACACAAGGTCTGGAGAGAAAAGAGGTTTACTAGCTAAAAAAATACTTCAGCTTCATCAAGATTTCCTTCCCAGTGGTGCTGCAGCTCCCTGAAACCATGTATTTTTCCCCACTCAAGCAAGGAGCAGTTCTTTGAGTAAGGGAGTGGGACTTTTGTCACTAGGACACAGAGACCCAGAGATCCTTCCTGTGCAGAACAGGAGTGGCTGCTTGCCTTCATTTGCACTACTACACCCTTTCTGTAGGTGTCGTTGGTTTGCCATGGGGCTCAGGTCAGTGGTGATGTTGTCTTTTACTACAGGTGTCGAGTGAGGGAGGTTTGGAGTCTCTGCTGAGGAAGGTCACAGGATTTGGGGTGACCTGGCAGTCCTGTACCATTCCTGGGATGAATTGTTCAGGGGCTGGTTTTTGCTCACTTTGGTTGTCTTCTTGTAGGACAGGTGTAACTTCAAGGTACGGTGTGAGTTTGTTGTGGTTGTAGCAACCAAGTGCAGGGAGTGCCTGCTGTGCAACACAGATGCTGAAGTCCAAGGACACACTGTGACCTGGGAAGCCAAAAGAGCACTGTTGATTTTCCTGTGACTTGCACTGGTGTGGTTAGTGTAACACCATGGGCACTGCTTGATTTATACAAAATCAGAACCAGTTAAAATGAACGCACCCCCTCTGCGCATGGCTATGCCAGCAGCATACAATGAAAATCCTCTTAAATATATACTTGATAAAGAAGTAAATCAGTTTGAGGAGTAAATTTACTTTTCACCAAGGCCATCCATTTGTAAGATTCTTACTGTATTGTGCTTGCAAATAACATTTATTTCTGTAGTGTAAATATGCAAGAGCTCATTTTAATAAAAAGTAAGTCCTAAAATAAGATAAACCCCATGACTAGACTTGCATTGAAGATTTAAAGTGCATTCATCTGCTGTTTTTCTATATAAATATTCATTGGTTTAATGCTCTCAGGTGTTGGAACTTTTAATCTGCATTCAGATGGAGGTACTTTAATCAGAGAGTTCATAAAAGTCTCTAACTTTTTTCATTAAAAAAATAGAGTAGTTGATATAGCAGAGGGTTGCAAAAGCTGAAAACCCCCCTAAACTGCAGCTCTATGAGGGAAAAAAAGTAAATACCAAATGGCATTTTGTGCCATAATATCAATATTCTATTAAAAATAAATCTCTCACTGTTAGACCGGAGTCTCAAACAACCTGTCACTTTACTGCAGTCTTCAGAGATGACTGATAATGGGTAAAAAATCCCATAGCATCTGTTTACCATGTACTCACACAAACTGTTAGGAATGTTTTTAAATGTCAGCAGTAATGTATGCATGTATTAGCTATCACAGAGCAACAGCTCAACAAAGACAGCATCACTGCCACACTGGGGGCTCGCGCTCTAAATTAGAGAGGTCAAGTGGCGGGGATAGAAGCCGAGTGCGTTTGAAACCATATTGTTTGCCTTCTGAAAACTGCAAGAAATTGTGCAGTCAGCTGCCGTAACAGTGCCGACGTACAGAGTTTGTACACTTTGAAAATAGCTAAGTGGGATTATGGTAAATCTTTCAATTGCAAGAAGGTTAATCGTGAAAGGCACCGAATTTAAGGTCAGTAGGATGCGTGGGGGGTAATGTGGTTTAGGCTGTCTTTTGCATTAGCAAGGTATCGCATTCCATTTGGGAACCTGAGCATTCACCAAGTGTGGAGTGTCATATAGGTGTAGTTGCTGACTAAACAGCGTCTGTGTGACAGCGTTATTAGCAGCTCTGTATTACCTGACAATCCTGTACTGCTTAACTACAGAGACTTGCTACAGGGTATATTGTCCTGGCAAAGTCATAATGCTGCAAGCCACTTTTCAAGCTGAAATTCATAAATGGGGGTTTTCTTCCCCCCTGTTATTCCATAATTGAAAAATCTCATTTCTTTTTAGTGTGTGCAGGTTTTTTTTTGTTTGCCACCAGGCGCGTCTGTTGTTGAATGTTGGTTCTGCAGTCAAAATGTGCATCAAGTAAATACATCTTTTTGCCATAAGCTCGTGTCCTCCTGAAATGCAGAAAGTCTGGGCCTGTCTGGAAAGTTGCGTGGGGTGCTGGATATTAGGCAAAGTGACAGTCAAAGCAGATTGCAGAAATAAATTAATTCATTCTGCTGCCTTTTTTAGTCCCTCCTTGACAAGTAGCTGGTTCAGCAGACACTGGTGTTGACACAGATGGACTGCCGAAGTCAGTGAGGATCCTTGCAGACTGTGGTGGGCCTGATTGCATGGCCAGGCTCCCCTCCACATGGCATGTGAAACCCATTAGAGTGTGTAGTGTGGATACAATGATCAACGTGCCTAAGGTTAACACAAGGGGAACGGGGCAGAGCAATGGGCTATTTGAATACAGAGTGGACTTGCTCTGTCCTGTAGTGAGCATTTTGGAGCTGCCCATAAACATATGCCCTATATGGTTTATGGCCTTTTGTGAGTGAAGGGAACTCTACTGAGCATTTGTTAGAGTCTCCTGTCCTGACATTTCCTTTATGTAGGTATGGTCCATGATGGCTGATTGGCAGTTTCCGTAGAGTCGTAGTGGCCTTCAAATCTGTCAGTTAAAAAAAAGAAAAGCCAAAAAAGAGCAGAGATAGATCAAGGACATAGTGTTCTTGATGAAACAGACTGAAATCCCTGAACAACAAAGAGAGGTTTTTTTCCTTCTTTAATTATCTAGATCATTTGGCCAGCTGTGAGCCATGAACCCAGCTGGTCAGCCGTGGGTGTGAAAGGGACATCCGCCGGGTTGCTTTGCTAGTGTAACTCTTTAGTCCACATTGAAAACTAAACGTAAATTTTTCCTTCATTGCAAAAATGATCCCTTAGGCCCAAAGGCAAGGTATCCGGCATGGGCAGGCGGAAGAGTCTGTTTGGAGATAGTCTCACCACATGGATCAGCAAGGTCCCGATTCACCTTAGCCAGGGAAGCAGCTCTGGGGGCTGGCCAGCTTCTTGCTCGGGTGCTTTAGTTGGATCTTTGCAGAGCTGTGATCTGATTCTCTAACTTCCGCAGTGGGTAATTGCAGATGAATTAGAGCCTCAAGAAAGTAATTACGAGAGGCATTGTGGAACACCCTGCTAACCCAGCAGTAAATTAAAGCACAGACTGGGAACAACTGGAGATAGTGAGATTAGAGCTTGCTGCTGGAAATTATTTTCACTTCTGGTAAAGTGTATGTCTGTCTTTTTTCCACTTCTAAGGCTGAATGTTAGCCCTTGGAGTGGTTAGTCTAGAGATGCTTCTGTGAACAGCTGGGAAGAGATGCTCCATGTTTGGAAAAAGGTTCTGAAAGTAGATAGGAGGGAATACATTCATTCTAGAGCTGGAGAAAAGTCCTGTAAAGCAGATGGGAGAGACCCAAAGTTGAACACACAGTGAAAGACTTGGTTTGAAAAACTCTGCATTATTTTATATGTATGTATAAAACTATTTCATAATACAGATACTTAGGAGAAAAGACTTAGAATGTTGCAAGGCAGAAGACTATGATTTCAGAAAACCTGCTTTAAATTCCTCACTTGTGCAGAAGCAAACCTTGAAGAACTGTGGAACTCTTCATAGCGGGAGTAAACAGCAATTTCAGAGGGCAGATTTCTGCAACTTTGCTCAGGTAGCTGGTTCAGAAAGTATCCACAGGCTTTTTCTTTTTTTACTGTTAAATGTTTAATTCACAACCAGCTCAAAGGTACTCTTTTTAGGCATCAAAGAAGATACTACTGCAAAATTACAGTTATTTCCCCAAATTATGCATAATTTTTTAATATTGTGCAAGATATATTCTAAGACGCAGAGCGATATCTTTTGACCTTTTAGAAAACAATAAATTTTGTATGCCTTTATTAATACCATAATAAAATACAGAACATTCTCTATTTTTATATGAATTTTAACTCAGCCCACACTTGGATCTTACAGTGATGCACTGATTTTTGCCAGCAGAGGATTTAATCCAGTTCAGACTCAGCTTTTTTAGGCAATTGTGCCATTTGTGAAACCATTCTTAATTTGAATTCTCAGCTGTAATTTCAGAATAGAGGAGATGTCCGTATTTGGCAGATGAAAAGCCCCTGATAAAACCCAAGTAGGAGCATGGTACATTAGCAAGCAAAGCAGAAAATGGGGCTCCTCCTTGTTTCTTGGGATTAGAATAGCATCCCTGAAACAGCAGAAATCTGTTGGGATATCAGCACAATTTACATGTCCTTTCAGCTTTACTGCAGGCTCTTCATGGCTGGCCAGTCGTTCATTGTGAGCCCCTTGAGTTTGGAAAGTCCCTCAGACCAAATCAGAAATAACTGCTGCTAATATAGATGTTCCTATATTTGGGTTTTCAGTGCAGCTCTCTTCTCAGGGCATGTCTGCACAGCAGTGATAAATTGTAGACAGCCTCCTTTCCCACATCACACTCTTCTTTCTTGCTTGCATTAATGTATTTGCAGCTGAACAGAAGTCTGGAATGTGTAAGTAGTGATAACTCTTTATGTTACTTTAAAACATTTTCCTTGGCCTCTCATCTGGATATTTGAGATGGTCATAACTCTAATTCCAGAAAGAGATGAGAGTAGCCAAATGCTCAGAGGCAGAACATATTTTGTGCTGTTTTCCCTAGCACTTACCTGCTCCATGAGACTCTGCCTGAGAGGCAGCAGGGAAGGGGTGAGGTGTCCCCTGCAAATTGTCCTCCGCTCATTTTTTACTTATATAACCTCAGCACAAGACCATATACGTAATTTATGTGCACACACATGTATGTACCATATGAGTTTATGAAGCGGGAAGAAGCTGTAACATGGTCTGGGATTACAGATACTGTCACTGAGCTGGAATTTGGGACATAATGCTAATCCCCACAGTGAGTGCTCAGTTTTGCCTCCTGATCTTGCATAACCACTCTTGATGTATGTTTGACGTGGCTGTTGTCCCTTAACATTAATTTTCAGGCAATGAAACGAAGGCATAAGCAGCTCAGTTTCTTCACCTAACCCTTGCTTTGTGAAGCTTTTGTGTAGTTCTCCAACGTCCTCCATCCAAGGTCCTTTTCAGGCAGGATTGAATTCAGTGTCTCAACGGCCATATATCCTGCTTTTGCACTGGGATAGGAAGACTAGGGCAGAAGAAGCTAAGTCATGCAAGTGATTGCAAAAGCTTTTCTTCTTATTTTAGCCCAGAGGTAAACAGAATGTGTGCTGAGAATTGGATGTGTTTTGGAAACTGGAAATACATTTTCAGGGCACTTCCGAAAACATTGTTTTGTATGAGTTTCTCACAGTCGATATAAATACTGAGTATTTTATCTGCAGGAAGTATAGCAGCTAGCACTGCATTATCTAACTGCTGTTAACATGCTGAGTGCCTCTGTTTCATGGTTCTTGGTTGCATGTTTTGGTGTAGCCCTATACAGTTTGCCAGTTTACACCTCCCTACCACCATTTTCCGATCAGACATTGTTACCTGCCTCTCCCTTGGGACTCATGTAAGAGTGCATCATAGGCATGATGCATAATTCTGGTTTCAGTTAAGCTGATATAAATCCATGGTACTTTGCCTGACCTCTTGGGAATTTGTCTGGTTTTCATAGTCGGTGGTTGATATAGTTCAAGTTTTGCTTAGAGAAGAGTCTAAGAAGCAGTCTATTTTGGCTTAGACCTCACTTTTTCTCTTATTTTTTTACTTCAAGTGTAGGACATGAACATGGGTTTACTGGGAATGCCATACCCCACTTCCTGGAGGCACATTTCTTCATCTCCAATCTAACAACATTTCTATCTATTGCAGTGTAACATATGGTCCTGAGTGTTACTAAATAACAGTGATTTACAGTTTGTAAGTGTCTAATGTAATCTGCATTATTTAGAAATCGATACTTAATTTGAATTCATTATATTTCTACACCCTTAGATTTATTTATTTATTTCAAGGAAAGGCTGACTCTGGCACAGGTAGATGACGATCAGGTTGCTCCACTAAAAATCCTTGGAAGTCTTCCTCTAATTGTCCCCATACAATAGCCCTATTCTGTAATACTTGTGTTTCCTCATTGTTAGAATAAAACCTTGTGGTTTTGATATTGCTGGTGGTGATTTGTTTGGTGCAATGCTAATGACTCCAATGGATACACTTCTGATTTGCATTGAGATTGCAGAAAAGCAGGACTGGTCCCCAGATGGAGGAAAATTAAAAGTCCAGAGCTTGGTTGTTGCCTGCTTTGCGTAATACACGGTTGCTTGCAGGATGGGTGCAGAACTTAAGATTCAAGTGAGTGGGCAGTCAGATTTTTCTGGTTTTAAAAAGTAAGATGGTGGGTGGGTGCGGAGTAGCTGCTTGAGCTTCATCCCCAGCCTTGCCTGTGGCATCCTTGGAGACTATGGCATTTTCATGTCTGCAAAATGGGGTGAATAATGCAACATGCTTAAATCAAAGTGTTATTGAAAGGATTAATTATTTCTAAGTATACTGAGCATAAATGCAAGTACTAATAACTAGAATTTGTAAAATGTTAGTTTTAGAGCCCTGTGGATGTGTAATTGATAGACTGGCACTGAACAGATGAGAATTTAGAGATCTGGAAGTTCTCCCCTCTTAAGATAATAACTGTTGTCATGAAGGACGAAAGAAGTTTGGTGTCATCAAGTACAAAGGAAAACTTAATGATTCGGTAAAACCAGAAGATGGATTGCTTACTTTCAGAGTAGGAACGTAAAGAATTTGCATAAAGTAATTGCAAGAAGAAAGTTTAAATAATTTTGCCATTCAGGGCACTTCTTTGTTACCGTGGTGCTTAGCACAAGGTCTCTTGGATGTATCCTAGACTGAGGTTGCTGGTCCCTTTTTGTGCAAAAGTGCTCTTGTAATTTGGGTGCCCAGCACCCCATCTTACTAGCTCTGCCTGCTTAATCTATGGACCGATGGTCCTCTTCATGGACCATTGGGCAAAATGAAAGGAAAATAAATTTAGCCAAGTGATTTCTTAGCCAGCACGTTCAAGTGTTACACAATACTAGAAAGACACCAGTCAACCCTGGTCTCAGACCCATGGCTTCCTTTTCTTTCCTTTTGAGAGTGCAGAATTCATGTCTTCTGGCTAGAAGCCTTTTTTGTTGCCTCAGCCTGTTTCTCTTGTACAATTTCTCCATCTTTTTTGCCTTCATTAAGAAAAATCCCAAGCATTACCCTGCCTGCTGCTTTCTGTGTGGAAAACCATTAAGAGGCAATGGAGCTACTTGCTGGAGCACAGCAACAAACAGAATTTGTGATTTTTCTGTTGTTATCTGTAGCAAGCAGAAATGCACTCTTACAAAATGGGGGTTCTACTTCACAGAGCAGGCTCTGACCCAACATCATAAAATACATGTTGTCTACTGGATAACAGGCATTTCCCATTCAGATAAGGGCATGTTTGTGATGTGTCACAAGGACACCTAACAAAAATACTAGAGATGCACTGATTTAAATTTTCTTGAAGATGTGGGTACCAGATGTGGCTGAAAAACTGGAGTGATTCTTGAAAATCCTGCTCTCAATTTGGTGGTTATATGTATGTGTTATACTTACAGGAAACAGGTGCAATGAGAGATGAACGCTTAAATTTTTCATCTTCTCTTATGGTAATGCTGGAAGAGTCTCAAGGAACAGCTAAAGACTACATTGGTACCTTTGCTTTATAGGGCCTTATCTGGAATCACTGGTGGAGAGGAAGAAATTGTATGAGGGGAAAAAAATAAGAAGTATTTAAAAAAGTACTTGATGCTAGGACCTTTTTCCCTTTGTTTCTCCTGTATCTTTATTTGTCAGGATTTCTGTTGTTGCCTTGGATTACTGAACACCTTGAAGGAGACTTTTTTTGTCATACTTCCAAGAAAAATGGAAGCAGAAAATGTAAGGAGCATCACAAGGACATTCTTGTAAGATTTCCCCTGGATCTGTGTGGATTCAAGGGTTGTGTTTGCTCAGGTGGCAGTTGCAGTCTTTGGTGATGGAGCTAAAGCTCACTTCTGAGCTCTGGAGCTGCTCTTCTCTTTGCGGCACTTAGTTTTCTCAATATGGTTGTTTCTCCTGCAACTTCCTAAAGCATTTTGTTTTGAGGATGTAAGTAATTTTAGACCCACACAGCAGGTGGCTGAGTGCAGAAGGAGAATGAACCCGCTGTTAAAATTCTCAAAGCGCAGCACTGCTTGTTCTTTCTTCAGTGAATCCACAGGACTCCTAAATTTACCCAGAGTCTGGCACAAGCAACTTAGTATGTTACCACATTCATCTATACATTAAGCTCAGTGTCACAGATAATGTCTTATTTGTTAGGAGGATATGAGGAGGTATTTCAGTGGTGAGCTGTGGGGTGTGGTGAACTTCTCAGACTCTGAAAACATTTTGTTACAGGTTTTTTTCCTCCAGGAAAGGGGAATGTCTGGTGGCCAAAGGCATAGGGAGGACATGTTCACAAATATGGCTACAGAAATAAATCTACCGTAATATCTCCTGAAGAAAGTGTTATCTAATGATCCTGTTATTAAACTAAAACCAACGTGAACGATTTTATGACAAAGTTACAGCCCTATTAAATTAAAGTATGTACTGTGTGCAACTATTGAAGTTGAAGCAGCATGCAATGAAATCCTTCATAAATGAGTACCTGAGAAAAGCAGACATTGACTGTAGGGGATTACACTCCTGGTAGGTCATCGTTGCTGCTACATGAGATAAATTTTCTAACAAGAGCAGGATAAGGATGACTTTCTTGTTCATCTGGGACATTTTTATCCCAAGTGGCCATTTTCTGTGGTAGCAGCCACTATTCCTAGCATATTAGGAAACAGGACTGGGTGAAAACATACTGTGTTGGCATGACTTCGATTTAATCTGCCATGTGAAAATGTGTATGTTTGTAGGGACAGAGTTTTGTCAGTTACACACCTCATATTTGTTGATGGTTGCTGAAGCAGTATCAACCTCTGAATTGAAAAAGAGATTTTGTCAGATTGTATGTCAGGGGTATGCCTTGGGATGATGCACAAGACAGATCAAACTCCCGTCGCTTCACCTGGGAGGTGCAGGTTTACCAGAATGGCCTGGACAAGGTGCAAACCCCACAGTGCTTGGGCACCAGGTCCCAGTTGTGTGTATTGGTCACGTGCCGAGTGTTCAGCCGGCACTGCTGGAGCAGCATGGCATTAGAGTTGTCTCAGTGTGAAGTTACCAAGGCAGAGGTGTGAGCATAGTTCGAGAATAGTATAGTCTTAAAAGCGTAAAGGGGACCTTTAACTTTTGAGCATTTTGACTGCTGTAAGCATTAGCCCAATGAAAGTTAGCACTTACCCTGTTCTCTGGTTTTCTGTGTGATACATAGTGGCCCTTTGCACTCTGAACCTTGCATATTGGTACAAGATTTTCGGGTCTGTAGAGCCCCAGGCTAACAGAGTCTCTTGCGGGCATTTTATGCTAGTGTAGCCCTTGCATAAGAGAGGCTGTATACGTCAAAGGAAAATCAAACCCTCTGGTTTCTACCATTGACTTCTGGTTACATGCACATATGCCATGTGGAGTCTAATTTCTTCCAGTCTGGTCTGTCTTGTGCCTGGCTGTAGCTGAGCAGCAGCAACCCAGTTCCACAAAGTGAAGGTAGGACTCATTAATCTCTTTTCAGCAGTTAGTGGGTCTTTGAAAGACAGCAGCTATGCAAGAAAAAAAAAACCACAAAAAACCAGCCCAAAGACAATAACTTATGGGGGAAAAAAGGTGATGCATCATAACTAACTTCAGTGAAATATAAGTCAGATTCCAACTGGAGGTGAGTCAAAACAGGCTGACAAAGTGCAGTTACATTGCTAAGCAGGGAAGTTCAGAGGAGTTCCTGTCAGATTTGCAGCCCAATGTATGTCTAGGCATGCTTCTCCAAGATGATACTTTGAGAATGAGATAGTAATGCCAATTGTCTGGATATGAAATGACAATATTTGACATCACTTCTGCTAATATTGCTTGCCAGAAAGGGACATTGGGGAATGATCCCTCTATCTATCTAGAGCTAGAATTGAAATCCTAATATTGATCATCCTTGCTCCCCTTGTCATTTCTGTTAGCTGCCTTTAGAGTTTACTTCTCCCTCATGATTGATTTCATAGGTTGCTCTTTGGTCTTACATGTAAAATTTAGCGTTTTACTGCGACTTTAAGATCGCAAAGTCTCCCTTACTATGCTGGAAGCACCCGCAGGCACCAGGCTATGGAGTCTTGAGGAAATGTGCTTAATATTGCTTGTGTAAATTTGTCTGCTGAAGGTCTATTTCTTTAAGGGGGAAAAAAAGTTAAATTAAGAAAAAGGTGGCTTTATTTTGACCCATGTTTTGCAATTTTCTGTGATTTTTTTAATAGCCTGCCTCATGCCTCTACCTGTAGAATTAAAATGAGATGTTGAGCAAGCATTCATGAGGATCTGGTTTTGTCAGGAGACATTTTCCTTCTTCAGAAAGAGCACAGGGGTCTTGCACACTTACCTTGCAAAGATGTTGATTCTTAACTGTGTAATCTGAGTTTAGTCACTGAAGAAGTTTAGAAAGGAACATAACACAAGCCCCTCAGGGTTTGAGGTCTCCACATTTTGTTGTGGTTTCATAAAGCTTCATGAATTTTGAGGAGACATGCAAAAAGTAAGGTTTTGAGGAGTTTTTTCTGTGCATACCCGTGAAAACAGGCCATACAGATTCGCCACAAAGCCCTTTTTCCTTTTTCTTTTTTACTTTCAGTAAATATTTCACACGAGATTTGTGTTGAGAGTTAATATTCTTTTAGTAGATCAACAGATTTAGCTAGGAAAAAAAGCAGAATAACTCTGGGGTATAAAGAAGAATCAGTGCCCATTAAGTGTGTCTCAGTTTACCTTAGGAAAATTCCCTTACTTTAAGAAAAATGGACAGTTTGTACAAAGGAGGATATAGGTGATAGGTCATTTGTCTACATGGACATAGGAGCATAGAGCTGAACATTGAATCTAATACACTGCTGTTTCTAGAACTGTCTTTATATAATTTCTTTAATGGTGCTGATCAAAATCCATGTTAAAACTATTTACATTTTTCACCCATGTTATTTTAGTTGGAAGTCCATTCAAGAGTGCTGTTCCAAAGTTTACAAGTCTTGTTTCCAGGTTAAATAATACTCAACTATTTCTACTATAGTTATTTTCTGTATATTAACTTTATCTTAGCCATCTTCTCCTGTGCCCACTGAGGTCTGCATCCATCCCAGGAGCCAGCAGCTGGTGCCATGCTTGCGCTTCTAGAGAAGGTCTCAACCAGAGCTATGTATGAACCATCTTGCCCTTCCCTTTGATTGGTTTCTTGCTTCCCTTACAGCTGTTCTCTTAAACCCATCTTCTTCGTCATAACTAAGGGTTTCTCAGGTAGGTAACAAATACTTTGCCAGAGTCCAGAGAGATAAGGTTGCTATGTTGTCTTGAAAACTAATCATACCACAGGAAGTTATTAGTTTGATTTAGTCTGTTCTTGATAAATCCATGTTGATTTTCATGCCATTTGCCATTTGTCTATACTTCTTTTAGCTATTCTGTCATGGAAGAGTTGTTCTAAAGCCTCACATGCTAGTAAGATCAGATGAATAGCCTCATATTTGCATGAATCACTTCCCCCTTTCTGAAGTGTGTAAGTCATTTTATCTGCTAATCTTCAGCCATATAGTTCCACCCTGGCTTAATCATTTGTTCAGATGCCCAACCTATAATTTGGTGTGCCAGTTCTTTCAGAAGTCGGAAGCTGTGATCATCCTGTTCTCCTGACTTAAAGGAATTACAGAAATGGAGGTTTGCTTCCACTTCGGTTTTGATTATTTCCATTTTTATACCCATAACTGCTTTTGTCCTTATCACGATCAGCACCATTATCTTCATTGTAATTTAATTTCTGTGGTAGAGTTTGCTAATTTTTCATCTCCTCCTGTTGTCTCTGCATTATTGCCCAGCCTAGTCCAAGGTGTTTACTGAATTTTACCACTAAAGGTGGAATCCTAAAACAACACTACTAATTAATCCATCTTCATGAAAATCAATAGTAAAACTCTCCATGTGCTCCCAAGGAAATTTTGCACAAGGCTTACATGGCTTTCTGAGGAAAAGATGGTGACAGAGGTGTCAGGCATAACATTTCAATTGATCTTTAAAAATAGAGTTGGCTTCAAATTCACACTGCCCCAAATAATCATTTAATTTTCCTGCAAAAATGCATTTTGTCTTTTTTAAGGCGAAAGAACCATGAGCTGGTATTTTTAGAGGAAAAAATTCCACCCAGACAACGTTGGTGTGCTGGCAGAATGATGGGAGCTGCAGACTGCATAAATACATACTGCTTGTCAACCCAAGAGATTGTTTCACTGCAAACCTCTGCTTAAATAGCTGCATTTTGCAGATGATATTTAACGTATCTACATTCTGAGGCTGGAAATATGCACTTAGGCCATTAGCTCCATAAAACCGGAGAGTCAAATCTTAACATCCCTTCCCTGGGACGGCTTGCGTAACACTTGCAAGACTGGCCCCTCAGTTTGCAAAGGTACACGTTTAAAACTTTCTTTTCATTAGCAAACACAGAATTTACCTGGCAATAAAAGGTATCTTTGTATCATGTATAGTCACAGTAATGTTTATTTAAATATTATCTGATTTCCTCCACGCTTTTATTATTTACCAATAGAAAAAATGGCACCATTACTTTTCTTCTGAATTTTTAAAAATTACAGTAGTGCAATTAAATTACTGAATTTATTTATATTTAATTGTACTTTGCGTTTTAATGTGCTATTGGAGGACATTTCTTTCTGTGACTGTTAGTTTTCCATGCAACATAAGAAAATCTAAAGCTATATTAAGGAAATATATTACATGAGCAAGACAAAGTCTCATTAGTGTTATTTATGGCATGCTGAAACCTCATTAGGAGAAGGTATGCTGGATTCAAAAATGCGTTGCTGAGAATGGCTTTTTTGGGGGGAGTTAGGAGAGAAATTGCTTTTATTATGTTTCTTTATCGCATACAGAGTGGTTAGTGGACATGTTGGTTTTCCTAAAGCATAAAATAAATTAAGATAGAAGAAAAAGAGTAATTAATCTAAGTAGTAAGTATAACCTCATTGCAGAATGGGAATAGCTCACACATGGTCACAAGGAGTTTCTGTTTACTGTTCACCTTAGTTTCAACTAACCATTAATTTTTAACTTCTTTCACTAGAGGTAAAAACTGATATTTTTCAGCATAGTAGTTTGCATCTTAAGCAGTAATAATGTGCTTTTAGTGCACTTTAGACCAGGGATGAGTGAAACTCGAGGTGCAGAGTCACAAATAGCCCAATTTAGGTAGTAGCATTTGCTCTAATGAGAGCTATATATCCAGTCCTGCGTAAATATTGTTTGGTAGGCATACAAGCAAACCGTTATTTGCAAGTAAATGGGAACAAAAGGAGAGTCCCTGAATTGTCAGCCTCGGGCAGGAGGTCATTCTGTGTGGGTAGTATCCTTCCCCAGGCTGGTGCTGCTGCCGTTACGTCCCAAAATGAAATCTCTGTGCTCCTGCAGCTCTCCATCCCCACTGCCGCCGGCACAGACCAGATGCGAGCAGTTAGTTCCCCTCCTCTTATGCTCCCTCCTGCTGCTGGTCACTGTCACCGCTGCTGCACAGCTGACAAACTTCCTTACACTGGTGCTTCACCCGGCTGCCTCCTGACAGGAGCATTACCTGCTAGCCATGCACATTGTTTTGACTTCTTACGCCAAATCCACTTAGTGCTAGCGCTGCACACAGCTGCTCTGATGGCCCTGGGTATTCAGTCTCCCCGCGCTGTGCCTGTTGCTAAGACTCGAGTACCTGCAGGGCTCTTTGGTAATAAAACATCTATTCTTCTACTAATAGTTCTTCTTACAGCCACTCAGTGTGTGGCTGCTGTGGTGGCATCCGTAACATTTATGAATGTGGTTTATGTGGTTTGTGATAGAAGTTGGGAACACATGCTAGCTTACCACCAAGGCTGGATCAGCTTAGTGAACCCACAAATGCTGCACACCTACTCTCCTTGTAGGTTTTATCCCCAGGTATGCCACCTTAGGGTTCCCCAGAGCCCCTTAAACGTTGATGGGATAACTTTATGGCAGAGTTACATCATTACTATAAGCATAGTTATCTATCAGTTGACAGCTCACTAATGTCAGTGTTTTTCTGTGATCCAAATCCTTACTTTGAAAGGATTTACGAAGAAGTAGGAGTTGAACTAGGTGCTGTTCCTTTTCTCCTTCGTTTCTCCACCTAGTCATTGTAGCTGTGTCTTTTGTCTTCTCCTTATGGTTGCAGTGGACATAGTATCTCATTACTGCAGTACCTACAGACTACATCTGAAATGATGACCCTATTGAATTATTCCCTGTAATAGTAGGAAGTCATAAATAGTCTTCGCTTAAAAGTGATCTATTTATATAGACAAAACAGATTGGGAGGGGGTAGAAGGAAAGCATGCAGGCAAAACAAATAAAGTGATGATTTTTAGAAAGCAGATGAAAACTACCTGATTTTTTCTGTTAGTTTTCTTCTTCTAAAAAGTTTCTGGGGAGAAGATGAGGGAGGGAGGGTATCTCGCTGTGAGGGTAAAGAGATGATGAGGCTGGAAGGGACTTGGGAAGAAGTAAAAGAAACCGTGAAGAAAATGGACTCTGGGGAATGGAATGGTTCAGCAGTTTAGTGGTCAGTAGCAGAGGGTGCTTGCTGTAAGGCCATAGAAAGTGGCTGATTACATCTGATACTGTCATTGTGCCAAGGGCCCAGCTACAGCTGATGTTCCCTTCCTGGAGCAGCATCAGAAAGTACTGCCCATCAGAATGAGGCCACCTTGCTCAGGTGGCACATGTGTGTGATCACACACACGTGCTCAGCAGGCACATGTGTGTGATCTCAGCACACTCCAAGTCCTTGCTATAAGTCTGCTTCCTTTGGAGGAAAAAGTACAAAAAAGAGGACAAAAGGAACAGGCCTAAAAGGTAAGGACAAGTTGAATTCATTCAGGAAAACCAGAACAGGGTATTTCAAATAAAGAAAGGAGAGGAGTAGATAAAAGCAATGAACTGATGAGCATCCCTTGGCTTTTTTCAAGAATGTCTTTCTGTTCAGATGCACATAGTTGGAGAACAAGCAAGATGATGTTGTACTTATACTTTAGGGAGATTAAAGCTGTGGATCTGAGGGTTGCTGGAATGTGTGGTATAAACAGTCCTAGTCTTTCTTCTTCCATCTGTAATGCAACTACCTTGTATTGTGTTAAGAGGAAGCTATGATGAAGTCTCATCCTCCCTTCTCCATCCTTACCCTGTACACTCTCTCCATATGGTAGTGGTGATGACAAATACTTCTATCCGTTGCCAGCCTACTCTGTGCTCTAGCTTACCATGTAGATTGACTAGTGCTGCCTCTTCTGTGACTAGACAAAATGAAGAAATCTTGCAAAAGACACTACTACCCCATATTCAGGAAGTGCTTATGTTCACGCTGTTTTTCTTATGGATTCCCAGCACTCCTGCAGCCACACAGGGTGTTGAGCACGTCCAGAAGGTGCACAAGCTAGTTAGAAAGAGTTGGCAATATTCCTGTATAACAAATCCAGGCACAGCCCTGAAAGTGGTAGCAGCATGAAGGCTATCTGTAAGCACCTCTGTAGACCAGAGCTCTGTGTTAGCCAGGGTATCTGAGCCATCCCTGACCCCTGAGCTGAAACACACTTTGTGTTAGTAGCATCCACTTGCAAGGTGAAAGAGGGAACCTGATGGCTGTGGAAGGGAACAGGGTGGCAGAACTTCAGCATTGCCTCTAGCTGTAAGTAAGTTGCAGGTCTGATTTAAGTAAATTAGGAAATCAAATCAATCTAACTCAAGTCCATGTGGTTCTTATGGGTTGCCGTCAGAATTTTTACTCTCTGCCATTTGGCGTGATACTGGTAACTTTCTTGACATGGGGAATGTTAGTCCATCCTTCTACCATTATGATCGTCATTTTAAAACATGCCTTTAATAGTAGTTCTTAATAGCACTACAATGTGAGTGTAGTGCATGCTAAAGATAGAAGACTCCAGACACTTTATGGTGAGCATAAGGAAAGCTTTGTGTGATTAAGATGAATACTTCCGTTACGACCACTTGTTTTTGCATGTATTGCTGTGAAAGGGGTAAGCAAAGAAACATGCCGGCCAGTCAAAGTGCTCTCACTGCTGGCTGAATTTCCCTTTGGGAGGAAAATGGACAAGCCTGGATTCCTTTTGCATTCATTTTTGGCATTTGCATTCTGAAATAAAGTAAAAAAGGAGTAATTTTCAAGTGTGGCCAAATTCCTGGCAGACCATGACACTTCCACAATAATCATCACATTGAGGGCTGGTGTCACATGGAGATTTACTGGCAGTACTTGCATAGAGGCCTACTTTGGAAAGAAAAGCAGGCCTATTTAATTCCAGTTCCACTCTAAAGAGGACATGAGAGGAAAATTGCAATGAATTTGATTTTTGCTTTCCTTGCTTTTCACAAAATGAGGGTGTCCTGCAGCAGAACACAGAGGCTGCAAAAACTTGCACCTGTCCCTAGGAAACCTGCCTCAAGATTTGATGCAATACATCACTTGAAAGATTTATACCATTTTCCCTGTGCCTGTGCTGTACATTGTTAGTGTTACTAATCTTCTATTATCAGGAATAGAGCAGGCTATTTGTTGCTCAAGTGTCCGTGGTGATATGTGAGAAATTAATCTGAAGATGCTTGGAAGTTCTCCACCACGTCGGCATTGATCGGGTGGAGAAACTGCAGATTATCAGTTTGCAGTAATGCCTGCTTTTTATCATAATGCGTAAATAAAAGGAGCATAGTAAATGAGAGAGAGGAGTAAAATGTGCAGAAGGCAAGGCTCTACCTTGTACGCAGCACAGCAGTTGTTGCCCTTTTATAAATGGAAAATGAAAAATAGCCATTGGTGATCTTACTGAGCTCTTCAGGTTCATTTGTTAAACAGAAAGTGGTTGTTTTGGAGCCAAACACCTTTTTTTCTCTACTGTAATTTTTATTTCGAAGAATAATTTTCAAAGTCTTTAAGAGCAGCCTAGGTTTAGGCAAGGATTTGGGGAAAAGAAGAGGGGAGTAAAATGCTATGATTCCCAAGAAGCTCCGTGCTCTCCAGATGATATGTAGGTGGAAATGGCAAAACTGCCCCAGAGAACGAAGCAGGATGGGTTGATCTGATCAAAATAAAGCTTGAATACTTGGCTAGTGATTCTAAATTGATATTTCAAAGACCATTTCTTGTAAGACTCCTAGCTGTTTTCGCTAGGATCCCATGGCAGTTGCAGGGTGGTTGAGGAGGGGTTGTCCTCCTTCATAATGGTTGGGTTTACTCGATGCCCTTTGAGCATCAGAGCCAACACAAACATGACCAGCGGGCACACCAACCTGTGCTGCTGTTCACCACAGACAATAGTTATTTAGTTGTTAAAACCAGACAGCATGCTCAGTAGCTCTGCCGGGATGAGCAGTGACTTTAGGAGAAGGATTTAGAGGTTTGGGTTTTTTCTGTAATGAATGGTTTACCATAGCATTTTCAGGTTATCTTCTCTATTTTCAGTAGCTGTATCACCTAGAATTATGTTATGGGAAAAAAAACACAAATGGGTTTTCCTTTACTCTCTTCCTGTTAGCTAGGTAGATCTTTGCACTCAGGTCTTCTGATTTGCATGGAATCATAAAAATTAGAAATGAGAGAGACCTGTTAGTGCTTCTGGTGAAGGATTGTTCTTTCCCTATAGACATTATCCTTTTTGTTTTATGTGACTCAGTTGATAAGACCAAGAATAATTGTTTCTGATACAGAGTTTTAAAGGTGAGCATATAGATGGTCACAAGATCAGTTTTGTTTGTCTTCCAAAGGTCCCAGTACAAACACTCCTAATTTAAATCCTGAAGTGGGTCTGAGTAAAATACATTTAGTTGCTCATAATGCATGTAGAAAAATTTTGTGCTTGTTTTGAAAGGGACTTAATTGTGGTGGACATCTCACGTCCCTCATTACATCTGCTGGTGCTCCCTGAAATCTGTAGCTGTGGCATGTTAGTGACTGCAATAGAGATGCTCCTTTTAGCACATTATTTAGTAATGTAATATCCTGTATAAGGGCCAGTTATTCAAGCTGTAAATGGAAGAGCCGAATTGCCCCATAAATTTGAGGCTTATTGATGTGAGTTGCTTCTAATATTTCTGTTGGGAAAAACCCACTTATTGATCACTTGGGGCACTGTCCTACTTCTGACATTAATTTAGTTGTAGATTAGGTTGGAATATATTACTTTCATAAAGATCCTGAGCGGTTGGAGTCACGCAGTGAAACCAAAGCACAAATACCAGCAGACTGTACAGCTCGTGACACTGTCTGAAATAGCAAGCAGCACCAGTGAACTGGCACGCTTTCGGTTTGGTTTCCACTGAGAAGGCTTATTACAGAAACAAACAGCAGGTATGGCTTTAATGTAATAGATCTCTTATTCGAGCTGCTCAGGGATCATCCTGAATGGTCTCCTTCTACGTGCTTTAGGATGAGTGAGGAGCCTTCAGCGAAGGATTCAGGCTAGTTTATATGCAGCACTGAAGTAGACTTTAGAAGGGATTAACGGAGCAAGTGGGTGAAGCCAACTGCAATCTTGGTGGGTGTGGTGGGTTGACCCTGGCTGGAGGCCAGGTGCCCCCAAAGCTGGTCCATCACTCCCTGGCTGGACATCGAGGAGAAGATATAATGAAAGACTCATGGGGGAAAATATAATGAAAGACTCATGGGGTTTGATAATGACAGGGAGATCACTCAGCGATGAGCATCATGGGTGAAACAGATTTGACTTGGGGAAATCAGTTCAATTTATTGCCATAATCAGTAGAATAATGAGAAAAACAGAGAATCAACAGATTAATGAGAAATAAAACCAAATCTTAGAACTACTTTCACCCCACCTGTCACTTCTTCCTGGGTTAAACTTTACTCCTGATTTTCTCCTTGAGCAGTGCAGTCCTTGAGGAGGAGGCTGCTCCAGCGTGTGTCCCCTCTGAGGGCACAAGTCCTGCAGCAAACTTGCTCTAGTGTGGGCTCTTCTCTCCATAGGGCCTCAGGTCCTGCCAGAAGCCTGCTCCAGTGCAGGCTTCCTGTGGGGTCACAGCCTCCTTTGGGCATCCTCCTGCTCTGGTGTGGGGTCCTCCACGGGCTGCAGGTGGAGATCTGCTCCACCATGGACCTCCATGCACTGCAGGGGCACAGCTGCCTCACCATGGGTTGCACCACAGGCTGCAGGGGAATCTCTGCTCTGGCGCCTGGAGCACCTCTTCCTGTTCCTTCTGCACTGACCTTGGTGCCTGCAGAGCTGTTTCTCTTCCATATTCTCACTCCTCTCCTTGGCTACTCTTCTGGTTTTCTGAGAAATGCAGCAGCATCTTTGTCTTTATCTGTGCTTCCCTCACAAAGGATGAAGAGGTCTCCCAAGGCCCACTGCAGTGTGATGGATGGCCATCTTCTTCCCCTCTGATGATGAAGGATTTCTCTCTCCAGAAATGGAAAGTGTTACCTTCTTTTCTCTGGAGTGGGAGAGTCAATCGTGTCAGCTCTGCTGTTCCCAACAGAAGTCCTTCAAGTCTTGCCAGAACAGGATGGTGAACTATAAGGCAATTGCATGGGCTTGTGTTCGGCTTCTTTTGGCAGTACCTGAGATTTTGAGATCTGTCTTGCTTGCAGACTGGGAAAATGTAAGTGGCAGATAATAAGTAGAGATGCTGTTTAGGTGAAAAATAAATAAAAGTAAGATTAATTTCTGATATTTACCTTTCTGTTTGTATGCACTGATTAGAGATGCAATAAAGCTGTAACTGTTTTAAACCCAGAGGATGCTCTGACTCTGAGCTGACATCTTTTCTCCAATATAGCTAACATCCATCAAGAACAACAGCTGCCTACCCAGGTAAAGCAGTAGGGTCCAGGAATGATCTTTAAGGCCATGGGAATTGCTACACCTCTTCAGCTTTCTAATGCATCTAGACTGGATGGAGCCCGGTTTCTGAAGGTGGCCTGCACCAGATGTTTGCAGCAGAGGGTAGAGAAGGGCTGGGTGAGTGTCAGAGCAGACATGCCAGACCTCTGTTATGTGTGATGTGAATCTCCAGCTTTGCAGGCTGGCGTATACTGTGAAGCTCCTATCTTTGTTAGCGGTATCTGCTCTGAGCTTGAATTTCTTACTTTACAGTTGCACTAACACTTGCAGAAAGTTGATACATTCTTTCCCTCAGGCACTTCTTTCAGCACTGAGTTCCACTCTCTAATTACATTATTTCACAAAAAGCATTTGATTTTGTTGGTTTGGGTTTGCCACCTTTGGCTTTTGTTGTTGTCCATACCTTGTTGTTTTGAGAGCCAGAAAGAATGGACCCTCTGCCTTTTTACCATTCTCTCCTCCTTTAGAAAAATGTATAGTGTATTGTGCTAATAATCTTTCTTCCTTAAATTAAAAAGAATCAACCCATTTTTTTTCTGTCACTTTTCATAGGAGGGCTTTTCCGTGTTCTATTTTCATTGCCCTTCTTTGACCTACTTCTGCAAAGGGGAGTAAGGAGCACTGTATACATTTTTCAATAGGAGGCTGGAAGACCAATATAAGTTTGTTTCCATTTTATGTGGTCTCAGATTTCTTCTACATGCATCCTAGCACGTATGGACTTCTTTCATTGTTAAAAGAAAAAGGTAGTGCTTACATGGCAGGAAGTAATTGGTGTGTGGCTGCATGTTACACAGGGACTTTTATGAACAGGGACCCATTAAAAGCAGAGTGAAGTGGTAGGCTACATAAGGGGCAGATACACAGCTGTTAGGAAACTCTAAGTGTGAACCCAAGTCTTCTGGTTTTTGTTCTACTGTTGTGATTGCATGGCAGTGTTCCCGTTGGGCGCATGGCCTAGCATGCTACAGAAGGTGGGATCCAGACTGACAAAGGCAAATTACCTATAAATTTGTTAAGCTTTTCAGGCCATTACCCCATGCTGGTTCCTAACAAGGAGGTGGAAAGACTTCTGAAATACACAGAATGAACCCTTAGTATACTTTTAACCATTCCTGGTTTAGTATCGCCATTATGTTATTATCTAGGGATCCAAATCAGAGTCAAGAGCATGATGCAAACATGTTACAGAAAGATGGCAACTGTCTCTGACCCAAACCCTGAAAATGAAGGGAATTCAGGATGAAGAGGAACATGTTTGAGTTAGTATTTCATTCTCAACTTGTGACAAAAGCAATTTAGTTGCTCTCTTCCTACTCCTCCTTTCTCTCCCTCTCTTCCTCAGTGGTGCTGTTTCAGGACAAACCTTCTAGCCTTAACCCTGAATTACTTTCCTTTGGGATGTCAAGTAAGAGGCTGGATATTAGAATCATAGAATGGTTTGGGTTGGAAGGACCTTAATGATCATTTAGTTCTACCCCGCCTGCCATGGACAGGGACAGATTCCACTAGGCCAGGTTGCTCAAAGTCCGGTCCAGCCTGGCTTTGAACACTGCCAGGAATGGGGCATCTACAACTTCTTGTGGCGACCTGTTCCAGTGCCTCACCACCCTCATAGTGAAGAAATTCTTTGTAATATCTAATCTAAATACTTATTTAGTGTAGGGGTTTTGTAGTTTAATTTGTTTTGGTTGGTAAAGAATATTCATCACTCATTTAATTCAGAAGGTATATATTGATTTCTTTCTCCTCATTTGGTATTTTCTGACATTTTATAGCACTTGCTATTGATTTATACAAAGTCTGTAGTCCAAATGTCCCAAGGAGTGCTTTATTCACTTGTCATATGCTGTTTTTCTTAACTAATAAATTTAACAGCCATGTACATCCAGTCTGTTAAGATCTCGTGGCTCTATTTGCAAAGAGATGACAGTCTGGCACTAACAAATGAATAATTCTTTCAGGCAGGAGCTTAGAAGTTGCAAGATAGGCAAGACAGAGAAACAAGCTCCTCCTTGACTGGTTAGCAAGACAAAGCAAGCTCCTCTACTCAAAGGACACTTAGCTTACAGTAGGGAAAGTACAGCTCTGCTTCAGCCTGTGGAATGTCACGCATTGTGGTGCTCTGATGGCAACTTTATTTATAGCTTGTCAACAGGTAATCAGTTAAGTGGCACATGCAGCAGTATATATGAGAGCAGGTATGTCTACACTGCACTGATGTGCCATACTGTCAGCGCACTAAGCACTGTAGTTAGTTCTGCAGGGCTGCAGCAGGGTGCAGGGACTCCATTAGAAGGGTGGTGCCTTCGGCAGTTGGCATCAGAAACCTCTGCTGGGGGCAGCAGTCTAAACTGTACTTCGAGAAGTGATCAGGGGATTTCATGAACCCAGGTCTCACTGAAGGTCAGTGGGAATAGGTCTCCTCCATCACTGGCACCTTTCAAACTGTTTTAAATTCAGGTTTGGGAATAATGTATGAGCTTCGTGTGAACTCAGATATATCAGAGAAGATGCTGGAGTCCTTTGGAGCAGGGTGCAAGGGGAAGCAGGATCTGCAGAGCTCTGAGTGCTTGAGAGGTACCCAGGCACTCTCTTGCTTGCTCTGTGGATGGTTCAGTCTTGGCCATACGTACTGCACTGCACTGCACAGAAAGATGTGGACTTTGCCTGAAGCCAGGGGAGGGGGAGTCCTCTGCACCAAACGTGGCCACTTGGGCATTAGGTGTGTAAGTCTGAGTCTCATTCTCAGTTCCTCCCACTGTCAGCAAGGGCATGTCCATGGTGTGGTGGTTTGTGAGTACTGGGAGTTTGACAGCAGTTCCCTGTGGACTTTTCTTTCCTATCTTTGGCCTGTGGATACAGGCTTCTAAAAGGGAGCCTGGTTGATGTAAAAAGCACTGTGTAAATAGCTTTAATACAGGCCGTGTAGGAAATTATGTAGCTGTGGCTTGGGTTTAGTTCAGGGACAACTTAAATTTTACTCTCAGTAACGACTGTATAATTAAAAGTTAAGAGGTACTTCAGAATTTTTCCCTTTCATGTATTCTCATGCAGTGCTCCTCTATCTGGGTAGTACTGAAGACATTTATAAGCTCTCCCTCTTCAGTCTCTTAGGAAGTGCTAGAGGGACCTTTCTGGTATAAATCTCATGCCTCCACAAGTTAAGGTGCCAGCCATGAGTCTGGCACTGAAAACATGGTATGTGCTGAAGACTTGCAATCCAAGAGGCAGAAATACATAACAATGTTCTGCACTGAGAGATCCAAAGGATCCCGTAGTAGGTTTGCTAGTCCACACCATCACCCTCTGATGAGAAAACTCAGAAATGAAGATTATTGTAAGGCTGTGATGGGTACATGTGGCGTAGATAGCTTTCGAAGGAGATGGTGAAAATTGCTTGGACTTACCTTTGCATTACCCCAGCAACAGTATCACTACTGGTATCCAGCATGATGCTGAGTCTCCTCAGAGTGGAGTTCACTGATCCACTGAAGGCAGGCACTTCATGGCACTGAGGCTTCCGGGAGGCACATGAACTCTTTCCTGCTTCATGGACAATCCTGGTCATGCCACTGGAGAGCACGTGGCTGACAAGGAGATCCGGGTAACCTTGCCCAGGTGGAGGTGCATCCTTCTGACTCTGTCCAACATAGGTAATGCTACTGTGCTTGGGTGGATAGGCATGTAAGGGCTGTGTGAGTGTGAGAAACCAGTCCTTACCCAGCACCCATTTCACAGCTCAAGTGTTAAGAAAAATTGGGATGTGCTTGGATAGCTGTTCAGTACTTAAAAACCCCTCGTGTTTTTCTCACTTTGTTTCTTCACACTGCTGGCAGCTATGTGGTGGTATCACAGGAATAAATTGTGGAAAGATTAAAAAAAATGTTAGCCTGTTGTTACAGTTGAATCCGCTGCTCAGGATGGACTTCTGAAGCATCCATGTTACCTTGTGTTGTTCAGTCTGTCCTCACACTAGCACTTTCCTCACTATTGGAGATGGAATTGCAACAAAAGCCTTTTAGACTCAGAGGTGTAATATCCAGAGATGTTTTGTTTAGAGCAGTGTAAAATCAAGTATGTTGTATGAACTTCAAGCAAGGTACATTTGAGCTGAGTACTGGATTACAGAGATTGATGTATGGAGCTTCTTTAACTGTGTGGAGTTAGATTTGATTCTTAGCAAATAAGTGACAGATTCATACGTAGGGGAAAATTGAAGTTCTCATTTTATATTGTTTTTATTATGTTTTCTTTGCTTCAGGCTCTAACATATCAAAGACATTGTGGGTGAAAAAAAGTAGTTTGATTTCCGTCAATAAATGTCTTCATATTCCTGCAGCTCATACACAATTTGGGCTTTTTCATGGTGATGAAACAGACAACGGAACGTCACAAAATAATTCATTGCAATCCAGAGCATCTTAGATTGGAAGCATTGCTAATATTTACAATTATCACCAAGCCCTTTCTGTGAGCTGTCTATCTTAGATTTAGAGTTAGGCTGCTATCCTAGTACAAATATGTCAGTATGTTGGTTTGCATCTGTCTTTGCCATATGCAGGGGAAGACAAGCATTCCTCCTGCTTTGTTTTTAATTTTTTTTATTGTACCCCTCCAAAATCAGACCAGCTGTTGCCTAGATGTTGCCTTTCGTGAATGACAGAGCTCTTAAAAAAGCGAGCTCATCTCATCTCAAGGATTTGTCATTGCCATTGTTATATTTTGTTATCATCTGGGAGGGAGGATTCAGCTATACCGCTGGCCCTTTGGCACCCTGTTAATGTGGTCCAGGCACTTCTTCACTGCCAGCCAGCAGGTGGGTAACGTTGGAGATGGGATGCATTCCACCAAGGCCAGGCCAGGGACTTTAGGTCACCTTTGCCTTGGTTCCATTTAAATAAAAATTAGTACTTTTTTTTTTTCATCCAGAAAGCAGAATTCTAATCATGAATTTCTGAATGCAAAGTCCCTTTGCATTGTTTTTTTTTGTTGCCAGCCTGATGCACCCCTCTGTGTCTGTGCAAGCATCTGGCTCTTTCTGGTGTTCTTACTGCTTTACCTTGTGCTCCCTGGGTCTAAAAATAACATACCCACATGTGTAAGTAGAGATGGCGTTCACCCGGTGTGTAACACAAGTCCTAAAGTCACACTGAATGCAGCAGAGACCCACACCACTCGAGCTCCTTCCATTATTTAACTAAAAGGAGAAAGGGAAGGGAAAAAATCCCATGGAGGAGAAATGTGGAGCTGCAGGATGGGGAGGCTCAGGATGTGGCTTTGATGCGGAGCAGCATATGCTGAGTACCGCTTGGCACATTCAGTTTTATGGTGAGGACATTGTAAAGCTGAGGAAGGCCCCAAATCTGTGACAATAGATGTCTGTGAAACCTGAGCAGTCTAGAAGAAAGGTGCAAAGGAAAGGGCTTTTGCCTGTATTTCAGCAGCCTTGTGCAGAGGTCTGACTCAGCTCAGGGAGGATGGCTGGGGTCTGCCGATGAAAATCCCCAGGAGAAAAAATGGGCCTAAAAATTAATTTGATTTTGTCTTGTCTGCCTGGTAAATAAACAGTGTGAATGGTGAACACTGAAAAACATCCTAATAGTCACCAACTTTATGAATTTTAACGATATCTCAGTATAATTTTTCACAGAAAAGAGTTGTTTTCAGCTAAAATCTTACCTAAAAATAGTCTTTCTGTTTTGCACTGAAGCAGTACTTCCAAACAAGAGTTTGTTCCTTGTTACTGCCTGAAACCTGGATTCCTAAATGCAATGAGTTGAGAGTTCTCAGCTAATCTGTGATAAATGCTATAATGAAGTAGCAGGGCAGACTCTATCTGTTGGGTTTTTTGAGCTTTTTTTTTTTCTAGTTTGGTAAAAAAAAAGCTAGAGGATGTTTTAAGGAGTTGATGGGGAGGCAAAACTGTGTCTCGGTGGAATGAAAGATGGTGGTACTCAGTTAAGGAGCAATAAAGAACGCTATAAAGAAAAGCTGCCCATGCTCAGGGTATGTGGCAGGCATCTCTAGGTGCAACATACCCAGAGCAAGTGCAAGCAATTTTTTCCTTTAATGCCTTACATTGGACTGATTTTTTCTGGTTTGGGGTTGCAATACTTGTGTCCTGCTGAACCCATTTCTGCATTGCTGAACCCAAGCTCTGAAAGAGCTCAGCAGCAACTATGGTAATGAGCCCATTTCTATCAAAATAGCCTGTATTATTATTCAGGTTTATTGGCTGCAGAGTGGTTCAGGAAGCACTTTTCAAACAGATACACTGAAATATTTTCTTTTCAACAGACCCAGCAGCTATTTGTATTTCCTTTGCTTGAATCCACACCCCGATGCAGTCTTAATTATAACACCACTAAATGAGACAATTGTTGCAATATGTGAAAAACCCACTTTCGGGAAAGGCATATGAGAATACTTTGGGTAGTATTAGCAGTTCTGCTATACTTTACAGCTAATTAGGGCTGTTCCACAGTGTCACCAGCCCTCTGTCATTGCCCTGCGAACTCCCCGGCTGCAGCGATGCATTTGCTGGACCAGCGGGAACATGTCAGACTGCAGTCACACTTCCCCAAATCTTTTCACGTGTGGATCCTTGGTGTCGACCCTTTCCTTCCCCTCCCTTCCCCTCTCCCCCCTCGCCTCCTCCCCACCCGTGGTGTGACATTTTCTTCATGACAGTCTGTCTCTGAAATGCACTTGCTGCTGCCTCGGTAAGGCTTACAAAGAGAGTGTAACAGCCAGTGGCCAATCGAGTTTGTGCAAGCTCCATCAGCTATGGATGAAACATCCACGAGAGAGAATAAGGACTTAGAAGAAAACTGGATAAAAGGGCTGCGACGGGAAGCTAGCTGGCAGGTTAGTGATACAAAGACGTGTGCTTGCAAGCGGATTAAATCTCAGCACTAAAAATCTCTGAACTTTTTAACCTAAGCATAGGTGAAACATATATGTTTATTTGTAGCAATGCCTGAAAGCATATTCCTATGAGAGCAGTTATCCGTGTCTAGTTATTTTCTTGGACAGAATACTTGTGAGATTCCAGAGCCATCTATTCCAAATTGTAGGACGAGGAAATAGTTTTATAAATCTGCAGACATTACTAAATGCACACTTGCTTAATAAAGCTCCTTGCAATAACAAGTTGCAGGTCCATGCTGTAGTATCAAAGGAAATACATGGCTCTTGTCTGTATATATGCACGTTTATTCCATTAAAAAATATAATATACCACCTGTAACCCTGTTACTTAATTTTGTCAAGTAACAAAGGGATTCTTTTAGCTTCTTTTAATGAGGCAGCATCTTGAAATGTACAATGCTTGTTTTCTTTATCATGCTGGACTCACAATAGATGTGTCTGCAATTCAATCCAGAGGCAGGCAGCTTTCATGAAAGTGTGCAGAGCAATCATGTTTACATTATGCAGCACCTTTCTGGAGTTTGCAGAATTAGACACCGTTTCAGACCTGCTAACCTACAGCCACAGTGTGGTTGTGATTGCTCTTTACATGACATCCTAAGCCTCATCTGTGCACTTTTTTCTGCTCTATTGCATTTTAATTAGTCAATCAAGAATATTAAAGAGATGTGTCACCAAGTTGTTTCTTTCCCCACCTTACTGCTTCTTACAAGGGGTTGTTGTTGTTGTTGTTGTTATTATTTCAGTGTCATTATAAAAAAATCAGATAAAGTGGAAATTTGATTTGTGCCTATCAGGTGAAGCTGCACAAGAGTCCCAGCTTGGTAAGAGTTACTGCAGCAGCCTAGACGCTACAAAGCATGCTCCTTTCCCCCAGAAGAATAGCTGGTTTAGTTTGGTCCCTTCCCTATAACTTTGGTCTAGAGAATGAAATACAGATCTCTTTTCAGAGGAGCATGGTACTCCATGTAATACTGCTTGTGGCTTCTATCGTGGTGCCTTTCTTGATCGTCTGTCGGCATCACTGACAAAATTGAAGTATAAAATCAGGATGTTGTGAATATAGAAGCCAGATGATCCCCCCTCTTTATGTCACTGTTGAAGCAAGTGTGGGGAGATGATGGAAAGAGGTGGTCAATGTTCAGACACAGAGTGGGAGACTACCACTGCCCTGAGGAACTGGGCTCCACAAGTGGTTGAAGGAGTGGGAGACCTGGAGGAGGTGAGGGAAAAGCAGGAGATCTGGGTCTGTGGAGGCATCTGCAGCTAGTCTGTACACCCATTAAGTGACCGGGAAATCTGTTCTTCTGCTTCCCGGGTTTGTGGTGTTTCTGCCAGGACAGATGAATGAAGATTGAGCTGGGAAAACATGGAAGCAATTTTTCTGTAGTGCCTGGCTGGAAACCAAGTGTGCCATGGCAAGAATTAGTTTCCAGTCAGCAGCTTGTGCCTCCTTTTTGGATGAGGGTGTGTTGCCCTACTACAGGATAGCGGTGGTAGTACGGCGAGGGAAGTAGTCACATGTGCTATAGGGGCCATACCTGCAGCCCTGAGATGGATAAATGTGAGACTTCATCTCTGAGGAGACAATGTCCCCTGGTGCCCCTACATGGGCCCGCTACTGTCCTGCTCCCCAGGCAGAAATGCCATCATCTCCATGAGGTTCCCTTTAGCTGGAGCACAGGACTGGTAGATGCGGATGTTTTGCTCTGCGACTACAGCCCTGTTACATGTGAGTGAGATTTTCAGAGAAGCCCCTGGGAAGGAGTTTATCTAGTTCACACTCTGACTGTGACTCATCCCGTATTTCTTCATGCTGCAAGGTCTTTAGGAGTCCCAGGGTAGGGCAGAGCATCAGTCTTGAAAGGAGCTGATTTAGAGGGAGCGTTGCAGAGCCAGAGCTCCTCTTCAGTCCTGTCTGTTGGGGAGCTCCAAGGTGATGGCGTACATCCTTTCTTCTTAAATGGGCCAAGTTTTTTTAGCACTAGACTCTTATATCCATATTTAGACTCCTAAATAAGTGTCCTGGTTTTCTGAAGTGCTGAGTGTCCTGGGAAGCCAACAGACATCTCAGTTTTCTTGGTCTTCGATGTGCAAGACCTGTGCTTTGGGCTGCATGGTGGTGGGCACCTGTCGTGTGGTCCTGGGCAGAAGGCAGGCTGTGATGCTCGGTTGTATCTGGGGGTTGTGATGCCTGTGAGCTGTCTTTGAGAACTAATGATGCACCTTGGAGCTGCTGTGTGGCCACCACCTCTCCCTGTGTCAGCTGTATGTGGTCAGTGGGCTGGGGGACCTGCCTGACCTGTGGTGGCACACACAGGGGGCACAGAGCAGTAGAGCAGTCCCAGTCCTTCTCACAGTGACAATTCTGACTTCACACTTTGAAAAATCAGGCTGCTTATTTAGCAGGCTAAATATAGGTTAAGCAGCCAAGCCTGAGCATCCTGCTTTAAAAATTGTGGTGATAGTCATCATCTATCCTACCTTTCAGCCCGCGCACTCGTCATGCTGTGAGAGGTCTGTGCAGTAGCCCCATGCACGTGAATAAACATCAGCTTGTAAGTAAAAGAAGAAAGCAGCTTACAGTATTTCTTTCAAGGGGGATACACAGTTTGGAAAACGGATTGCATTCTCTCCCTAAAAGGAGTCAGCTTTCTATTAAGAAAAAAAAAACAAAAACCCAAACCAGCCCAGTGCTAAAATCGTAATTCTGTTTATCACCTGGGTTTAACATTATATCTTCTATTGTTCTCATCATATCAGCCTTTGCTGTAGTGGTCTATATGTTTTTTCAGTTTTTCATGGGGAAAGGTGGGCTTTCTTGCTCCTCTTAGCAGACCTTCAGAACAGGTTTTCACAACCTCTTATAATCCCTTTTCCTGATGTTTCCTTGGGAACAGCTTCTGAAATCCAACAAATCTATAGCTGTCAGAAAGCTGGCACAGTTTTACCACAGGCCAGGCACACACTGGGGTGACCACAAGTGCGCTGATAGACTAAAGGTTAAGAAATCTATAAAGGTGTGGATGTCAATATTTAAAGAAAAAAGTCCTGCATATTTATAGAGACAAATGGATTTTCCTTCGCATTTACACATCCAGGGAAAGTTGTGCTCTTAGAGATGCTGGATAACTCGGGTTGATTTAAAAGGGAATTTTAATTCTGCAAATGAGAGCCAACAGTGATGCAAGATTCCCAGCACTTGCTGGAGCCATGAATCCCTCTGCTGACATACTGAGATCTTGAAAGCCACGATTTTGTTCCTAACTCATGGCTCAATCAGAGGACAGCCTCTGTCTCAAGCTTACTCTAAGCTGTGTCCTTGATGTGCTGAGTTACTGTATAGCCTAAAATACACTGCCTGTATTGCAGAGGAAGGGGCATAGAGCAAGAACTGTTTAAGTCGTTCCAGAACCATTTGGGATCTTTCATCTCAAGATGAGTGTGCAGTTGATGAAAAATAGGCATTTTGTTAGAGCCTTCAGCCGTTTGATGGTTGTTTCCTTCAGAAGAATAAAAGCAGACATGTCTTGTCATTTTCATTTAATTTTTAGTTTTCATAGACATTTGTGGGGAGTGGGAGTAATTTGGCTGAAATGAGAGTTTATCAGGCTTCAGTAAAGCTGGGAACACAGCAACACACAGTATGAACTGCAAGAGACACAATAACCCATCTTCTCCTTTACAGTATGGTTCCATTGAGTTAATACTAATTGGAAAAGGACACTGAGTAATCACTATGTACATATATATGAATTGTATATGCAGGCATGTATCTGTCCATCTGTGTGGGCACGTTCATGCTGTATGTTTGCATCTTCAAGGTATGGTAGTGCTGAACACTGATGTTTTGGAAAGGGAGATTCAAAAGTCCCTGCCTGAAGTAATATGTGAAGTTTTCATGTTGTTTCCTGTTCTGCCTAGGTCAGCCATTCTTAAACCTTGTGAAATTTCCAGTTCCTAATTTAATAATTTCATAAGATTTAGCTCTTTCAAATCTACTAAACCAGTGCAGAATATTAAGCTGTCAAGATTTTGTGGTTTTGTTTCTTTCGCTTTTCATGAGGACATGGATGCCATTCTGTGGTGATGGAAACACAAGTGAAAAAAGCGTGCAGATCCTTTTTTCTTTTAAATACTTGTTTCTACTGATCACAGTGCTGACGGCACTGTGCTGTGTTGGTGATAGCTAAAACATGGCTGTTAAACACCTGGTGATCCAGTCATGGAATATAATCTGCTACTACTTGTATTATTCCACAAGTCTTCCCTGTGTTCCTCCATAACGCTGGATGTTAAAAAGATTGGAAAATTTGACTTTGTTACTCAAAGTGTGCAAGATTCAGGTGTAATATATCCAATAGCACTGTTGTACTGTGTTTGCTGTGAACGAACACTGGATTCCTTCAAACAATGAAGTTGATGAAGTCTTACTCTCTCTCTCTCTCAATAGGGAGGAACAGTTACAATCAGTTACCTAAGACTGAAAACTTGTGAAACTTTGTTTTTTATTATTCCTCTGAGTATTGTATTTATCAAGACAATCAATTATTAAAAGATCTACTTCTGGATTAATTTCCAACCTTACAAACATTTTATTGCCAATTTCTATACTTAAGGTACAGCCGTGCAGCAGGTTCTCCAGGTGTGGATGGTCTGGCTGGACCTCCATCCCTTGGGTTACTGTGAAAAAGGAAATCCTGGAGGATTCATATGATGATTGGCACTGAGCAGGGGCACATTGAACTAGAAATTCTTCATCAGTTCTACCTACAGTTGTTGTTTTGACTGTTACTTTGTTTGATTTTGTACATTTAATACATATATGTGGTGCTTCAAAGTGCGATACTAGCATAGGAAACTTTTGTCTAGGGGTATTTGGGAGAAAATGCAGCTTATTCATAGAGGCTGTTAATGAATGGTAGTGCAGTTATATCTTGGGATTGTTAGACTTCAGTGCTGGCGTTTGGCTCTCCGTGATGTTACACGGGCACTCTCTGACCTTCAGAATACCACATTAGAGTGCCATTAGGCACTGGCATTTGAGGGGGACAGACTGTTGATCCCTTTTCAGAGTGCTGGCTATGATTAGTCCATCTTTGGGTTTGAGGGTTAGGCCCTATACCACCAGGACAAAATGATTTGCCTTATTTTCATCATGCCTAAGGAAATGTTCTCTCATTGATGCTCCCCATCAAGTGCAAGAGAAGGGGAATATTTCCTCGCGAAACAAGACTGTGTCAGACCTTCTGAAAGCTGGGATCAGACATGTTGCAGTAAGAAAAGAGACATAGATGCACAGGGATAGTACAAGGTGTCTTTTTGATAATAAAATCCCTAATTAGTATAAAGAGAAATAGGACCAATGTGTGATATTGTATGGACTGTAGTTTTAGAAATCAAACGCCTGAAGACTAAACCAAGGGAGAGGTTCTACCAACCTCAGTTATTTAATACCCTGTGAACTGCACTGTGCATGCTGTGCTTAGCTTGCTGCTGCTCAGTACTTTAAGCCCATTCATAACTGTTCACAACACTTAAGATCTAAAGATACACTCATCCTTTGATAGGACAAGGTCAATTATTCTCAATTTATTGCTGGTACCAAAGTGTTTATGCAGTTTTATTTATAAGCTGGGTTTATGTTTTTCTAACATTACGGACATGTGATAGTAAAAAAGGGCATTTCATTTGAAGTATACTTGTTCTGTGATGTATTTATATTAAAAAATGTGCATGTGTGTATTCATATAAATTATATAAACCAGGCCTATCTCCTGGTTTCCTCAGGTCTCATCTTAGCTTTGTTTTAACCTGCTAAATGCATGTTGTGCTATCCTTAGTTAATGTATGTGAAGTGTCCTGATGTGCAGATGTCTGAGAATAATATTATTTAACTGGATGCCTTTTTTCACTGCGTAGCTGGATTTGGTCTTGCGATCATTCAGGCTTCGTGTTTCTCCACTACACTACCAGGGCGAGCACCCACAATCACCTTTAATGTTTTCATCCTTTAATATTAGCCCTCTTCCAGCATTATCTATAGATGGGTGGCTCTGTTTCTGCAAAGCTTGGAGAGGCAGGAGGAAGTCCATCCCTCTGTCATGAACCCCTCAAGCCTGTGCATAAGAGCAGCCTGTGTTCACTGTCTGGCCTGATAAAAAGAGTAGATTAGACTAGACTAGAACAATTCCAGTTGAATGAGACCTGCTACAATCATACAGTCTGACTGCATAACCACTTCAGGGCTGACCAAAAGTTGTACCATGTTGTTAAGGGCATTGTTCAAATGCCTCTTGACAGGCTTGGGGCATTGACCACCTCTCTGGGAAGCCTGTTCCAATGTTTGACCATCCTCTTGGTAAAGAAGTGCTTCATAGAGTCCAGCCTGAACGTCCCCTGGTGCAGCTTGGAAATTTTTTCATGTGTCCTATCCCTGGATCCCGTGGAGATGAGCTCAGCACCCTACTGGTTCACTTATGGAAACCTGTGGGCTCCCTGGCTCATGCTCCACTGAAGGTTTCATTCTGTACTTGCTCAGCTCTTCTAAAACTTCTCAGCAAAGGGTTTATTTGACAACTGACCAAAAAAAAGAATAACATTTTTTACTGTGCTGTATGAATTGCTTCTCTATTATTCTCTGAAAATCCTTGAGGAAACATCTGAATAAAAAAGTTATTTCTCAGGCATAAATGTTCCACTTTTAAACCATATTTACTAATAGATATGAAGGTGATGGTTGCCATCACATACCCATGGCTCTGGTGTTGTTGCAGTTTAAGTGTTCCCTGAAGGCTTTATAGTATGTGAAGACTCAGGGCAATTGTATTTCAACTCTGGATGTGGGTAGTTGGTGCCTTAAAAGTTCACCTCCCTCTTCCCAGTTTATCCCAGGTAGAGTTTAGCCTGTTTAGATCTCTTTGGAAATTTAACTTCTTACTTGCATAGAAAAATACTCCCAGGCATGATTGAAAGGGGTGGACAAATTATTTTCAAATGAAACCCAGTATTTTTAGTTGTGTGACTGGTCTTTAATATATGTTCCAGCATATTTAAGATGGGGCTGTATGGCCAGCACTGAGCTCATGAAACTTCTGGAATTCATGCATGTTCTTACCAAAAAATGCTGTTTTGTTTTTTTTTCTTTTCTTTTTTAAAAATACTTCTGGCAGATGAATCCTATGTTTCTGTTAATTCTGTCTCCCTCCACTGTATTGCATGTGCTTTGCTATGACTGCTGGCTCATCATCTGTTTGCTGGAGGATTTTCACAAGCCCAAAACCTCTCTCTGAGCTGCAAAGGAGAGCAGTTGCAGCAAGTACAATTGGCATCTGCTCCTTCTTCCAGCAGATCCCAGTGGTGCTACCCCAGCCACCCCTGGGGCCAGTTCAGCCACCACTGAAGTGACAGGTGGCTGGGGAACCTTCCAGATGCCTCCACTTGATTCTTCCTTCTCCCCATCCTCCTTTTGCCAGATACTAGAAAACGGTAAATGAAGCTTTTCTGATGCTGAGAAGAATCCTCTTCTCTAACATGACTCAAATTGGGAACAGTCACCAGCTGACATGAGAAGTGACATGACTAAACTAGGATGTCCTATTCAGCCTTTGGTCTTCAATATGAATGCTGCACAGCAGCTGTATGTGAGCTGTTGTAGACTTCCTTGATCACTTTAATTGGAGGACAGAAGGCCTTCAACATTTTAAATAGCTGACAGAAGGATCTCGGCCCCTTCCCTGTAGCTAAACCTGTGATGTGTCAGCCCCATCTCCAGGACAGACAGTGCTGTACTTTTGAACTTTTACCATATTATCTGCTCTGCTTTGCCCTAAGCTGGTTTTCTGGAAAATGAGATGGATTTTCCTTCTTGGCAAAGTAGCTATAGAGAGCTGGAAAATCCAAATGAGCTGATACATCTTTTGTTAGAGCTATTTTATTACTGAGAAATTTCTTTTTTCTTAGTTGTTTTTGGATGCTCATAATGTAGGCCCAGTTGTATGTTGTACCTGGGTTTTATGGTAAACTCACCAAATAGTATATGTTTTATATCTTGATTTAGAATTAATTCCAGAATAATGTAGTGAAGGACGTGATACTTCATATTCCACGTTTTGATTTTTTTTTTAGGAAATTAAAAATATTTGGGAAATTGATTTTTCAAATTGCAACATGAATTATAGGAGCTGATAAATGTGAGATTAATAGCTAAGAAAGCAGTCATTTCAGATGGATAATTTAGATTTTTATCATTTATTAATCATAAAAAGTAAACCTGCTGTATAACTAATTTTAGTTTTATCAGGAAGATGAATTGTTCCAGCTAATGAACTTATAGATATTCTATGCCAAAGGCATTCGTAGGAATCTGTTAATCGTTTAACTGTGTCATGGCATATGCTTTGTCTTCATACACCAATTAAAACATATTCCTCCACTGAAATGCATGTTGGTCTTCAATGCCTACAGCAAATTAGAACAGCATTTGTCTTAAAATGCACTTCAGTATTGCAGATAAAAAAATGTAATGGGGATGGTGTCTCCAGGTAGGGAACATTGCTAGGTGCCTGTACCACCGCCTTGTGACGGTGGTGCTCTTTGCAGCGTTTCGTGGAGCTGGTCCTACAAATACTGGTCGCATATGTTAAGTGGAGGGCTTGTGAATGGTCTCATCCTAATCAGCTGGGAGTACGTTCCTGCTTACGTTGAAGCATGGGCATAAACATGTGAAAATGTGGCTTAAATCCAGAACCGTCTTGATGGAGAAAGCCCTTGGCACTGGTGAATATCAGTGGTTGTTTAGAGCAGGTCAAGGATATCAGCTTAGACGTGGAGATGGTCGTGATGGATTTCAGGAAAGATAGGGCTCCTGTTTTGGGGGGATGAACTGTAGCAATGGGAAGAAAGGCAATTAGTTGGAAGGTGTTTGTGCTGGCCATCTGCACAAACCTGAGTGGTGCTAAAGCAGGGTTGGAAGGGGCACTCTGAAGGTCTGTTTTTCCTGAAAATACAGGAGGCAGTTTTCAGCATTTTAGCCTAATTCATGCATATCCTCATGAAAGGTTTGGTTTATTCTTTGCCATGTTCAAGAAGAGTCGTTGCTTTTTTTCTGGTTTCAGAAAGGGTGCAATTGCTGTTTTCCTGTACATCACAGTGTCATCTCAGGCTTCCTAACCCCTGGTGAAAGCATGCTCTGCCATCTGCTGCTGAGCATCTTCACTGCTGCCTGAGCTCCCTCAAAGAGCACGTAATGGTGCTCATGGTGGTGTAGGGGAGGCAGCAGCCTGTGGAAGAGGTGGTCTTCTGCAATAAAGGTGATGATGCACTGCTGAGAATCATAGAATGGTTTGAGTCCGAAAGGTCCTTTAAACCATCCAGTCTAACCCCCAGCCACGGGCAGGGACACCTTCCCCTAGACCAGGTCGCTCAAAGCCCTGTCCAGCCTGGACTTGAACACTTCCAGGGTTGAGGCAGCCACAGCTTCTATGGGCAACCTGTTCCAATGTCTCTCCACCCTCATCATAAAAAAATTCATTATGTCCAATCTGCAACCCCCCCCCCCCCCCCCAGTTTTGTTGAGGTGGTTTTGCCAGTCCTGCTTCTTTCAGCTGTGCAGAGCATCCTGCTTTCACAGAGCTCCTGCTGGCACTTTCAAGGAGTGGGGGTTAAGTCGTGACATCCAGCAGGATTTCTGCATTGTCTAACCTGGAATTTCACTGTGCCTCAGGTTCCTCCATGCTAAGTGGAGCTCCTCCCTTCCCACCCCTTGGTTGTTTGTCTCATATGTTTAGGACAAACAGTTTTTCATTTAAAATCTTTGAGACAGGCACTATCTGTTACATTAAACTTGTGTAAGAAATTATCTCGCTGGGACTTAGTCTTGGCAAGGGTTTAGAGATGCTGCTGTAATATAAATAACACTGCTGATTGCTGCTGGAGATTTTCCTGAGGATGGCACATACAGTTGAACCGAAGCTAGAGGTTAGAGGGTAATAATTGCACTCAGGGTTATTTTTAGTCCAACCTAGAAGAGACAGAGAGTTTTTTTAAATGGGTTTTTATATTTAAGGAAATTGCAGCTTTCTGGAAAAAACTTCAGAACTATAACAAAAAATGAGAGGCAAGAGGTGTGTAAGTTTGGGGGCTGGATTTCTATATTCTGGTCATTCAAAGCTGTTTGTTTCATCTCCTTTCTTCCTCCCAGTGAGGTCAAGAAAAGAAAAGTGTGAATGTGTTTGGGTTTTATTCACAGCATTGTCGTAATGTCAAAGCAAATACAGATACAGACAGAGAGCTGATGATGGATAAATCAAAAGACAGCAGACACTCAAATAACCAGCTCTAGCAAATCCAGCTCTAAAACACATTTTGTTTGGCTGGTTAACAACCTGTATATTGCTGTACCACCTATATTGTGTTATTTTATTTATGTCTTTAATACATTATCTGTGGGTGACATTATGGGTGAAGCACTGTTGCTAAAAGAGAAGGAAAAGTAATAGTTATTGCTATAATAAACAGCTTGAAAATATCTTTTTAAGAAGATTGCAGTAATACAAAAGGAAATAGCATTAGATTGCAACATCAATTATTTAGAACAATGTCATTATGTTCATTTTTCACCCTATTTCTTTTCTCAGAGATAAAATTCACTCTTTTCCAGTGTCAGTTTTCTGCAGCCATAAAGTGCCTGCTTGGGTCAAAAGTCCATAGCTTTCTGATGAACCAGGTCTTGAGACTAAGTGTGTCCTTGAATGGATGAGGCAGAGGTTCTCCAAAGGTGAAGATATGGGGTTCCTGAGTGCTCTCAGCATCATCCAGCTATAGCTCTGCTATAAGGGAGAGGTGCTGGTGGCCTTAGGTTTTCTGGGACTTTGAGGAAAATAGTAATTTTAGGCCATTTTGCCCTAGTTTTAGCAGGCTTCTGGGAATAAGAAAGGGAAAATGGATCTTTGTAAAGACTTGAAGAATGTTGCTGAGAAGGAGGGAGTGAAATCAGGTCCTTATGGAGCACTGAACCTGGTTTATAAATGGAGTGAGGAAATATAAGTCATTGTGCACTTCTAAATTTGGGCCTTTTGTATGGATATTACTTACTTAACTGAAGACAGAAACCTTCCCTGAAAAAGAAAATGCAATTGTGCTGTGCAGGAAGGATTGCTGGGGTTTCATTAGAAGCAAAGTAAGTAATTAAAAGGATAAAAGCACTTCCTTTTTCCTTTTTTCACTTTCTTTTTCCTTTTTTCCCTTTCTTTTTAATTCTGTCCACATGTAAGAATTACTTCATAAAGTAAGGAGGTACTACGTAAGCATGTGAGTTGAGACTATCACACTTCTTGGTTATATTGCTGTTTGGAAACAATGCTGTGAACAATCCACTCAGCAACAGTTTTGTCAGCGCAAGTAAAATCTTTGGTGGCACAAACCTCATAAAAATAAACAATATTTTATATAAATGCTGAGTAAATACACATAAGCTGTGAATACAGTTAGGATAGCTGTCGCTGCTTAAAGGTCAGTAAAGCATGGCATTAAACGGCACTTGTGCTCCCAGACACGTAACCCATGATAAATTTTATGCAGTACATTTCTGAAATACCTACAGACACATTTTCTTCAATAATTCACAATCCTTTAAAAGCCTTTTTTTTTTTTTCCTTTTGACAATCAATAGCAGGATGTGGTGTCTATAAAAGTTGCTGGTACTGGACTTGCACAGTCAGTTTAATTGGAGGACAGATGATGTTGAACTCCTGCAGCAGCTGATCTGTCCCCAAGCCCTTCCTTCCAGCTAAATGCAGGACATGCAGTCCCAGTCCACAGGATACCCGTGGGCCCTTTAGCCTAGTGTTTGGACCATTTTGTTCAGGGGAGGTTTTCATTATTTTTTGTCTCCCTTTGCAAGGTGATGGGTTTCTAGAGCAAGTGTAGGAGGATGCGTATTAGCATGAGATATTTAGTAGGAAATGTCATTCCTTCGACACGACTTTTTCCTGCTCCTGTTTGCTAGTGTAAAGTCAGCTGAAGTAAATTAGCTGGCAGATTTCAATGGAGACTGTTACCAGCGTCCTCTGCCAGATAGCATGAGGAGTGCCAAATTAGAATTGATTTCTCAATAAAATTGAGTTCAGCCTCCTCAACATAATCTAAGACAGAATGACAAAATCTCTCTCACACGCTTTTTAATTTTATTATTTTTGGTCAGTTTTGTTCTTGAATATGTTTGCTGCCTTAATTGCTTGTTATTATCTTCTTCCTTGAATCTTTTCCCTTGTCCAGGAGAGCAAAACCTCATCTGATTTTGTAAGCAATTCAGGAGTAAAATAAAAGGGAAAGGACATCTATGCATCTCCTCCCTCACCCCTCCTCACGCTCCTAAGACTCTTCTGGCAGCAGAGCCAGGAGCTCAAGTTCCCTCTCGGTGCTGTGACTCAGAGGCTGAGAGCACAAGAAGCTGTTTACAGTCCCATCCTCATTTCTCCTTCCCACTCACAGCACGTTGCTTTGGGAACCACCAACCAACCTAATTAAAACAAATTTTTCCTATTGCGGGAGCAATTCCCCAAATGCTCCGCCTCGCCAGAATCATGCTGTGTCGGCTCAGCTCGCTACCTCCATCCAGCTCCTGGAGAGGCTCATCTTACTGTAAAGAAAATCAATGCCTTCTAATGTGCCTTTAATTCTTAAATTCAGCGCATTTATCACACTACTTCTAGGGAACCTCATGTAACGTATGGAGGTGAAAAAAGTCTTCTGTTTAGAACACGTGTGTAGTAAGTGACTTCTGAGACATTATCAAAGCCTGTTACGACTGGGTGAAAGAGCTATTCAGAGTTAAATGAAGTGGAATTTTAAGTGGGGAGGTGCAGGTGGAAACACAAGATGGCAGCACTGGAAGCATTTCAAAAGGTCTGGAAGTGTAACCACCACCTGGAATTTGATGGCTTGCTTTCTGGTGAAGGACAAGACATTGCACCTAATCATTATCGCTAGCCTGGCCTTACAGTCTTGGAAGGACAGCAGGATTTCAAGGTGTCTTGACAACTGTCCTCTTTCTTCAGTGGCTGGGATGTATTTCTCATCCCTCATGAACTCCAGCAGCAGAGGTCAGTGAGGCTGGACAGCTGGGGCTGTTCGTGTCAGTCTTCTGGAGCACTGAAATCTTCCATCTCTGGAGCTCAAAATATAGCATGGCTTCTGAAAGCACCTCTGGTGCTGGTGGAGACACCTGTATTTGAAAGTGTTCATCTGGTCTCACTTGAGTGCTTGTAGTTTCTAGGGTTAAATGGTTGGTATGTTTATACCAACCCTGTTTCAGCAAAGACAGTACTTCTTTTTTAGAGCTGGTCAGCTTTTCTTGCCCCCCCCTGCCTTCTAGTTCCACTGCTTTCTAGCTTTCTCTTTCCATCAGAATGTCTGGACCAGCCAACTTTACATTCCCCCTTTTTGGAGAGCTGCATGCACATGTAAGAGTGAAAACGTGACTCTAGCCTTTATTCTTTAATTCCTTCCTCATCCCCCGTTGGTAGTTTGGTAGATTTTGGAGCATTGAGTGTCATTTCTGTTCTTTAATTCTCTAGGGCAATACTGGTTTGTAGCTGTCTCCCATGCTAGGCTGTCCTTTCTTTCTCCCTTTCCCTCTTCACTTGCTGAAGAGGACCACTTCTGTGGTCTCTCTGATCCACCTGTATTCTGCGTATTCTCCTCTCTGCCATAACCACACCTAAACCATAAGCTATGCTTTACAGATATTTACTACTAAATCTCTGAAAGAACTGGAAATAACATAACACAACACGTGTCACTACAGTTTTACTTACTTGTGAAACTGAGGTTTTCCTAATAGGAGCCAGAAATTAACTCTGTTGACATCATGTGGTGCCACATGGAGGTATCAACCTACCAAGTGGCTGCCAAAACCTATGGAGAGAGTGCGTGCTCTGGCTGTGAGCTTTCAGGCCTCTGAGAGCACTGGCAAACACTGCACCATATGCTTAATTTTAAGCATGAAAGCAATCCAGTGGAGATGGGTTGGAGTAGTAATACACAATCTTCAGCATGTTCTTAACTACCCATAGGTTGGTGGAGCATCGGAGTTGCTAGTTCTCCCAACCCAAAAGCTGTGATGGAGTAGGAAGTGGGATAACTGAAATATTCACTAACTAAATGGAAGACTTCTGTTGGAGAGGAGGACAGCTGTTTCCAGCTGTTTCTAGCTACACAAGATGGAAGTGTGTGGTTGTCTTTCCTGAGTGCATATGCAGACTGGCGTGTGGGGACGGTTGTGCTTTCTGGGGTTGGTACTGTCCATGAATAAGATGATCATCTCAGGTGAAAGAGCTGAGATATGAAAGTCCTCACCCACCTCTGGAATATCCTTTAGCAGACATTTATCTGCTCCAAAGCTCCTATCAGTCACATTTTATCCAAGATCTCCCTTAATTGATTTAGTCAAAGGCTAGGAAGGACCCAGTGGTGGTGTAGTGTATCCATTAGCAGGCTCAGAGGCCCCCTCATCCCAATGGATTTCATCCTGAGATCTCTCCCAAACACTGGCATGCGTTTGAGACTTGACTTGCTTTCATTCTTTCTTCTCTGTCTTGAGAGAATAAATGGATTAACTAGCATTTTTGAGAGAAGTCTTCCTGGCAGTTGTTGAATTTCAAGATGTTGATTCTCAAGGCTGTCTTCACAAGGGAGTTAGTCCTATCTTTTGCCAGCAGGTTGAAATTACCTTCTCTGTTTATTGTGTAAAAAAAAAAAGAGTATTAAAAAAAGAGAGAGAAAGCTAACAAAGCAAAAAAAATGGGAGCAGGGATTTGTAAAGGTGGATTTTGGTGACTGAGAGCTTATCCCATAGAGAGTGTATAGTGGGATGTGTAGCAACAGAGGAAAAAGTGCTAGGTCATCCTGTCCTCTTCTCAGGCATATGCATATCCCCTTGGTAGCGCAGGTTTATTTGCAGGAATGCTTTGTCCCTGAGTCACGCTGGTTGGAAAGAGGCTGTTACATATGCAAAGGGAAAAAGAGAATATACTTGGGTGCTTTGCCTTCTAGAATTTTCACTATCTCCCCAAACTAGCTATTTTTTGGGTTGTAGTTTTGAACATGTCAAGCAGTATATACATGATGTCCTAAGCATCATTGTTACTTAGTAATTTATTTACTATTAACGTATTTTTTTAATAAGCATTGGGACTTTCAACCCTTCCTTTGGGAAGCTATTGTACATTCACATAGATTTCACTGTCAGAGTTTTTACTGATAGCTTATATTTTCCGTTCCTTAATTGCTGCCTGTTTCTTCCTCTGGTGTCCTCTTGTACCTAATTACAAATGTTGCAACATCAATTTAGGAAAAATACCAGAGGAGGTTTCACAAGGGTCAGTGCTGATCACAATATTGTTTAATACTTTCCTAAACAATATATACAGAGCAATACAATTTGCAGATGATGCCAAATTAAGAGGGATCATAAACACAGTGGAAGGCAGAGAGAGGGAGATAACAAAAGGATATTGAGAGTTTAAAGAACTGTGCAAAAATTAACAAGATGAGATTTAATTTAGATAAAATACAAGGTCATACACTATGAAAGAAAAATACTGACTGCAGAATGGAAGATGCTGGTTAGAAAACAGCAATAAGGGTGATATATTTTACATTTATGTAGTTTCTTTCATCTTACGGAGTCCCAAAGAGCTTTACAAATTAAATAAATTAATATAGAAACTACACATAGGGATTTTTTTATTCTCCACGGAGACACCTCCTGTGCTGGTGCAGAATATGACAGCTATTCAACCGAACTCTGCAGTGGTGTGCAACAGTTCAGGACAAAATATTACAGGTCCCCTTGAAATGGCAGTAAAAGTTAACGGAAGCCACCATTTCTGCAGCAGGGCACTGCTTAAAACTGTTCCTCGGATGAAATCTGCCAGAGCTTTTATTTATTTATTTATTTTTTTAAGCTGCAGATGATCAAGATCTTGGTTTTACATCTGCCGTTACCTTTACTGCAGCAATGCAGAGATGAGCCCACTGACTCATGGTGGACACTGACTGAATGAGAGCTCGTATCAAGAGACAGTTGAGGAAAGAGCTGTGGGGGTTTTTTACTGGAAGAGAAAAATATATATGACCCATTTGTTAAAATGTATATAACGTTGTCTGTAGTTATTTGAAGGCTGTTCATTTTTACATGGGCAGGGAAGTTTAACTGGAGGGTGTATAAAACTGGCGATAGAAAAGGAAGACAAGCAGTACTGAATTGACGGTTGTGGGGTCTGTAGGAAAGGGAGAGTTGAAGAATATGGGAGACATAAATGAAGATGAAGTAGAAGGACAAGATGGAATAAGTAACACAGGAAAGGCAACAGCATAGAATCATGGAATAGTTAGGGTTTGAAAGGATCTTAACATCATCTGGTTCCAAACCCCCTGCCGTGGGCAGGGACACCTCACACTAAACCATAGGAAAGGCTAAGGTTAGCTTCTGTAACGCCTGTCACATTGCCCGCCATGTCCACATCTTCCAGTGAACGGTGGCACAATGGTGGAATTTCAGAAGTACACAGCAGAACTGTGGGAGAATACTGGGTTATGTTTGTTATTCCTATCCTGCTGACTCTAGCCAAGATTATGAGGGTGGACATAGGGTTTGAATTTGCTCACCTATAGATATATATATGTGTCTGATGATGGAGGCACATTGCAGGTTGTGTGTAGGGGCAACTCAGGTGGCTCCTTAGAAGCTGATGCAGTGTTATTTTCTGAAGGTCCAGCTTCATCAAGGAGTGGCTGGGGGTATGGCGTACACAGTGTGATGGAGGGGTCTGTGCTCTCAAGTGCTTGCCAGCCCTGAGAGTTTGTGCTGAGGTGATCCCCAGAGGGACAGCTGCTAAGGAACATGTGACTTGAAGGTGGCTGGTGCATGCAGCGTGCTCAGCCTCGTCTGTGGGGAACCAGAACCCTTTGTAGCACCCAGGTCTGATACCTCTGATGCAGACAGCATGAACTCAGCTCATTGCCAGGCGTAAACAGGTCACATGCGTCTTATCAAATGGATGGGTCTCCAATTGGGGATGACTTAGAATCATTTCAGGCATCTTTTTTTTGTGGTGGGTTGACCGTGGCTGGACACCAGGTGCCCACCAAAGCTGCTCCATCACTCCTCAGCTGGACAAGAGGGGAAAATACAATGAAAGGCTTGTGCGTTAAGGTAAGGACAGGGAGATCACTCAGTGATGACCGTTATGGGCAAAACAGACTTGGAGAATTAATTTAATTTATTACCAACCAATTCAGAATATAATAACGACAAATAAAACCTATATCTTCAAACACGTTTTCCCCACCCCTGCCTTCTTCCTGTGCTTAACTTTACTCACGAATTCTCCATCTCTACTCCTCAGCAGTGCAAGGGAAAGGGAACGTGGGTTGTGGTCGGTTCATCACAAGCTGTCTTTAATGCTCCTCCCTCCTTACACTCTTCACCTTCTCCATCGTGGGTCCCTTCCACAGAGTGCAGTCCTTCAGGAACAGACTGATCCAGCATGGGTTCCCTGTGGAGTCACAGTTCCTGTCAGCAAACCTGCTCCAGCGCAGGCTTCTCTCTCCACGGGGCCTCAGGTCCTTCCAGGAACCTTTTCCAGTGCAGGCTTCCCACGGGGCCACAGCCTCCTTTGGGCATCCTCCTGCTCTGGTGTGGGGTCCTCCACGGGCTGCAGGTGGAGATCTGCTCCACCATGGACCTCCCTGCGCTGCAGGGGCACAGCTGCCTCACCATGGGTTACACCACAGGCTGCAGGGGAATCTCTGCTCTGGCGCCTGGAGCACCTCTTCCCCTCCTTCTGCACTGACCTTAGTGTCAGCAGAGCTGCTTCTCTGGCACATTCTCACTGCTCTCTTTGGCTACTGTTCTGCAGCAGGCTTTTTTCCCCTTTGTAACTGTGTTATCCCAGAGGCACTACCACCATTGCTGATGGCCAGCAGTGGGTCCGTCCTGGAGCTGTCTTTGGCTCTATTGGACATGGGGGAAGCTTGTCACAGCTTTTCACAGAAGCCACCCCTGTAGCCCCCAGCTACGAAAACCTTGCTATGCAAACCCAATACAACTCTAAAGCACCATTTGCCCTACCTGGAAGGCACTTTTGTTAGTAATGGTCTGTATGTGTGTGTCCCTCTGAATAGAGGTTTAGTGCTTTAACCTGCTGGGCCAAATTGAGAGTTCATTTGTCAGATTTGCCTCTGCTTTGTTTCTCTCTGCAATGGCACATGGTACCGTGTGGCTAAAAGCTAGAGGAATTAGAAAGGGCAATTTTCTGTGAAGATCCTGCAGTATTTGTTTGAACCTGTATGTCCTGAATCTGCTATTTTTGATTTTTCTGGTCAGCAGACAAAAAAGGAATAGAATTTGTTCTCGTCATCCCCTCCCAGTCCCTCAAATATTTTCTGTGCTCAGTTGGAAGAGGAAGTTCTTAGAGTCATATGAATATCTTGCAGTTCGGGTAAGTGCTTGGATGTGTAACTGCCTGGCCCATATAACCATGCACAGTGAATTTAGGTTGACACCTCAGTTTTGGAGTTTTTTTTACTTTTGGATTCCAGGAGTTGCTTGGCATTTTTGCTGAGCATCACCAGCGTGGCCTGTTATAGAGGGGACAGGTGCTACCGCGGACTTACCTAGAGGGTGGAATCCACTGGGCCTGATTTTCCACCAGCCTGCCCCTTGTGTCACTACTCACAGCTGCGCAAAATGCCACCATTGTTCTTCAGCAGCAGTTTCGCATGCATTTTGCACAGGGATGAGTGACTATAGAGGATGCAAGCCAGTGGAAAATTCACCTTGTGTTCTGTGCTCTATCTTAACCGAGGCACGAACAGGAACCCTCATGGTCTGTTGACTGTAAATCTCTAACTTTCAGATGAGCTAAGAAGGAGCCTTGCCATGGCTAAGCTACTGTGAATCACACTAAGCTTACTTCAGCTAAAATAAACTCCCTTTTTCCTCCTGTGTACATCCCTCCTCCTTCCGCGTGGCTGTGTGCTGGGGTGTGTGCAGTCTCACAGCATTCCCATGCTGCTGGGCTCCATGAGTCTTGGAAAAACTGCACCTTGGGCTTGCTGCTCCCAGCCACCGCAGGGATGCTGGCTTTGGGCAAAAAGAACTAAAAATGAGTTATTTTTAAAGAAGGGGATGGGTACTAGTCTGCTATGCTTTTAAAGTGTATTAGCTCTGCATTCAAAATCCTTGTGGCTGTGCCTGTGTGTGTGAAGTAGCTCAGGGTTTGTTCAGTTCTGGAGAGAGCGAGCACTGCCCTCAAAATCTAAAACCTGCTCTTGAAGATCTTTTAAGGGAGCTGTCAAACCAGCATCTCATTTGCTTTTTATTATGTCTGAGCAGTAGTTAAAACTGAAAAGGGAAGAAGCGAGGCACTTGAAGGACAGACTTTCTCTCCCCTGGTGCTGTAGAAGTGCCTCCTTCAGTCTGCTGCCATTTTGCTTGAGAGAGCTGGAGCACTTGAGTTATGGTGACATCTATTAGAATTCAATTAGTGGTAGTTCACTGACCCAAATTAACATTCTTTGTTAAACTCAAGTCAGTGTATATGTATGCTATTTCCAGGCCAAACGGACCTGCATAGAAAAGAGGCTCCGAATCTCTGAGCTTGTTGGCAGTGTCTTAGTAACTGGATTCAGAGCACAAGCTTATCTAATGCCAGTGCTTTAGGCTGGCTAATAGAATTGCACAAGTCTGTGGTTTGTAATTAAACTGTGTGGAGCTCTGACTCAAGGTGAGCAGGGAGAAGAAGGACGATGGAGGACATACTGGGGGCTCCCTGCAGCCTCTCGGCTCCTCTCCTCCACCCTGGGGCAGAGGTGGCTGCTCGGATGTGTTGGAGGTGGTGGATCTCCTCTTGGAAAGGCATCCTGGTATGCAAGGTGGGTTGGAATACTTCAACCTTGCTTTGTTTCTTATTTCAAGCCTTTGACAGACTCCTGACAGCATAAAATTCGCCCAGGTCCCAGACTGGCTGTCATTGGCTTTGGTGTCGGGGCTACATTAACTCATCTCTCTCATCTACCGAACTTTTCAGGTGCCCAGTCCATGTGTTGCTGAGTTTGTCTGAGTGACTTTGTCAGTGCCTTGCATAGGCAGGCATAACTGTCATAGAAATAGTATCACTACAATCAGTAATGCCATTCAGCATCAGGAGAGGAAGTTGAAGAAAATCCTTTACCATGGTGGATCTGTTCAGTGACTTGAAATGCTCTAGAGCTGTCCTTGTGGTTATGGTTTCCCTGCAGTTTATTTTTTGTTGAAAACCCTCACTGCACAGTGTTTACCTATCACTGGCTATGATTTCATTTGCAAAGAAAACAGGACTTACTAGCAAACAGTTGTTAATGATTGATTTTTACAGGGGAAAAAAACACCCTGTTTAAGATATTTTTTTACAGACTCTACTTCCACGCTGACATTTACACTAAGACGGTGGGCAGATATGTGTTAGTCTGGATCTGTTCCCATGTGTCACTTTGACTAGTTTTAAACTGTCACTGAGCATCTTAGAACAGTCAGCTTCATGTGTCTTGCGGATATCAGTCATTATATTTCACATTTTAATTTTAATGGCAACTGATGTAGATGTCAAGAAGTGTTGAGACATTTGGGCATTGAACTCATGGATATTTTTTTCTTATTTAATAGGGTTTTGTCTCAAGATACAGTCAGCTATTATAAGAATAAATTTACTCTTGATGCAGGTGAATGTTTCCCATGTGTGTGGATTTGTATTTGACCCACAGAGAGCAAGTGCTTTTTGGGATGCAGTGATTTTCCTTCATTACCTGTGCCTGTTTTCTGTTTGGTAACTTAGGTATACACATTTTAAATTGAAATACACAAATCCCTATGAAAAAACAGCTAAATACATGTCAGCTTCCATAGAGAACATCTTTCTGATGCTGATTGTGCCCAGTACAAGGTAAAACTTCAGAAAATCTGTTTCCAGTATACTTGGAGGCATTTACTTAGCAGCAGCACAGATGGCACTTGAAATGCTGAATAATAATTGTTAAGAGCCAAGGTAAATGATGGAGCAAATGTAGAAGCGGACACAGGAATTGCAGTCTGTGTGGATTGCACTACTTGTGTAGACAGGTGATAAAATTTGCATGTGCAAACTCTGCTTTACTCCTGAAACGATCAGCTAGTGTGATTATTTGCCTGTGCTGGTACTGGGAGCAGAGGGTAGGGCAGCTGGCTGGGGAGGTGAGGAATGAAGTGCCCAGGTTGTACTATAAACTCAAAGCCCTGCTGGCCCTACTTGGAAATGACAAGTAAGGGAATATGCTTTGGAGCCATGGATGCTCCAACCTTTAGGCACTAAAATTTAACTACTTTTGGGTTGTCACAGTGTTAATGATGAGCAACATTATTTTTTTTTTTCTGGTCTCAAGTATCAAATGGCCATATTTCGTGCCATCTTTTAGGATTAAAGTAAGAATAGGTCTTGCTGCAAAGGCAGCATCATTCAAAGACTGTAGCTAGTCACTGCGCTCAGCAACACCATGTTAGCTCTCTCTGCACATCTCTGTTTCCTCTGTTTGGCCAGTCCACCTCAAAAGCTGTGAAAGCTTCCTTCTCCCATTTCAGCTCCTTCCTAGCAGCTCATTGCTTTGCTGCTGCCATCTGGTATGGGACCCCTTTCATCTGCGGATTCCCCATCTCTCTCCTGATAAGCACTAGCAGACAACGTTCAAATCTGTGGTTGGAGGTTTTACTTCTCCTTCTGTCCTCCTTCCACTTCTGAGACAAAGAGATGGTACCTGGTAATGCCCTCTACCATACGTTTCTGTTGCTTGAGCTACACATAGATCCTGGTCTAGTGACATGGCTGCAGTGGTGTGACAGAACTTGACTGTAATATGAAGGCATTTGGAAAGTCCTGAAAATATTTCTTTTCATGAGTTCATGTCCGAAAATTTGGGGGGGTGTGTTATGACTGCATTAGGGATGAAGTTTGCTTTCTTTACATTGTAAGTGAAACATCTCTAATATGCTTTTTCTCCATTACTCGTAACTTTGCATAATCCCATCAATAGATAAGAAGATGGAAATTTGAGTTAGTAGAATTAATGCTGTTTGTCAGACATTTCTGCTGCTCTTTTCAGTCCAGTTTGGAATATGCAAAAATAAAGCAAATGGACATTCTGTGGCAGAATATCTTTTTTTGATTGGTTTTACATGTGATATTAAAAAATCAGTGTCCATAGAGTAGATGAAATAACGTTTTATTACTCTGTTGGCTACATTCTCTTCAGGGGTCGATATAGAGTGGCATTTGCTCTGTGATGCAGAAAATAATCTGTTAAAGAAAAAAAATAGGTACATATGTAACCCACACCTAACGAAAAAGTCTTCAGACTTGCAAAGAACAATAGGATGTGACTGGAGAAGAGTTAATAAAAAGTTAAGAAAGTTTTAAATGGAAAGTAAAATAAGGGGAAAGCAGTTAGCTTCCTTCATCATCACCCCTCCCCCAGCAATAATGAAATAGTTCGTGCATTTTGTGGCTTTATTTGGGTTCACACTTCTCTTCAGAATTTTATTTTTACACCAAAATGCAACAGTCTTGGGAGCGTATTAATGCCTTGTGTTGGTATAATTAGTCTGCATTTTCACTTTATTAGTGGACTGGCTAATGTACTCTTAAAAGGCTTTATTTGGAAAAAAATCAATATATGAAGCCAAGCCGATAGAGCTCTTGAGAGTTTGTGCCACATATACATTCACACATAGAAAATCATGTTATCAATTTTCATTTGACTTTTAATCAATTACAGTGACAAAGAGATGATTTGAAGTCAATTTTCTGTTGGTGCTAAATTAGTGTTTGATCACAGATGTTTACTCTGTTGACTACTTTCTTTTGCAAAAAGCCTTGTAGAACTAGGCTGCAAAGACTGATGCTTCTTCTCCTTTTCAGGTGATTAGCAGTTTTTTTACTCTATTTTGCTGCTTTTAGCAGCATGAGGGATGCACTTCTGCTGGGATATGACTGTGTGGGAACCTCTTAAGATGAATATGGAATTTAGTAATGAAGCCTGGCATTTGAAAGAAACTTGGAAGTTTGCTCTTTGAATGGAGATGCTTCTTCTCAGTGATCCAGTGCTAAATCAGTTCTCAGAACAACAGACTCCTCCATCCCATCTGTTTAGGCTTGTAAAATGTATGCTAACAATAGCTTTTGACCAAAAGAACATTTTGCATCCTACTTATTTTTAAGTAAAAGAAGACAAAAGAAGGAAAGAAAAAGCTATAAAAATAAATGTGAAAAATAAGATGCGAGAGTCTTTACAAGAGAATCAAAGAGTCAATCCTGCAGCATTTCTGTTTGTTGGGTTTTTTGGGGGGTTTGCTTTTTATTATGCCCTTTCTTTATTTATCAGCTGTTTAAAATAGATAGGCCAAGACTTTTCACTCTGTATTCATAGGAGAGCAATTCCTGAGACTACATAGCAGGCACGTGTGGAAAACTACTCTGTCTTCTTTTGGATTCCCCAGCTGGGATTCAGAATGTTGTTTTGATCCTTAAAATCACATAAACCCAAGCTCAAGACCAGATTTTGAAGTGGCCAGTGCCCTCAGATGCAGCCAGATTTTCTAACAGCACAATTCTCATCTGAATTCTGGTGTGGGTTGCCAGAGAGCAGGTGCTAAATGCTGGGATTTTTTTATTTGTTTGAAATCTGTGTGTCGAACCGAGAGATGCAGGACGCTGAACATCGCTGAGAATCCAGCCATAGAAAACACTGCATAAAACACAAACTGTAACACACACAGCCCAAACCCATCATATAAATCAGCCTAAATCATCAAAGCGGTAGATCAAACAAATGCCTCAAAATTCAGTTCTCTCTCTCCTGTCATTCTCCCCAAATGCTTTGCATAATACCCTGAAGATCAGCAAAGAGATTTTGTCTGGTATGCAGTAAAGTAAGGAATGCATTTTATTGAGGACCATAGAACAAAATGACCTACTAGAAGCTTTGGCTGCGCTAAACTGAGGTTGTAATACTGGTGCCATTACAGTGAGAATATATGGGGATTTTTTTTCAGTTAGATTTTGGTCATTTATTGTTAATTGTACTTAAGGCTCACTGATTTAACACAACCTCTTCCACTAATAATCCCTGAATCATGACTTCATAGGTTGAAAACCACAGGGTATATTTGGAGTCTACAGCTGCCTGAAAAATGATAGATCTGATAAATAAATAAATACATTTGTTTTGCCTCATAACAAATCATTTATGTCATGAAAATATTAAAGGGTTAAGTTCCCTAAATTGCCAGCCCCAAAGAAAGTATTTCAGCTTGTATTCTTTGGGATTTGCCTTTCCTTCTCCTTTCATCACAAAAAAAGTACTGAAGAAAATAGAAGAGTAGGAAACAAAGTAGGAAAAGGGAGAGTTAACTGCTCATTTCTTGGTGAAAATATGGAAGAATTCTACACAACTTGTAATTACTTGCTTTTTTTTTTAGTAAGGCAAAACCCTTTTAACAGTATTTACCAGAACTTTTACATTAGTGATACTGGGATTTTATATCAGAGAAAGGTGGTGGTTTTCTGTTCACATGCCAAGGTGGTGAAAGCTCTGGTCGGTATATCCAGATGTGACCCCATATTCTGCACCAGCTTTTTGGAAAGGAGAGGGAGATGGAGTACTGCAGAGAGTTAATGAAAAGTGTCTGGACTCCCCTGCTGGACTTCCTGTGTGTAAGAGGTAGGCAAACCCAGCGCTGACAGTAGTGGGAAGGTTAATCTCCGTTAAACTGAGCTTTCCCTTGGCTGTGGTGGAGGAGCATGACCCGCAAGGTGGCATGGTGGGGGGCAGTTAGTCTTGGCATTGGAGGCTTTGCAACCCCTGGTGCCACACACCAGGACTTGCGGGAACGAGCTCTTGTCTATTGTAAACCCCCTAATTTCAAAACAGTGGAATTCTGGTCTCTGCGTGCTGCATGATGAACGGATGAAAGAGGAATTTAGCATGGGGGCTATGGAACTCCCTGCCTCTACTGAGGGCAGGTTTGGTGCTTGTGCTGATGTGCCTTGGCATGCCCATGGCTTTGGCTCTCTTATGCAGGCTTAGGCTTCATCCAGCTACATTAACTGCTGTACAAGGAGAAATGTTGTGACACTTAATGACGATGCCACATCTGCAGCTAGAGCCCAGCTGTTTGCACCCTGACCAGTGCATACACCCTTCTTTGAAACTTCCCCTATCACTTCTAAATTCAGTGCATTAGCATACGCAAATCATCTGCTTGTGTGTGAGCTGCTTTCTGTCAGCCATTCTTATAAAGTCATCTCAGTGAATACCGAAGTCCAGTATTTAAAAGACAGTGTCTTCAGACTGCAAGAGTTGGAAAAACGTTGCCCTGGCCATTCCTGTGCCTTGGTTGTCTAAGAATAGGGAGCTAATCAGATCTGTGTGCAATGCTGGTTTTGTTTTACAAACCTCCCTTTCAATGCAAGCCCAATATGTAGTAATTATCTCTTCTGTTACACTGTTTTCTTACAGCATTTTACTGTATTTTTGTGCTTAATGGGTTAATCTGAGGATCTGCTTCACTTCCCATATGACATGAAAACCTCTCTCTTGATTTTTAATCTCACTTTCTATTAAATTAAGTAAGAACTATTTGTATCTCAGGAGGAGAATTGGAACCTGGATTACTGTAGTTTTTTTGGCTCCAGTTCTACTTTACAGGTTAACGTATCCTTTTGGAAATATCATACATGGTGACTGTGTCTCCAGTAATTGTTCAGTAGGAGACATCTCTCCATGTACTAAATTGCAGTCTGCTTGTGGGCTGAGATTTTTCTGCAAGAGTGGATAAAACCTGCTTGCCTGGTCTTTCTTTCTTTCTTCTACTTTACTACAGGGGGGAATGCTCCCAGTGATGTCCAGGCCTCTTTTTCACCATCCTTTCATCTGATTTCCATTTGTCAAGTTTGGACTAGAATGCAAAGAATGAATTAGGCAGTCGGGGTGAATCTGCTCTATTGAGAAGGGCCTGGTTAAGTCTAGAGATAATGAAGGGTTTTGTAAAGCTTTGGAAAAAAAAATGACATTATGCATGAACCTATAAATCTGTGAGTATCAAGTGAGCTTTCTATATAATGTCACTTAGCAGGAGAAAAAAGGGCATTTAAATACTGTCAGAAATTAATGATGAGGGATGCCTGGAAAGCTTCACAACAGAAAAGTATCACATTCTCTGCTGCTTTACCTTTGTATTTTAATAAATACTCAAGCTAAATTTAGCTGGTGTGATTTGGAGGCAGTATCGCTTCAGCATTTCTGTTAGGATTGACCCTTTGCAGTTGGCCTTGTTGCTGGAATAGTTAGTGAGGGAACGAGCTACTAGCTCCATGTAGGAAGCCAGGGACAGGACACTGCACTGAAAGGGGATGGTCCTAGGGGTGATGGGGAGTGGCCCAGAGCTCCTCCGTGGCACAGCTCTGGATGCTTCTGTTTCCTGTGCCTTGAATTAATTCTCACCTGCCTTTCCAGTGGGTGGTGATGGATCTTTTGTGGCAATATCAGTCAGAAAGTTGGGGCTGTTCAGCCTGGAGAAGAGAAGGCTGCGTGGAGACCTCATAGCAGCCTTCCAGTATCTGAAGGGGGCCTATAGGGATGCTGGGTAGGGACTCTTCATTAGGGACTGTAGTGACCGGACAAGGGGTAACGGGTTAAAACTTAAGCAGCGGAAGTTCAGATTGGATATAAGGAGGAAATTCTTTACTGTAAGGGTGGTGAGGCACTGGAGTGGGTTGCCTGCGGAAGCTGTGAATGCTCCTTCCCTGGCAGTGTTCAAGGCTAGGTTGGACAGAGCCTTGGGTGGATATGGTTGAGTGTGAGGTGTCCCTGCCCATGGCAGGGGGGTTGGAACTTGATGATCTTAAGGACCTTTCCAGCCCTAACTATTCTATGATTCTGTGATTCTATGATTTGTAGTGAGGCTTCTGTCAGCCTGCATCTCTTAGCAGTCTGGCACTTAAGAAGGGGATATTTAACTTCAAAAATAGTTTATTTTATAGAAGTTCCAACCAGTGTAATGTTTATTAAAACAGCCATAAAATTCCCTGCGTTCCACATGAAATTCAGCTTGATAATGATAGTGCTGCTACTGTGATTATGCAAGCACACAGCAGCTGATTTAACATAGAAATAAATTCAAATAACATGTTCTCAACCTGTGGCTGTGCAGGAAATACGGGTCTTGAAAGCTGGTGCTGAAGTCAGAATGGGGATCAGCAACAGCCTGGACAGACTTTCAGCTTGAGGTTCCTTATCTGAATTTAAGCTGAGTCAGTTACCATGGTCTGATGGCTTTGTAGCAGTTTGAATAAAATGAAGGGGTGGTCTTAGATCTGTTTCCTCCTGTACCAGTAGTGCCAGAGATGCAGCCTCCAGGGGACGCCTCCAAAGGGAGGTTTCGCATGGAATGGGGATGGGGCTGAACTTCCCTCTTTTCATCAGGGGCATTGTCTTCAGCCACAGGGAGAGACTTCCAATCAGTGCTACCTAGGTTCCCTGAGTACATTTTGGGTGTGAGACCTAGGGTTGCCATTCCCACAAGGAGCCAGAAAGCTGTGAGCCCACATGCGAAGGGTTGAAATGGCACTGGAGATGATTACCAGTGAATTTTGAAAACACTGGGTGGTTCAGCTAGTGATTGGGATCAGAGATATTAAATGCCTTAAAAACTACCATTTCACATTTTTTAGTGCCATTTTATTGTGTTTTCATTAGAAAAATAAAAGGTCAGTATGCTGGCAGGACATTACATTGCCAGTCCTGGGCTCTTCAGGGCTCCATCTCTGACTATTTATTGCTTTCAGTTTTATCTCCTGCTGAAATTCACGTGAGAGAGAGCAAATAGACACATCCTGGGTAAAAGTTAGATGTAGCGCATGCCACAGTGAATGGATGCCTTTTAATTCTGAAGATTACATCCATCACATGAATGATATTTGGACTAGTATGCAAGTTTGGAGCAAGCAGGCCATGAATATTTAAAAGAACAGACCACAGATGAGAAGCCTTCAGGAGGCTGACAGTCTAACAGGTATTTGCATGTATCACATTTCCATAGAAATACAGCAACTCTATGAACCAGTAGCCACCCACCAAAGTCAAATTAGTGTTACTTGGGTGCAAATACAGTGCAGCCCTTGGTTCTTCACTCCAGCTTATTAACACTGTGCTCTACTAATTCTTACTCTTGTCCTGCTTTTAAACCTATTGCCTTTCCATCCTCACAGGAGAAGGTATGCCCAGGTGCAAATGTGGGGTACATACCTGGCTGAGGGTTAGGTTCAGATCAGAAGCTGCCTGCTTTGCTAGGTGGGAATGAGCCACATACCTTGATGGCCAACCAACCCCCAGGTCCACTGCCACTGTTCCTCTGGAGGACATGCAGGTTGTTTTGGAGTTAGCACAATCTTTCCGTGTCTTGGCACAAAAATCGATGATGTGTGTTTCTATATAGCCATGAGCAGAGGTTTGGAGCATCAAGGTGCAGTAAAATAACTGCAAACTTGCAGCTGGAGAGCTCACACCAGAGCTGTGCTGTGAAGCTCAGACCCAGTTGCCAACCATCCAGGTTGGCTTTCAACATATAGATATAGCCCAGGTAGCTAAGCCTAGCTAAATCTTTGCTTGGACCAGCAGTGTGCACTATTTCATCTCCAGCGTCCTAATCCCAGGTCCCTCTGGCTTTCCTCCTTTTTTTTTTCTGTAAGCATTTTTGTGACTAGTTAGTTTTACTCTTCTTCATTTTTGCCAAACCACTGCTTCAGCTGCAGCTTCATCCTGTACCATCTGCACTGTATTTTTCTTAGCTGCTTTGCCTGTAACTACGTGCAGGAGAAAATACCCATCTGTTAAAGGCTGAGGTATTAGACAGAGGGAGAGACAGTTTTAAATAGGTATTATTGGCATGTCAAACTAAGTTAAACAGAGAAGATAGACAAAAATTGTCCCAGGAAAATCTGGGTGGCATTTCATTCTCATCAAAACGTGAAAAATTATCAAAGAGGGGTGGAAGGAAGAGGCTGTTTAATCTGAGAGTCTCCCATTCTAGTTAGATTTCTGTTGTACTTCCAAAATATGATGATCCAACCATGACATGAAGATGACGATGTGCAATTGACTGTATCAAAAGTTCCACAGATGTTTATTTGAAGTTTAATGTTAATGAAATGCAGAGAAGTGCCTTGTACATTCTTGTTTTCTTCTTTTTTTTTTTTTTTTTCTCTGTTCAAGTCCCAGTTTTCACATTTGGTCTTTCTAATAGGAGAAATAATTTATCTCATTTAGTACCTCAAGAATAGCAATCTTCAGAACATGACTTCATGAATGACCACAGTAGGAGTCCAGTGTTATAGAGAGGCCAGGACAGAGCAAGCAGAGAGGTTAAAAATGAGTGAGCCTGTAGGACAAAACTTCTCTACTGGGGTCTATTGGAAAATCTTACTCTGCAGTTTGTAGCCTGGCAGGTTTAAACTCCCTTGTCACCAGGACTGAATTTATCATTATTAAAAGTAGTAAGTAACATGTCATTGCCTTTGTAGCTGTGAGAGATAATTGCAGGCTCCATACTTTAAGGAAACATACTGAAGAAAAGACTATTTACATACACTAGGAACATGAACAGATTAGCTTCAGCTGCCCTATTTATACTGTCAGCCTGTATTATATTGGAGATTAGATAAATGTACATAAATCTTAGGCATAACAAATATTTGGCAGTGTTTCTCTGTCCTTGCATTATGCTCCATGTAGCCCATTGCAGTACTTGCCTGAGAAGGTGGGAGACACAGAGGTGTTTAACTCTTTCAGGGCCATTGGGCTAAGAGGCTGACCAAGCAAAATGGTTTCTTAATAAGCCACAATTTTTTTGTGTATTATTTCTGTCTGAATATTCAGGTTGGAAACCACTGCAGCTTAAAAAGAATGAATTGGGAGGAAGCATTATCAGGACAATATTCCATTACTGCTGTTGTTTTGTTTACAGTTATCAGTTTGCATTGCCAAGTTAAGACCATTCGGTTACTTGTCTTTTCCAAATAACTGATCCATTTACACTGTGAACAGGGAATAATAAAACCTTGAAGGTCTTAGTGGTCAGCACTGCCTATTTAAATATTTAGCATTATATTTTGTAATTTCCTTCTCTGTTTTTTTGTATTTAATTGTATTGATTTTTCTTCTTTTTTAATGACATCAGAACTCAGAAAAAAGAGTAGAAATACCGAGTATGTTTGTCTCGGTGGCTGAGTACGAGAGCTGGGCAGCCTGGAGACAGCTGGCACAGATTCTTGTGTCTCTCCCTGGGAGTCAAGTGTCTTCTGCTCGGAAGGAGCATCCTCAGGGCCATGGTGCAGTAAGGCACGGGTATGCTAGTACAGGGCTAGGAGGAGGTCAGAGTATATTTTCCCTTCTTTTTATTTCTCAGTGTTTGCCTTGTGTAAGGTAATAATGATTGCTCGCAGTGAAATACATAGCCTGAAAATTGGCACGTCTGTTTTCCCATCCGTAGATTGCAAAATGGGTTACATAAGTTTATGTAGCTCATGCAGAGTAGCACAGAGAAAGCTAGACTTTGCTGTTTAAAACATGGCCTGTTTTTTTGGCTGTCCAGTTGCAGGCATCTGTTGCAGCTTCTCCAGAGGCCCAAACATGCCTCTTTTGCTGCTGTTGTTTCAACACACAACATTTTCAATAATAAATACTGTTTATTAGCTCAATACTTCATCTGGTGTCTGACGCAGCAAACGAATCCTGGCGAGTCAGTGCCGTGGAACCCCTGTGATCCATGGGGAATTCTTGTCTGGGAGCATCAGCTTCACAGGCACAGTCACAGGGTGATGACCTGGAGAAGGAGGAGGAAATACACCTCATGAAGAAAGAAGGACAAGAAATTATTGAGAAAACTGTATTCTGGAGAGCTGAGGATATAATTTCAGGTGCTGTGTTTGGACAGACTTGTTTGATTATTTTCAAGCCAAAATGAATGAGTAAACAAATTTGTCAATTTTAGACCTTGATAGTCTTCAGCCATCCTTGATATGAAGACCTGCGAAATATTTCTGTTGGGTGTACTAATCTCTGTATAGAAAGCCTAAGACCACAACTGGTAGTCTTACTTTGTTAATGATCATTCCTAAACTCCTTAGAAATGGAGATTGAGAGGGATCTATGGACCACAGATTGGAAAGCGCTGTTTCAAGTGCTCTGGCTAAGTGCTGAATCTCTGAAAGTATTTCTAATTGGTTGCCTAAATAAACACTAGATACATCTGAGCTGCATAATCCTTGTGAAAGTTCAGTGGATTTTTATCATATACATGGAAAGAGAGCTGACTTGAAGGTGAAGGGAAATCTCCTCCTAGATCCTTCAGTCTGGATGTGTCCATGATATGTGTTATAGATACCTTATCCGTTCAGATCTTCCCTCTGCTTTCCTTTCATTTGTCTCCTTTCCTGACTCTCACTGGACCTGATAATGGTACAATGAGAAAAAAAAAGTGGCATGGTGTTCTATGATGTAACTTGGTGCTTTTATATCATTTCCCTATGGAAGCTTCTTTTGTTTGTTTATTTGCACTATGTCTGCATCAGAAGGGTTTTTTCTCTGGAGATTGTCCAAGTAGATGTTTTTTCTTGGCTATTTATTAGTGTTTTGCTGTATATTTTTATATATATCTTAAAGTGCAAGACATGAAGCATAGAGAACTTAAACTGGAATTACCTTGTCAATAGCTGATGCTGAACCTTCAGAAATGGGATATTTTGTCTTGTCATGTTAGCAGCTTGCTGCTGTAGATAGGGAGGATGACCCATGCTGTGATCATCCAAAAGAGATAATGGAAGGATCTTCCAAAGATGATGTCAATATCCCTGATGTTATTTTCATTGGGATTCCGAAATGGACAGCGTGATGTATTTCTCTGAATACAATTATACTTACACTATCACAATATGAGGCATGCCCGAGCGTGTGTGCTCACCTACTGCTTCAAAGTGAGTAGAATGATGAGGCAACTAGTGACAGTGAAAAATGCAGTTACTGAAGCATGAAAGGAGAGTCTGAAGGTAAATGCTGTTAGTGCATGGAGCAGACTTTGGGGAATTGTGACATCACAGCTTGTTTTCACCACATCATGAACCCAGTGGAAGGACAGAGCTTGAAATATGAGTGTCTGATGTGGTTTTGTAGGATAGAGGGTTATACTAAACCTGCTAAAACGGATTTATGGGGGGCAGAGAGTGCAGAATATTAAAGTGTCAGGTAAATAACAGCTTCTATGGGTGTTCCCATTTGTACCGTACCTGTAAAATCTAGAAGCTCCTACTGATTTTAAAATAATAGGCAAAGTCAATGCTAAATGGCCTCAAGAAAAAAGGGCACAAAAATCGCATAAAAAGTCGGGATCAATAGGATACCTCTTGCAGTACAATATCGAGCCTTCTTTCCCCATCCCCCAAAATAACATCATCAGTTACCTAGCAGACCTTTTACTTACTTTTGCTAATGGAAAACTGTGATAACGATCTTTGTATAATAAGGGTTTAGAAATAGCAGCTCCTGGGTCCTTATACCAGCTTTACCAGTCAATACTGTAGTTTTCTTCTCGAAAGGCAGCAGTCCTGGAGGCTGGTAAGGAATCGGTGCCACCCAATGTCTCTCGAAGGATTTTTTTTTTTTTATATCCCCTCAGATGAATTATTAAATGCAAATTCAGCAATGCAAGGGAGGAAAAAACAGATTATTTTCCTTTTGAGTTTGCTGATTAGTCAATTGCTTAGTTCATGGAGGATGCCACTTGTGTCAAGTTTCTCTATACTTTCATAGAACTGGAGCACGATACTTACCATATCTCAAGTGAATGATTTTTCAATTAGCCTGCAGTTCCTTGGCTGTATTCCCTTTGCAGTCCTACATGGGTGATGTAGAGCAAAGGTTTAAGAGGTTTTGGACAATTTATGATGTTTGGAGAGGCTATTTGTCAAGAAACAATATCTGCAACAACTTTTATGTTCAATTTTAGTCCTGGGTCTTTTGTTTATTTTTATGGCACTGTCTTCTGAGGTGTTAAAGCTAACTTGAAGGTATTGTTTAAAATGGCGAAATGGGTTGGAGAAAGAGGAGAAAAGGAACAGCGTTGAAAGAACGAGATGATATCAGGGGGAACACGACTGTTTTTATGATGGAGCTGTAGATGGGAGGGCATTGAGAATTGGTTTACTCTGCTAGCCAACCAGGAAAGAAAAGAAAGATCAGAAACAGTTGAAAATGAGATCATACGGTATGTGAACTATACAGACATCTTAACCATGGTTTTTTTATGAGAAGTCTTACTGACATTTGAAAAGTAGGGACCTATTCCCTAGTCTTAAGGTTGACTGACATTTAAGGCAGCGTAAGGCATGATTTCCTTCCCCTCTTTTTAAATTGAAGGTTTCATAAATCAGGGTGAGGGAGAAGCCTGGTTACATCTTGCAAAGCATTAAGATGCTGTGTAGAAATATGAAAGAAGTAACCCATGACATTTTAAACACTTTGCTGAGTCTTGTTTTGTTCTACATCTTTAGAGACTTGGATATGGAGCTGCACTGTGATGGGAAAGAACCTGAATATGGTTTAATTTCAGGTATTTATCATAGCAGCTCAAGTGCAGTTGCACAGAATTATCAGAACCAGGGAAATTCAGGGCTTTCTAAAAATGCTGCTGAAGAAGTTGCTACTTGGTAAGAGCAAGGCAGCATGTTTTATCTTCATCTCAAATGCAAGCAGGCAGCCAGGCTCACACCAGGGACAGGTTCAGGAATGGATGCACTTTCTGGAGTGGTTATACAATACCAGCACTGGCAAAGGGCACTTGGTGGGTACCACTGAGATCCAGGGAGCAAGTGCCTTCCTTCAGCCACTGAGCTAGTACCGTTGCTTAGAAAACATTCACCTTTATGTGTTTTTCTTCACTAATGTATTTCTCTTCTTTAAGAGGCTCAGGACACTTTCTGAGGGCAGTACCACAGCATGGTTTATAAAGCTGTTTTCTGGTGTCTTTGCTGAGTCTGAGCATCAGTCACAAAAAGCTTAAGCAGCTCCAACAGATTCAACATATAATCTGTATTTACCCCTCAGCTGCATTTCTTCCTTCCAGCAAAGTCTCAAAGTCTCAGCTGCAGTTTCAGGGTATTCATAATTATAGAAACTAAAGCTGCTTTCTTGTGAGGTTTTACGCCGTTCTCTAAGTATTTTCTTTCTTTGCCCCCCCCCCGCCCCTTCCCCAAGCTAACTTAAAGTAGTCATATAAGAACTTGATCTGGACATCCCAGGTAACCAAATGCAAGATCCCATGGAGTTGCTTAGTCCAGAAACTGGCAACATGTTCTGCGGTGGTTTGAAATGGGTTTCCGGGAGAGCAGCATTGCTCTGCAGATGGTCCTGCTTTTGTGGGTGATGATATCCAGATGTTGCAGTCAGGCACTGAAGCTGGTTTAGAGCAATTGTTTTATAGAGGGTAATAAAGAGCATCAGTGGAGGACATCAATATTTAGGTGGGCTCCTACTGAAACTATGTGAAGATGAGTGATATAAGTGACATAAAAATTCCCATACTGTAATTTGAATAGTAAAGAAGAGTGATTAATGAACTGCATGGCTTTTATAGATAACAGTCTGAGGATAAGACTGGTTCTAACACATCCCCACTATACAAGTGTCATGGGAGGAATTTGTATGACTTTTTGTGTTTCATTTGCAGCATCATATGTTTCATTCGTGTGTGTGTGTGTGTGTGTGTGTGTGTGTGTGTGTGTGTGTAAGTACTGGCTTCCTGTGTGCTGAGGAACAATAGCTGAGCAGTTTAGTTTAATATTGTGTGTATTTATCTCTTTCTAATCTAGAAATCTTTCTATGTTTAAGGTTAGAAAGCACCCATTAACATCTTAGTAAGCTTTTTTCACCAACATGAATGTTTTGTGTATTTCTGTTACTATTACCTTTTAAAAATAAAACCAGAAATTCAAGTCAGGATTCTTCACTGCTCTAGCGTTAGCCAGTATTGAGTGGGAGGACCATCAGGGAGCAATTTATGACACCCTGCTTCTCAAGTGATTACTGTTCAGGACACCAGATAAATGATAGTAGCTTCAGGGTTTCCCTGATGTAAGGGCAGCCAGCTGTGGTCCTAGTGGAGACCATCAGTTTGGAAAATCGAGGGTTACCCTTTCCGTGCCTCACCCCCATCACTTTCCTTAGCGCTCCCAGATTCCATCCATCTTTCCATCCTGTAGAAGTTTCCTCCTTTCCTTTGAAGCAGCTGAGGTTCATTTAGAGGCATGTGTTAGCCTAATACTGACTGTCCACTATGCCTTTCACATGCTTACTATCAGGCATATTGCTTTCTTTTGTAACCAGCTCAATTGGAGGATGCTCTCAGCAGCACCCACAGTGAGCAGGAGTAAGTCCTGATGGCCTTGGGGTGCATCATCTGGTTGGCTCCTATGTCTCCCAGGGTGGTGATGAAGCTAGAGGATGTGGTAAGTCTGTGGCAGATCTCTCTCATCTCTGTGCCATTTTTCAGGCATAGTGTAAAACTTGGAATTCCAGTATTGAAGCGTTTTCCAGGTTTCTAGTATTTAATGATGTTTGGCCATGTGGGACAGTATTAGTAAGAGTCCTGAGAGCAAGAAACCACCAAAACCTTAGGGTCTGTGTTCAAAACCTAGTAAGCAGAGAGAAGTACTCTGGGTCTCACACCTTTTTAGTGAGTGCTTTAAACCTTAAGCCCTTGACCTCATCTTCTTGTAGAAGTTTTCCTTCAGTTCCTCCAGATGATCCTCTTTTCCTCTTTTCTTGGGCCAGGGTTGTAGGACTCTGAAATAACTGCTTTGCTTGTAGAATGCTGCTTAGAAAGAGAAGATTTTGTCCTTTGGAATTACAGCATCAGTGACAAGCAAATCTCTTAAGGCTTTTGCTAAACAAAAAGGACAGTGGGTAATCCAGTAACTGTGTGAAAGAGATTTATTCTGGAACCAACTCACATTGCAGAAGAAAGCATCCAGCTTCCTCCATGCACCTTGACTTGTGAAAATGTGAAATGGAGGATTGAGACCAGGGTGTCCATTCTTCCTGCCTGAGCATTACTCTTGGGTTTGCCATGGGCCCACAGGGTTGCCACAGCACTGTGAAAGCTGGAGCACACCTATTGCAGTGGAGAGGTGAATCCCACCTCTATTATTATAGCTATAATAATAATTTTCTTGCTTTAACGTGGGTGGTGACCAACGCACATCTGTTACCTCCAGCTTAGAGAAGATGACTTCACCAGGTTTGAGAGGGAAGTTGGCAAACCTGGGTCCATCGTGATGGAGCAGCCTTTGGCTCTCTGAGTAGTCAGTGGGCAGAAGGTGGTACCTGCAGAGCTGTCTTTAGGTCTTTGGTTGGAAAGAATCACACTCTGCAGTTGGCTCTCTTTGTCTTAGTCCAAGCTGCCCTCCTCCTGACTCAGGTAGGTCAGCCAAGTCCTGGGGTTGGGAAGGTGAAGTGAGGCCTCAGAGGCAGGAGTGAGACACAGGGGTGAAAAGCAAGCGAATCAGCAAAACCTTCAGTGAGAATTCTGTGATGCTTACTGCCACTGCCTTTCCTTGACTACTGTTTGGGCTTGTTTCTTCCATACCGTTACGCTGGTGGTACTGAGCTTTGATGACAAAAGACTTGGTCCATCACCAAGCACTAATTTTTGGATAATTAATACTTGGCACCAGGGTAGCACTTAACAACCATGACTGGAAGATGACTGACGAAAACTCCAGGCATGGCATCAGCTAATTATTGCTTCTGTTGTATGTGCCAAGGACTTAGTATTTGTTACTTTTTTCTAGGGGAAGTGATTCCAAGTTTCTTATGGGAAGTGGAGGCACCACTGGGCTACTGTTAGCATTGCCATGGGTTTGAAGAGCAGACTGAGCTTGGTGATCCTGCCAGGCTTACATTCACCAAAGCCAGGCTCAGGAATTTTAAATACTCTTCTCTGGTGACAGATGTAACTGGCCCTCTTAACCACAAGCCTCTGTATTTTCTGCCCTTCTGTCCTTGTCTTAGAGACTCATAGATTTCATAGAATGGTTTGGGTTGGAAGGAACCTTCAAATATCGTCTAGCCCAACCTCCTGCCATGGGGTGGCACAACTTCCACTAGACGAGGTTGCTCAAGCTCAATTTATGGTATTTAAATACAGCAGTTTGTTTCTCCAGTGTCTTGTCCTTCACATCAGTTCTGTCTCTTAGTGTTCTTACCAGGACATTGTGGTACCTTCTTCTCAGTTGAACTGAGTCTGTTACTCCCCTAATTTCAGGCTCCTCCTTGGTGTTCTACTTTATTTCTCCATTACCAAAAAGAAAGAGGCTGCTCACCAGGTGAGTTATCCCAGTCTCTCACTGGCCTACATTTAACCCAGGTTTTTAATGTAAATGAGCTGTCTGGTTGGCTGAGGAAAGCTGAGTGCATGTGACAATGTGGTTTCATCACTGGTATTCTCACATTTAGTCTAGAAGGCTGCACTTTCATTAGTCCCAAACCAGGATGTGGCACATACCCAGTGCTGCAGCTGGGTGTCATGCTACTTGAGGATGAAATACTTTATTGAAGCACCTTGTCCTGGAGGCTGGTGGCCACGTGGAAGTGGACATATCCCAGACACTTATTTTATTTTCCCTCCCTATCTCCCTTCTTCCCTCCCTCCCTTCTTCCATCCCTTCCTCCCTTCCTCCTGGTAGTATTTCCTGTTTCTCCAGAACAAGTACAAACGTCAAAGGTCTGTGTGTAAGAGCCCTAGTCCATAGTGGCTTCTCTGTTCAGGCAAACAAGCACTACGCTAACAGTTTAGTAAAAGGTATTTAGGGTACCACATATCTGAGAGGCAAATTAAAAACCCAAGCTGTATTCTTGAATTTAAGAAAGCACAGAAAGAAAAAAAGCCAAGTGCTGGGTTCCTTAGTGGATAGCTCATTAACTTAAAACCAGAGTACGAATGTAAATTATAACCCTTCTTATTACTCATAACTACAGTTCAGACGATAACTTGGCGGTTTGCCCATGACTCTTTTATAAACTGGTAACCTCCGGAATAAATTATACATCATACATAATACATAATTGTCCTTAAAAAGGCAATAATTGTTCTAAAAGGTACAGTTTGCAGCATGTTTCACATGAAATGTGTGCCACAAAGCCAGACTGGTTGTGCAAGCTCCAGATTCCTGGATAACCTGTGTGCTCAGCAGTACTGGAATTTCAAGTTCCTGCCCCAAGTCTGTGATGTCCCAGTAAGGGACTATTTCACAAAACCAGTATGTGTTGTCTCCTTGCATTCTCCTGTGGCAGGGGTCTCTGTGTTACCTCCAGCTTGGGCTATGGCAGATGCCCTCACCTTTCCTTGATTTCTTTTTGATGAACCCTGGTGGATAGAGCATGTGTCATCCTGGAAGGGCTGATACCCTGGGGTAATCTCTGGGTATAAAACAGGACATCACAGTAAAGCCAGCAGCAGAAACACAGCATGAGAAACATCCTCTCCCCAGTCTCAGCACCTCTTCACATTCACAGGATTATGTGTACACGTGGGCTCTTTCTACTCTGATGATATTCAGGTGAAGAAGTACTACATCAGGAGTACCTTACTTGGAGGAGTTTGGCATTTGTCCTGCTAATGGACTGATTGTCTGTTCAGAGCTACTCTTTATTTTTATGGTGAATCATACAGTCTTGGTGCCAGTCAAATGTTTTTCATAATGTGCATTCAGCAAAACCCTCATGTATAGCATTTTGTGCTCCCCCCCAATCCGTTCTGAAAAAACGTGCTTCATCGTGGTTTATGCTTCCGATTTTTCGGGTTTGCAGTTTTATGTCAATGTTGGGTTGCCAGCTTTCTTTCTACAGTCAAACTTCCATTTAATTCTCTTTGCTTGTAGGTATTTCTGTAAGATAGGCAGCAACAAGGTTATGTGTACTTTGTCTTTTTGTCCCTTTCCCTGTGTTTATTTGTCTGCACAAGACACATTACAGGAAACCTTTCACACGGGAGTTGCCATGTCGCTATAATACTTGATAACAGAAAGTTATGTGAAGGTCTTATTGTGCTAAAATAAACCAGCCTTTTCTCAGGATGAAAAGATAAATGGTGGGACCTAGAAAATAAAACCCTTTAAAAATGACCTAGAGTGTAAGATATATAAACTACAGGAGAAGTACCCACATATTTTTATCATTGGAAAGAAATGTCGCCATTTTTCTATCACAGTAACAGAATAATAATACATTCAGTTAGCCAAAATTCGTACGAGCGAATGTTAAGATGCTAATAGATGTTGCAAGCCAGAACTTGAACAGAGAATACTGCTTTCCTAATGTGGATTTGCTGCCCTTCAAATTATTAGATTCTGTCAATCAAAGACTGTTTTCACATATAAAGCTATTACAGCCTGATCATCCTCATTTCTGAAGGGCAACCAAACTTGAATGCTCTTGGTGATAACATACTGGTTGCTTTATGCCCTGATTTTATAGATGGGTGTTAAAGCAAATTTAGTCTTAAAACTTTCTGTGGAAATAATTTGAAATGCAATTTGCTATGCATGTATTTATCTTCTCTCCTCTTGCTCTTCAGATTTTCCCACTGATATTGATCGAAGTGGATAAAAAATGTTATCTCATACCATTTTCTACCATGGCTCATCTCACCATCTGGTCTTGCAGCTGAGCTTACTCTAAGCTATCTAAATGAAGAGTCTGCAAGAAAACACATCTTTGCTCCTGGGTTAGCAGCCTAAATTCCTTGTAGATAAGAGTGGATTTGGAACCAGGTTACTCTGGCAGTGTAGGGCTTGTAGGCTGCCTGCATCTGTGTTGTCCTGCTACCCCAGACTGTGGAAGTCCAGATTCTTTGATGGTCAGCATTACCTCCCCTGTTCTGGCTCTGAGGTGATGAAGACAGCAGGCTTTGTATTCGTGGAAATTTCCCCTCGGTAAGGGGAGAGAGAGTGGGAGGGGACCCAAGGGACTGAATGTCATGGCAGCCCTGCCCCATGGACAGTCCATCTCCCTGCAGCTGCCTGGGTCAGAGCATTCACTGGGGCTCACTGTGGTGCAGCCACAGGATGTGGCAGCAGAAGTGTAGTCAATGGAGAGAGCTGAAAAACCACATTGCCCCACGAGATGGAATAATTTTAAGCCAATGTTAGTTAAAATGTCAGTGTTTTCTGGTACACTCTCATGTTTTTTCTGTGTGAAATACTGGATAATAATAAGGTTCTTGTGTCAACCTGTGTTAATGCCTGTTGAGATTTCTTGCAATGTTTATTAATTTAAGAAAGATGATTTATTTAAAGGCATAAACACAGAGGCAAAAGGAATGTTTAAGTATCTATTCAAGTTCCACATTTCTTACCTTTTCTGAGCACTTGATTTCAACATTCGTGTTACATTAACATGAATAGTATTCTGGGGAGTTGCGTGTGTTTTTGACAGATAATTACACATACACCAGGCATTGCTCTTGCTCCCTCAGGTCCAAACCTGTTGACTTTGGTGTTACAGTGCTAAGTGTCTCATCTTTTGGGAGAAGGCCACTAGTTCAGGGTAGAAATAACAGTTACCTGATGAAGTTATCGTAAGGTTTACATCCATAGTGATACAAATGGGACAGACTACTGCACTTCAGTCACTTGAAACTTGCTCTTTCTAAATACATCTGTCAAACTTGCTGCTAAAATATCACTGAAAAGATAAAAGGTTGCAAACACAGCTAGGCAAAGTCCATTTCTTCCTCAATACAGTAATCAAGGCTTTTAGCTATGGTACTTGGTCTGCACAGCCTGCTTTTGTCAACCGTGTATGTCTGGGACCACGTATCAAACTGGGTTGTTGACTGGGAGGCTAGATTCACCTTCTGGCAGGCTGGATGCAGGGCAGCCTTACAGCTCACCAGTGCCTTACTCTGAATTTACCTGAGTGCTGGAAAACTGGGCAAAACATTCCTTCGGGATGCATCCTCCTCCTGCTCAGCCTAAGCCAATTGGATGGCTGGTGTGCTCCTGGCAGAGGCACCTCATCCCTCCCAGCCTGGTTGGTTTGCCTTGCTGTCTCATTTATTTCAGTCCCCATTTCCCACTCTGTGATATGTGGCTCCAGACAACTGCTTTTTCGATTTGCCCCACAAAGTTTTATCTTCCAGATGTACTCAGAGGTATATCAGCAAGTGCCAGTTATCATGTCCTTGTCAGCAAGAGGATGCCAAATGGTAACTGGCTTTTACCTCTGCAGCATGGTGCTTCCCAAACAGCATGAGACAAGTAATCAGAAAGAACATGCTTTTCCTTGCTTTAGCTCTAAGGAAATGCCCGCAGTTAGCCCATGATTTTAAGCTTGCTTTGTGCTGTGGCAGAGCCCAGCTTTACTGATGGTATCACTCCCATCAGGTTGTGAGAGAGTTACAGTGCCTCCTTCCCTTGTGTGGAGTGCCCCATGTTTGAGCGCTGCATGCTCCTTAAGAGGCTGATACCCAGCCAGAGCAGTTTACATTTCTTTAACGGCTTTTATGGTGTTGTGCATGGAGTTAGGTCTGTCTGAAGACAGCCAGAGTTCAGAGCAGTTAAAGCTTTTGAAGGAGATTACCATAATTACAAGTGATCAACGTTCAGTGCTTTCTCCCCTCCACCCTCCCTCCCTGCTCAGCCATTCCCCAGCGCAGTTTATAGTGGTGCACACTGCAGCTCCAAGAAGTGGCTTTATGGTGATGGTCACATAAGGACACAGCGCCCAAAGGGTGACATTGCTGCCTACCTGAAGACCATCAGGTTTAGGTTGCTGCTGTATTTCCACAAAGGCAACAGAACCGGCACTGTGCTTAGCAGTACTGCTGTTGATACTCCTTACCTGCATCTGTTCCTTTATATTTTAATCATGACTTCATCCTTTACATAATTGTGATTCTTGTTTTAAGTGCATTCCCCACAGGACTGCTTAAGAATGTGCCTACAAAAATCTTCCTTAGCCATCTTCCCTCAGTAACAACCCTTCCAGCACTTGCTAATGTTTTGAGGTAGTAGCCAAAAGTCACCATAGTGAAAAAGGGTTAAAAGCAGAAATACAGGTACATCCTGGATAGATGAATCCATTTTCCCCACTAATTAATAGCATACTTCTAACAATGGAAAGCTATTAAAACATGAAGGTATGTTCTGTGAATCACATTTATCAACCACTATACATGCTGAAGTTCCATTATTTATTCTGTATTTTTAACGTAATGTATGGATTTTTTCATTCAAATGCAGAAAGTAGCAACAAAAAACATTTTTTTGCCTCCATTTAAGTATATATTCATGCAAAAATGAAAACATAATAAGAACAGTACATTTTTATGTCAAGTGTAACCTTTATATGGTGTTCTTTAGATAAAACTGTGAATATTGGAAAAGGAAAAAGAAAGATAAGTGGTTCCTGTATTCATCTTAGTCCAAAATCTATTTTACCCACTGCTGGTTGCTGGCATTGTTTGATGATGTGACACAGTAACAGAGTATCAGATTATCAGAAAAGGAGATTCCCAATTTAATAGTTACTTGCAGAAATCAAAGGGTTTGTTTTTTTCCTTTATCTCAACATCTCAAAAATAAGTAGCTGTTACATTTCAAATCGTGTAGTCTTCCTGATTTATCATCATATCATGGATCACTTGCCTGTCTAACATCAGGGAATCCAGTAAGTCCCGTCACATAAGAAGAAAAGAGAAAATCCTATTGGATAATGGTTTACGTTCTCCCCTATGGTGATTTATTTCTGTCACAAGACTTAATTTTATCACGCGGCAGATGCTTCATCTAGATCAATGCAATACATCCCTGCATTCATTTGTTTCATACCAAAATTGTACCTGGTCTATTTTCCGATGCATTTTGGCTTATTTAGTGCATGGAGTGATTAGATGGTGTTTAATCACATGTGTAATTTCCAGTTTTCATAATTCTCAAGCATAATAAAGCGAGGCCCATGTGAAGGAGCATAATATTAAATTAAATTGCAAAGAGGAGCAGTTAGAGATGCAGCTGGTGTTAACGTTTCGATCTCCAGCGTGTCACGTCAGAGCACGTCAAGAGGAATAAGCCGAGCTCACTCAGGTGATCAGGTGATCAGCCCGGGGAGAGTGTGCCAAACTTTGCCTTGCATTAATTTCACCCAGGCTATAATGAATAAAACAGCCATCGCACCTTCTCCTTGGAAACATGCAGAAAGCCTGTCCAGCACGTTTTAACAAGAAATGCGTGGCCTATCAACACTTCCCCCCACCCCTCCATCTGCCACTTAATACAGATTATACTCTCCTAAATAATCATCTTTATTCAGTGGGGCAGCTGAGGTCCACAGGTTGGGATCCTCTGCCAAGTGTCATTACACCATGGGAGTGGGCTGCCCTTATCCATGCTGCTGCTGTCCAAGAGAGCCAAGCTGCCTCCCTGGGACACCGAGCATCCCGGGGCAAGGCTGTCAGACCGCTGAACTTCTCAATCAGCAGGGCATGTATGTGATTCCTGTCTTGACATTCTGCCTGGAGGACCATCTATTGTCAGCTGCCAGTGGCAAGTGACAGCAGAGCCGTGGCTTCTGGGAAGTTTATTTGCTTCTTCTCCCTCCTATGCTTCCTTTCTCTTTTTATAAATAAGCCTTGAGCAGCCACCCCCTCCTTCAGTATGGAGCGTGAACAAGTAAAGGTAGGAGCAATGGAAAGTTACCTAAAGTTTGTAATTTAGAGGTAGCACTGCAAGGGAATGAATAGATGGGGAAAGCGACCGAGTTAATGACAGTTCTCTAAACAGCTGTTGTACCATTCAGCTTCACTACTTCAGTTAATTAATCAGCACCTTGCTGGCAACTCTAGGGGAGATACTCGTTAGATACTGGTGGCAAACAGACAATGCTTTCATATCAAATATGTTCAACAACATCTAATACAGCGATAACTTCCACAAAAGAGGGCAGGGAATACGGAAGCTCGTAAAGGCGCTCACAAAGCAGCTTTTAATATCCTGGTACACATGGATGTGCTACATGCGCTGCTTGCTTTGTTATTGTTCTCCTGCTTAAAACACTGTGGACTAACAACTGCAAACTTTCGCATGTTTGTTAGAGGCAATATTTTTAAGACAATTTTCCTATATATATGTTTATGTAAGTAGCATGTATTGCTGCATTTGCGTATGAGGTCAGAGACCGTACAGTCTAAATGAAACTACTCTGTATTTTGCTGTGGGATGAAAAATGGGCAAACATAAATCCTTTATGCAAATATATGTTCTAGAAAGGCAAAATGTGATCAAGATCAAAAAACTCAGTTGAGAGAGTGCTGAGTCTATACATTAGATTGGAAAATGGCTGTTGTCTCACAGATTTCACTCTTTCCTCTTTGGCTTAAAAAGGAGATACATTGAATCCTACCTACTAAGTTGATAACAGCATTCATATTTTATGAGGAATAATGCACAGAAACCTTAAACCAATCAAATTACATCTCTACGTTTGTAATATATTTTCTATTTTATATTTTAGTACAGTCCTAAAATTGCCATTAATGAACATTAGCTTCAAGTTCAAGACAAAACTGGCTTTAAAAAAAAAGTTACAGCTCTGTTATGACAAAAATTTCCTTCTGCCATGCTGATTTAGTGGTAAATTGCAATTCAGTGCACTGTAGTTCCTTTCTTGAGACCTCTTCTCTTGCTTTATTCACTTTTCCGATTTAACCCTCCTGTACAGTAGGCAGTAAATTGCAATGAAAATGACAGCGCTTAAGAGACTGAAATGTATTTGCTGTCAGATGTTCCATACATGCTCAGTTTAATTTTTCAGTTGACTTTATTGATTTATTAAGAATGATAATAGCCTGCATATCGCTTCATATACATAATTGTCACATAAATCTCCAATATTACTGGCACGTGATCATGTCCACTGTAGAACGTAGTGAATGGGTTTAAATGTTTAATGTGATGTTGTTTGTGGAGTTCAGCACTAGGTGGTTTTATGGAGTTTGAGGTTGTTCTGGGTCCATCTGAAGCCCTGTGGAGGTGCAGGTAGAGGCATAACCTCAGGTAGGACTCACTGATGAAATTGTAGGAGTCACCAGTGCTCTTGAACAGGGCTTGGAATTGTATTAAGCAATTTATGTGGACAATTTATCCAGTCTGCTGCTACGTACTGATGTAGACAATTATAGCTCCAGCTCTTTAATGAAACGTACATTATGGTAGAAAGAATATCATAGCTTCTATTATACTCAAGGGAACTATAAAAGAGAAATGTCCTTTTTTAAATTAGCTTTACGGCACTGAAGCTTTTATGTATTTACATGCAAATACACTATTAACCCAAACTACTCGTTTTGAACTCTCTGTTGTCAGCTCTTGGGAAGTGTCACAGGCTTGTAGAAAAACTTCTTTTGTGCCTGCCTTTCAACATTGCTGGCCTTTCATGTTAATGGAGAGCTGCTAAAACTTCCACTTTGCTGTAGTCCTTCACACAACAGTGAGAGCAGGATGCTTTCTTAATCCTCCCTAATCTGTAGCAAAAACCTCAGATAAAAAAGGACTTTTGTCTAATCCGGCTTCTCAGGTATGGTTTACTTTAGATTTGAGCTATAAATATCTTCCTTTACTTTGTTCTTCTGAGAAGCAAACTGTTGAAAAAGGGGGCACGGTTTCATTTCTCAGCTGCCTGTTCGAGAAAGAAAGAAAGACCATTTCTAATTTGGAAGAGAGACGGGGATTTTGGTGTGTGTCCTCTGTTTGGTGAATGCACCTGGGAGCAAACAATGTTGCAGAGTTACCTTGTTGCCATATTAACCCCCATGCAGCCACGGGCATGGGGCTCCCAGCATGAGGTGCTGTTGAGCATCAGGAAGGTTTAACCTCTGTTTCCAAGGGTTGAAGACAGGTCCATCTGTGCCTGAAGGAATTGTCTCCATAAACTTTGGTTTTAATATTTTAAAAATACGTTATCACATTCATGCTTATTCATTCTTATATGCTAAAAATAAAAATTGCACTCTGGGATGGAGAGATGGGGTGGGGGAGACACTGTATGCTTGGGATGAAATAAAATTCGCAGTTTTGCCATTGACTTCTGTCAATAAAATGTTTCATCTGCATTTTCTCTATTTATATACTTCACATGTCTCAGATATCCTTAAATCACAGTTGTTCTTCAGCAGCAAACAGAAGTGAACTCAGCAGATTGTTTTCCTTCATTGCCTGCAGTGAAACTAGCTGAAATACCCACTCTACTGCAGTCCAGTGTCTTGAATACTGTTGCTTGTCTGAGGATGAAATTTGGAAAGGAAGAACAGTAAAGTGATGTAAATGCCTAAGAAATGAATTGTAATGACTTGATACAAGGGGGTATAAAATTAATGGACTGTCTGAAGGCTTTCAGCTATTTCTGTTTTCTCATGCAAACTTTGGGGGGCATTATAAATGGATATAAGAAAATTGCTGCTCAGAATTTACTTGATATCCAAAAGCAGGATTCAGCAAGGCTTTTCGTAAATCATTATTCCCTGGTAACAGTATTACAATCATTTCTGTATCCGGATGAGGGCGTCTGTTTAAGGTTGTCGCTAAGCTAAAATGAAAGTACATTTATGTCATCTACCTGGGTATGGCTTTTGCACATCACATTCCACATAGCCCCAGTCTTGATCATAGCAATCCCTGGACGTCTTTGTCCAGTCCAAATCAATTTTCCTTTCCTTTACCTCTGAAATCTGCTGAAAAAAATCCTCATTTTGAGGAAAAAATAAATATTGAGAAAATGTCAGTGCCCTGCAAGTAGGATAATTCTGAAATCTGTAATGTTTTCCATGTACTTAATGTAGGAGAAAGGTAAAGGGTGGATTTTATAATCCCTTGAAACCATGCGTGTATATCATAGATATAAAATTAGAGAGAAGAGGTTGAATTTGGATCTATAGTCATTCGGAGTCAGAGATTAACGATGACAGTGTCATCCGGTAATGAGGGGCTAATGGGGCTAAACTTCATCAATTAAATCCTTTCTGTTTTATAGATTCATAGATTATAATGCCAGAAGGGAATACTGTGATAATCTAGTCTGACCTCGTCTTACAACATATACTATCAAACTTCCCTGAAATAATTCTTGTTTGAACAAGAACCTTTATTTCAGACAGAAAGCATCCAACCTTGATTTAAAATTGCTGTGATTGGAAATGCCTGAGAAACCTTGATAAACTGTTGGAATGGTTAATTATATCTCTCTTAAAGGGGCATACCTTCTCTTTCCTCTGAATTTTTCTCCCTTCAGGTAGGCCTGGAGAAGCGAGGTCTTTGTGTACTATGGATGCGGTGTGGCATGGGTTGCCTGGGGGATTCTCATCCTCAAAGAAGTGCTTCCATGTGGTGGGGAGAGCAGGGGGTGAGCAGGAACTGCAAGCAGGGTACAGGTGTGTGCCCTACTCCAAGTCCGGAGGACAGAGGCAGCAGGGTCAGGCTTGAGCAGCACAAGGGCGCTCCCCATGGGAATCCTTGCAGCGCTCTGAGGGATGTGGTTTTTTTCTCAGCCACCTGGAGCAGGGAACAGTCTGTGTCCTGCATGGGTTTTAGCATGCTGAGCTCCCTGTACCTTGGTAGGGAGCTACTTTAGCTCAAGCACACCTTTTATCTAGGGACATCGGTTGTCCCTGAATATCATGATGTGATGCTATCAGCTAAGTAGCAGGGAGCACTGAGAAGAGAACAAATGGGCAAACTAACTCCATGACATGTTCAACCCTGTCCTCAACTCAGCTGCTTTTGCCAGCTGCCTTTTTGGAGGAGGAAGAAACAAGATGTGTTTCATGGTCCTATTGGAAGTGGAGAAGAGCATGTCAGTGCAAGGAGTAAATCATGGATGTAGCAAGGTTTTGTCCATAATAAGCCTTTCTCCTCTGCCCAGCCTGTGTCTGAGCTGGCCCCAGACCTAGCATGTTCCTCCTGTGGGGATGCAGTACCTGTTTAAGAAGTGCTCATCTAGAAAATGAAAGTGGAAAGATTTTCCTAGAGACCCAGAAGAAAAATTACTTCAGTTGGTAATTAATGGTATTTGCACGTCTGGCATTTTAATGTCATGCAAGGTTCTGCTTGCATGGAAAGTGCTGTGCTTCTGATTCAGATGTCTTGCAAATGAGGGACATAAAAATAACAGGAATCACACGTGTTAATGTGTGATGTTGGGATGGAGAATGTGGCTCTCCAGTGACAGAAGCACGCTTCTGTCAGTATTACCTTCCTGGATTTTCGTGTGGCTCATCCTGTGTTCTGCACATTTCCTGCAAGGAGACGATCTGTATTGAGCAGAGTATTTTTCCTGTAAAATTTTGTGAAAAAGAGTTGTTACTTTCCCGATCCAGAAACTTCAGAATTACATTTAATTAGCAGGCTGATAGTATTGTAAATGTACTCACTGGGGGACTTGGAGTCTCCATGTGATGAGAAACAAAGACCCTCAATTTGGTGGCTGAAGAGGCTTGGTTCAGTCCCACAAGGGCTGGCCTGTCAGACAGAAGTCTGCCATTGCATTGCTCTTGAGAACAGGAGTTCTTAGGGCATAAGTTAGGCTGCCAGGAATTAGGGCAGCCCTCAAAACTGGTCAAATGAAGATTTTCAGTTTACATTTCAAGCCAAATGAATATTTATGTGCTTTTTTTTTTCTGTAAGCTGAAAAGCCCTGACTATCTCAGGAGGAGTTTATGGCCTTTCATCATCTTCACTGATCAGGATCAGCGTTAATCAGGTGACTTACTCAGAAAATGCCTTTGCCTCTCACCATCAGAACCCAAAGCTCTTCCTGTCCCCCTGTCCCCCAGCAGTTTTGGAAGATTTGTTTTGGCTGTGAGCAACAGTGAGAGAACGCAGAAGTGCCAGGCATCCACAGGTCCTGGGCTAGGCTGCTCTTGTAGCAAACATCTCTCAAAGAGCTTCCCATGTTAGTGGTACCTATGCAGCTCCAAGGAGTCAGCATCGCCAAAACGCTGCCTCTTCCTGAAATGCCGAGTGCTGCTCCTCAGCAGGAGCTCTGTCTCCAGAGAGGCCAGATGTGCTCCTACTGCTCTGAAATGGCAGATGAATAGGCTTCTTGAAGGCAGATGGCAGTTTCTTATGGATAGTGTAGTATTCCAGTAATTACTGTAGGAAAATGATGTAACCTAATGTGTATTAGTTCTGCTACTGTAATCTAAAATGTATTAATATTGTGGCAGTACCACTCTGTTTAATGGTTGCGTTAATACATACACTGTGGATATTATGGTACACTTGCATTTATATTGCGTACTTTACTGCAGTATTTACTATAGTATCACTTTCAAAATTATGGACAAAGTTGCCTGATTTCATGGGAGAGTCCTACCGCAAATAGTAGATTTCATGGCTTGTTATAGATTATTAGGAAAGTCATATGTGGGAATCATTTATACAGCTTAAGTAGTTATCAATACAAATTTTAGGAACAATAAAAACAAACATCAGTCTCCCAGCAGTAGAACTATTAGGATACATATTATAGCATTTGTATTGAGGCTTCTGACCACTTGTTTTTTTCCTAGGTATCAAGTTCAGACAGTTGTGAGAGCACTCAGACACTGAAAATTAGACTGGTAGCATAAGTTTCATGAGGACGTGGGCAGGATTGCAGAAGTACCTTCTTGCCAACAAACCCAGACCAAAACATAAAAGAAAACAGTTCTTTTAAGCTGTGTCCAAAAATACCATTATAATACAACTAGTTAGTGCCTTGTACTTCCATACACTATAGGCGTAGTATGTTGTTACAGCTCTCTGGCTGACTTTTAGGGATATAAAGCAGTCCCAGTCCTCTCAGTTCTTAGGATCTTTGGCTTGACTTGTCACACGCATGTAAATTGTTGATTTCCAGTTCTTCAGTCATGAAGATACTCATTACAGTGACTCCTGTGAGTCCTTCCCAAGAGCAGCCCCTCCAGATGCGAGCGGTATGGAAGTAATAGCATAAAATGAGCTGCACTGGGAGGAAACAAATCCATCCATAATTCTTACTGCTATTTTCTGATCTTTCAGTTTATTTTTCTGTTATCTAGAACTATATTGAATTTTTTAGGCTGCAACACTGACAGGATCTGTTTAAAGACAATTAAAATGCAAAATTTAAGGTTGCATGGGGGTATGATTCTGTATAATTTACTATCTGGCTTTTGCCAAGCACTCCACTGTCACCAGCATAACATTTGGTAAATAACTGAATTTAAGGAGCTAGCCACAAGGTATTATCCACACCAATCTTTTTTTCTTTATGTGCTTTAAACAGATATATTGGAAATTTGTTAATGAATAGAGTAAGGCTTATTCAAAAGGACTTTGCATTTAACATTTTCACATGCTATTGAAATGTTAAACTTCAAAGATTTTTTTCTTCTGATTGCCAGGCCTTAATTAAAGCAGATTGTAAAAAAATAAGTGTGAGATCTGCAGGAGATACTTGGAATCAGAACATTGCGGTGATGGTTTAGTTACATTTTCTTTTGACCTCTGAGCACAGAAGTTACCCCAGCTGAGGCTCTGATAGTAAATCCTGACAGTGTTAAAGTCAGTAGCAAATTCACTCAATCTCTGGAAAATGGGCCCTACAATTACAGACTTAAGAAGCTCAATCTACTTACTTTGTCCAAGAGAAGGACGTGAGATGATGGGATGATGGTCTACAAGGTATTACCTGAAGGCGATACCTTTGACAGCAGATAGTTCCTTAATCTAGGTGCAAAAGCCAAGCTGAGATACCAGGGTTAAAAGATGATCCCAAGAAATTCAGAGGAGAAATTGGCTACACTTTCTCATGAGTTGGATCACTAGCTTCTGTGCTGAGTTGTGGGAGTGGGATGCATTCCCTTCTGGGAACTTTTAGGACAGATTACAGCTTCAGAGGCCTATTTCCTCTGGGGGGTGGAGGACCCTGCTGGGACCCCTGGTGCCAGGACCTGTGGGAAGTCTCCCTGCAACTAAGTGCAATCAGAAGTTTCCTCCTAGAGTTTTATCAGTTTTGGCCTTGTAGCTTACAGCCCCATCAAGCCTCACCAGGGCAGTGCCATTCCCATCAGGTGCACCCTGAACATGTGGGTATGTGTCACACATGCTATCAATGAGAAGTGAGAGGGGGGTAGCCGGAAAATCAAACTTAAACAGCATGTGGGTGATACCGGCCTATCCTAGGCTGCCACATGCTTGATGGTCCCAAAAACTGCCTGTTGCACAGTTAGCAGGGGACAGCAGACAAGCAGCTATTGCACTTTGCTAAGCACCTCACTTCTGCAAGGAAGAAGTTAGAATTTTCCTCCCCAAACTTGCTTGGGGGTGTTCGGTTTAGTGCAGGCACTCCCTCGCCATCCTTCCCTGCTGTCTGCCCCATGTCCCACTGGGGAGGTAAGGGCCAAGCTCTCCGTGCTGCTTCTCCTGTGTTATTGGGGCTTGATACGGTGCACCAGAACTGCAGCAGGAATGGGATGGGGGGAAGCTATCCTGGCATACGACCTCATTTGCAGTAGGATTTTTTTTTGCAGTGACACAGGTTATTATTCAGAAGATACAGTGGAAGGGGGTTTAAGATACATTCATGATTGCATGTCTGTTGTTATGTGTGCTGTACACAGAAGGATGATGTACCTGAATCACCCATCCCCAAAGTGTCCCTGACAAATACTTTGTGAGAGCCTTCAAGAGGAAAAAGAAAAACCCAGAACAAACCCAGTGTCTTCTAAACTTGCCATTAAAAGACCAATCCTGTAAGTGATTTTTTACAAAATGGGTTTAGGTTATTTTATCAAGCTATGCGTTCTCAGATCTTGGAGTTCTTTGCAACAGGCTTTAGTTCTGAGAACGTAAGTCAAAAAGTCATTATATTTAAGACTGATGTGGGTAGCTGTAAGGGAAAGTATTATGAATATACTCTTTTTCTTTTATTCTTATCCAAGCTCTATTCATCTCATGTAAATGTTTCAGAAGCATTTTGTTTTCATTCTGCCTTAAGGCATTTCAATTAATGCTCAGATATATGCGGGTAAAAGCTTTACCTTATGGTTTTTTACTCTGAATTCCCTGGTATTCAGCAGCAGGTTTAGGATATCAATAAGTAGCAACGACTAACGTGAAAAAATGAATTAAATCTTTTTCTCTTGAGAGGCCTCACACTTTCCATGTTGTTTTCGAAGGCTGGGCCTCCTCCGCCTTAGCAGGGAGAAGACCAAAGATAGGTCTCTGACAGAGATTCAGCAGGGTTCCCCACAGGAGTATTACCATGCCTGTAGCATGACAGTGGTCATGCCTAAAATGAAATCGACATTTTAATGACATCATGATTATCATTAAAACTGGGGACAGGACAGTTCTTAACTCATCCTGATGTACCATTGTGTTGCAGTGCTATTTATGATATGCAGGGGTATTTAGGAAGTGACGGTGTTTACAGCTGGCAGCACTGACCTGGCAGACATAAAGCTGTGGGTTAAGATAGTTTAAATAGAGTCTCACTTACTGCAATTATTCAGTGCTGAAAGTGTACAAGTAATTGTAAATCCCTTGGATTACTCCCTTCCTTCTCTAAAAGGGAGAAAAAAACTTTTCACAGCCTTGTAGATTTCTGCTGTTCATTTTAACACTTAAAAGGTCACTTTATAATGATATGACATGACATGGCATGCATCAATGGCTTTCACATGATATGAAAAGTTGGTTTCATCGTTGATTCTTTCTAATATGTTAAGAGTAATATTTATCCAATTTGCAGTTGTGGAGCAAAGTTGGTTCTAGTTGATTGGAGAAGAGGCTTTGGATGTGCATCACTGTGGAGTTTAAATGGCGTGTTTACAGGCAAAGGGAGAATTTCTGTAACACTGCAGCATTACTGTAACAATACTACTGTATATTTTTAAAACACTGATATTTTCACATAGATTCGTCCAGTAATATGGAGATCAGTTTTCCCCACAGGCAATCCAGTAAATTGACTAACACTTCTAAGTGTGGGACAGTCTGAAAAGGTTGGTGGTATTTAAAAGTAGATGAAAGAGTGTAAGAAAAACCTGAAGCCCAAGCAAACATGTTTTAATGATTTTCTGCAATGGTTTCATAGTCTCTTGATGTTCTCCAGTTGTCTTTTCTCTGCTTTGTAGCCTAGCATGCTACTTTCTGGCTGAAGTAGATGTTACTGGTTTGTATGTGGTATCATTTTGTTAGTAGAGTAATAATATGCATGTATATATTATATTGCTGAGCAGGACCCTGGGCTGGAAAGTGAGGAAGAGAAATTCATTATGAAACCTATGACAGACTTAAGCTATGTGAAACTGAGAAGAAAACATAGATTTTATCTCACCACCCTCATTTAAGCACATAGTGGACCAGTCCTCCTGAAGTAAATGCCTACATTGTGAATAGAGGTACACATAATTTAGATTCCTAATCCCTAATTAATTAGATTCCTAATCCAGATCTCCCTCTCTGCAGGCTTTCAAAGGCATCTATTTCTCTTTGTTGATTACAGAGGAAATTTCCACCTTCATCTCCATAAAAGTGATAGAGTAGGTTGAGCATTAGTGCTGAGGAAAGCCTGCAAACCGGTGTAACTGGGAGCAAGAGAATGAAATGTGACTTGAAATATGGAGCATGGAAATTATGCAGAAGTGTGTATGGATTTATGATGAAAAGGGGAGACTTTTTGGAAGCAGTAGAATGAAGAAAAGGGAAGGGAGCATTTCCACACTCAAATTGCACAAGGCAGTTCATCACCATCACTCATGCGCACTCACTTCAGCAGAGCTACTGCTTGATAATTTTATTGTGATGCCTATTTTCAGTGGAACTTTTAAGACCTAATCAGTGCTCCTGGACCATTGAAAGTTTTGAAGGCAGGAAACCTTCTCAAAACACGTCCATCCTAGAGCTGGCAGGATTCTGCAGAACAGCAGTGTCTACAAAACTTAACTCCAAAAGTCTGGTTCCTCCCTGGATTCCTGATTTTCCGGGAATCCAGTTAGCTAATAAAAAATGTGCAACATTTTCTCTTTCCTAAAATGCAGCGGCTATGTAAATACCAAAATGTTATCCTGGGTAATCAAACAATGGGAAAGCTGTTTGTGTGTACTGCATTATTGGTAATTAATTTACAACCAGAGGTACTTTAAATGTATATGCAAACATAAGTTAATTACTTTTTAAAGGCAAATGTGGGAAGAGCAAGGCTTGTAAGAGTAGCCATGTAGCTGTAGAAACCGTTAATGTTTCCGATGCCCTGTGGTAGGAAGAAATATATTAAAAATTGATTTTTGGTTTCTGCCTTTTTCTTGGTAACATTTACAATAAAGGATATAGCAGAAAGTAGCCTTTAAATTGATATTTCAAAGCTTTTTATGTTTGGAATATGTTTTTCCGTATTCTTAATGGGTTTATACAGCAGAGTAAAAAGGTCAGCTTCTGAATATGACGGTTTATTCTTCTATTAAAAAAAAAAGATGAGTTTAGCATTCATGAATTATTTAAATATCAACTCAAGTATTTGGCACACTGCTACAGTAAGTGGTGTTCTTAAAACAAGGCTCGGAAAAGTGTGCTGTCCTTTGAATGTAGCGTGAATGCAGTGCAGTAGGGTGGATAGCTTTAACTCTCCCTCAGCTTGCAGCAAGGTGTTGCTTGCGGCTGTATCCACACACTGAATGCGGTGAGTGATGAGATGTGTATTTATGGTACTTGCACCGCCATGATTCAGTCTTCACCTATTATCCTTTTCTAATTGAAGAGCTTCTCTTCACCCCAGAAAAGCGAACTGTAATGCTCTTCAGAGCTTCTCCAGACTCACAGCCACACTGTATTGAGCAAGCAGCCCTGTCAGATTGTTTTCTTTTAATCAGATGCTTTGGAAAATAGCAGTCCTTCCCAGGCTTTGAGGTACGTCTGGAACGCGGCTCTGAGGAACCACAGCAGTATGGAGTTGCTCTAGGCACAGTCTCATTAATCAAATGCTGGCTCAAACACTTTCTTTTTTTAAACAATTTTTTTCAAATAACATGCACTTTTGACTAATTTCGTAGAAGTGGTGTTGTCAGATGGTAAGATTTACAGCAGTTTGTTAAGTCAGAGGAACTCTTAAGGGATATGATTCTGTGCAGGTTTTTTACAAGTGTTTTTTAAACCTTCAATACAGTCATAATGTTTTGAAGTGCTAATTGCCAAACCTCCTAAAGTGTATAAAGAATGACATTTCAGGCAGCATCATTGATCATATTTTTCAGGGAGTCCGTTGATGGATTAATAAACTGTCATAACCTTCTGTGCAAAAACCCTGTTGATAATAAATGGTCTGTAATCTAAAAAGCCTACTGCTAAATGAATTGAAGTTGCAGCAGTAACTGAAAAACTGAGTAACTATAATACCACAGTGGCGAAACCCTAATGTGGAAGTTCAGCTTTCCCACCTAAGTCTTTGCAAAGAGCTGCTCATTGAGGTCGAAAGCACATTGTCCTCTGGCTGTCCCGCACTGCTTGACTTGTAGTGGGGCAGTCAGGGTAGGCTCAGTGGGTCTGGGCAGCCCATCTGACCTGGAGGGAACCTTTCTACAAATAGCTACTGAAGACATGGTAATGCTGATGCCATTCAGTGCACTGTGGTAAAATGTTCAGTGCCTTTTTCTTGTTGGAATAGCAGTTGTAATACCTGAAAAGTGAAAATTTACACAGTAGGTGAAATAATACATAAAAAATAATAAGTAATTTAAGATCAGGCATCAAACATAGAGGTGTTATTTAGCACTGGTTTATATTTTTACAAACTTGGAGTCTTGTTCCGTGAAGTTTGGTTACCACAAAACCAGATGGATTCATTTGAACATATTTAATAGTGATGAAAATAACTCATTCTTATTTGCATTTATATTTAAGATAAGTTAAATAGCAGACTGAAGACAGAGAGGGAGGATGTGATACATACAGGCTTCTAATACAGGCAGGCAAGAGTCAAGTTAACTTTGTCCTCAAGCCATACCTACTAGGACATTTCCCCACATTCTGCCTCCCAGCTCATGTGTCATCAGCCAAGCAGGGACCATTTTTGGGAGGGGTTTCAAGCCATTGTGCTCACACACGACATATATGACAGGGTGGGTTGTCTGTGGGATACTGGATCCCCATATTAAATCCTTCAAACACGCAGCCTTCCCATGACAGTTCTGCATCTGCCTTATTTTTCACACTTATTTTTCATGTTTTTAAAAAATAGCGTTATCCTGTAGAGTGGTATTGCTAATGTAATTCAGTGTCAGCGCATGACGTAGAAGCACCAAAATAACTGTCTGGACCCTTTAATATGCATGCAGATATATATGCACACATGTACATATACATACACATGTGCATATGCGTGTATACGAAGGTTTTGCATTCTGCTCCCTGTAATACCATCAGACAAACGTACCCACCATACCCACGTCAGTCCTTTTTTACCATGCTTTGCTGTGAGAAAGAGTCGGATCCTATTGGTCCCACTCGCCTACTATGCTGCTCTCCATAGCACTGCTCCCCCCCGTTCTGCCACAGAGAATTTTGGACTGGCTGGGATGAACGCAGGTCAGCAGGATGCAGCCTGGAGGTGATCCTGCCACTGGTGATGGTCTTGACCTAAATTGTTACTGTACATAGTGACTGTAGATACAGAACAGCCTATTTCGAACAGTGACTTCCCTGTGAAAGGAAGGACACAGGGCAAACTGTGATTTTTACACCCTTTCTTTTATCATAATTGATGTTTCCATCTTACTCTTCTGTTCCTCTAAGTTATGACATTGTGTCCAAAACGACATTATGATATTCCCTCAAAATGTCATGGCATGAATGAGTAATTTCTGGTGAGCAAATCCCCAAAGGGACATTTTGAACTCTCTCTGCTCCTGCTATTGAATCCCATTCAATTAAACCTGGAAATCCACAGTCAGTTAAACGTGGGAGAGGAAAGCTTCACGGGATCTTCCCTGAAAGGCAGCCGTTAGCAGTAGGAAAACACTGAAGTCAGCACTCTTTAGTGGTGTTTCTTTTGTGAGACATCCATTAAAAGAGCTGAAATCTCTTGAGATGCTTCTGATAAGCACTGATATTAAATGCCACAGTCCTATCATGCGTCTTTAAAGGTGAGCGTTATTAATAGAGCACTGTATCTTTCCATTGTGCTTCAGCTGTCTTAATTCTTTGGTTTCTCTCTGTTACTTTGCTGACTGCTGTGTCCAATGTACTATTTTCTGAAATCGGAGTAGCTGTCTCTTGATGCAGAAGTAGCTTCACTCAAAAAGAAAACAACTCTCCCACTTACGCTTAGATGGCTTTGGTTACTTTTGTATCTAGTCTGTATTTCAGAATTAATTTGGTGGTGGTGCTGCTGCTGCTGTTCTTATCATCATCATCATCATCACCGTCATCCTGGGACCTGGGGGTGGCCGGCTATACTTCAAGCCCTTTACCTTAGAGCTTTTCTGGGAGGCATGTGTGTTTTGCTTTTCTGTGGCTAAAGCCTGTACAAATTCTCTAAGCCCTGCTTCATCTTTATCAAAGCCAGTGTAATCCCAGCCTCCACATAGAGCTTTCATGTGCACACTGTTCAGAACAATCCTCATTTTCAGACCCACAGCACGCTAAGTAGGGATTTTTTTCGGTGGTTTCTTCTGCATTGCTTCCTCTAGATCTCTGGTCCAACCGCTGCAGTTCTCTGTGCTGTGCTTAGAGAACTGCGCTCCAGTCACTTCAGCGTAAACCTTGCAAAGAGCCCATAAAGGCTTGGTTGAGCACCTTACTCAAGAGATTAAAGTGCTGTCAATGAAAATTATTGGTTCATTGTTCAGCATTTCCACATGCAATCAATAATAGTTCTTGTTTTCCAACAAAACTGCAAAGTAATGCTGCCATTGTCTCATTTATAGTGGGCTGTGGAAAATCTGTAGTGAATTACATTTCAGCTGAATAACAGGGATTATGTAAAGAACAGTATGCTTGGTGGACTATCAAGGCTAGTTGCCAGCTTGTGTTTAGCCATTAGCACTTCAAACTTCCATGTATTCTGTTCCCGTAAAGCATTCCGTGAGGTCTCTGTATCGAATAGGTATGTGCTGGTGTTATCATTTTGATAAAGTGTAATTTATCAAAACCTTTGGTTTGCTCAACCTTAGATTTCAGTTTTCCAAGGGTAGAACAAAGTGAGGGTCAGTGTGCCAGCTATTCAGCTGAACCACCCTCGCTTCCCAGGGTAGCAGATTAAAGGGCTGTGCTTTACCTCGATGGAGCATGCACTTTCTTCAGTCTGACAGAATGTTTGTTGGGGAAGGTTGCATTTACATTCAGTTACAGCAGAAATGTTTCGTGCTTACAGGTGGATATTTTCATCTGGGTAGAGTTTACTGAGTTACTGAAATGTACATGAAATTGTACTGTGTAGTGCGAATGCTGTTCTGTTCAGCTAAAGAAAAGGGTGCATGAAATTTTGGTATAGACGGTTGGCTTTATCTTTAAGGAACATTAAAATGGACATCAAAAATGTAGTAATGTAGTGGGTTTAAAAAAAAAAAAACAGGAAGGAGAAGCACGCGGATTTCTGTGACAGCCAATTTCATAGCAAAAACTTTGCAAGAAAAATGTATGTATGTCCAATACTGATAAGACGATGTGAGTGTACATTTTTAGATGTGGTTCTCTTAGTATTCCACCCATCCACAACAGCACTCCAAGAATAGTAAGCACAGTCCCCAGCCTTCTTTTCATGAAAGAGGAATATATACCGGGCATGAAACAAAACTTCAGTATATAGAACTGACACTGCAAAGTTAAGGACCTGACATTGAAAGGAGTTTGTAAAATTCCTTTCCCTGGCTCATCCTTCTGCTGACAAGCTCTGTTCTGCTGCGTGCCATTTCAGTTTCCAACAGGGTATGTATTCGCTGCCTTGTCTCTTTTGGCGCTGCTAGACCTCAGTGCACGAGCTGGTCAGCAGCGGGTAAAAATGCATCTGTCTAAAGCAGCCACTGACACTTGTGCATCTTTAACTAATTTGTTGGACACGGTGTATTCAAATTTTAGGAAAGGTGCTTTTTGTCACAGAGCTCTGAGTTCCCTGCCTGAGATGCAGCTGTTGGCAAGAGGCAGCAGAAATACAAGTCAGGCACATAGTCAGTGGCATGAAAGAGAGAAGAGCCTGCCCTCGGACTTGCTTCTGATGGCAGCACGTCCTGAGCAGCTGCAGTGTGTTTCAGCTGAGCTGTGGCCTGCCGTCATTCAGGGCTCCTTCCAGCAGCACTAGTCTAAGAGGAGTCACAGCAAAATATTAGCTGTCTGCATAGTTGCTGTTTTTTCACCTGAAGCAACAATCCAGCCTTGTTCTCGCACAAGCTGTTTCTCAAATCTTTTAAACAGCCCTTAATAACATGCAGTTGCATGTAGGTAGACAGAATGATTCTGAGGAGGGTTTTCCCAAGCGTTTATTTTAGATGTTGGCTTAGTTATGACATTTATGTGTGACATTCCTGGAGGCTTGGTATTTGTGATCTTTGCATAGTCATGTGTAGGTACATAGTAATGTGATCTCCACATAGTTCACTGTGGTAGGTAGAATGTAGCTATAATAATTATGCTGTACTGATGTTTGATGGCGGGATGTTGTTCCTCCAAATAAAGTCATGATGAAAGAAAAAGAAGAGTGGTACCCTGATGCCAGAGAGGGAAACAGCGCCTGGAATGACCTGGCTGGCTGTGGTGGCCCATGGCTGCTGCTTCTTCACTAGGAATGGATTTTTGCACTGAACATGCTGTCAAGAGCCTGCTGAAAAAAAAAACCAGGGAGTCCCCATTTCTGTGGCAGCAGGCCTTATGTTTATAAAGCATGCAATATGTGGACAGATGTGGGGATCAGTGATAGCATCATTCTTTAAATTTAATAGCTTCTTGATTCAGGTGGCTTATTGGATCATAGAAGCAAAAAGTGTTAAAATCCCCTGGACTGAAAATCACTTCTTTATGGCCTGCCCACCCATACCACCCCCATTCAGAGATGTTATATACAAATATATCTATTCAGAGCCACCCCTCCCTTCCCCTCACATAAATGGCATTTCATTTTATTGAGATGTAGATAAATGTTCAGGGGAAGAGTATTCTGTTTTTTCAGGCCCTTCCTTAATACTATTAAATAATAGTGTAATTAAAGGCTCCAGGAATTTGCCATCTCTTTTCACACAGAATTACTTCAGATGTCTGGCACACACAGTCACCCTGTTGTTCAAAGCCATTACAGTCCATACAGTCAATAATCTGCAAATTAAAACTTCAATAAGTAGACGCATTAAAAATTGCATGGTTCCAATTCAGTCCATACTTCCAATTCAGGCTGCTTAGTGCTGGAAGGACATTTCTGAGAAGCAGGACATGGTGCCACTGTTGCAGCATGCCTCAGCCCATCCTCAGCCCATGACTAGCCATGTCGTAGCTACAGAACAAGGGCTTACTTGCAGGCTGTAGCGAATCTATACCTATTGTATGAATAGAGAACATAATGAATGGGCATAGGTGGTGATTTCCCTCCTAAGAAGCTCTCCAAGTAGCTTGGCATGCTGGAAAAGTTGGTGCTGGTCCGTGTATCAGGGGAAGCGCATGTCTTGTTGAGTTATCGGCAGCCCAGCCCACGTATTCCTGAAGCAGGCTTCCCTGCTAAAGCTGCTCCAGCCCATCTCCCTCGATCTCAGTCAGGAAGCAGTGTGGCTGAAAGTCATCCATTCTGAGAATCACTCGATGGGGATTATCGAAGGAAACTGTTGTTAAGTCTCCACAGACTGTCTCCTGTTTACTTGCTTGTTTTAATTCAGCCTGTTGTTATGGGTTGGGGGGAGAGTGGTAGGAAGGTTGCAGAATGTTCTTGCTTCTAGTTGTTCTGCTGGTGTTTCAAGACCTGGTTTCTAGTAGGGGATTTTTGTATGAAAGCTCAAGCCATCAGTCTTGCAAATATTGCTTTTCAGTTAGTAGTCCCTACTAGCGAGACCACTGTAATTCAAAATTTTCATTTTCAAAACATCTCTGAGCTTACCCCTGGTGGGAAAAGCTTATTACCTTTGCAGCAGTCGGGTTGTTAATGCTGAGCACAGGGAAGGTAGTTTTCCTTTCAAATAAAATACATGACCAGGAACTAGCTAATACGCCTTAGCTACACTCTGGGGGCTCCATGTTGTGCGCAGTCTTTGAGAGTAGTTCTGTAGGCACGGGTTGCTTGCCTCCTTTTAAAAGACATTTAAAACTGCCAAAAGGATAGCTCCCCCAAACCAGAAGACCCTCTTTGTGAAGGCCCTTCAGTCTGTACTAAGGTTCCTGTTCTACCCACCAGAAATGGGTATTTTCCATAGCTTTTTCCATCCCCACCTTTTTCCCTAATGTGAGAGGAGCTTCTTCACTGCAGCAGTTGTGTCTCCTTTGAGTCCCTGTCAGTCTATGCCTTTTACGCAAGAGATGCCATCAGACTGCACAGCATGCTTAGGAAGATGTAAAGCCCCAGATGGCTGTGCCCAGCACAGGCTTGACTTGACAGCGGAGGTAAAAAAAAAAAACAAACCCAAACCACCAAAGCTCCCAGATGACATTAGTTTTAATCATGAATGATCAATGCTAAAATGTTTTAGACCTTTACTCACACATGATATTAAGGGCAGTTTTATCCTTAATTCTGATGGATCAGTGCAGTGTTACATAAATGCTTTATACGTCTCCTTCTTTTATCTCTGGTGAAACATTTATAGGGTGATCTATATTTCTTTCTCTCTCTAGTGTAGTGAAAAGCAGAAAGAACACGAAACAGGAATTTCCTTCTGGTGCTGGGATGTAGGGGGCAAGGTACTCACAAGCCCAGTGATCGATGGGACTGTGTGCCCTGTGCTTGGAGGGCCAGGGGCCCCCACCAGGCACTGGAGGTTCTGTGTGCTCTACCTGCATGCTGTGTTCCTGTCCCAGCTGTACAGGATGATGAACATGTTTAGGGATGCCTGGAAAATAAATCACATCAGTCTACTGTGCATAATACACACTAAAGTGGGAGTAACATTTTTATTCAAGGTTGGGGAAGGGATAGGGATGATGAATTTTACCTCTAATAGGTCTGAACCTGAGCAAACCTGATCTTTTGGAGGCTAAGATATGTCAGATCTGATAAGGATGAGCCACTCTATGGCACAGTGGTGGTCCTGGGTTCCTCTCCCAAGTGCATTTAGCCAAGCAGAACTTAGCCTGTTTATCCTGATAGTTAGAATCTAGTTTTCTATTTAATATTTACTAATAACACCATGCACTTACAGGGCCTTCCATCCAAGCACTTGACAAACCTTAATGGAATAAGCCTCATAGCACTCTGGGGAGGAAAGTGAATACCGTTTTGTTTATCATGCTGAAATAGTAAGATGATGTAATTGTACCTCCCTGAGTTTATTTCTTTTCTCCCATTATCTGTCTGATAAAAACCACTAACCAGCAAAAAACTATATTGTTTTAGAAATCCTTCTGGTAGTTTAATATAAGATTAGTAACCAATTTAGACAGGAGCATAATTAGCATAAACATTTCCAGTAACTCTCTCTGATGAATGCCACTGCATTTGGATATTCACTTGTAGGACATGAAGCTGTGTAATAAAGAGGTTTTCTCTACGCAGAGTCTGTGAGCAGTGTCTGTGAATAGAAGGAGGCTTAACCAGATGTTTTGAGCTTTGCTGAGACCAGCTCTTGCTGAGCAGAGGCAGAGCCACATTGAGTGTAGGTTGAGTGGGGCACAAGGTGATTTTGTAGGGCTTGGTGAGAAGTGCTGCAGAAGATAGGAGCAGCCCAGAGGGATCAAGTGTTGGATGGAAGATGCTGAGGGCACCAAAATGTCGTGCTGTCGTTCCGACTGAGAGGATGAGGAGAGAGTAATGAGAAGCTTTTATGTGCAGTGGCAATGGGAAGATCTCTATCAGGCACTCCTGGCATAGCCAGCTTTAGGAATAATCCAGAGAATTGCGAAAAAAAAAAAAAAAGAAAAAGCAGGAAGCAATTTGTATGGGTGATGTGTACTGTTAATGTGACGTATGTTGTGGCAGACAAAGAAAAACTGTAAGCTTTTCTCCAATATTGATACATGCTGGGCTTTAGTTACAGGCTGGAAGTACTTGCCATACCCACAAAGTCAGTCATCTGCCATTGGCACTGGCTATGCAATTGCCAGAATTAACACTGTGCTTTATTCAATTAAAAAAAAAACCTTGTTATTTTATATCAGGCTGGAACAGGAGTTTATTAGTCCTAGTTTGAAAGTAATGCACTAATGACAGAATTCATCAGATGGGGGTTTGCATTGTGAAAGCTGGTAGGAACTGTGGGAACACAATCCAGGATGATGATTTGGACTTGGTTTCACATTCCAGCCCAGAGTGCCTTCTGATACAGCACAACAGCTGAAATGTAAAAGGGAAACACATTTTACTTCTTCTGGCTCAGAACAGCAGCAGCAATTTGGCGAATGGGCCCACCATTCAAATCCTGGTGCATTTTAAATGACCAGGTGTCCATGCCTGCCTCATGCGTTGTCAAACCTAGGAGCTTCCTGCTCACTGCAGAGTTCATTCTGAGTGACCGCGTGGTGTGCAATACCTCCCTTTCAGTCAGTGTGGTGGTGTTTACATTTCCTCTCTGATCAGACAGTGAAGGAATACTTCTTTTTATTGCAAAGGATCCTGTTTTTTTCTTCAGATACTGCCAATGTTGGGCCATGTGGTATATCAATTTTGGGTTTTGAACAAATCCCTGCAGCAGACTGGTTGGTATCTTCTCATTAGAGTTCCTGAGATTTCTGCACAACCCCAGATAAAAATACCTTTCGATTTGCATTTCAACAGAAATATCAGCTGTATTTTAAACTGTATTTTTACATATCCATGTATGAATGAAAGTGTTGCAGTAAAACATCACATCAGATAGAAAAACATATTTTCTCCCTCTTTCTCTCTTTCTTATAAATGACTTTATCTGCTTCAGAGGGGAAAGCCTAGCCAGCATGCTGGACTATCTGTTAATTATAAGGATCATGTTTAGGCTGCTGCATTCGAAATTTATTTCTGAACTAGAAAGACATATATTTTCGTATGATAGAAATTTATCAGTACACGTAAAAATACCATAATAGGCTTGAAACTAAATACCTTGATCTTCAGGTTTATTCTTAATAGTATGTCTGAAATATTTGTTGAGACCCCTTTAACTTTAGTAAGCATTGATTTAGACCCTAAACGAGGCAACTTCAATTATTTCTGCTTTTTTTTTTTTGCACCACTTTTTATATTACAATAATAATAAAACTAATAGTAACAATAATTATAACAGTAGTAATAGCAACTGTTAATCTAGGATATGCTTAAAATACCTCCCCTTGACATTAAAAAAGGCTAAGTATAATTTAGTTTGATATGTTTATGCCTTCACAAGTAATTCTTATTAATTTTAAACACATTTCTAGTTGTAGAAATTGGTTTTGTTTAGTATTCACTGCAAATAAGAAAATGTATTTCCAAAGGTTTTCAGGTGTGAAAAAAAATAGCAATTCTTAATAGAAACATAAATGTTATCTAGTGTTTTCAATACAATTAGAAGGTATCAGCAAAAAATCAGAGCCTTGGATTTGTTTCCCATTTCAGATAATATATTACAAGCACTCTCTAATAAATTTAGCAGTTGGAAATTGATTTATGCCGAACCTTTGTAGTATTAACATTCTTGGTTTATAATTATGAGCAAAAGGAGCATAACCTTTTCCTAATATATGGAAAAGAGAGATGAGATGTTTCAGGAAAAATCATATGTCACCGTTTTTACTTTCTCTCTCTCTCATTAGCCATGCTCTCTGTTCTTCAGTGAACGCTGATGCACAGTGACACATAGTGAAAGTACCAAGGCTGCAGCAAAACTCTGTGGTTCTGTCTCTTTGGGAGTAAAATGCATGGCCTTTTGGTGCACTCCCTAAATACTGAAGTATGTTACGGATCCTTGCAGGCTTCTGGGACCCTTATTAGTACAAAAATAACCAAGCCTTTTTTACCCTCTGCTTTAGAATGTTGACATAGAGTAATAAGGCCTGATTTTAAACTACCTTGAGTACCATTGTGTCACGTCTTTCTTCGTTTTTCAGAACCATCTTCAACCTGATAATTCTCATGAGGAAAAATGAAGTATATTAAGATAAAGGGGTTTTACATTGCATTATTCCTGTGAAAGCTACAAAGTACATGCTATTGTTCTGCATTGTTTCTGACGCTGAAGAAATGTCAGATCAAAAATGTTTTATTTCCTCTGTATCTGTGGTATCTCTTTACACTTTGAATTCCTATTAATATAATTAGACAGGTTGACACTTTAATCCCCAAACAACCCATGTGCATCTGTGCTGTCTATTTAAAGGGCAGCTCCTCTTCCCGGCTCCATGCAGCCTGCCTGGGCTGCCGAGGTCTGCAGAAGTGGAGCTGAGTAACAGAGCTGCTGTATGGGATCAGGAGACAAAAGCTGGTCAGGAAATAATTTAGAGTAGTTATTCTGGCTTAGGCAAAAAACAACAAGAAAAAGTGTTGTTTTTTTTTCTTTAATACTCCCAAGGCCTGAAAATCAGAGCGTGGGCAAGGTCTTCGTCTTAACAGCAGATGGGCTTTTTTTTGCCTTTCCTTGGCAAAGTATCACCTAAAATTACTGAAAAGCATCAGGTACCAAGCAATGAAGTGAGGAGGTTTTGGGGAAGAATATTTTTTGTCTGGAGAAAATACAAATTTAAAAGAGAGATTTCTCATCAGTAAGTTTATTTCTAATAAGTCTATTTCTAAAAAAAAAGATTACTTTCTATCAATACATTTTGCAATCAATACATAGGCTTTTAGAAACCCCACCCAGGTGCCTAAGAGGCACCCATCTCAGCACTGGAAAGCAGCTGCAGTTTCCAGCTGATGGTAAAAAGAGATCTTTCCTTTATCTCACCTGGGTGCTGTATGAGGTCCCAGAAACACATACAGGTGCCTCACCCTCCCCTCCCACATCCCCTCTGCAGTTCAGGAGCCCCTGCAGAGATAGACCATGTGCCATGCATAAGGGCTCAATCCAGAAGAGCATTTAATTCAAGTGTGTGAATAATCCTGTTGAAGTAATTTAAATTAATCGTATGCTTAAAGTAAAGTGTGTGCTTAAAAGCTCTGCTAGGCTGGGGCATGGTCTGCCCCCCTCCCACAAACACCATACAAAATCAGATCTGTGGCCAAGAGATCTGCTGTTTTAAGCAGGATTGCCTCCTGTGTCTTCTCAACTTCAGTTTCATCGGGTAATTTTTACTGTACTACTAGGATTTCCTGCTACATGAAATAGGTCCAAGTGTTGAAGAAAAGGTTCTCAAGAGGTTAAAAAATATAAAATGCAAAAGACATAGTAAGTGAAAATTGCAAATATGACACAATTGCTAAAAAAGTAATTAAAGAAATTATTAATGCTAAAACCAAATATGTTTTGTGTTATACAAGTGTATGTCTGGGACTTGCCTATTAACAAAACTGCAATACACAGAAACAGTGAAAATCCCTGTACATTACTAAACTGCTAGAGTGGAAAAATTAAACATGCTTTTTTTCCTCCCATCCACATTCAGTATAGTAAGTCTGTTCTAAAGACCATTTTTTTTTTTTTCTGTTCTAGTGTCCCATGTTTCTTGGTTTTGTTTGTGGCTGTTTTTCTATAAAGTTAGTGTCCTGAATACAGTTTGTCAGAAGATACTATCACATAGATAGTATATGTCACATTTAGAAGCTGATAAAATGGATTTGGATTTCCCCTGCTCTGCTGCAGTGTTCATGACGTTTCAGAAAATGTAATCTAAAGGAACTTTATATCTTTTTTATAATTTTAGGTATTTAAGACCTGGTTTTAGGAACATGCATGATACTAACTCCTCTCTCTTCCCTGTACTGCAAGAGAAAGTCTGTGTTATGTCACAGTTTGTGAACTGTAGCTTTTATTTTTGAAATGCTATTATTATTTGACTGGTTAATTCAGTTTTAAATGTCCATTCATTTTCAAAATATAAGCGAGTTCTGTTTACCTGATTTCTTACTGGGTGGATGTTGTGGTATATGCTAAGTATATTTATGGTTTAAAAGAATGATGATTCAGCAAACTCACTGCATAATAATCCTTACTTCACTGTTATACTGTAAGTAGTTAAAGTCAAGTGTACACGAATATATAATGTGTTCCTCCAGTTTTGTAGCGTAGTAATACATTATACTGGTGAGCTACCAAGACATTTATTCCAAAGGAAATGCAGAGTGATTTAGAAATGCCAATAACAATAACGCAATTACAGCTGCAAAACATCTTAGTTGACCAAACAAATATTTTCTAAATGCACCTAGAATATTTCTTTAGCACATCTAATTAAGTATATATTCAGCATATTTAGCATAGGACCCAATTAAGCACCAAAAGCATAGAGATATAAAATACGGCACTTGCCTTTCATGCACTCCAGCTTCAATTCAGCAACACTTGCATTTGGAGCTATAATACTGCTGCAAAGATGGGAAAGACAATACAAGCACAAGAGGCCATATTGTAAACTGGCACTGGTATCTACAGTAATTATAGCAATCATTCAGATGTTGTAGCAGTCGATACAGCTGAACTTTAGACAGGCTGCAGCTCTTAATTTATTAATGCAATATTTTTTCTTTATGAATTTCTCAAGTCAGTCTCTTCCTTGTATGTCTGCAATTAGCTGTGTTAGATTCTCTTCAACTTTGTAGGAATGCATCCTAGTGCAGTATTTACAACCATCTTTGAGTCTCTGGTTTGTATATCAAGGTGTCAAGATGTCTCAGAGGCAAAGAGCAGAACACATGCAGCAAAAGTGACAGTGACATGAAGTTACATCGCTCCAAACAGTAAATCATGATGCTGAGGAAGCGGAAGGCATTGACAGTAAGGTCTAAACAGAAGGATATTTTGACCTACGGCATAACACCAGATTAATGACTAGCTGATACTAACTGGCCCTATTTCCAGTGGCCGATAAAAAGCTGCTGCTGCTATTTGTTCAGCGCCTCCCCTGTGCAGTCTGGGTGCCAGGCAGGACAATGTGAGGGGCAACAGTGTGCCAGCGAGGCAGCAGTGACTCCTACCTAGGTGGACTTCCAGCTTCCCTTCCAGTGGGGGTCCCCTGCTCACATGCTTTGCCAGCTACCAGCCAATGGTCATATGTTCCTACTGGTGCTTTCCCAGGCATTTGCACGTATGCCAGGAAATCACTTGTCTCCTCCTATAAAGAAAAGTAGTGCTGCATGTGCCTGGCTGCGTGTTTCTGTCTGTCTGCCCTTGCTCACAGTCCAGTAGAGTGGCTCCTCAAGCATGGGGATTTTCACAGCTTCATCTTCCCATGTGGCTAAATAAAGCTGTCAGTTTTCTCATGCTGTCCTTGGTCTGGTGTGAAGCTTTGTATCAGGGTTAAAGAGGCAAGGTGCCTTTGTGGCAGCTGGAGCCTGCCCGTAGAAGTAAATCCCGTCCAGTACTGATGGGATGCCTATCTCTCCAATTCCTGAGCGGGTGCAAGCATTGGGCATGGTGTAACCAACAGCAGTGGCTCTGCCACAAAAACAGATCCCACAGTGATGTCTTGTATGAGTACTATAATTTGTGTGTGTTTCAGGATGGGCATATGGTGCATCTTTCTGAGATTTTTTTTTCATTGCTGACTGATGGTTCCTGTTAAAGCAGCATGTCCTTAAACTCCAGCGTATGCTTGAGGTTTAGGTTAGGCAAACAATAGGCAAATGCTAAAAGGAAAAACCTCCAAATGTCTCGTAAAGGATTTCTTGTCCTTGAAAAATTGATAGGCTGTCATTTAACCTTGTGGCAACTCTTCAAGCTGTCAGTCAGACACTGAACATTTGAGACTTGTGAAGTATGATACAGAGTAACAAAATGGTATCTGCTCATTCAAAATAGTGAGTATTGGATTAATCTCTTGAAGTATGTTGATAACAGATGGAATAAAAGATCACATGGCACAGCTCACATAGGCTACGGTTATCCCCAGTGTCCTGGTCAGTGTCCCTTTTCTCGTTTAATGCCACTGCTAATTAACTGGCACAAGTGCTTGCAGCCATATGTGGGATGTTGCTGGAAGCCTGCTGACTTTTGGCATACCTCAATACAATCACTACCTGTACTGCACTGCTTGTGTCAGGTTTGTGCTGGGGGCCCTTACCAATGGGCTTTTATGTTTACCCATTTCCTGTGGGTCACTGTGTCTGCTTCCAAGTGGAAAGGTTCAGTTGCCTCATCAGAAAACTACTGAGCTGCTCTGCTTTTGGTCTCCATGCCTGCTTTTCCAGCAGCAGCATCAGAACCAGTCATATCAACGTGAAAAAGGTACAGCAGGTAACACGGAGATGCTGGTCTTCTCCTCAAGTTTGCCTTTACATTTTGCACTTTGTGCAGGTATTTATTGTGGCTTGGAAGAGGAACTGTGGCTATCTAAGAGGGGTAGATACCAGGCTGTGGCTTGCTTTTCTCTTTGAACATCATGCTGCTGAGATTAGAATCAGGACTTAAAAGAAGATATAGGAATAAGTAACACTGTGATCTTTCAGAGGATGTTTTATTTTCATCTCTATTCGTTCCTTGCATGTGTATGAAGTGGGGAGACTTTGCTCCTTTGTACACCGGTGTTATTCTTCTGTCAGCTTTTTTGCATGCAAAATTAGGAGAGAAATTGTCCTAGCATTAAACTAGAGACCCAGGGACTGGGAAATACTCCTGCTCTCTACATGCAGCAGTACAAGGCTATTCTTCAACCTGAAGGGGCTATAGAAGGCAACACATTATGTTGGCAATTGTTGCAGTGAACGCTGCATCGTCTGGCAAGAGACTCAGCTTGATGTGGACAAAAAGTGAATTTCTCCTTTGTGCCTACATCCTTAGCTCCCTCGTGATGAAAATAGAACCTGCTTTAATCTTCCCGAGGCTGACGGAAAGATATCTTGCAGACTGCAAGTCAGCAGTTGTCCACACAATTGTTTGGCAAAATCTATTTTTAAAAGTCCATAAATTCCCCAACTAGACCTACCGGGATCTAACAAAAAAATATCGTCACTAATGTATTATCCTTTTAAAGAAAGACAATACTCTTCCCTCTCTTGTGGAAAGCCTGCCCATTTTAGAATGTGAATGCGAAGTGCCTCTGGAAAGGCATGGCAGGCCAGATGCTGCCCCTCCACTCTTGCCTCAGTAGTGCTTTGTGGACCCCGTTATGGTCACAGGATTGAGATGTTCCCTCCCAGCAGCAAGGATGCAGGAGTGGGGTAGTGAGGGACTGCCAGTGCCAATGTCCCTGCAGCAACACCTCGGCAGATCGCATACGAGTGACCTTCTTGGGTGTGCGTCAGCAGGGCTGGAAATACAAACTAGGAAATCAGGTTAAGCCTCTTCTCAGTTGCCGTTCCCCTGCGCATACCCTTCTTTCCTGCTCACTGGAGTGCGCTACGTGAGAAGCTTTTGCTGACTGTGGAGTCCACCTCATAATTTTTTTCCACTTATTAAAGTTACAAACTCAATGAGTTAAAATTGCCTGTCCCTGCCACTGTTCAAAAAACCTGGGAGATGTAAGAACACACTGTGCGCATGAGTCACCTGCACTAAGTACCCTTTGAAAATACAGCCCTGGGCTTTGATGTACAGGCTTGTATTATTTTTCCAATATCTTAAATCATTCACAAGTGGTTTTTAAGCTGACCTGCTGGTCTTTTATGCTGAAAATTGTACATGTTACCTCAAGTGAATCTGTAGCAGAGATGTTTATTTAACTCTCTAGCTTTACATGTAAGAATTTCATATGTGAAAGGGTTATTTGTGCACGAATGAGCTTGAACTGCAAACGTAAATTGTTTATGTAAATACCCAAATCTTACTGTAAATCTTCAGTGAGGAAGCCTCCTTTTTGAATTACAGTCCCCCACCCCTCAAAAAAAAAACATAAACCAAACAACCCAAAATGAGAAATCATTATGATAGAATTAGGGTTTTCAACTTGTATTATTGTATGTGCCTATATTTAGATTCCCAAAGGGACCAATTTACTAATGTTAAGTATTCTTGCAATAAATGGGATGTGGTGAGGAGAGCACTACATATCTTTTCTTTTTTCTTTTTAAACTTAAGAGTTGAATTTCATATGAATAATAGTAACACTGGAGTTCCAAGTGAGTGGGACTTTTTCCTAAACCTCTTATTAATTAGGTATTATCATAAAGCAAAATACCTGCATTAATTTGCCAAAGGGAGAATAAAGATTGGTGTGTTGCAGTACTCACAAACTTATTCTGGTGGTGCTGCAATGCACAAAACTTCTAATAAGTTGGGGGAAATGATGAATTAGAAAACAGGCAATTAATGCTAATCTTTCTTTTTGCAGGTACATTTTATGCTGGTGTTGTAAGAGCAGAATTATTAGCTCTTCTACTTTGCTTTCAGCCATACTGCATGCAACATTCTGCGGGATGGTGTAGTAGTCTGTAAAATGCCTCCTCAAAACAATGCCTGTGGCTCATGAATGGCAAGAGGCTGAATTTGGGGGTGATCCTGTAGGCAGCAGACAGAGTAAGGCTGCTTGGCTGTTGCTGCCATCTCCTTTGTAAACGCCCAGTCTTCAGAATGAGAAGATGCTTTCAGAATAGGTTGCATTGTATTCTTGAGCAGCTCATTGTTGGGAGCCTGAAATTTGGATGGATGTGATTCATTTACTGAGGAAAAGAGCTAAACACTTACTAAAGCAAATGGCAATTTTTTATAAAGCTAATTATTCAAATTTTTCTTCATCTACAATTAAAATTATGTTAAACTATTACAGAAAAAAATAAAAAAAAAGCCCTATAATTTCTTGTGGTTATAATGGTGTCTGGTTAGCAAACTCTTGTTTTTGTGAATACCCAGTGCATGTGATAGAGCATGGGACACATTCAGAGTATTTGTGAAAATCTCTTGATGCAGAGCTGACACATATCATAAAAATAAGTAGCTTAATGTGTCTGTATACATTGTGAATGAGGATTTAATTTTTTTAAGTCCCTATTGTTCCTGGTTTTAATTTTTGAGCTGTTTCATACTGGTATATACCCAGGCACATGGGACACTATAATAATATTTAGGTAATGAATATTTGCAACTTTGGTTTAATTTCTATTGCCAGTTAATTTCAGTTGGCAGTGGAAAAGGTATGCATATGTAAGTACTAGATTTTCTTTACTTCCCTCCATTCCTCCTTCCCTCTCTTCCTTGTTTCTCTCCCCACTTCCTCCCCCATATCTCTCCCATCTCTCTCCCTTGGGTTTGAGGTACAAAATATTTAGTAAATAAATACTACTTTATTGTGTGTGTGTATGTAGCTTCAAGGTATAAAGGTACATAACTCCATGTGATCTAACACATCAGTGTCGAGTGATAAAAGCCAGTGCTTCCTGACCTGTGAGACTTGGGATTACCAGAAGAGAATAGCCACATTGTTAGGAGTGGAGGTTAAGGAGCTGGTTTAGCATATTGTCATGCTCTATGTTGAAATTAATTTTGAAACTAATTATAGTGCTTGCTTCTGCTATTCCTTTTCTTACTTGTGAATCTGTCTGCATCTCTTGTGTGTGTTTATAGATACATAAATTTACATAAGCATTTTTTCTTCTTCTGTCCCATCAAGCACATCCAGCAAAAGCCAAGCCCCCCTGCTCTAGATGGAAGTGTCAATATGCCAAAGGCATCTCTGGTTTCAGTAGCAGAAACAATAGCTACCCATATTTGTTTGTGTACCTTTATAGGCCACTATAAAACAGTTGCTTGTGTTGTATTGTATGTCTGACATGAAGTGATTCAAGTATTGCTCTACTCTCATCATCCAGTGGTCACTGGACCATTCAGTGGGCACAGCAAATCATGCTCCTGGTCTAGCCCAAATAGTTGATCTGGGCCTGGGGCATCCTGGTGTGGGCAGTAAGAAGAGGAAATTGTGGCAGGCTGGAAAGAAAATCTAGATGCGTTTTCAGATGATGTTATTTGGTTGCTGGAGTGCTAGCAGGTTTCTGAGTATATACAGGAAAATACAAAAGTTCTTCTGCACCTGTATGTGCACACAAGTGCCCCATGGCATGTGGAGGTAATTTCCACCATCTTCAAGACACTGGGGTATATGCACAGGCCTCAGCCATCATCCTGTTGGATTCTGATGTGCAAAGTCTAGTGGCGAGCTCCACATAGAACTGTGCCAGTTCCTACTGAGACAGTGGGAACCCAAAAATGGCCCTTAGAAAGGAGCCTTCTGTAAGCCCCTTAAACCGTAAGTCTCTGGGGAATATCCTGGGCATGAGCTTTTCAGTGAAGGAACAGGCAGATTTTGAAGGTGTAAGAGGCAGACACAGCCCATTAGGTCTCCCTAGATGAGTAGCTCTCCTCGCAGTACGTTGAAGTGACTGAGGGAGGAGTGTAGAGATTTCTGTAGCAAATCAGAGTTTCTCTGCCAGCAGCTAAATCCCATATGGGAGCATCAGCTGCAGTTCCAGACAGGAGTGGAGTCCTGTGGCTGCTGAAGAGATAGTGTTAGTTCCAGCCTTAAGATTGCTGAAACTCCCCACAGGGCTTTCCAACCAAGAATAAATCTGTTATTCCCTGACACAAACTGCTGAAGCTGGGTCTTCCCCATCTGCACAGTGCCCCTTTTTCCTCTGAACAGAAATAAGGTGTCTCTTGCCTTCCAGAGCTCCTATGGTTCAAGCAGGAACTGGTATTTTCCACTGGGTTAAGTTTTGTGAGCTTCACATACTCTTTTTATTATATTCTGCTCTGCAGAACTGCTCAGGAGATGGGGGACATTCCTTCCACCTGGATTTGCATGCCTACCTATAGTAGGGCGCAGCATTGCTTGTTGAGTGTTCACCCCCAATGTTACTTCACATTTGTTAGTACTGTAATTTGTGCTGCATCTTAAAAATCACTGCAGTGCTTGCTGTGAAGGTGTCCCATAGATGTTGATACTGCAATTTTTAAGGAGCAAAGATCATGACGTTTTTAAATGTTTGTTTAGGATTCTGATTTAAAGCCAGAAGAAAAGCCCCCCCCAAAATCTAGGTTAAAGCAGGAATACTTACATGCTAGAATAGCTGCAAATGGTAAGTCATACACTTAGTTATGTTTGATTAAGAGAGTTTATTGCTCATGTGAGCAAAATGTCTAGCCCCAGGCACTGTGTGGGTAGTTACTGCGCAAGCCTACCACCTGCAGCCATGCCAGAATACCCAAACCCCCTGATACCACAGTGTTTCCTGTCCTGAATAGGAATTGGAGGTCATGCCAGATTGCGTTGCAGTGCAGTGAAGTGGACTAGAAAGAGGCCACCCACCTCATTTGCACTTGTGCCTTACAGTAATCGGTGCTTGAATGTCAGTGGGTGGTGATAAAAGGCTAATTTACTAACCCCCAGTGCTGTGCGCACCGCACCCCCTTTCTGCACGTGTGATGGAGATCAGAAAGACTGCAAGGTTGCCCACTGTACTGAGGCCTCCATGTTATTTTTACTTTTTTTTTTAATTACTATTATTATTTAATCTTGTATGCTCCAGTTGAGCTACATTAATGGATTTAGAATACAGCGTATACTTAGGAGAATTCCACTACAATAGATAGATAGTTGGATGGACGGACAGACAGATGCAAGTTTAAAGCACAAGAGGATTTGCATATTTAGTTCTGCTTTACAGCCTCCTTTAGAGAGTGGGATTAATGATCTGCTAAATTATCACAGTTGAGAGTCTTCAGCATTAGTGTGAATTGTATCCTGCTAGAGCTAGTTTTACAACTTTTCCAGAGACATTTACAAATCTTACTGGGGGCCAGGAGGGATGGGAGGGGGGATATGTGGTTGTTGATAAAGCAGCTGGTGACTAAAGGAGAAAAATCAGAAAATCGTCCCTTTTCTGGCAGGTCTAGGAGCCTTTCCATCACCCACTGTATGCATTTACAGCGAGAGAAGGAAGAGTGTTCTCCAAGGACTGTTTGCTTTTTGAGTACCCGAGATGCTATGTTAAGCACTTAACTGCAAGTTGGCATAGAGAGATGTCTTTCAAAAACATTTATTTAGAAAGGAAAAAAAAGCTCATGAAGGCAAGTGAACTTAAGATGCCTAGCACACCTTTTGGTCCCTGATTTTAAAGATTTTATAGCAGTGTGCTTGAGCAAAGTGTGCTGCAGAGGATCTGGGGCAAATGCCACTACTGACTGAGCCAGCACCAGCCTCATAAACTTCCCCTTGATCTAGCCATTAAAGGAAAGAACATTACTTGGCATATTTCTTGGTTACACATATTGCATTCACGGTCCTATTAAATAATAATGAATAATAAATGGCGTAGTTTGGAACAAAATTCTGCACAGCTCAGTAAGAGTAGAGGGCTAGCATACCCTCTGCTCTCATGTGAGTGCATCCCAGAGCCCTGCCTAGGGTTAGAGGTCTTAAGCAGGGAGCCATTTCCAGCCATTTCAGTGTTGTGTAACACAGGTTTTGACATGTGCCAGTAGAAGAGAAAACACGCTTGGGCTGCAGGGAGGTAGGAAAAAAGGGTAGTGGCTCCTGATATGACACCAGGGAGTCTTCCCACAGCATCTGGTCTATACCCTAGAGGTGATTGATGCTTCACAAGAATAGTGCAGGAACTGGGGCCATCTAATTTGAGGAAACAAATTTATGCTTCTAGATTTATCCCACTTAAGGACTAAAGAGTATGATTGGTTTTGGTTCTCTGTGCAGTGAATAGAACGAGACAGGCATGTCCATCAAGGGATTCAGTTTTGACTGACTCAAGAGGTGCCAGCTTATGTCCACTGACTGTAGGCAACCCAGCCTCTGTATTCCTTTAGTGTAATAGCCAAGAGAGCAGATATTAATGTAATACCCAAGAGACCCACAGGTGCCAGGGAAGGAATGTCTGTTACGCAGTTTTCCTCTCTTTGCTGAGGGTGTCTTGCCGAGTGAGTGAGAGAGAGGGAGATCATCATTCTTGGCATGCTGGGACTTGATCCAGGCACCCCTTTCTGTTGTCTTCAGGACAAGGTCTGGGTGAGCAGCCTCTGCAGCCAGCCTGAGCTGACTGCTGGCAGCCAAGTACCAAACAATTGCCCTTTTCTCCCTTTCATTTTGAATGCCCTGGCTTCACCAAGCTTATTCAACACCATCCTTTTTGGCTTAATGGGAGGGCCATATGGGGATATGTCAGCTGCTCACTGACAGTTTAATGTGATAGAGAGAAACATTTGCTGGACACTTCGTAAGATTAAAAATCCAGATCTCCTCCTCAGGGGCCAAAACTTGCTGGTTTAGGAGGTACAGATGGAATGTGCTGCAGTTTATAAGGACAGAGATAATTCAGGAAAATAAAACAAAATTAATTTTGTCACTACTTTTCCATTTTCTTTTAACTTCCCTCTAATGCTGTGTTTCATATTTTTGTTTTGCTGATTTTCCTTTTTTCCCCTTGAATTCTCTTACTTCACACAGTAGTCCTTTTCTTGATTTCCTTTTCCTCTCCATGCCCTCTCCCCAAGCTGATGCACTTTATAAGCCTTGCACAGCTCTTCTTGTCTCTTGGTGGTCCAGCTGTTCCCACTGCCTTCTCTGAAGAGCAGTGTGTCCAGGCTGGCAGCTGCCAGAGCTTTTCCATATTGCGAGGTGCACCCTAGTAGAGCCCAAGAGTAGGACATGAGTGGTCTTGTACCACTGGAGCTCTGGCAGGATAACTTTATACTTGTCAAGAAGGATGTCTTAACATCTCTTGTAGCTCTGCAACAGATTTTGCTTCAGCTCTTGTTTTAACAGGGTATTTGTACCACTTCCTTGGTTTGCTCAGTACCAGCTCATAGCCTACTGCTGGACTGGGCTAGATGTTATTAATTATTTGTATTTATTTAGCATCCTGGAACACTAAGGCACCAGTGTGCAGGAAACTTTACACTCACAAACAGAAAAGGCAGTGCCCTTACTTCAAAAAAAAAACAGCAGACAGCTCTATGGGGAGTTCATATTGGCTCCCTCTGAGCTGACCTGGCCTCTAAGTGGTGGGTACAGGTGTGGTTCATAGGATACAGAAGAGGTTTTTTTCGTGCTCTGGGACTGGCCATGGGCATTTTGTCAGTGGGTTCAGCATAGCATAGGCATTTACAGCTGGAGCTCTTGACTTTCCTTACATTTTCATTGTTTTTGGCATATCTCAAGACCTACAACAACCAGTTCTGTCCCTTTTTAAAAGACTGATCTCTCACTACAATTTCTCTATTATTTCCTTCCCTTTCTTTGCCTACTGCAGTTTGCCCATTTTTGCCCTCCCTGCTGCTGATACTTCCAGCTGTGCCACCTTTGCCTATGGCACCCGCTTCCCTCCTGTTCCCCAGCTAGAGTCCCTCCTCCTCCTGCCTCACCTCTGCCCTGTCTCTCTGCTCTTCCACTTTGCTCAGGGTAGCTCACGCCTTCCTGCAGCACTGGAGGCAGGGAAAAGGCAGGAAGCAGTGGTCAAATAAAGGAAAAGTCACCCCGCATGGCCCCTGCCAGAAGTGCTTCCCTTACCCTGGAGCCAGCTTATGAAGAATGGAGGGGGGGGGAATCTCTGCGGGGTGCCCCAGCAGCCAAACCTGCCCTCTGCAGAGAGTGGGCCGAGAGGTGCTGGTGGGGCAGGAGGTTTTCCACTGCGGATGCAGGGAAGTAGCCTGTAATGCCAGCGCACCTTGTGCTGGCGTAAAACTATCTAAGTCAAAGTTCAGGTGAAGGGCAGCCATGTAGCCAGAAAGTCATGTGGCTCTCATGTTGGTTAGTATGTCACTTTGAACAGCTCTTATCTGATATTATTATGACTAACCTGGTGCTGACAGCATGGAACAGATTACAGGAGCCATGTGATGATTATTTAAGGCATCACTGAGTGTAACACGTAGCTAATATTAACCCACTCTTTCCAGGGCAGCTCTGTCTCTGAACGGCAACTCACAGCAGCACCCTGCCTGTCCCGGCAGTGCTTGTCACTGAGCTTACCTTAGGTGCCATATTTCAGACCAGACTGGTTTTTAATCATTCTTCTGCTTTAATGTAGCCTTCCAGTTTGGAGCAGTTCTGACTGCTTTTGTTTCTTGTTTGATTTTTGTCTCCTTTCTTTAAAAAAAAATAAATAAGGGCTCAGTTGTGACAGGTGCCCATATTTTGTATTTCCTGTGGCAGCACGTGCCAATAAAATTCAGGAGCCCTTTTGTTTTGTTATGGTTGATCTTTAAAGTTATTGAGAACAATGCTGAAGTCATAGCTGGCAAAATAGACCACACTGTTCTACATAAATGTCAGCAGTGCCAAGGCGATACTTTCCACGAGGTAACGATTCGCGTGATGACGGGGAAGGCGAGGCAAGCACACATACTGTACCCTTTAAACAGGCTGACACCTGCACGGGGCATTTCAAACACAATGCCAAAAATGCAGTGTCGTATAAAGCGTGACAGTGGCCCTGGCCGTTAAAACACTTTGACAGATGTGTTAAATGCTCTGGGTGAGGATATAGAGGAAAAAGCTTGTGCTCCCAGTGGAATGTGGTGTGCTGGCCCCAGGGCAGGCTGAGGGGGCCATGGCAGATCCCCTCATGGCCGGTAAAGTCCACGGTGTGTCGTTTCCACACCTCATGGTCACGAGTAGCGTTACTCACTTGGTAACATGGACAGTAACGTTACACCAGCTGGAGTTACTGGAGCTGGCAGGATGGGGGCCGTGGCTCGTCTCACACCGGCCCACCCGCCAGCTCTCCCCTCAGAGGAGCCCTGAGCCCCACTGATGGCGTCCACTGGAGCAGGGCGACAGAAAGTTTAGGCTTTGGGATTGGATTCCCTTTGCACAAAGGGAAGATGAAGGAATATGAAATCAACATTATCGGGGCTGTGAAAGCCTTTCCCAGGGCTGTGAAGCCAAAGGAAGTTTGGTCGCTGATCAGGTTTTGGTCCTGATCAGGAATCAGGAGGAAGCCCAACAGAAAGGTGGTGTGTGCAAGAGAAGTTGTGTTCCTCCCCTGGCCCCATACTAGTGACCTCAGCCTCAGGAAGAACAGATGAGGGAGAAAGGCTGAGGAAGTCTGGATCAGGAGCACACAGCTGGTATGAACCCTTCCCTCCATTATAAACTCTGGTCCGAACCCAACTGCCATCACAAGGATTAAGGACTACAAAACATGGTTGAGGCTAATTACTAGTGAGACTCGAAAGGCCCAGAAGCTTTAGGAAAGGGGCTCAAAAATCCCTCAGATGGGTTACTGAGCAGTCTTTGTTTAAATAAAAAAAAATGAGGGAAACAAAAGAGAAACAAACCCCCTTTGGTTCTACTGACAGCATGTGGACATATGTTGGCAGAGAGCATCCATGTGGGATCTGTACTGCTTCAGGGGGGGAAACTGCAATAGCACAAGGATGTGTATGCTGGTGCGGGGCTTTGTTTCCTCCTCCAGCAAACTGCGAAAGGTAGAGATGCTAGGGTAGGAAACAAGAGAAAACTGATTGAACTGAATAATGGTAACACTTGTAGTAACAGCAGTAGTACTGATTCCCTGCGGGCTTTGGTCAGTACTGGGCCCCAGCCCTCAATGTGCTCAGGCTTCCTGGTCAGTTCACCCAGCCTACATGTATCACAGTTGCTCCATCTGTAAAACACAACTGATAAACTGTGTGATGCGCTCAGATCATCACTATTTTGCATTGTTTGGAGATTCTTGATTAGAAAGTGCATGGAAGGCCAATCCATTACTTTATTCTTTTCTTGAACTGAATTATGTTTTGAAAAAACCTTGTTTTCTGAAGAGGCTCTATGAAATGTTTGTCCTAATGCTCATTTATCGTGAGTGGCACTGATGGAACGGGTGCTGGTGTGAAGCAGATGTGTCTGTCTAATAGTTTACTTTGATAGCTCCTTTAAGAGGCTTCATAATCTTTATATTTTACCATTGGGTTTGGAATTTTATGCTCCTTTAACAGGTGTGTTACTTTGATCAGATGTTTTCATTTTAAGCTATTGACTTATGAGCACATGGCCTGCAGGGATTGATGTGCAGCAAATTGATTCCTTTAAAAAGATTTATTCTTATATTCTCTTTTTATTTAGTGGAGTTCACTAGAAAACATAAATGATTGATAATGGCAGCTCATGAGTAAAAATGAAAGTGTCCCACAGTTAAAACCTTTGTTTAGTATAGTTTAAAAGCACATCTGTGGAAAGAAAGTAAAGATGGGAATACATGTAGAAAATTCCAATCTGAAATCAGACAGCGTTTAGTTTTCCAGGTTAACATTTAACAAAACCAGCTTTTTAAACATTCTTTCTCCATTCAGCAGCCACTATTGTTTTTGCACTCTTTTGTCGTTCAAAGAGTTCAAGCTATTTGAAAAGGATGTGTACAAAGATTACCTTAAAATGACTCATTTTAAAAGCTCTCTACCTGATGAATTTGTCCTATTGGAATCAACATCCATTTTAACTGAATCCACTAAAAAAGCTCAGTCTATTCAGCCTTTGAGATCGAATGCAGCAGCAGAGTCCTGCCATGAAAATAGCTTGTGTAATCAGTGGAATATAAATGGCAACAGCATCTTGTACTCCCTTTTATGATGGTGGAAAGAGAAGGAATTCAGTGGGCAGCCATATGACCAGGTCCTGCATGACTGAGAAGCTCACATTTTTGCACTGCACTGTGGCACAGGATCTCATGTGGCCAGGAGGAGGTAAATTGTTCCTGTGCCTTGTGACCAGCATCTGTGTCTGGAGGAAGAAGCAGAATAAAGAACCATTATTTCAGAAAGGCATTAGAAATCTGTGTGATTGCTGGAAGCATTGATTAACAAAATATTTTCTCACAATGGCTAGCATCCTTCTGAAAATAAGAGTGGGGAAGCTGCTTGAAGTAAAAAAGACCTGCATATAAGTCTGGGCAGCTTATAGCTTTAAAGCATTCCCTATGCCAACAGGAGAGGCAAGGACATGACAATTGCTGAAGGCTTAATACAAAGATAAATTTAAAGCAGCTTTATTCTGTGTGTGAGCCTTCTACATGAATGCATGATTTGTGTTGGTGCCAATGTGGGTGGCATTCATTAGACTGGTTTTAGACCAGTCTGTGTTGCTTCATGAAGAGCGTGATGGGGTCAGGTCAGTTTTCTCTGCATGATAATCCACATCATAAAGGTACTGTAAATGATTCAGCGTGGTTTAGTATTATTTTCAGCCAGTGCCCAGGAGAGGCCAGGAATGAGCTAGCATTAAGAATGAATTGTCCATGCTTTGTACTTTTATGTAACTGTGGGTTCAAGTCACAGGGAAGTACATCAGGAAAAAAAGTGCAGCCTCAGATTACTATAGATAACTTGCCTTCCTTAAGGAAAGGTTGTGAACCAGGGTGGAGGGATTGGGCATGGGCTACAAACGCATTTGGTTTTCAGAAAGCACATCAGAGCTTCTCAGAGAAAATTATTATGATTCTGCAAGTTGCCAGGACTTCTAGGAAAGGTGCTGAATACCCTCTGCTTCCAACAGCAATCAGGGATGTTTCCTCCATTTTTGTAAGCAGTTGGCATGTTGAGTTTGCACTTTTAATTTCTGAGAGGATATAACGTGTTAATTTAAAGCCAACAATTCAGTCACAGGCAGATTATTGTTGTAGTTGGTAGCCACTGTGATTTTTTTACCGCTTGGTTTCTCTTTGATCTCTTACTAAGGCACCCTTACAACATTAATTTCATAAAATTGTTGTTTGAGGCCATACCAAACTGCCATTTTATTCTGTTGTCATCCTCAAAAGGGTCTGAATAAGTTCCTGATGTAGATAGCTATGTAGTTTTTGAAGCGATTGTAGAAGGCTACAAAAAGGCAGACTGGGATGCAGGGTTTCAGAAAGGAACAGAACAGAAGGAAAGAGAGAAAATGCACAAAAAGAAGAAACTGTCATTCCTAATTGTCTAAGTTTCATTTAGGCTGGACTGATGGCTTACGGTTGCTCCATTTTGTTTTGTAAAACAAAACCAAACCATAATTATTGTGGAGTTTTACTTATGGACCAGGAAAAAAAAAGAAAAGAAGCAGAGCTCTGCTGTTCAGACTTGGCTAGAGAGTCCAGCCAAGAACAGAGAGAAACACTGCCAAACACTTTTCCATTGAAGAGTTTTCTTGAAGCTTTAAGAGGGGAAGACCAGAGTACTGCAGAAAAAATTGCTAATTCCTGCTCAGGGCACTACTCACTTCCCTGCACTTAGGACCATCCTGCAGACATGGGCTGGGTATCTGTCAAACTGAGGCTGGGTTCAGTGGCTGTGTTTTGAGTGCTACACATGCACAGGGACCATTTGACTTGGGACTGAGATAAGCAGTATCTGCTGGATTTTCTACATGTATTTTTAGTAGTTTTAAAACCTTGGTGTTCTGCATTGCTGCAAATGGACTGTTTCAGCCTGTCCCTGGGCAGTAGGAGATCCAACATGGAAAGCTCAGTGGTGTTCATGTTACCATCTCATGACAGAGCTTACGCTATCAGCTATAATGTCATATTAGTACAGGCCCCATACTTAGGCTGTTCTTGCCAGAAATGTCAGTATCTTGTTTTTTTTCCTCATTCTTCAGCAGTTACATTCTCCTTCCAAGTACAGATACCTTTCTTTACTCACAGGCTTTTCTCTCCTTTAGGACTGTACAATCCCCATTATTTTAGAGGAGTCTGTGTCCTGAAAGAGGAGAAAAAAATGTTTATTTCTGGTTTGGGTCTCTTTTTGCTTTTATATATAAAGAAATGCCATGAAAAACCCATGGAAATGGAGTTCATTATGTTAATCCCATCTCTAAAAATGCTGCTGTGCTGCAGGCCTTTGTTGTCAATAAAATGTCAAGCAGTGGCATGTACAGCATGTAGTGCAGGCTTCAAAATGCCTCAGCTGTAGGACTGTGCTGTGTTTTCTACACAAGAGCTGAGAAAAATGGGAGGGAGTAATATCAGGTGCAAGCCCAAGTGTTAATACCATAAACCAAAGTGAAAAAAAAAAAAAAAAAGCACCAAAAAAAACCCCAAAACCTTAAAAAGAGTTTTCTTCAGCATATTTGCAAAGACTGGTTGTCATTCTTCACACTTTGAAAGACATGTGTTTACATTTCATAATTTACCCCTAGATTACCAGGGAAGTTGGTGTTCTACTTTGTTTTCTCAAAGGGGCAATATCTTCCTGAGTGTTAATGCCAGCATACAGCCTAGTAGGTTCAAAGAAGAGCAAAACCTTAAAAAATTGGGACCTTTTGGTCCTCTAATGTAGTTATAGCCATTAATTTATAATATGGGACCAGGTAAAGCACCAGAAAGCAAATTGCCTTTTTAATATCAAGAAGAGGAATTTTTCTTCAGCACTGACCCATTTTATGAAATTGTGGATTTTGTGTTATAAAGGACCTGATGCTTTTTTAGCACAACTGTAACCAGTTTGGAGATCTCTTCTCTCCTGTTGTGAGCATGCCTGGGATGCATTAATAATATGACCCTCGCCAGTAGAAAACAACAGGGCAGTGTTCAAAACCAGGCTGGATGAAGCCTTGGGTGAGATGGTTTAGTGTGAGGTGTCCCTGCCCATGGCAGGGGGGTTGGAACTAGATGATCTTAAGGTCCTTTCCAACCCTAACTATTCTATGATTCTGTGATTCTATAAAATATAACTTTCCTGGAGATGTGTTTTTATAGGTGTAATACAGAGACTAAAGCACAGCACCATTTTTCATTCTCCTAAGCACTAGAACCAGGAAACTTGCCAGAGCCTTGTCATGGGGTAAGGAGGGTAATGACTGTGAGCAAGTAAACTACTCCTGCCCTAACTCTGAAATAAGTATCACACGTTGTTTCTTAGGCATAGTCTTCTGAAAATGTTTCTATTTATTGGAAGAGTATCACCATCTTTTCTTCCCACACAGCACTGACACAGTGCCAGCCACTGGTATACATTAATACCAGATCTACATTATGGACACTAAATATATTGGAATAAGGACTGCCCATACTATCTATGCTAGTAAAACTTTTAAGACCAGTGGTTTAGTTTAGGACATATGAGGGATGAGAGTTATTGTGTGGAAGTTAGAGGGATGGGGGATGATGGTTGTCATTTCAGGTCAGGTAGGAAGGTCTAGCGTAATCCATGAGTACAGCATTTTAATTTCCATGTCACTTTCACACTGACTTCAGTGACTGGATGGCAGAAGAAAGAGACGTATTACTGTTATTACTGGATACTTGTGAGCCTGTGTCCTTCCCACTGTACTCGCCTGGACCGAGCTTTGCCATCTGTCTGCACGGGGGCCAGGCACTCTGCTGTGCAACTCCATCCACCTCTCCCTGAAGCAGCTTTCTTAGGTTTCACATAATTACGGTTGATATCTCTCAAAAAATGTTGCATGTTATGTTTTATGTTCCTTTTTGACACCTCGTGACAGGGTTTCTTTCTGCAAATCACCATGTTCAAGATGTGGAAAGAGTGCAGCTGTAAAATTAATTTCATTTGTACTTAGCCAGGTGTGGGTATTAAGAAACAACCAAAATCTGGCATCATAAATCCTTTTCCAGGACAAAAAAAAAATGCTACTATCGGCATCAGGGTTTCTGTTGTCTTCCAGGCTCTTTTTGTTGTTTCACTGAACATGCTGTTGCTGCCAGATTCCTCACAGCCATTCTCATTGTGTCTGCTGCTGTTCTGTGTGCTGATTCAGTAGCTAGAGGAGTATACCCTCCCTCTGTCCCTCTTTTCTTCCCTTTTTCTCTCCTTCCTTGTCCTCTTTCTCCAATATGGGGGCAGACAACCAGAAAAATACTTCCATCAGCACATAAAGAGGTTGCACTTGCAACCAGCTCTGCATCTACTGATTGTGACAGTGTTTTATCAAACCTCTTTTTTTTTTCCCACTGTGGGGGCATCTCTTTTTATGTGTAATATCAACAGGGACACTGTCTTTATGTCCAGATACGGGATGTTACAGGTAGCTCCAAGACAACCTGCACCTCCAGAAAAGTAATTTTCTACTCGGAGGAGGATCTGTTTTTCGCAGTGAGCCAGGGCTGTTGACAGGGCTTCGGTGGGTGGTGTGGTCTGCTGGGCTAAGTTTGGCAACAGCACAGGACTTTCTAAGAGTAGGTATAAGGATGAAGAGGTGCTACTGTTGCAAAGAGCCCTTGTGACTCTACTGACATTTCTACTTGGAAGAATCCCATTTTTAAGGGTGAGAAATAGCTTAGTTTGCTCGGCCGCCTGTGCTATGTTCCTAGCTCACGCTAATGCCAGTCATATCAGATCATTCTAATAATAAATGTGACAGCTCTGAGAATTTGGATTTTTAAATCGTGGGTTGGTTTGTTTTTTTTATGTGATATGTTGCAACTTCAAACCAAAAGAAGTTACTAGTAGGCTTAACCAGGTTCCAGGGCAGTACTTCAGCCACAAAAGCACCTAGTCTGCACCTGGATTTGAGCCAGGGAGTACATCTGCTATATATCTCTGAGAGTAAAACAGAAGTATCCTGTGCTGTGAGATTGGTATCAGCAGGGTCCCCTGTTTCCAGCCATGCACATTTGCTCTAAGTCATGAAATTAATTAATGGAGAAAATTTCTTGTAAAATAGAGCAGCAGTTCTGATTTACATGACTTCTGTGCATTTGCAAGTATTTTTCCCCCTATGGCTAGAGCTGTATTAACAGGTTTTGTTCTGATAGATGAACCAACACTGGTGTATTAAGCAGCAATCTCAGGGATCCAGTCTCTGCAATAACTTTGGCATTCCCTCCTGTTTATTTGCACCGATCCAGATGCCCCCTCCCTGTGCTGTCTCTCTCCCCCCAGCTTAGCTACTAAGCAACCTCTTGGTCGCTGCAGTGAATCAGCACTTCTGTCAGGCTCGTCCCTCCCGAACGCTGCCTCGGAGCACGACGCCAGTGTGGCGCTCAGACCCCGCGTCTTCTCCTTCGCCACCGAAGGAGCAGCGCTCAGCCCTTAAGGCAGTTTTCCTGCAGTTCTACGAAATAGCAAATAGTAGATTAAAAAGTCACACTGGCTTTTACTTCCTTTTAGGAGGAGCAGCTTTTTGCTGGTGGTGATCCAGAGGGTATTTGCAGCCCCGTTTAAAGCACTGTGGCATTCAGATAGTTTGTAATATGTGTAAGCAATACACTAAGACATAAAAGAAACTGAATCTAGACTCGCTGTACTTGGAAAATACGAACCTTGCAAGATTCACAGATCTTTGAAAATCTAGAGAAGCTCTCTGAAAGAACTGCAGAAAATAAGCAAAAAAACAATAAACACATGAGCTCTCTCCCCTCTCCAAGCTGCTTTGCAAATCCTTTTTTAGGTCATGCTACCTACAAAAGAAAGGAAGAGAAGGAATTTCTTGTATTTATTTCACTACAAGGAAGATTTTCAAACCCAGGAAGGTCCCTTGCTTCAGGGTAACCACCACCCCACCTCCCTCACCCCCTGCCGGAATATACTCTCTGCCTTTGAGAATGTTCCCCAGATTATTTTTTTTTATCTTCTTCAGTCCGGAAATACAGAGCAAGATGGTGTTTGTAAATCCTTTGCTTGGGATGAATAATACGTGAAACCACAGCTAGTTGGCGAATAAGGTGTTACTGAATTAAGGGCTCAGAGCATGGCCCACACGAAAAGGTAAATCCTGCTTCCTTGGAAACTGTGATAAGGCTGTTGTTGATGGGGTTGTAAAAGGGCAGGATCAGGCTCTGTGTCAGCTTTGAATAAATTTGTCTTAAATAGTAAGGGAAATAAAAATAATTTGCTTCCAAAAAAGGTTTTCTCATGACTAGTACAGTAGCAATATGCAGCAGGATTCAGAGGTCCTGAGTGTATTGTTGTTTTATCCTTGAATAGTTTTTTTCTCCTCTTACTTTCAAATCTGAACTTGGAACTTGGCTTAGATCCTTTGTGTGTGTTTTCATCTGTGGCTCTGCAGGCATTGTTTTCCTTAGCTTCCATTGATGTAAACAGTTAAATAACTGAGGGAACTGGAACCATGTAGTATTACTCCTCTTCATCAGACAATTGGCAATTTGCAGGCCTAATACGCAATATGTTGATTAATGCTTTTGTTACATTAAGGAGTTTATTTTTACCATACGCGAGACCTACTGTAGATTAGTCTCCTGCATACAGTTCATTAGATGTCTTGGATGTGGTTTTCAAAGTGATGTCAACCTTGCCCCTGCTTGGGAGCTCAGCCCTGCAGAAAATCACTATACCATTTATGCATGCAGTGCCTGCCATCTCAGGTAAGACACTGTGGGCCTCCAGAGTTGAAAACATGAGCTCCTAGTCTTGGCTCTGAAGTGCCAAAGGTCCCTGGGTAGTCTTGCTTCTCTCTGTAGGTCGTGCATAGATTGCCCCATTGATCAGTGGAGTGCTGGACACCTCAGAGGGCATTCACATGTGCTCATTTCATACCTTGTATGCTGGCGTGTTCTTGCTTCTGCTGTGCAGGGAGTTGTATGAAAGAATGAGTGCAGGTGTTGGCCCATAGCAGGTTGTGTGAATATAAATGGAGTCTGTATTTTTAAAAGTGGGCCATTGTCTTGGGGATTAAAGGGAAACTTGATCATCCGGTTACTACCTGCAACTGCATAGCCTGTGAATACACCGAGTATTCACATTTAGTGGTATGAGTTTGTGGTTTTTTAAAGTGATGGTTGTGGAGAGGGTTATCTCTTTTTTTCTTTTTTTCTATTTACTTTATTAAGCCAACTAGAAATGTTCAAGAGTAGGAGGTATTTTTGTAGGTCTTATGATCCCATTAGTTGAACAGAGAGGTAAGTGAAGAAAGAAAGCAGACCACAGGATAAACTGTGTAAATAAAATACAGAACTTTTGGTCTGGTAGCATCTTGCTGAGCAGTCTGATTATTGACTACCCAGCCTGTTCTGCTGATACAACCAACATAAATTCATCTTTGCTGGTTTTTTACCAATGCTAATGCCAAAGAACAAGAGGAGCTCTAGAAAAGGAGAGTTGGACTCAATTCTGGTTCATGAATCACATACTGAATTGTCAGGAAAGGAACAAATTCTGCCCCAATTGCCACTATAACTATGATAGGTTGTACTCGTGTGCCTCAGGGCAGAATATGGTCTGAAATGAAATAGATGAGGTCAAAATCTGTTTTCATTGATCACAGAGAAGGCAGTGAAGCTGTAGAAGCAAATGTGACAGCAAAATATTGTCAGCAAGGCCATTCCTCTTGCTAGTGATGCATCACAGCAGAAAGAAGGCTGTTTGATTTTCAACCTCCATGATGTGTTGGTCAGGTTGATAAAAAATATAATCTTTCTCTAAGCAAGCAAATTGAACTGAAAGTAAGACACAGTGAATGACACTGAGTTGCAAGATGCCATTTATATAAAAAAGTCTTTTTGCATGGCAAAAAAGGCATTTTGGTTTTGTTGGGGAAAGTACTAAATTTTTTTTTTTTTACTTATATTTTTAGGATCTTGCGAAAGGGAGACCAGGAATGTGATTCCAGGAATAATCTTTTATTCCATCGTATATTCTGCAGCCCATTCCATAAAGATGGAAATAATAAAAAAGCAAGGGACACAATATGAGAAACAACTTTCATTCTGTTAGGGCTTTATAGAACAGACACTGAAGCAGCAAAGAACTGAAAGTGGTTTCTGAGAAGTGTTGACCTCCTTTCGTGCCACTTACTGTGAATTAAAGCTGTGAGTGAGAACTAGTTTGGGCATGTGGTACAGCACTTACAGCAACTGCTGCCAAGGAACAAGATTTGTGTTTCTAAGGAAATGCAACAAAAGAAAATGGTTTAAGAGGCAGTGACTGTCACTGTGTAAAAAAAAAAGTATCTATGTACAGATAGGAAAGAAAGGCCGAATTGGGTTATTCTATAACGCAGGTTAGCGTGTCTGTGAATTCTTGTAATGTGAGATTCAAAATCAAACAACCATGGATCGTGCAGGGTTTAGCATATCTCATATGGAGCTTACAAAGTTGAGCTAGCTAAAAGCAGTTGTGACCTCCTCTATGCCTGTGATTGTCTGTTGTTTGTCATTCTTGCAGGCATTATTAACAAGAATGACCTGCTATAGGAAAGGGATACATTTAGACCAAGGAAACTGGGGTTTTGTGGCTTCTTGGAACTCCATTCTTAGCAAACCAAAAGGAAAAAATCTTCAGCACATCTAAACCAAGGCTGCCAAATGGTATCACTTACCACTACCTTTAGTGTTATAAATATCTTAGGACATGACATCCACTCACTGATTTGTAGCAAAGACATTACGAGAATTGTTCATGCACTGAAGTTTCATTAAGGGATGAAAACCATAGCAAAACACCAAGGAAAGATATTGCTATATATACACAGTGTCTTAACTGGGTTTTTTCCTCTCCTGGGTTGGAAAGGGAACCACCTGTCCCCTTTGCTGATGTCAGACTGCTCCCTGGAGACGCAATGCTGTTGGAAAGCACACGATATTGTGCGTATTTACGCCAAGCTCATATCTGATTGAGATTGGGCTACAAGACCCGTGAGTTCACAAGTTTCTTCATCATACTCTCATGCATTAAACATGTGTTTGAACTCTGGCTCAAAAGCTGTGTGATCTTATGATAGACGTATTTATGTAATAGTTAAATGAATGATCATGTGCTCTCCAGCTCCTTTTCCATGCAAATGCAAAGGAAATTGAATATTATAATATTTCAGTGAGATGTCCTCAATAACAAATTACTGTTTAAAATAACCAATATTTGTGTGTATATCAATTGCCTAGTAGTTATTTTTGTCTGCTATTTGCATGATATGGAAAAGAGTTTTTCTAGCAAACGTTTTAAGCTACTTGGTGCTGCTTTCCTTTTGGAATGATCACAAGGGTGCACATTTAGGGACGTATTTTCCATCTGTTTTTTGAAGCTGGCAAAGCACGTAATTTGGAATAGAAAAGAAGTCTGAAAGTACCCATATTTGAATTAGTATGTGTTTGAGCCATTCTAGGAATTCATACTCTGTAGCAGTTGGTAAAAGTGAAGGACTGTATTGTGCCCTTGGATGCAGTATACAGGCAGTGCTCACAGCCAGTGGGAGCCCTGTGTGCATGCCCAGGGGCAACACCAGGCTCCCTGAGAGCTTTACTGCTGTTAGTGAGGCAGAACCTGAGACGATCAGGAGGGCTCTGTGATCCCCAGCTGTTCAGTGTGGTCCTGGGGTATGTGCGTTTTGTTTGAGATGGATCAGAGTGCTTGTGCATCTCTTCGTACATCCCTGAGAAAAGTGCTTGTCAGAGGGACCCACTGAGTCTTCTGTCCCTTGCAGTGGTGGCCTGGGGCTGCCAGTGTACCAGGCTGTGGGCTTGCTCAAGCGTCCTTTTGAATTTACATGAACGTGGGATCTTTGTAAGCCGAAGTCAAGCTTTGCTATGGCTTTATGACTCATCTACGGCTTGAGGCCTGAGCTTCCATGCAGATTAGTGCTGCCATAACTATGCTTCTTTTTGCAGTGGGGGTCTTTACCCAGGTTGCCATAGCTCACCTACACTGCTCATCCAGAAGTATCACCTTAACTCCTTATGCCAGCTCACCCTTTTGAGGGGCCTGCTTGTTGTACGTGGTGAATAAGGATGACAGAATCTGGTCTTATTGCTCTGGCAGTGGTTGGATCAATCTGGCATGGTTCACTGCAATGTTTTCTTGTAGATGGGAATGAGGAATGCACCAAAATATTTGGGGGATGCTTGTGCTCCTGGGAATCGATGGGACTGCAAGCAGCTGGAATTAAAAGGCTCCAAGGAATGTGAACTGTCCTTCAGCCTTGCTGCAAAACCTCTAACTATGTGGAGTAGGGTAGATTTTGAGACATTTTGGTTTATAGTATGCCTGGGATGTCAGATTGCCCTGAGAAAAGAACTGCATTTTTTTTTGCTGTGGTGTTGAGTAGGATGGCCACACAACAGCTGTTGAGCCGCTTGTATCTCCTGAGCAGCTCAAGCACAAATTCCTGGGTTGCTAATCACTAACAACTGGATTTTTTTGGCTGGGGGCTGGCAGGTCCCAGTGGAAGACCCATTACCAGTCGATGCTGCTGAAGGCAGCACTGCTGGGTCACCACGGTTGTTTTATTGCCAGTGTGAGCCCAATTCATATTGTTATAGAGGGAGCTATTGGTATTTCATTCTCCAAAATCATCTTCCTTTTGGTCGGTTGGGTTTTTTTGTTTAGTTGGTTGGTTTCGTTGTTTGGTTGTGGGTTTTTTTGTTTTGGTTGGTTGGTTTGGTTTGTTTTTTGTTTTGTTGTGGGATTTTTTTAGGATATGTGATATATTTAGTGTAGTTCTTGACTTTATGATATGGATTTTTTTTAAGTGGAGACTGAAGGGTAAGGAAAAACTGGCCATCCCTATCCTAGAGACAGAAGTTACAGCTAGAAATGAATTTTTGGATCATCTGTTTCATCCTCCAGTGCTAGCACCATTTTTGTTTTGCGCATACTAAAGCACAGTGTTGTAATATATGATTGATATTAATTAGGTTTCTGCAAAGTACTGCACTTCTCAACTTGAACTGAACCAGAAGTAAATATATTGCCATATATTAACATTTTATTAGTTGAGAAGAATAGGATGAAGGCACCTATGTAAAATCCAAAGTATGAGCTTCAGATTGAATTAATGCCAGCAGCGCCTTGAGATTAATTTGGTTACTATGGGTACAGAATAAGAAATAGTATACCATAATGTAACTATGTTTGCTGATTCATTTCTGGCATTAAAATCTAAAACCACATTATATATGCAACAAAGGTGCTTTCTTCCTTGGAAGAAGAAGGTGGGTACATTTTAGTAATTAAAGTGAATGTTGCCCTCTGAGAAGTGCCAGTACTCTACTGGAAGAAAAGCTGCTATTGTTTTTCAGGATCTGCCCCATCACAAGTAGCATAAGTGCAATATACCAAAAGTGACCGAAAACCTAGAGAAAAGACTGTCATCCTGGGAAGCTTCCAGTCTTCTACAGTTTCTCATTAAATATTTCTTGTAACATGGTAACATCTGTTTCATGTACCATTCTGCTGTATTGGTCAAATACCAGTTTGCTATCCTCATGCCATTTGGTAGCTCATCAGTATGTAAGAGAGGAAACAAATTTTGCATCCTCAGATGTTGAAAGCTGGGTAATAATAAAAGAATGCAGTGGAAATACCATATATTCAGAAAGCAATTATTTTAAGGGGTTTCAGTTTTGACATGGCTAGATTAAGTATGAAGCTTTTTGGTTTTTATATTTCCTGTCAAGAATGTTGTTAAATACTGATACCACCTCCTAAGAGAACAACTTTTAAATACCAAAATGAAAAGGATAAGCATGAAATATTTTGGTAGATATATTGTGCCATAATGTCTATTGCCTTGTTCTTAATACAAAGCACAGTAGGGCTTAATTAAAAAGTGATTGTATGATCTATCACAAACCTGCATTAGGGATATGGATGCCAAGAAAATTAAGTTGAATAGGTGGTGATAATGAAATCAATATTTTATTGAATAGTTTTTATTCCTATGCCTTTGTTTGCTGTTCTTGCGTCCCTGTCAGCAGGTAAGACATTTTCCATCCAAAATTCTTTGAAAGAACTCATTTAGTCTGTTGCTGCTTTGTTTCATTGTTTGATCAGCGTTATTTTGTTCAGTTTCTGTCAGAGTAAAATGCCTTCATAAACTTTTGACTCTGTCAGAGCCGAGTCTGACAGTAAACAAAGAAAAGCAAATCCTTTCGAGCCGGTTCCTGCTAGGAGTAGCTAGCTAGCAGTTAGGTACAAGGGTGATTTTCTATTTCATGTAAGCAAAAGTCACAGTCACTCAAAGCCTCCAGGGCAGCCCCACAACCTGGTTTAGTACATATTTCTCCTGTTCCAGCTACTGCTGTGGCTTCAGGACCTGCTAAGCAGAGTTTTTAGCAGTAGAGATCATGAAAATATATTCACTGAAGCGTAATACACAGTGAAGAATATATACAATAAAAGTAAGATTTGTACAGCCTGGGCCAAAATCACCCTTGTTTTAACTTTATCAAGTTAAATGCTATTGATTTTTCAGCTACCACTGACCTGAAGTTCCTGGGATTGTGCTTGGGATGAATTTGACCTATGCTGTTAAGGCCAAGCAGAATCACAATTTAGAAAGCACAATGCAAAGGAATAGTTACCACGTATTCTGCTGTCTTGTAATTCTACACCAGTCACTCACGTCAGTGCAGTGTTGGAAAGTCTCATCTAAGCAGGTAGAAGTGTGTCTACAAGCACTGTAGCAAACAGTAAGACAAAAGAGCTTATTGTTCCCCTTCATATTTTTAAGAGTGGTATGCTGCAAATCAGACAGCTTGCTTTTTCTGAGCAGAGCTGCTGGGTCAGCCGGCACAACTTCCTTTTCACATCCCCACTTACTAGGTTCAGTGTTGCCAGTGTCCTTTTTATGGCAAAATCAAACAGCTAAAAGGGAAGGCTGCTTTTGATGATCTTGCTGCATGTCCCGAATGAAACACATATCGCATCCTGCAACGCGCCGCACATGGCAACTTACAGCTCATCTGGTGCCTGAATGTAATACACAACATGGGATAATGTGCTAGAGGAGAGGACAGAGACAGCACAAGGCTCTGAAAGCCATGAGAGGCACTGAAGGCTTGCGTTTCTGGTATGCAGCAGTACAGATATTTGAAAGGTTAGGTTCGGTCTATTTTTAGGTAGCTTTCATGTTGGGACTGATCTAAAAATGAAGGTGATATAAAAATTGCACATCTCTCCTGATTTGTGAGTGATTTTTGACAAAATACGTTAAAAAGGCTGTTCCACAAATTGGACATTTTTTTTTCTGAAGTAAACCTGTGCCTCATATTTAGAAGAGGAGTCTTCATTTCTTGATTAAAATGCTAGTGCTGTCTGTTTCACTCCCAAGATCAGCATTTTCATATTTTAGCAAAGTTAAAGAAATATGACTTTCTCACTTATTCTTTGGAAAGATTTATTCACTTGTGTAAATGAATTTTAAGAAATTGGCAGGCCCTTTTATCTCGTATGAAATAAATCTGAAGATAAATTATCTTTTCCGCTAACGTCACCTATCATTAAAGTGGCTAAACGAAAATCAAAATGTGTTGCTATTTAGTGTCTGCTCACCTTTTTACGGGAGATGAAATTCAGCATGTTTACTGGGCAGGAATTGTCAGCAATGCTTCGATTTATAGCATTGTCCAGGATATAAATTAACAACTGCTGTGTGTTTCCCCCATTCTCCTGGAAGATGGTAGCCCTGTCTCCCCACAGCATTTGTCTCCAGCCTGCTGTGCATGCTCCTACCCTGCCTTAAAGAAAACCTGCAAACAATGTAAAATTGTGTTGCATTGAACTGAGGCACAAACATTTTTCCATGTCTTTGTAAACAGGAGTGCATGTGAGAATGAAACAGCTGGAGGTCTACCTCCAGAAAACCCTTGGGGATGTGTCACACTCATTCCTTCAGTCTGTGCAATCTCAGCTTAATAAATTGGTAATAATATTATGATGAAGTGCTCTTTGGTGTTGGTTTGCTGGGTTTTTTTTCAGAGGCTTTTTTGCATAGCAACTTGCAACATAAATTAAAATAATCTTCCCTTCAGATAGTTTTCTATTTTAACTTGGTTCTTTATTTCTCAGGGAGGAAGGGGGAGCCTGCAGTAGACAAAATGGAAAGCTCCACTCCGGTGGTCTCTGTTTCAGTGCAAATTCTACACAGTCCTTTCCTTTCAATGCTTTTGGCTAAATGCATTGCCCTGTCTTGCTGTTCTGCATGTGGAGTTTAACAGAGCAGAGACAACAAATAATGTTTAATTGTGTCACATTATCAGGGAATTTTACGGTGGTAAAGATCCATTAGGGACAAACACGAAAGTAACAAACTTGTCTTATCTGTTGATTGGCATGAAGTAATGAAAGTACAGTCATAGCTCTTTCTGGGAGGAGGTATGAATCTTCTCTGGTAAGTAATAACTTATAAAATAATTATGAGACTAACCAGTGCCTCCAGGGCAAAGGATGTTCAGCAAATACTAAATTTCTTGGGGAAAAAAGATACCCAAAATGGTGATAGATGACGAGGTCTCAGCATTTTATCCTGTTCCATTCACAGGGGGAAGCTGGGGAAGCCTGAGGAGTATGAAAATTAAATAAAATTAAAAAAAGGTGGAAATGTGTGGAGGAGTTTCTGCTTTGAACTGTCTTGGTCCCATCTTCTGTGATAAGGTCTGATTCAAAGCCTGCCTAAATCCATTTCAAACTTCCTGTTCCTTTCCAAAGGTTTAGAGCGTTATGCCTTCCAGCCACTTTAAAACATCCCCTCTGCTCCCCGCCCCCCCCCCCCCCGCCTTTCCTGTTACTTTACTGCATTTTCTGATGCAGGCAAGTGATTTGGATAGAAGAGAATAAAATAAAATAAAATAAAATAAAATAAAATAAAATTAAATTAAATTAAATTAAATTAAATTAAATTAAAATAGAAGCTCATCCCAAACCTTGCTATGGCTAGCAGTTCTGCCCTTCCATTGCTGTAGTAGTTTGTTAGGCCTGAGTCAAAAGTGGAAGTACTGGCAAATTTCTCTTCAAAAGCATCGCTGGAGGAGGGTCAGCCTCCAGAGGCTTAAAGCTGCACTTTGTACAGCTAATAACCCATGGGCTAAATGCTTATCTTCCTTTATTTCAGTTATCAGAATTGGGGATGGAGGGAGGATGACATCTCTTGCTATTTGTGCAACTTTTTAAGATTAATGTTGCAGCTCCAAGAAAAATGAATAATTGGACTTTTGAGCAAAGAGTGGAACCATGAAACCCATAGGGATTCCTGTAGCACTAGTCACTAGTTTGCATATTGCAAGTTAACTGCAATTCATGAAGGGTTCTGGCTAAAAATAACTCCAGGACTCAATTTTGGCTGGCAGGAACTACTAGTTAAGAGTGAAGCTGATCCTTCAGGAGCCTTGTCTGTGTGACACTGTTGGCTGTTGCAGTGAGGTGACCCCATCTCCTCTTGGCCTGTCCTTGGCTGACTTGGGAAAACGGGGTGCAGAGGCTGTGGACAGCTGGGATAGGGGACATTTCCTGGAGGACAGGACTATCAGAGGCCAAGCAGTGAGTGCTGTCTGCTGTGCAGGGGAAGCTCTGCTGCAGGGGAAGCTCTGCTGCCCACTGACAGCAGACTCCACAGGAGCTTGCTCTCCACTGCAGCCAGGGATAACCCTATAGAGGGTGTCTTGGTGCATAGGCAGTGTGGAAAACAAACCCCACCAAACAAATCTCCTCCAGTGCTTTTGTGTGATACCTTCATTTTATTTTGTTTGCCTAAAATCGTAGCATGGCAGATCTGTGGCCTGTGTTGCTAAAATCCCATCAGATGACTACAGTTCAGAATTATTTCTGCATTATACTTTGTTTTAATATGAAAAATGCCAAGAGCTAGGCCCAAGAAAAAAGGCTGACTCAGTTCCACTGAGCTCTGTCTGAAGAAAGTCTTATTTGAAGATGAGAGATGTGTTGGTAAGGCTGTCTGTCATCTCTAGTTTATTAAAAAAAATTGCTAGGAGGCACTAAAGCTGTCCACTGCCTTTCCCTCTGTTCCTTCACTCAAAGGTGCTTCATTCACATCGACTTTACCATAGCGGTTTTGTGTAAAACAAGATTTGATTTTAGAGTATTTAAAGGTTACTGTTCTCTCCAGTTCTGCGCTGCAGACTTGTGTGTGCTCCACTGCAGTCGCCTTCCCAGCCATTTTAGAGAGCAGATAGGCTATGTTATGAAAAATATGAGGGGTTTTTTTCCTTCCACTACCTGCCGTGAGCCTTTGGGGTGCATCTCAGGGAGTGCTCTCTCCTGCACTGCTCTGGCAGCTGGGGCACCACAGCTTCCCTGCGAGCGGGGAGGTCCTGGCTCTGTGGCTAAATGGCCAGGTGGCAAAGCAAGACCAGAAACGGTGTGACAGTCGGGTGGCAGCACCAGCGAAGGATGAGAGCTTTGGAACCACAATTCTTACAGTTGCATCAGGGAATCTTTTCTGTACCGTAAGGTATTGAATCCATGGTGGTTGTCCCTGGGATCATCCTCAGATCCCTGTCAGAAAAAGTCAGTAAAAGCTAGATTGGTAATAATGATGAACGAGTCAGGAAGCAGCAGCCGCAGGGTAATGCTCTAGATGCCCCAGGGAAGATGGTGGGAGATAGATGCTAGTAGGGGTAATGAGAAGGATCTGGGTGGGGTTTTCAGGGCCCTGCAGAGAATTACAAGTACAAGGTGTTTCCCCCTGAAGCTTCTTCAGGTTTTACCCTTTGTGGCTGAAGCTGGAGAAGACAACTACTCACCCCCAGAAGGGGTGTGCCCTGGAGAAGAAGGGCACAGCTTCTGAGTGCAGGGGGGGATACCCCAGCCGCTGAACAGCAATGTCAGAAGCTGGTTCCCTGGGTCTGGTAATATCAGACATGAGCAGGTTTTGGTCTTTTCCCTGGAATTTGAACACATAGAAGATAACTTTAAAGAAGAACTTTATGATTTCTTTTGTTCCAAGGAAATATCAGCAGTGAGGTGAGTAAAGGAGAGATGATGATGATCTGCAACGGTCTGCGATTTTGATGTCCTGCTTGTTCTGCCAACGTGCAAGAAGTTGCAAAGCAGGAATCTGTCTCCTTGGCTGGCCTGGGCAACTGCACTCAAAAAGCACCAAAGCCTCCCTGGGAAACCGATGTGTTTACGTGGCTCCGTTTCTCAGGCATATAGGGGCAATAAATTCTAATGTAGATGCTCTTTTAGAGATTAGTCTCTCTGCAAAACAGTAACACCTGAGTGAAAAACATTGTTCATGCTGCTTTTAAGAGGCCTGGCAAGCTGGATTTTCTTGCAAATCACAGCAAATGTGGGTCCTGGAGAACATATGCTCCAAATGTTGGGGGCAAACAAGTGACAAATGTATTCTTTATGTAGTCAGCTGGAGTGGCTTTGCTTGTCTTGTTTTACTGAGTTAGTGCAATATGCTTGTGAAGGCGGAGATGTTGAAGGAGGTACGAGAAAATTTAGGAAGATTTCTTGTAGTAGGTACCTGTGCTCCTGCTTCACTTAGGCACTCCTGGAAGGTTTTACTACAAGCACTGAGTTACAAAGAGTTGCAGTCCTGGTCAACACTGATAATCAGCTAATCTGCACTAATAGTGGATATTCACATCAGGTCTATTTGCATGTGAAGGAGCAAGTGATTCCCCTGGCATTCAGTGCTGTTTATTTGAGCCCTCAGCCTGTGGAGGTAGATGTGGCAAAATTCAACCTGGTGTCACTAATGTCAGTAATGCACTGCTGTTTGAAGAAAGTTATTTTGGGCTCTCCAATATACAGCTACTCAGACAGCAGCCTGTGGCCCATAGCTGAGCCAGGAATTAATTTGGCCCAGATCTCTTGAGTTTTTCAGAGAGCTGGTCCAGAGCACCATTGTGGGTTTCCTCTAGTAAAAACCCAACAAAATCTCAGTTCATAACTGCCCTAGCAAAATTGGAGAGGGCACGCTGCTTTATTCCATTGAGGAATTACTGCACCAATGAACCCACAAGTTCAAGGAGTTTGATTCACTGGCTTATGCTGTTGCGGGTGTATTGTGGGTAGGATGAACTGGATAAATAAGGAAAAGAATTCTATGATTCTAAGAAGCTGAGAAGGAAAAGAAAAGATCAGCAAACAAATAGAAGTGGAACAGAGAGAATGGAGGGAAAAACAAATACAGAACTGTGCAAAAAATAAGAGTAAAGATGCACAGAAGGAAGATTTCTAATGAAAAATTAATAGGGTACATATACTTTATATAGAACACCATTCACACTAACACACCTTTGGAGTGCTGTTTGTTCTTTTATATACAGCATTGGCTTCTCTTCTTCTCTAAGGCTATTCACTCGTGGAGGGTGGAGTGGATGGGTGTGTTGAACTGATGTGAGAAATGGCTTGCAAACCTCAACTGGCTGAAACTGTATATAAGTTTGGCTGTCCTTACTCCACTGGAAAATTAGAAAACTTTGCTGAAAATTGGCAAATACCATAGTCTTAGGGGGAAGGAAAGAAATTCTTTCTTCCTCAGTGCCAAGATGAAGGGACAAAGTTTTGGATTTCAAAATTGTGAGTGCTCCAAGATCAGTAATTTCTTTGAGAAATCTAAATTACAGGGAATAAAAACATGACCATAGTTAGGAATTTGGGGTGAAAGGAGGGAGAGGTAACATAGACTCATAGAATCATAAAATAGTTAGGGCTGGAAAGGACCTTAAGATCATCCAGTTCCATGAATGCTGAATCCAGGAAAAAGTCAAGGACAGAGGGCTTGAAGGTTTCTGTCTTTGAATTCTGTTCCCTATTGTTGCAGCCAGCTGTAACTTCCAGTCCTCTTAAAAAATGTATCAGGACTTGGGAAATTGTGCCCAAATGCCGTTGGAAGGCTTGCCAGAGCTTTCTTGAATTATGGCCCTTGAAGAAGAAAGGCAAAATTTGGGAATTGCTGGGAATAGGTACAGAGCAACCTGAAAACAGGGGAAGTGCAGTGATGCACGAGGTGGGCTGATGATGGACTTTGTAAAAGGACAGATTGGGTCAAAAGGACCTACAGACTTCACCATCTGAAAGAGGGTTTTCTCTGCATGTGTTTGTTATGGAACTAGAAAACGTGCGTGTGCTCAAATACTGCCCCACGAAAGATGCTTGTGCAATTCTGTTGTGTTGACAAAACACGAGGGGAGAGCCTTGCTAAAGCTATTAGAGAATGTTCAGAAGACAAGGTTTCCTTTGAGGGGAGCAGCTTAGGTGCTGGCTGGGTTTCACAGGCTTCATTTACATATGCTAAGGCTTCGCCATTCCCAAACTACACCACTGCTGAAATAGTCCTCCTTGCTTTTCTCCTCTTATGGCACTGCGCTCAAAAAATAGTGTTAAAACATGTTAAAAAAAAGATCCCAGTGAGTACATATATTCTATGGCTGGGGTTAGACACTTTGATTATTAAAAAATACAAGTTCTTTCCAAGCAATGGGGAACCCTTGTTGAAACCTTTTGCAGTCTTTTGTAGTTGGAATCGTGCTTGGCATCTCTTCCAGGTAACGCTGTAACTGCCAGCAAAGTTCAAGCCGTAATGTGGACAGGGCCATAGAAAATCTCTTGGGGACTCAGTTATTATTACCTATTGCTTGCACTGTCTACAGTGCACTAAGAAAGTTCTTCAATCTTTAGAGCTTGTATGGTGAAAGCACCACTAAGGTCACAGTTTATATTTATCAGTTAACTTGCTAATTTGAAGGGAAAGCAGGGAAATGGAAATGTAGAAAATAGAAACAACATGAGCAGGTCAAAATATCCAAAACAGCAATATGAAATGTTCCAGTGTAAATACGTTTCTATAAAAGGTGTGAATGAAACTTCAAAAAAAAACAGATGATGGATTCGGCACAGTCAATGAACACAATTATAAGTAGGTATTGAAGGAGAATATTCCACCAGCCATGGATCCACAGATAATAATTAATAAGAACCAACTCAACTCCAGGCAGGCAGGTGCCCAGCATTATTTCACAGTTGACTGTTCGGGGGTTGATATACTCACCTTTGCCCCAGATCTTAATAATTTACTGCAGTTTTATCATGAAATCAGCATATAATTGGGAAGGAAATGAGGGTTTTTGCCATCGTGAGAGCAAAGCAATACTGTTAATTTAATCATTCATAGCGAAGGCTTGCTGTAGTAATTCAGTATTTTGCTGTGGGTTTTTTTAATTAAGTAAAGTAAAAACAATGCCATTTTTGTCATCTGTGCTTGGTGAAAATATGACAGTGTGATGTGATGTGATATGCAACTTAAGCACAAGCTGGGAAAATGTACATTTTATCAGGATTGGCAATAATGAATTACAAGGGAACACAAATAAGGTAAGAATATATCTGAGACCTCCTACCATTTCTGAAGTTTCCAGTGTCTGCAGGAAAAGGCTATTTCAAGAATTGTACTTCTTTTTATTTATTTTCTCCTCTCAGGAAAATTGCCTTGGATAATAATTGAATTCATTTAGCCTTTAGAATACTCAAGTTTGCAAATAACAATGAAAATGAATATTTCATGACAAGGAGGATGATCAGTTATAGTTTTGTGACTTGGACTGGTAGCCCAGCACAATGGAGCCAATGCTTGAATTTCACAAGACTTTTTTTACACCCAGCTGAATCAAAAACCTGCAACTTAAGGCAATAAGCAAGCAGGTGGGGATCCTAAAAAAGACCTTTATTTGTGGGGTTTTCCCATGTTGTGGGCAACGTTTTGCAGTTCAGTTGTGTACCCGGAGTTTGTTGCGTATGCAGTGCAAAGGGGCATCATAAACCAGTTGTGCCTGCAGCAGCCCCTGTTGTCTAGGAAAGGCTATGTTGAGGAGACGCTTCTGTTAACAGCCTGTCTGTGTTTTCACACGACAGGAGCTTTTTCTTTTTGATTTGCCATGGGAAAGCGCTGAGTCCAGGTCAGGAGGGCTGGTGCATGATGTTCATACAGAAATGCATGCAGGGCAGCGGCGCTGATAGGAAAAAGCAGGCGGGGGTCTGAGTGGTTATGGGCAGGACCCTGGCGGTTGCTTGTAACAACCCTGGTTTCGAGGGGGAGGACACTGAGACGGAGAAGTCTGTAAAGAGCAGCTGAGAAATACTGTAATCTAGCTGGGAACAGGATCAGGCTCCCTCCTTCTAGCAGGTGAGATAACTGTGTGAATGTTTTTTATAGATACTTACTCCATTCCAGTGAAATGCGGGGGGGGGGGGGGGGGGTGTGTGTGCTGTTTGATTGCTGAGCATTTGGTGGTGTAAAACTAACTTGAGTTGCAGTTGCGGTGAGAAACCATTAACCTGACCAAAATACGTGACGAGGTGCAAAATCCCTCTGTGAAAGAAAGATGCAGGAAGGTGGTGTAACTTTTGCTGAACTCTGGGAGAGCCCCTCCAAAGGAAAGCGTGCCGGGGAGGCGGCGTGGGCACTGCAGAGGTTAGGCTCGGGCTACCCAGAGCACGCGGGCTGTAGCTCGGCTTGGAGTTCCTTCACTTTTTCTTCATAATAAGCACAGCCCTGCCTGTTGTCTGCTTGGAGGGGGCGGGGGGGGGGGGGGGGGGTATTAAAAAGCCAGCGAGCCAAGAAATGGAAGAGGATGTGGAGGAGAGGAGCGGTGGCACGGCGGGAGCAGCGTTTCGGGGGTGTGGCGTGGCAATGTGCTTTGAATCACAGCGCGGTGCCGCGGCCGCCCAGCTCTGAGCGCGTTTTGCAAAGATTTACTTCACTTCAGGCTGGGTCTGCCCCTGGGTGACGTCACGGGCTGGAGCAGCGGCACCAGAAGGCTGGATGAGTGACAGCCCAGCCTACTTTTTAATAGCTTTGTCATGTGACGGGGAACAGTAGTAAGACAGGTGCCTTCGGTTCACTCTCAGAGAGGGTCTCGTTGCCTGCATGAGTATCTGCTGCCTGCCTGACTCTGGACCGTAGTTTGCCCGCTTTCCTGCCGTTGCTCTGCAGCTGGATGGCGTGGGACATGTGCAACCAGGACTCTGTATGGAGTGATCTCGAGGTGAGGGGTGCGCGGCGTGGGGTGCAAGCAGCCGGGGGGCTGAGGGGCTTGGTGGGACCCGGCAGGGCGGCCGAGGAGGCAGACTTTGCAAACAAGTCCCAGTCTTATCTTAACTCCAGTAAGTTTGCTATTTTAAGGTTACTCTGCGATGCTTTGAGCAAATCAAAGCTGAGCTCCTGTCATCAGTATCTCCTGCAGTTGGAAACTATTTTCATGTGCCTCTGGCTCACTTTCCTGTCATATGCAATATTTATGCTCTAAGATATTGATATGAATCGGTGTCTGAAGTCTTTCCAGTGGCGTTTAGTGGCCTGGTTGGAAAAATGCCATGTTTATTTAGAATAAGATTAACAGTTCCTTTTCAAAAAAAAAGAAGTTAAAATTAACCAATGGCTGCATATTTTAATTGCTTGTTTCACTGTGCTCTGTCGAAGGTGTTTCCTTGTTTAACAGCTGCAGAGTTTAAACATGCACACAAGAATGAATACCCTGTTGTTTGGCTTTAGATGGTTTTAAAAGAGATTTCTGGAAGGAGACCGTTTCCCTGCTTCTTGTGGTATTGGAATAATGACGCTGTAGCTAATGCCCCATAGAGCAGGGTTTGCAGTCATTCCGAACAGTCCAACAAATGGTTAAATCCCACTGTACAGCAGAGACAACAGGATGAACCATGAGAATAGAGTTTATGCAGGACTGTGTGAACTGCTGCTGCTGCTGCCGCCGCCGCTGCTGCTGCTGCTTGTGTAAAAATAGACGGCAATACATCAAATCCACAGCTTCTGCTGGCTACAATTCATAAAGGGGGAAAAAAAAAAGCAAGCAGCTCCCTGGTAATCTCTGGAGTATAATGTGAGGTTTGAGGATTTCTGCATGTTTGCATTCAGCAAAATGGAGCATTACCTGAAAGTTTGGGCAACTTCCGAAGCGAGGCAAACTTTCTTTGGACCCCATGGAGAGGAATCCCAAATACAGACCTGCTCAAAGGAACTGATTCTCTGGCTGCGAGCTTGGAATAAGTGCTTAAAATGCTCCCCTCGGTCAACGGGGGAGGGAAAAAAATGTTGCAGGCAGTGCTTTTTAAGTAAGATGTTGCTGCCATAGAGAGCTACCTATCCAAAGTAAAAATGTTACCCTGTTCTCCAGTATATTTTTGCTATCTGGCGGAGCATGGGTGCGTATTCTCAAGCCTTTTTGACATGTTTTAAATATTTGCAGCTTGCCATTGTATCTGCTGATTTCTGTTTGCATATTGTAATTGCTCTTATCTTGTTTTGATTTCTTGGTAAAGTGGAATAGATATGGATAATTCATATGTCCTGTAGCTATTATGAGTCAAGGCTGTAAGTGGATGACTTTCTGGCTCCAAAGTCCTAATTGTTTCTGAGTAGCTGGAGTATCCTGTGGGTTGTTGTCTGGCTTGTAGCATGGGTCTCAGCTGCCGGAGCTTCATTTTTCCATCATGCATTATTCCTAATGCTGCTAGGAGCTGATTGAGGAACCAGCTTATATGGAAATACTGAAGATTTATTTTAATCACTAGAGTTCCTGTAATAATTTCAAGCTAGTAACAGAATAGATAATTTATGTCAATGGCTTTTTCATAGTACAGAGAGAAAAAAAAAAAAAGCAGGTTTGATCTTAGTATTAATTGTGTGGTGGATGGATTAACTGTGGGTAGGATTTTACCAATGTGTTCCTGCATTGCACTTCCTGTAGCACTACTGGCATCTGCGTGCTGCTTTGGCTCAGGGCATCACCTTTACCATTCTAAAATATCGCAGGCAGCAGGTACTGGAGGCAGCTTTCATTTTTTGAATCATTAATGTTTGCTGTCAACATAAAATATGTTATATTCTCGCTCGCATAATGACAGGATGGCATGTTGCTTAATAAAGGCCTACATCACTGTAGCTGATCAGCGTCCCCAGTGCTTCACAGCTTAATGAAGGTGATGTACAGTAAGGTTGCGAAGATTGATAGAGAGGATCCACATGACACACGCTCTGTCAAGTCTCTCCTTCTTCCCTGAGTTCATCCCTTCACTGTTCAAAAACCTTGTTAAAAATAAAACACAGATTATATTTTCATTAATACAATTAATATGGCACAAGTCCAGTCTTCCTTTTTTTTTTTTCTCTTTTAAATTTACCTTCAAAGGCACAAAACGTCCAAAAGGTTAATGGTGAATTACCCTTAATTGTAATAATTCATTATCATCAGTGCAGTTAAGCTAATTTATTGTTTGCGCCTGAAATAAGAGAAAAAAAGTCTGTTGGAGTGAAATAACGCACAGTAATTAGCCTTTTGTGTTTAGTGACTGCTTTATCCTCCTAAATGCTACTATAAGTTAAGGCTATAGTTATGGAATATCTATCATATCAAATAACAGTTGGAAGACAGTAAAATGTATGCGAGCAGCACAGGTGCACCTGTTACAGATGTATAGGCAAACAGTAAATACCAGCGTGTCAGATGAGGACAGTTTTAGGACTTGAGTGTTAAATCTGGCATCATCCAAAGGCCAAATATAAATTAATAACAAGAACACTTGCTACTAATGTGTCTCAGATTAGAAGCATAATGTCATATTCAGAAACATTGATTTTATTATCATGTCAGCATTGGCCAAAGCATATATACTTCATTTCAGCAATTACCTTTTTTTAAGTGGCATTGCAGGCACTGTAGGCAAATGAAAGCTGTGATGAGCAGGATTTTTTTTTTAATACCATTGTTTATGTTGCTTCAGAAGCCCACTGTCGGAACTTCAAAATGCAGATTACCAAAAGTAAACGTGTTTAAGTAGGTGGTTCACAGAGTGAAGCTATTTTTACAAATGAAAGCAGTACAGATCAGCAGGGTACTTTAGAAGTCTACAGCATCAGTTATAAGCTACTGACCTCCACAGCACAAACCTGAGAATGATGCTGAGAATCTACCTTTCAGTCAAAAACTAGATTATCCTTTAATGAGATCAGAGATTTCGGCCAAGCATCAAAAAAGGTCATCTCTACATTATAAGATTGCATTTGGAAGGTTGTGTCTTACGCTAAAGAAGAGAGAAGTCTCATTTTTTTTTTTCCTTTGCCCATAATAATCATAAAGAATTGTGTGCAGTGAAAATCACTTAAGTGGGGTTTTGACTTCTTAAAGTTCTGCAGTCCCTTAAATAGTAGGAAGAAAAGCAACTGCTATTTCAGAGCCTCATTTTGCAGCCTCTCAGCTCCCTTGCCCCTTGGCCTATTCCGTGATTATCTCCTAGTGTCCTGGTAGACATAGAAGTTGTCTGGTAAATTATAGCTCGCACCAGCTGCACCGAGTCTTTGTGCCAGCAGACAAAATCTTTGCTCTTGGCTGCGCTGCTGCATCTAGCCCGCACACTGCAGACGCGCCACAACTCCCAGGGACAAAATCCTCAATGAAATGCACCTTCAGCAGCATTACTGTGCAAGGCGGTCCTGGCAAGAGTGACATAACCGGTATTGAGCAATTCACATCCGTGAACACTGTGTTAGTGCCCTACGGACATCTGTCTTCAGAAAGCGGCACTTTCTGGGTTGACTTTGGTCCAAATAAAAGTTGGGAAATCATTCAAACCACCCAGTCAACTGATGGGAGTTGAGTAAGACCTGCCGCTGGCCATCCTTAATACAATGCTAGAAATGCTCAGAGTTGAAACCCTTAAACTCAGTTGACTTTAAATGGCTTTTAACCATTCAGCACCTGGTGCCTTTGCATCTTTATGTGTGTTTTGCAGTATACCCATGTCAACATAAATGTTTGGAGATGAGTTACAAGGATACATGGTACAGTGCAGGAGTAATTGTTTCATCGAGCAGCATTGAAGTATGGGACTCCACTATTTGTCAAGCATTACTATGTGTTTTCCATAATTAGGAAATGGTTTTGGTAGATACTTTATCATTTCAATTGCTATGCTATGGTGGATGTGTGTTATTAATTTTGTCTTGCTTAGTAAGTCAGTCAATACCCTATCATACTAGCATATAAAAGGACACTTATTCCAGGTTTATTTGTATTTATCACTACTGTCTTTGTAAGTTGTGCATGCAAAAACGTTTTGCACTGCTGAAGAGGTTCCACACAGACTAGACTTTGTTTGCTGCCTCAAACAAAATGTTTCACAGGCCCTCTGTGTTAGCATTACTGAATCAGAGGCTGCCAGAGGAGGAAATCTCATTTGCTTCTGTCACTGCAGTGTGCCCGCTGTCTGGGGACACTTGGGAAACTGTCTGGGACAATGTATGTGTTAACACCAAGAGGTGAAAAGCTGCGTGAACTCGCTATGCCTGTCACCCAAAGGTGAATATAGGGATGTTTCAGAATGCACATCAGCTGCCAGGACCCTGACATGTAACTGGGTGGCTATGGTCTGTCTGTGTATCAAGTGCAAGGGGAAAGAGCACAGCAGCATCTCTGACCCATACTTTTTTATGCCTGTATGGTAGCCACCACCATGACTGACCTCAAGGATTATGGTCAGGATCTGTAAAAGTGAAAATGTGACTGTCTCCAACTTGAGCTAGCCTCCAGGGCTGTAGGCTATAACAGGCTGTGCCTCTTTAACCTGAATGCATCAGGAAATGTGTGACAGACCTTGCCCAGAGGTATTCATCTGTAACTTCTACCTGCACTGGTTCACTCTGAAGCAGGAGAATAAAGCCATGCTTTGGCCTATGCTGTTGGATTTAATAAGGATTTGAATACAATTATTATCAAAGAGTATAGGGAAGGGGAAAGTCGTTGCCCCTGAACAGAGATGTGTTAGAGAAGCAGCTGATGCCCTCCTGTTTTCCCCTCCTCTTTGCATACCTGTATAGAGCTAAGAATGATCTAATACTTAGTGTTTTGGGTTTTTTTTTTTCCCAGGAAACAGAAGTCAATTCCAGTGACCCTGTGCCACAGCTTAATCAAGGCTTAATTCTTATCACGATATTAAAGTTAATAGATTCCTGGTAATTAATGAAACTATTTCTGTGTTGCTGTTTCCTGCAGTGTGCTGCTCTGGTTGGCGAAGACCAGCCTCTTTGCCCAGATCTCCCAGAACTTGACCTCTCTGAACTAGATGTGAATGACCTGGACGCAGACAGCTTTTTGGGGGGACTCAAGTGGTACAGCGACCAGTCAGAGATCATCTCCAATCAGTACAGCAATGAACCCACCAATATATTCGAGGTAAGGCAAGGCAATGCAAGTGCACATTGCTTTTTTTTTTTTTTTTTCCTAGCCTGCTGGACAACAGTTTTAATATTTTTCCCTTGTTGAGAGACAACAAATATGGTGACATGTATTATGGGTTCCGACAAATCCTTGTGATCAAAACAGGGCCTGTGATCTGGAGAGAGTGGGGGAAAAAGCCTTGAAAGGAATTAAATGGAACTTCTGATTTTTGAAAGCAAAGGGCTAAAGACTGCCTAGATCATACTGCCCTGTAGCATCACAGCGAGGAGCTGCAAAGGAAGGAAAACAAAAGTTGAAATGTGTTTGTTGTCTTCCGCTTGCATTTCCCGTCAAGAAGCAGAGTGCAGCACAGCACCTAGCTGATGAGTACCTGGAGCATTTCTAGTAAAGGTTTTTTACCACTCAGAGCCTTACTGTGCAAGGCACTTGCACACAAATTGAGAGGTCCTTGTAGCTGATGTATTAGGGGAGAAAAAGGGTGGATGTGGCAGAGAAGGAAGTGAGCGCTGTCAGCAGTTCAGGAACCAGCACATCGTTTAGGATGTTTCATAGATCTCCTGGTGGAGAGCAGTCTTAAAATAAAAGCTGAAGGGTATTAGGAGAGATTTAAATGTTTTCTTTGCAATTCTGCCTTGAGGATCAGGCTATAAGAGAGGAGTGTTTCTGTCTCTTTATCTCTGTCTCCAGTCTTCTCTCTTTTGTTGTGTAAAGCCTTCATGATTCTCCACTTCCAAGTGCCCCTCCTGAACCCTAACCTCCCTCCTTTCTTGATGGCAGGAGATGCTATAGATCATCCACTGACTGGGAAATTGGACAATAAATTGATTAGGTGTCAGGAAGACCTTGTGCAACAGCAGGCTATGGGTGCTGCCTCTCACGCAGCAGGACCACAGCTCCAGGAAGTATGGCTGGCCTGCTGGCTCAGGGAAACCCTGAATTAGCACACTGGAGTTTAAAGGCTGGGAAAGATTAACTAAAACAGTATAGTAAAATGCTGACCTAAGATGACCCAAACAAAATTCTTATTTTTTGTATGCAACTCTAAACCCACGGTAATCTTCCTGATGCAGTAACTCTCAATTTACACCAGCGTAACTGGTAGCAGAAACTAGTCCTCTCTGTTCCATTTCTATCACTTACACCTAAGTAACTTGAAATTAATATTATTCGAATCAAAATGAAATGATCCCTGCAAAGCCCTGTGCTTAGGCCCTGTTTTTTCATTAGCTGTATAATGTTCCACTCCTTGTTTTACAAAGTTTCCAAACCCTGTCTTGTTCTTGAATTGCGGTTGTACTGCCTCAGGCAGGGTAAAGTTTGCTGGTGTGTAGGTTTGGATGGTCAGCAGCAGGAAAGTGGAGGTGGGGGTAGGGGACCCATTTACAGCTAGTGTGGTTAGAGAGTGGCTTTGCCTTTTTTTATAACATGTTATTCATCAAAAGCCAAATGCAGAAGCATTTTCCTTTTCGAAAAATCAATTAAAGATGCAGACTTTAAAAGTGTAAGTTCCACTTAAGTAATATAATTAAGCATCTACCATCCCTGAGCGTACAAATCATCTGAGAAAAAAACGGTGGCACAAACAGAACTAGATTCTTTCCTAACAGACAGATTCTGTTGTCTTCTTTGTCAACACCTGGATTTCCTCGCACTCATCAGCTTCAGTTGCAGGCTGCATCACTGTCTCTCACAGCACAACTTGGCCCATAGTTACCTGTAGGGGCAAATTGTGTTCTAATAGCATTTTGCAATACTGCAGCACAAAAATGGACCATTTTCAGGTTCATAATGTGATATATGTACATTTCTTGGTTGCTTGGCCTAGGAAGATGGGAATGAAAAAGTTATTTGCTCCTCCCATACATTTACCCTGTCCCCATTCTCCATCATGCAGCTGCACTGTTTCTTGCCTCTGCTGCCCTGTAATGTGACAACTGGGGGTGCTCAAGAACAGAAGAAGTCTCCTTCCTCCAGAGACTATCTCACATACTCTGTGAGGAGCTATTTGTTTTAGCTGAGAGAATGGAAGTTTTGTGCAGTTTCCCATTTGGTAATATCTAGGTTTTTCCATATTGATCTGCATTGGCTTCTATTTTTAAAGAAAATAACTTTGTTTCCTTTTTTATCTCTTTTTTTTTTCTCTCATATCACTGTGAGAGTAGTATGTTTTATCTAAATTAAGCTTCCAGATGAAGCTTTGTCATGCAAAAATAGAAATATAGTCTGTTTGGGGTGAAAGGGAGAGAACCAGCATAGCAAACAAATGTTGGGAAGTAACAAGAGCAGTGTTAACTGCGCAAGCTATACAGAGTTAATTGCCAAACCTGACCTTAAATGAAGCATGCTCTCCTTTGAGGTACTGATACAATACATAGAGCATTGTCTAGATGAGGACTAGTATTCAAAAGCCCTTTACAAAGTTCCTGGATTTCTCTGGCACAGTTTTTTTTAAGAAAGGCTTGTATTTCAGAAAGTGAATTTTCAGGAAATTATATTCCTGGAAGCCCACTTGTGCCAAGCACCCACAATCTGAGGCACTTTCAGTGGCAGTAGGAGTATCATAGACTAAAAATTATTAATAGTTATGGAAGCAAATCAGAAAGCAAATGAGATAAAGGTCCAATTAGTCTAGATAGTATGTAGCTGTAGAGCATAAATCCCTGCTCTCATCTGCTTAGGTGTGATGAGATACCAGCCTTTGCCCTAGTATTAAAACACGCATTTTGCAGATGCACCTAATACATGTCTGCGTTATTTTACTCACCTGCCAATGTAACCAGTACTAGTCCCAAATCAAGCCTGTACTGCCTGTCCCAGCACAGAGGTTCTTATCAATCAGTGTGGGCACATATGTGTATTATGAATATGTTGATTTCTTTCCATCACATCTTGATCACTTTTGTTTTTCACCTAGCTTTCTTTGCCTGTTGTTCTGACTGCTGGAAAGATAAAATGAAGGAGTTCTTGCCCCTCAGGGCACTGTCTGTTGACACAGGTTCATGCAAGTAAATAGTTAACAGGGTACCCAAGACCAGTTATTTAGATGGTGCACTGTATCATTCACTTTCATGTTTTGCTTTTGTGAAGAACTAGACTTTTAAAAGTCCTATTTGTAAAAAATTGATTTGGCTACTTTTAGAAAATCAAGATGCTTAGTTTTTCATTCTCAAAGTCAATGCTATGTGAAAACATGAACCATGTAACTTGATGTGGCACGGGTGAGAAGGCTTTTTATTCACCAAAACTGTTGTCCCCTGAGGCTTCCTCAAGTATACCGTACCCTGTCATGTAAGGTTAGTCAATTTTAAAATCATTTGTGACCCAAACTTAGCATTATGGAGAGGGAAGATACCTACAGTGGATATATCTCTTGGTTGTCACTGCTTACAAATAACTGAACTGATGTAGTTCATAGATACGCAATAACTGTTAAAGTATAATGAACTTGTGTAGAATCATTAAGATGTCCAAGTGTGGTGTTCTCATACTTGGCAGAACACTTTTTTTTGCCTTTAAAAGCCTTCAGAAAACCCACATTGTTTGTCCTTCTGTAGATTTAATTTACTTACATATCTCTGTATTCCAGAAAGATGCTCATATTTGATGACTTTATTTTAATTGTTTTGCATAGGTGTAGCCCAGGTTACTTTTCAAGACCGTGCTACGTGCCATGTATTTGGAAAGCCTGAATAGGCTACTATGTTTGATTGTAGGCTGCCAAGAAACGCTGTTACGACAAGCAATGAGAATGTGGGGAGAGAAGGAAATATGCAAGGAAATGCATACTGTCTTGCCCCTGGCAGCAGGGAAGTTCGTGGGGATAAATGATTTCATATTTATTTGGAAGGTTTTGCATCAGGAAGATGATGAGAGTAGGGGGGGTAAGGGAGAGCCTTAAACATCACCAGGGTAATTTGCATTGATTCACATTATAAACTCCCTTGTGTTCTGGGGTGCTGCCAGTCTCTTTGACTATTTTAGGTTATTCATTCAAGGTTTGCAGCCAGATTGATTAATGAATTACCAGATCTTGCGTAAAATGACTTGGCCTGACTTTTAAACAACCACCAATGTTTTCTTTGCCAGTCTTGTGACTGGTGTTAATGGGTTTCCAGAGAGCTGAGCCTATATAGACTTTCTGTACTGGCCTCCCTTAGCATTTTTTCCACTTTTTAATTTTCTCTGAAACTAGTAGCCCAGGGCAGGCAGTTCAAGGAGATATAATCTCAGGGAAAAAAAGACATAGTAGTCAAATCCTTGATGGCTGATGCCCTTCAGTGCCAAATCAGCATGATTTATCATAGCCATCTATTCAGCACAACAGAGGCTGGAGGTGAGCTGCATGGTGTACCTCACACAATATGCATAACTAGAGCTCTGAACTTTGAAGGAAAGCCTCAGAGCTATTTGCAAAGTGCTGGTGCTTAGTGAATACTAAATTACATTTAGGAAATAGTCTACTGCTACCAGTTATACTTCATTTTTATTCTTGACACAGACACCTAAATCAGAGAACAGTAACATTTCAGAGATTATGGTAGCAGTTTGGGTATGTTCCAACACTATAATAGGATCAGAATTTTAAGGCCTTTTTTATTATTACCAATAGTCACTTAGTTTCTACTGCAGCGTACTTTGTAGGGAATTACAGCTTTTACTAAAAAGATTAAAATGCTATTATGCAAATTATTGCAGTATGTTATTATGTTTACAAATTAACATCCATGGCTCAACACACAAATTAACTAACTATTCCATCTATATTATTAAGGATTTAATAAAGTAACTGTTGATAAAAATGAGGATCTTGGAACAGTTAATAGGAACTGATTGTGGTTTAACATAGAACTTAAACATTTTGTTTAATGTTCTGGATGGTATAATGGCAGAATAAAGCTTATCAAAGTGCTTAAAAGAACTGAGATTGTGTGAATGGTATAGCAGCATGTCCGAGCCTGTGGAGAGCACAGACTAAATAGCTCTGGGTGGTAGTATAGAGTAGGCAGCATTATCAGAGAAACTGAAAGTAGCACAGGACTATCTTGTATCAACATGTAGTTTCCTGCTCTAATTTAGAGTTTTGAAATTCAGATTCATACACGTTGAATGTTTACATGATAAGCACACATAGTATGCTTGGGAACTTGTGTCTCTCTAAAATGTATCCTGTAATGATGTGTTTCTATGGCAAATGGGATTTTACTTCTGAGACTACCGCTGTTTAGCAAAAAAGGGGAAGGCTGAGTTCAGGCTGAGATGACTTTACAAACAGCGCTGCAAATTGCTATTCCTAGTAGTTCATAAGAGATCATAAAAGCAAACAGATAAGAGCTACTGAGGTCCTAGAGAAATGAATGAACAGTATGTGGTTATGAGATAGATTTAGTAGGAAAGCAGACAACATTGTAGGTTTAGTACAACAATAAACATAAAAGGCAAAAGATGCAGATTTGGGGTAGGAAACTTTATAAGAACAATAAAAGGTAACAATGTATCATAAAACCTGCATGTGAGACTGGGAGAAAGACCCTCCGTTCCAGGGGAAGAAAACAGCAGAGTCTGGGTGAAAGTGCCAGAATTTTTATATTCCTAATTGAACAATGGCACATTTCTTGTGTGTTTGAATGTGTTACCTTTTCCAATGTCTCTGGCCTGACTCAGGTTTCTGCATCTACTAAATAGGAGACCAGCACAATAACATTATATCTATGGGGATGATGTATGTAAACTATAATCTATGACTAGCTATGCTGACATTTAAAAAGGCTCTAGCAGTAAGTGGAATTTATTTTACTCGAACCAGCTGCTATGTAATTGGAAAGAGTTTATGCAAATGCTCTGTATCTAGTGTTAGCAAGGTATGCTGCTGCTCCCTTTCCTCTACTGTTTGGACAAACTACAAGCTATCTAAGCACGTCTCTGTTTTAATGCAAGAACCTTGTGTGTTGGTTGAAACCTTCAGGCAGGAAAGAAGTCCCAAATGAGAGAAAACCAATTGCTTTGAGAGCTTATTGTTTGATGTACGAGGCCACCACGACCGTTCCCCAGGCACACAATCAAGAAAATGCAACTGATCCCCTTCACATTCCCATTAAGGAGATATTTCACCTGGAGCAGCCATGGCTTGAGATACTCACCATGTCTCTGCTCTGCTGAGCACCTGTCCTCTTTGCAAGAGGGAAGACTAACACTTACCAGAGCAGTAGTAAGCTAATTGGGTCATTAGACAAATGTCTTGGCCCAGGTTAAAACCAGCCCTTGAGGACACCGTGTTACACTGTGTTCCTCCTGGCTACATATCTAAATACAGACTGGTGTCAGCTGCCATACAGACAAAAATGTAATAGCCTCCCTTCACAGAGGTCATCTTAAATCCACTTTGGTCACAGTCACACTCCACATCTGTTTTAGTGAGAGGTAGCTTCTTAAGGTGGCATTTGGACTTCATAAGCACACAAACAACTGAGCTATAAATTGCTACTGCTGGAGTTATTTTGAATAAGTGTATACTGTTTCATATTTATAATGGTGAAGCTTCATAATATTCGCAGTGAATATATAACACAGATCAGTTCAACAAGCATGAAATTGTATGTTGTCAACTTGTCACATAAATAGAGCCATATTCTAGCTTACGATAATGTTGAACTAAATATTTTCTCCCTAGAACTGCAGCGAGGGCCACAAAAAAGTGGGACAGTGGCTCTGTCTTTTGTTAGGAAAAAAGAACACCACTCCCAGAGTCATTGCTATTAGGAAGTAAATATTCTTGATAAGTTTCTTCCGGCTTTTTCTTCCCCGTTTGCTTAACAACAGCCACAGAAAGTTTGCCTATCTTAGGCAAATGCTAATTGGCTGAACTGTTAAAGTTATTTCCCTTAATGGTTTTATTTCTAGTGTAACCTCTTTTTTTTTTCCTTTTTTTTTTATTGTTGCTATTTTTGCACTGTGCATCATTGCTAATTGCTACTAAATGCTCCATCTTAACCCTGGCTTGCTCTTTCCCTGCTGCCCCATCCCACTTAACATTAACTCAGGTCCATGCCATTACAAAAGGATAAAATTGTAGCAAGGTTTAATGTAGGAATTACTTTTTTTTTCCTTGGTGCCACTAACCTGTTGTGCATGTGTAGGTTGGGAGGAGGAGATTGCATGGGCAGGTTTGTGGCAGGGGCAAAGTTTTGGTATTGAATTGTATTGAACTATTTTTTTCCCCTTGAGCCGAAAAATACAAGGAAAAGCTTGTGTGTGCACGTGTGTTTCTGAAACCTTATCCACTTGTAGCTCTGTGGTTAATACACAGATGCACCAGATATGTGCAACCTTTCTGGAGGAGTGCCTCTCCCAGCTTTCTGAGCCTTTTTTTCCTCCAGCGCCTGGTGTGCAGATGCGTACAGGCTCCTAATGCCTGTGTTTGCAAGCGATGGACTGCAGCATTGGCATACATAGGGATCGGACTGTATGAATGCATGCTCAGCCATGGGGGCTGGTTTCAGGTCTTGGCGGAAATCAGTCCCTTCACAACACAGAGCTGGTGGCTTTGGCAGAGTTTTCCATCCTGACACAACGGAGCAACAGCCTAGCTTAGTAATTATTGAGAAATTAATCAGCAATTTGTGGTGGTGATGAGGCTTAAGGGCCATGTGCTTTTTGCCACATGCATTAATCACTGGGTTTTGTTTATGAAAGCACAAAACCAAAACCTATGGAGATTTTGGTGTTGTCATGAAGCCTGAGCTGTGTGATGCACTGGAATAATAACTTTCTATTTCCTCCCACACATCTGTGCTTTTGTGCTTTACTGTGAGTAACACAATGGGGTGCTGGTCCGTAATGGGTACTTCTAATCACTAAGACGATAATCAGAAGAGCAGAGTATTTTCTGTGGCAGCCTTGGGCAAGTGTTGTTGACTTGTTGATTTATGACAGCTTTGAATTGCCTGAATTGCTCACATGAAGTTCAGGAGGATCAGCCCTTCCAAGCATGTTACAGGGTTAGAGGTGTCAAACGGGCAGAGAAAGCTTCCCACACCTTTACACTCTCTGCCACCACATCTGCTCCTTGAGGGCTCAGTGATACTGAATCTTTATAAGGGTTTGGAGGGGCAGTCCGTCAAGTAGTCTGATGGACTTCAGCTCTCTTGCAGGAGATACACTTGCATGAAAATCAAGAAACTGGGTGGAAAACTTGTTTTTCACCCAGGAGATTACTGTCAAGGAGGTGGTAATAACAGTTGTCTGGAGGATTGGTTTGGTCAGAGGAATGTTCTGCTTCCTGAGAGATGCTAGAAGAAACAAAGGGAATTTTCTCCTGGAATGGTAGTTTCTCCTTGAGGGAACTCAAAACGGTTTAATTGTGTCTGAAAGTAGTCTTAAACCTTTATGCAAAAAAACAAACAAACAAACAAACAAAAAATGAAACTAATTGTCTTCTCCCAAGTTGCTGTTTAAGCAGTGACACGATGATTCAGGAACTGCATTGGAGAATGTGGGTAATAAACGTTATGGAAGCAAGATTTCTCACTGGGATTTTGACATTGGTGAGAATGCTGCTGGCTTGCGCATTGCCACAGAGCAGTCAGTGACCCTAGGTGATGATGAGAGGTTTAAAGGTCTTCTAGTATTCAGGATTATCTTTTTACTATTATTATTATTTGCATCAGTTGATTAGCTGTGTCTAGTTATGATGTGCTCCACTTTGCCAGGCCCTGTGGTTTGAGACTGAGTGAAGAGGACCTTGGGTCTATTGTCCTCACTTCAGGAGGGTTTGTTGGTGAGATGTGGGCAGCCAGGTAGTGCAGGTGACAGCGTGGTTGGTAGAGGATGAAGAGCAAACTTGGGGCAGGGAAGGGCTTTGCAGAATCACAGAATTGTTGAGGTGGGAAGGGGCCTTGGGAGGTTGTATGGTCCAACCCCACCTGCTCAGGCAGGGCCACTTAGAGCAAGAGGTTGAAGAATTATTTCTGTGTTCCTCTGCTGTTGCTTCTCCTCCCTTGAAATGTCACCTTATTAGGACTGGTAATGAGTTTCTGATCACATTTGGAAAACCTTACCCTATAATCTTAAGCAACTATGAAATCCCCAGGAGGCATATCTGTATCTAGCAAGAAGCTCATCATGAGCAAATCCTAGTTTTCAGAGGAAGACGGGTGGCAGTCAAGTGTGTTCTCAGTCTGGTATAGGTTTTCATGTCAAATGTTCATATAAGGAAACTTCCCTCTTGGGCTGGTCTTGGCTTCCACAGGTCCTTAGCCTGTTTTCACAGGCTTTGGGCGTGCACAAAAGGAGCAATAGGCTTTTATTTCTATTTTAAAACCTTTTTGTGGTTTTGTGTCTGCTTTACTTTTTTTTTTTTTTTTTCCCATCAGGACTGATGTGGATTTTCTTGCCTGTATTGACTGTCCTTAAAAGCCTAACATGCACTCTTCACACTAGTATGAAGATATCAGGCAAAACATTACCAATTGTTACCTCAGTTGCATCTGGAGAAAAGCCAGAGAAACTTGTGGGTTTTTTTCTAAGGCATAAGAAAATATCACACTGTTCCTTAACACTACAAAGACATTCATCCATTTCCAGTGAAGGGCTGTCAAACTGCTTCTGCTTGTATGTGATGTCATTTTCCTTGCTATTGGTCCCATTCTCATATAGGAAGGGTCAGGTCAGATTCTTCTCTGAAGACCAAGTCTCCCATTTGCAGCAGGAAATAGGCAGAGAGGATAACATTACAAAACAGAGGCTAACATTTCAAAACAGCTATGCTGCCCCTGGCACAGTCTAGAGCATCACAGACCAGTAACTCCTATCATGTCACTCTTGCAGCACCTTATTATCTATGTTTTTCTGTAAATCCAATCCGAGACTGTCATTACCAGTTTCAGGTAGGTGAACACCATCTGGGTGAAATAACCATGTGCCAGTGATGGGCTGGAGGGGGCTCTTGTTAGTTAATCATCCCTACCTTCCCTTTGATGAGTTAATTTGTCTGTTGAGCCATGGAGGAGCCCCCAAGAGCTCCCAGGAGCCCCTTGTTAAAATTCTGCCGACAAATGGGAAGATAGGGATGATTTCACTCCTCTTGCTGGAGCCTGTGCTATCTATGATACTGCTAAATCATCCATAATGCATAACTTTCTATGCAATCTTTTTGTTACAGTTCTGGCAGCACATTACTTCTTCATGCATTTACTTTTTAAACATTGTCACTGGATACCTAACTCTCGTGGAAATCTCATACCATGAATTAAGGTTAATTGCAGTACTTCCATGTGGCCTTTTAGTAGCTGACATGCCAGGCTCCTTGGCTGTGATGCTGGGCCCTCTCTTTCCCCACAGTTACTAAATGCAGTCTGTATTTACCTGTCTCATGGTAATGTCTAAAACCTCTGTAGTAGGGGTATAGTCTCTTTGTATGTATTAGTGACCATTCCTGTTTTATGACATTCCGAAGTCCTTGGAAGGAGCAAAGGTAGTGAAGGGAAGAAAGAGGTGATCCTTGGGGCTTGTGAGGGGAAGTAAACTCGAGTTACTCTTCCTTCAGAGGCCTGGGAGTGCTGCTGTCTAGCTAGGCTCCTCTTCCTCCCAGCCAGCTGAAAGTGGTTCCAGCCTGCTGAGCTTGTCCAGCCCAGGGAATAGAGTTCTAACCTACAGCACAGCTAGCAGATGCTAGCTTGAAGTTGAAGTTGTGTTGATGTGATCTGGGACTACCAAACCTGGGGAGAAGCTGCCTTAAGTAGTACATCCCACCGTGGAGACTTGTTTATCTCCAGACCTAAGAAGAAGAATTAAATTGAAAAATAACCCAACCAACCAAACAAAAAACCACAAAAAAAAAACAAACAAACAAACAAACCCACAACTAGGAAGCTAAGAAATACGGTCATTTGGAAGATGCTCTGTTCCCTTTTATCTAGTCGGACAGGGCTAGTCAGCTCTGATACAGTGGTGTTACAAGCCAGATCAGAGCTAGCTGCTGCTATATCTCTGCATAGTGCTGATAGGTGCTGTGGGTGGATTTATTAGCTTTCACCAATATTGATGTTTGTCCTAGGCTGTGTTCTGAAAGAGAGCAAACCTCTCCTGCAGCAACAAAGGAAAATGATGGAGGGACACCGGAGTAAACCTGTAAGAGTCAGCTGGAATCCTACCAGCTAGAAGTGATCATAATGTAATCAGCAAGTTTCTGCAGGGTTAGCTGGCATCTCTGTATTGTGTTTTCAGAACTGGTTGGGAAGGATTATTTGGCTGTGTCTTGTACAGACCCAAATGGTGTCCAAGACTGAGTGCTCTGCTGCAAGTGCTTAGGGAACTTTCCCAGAGTACCAGGGATCCTAGCATAACGGAATGGCTTGGGTTGGAAGGGACCTTAAAGATTGTCTAATTTCAACCCCCCTGCCATGGGCAAAGACACAAGCAGGGAACGTGAATCATGTCAAGATCTCCACACTGAGTCATTTCAAGCCCAGTATGGTCAGAGCTAGTAGGCCATGGAGGGCTAATTCTCAGCTGCAACATCAGCATTGCCTTACACCCTGCTCCAAGCATTTGCAGCTCTGTGAACACAGTCCAGATGCACTTGAACTGCCTCTCCGTGGACTCTGTCTGGACCCAAGAGGGCTTGTTAGGGGCATCCCCATGCTGCACAAAGATGGTTGTTCTCTTTCTGGATCTCTCACAAAATTAGACGTGAAACTTTGATTTTCAAACTCAAAGCTAAAGAAAAAAAAAAGACCCATCCCTAATCTTTAGCCTATTTCCTAATTTGTACTTTTGAAAGTTGTGTATATATGTTCTTAACGCCTCATATTCCGACATGCGTTGGCCTAGCAGGCGTGTCAGAAACTTTTTAGAATAATGGCTTTTGTGGGTACTGAGTTTTTCTGCCAGTCCAGGTTGAAACATCCAGGAACACTGCCTTCTCAAGCCTGTTAACTCCAAGTTGCACCAGGTGCATAGCAGGAACTTTAAAGTGAACCCATTCATTTGATCTCCCATTATTTCCTCCTAGGCTGTTGCTCTTTGGAGGGAATAGGCAAGCTCCTAGGATGCAGCTTGCCCTCCATCACTGAAAAATCAGCTATTTCCTACAGCTTCTGTCAGCTTGCTTTTTTCCCCAACCTGAAGTCACAGGGATGAACAAAAATCCACTCCTGCCTCTTGTCCTTCCCTACACCTGCTTCTGGGAGTGCAGTGACAGATATCAGTTTTATTGTGTGCCAGTGTTACCGCTCTGTTTGCAGCAGATTTAAGAGTTTACATTAGGCCACAGTGTTATCTTCCAGTTCTCCTAATTCTATCTGCTGGCAATCCAGCTACGTGGCTGGGGTGGCTGCTCCTGTCCTAAAGGAATTTGTGTCAATTTCTGCAGGGACAAATCCTCCCTGTGCTAAACCGCTTTGCAGTATTTGCTCAAACTGAAATTTGGACAAAGACGTTCTGTCCACATCCACCAGAAGAGATTGCTTTTTTTTCTGATGCACTTGGAGGTGGATGCGTTGGAAACTGCCTGTACCTGGCTGATAACTGAGACTGAGCATCTATGTAGCACAGTCCATGCCCTTTTCTAATTTGTCTTTGAATGACAAATGTGTCTTCACTGAGTCAGCAAAAGAAGAGATCCCACAGTAGCATTCATTGCCCTTCTGTCCGTTTGAATGGAGCTGCTAGGTTTTCCCAATTCCTCCTGAAAATCAGACTTTAAGAGAGATTTTATAAAGTTGTCCCTCAACAGTATTGTCCAGAACTTCATTATATTCTCTCGTCATTTCTGATCAAGACACATCATGTATTGTTATTTCTTTAGAATCCCTCCCTAACCTTACTGTTATATACCCAATTTAAAAAAGAATTCAAATCTTCTTGAAAATCCAAGTTACAGGGATTTGGAGATAGTCCAGATAGTCCTGATCACTGCCGCTCATAGAGAGTAAAGTCTAAGATTGTGGATAACCTCAAAAAAGAAGAGAAGATTTCATTGCATCACCCATGAACCATGTGTAAGTTTGCTGAGGTTCTCTTGGGAGTCTTTATTATGAGAAATTGGTCAAATTTTGCATGTCTTCAGTTTTTATTGCAAGTGTTCTGTACAGTTCTAAAATTTTAACTTTGAAACTGCTAACTGGTAAGCCAAACCTTTCCCGTGGAGGAGTCCTTAGCAAAATAGCTCTGTGTGTGAGGAACATGGCAGGACAATAGTGTGGTGTAATAGCAAAGGAGTCAGAATGCTCGTAGGCTTGGAATTAAAACATATAAAATACTGCTGTTAACTTAAATGTTTGAATCCATCTGATTTTTTTTTTTCTGTGCAAAGAAAATGTGTCGCCTAGCATCAAATTTGTGCACTCCAAAATTCCTGGAGATATGTACCTCCCTTATTCTTTGGATATGTGCAATTGTTCTTTTTTGTCCTGAAAGCTACTCAACTAATGAAGGATCGGGGCCACTTCACCTGATGTTCTCCCTCTCTGGAATTCAATAATTGTTTTGCATCAGGAAGTAATTGTTCCCATAGGTATTAGACAAACCTGCTAATTCAGACTCTGGAACTGTTGAGTACCTTCCCAAATTGCATTGTGTGGTTTGGTTAGATTATATCTTATCTCTAACCTTCTTGCTTCACTAAACATACAAAATCATCAGGACTTAATCTGTTGCTGGTGTTAATGGCATGATTCTTCATCCTAATTCCAATTCACTCTGCCTGATATCACACAAATGGCTTTAAGAAAGTATTTTATCTCTTATCCTGTGCCAGAGACACTTTCTTCCTCCATCACTGCTGCCTGGCTTCGTACAGACTTTGTAATAACCTTTGCAGGCTGTGGTACAAAAGTCTGCAAATGAGTGCCACATCTCAGGCTGTCACTTCAGCTCAGAAGGTCCCTAACACCAGATCCCTGATCTTGAGCTATTACTATAGCCATAAAGTGTAGTCTTGTTCACTAGCAAAAAAAAAAAAAAAAAAAGAAAAAGAATATAGTAAAAAGGGGAGCAGCATTTTTTGTCTCTCTGTCTGGCGGGTGGTTGGACATTGCAGACACCCCGTGCACTGCCCTGTCAGGGCTCTGCTCCCCAGTGCTCTTGACAACCATTTTTCAGTCCTTTTCTGTCAACTGAAAGCTCATCTGAAAGTGCTTTGGGACAGGGACTATGCGCACTGTTAGTGGTGTCGTTGTGCCCTGCTTGGAAGTGGAGGTTGGTGTTGCTGGTTGGAGCCTTTCTCTCTATCATGCCTGTGGGCAGTCTCTGGCCTGGAGAAGCTGATTAATCTCTGCACATCAAATTCCATGCTATAAAGCAAGGGTTATAATCCTCCTTTCTTGGTCTTGTCTGTTTGGACTGGGAGTACGTTTTGCAGATACTTTCCCTTATGATGTGACTGGAGATGATTCAGTGCAATAAGGCTGTTGTCATGGTAGTGCTAGAGTAACACTTAACCAGGAGAAACTTAAATTGCAGGAGATGGATAGTAATGCTAATCATCATAATGAAAATGGAGCCTTATTTTTGCTGCATGACTGTGGAAGGAAAGGCTGAGAAATAGATGGCTAAAATCTCTGAGTGCGTACTTTCAAAGACAGGACTTGCTGAGCAGCCAGGTGACAAGAGACATGTTGTTTATTTGACAGAGGGACTGTGAACTGAACTCCTGACTCGAAAAGAAAACTTGCTTCCCAAATGAAGACATATGGAGGGTTTTAATGGCAGCTGCAAGACATGTGGCTAGGTTATGCCACTATGCGTGAGCTTATAAAGGTGATAGGTATATATCTGGTGAGGGAATCTGTGAATTCCACCACTATTTCAGAGTGAAAGCATTTCTCATCTTGTAAAGAGAGGCAAAGAAAAATTGTGTCTGAGAGAACAGGCTCCACAGCAGTCGGATGTGATGCCTGTGCAATAAGGGAAGGAGCTTGTGTTCAGTTGCGTGGTTGGGTTTTAAGTTTGACCTTGCCCAGTGTTTGTATCTAGAAGTTGGCCTTCATCAACTAAGGTTTTAAATTATTTGAAAAGTGACTTATACTGAAACGTTGCAGTAAAACCAGGGAAGGAAAAAATACTGGGAAACATCTTAAAACACATGACTTTATTAGTTTCCATTTGGTACTCTTGTTATGGCAATCAATCAGCCCCATGCCAAGACTGGCTAATACCTGGTATATGGTGTGGAAGGCAGTGGGCAGGAGGGCAGTGTGTGGAGGCACTTCCTACTTGAATCTTGCAATGTTCCTGATTTGAGATCACGTAGCAAGTACCCACGGTGCTGTTACCTGCAGAGGCGTGGAGAGTTGAGGCAACAACAACAGCAGGGCTCTTACACTGTGTGACTGATTCCTGAGGTGATGTCATTCAGACTGACTGTAGCGCAAGTAAAATGTATGTAAAGATGGAGAACATTTGTGCTTTGCTTTGGGATTTCCTTGTTTTGATACCTTGTCGTGGTTTTCAGTGAGGAGCAGATAGATGAATCTTGCTTAAGACTATGTAAAGAGAACGACTTGTAGCCTCAAAAATTTTATATGTTTTAAAGATGAAGCGGCTTCCTTAAAGACTGTAGAGTCTTGCACTTTCACCCCAAAGAAAACACTGACAGCTGCACAGTTCAGCTGGCAGGGAACCATGTCAGACCATGTAGCCTTGCCTGTATGTGCACGTCCTCTTATGATACCAAAAATAATTTAATTTTCTTATAAGGTCCCAGGCAGTGAGCTAAAAATGTCTCACTCAGATATGCATTTTGGAATTTCAGAACTAAATGTAATAAAGCAGTTTTTTATTTTTACTCTCTTGATGACACACGCAGTGAGAGAGTGAGGGCGCCGTGTTACAGTACCTTTTGATTTGCTATTTGCTGTGTGTTAAACATTTATATTTCAAAGAAGTGTTTGTACGTCTACTGAGTGTTTGGCAAATCCAACAGCTCATTAGATGTTAACAATAGCAATGCTGCTAAATACAAAGGATTCATAGGCAAAGTACCCCTCAGGCTATATCTCTGAGAGAAATAGCGGCAAATAGAATCAGAAACTAATTAAATAGTCAGCTAAAGCGAGCAGAACTTTAAAAAGCTCTAAAACTACCAAAAATGGAAACATATTACAGTCATCTACATTCACAGTGCAGAACAAGTTTGGTAGTATTTAAGATAATTCTCTAGTGCCTGCTATTTTTAGTCCAAGGGTGAGCTTCGTAAGAGCCTTTCAGCACTGCATCCCTTTAACCTGGCGTAACAAGCTAAGCCAGTAAGCTGTCTGATTTCCGTCTTATAGGAGGCAGAGAGATAGCTAAAACAAACGATTTGTGATACAAACGCTCAGCCTATCTTGTCTTAAGAGCTTTCTTTGTATAGATTTTTTTTTTTTTCCCAAATGTTCCACTATTAAGCACTGCTTGTCAGAGACCAGAATGTGAGGCCTGTGGCTGTGTGGAAATCATAGAAGCACAGGAGTGAAAGGAGGATTTTATAGACCTAGCCTAATGGAAATAAACATTTCTGCATTGCCACTGGTGAAACCCAATCGGGGCAGTTCAGGCTGTTGCTGTCTATGTGTCTGAGGAAAAATGAATGTATGTAGTTTTTCTCAGGTAAGAAAGGGCAGGCATAAAGAGCCTGATTTGCTTCTCAATTACACTTAATCTGTCCTGGTTTAACTCGGTTGACTTCCCTGGGTGATGCTTGGTTTGTGCTGCTCTAATCCAAGGGAAGTAAAGCTGGGGTCGGTGTTACGCTCCCTGTGCTGCCAGCGCTCGGGTTTGGGGCACCCTTTGCTTTTGAAATAGGGGCAAGTCCATATGCAGCCATAAAATGCTGCAGTGCTCCTTGCACACTGGTGGTTTGGTGCTTCCAGTGGATAAAACTTTGCAATACTCACAGATAGCTTCTTTTACTGGAAATTATGGTGTCCCCCCTAATGTGGGGGTGGGGGAAGTGCAACTGTGTTTACTTTCTTTTCTCCCCCCTTTCCTCTTCCTTTCCCTCCTTTCCTCACCCCACCTTTCCCCATGGTGTGTTTGTGTGTGATCTGTACGTATGTTTACAAAGCAAGATTTTATTGCTACCTAAACATGAGTGGTCCCACCCGCTAATCCCAGCCAGTTGAGCAAGACTTGGGCGCAGTAACCTGTCCTGTCTGAAACAGGGAGAAATAGAGGTCGTGCTGCCTGGGTTAGTGGTAGCAGCTCCAGCCTTCTGCCCCCCAGAAGTGTTACCTAAATGGGTTTTCTCTTCCCAGGACACTGGATCAGGAGTGTGGCTCTTTCATCTTGGGCTTCCAGTCAACAGCTCCATTCCTCTTTCTCTTCCTCCCCCCCCCCCCCATTTTGGGTGCTCATAGAGCAGGGCAAAGTATCCTCTTACAAAGGGAGGCCATCTGATTCAGGAAAGCATAGGCTGTGTTAAAGCCAGTGGTCTGCAGGCTCCCACCTCTGCTTTAGTAGTCAAATGGCTGCAATTTACGTACTATTCCTGGCGTGAGGCACATGGGATTTTGGCTATGCATCTAGCAGCTGCATAGTCTCAAATTATAACTTGGGTTAACTTCAGTAGAGATAACTTAAATTGAAGATGCGCTTGACATGAACAAATACATCAGTGCATTTCCAGTAAGGAATGTGAGCACAGCATCTACCACACTGTAGGCAAGATGAACCCAAGCCACTTTTAAACTTATATTAGTTGTATCAATGTAGTGTTTATGAGCAGAACTAACTTGATAAGGAGGAAGAATTGGACCTTACTGGCCTCTGGCTGGACTGCTGATAGTCTCAGGACATGGTAGTACAGATACAGTGTGCAGGAGCTGCTGCTCTCAGCTTGATCAGCAACATACCCGAAGAACAGAGGACCAGGTCCCCAGCTAGTGTAAATCTGCATAGCTCTGTTAAAGCCTGTGGAGAGATCTTAATTTACAGCAGTTGAACATCTGGGCCCAAGTTCCTTTTCTTTTGGTTACTAGCAGGATTAAATAAAAGTACCCCAAATTATTTATTATAGGTGCTGTGGCAGCATCTCAAACCCAATTGTAAATCAGGACACTGTTGTGAAAGGGTTGTGTGAACACATAAGAAAATTACAGTTGCTGCCTAAAGGGACTTATGGCCTAATTAATAATGGTATTTAGTGCATTGATAAGTACCACTGGACTTGACTGCCTGTTATAGGTCTTTTCTAAGGAGGGCAAAAATGTTGCCCAGGTTGATTTTCACCATTTCTTATGAAAAAGGGACTGGTTAACATCAGTACCTTGCAAAGAAAAAGACAGCCTTTTCATTGTACATGTGGAGGGCTGGTGATCAGGAATACGCATTGTTAAAAGATGAGCAGAGAATGAGCAATACATTCAGTTTTGACTAAGAAATAAATAGGAGAGAGGCAACTGCAGTGAGAACTGTAGTGTGCATCACAGTATGCATGCATTACATAACTCTTCTAGGCTGATTGAAGGTAAATGAACAGGGTAGCCTTAGTGTAAATTAGCAAATTAGTTATACATTTTAGTGTCAAGTCCATTTCATCAGCAGTATCTGTGAAGACCAGTGAGTTCCAGGAAATACAGAAACAGTCCAACAGTGGATGTTCTCTAGAGGAGGCTTTGCAACAGATAGCTCTTCTCTGATCTTTATTTTCTTTTAATGTTTTCTGTTTTAAAGTCACCGTCTCTAGTTTATAATTCTATTCACATGCACAAAATTGCATTGAAAGACCATTAAAGCCTTATCACCTAGTGACAAATCAAGGAAATACATAGTTAAGGATATTATGAGGTATCTAAACGAATCCACGTTTAACTGGTGGAAAATTCAGACACCTGACTTCGTCCTGAAGGGTGTCACTGTTTTTTGAGGCAAGGGCTTATTTGCCTGCTGGGACAAGCTTACATTTTGTTTTCATGGGACTGTAAAAGTGAACTGAAAAGCCTGGCAAAATGCACCTGTGATCTGTGCTGTGTTAAACACTATACCTGTTAGCACCTTCCTTAGTGTGGCATCTCCACATTCTTACCTGGTGCTTCTTTATAATGGAGCCTTTTACTGCTTTCAGCCTGGGATACTCACAGTAGTGGTACTTGGGGTGTTCTCTTAGCTGAGCATCTCCTCAGATATGGGAATGCTACTAAGGTTTTCTGAAACTTTTTTAGCTCATTAAGAGTATATATACCTAAAGATATTTTTTTTTCCTTTTTGTGGTGATTTCCTCAGGTATTTTAGGGCTAATGCCTACTATCTCTGTTTATTTTATCTAACTAAACCACCCCTGTAAATGTGTGTCACTCATCACGTCTGCTGGCACACACCAGGAGGATGGTGGAGCCATTGCTGTGACACTTGAAGGCAGGAGTATAGTTACATAGGTAAAACAAATACAGAAATTCATCTTTAGCGTTGTAAACAAGTTTTTTGTGTCGTGTCTGAATAAAGTCATTTAGCCACCTCAGACCAGATGGCAGCCATCCAGTTAGAACACAATAAAAATTGATAAGTAGCCCAGATGTATTAGTGATCCTTTGACACTGCAGGTCTAAGAAAAACTGGTGTTTTTCTTCCCGTGAGACATGACTTGCTTTTGTTGTACCTGTTCAACAGGCATGGCAGTAGGTTTGATGAAGTTGAACATGCTAAAAAATTAAAACACTATACAAAGCATTTAATGAACTTGATTCCTTACAAATGCTAATTTCCTGGTCAAATTAAATTCCAATTTTCTAACAGTAAAAGCACCAAATAGAAGTGTCATATTTTGTGGTTTAAAAAGGAGGTTTTGAGTGTGTGCTCTGTTCGCACAAAACCCAGTCTCTGCATAATTGAACAAAATTAAAAAATACATGTAAAATGCTTCTCTGCTATATTGTATATAATTTTACCCTGAAATTTATATTTGTGTAGAGTCATAAATCTCTAGAAAGAAGTAGGGATTATGATAGACATCCTGACACATCCAGTATAATTAAAGCTAAAGCAAATGCAACACTGAAACACAGAATGAACAAAAGCGACAAGATTATGCTTCACAGTTTGCAAAAGAGAAGGGTCTATACTACCACGCAAGTGCATTTTTTAGAGATGTCTGTCATTATGAAGAGGAAAAAGAAGGGTTTACATCAATTACATGTGTGAAATAATCACTGCAAACTATATCTAGCTCTTTTTTTTTTCCCCCAGAACATGCCATGCTTCCTTACAAAGGTATATGAATGCTGAAAAATTTTGTCAGTGCACAGACAGATTAATGTGGGCATGCACCATAAATCAAGTAAATAAATAAATCTGAGCAAGCAGTGTTTGAATATTTGGACTGAAATACTGCTGACACCGTCGCTAAAAGCTCTGCAATGGGGAGAGTCCAAATGTCTTCCCTATCTTACACTGTAGCATGTAGCCTTCCCCACCCCCCACTTCCCTCTTTTTGCAATACCCATTCCCTGTCAGAGCTCATCTGGATTGGGATTCTTGCTTTGGAACTGTAACTCTCTACCCTCCTGTGTGGTTTAGGTGTGTAATAATAATTACAAATCTCCGTCTGGGTTGTTGCTCAGGACTTTGTCACGTGCATGAAAGATTGTGTGTAAAAGGGGAAGGGAGGATGGGTGTGAGGCGCTGTGTGCTGCTCCAGGCTGGGAGGGCAGGCTGCGTAACCTCCCGCGCTCAGGCAGTGATCTACTTGTGCGGCTCAGGCTGACCATCCTGTGTCCCCCCTTGCCAGCAGCACCTTGCCCATGCTTTCCCACTAGTGCTGGCAGCAAGAAAACTTGACCTCCTTCTTTACTTCTCTGGTCATCTGGTACACTGAAACTCCCAGCCTTTCTTATGTGTCTCTTCATCAAGCTCTTTCTTTCCTTTGCACTTCTGTCCTTCCCCTGTTCTTAGACGTAGGTAGAGTTTTGATTCGATGTGGAGCTCTGCCCTGACCTAGCATGCTGCAGGCCAGACAAGACATGTCGGGTCTTCTGCTGCAGTTCCTGACCCATGAAGACCAGGTGATCTTACCTGGCACTGGGCAAGGCAACATCAGAATTTGTCCACGGCGTGCCTCAGTATTACAGACATGCAGTTCCTGGTAAGAGGTTTGGTAGTACTTTTACGGTGTCAAGTGCTGTACAAGTTAAAAAGCCCCTCTGGTGAGCTAAACCAGTCCAAAACATAGGTAATGCATTTCTTCAGTAATCAGCAAATTAGCGTATGTAGTCAGTAAATGTTGAGGCCCAAACTGCTGATAAGATGATTTGCTTTCAGGTGTTTTCTCAATATTGTGCTCAGCATCAAGTATAAATTGAATAGAGTGACCTTTCGATACTGAGTCAAATTGACTGCATTTCCAAAGATTCTGTGGTTTCAATTACCATAAATTTTTGATATTGGGTCTACCACTGGTGCACTGATTCTAGCACAGCAATATCTTATCATTGGTCCCTTTAACACAGTCAGTGGCACGATAGCTTGTTCTCAGGTGATTTTTTGTTTTGCCTTTTCCCGGAATCAAAGATTACTATCATAGAAGAGAAAAATACAGTTTACACAAATGAAATTGCAATCGTTTGCTAAACATGAATGAATTTTGGTCAGAAGATGTAGAAGAAGTTGCAGGTTGCTAGCTGGATCCTCAGATTGTGAGATGAAAAAATGAAACAGTATCCAGTTTCGTAGAAACTTCTGAAGTGCAACAGCTCATTAGAAGCAATAAAATCAAGTGACTTTATGGTAGAAGAATGTTTACTGAGCTCTTCTACACTGAAATGTTTAGCTTAGAGCAGAAGGGTTATATTTTTCACCTGAAAAATGAGTCCATCTCACAGGAGCTACGGCAGCGTTACTTCAGGTTATCAAGGGCACAATCTTAAAGAAAACCATATTTACAAATGGCCTGTGCCATGGTTTTGTGTTGTGATACTTTAACTGCAGACACTTGACAGAAATCTGATGAGCTTGGTCGCTCAGAGAGAAAGTAACCTGAGATCAGTTACCAAGATTGAACGTGATAGCTTTTCAAGACTAGGAATTTACACCATGTTGAGTATATTAATAATAATAAATTGTTACGCTAATGTTGTTATACCCTGGAGGAGGGAGGGGAGAAATGAATGCTGCAGGTGCTCCCATTTCCTTCAGCCTGCAGACCTTGCACAGGTCATTCCTGCTGTGCTGTAATGTCCCTGGTAGCAATGCCGGGAGTTCGTTCCACTCCAGGGACCTCCCTCTGGAAGTTAAGTATTGCAGTACCTGCATTGTGTATAATTACACTATTTATTTAACATTGTTTGGAGGGAGAGTGGGATGGCACAGCATATTGCTTCAGATTGGTACAATACCTCCAGAAATCCATCTGGAGTGAAGCTGTTGCATAAATACAGTGATGTGATTGGTCCTACCCAGGAGATGCATATATGTGGTCCATATGTTGGGCAATCTGACTGCCAAAATCAGAAGGCAAGCTCGGGATGCCTCCTTCAGGATTCAAGTGGTCTTTGCCTATAAGTGCATATGAGAAGTGTGAGTATAGCTTTCTCCTTCAAGACGAGATAACTTCTTTCCTTCCCATGCCCTAAAGGCATTTGCACAGGGGTGATGATAATTAATCCCCTTATTTCTACTACATATAAAGAAACCTGGCTGTAATTTTCTCCTAGTGGGACTCCATTTTGTTTTTAAAGATAATTGATAGCTCTGGACTTAAGCATTTCAATTATGGGAGTGTCTCTTGGGGACCAGACTAACAGACCTTGGAAAAACATTCTAATGCAAATGCATCATGTGGATTTTTACTGTGGGACAGCAGAGGATGCATAAGGATTTGCAAGCAATTGAGCAGCAAAATAAAAGCTGAAATACTTCTCAAAATATATAATGGCATGGGACTAGTTGTGAGCAGTTAGGGTGGAAGAAGTGGTTCTCTATTTGGACCACTGATTCTTGTTTGGCCCTGGGAGAAAAGAGTGCCAGGTATGGCCAGCTCTGACTTGAGAAGGAGGCACTTGCTTTGGACAGCACACTGAGAAGGCTGCAAAATCACCATGGCAGCACTGTCTGTGCCAGTGCTGTGGCAGGTTGGCTCCTTTGGCTTCAGAAGAGGCAAAACTTGGGCTATAATTCTTCCCTTTCACTGTCCCTGATGTCAGCTCTCATTTTTCAGTGGCAGGAGCAGGAAGACCACCCTGGATTCTAATCCCTTCCCTCCTCCTGCCTTCCCTGTGCTTCTGCCCAGCTTGTGGCTTCCTATCCTCAGGTGGGAAGGCTTGGTTTGAGGGGCCAGGGCTGAGACACCATCTGCCCCTACTCCTGCACATTTGTTGACAGGAGGTTCTCAGCCCTGGCATGATGTTACTGGGTTTTTGGTGCATCCCTGTGTACAAAAAAAAGTGCAAATCTGTACCCCTCATTTCTCCTAGTGGTGTGAATCTTAACGATGTTTTTATTCCAAAATATGTGATAAGGAGTCAAATCTGTTGGAAGTCCCAGATGTGCTCACAAGTCATTTTTGTGCTTTGGAAAGTAGTGCCATAATGTATTAGTATTTTTAGATCTCTCAGACATTTTCAGCTGGAGGAAAATCTTTTATTGTCTTTGTTAATTGTGCTAATGAATAGATTTTAGGCTACTGAGGAGAAATGAGTCGATACGTTGAAATGGCGATCCCCTGTGTGTTGAGGTGTACACCTGGCTGCTCTGAATTGCGTACCAGGCTGGGCTGCTGGAGCAGTGACAGCTCCTACCAGCTGTGAATCTGTCCTGAAGTTTCCTGGGCTTTTTCCGAAGATGTGGCAGGCTGCCACTGTTCCCAGTAACTTGGGGCTGTGGATTAAACACATAGTTTAGACCCTGATCTTTCAGCATGAGTCATGAACAGATCTTTCAATATAATCTGCACTGTTCAGATTATCAGAGAAGAAACTTTAGAGCATCATTCATTAGCTGATCTCACTCCTTGAGGTACAGTAACAAAAAGCTGTGCATGTGATAATCTCAAATTAGGTGGAGGGAAATCAACCAGAGGGAAGACATTGGAGGTACTATGAACATTTGGAAAAGGTTTTCTAAATTATGTGATTGAGCCTTTTCTGGAGTGAGTCAGCGTACCAGTGCTGACTGTGGGAGAGCTACAGGAGAGTTCCACATCAGGGCATCTGCATGCTGGCCTTAAGGTTTCCAAGAAGGATTGGTGATGGTAGTGACAGTGGTTTTAAAACTTTGTAAAATTTTTAAAGGAAGAAAATTCTAAGGAAAAAATACAACAATTCTCAAAATATGCACCTTAAAGGGATGCATGTGAAGGACAAGGTGGCTGAGTCTCCACTGCAGCTCAGTCTTTGGCCTTTGCAATAGGATTGCTGACAAGTAACAGGTATTACAGACATAAAGGGATAAGCATGAGGTGAACCATCTCCATTAGTAGACAGAATAAGCAAAAGAGAAGGAATTACATGGGGTAGAGGATTTAAATACCTTTGTGTGGGTAAATTATCAACTTGTTTCATATAGCTTTTCACCGGCCAAAGAGAGATTATCTCTGGAGACATTTTACTGAAGGCAAAAACCCAATTAGAGTAAGATTGTTACACAACTAATAAAGTATTTTCAGACAGAGAATTATTTTTAGTGCTGTAGAAATATTAAAGTGTTAGAGCAAAACATGTAAAAGCAGAGAAAAACACAGGTTTTTTCCGTCATCTTTAGGCTCCTAGATCGCTCATTTTTGAGGACTGGTTGGTGTCCTGGCAGCTTACAGCACTAGCTAGCCTTCCCCATTGAATTCACCCAACCATAGTAACACCAGTGCCAAATCTTACTTCCTTTCAGAGCTAATGCCATTATGGATACACTAGAAATTTTTGCTGTCAGAAATGTGGAAGCACGAGCATTCAGTGACATACTTGGGCTCCTTGCCTCCTTCAGCAGGGTGAAGGTTTACAGGGATCAAAAAACCTCTGGCTCTGATGTCTTTGTGTTAAACTAACAACCAAGGATGTTGAGAAGTTCATACAATATGGCTCGGAAGTGATGCCTAACTGCTTCTGTATTAAAAAGACCCAATAGTTAGCAAGATGGAATCATTACAAATTGTTTTCGTGTTTAATAACTGTATGTATTTGCCGCGCATCTTTATGTTCAAAACTGTCCTCCACCCCTTTTCCTTACAGCCTGTAGTTCACTTAGGTGGTCTAAATGCTTAGAATCTCCTCCTTTAGACAAAAGAAAACCTTTTTCAGTGTGTCTCTGCTTGGAAGTTAGGGACATGATGGAGTGAGTTCCTGAGAGCACGCAGTGCATCCTCTGACCTCGGTGGACATTGAAGGTGCTTAGCTCATCCTGATGCACTGAGCCTGTGATGAGCAGGTTGGATGCCAGTCTGAAATGTGAACTTCTGTAGTGACAGTGCTGAAACCGTGAAAGAGCCTGCATTTGGCCGTGGCTTGCTTCTCCCCAGTGCTGTCAACACCAAGACTCAGGTTGCGATAGCAAAGCAGAAAGCTGCTGCTTCAGTGATTATTGCTCAGACGTTGATGTATTCGGCCATCTCTGCCTCCGCATCTCCCCTCAGCACTATTTCTGTTGTATCTAATAATTGTGTTTCTTTATAAACAGTAATTTAGGACAATTAGGAGCAATAGCATAGTTAAACCTTTAAAAGGTTATCTAGCAATGTCATTTTCTTGACTAATGTGTTCTTGCTGCCATGTCGTTTGTGAATAGACATGTGTTAGCCAGCTAGTGTGTTTCATCTGTGGTGACTTTGATTTATTTGCTCTGTAAATTGGGACTGAAGCAATAATGGAAAGTGACATTAATTGTTTAAGAGAGTCCTCTTTGTCACATCCTCTGCTTTCTCTGGGGTGTTTGAATGTTGAAACTTGTACAAAACTAATTGAAATTGCTGTGATGAGGACTGGTGTCCACTCAACTTTCTGTTCTTGAATGTCAGTGCACTTGAATGTCTGTTTAAAGCATAAGAACTGAGCAGCTAAAAGCAAATATCAGGGTTTCTTCTGGCATGCTATTATTAAAGAAGGCATTCCCAATTAGAAATAGGAACACTTCCAGCTTTGTTGTCAGCTTTATAAGCTGCAAGGCCTAGCAGTGCGCCCCACCACCTAGACTTGCTGAAGAAGTTCCTGGTGTGGGGTTGGGGGTTAGGCAGCCAGTGCCCTCCACAGCTAGATGAGGGCTGGCTCTTTCCACCATTCATACCCCCACCTGCAAGGGACTTGAAATGCCATTGGAAAAAAAAAGCCAGTGCTTTGTTACATTGCAAAGTGCTTTTTTTTCTTTCCCTATAATGGCCTTTTGTATTTTTTAGAAGTGACACCATAATTTTCCTCTTTTCCTCTCAAAAAGTGGCAGTGAAAAGTTGGATTTGGAGCATGGTTTCATTCACAAAGTGGCTCCCCCCTGCTTATTTCTATCCTCTGAACACTGAATGATCACTGTACATGTGTCTGCTTAGTGTGGTGGAAATCACCAGATACAGGAACTTGTACTCTTTCTCAGTGACCAAGCCCCTTTTGGTCTATTAAGTAAATGCTTCTCCTTAGCATTAGCTTTGCCTGTTTATTTGCTTCTTGGGGATGATGCTGTAAGTGCCAGACCAGTTTGTGTTTTGCTGTGGCTTTCCAGCTCGAAGAAAGAGTTTTTCTGTAAGAAGCCATGAGGTATGATTTGGCAGAGAAGTCTGGCAGGAGCAATTATCTATGTGGTTTATGAGCATCTCTGTTCAGATAAAAGAATTACTGAAAAAAGTCCTGCTAAGGGAATACGCAGATTCCCTTGATTTTTTTTTTTTTTATTACTTTTTTTCTGAGGTGTGACTGGCAATGTCTTGTTGTTGACTTTTTTAGCTTCTTGGTTTTGTTCCTCTTACCTCGTGCATTCCTTGCTAGTTCGTTTTAAACCATGAGAGTTGAACTTAGCTGAAATCTCGTCACAGAGGGAGCCTGGAACGTGATGAGCCACTCTGAAGCTGGTGGAAAAACTCCCCATTTGATATCAGTGAAATGCTTTTCATTTACTTTAATAGCACTAGGATCAGCCTAGGAATCCGAGATAATTGATATGTCAAGATCAATTTCCAGTCTTTCTGCAAAATAAATATAATGATTTTCACATGATTCTACTCCTCAGAATTCTCAGTACTCTAAAAAAATCTGTACCTTAATATACAGTAGGGACTATATTTCATTAAAAATCAGAAGACATTTAGATTTACTCAATTTGACAAAAAAAAAGAAGTCTTTTTGCTGAAATATGATATCTAATACAAATTAACATTACAGCTACATCTGATTAGGAATTAATCTACTTTTTGTAATTGCAGTCTGAATTAGATAAATGCATACAGTAGTTACAATGAGCACTCAAATGACATAACTTGAAAGGACAACTTCAAAGGCAACCTGCCTAATACATTTCTTTAAAAGAAACCCAAAGAGCCTGCCATTTACAATATGAGCCCTGGTGGCTCAGGAATGGGAAGTTGTTCGTTTGAATTTGGAGCAAGGATTTCCGGAAGTATGAAAGGGAAACCCTTTCTTCCTTACATGGGGACACATACGTGAACAATGTGTTCCAAATTTCACTGCTGTTTCCTTTTGGTCTTCTGATTAGCTGTCTTACTCATAGAATCATAGAATCGTTAGGGTTGGAAAGGACCTTAAGATCATCTAGTTCCAACCCCCCTGCCATGGGCAGGGACACCTTATGCTAAATCATATCACCCAAGGCCTCGTCCAACCTGGCCTTGAACAGTGCCAGGGATGGAGCATTCACTGGTTCTTGTAATTTTGTCAGGTCAATTAGCTGGTGTTCAGTGTTAGAAAAAAAGAGACAGCCTGGGTTGACACCATCATTAGGTGTCAGCAGCTTGGGTGCATCCTGTAATACAATCCCTGAGTGCTTACTTACCATTGTTAGCACCTGATTAAAAAAATAAAAGATTGTGGAATAAAAGTAAACCAGAGCAATACAATGCAAGTGCAAAAAGATTTCTCTTGAATGCAGAGATGGATCATTTCATTGCATCTGCATTATTATTACATCTTCCGAGATTCTATTGCAAGTTACTGCTTCAAGGGCTGGTTTAAGTAAGTTTTGACTGCTCTTTGACATTCAAAGGCATCACCTTGATCCTTTTCTCTCCTCACCTGGTTCTGCTTTTTGTTTTGTCCCCTCCCACAGAAGATAGATGAAGAGAGTGAGGCAAACTTGCTAGCAGTTCTCACTGAAACACTGGACAGCATCCCTGTGGATGAGGATGGATTGCCTTCATTTGATGCACTGACAGATGGAGATGTGACCAACGAAAATGCTGCTAGTCCTTCGCAAATGCCCGACGGCACCCCTCCAACTCAGGAGGCAGAAGAGCCGTCTCTAGTAAGAACCCTTCCTACTGTTTAACAGGAATTGGATATGCCTCTGGCTACCCACTGCATGGGTATGATGTAGTCACAGTGAGGTCTGGACTTTTAATTTAGACTGGAAAGGAAAATCAAGTAAAGAACTGAAAATTAAGTGGAGTAAAACAACCCACCAGTATAGGCAATTTGTGCAACAAGTGTGTTGAAGAGATTGTTTTTGAGATTCTTGTGCTAATGGCTGACACTTTTGCTTATCATTCTGCTGAGATAAGTCAGGGTAATGGTTTTAATACATATTTCATTTATTGGGGCTGGTTTTTGTATGTATATTTAGACGTCACTTTTGGTGATCTGTGAAGAAAGGCCCATTGAGTCTGGTGGGATGTGGGGCTAACCAGGAAGCACCAGCTTAGTGCTAAGCAGGGCAAAACTGAACCTTGGGTGAGGATGTATGTGAAACCTTACGTGCATTTTACTCAGTAAAGCCAGTTTGAGATGTGATTCTGTATCTGCTGAAAGCCCTGTATCCCTGGCTTCTGTGAGAGCAGAGGGAGATACCTGCAACTTGACACTGTATCCATTAGGCTGTTAAAGTTAACGTCTCTGTCTAGATCAGAGGCCTTTTCTGTCAAACAGATCGCTGAGAATTTCATTTTGCCATGGATTCAGAAATCCAAAACCCCTGTCATTTCTGCTTGCCCTGCAGTATAATGCAGTAAAGGCAGCAGAAATATGCTGCCAAGCCAGAATAAAATGAAACTTTCTTGCTCTGGAGAATATCAAGCCCTGCTTTCTGTTGTATTGTACTTTGCTTGCTGAATTGATATAGCTAACTTTAAGTTAACTATGCAAAAATGTAGATAAATCATTTTAATCCGTAAAGATGCCTAACTTTACTCTTTTCCTTCCACCTTCCTTTCCCTAATGTGTTTGTAGCTTAAGAAGCTCTTGCTGGCTCCAGCCAACACTCAGCTAAATTACAATGAATGCAGTGGTCTCAGCACGCAAAACCATGCAAACACTAATCACAGGATCAGAACAAGCCCTGTGGTTGTTAAGGTACAAACTTAATCTTTGTAATAAGGAAAAAAGAAAGATAAAGTATAACAAGGTCTTCTATGCTTTCAGCAACCAAGCAAGCAGTAGATACATATGTATTGTTTTAATCTGCCTACTATCTTGCAACTGCTTTTAAAAGAAGTGAACAGGTTATAGACTGGGTGCCAGAAAATCACCTGAGCTCGTTTATGCTCTGAATATTTCATTTATGCTTTTTCTTTTGGCAGTTGTAGTCCCCCTGTCTGTTACTCTGGCCTACTCTTGATACAGAGTAGCAGAGGCTACAATAATATTTGCTGGTGGGCTGGTTTTGCTTATGAGTGACTCCGGGATGCAGGACTGCCATTTTAACAGGTGTCTGAGCTAAGAAAAATGGCACTGGATTCTTGGCAAAAAATGTATATTAGCCATTAATTGGATAGAATGGGGGCTGTGACATAATTCTGTTAGCAGGCAGTATTAAACAATGTTTGTCTTGCCATTCACTGTAACTGAAAACAGAGCATTTAGGGGTACTTAAGAGAGTTATGAATACTGGGCTCAAGCAATCAGCAGCAAATTAAGGTTTAAACCAGCTTATTTTTTTGTTCACAGTAAAGGCGCTGTAGGGTCTTGTTAGTTACATGTTGCTGAGTAGGAACATTGAAATGTAGGAGAAATGAAATAAAAAGCTGCATAAATGTCATTTAGGAATTTTAAATGTAATTTTCTTTCCTTGTTCTGCAAACAGTTATTCACAGCTCATAGATCTAGTACACTTAGACTGAACACTTCATTGAAAATCTCATCTCTTCAGAAAACCTATATCCATTCTGATAAGGTTCAGCTTGCTAATTTTAGCTTTTTTTTTTTTTTTAATTTTACTTTATTTTATTTATTATGTCCTGGTTTTAAGACTGAGAATACATGGAGCAATAAAGCGAAGAGCATTTGTCAACAGCAAAAGCCTCAAAGACGTCCTTGCTCTGAACTTCTCAAATATCTGACTACGAATGATGACCCTCCTCAGACCAAACCAGCAGAGAACAGGAACAGCAGCAGAGAGAAATGCACCTCCAAAAGGAAGCCTCATCTGCAGTCTCAGACAAATCATCTGCAAGGTAAGTGTAGGACCACAGAACACAATGTTGGTACTAGCAGTAACACAGGGGAGCTGAAGTACCGCAGCTGTGAATACCCTCGATACCTTTGTTCTTCGGTTTAGTATTGTAAATCCAGCATCTCTTCTGTGCAGGGAGAATTTTGAAATAGTATAAAGAAGTTAGAATTAGTTAGCTAGATTTAGCTTTTAAACAGTTTAATCCTGTCTCCATTGCGCCTAGCCTCAGAAAAAGAACCTTGGGGAAAAAAAGTTTAACAAATACCACATGTTAATATACTCTGCTAGCCGGAGATACTTATTCAGAGAGTACTATACCACTAAGAAATCATTATACCCCTAAACAAGCTAGGCAGGCCAGTTCATTAGTGAGCTGCTTTCTTTTTTGCTAGGGTAAAACTGAAGGCATTGTTAACCTGCCACATAGTCCTTAAGAGACAATAAATAGTGCTCTCACTGCTACAGAGAAAGCAATAAATGTGTCATTCCTGTTAAAGCTAGGATGCTGGTTTGTAATTTTATTTCGTAAATAGTTGAAAGTTTAGCTGCTATCCTGATCTTTCTCTCTCTTTCTAGATTCTTTATGGACAAAACTAAACACTTGTGTTGACTTTTAGTATCCCTCAACGCATAAAGAATTGGTCTATATTACAAGCAACATCTATGACAGAGATGCAAGAACTTAAAGCCCCCTCTCTTGCTTTCTCTCCCCCTCTTCCCATGCCTCTTTCCCCAAGATAAAGGAAAGCTGTAAAAGCTTAACAGCCCAAAAGGAGCTTTTTTTAGGATACTATCACTTTAATATATATCTACATACATATATTGGCCTGGCATCTAGAAGGCCAGGTGCCTATCTCAATCACATCAGTGCAAATCCTGGATGACTCCAGTAAAGCCAATAGGAGTGATCTGGCTGCAACAGAGATCAGGGTATGACCCTGAATGTGTTTTCATGATATTTTCAAAGCAACAATTATATATGTTTTTTCATTTCCCTTCCCCCCTCCCTGCGTTTTCAGCCCGATAGAATTTAATCTTTCCCTCTTTACTATGAAGTATAAGCAAACTTAATAAAAGTTATCTTCCCTTCCCACCCTTCTTGCAGCTGTACATTCTGACATCCTAAGCATAGTTTTCCCCGTTGCGATCTTGAATTCTCTGAACAATGTTTATTGTAAGAAGGAAATCCAACAGCCCCTAGAGCTTTTTGGATGCCAACTGCCACTCCTTCTGGATGGCTTCAGCAGTCTGCTTCACAGCAACATCCAGACTGAGCTGTTCATGTAAAAGCTGTGTCTCTTACTACAATGGTACTGAAACACTGACCTGCCAGAAGTTACAGTAGCTTTGTTAACACCGTTGGGTGTTACAGGGATACCTGATAAGGTATATCGTGTATAACATGCTATATGCACATGTATTACACACATACATAGAAGTATGTGCGCACACACATAAACACAAATTATAAATCTTCCTGTTCAGATCAGAACTGCATTTTTTTCCCCAGCTGAGGCAACTTTATAGGTTCAGTGCAAAGAAGCAGTGCACATTGGGTTATGGAAGCAGCACAGAAGGAGAGGTGAGGGAAGACCAAAGGGACATATCACTAAATTACCACTGTTTTAACAGATGACTGTGGCTGTAGTGGTATTGCAGGTGAAATTGCAGGCAGAGGGAAATTACTCTCTTCTTTAATTCCTGCAGTTTAATTTACAGGGTTCTGAAATGTTTTTTCATCAAATTTGCCTCATGCACCAATATATGACTTCAATATCAATGGATTTGCATATAATACAAATACAAGAATATAATGCTTTCAGCTTGGACAGTCAATTCATGCAGAATCAACCTTGCAAATTTAACTGATATTTGCAGACCTGCAGTCATTTGTTCATACATTTAATCAAAAGTACAAGAAAATTGGCTCCTTCTGTTCTAAAAAATAATCAAGGTCTCATATTTTCTTTCAAAGTTAGGGAAAGCTCAGGAAGGATAAGTCAAATGGTATTTTCCTTTAGGGTTGCAAACATATTGCAAACGCATGGGAATGTCCACAAACCCATTCATGCCAAAGATCATTTGTAGTTTTGTACTGAAATTTGCCCATGAGGAAACTTAGTTCTTTTGAACCTGAATGTTTTCAATTTACAGGGACAAGCAACTTCATGTGAACCCTTTTTAATAAGAAAAAAACACACCACAGTAGACCTTGAAACTCTAATAAACAGGCACCATAGAAAATGATAGCGTCTTGACTAAATATTTACACTATCAATAGCTGTATGTGAGGATGACTCCTTTGCAGGAATACTGTTTGGTCAAGCCCTTGCCTAGCAATAAGAAAACTGATGAGTGTTTTGGTATGTGAATTTGTCGGTGGGAGAGCTCAGTGATTTCTGCCTAAAATGAAGTAGTGTGAGATAATGCCTTGCTTCTGTGACCATCTGTAGCAGGTTCGCTCTGTACCTCAGTGCTGCAGGATTTTATATCTATTCTTATGTAGGACTATTCTCTGGGACTAATAAGAGCTAGAATGAGACTTTTTAGAAGCTTAAATACCTCTTACACGCTCAACTTCCTTAGAAAGCCTGAATTGCTTTATCAATTTCTTCTTTATCCTCTACAAAGAAGTGTAAGCCTTTGTATAAAACTTTATTCCAGCACCCTACTGTAAGATCTGTCTATTTGGTTTTTTTTAAGGCAGTTTTACCTCTAGGTAGCCAATGGCAAACATTACTATCCCTAACATATATAAAATATACACAGAAATGTGTCAGGTTACATTCAGTTTTATGGCACTTGTTTTATGAGCAAATCAGCAGCAATGCTGGAGCAGACAACTCGTTGAGGTGCATCTCCTCACTCTGGCAGTCACTTCTAAGGAAGGTGAACCCGAGGTGAACACCTGAGCTTCCATTTCTAACTTTCATATGGGAAGGAGGAGAAACAATGTGCAGCTCTTGAGAATTGAGTTAATTTTAAAAAATAAATAAATGCGGTATTACTTCGGGAATGCTCTAGAGCTTATAAAAGTAATCAATTTGCATATAAAATCCTTTTAATGTTGATGGGAGCTTCAAGCCTGGAATGAATATGAAATACGCAGTAGTGACACTCTGGACAGAAGATCTGCAGTGCAGGAGTGTTCAAGGGGAACATTTTGTCTTAAGTAATTAATCTGCCAAAGAGATCCCCTGCTGTTGCTCTTGGTACAGCGCTCTCTGCGTTTAAACATCAATCTTACTTCTGAAAAGTAAAATTTGCAAGTAATATTATTTTAATTTTTAAACATTTCTCTGGCAATTAAAGGAATCTTAGCTGTATTACAGCATCCCAGTTCTTGGCTTGCTTTGGGAAAATACAAGTTTGCATGAATAAAAGCTACGAAGATGTGTATTTTTATAGCTAAGGCTTTGCTTTTTGTGTATGTTGGGATTGTAGTGCTGAGAGCTTCAACCCCAATTTAACCATCTGTGACTATGTCCATGGCTTGTCATAGTTTGCAGGATAATTTGCAGAAATTTGGACTATAACTGGTTGGACTCTGGCCTCATAGAAACAGCCTATTCTCAGTGCTATATATAAAATTGTATATTGTAGAATTAAAATTAACTGAATATTCATAACGTTCTGTTACTTCATAGTTATTCTGCTGCTCCTGTTTCCAAACAAAACGTGAACTGTAGTTTAAATTAACTCTAAGAGAAATCTCATTTTCACAGTTTATCCTGTAGAGTTCTTCATTGATTCTTAACTACTCTTGTTCTGAAAGGTTCTTGGCATTTGGGTTGTGTACTGTATTTCAGAGGCATAGTAATTGATGTAAATCATTGTTGAAATTTATGTGCCTTTTTAGTACCAGTAATAAGGAATCAGGATGGGTCTCCTTATTTATCTAGCTAAGATAGATACACTGAAATGGCTATTGAACTGTCATCAGAGCTCAGCCCTAACTGACTAACATAGGATTCCAGCTCCAAAATAAAAATAAATCTTTTTAGGATATGTTCTGGAGTGCTTAAATATTCCATAATTGCTTTCTTTTTCCCTTTAGCCAAACCAACAAGTTTATCACTTCCATTGACGCCCGAGTCACCAAAGTAAGTACTAAAAAGTGCAAACATTTATAAAAGGGAGGGGGGTTCAATAGATTTTGGCTACAGCAACTCCATTTCAGCTTGTTTTTATAAATGTGCCCTGTCTTCCAGTGATCCCAAGGGTTCCCCATTTGAGAACAAGACTATTGAACAAACCTTAAGTGTGGAACTCTCTGGAACTGCAGGTGAGAAATGGGGTGTGCTGGCTCTTGCTTTAAGCATGGCTTGTGTGTATGTCCATTTTAATATACCACATGTACACCGAGATCTTCCAGAGGTCTCCAGGAGGTTAACTTCAATGCAGTTTAGCATTGACTCTTTATCCAGTTACCTGAGAAGGAATGTGTTTGAAAATATGGCTCCAAACCTGCACAAGAGAGCATAATTTCTTGAAAAATATGAATGAAACCATTTATCTGTTATACTTCCCCATTTCCCCATAGATTTCTGTACTGCTCAGCACCATCTTTCAAAGATAGACCCCACAGCACAGTGTAATAGATGTTACAGATGGAAAAGTTATGTCATCCAGTCTGTCTCCAGGCCAGTCTAGGGCTGTACGTGACTGCAAGTTTCAGTGCTTTGTCAATTCTAGATTAATATGTCACAAATAACAGCTTTCTTCTCTACCACTGAAAAACTATTCCATACCTTAGAGGTAATTTTTTTAATTTGGTATTCATTTTATATTCTTGCTTTCTCTTTATTTCTTCCTTTAGCTTCCCACAATCCCCCTTTATCCTCCTCCTTTCAGATCCATGGTGTTTGTACCTTTTGAAGACTTGTAGATTTTTTTTCTCGTGTTCTGGTTTAGTTCATGCATCACCCATTGTGCTCATTTAATTCAGCAGTTCTTCTTTCCACTAAAGCCAATTCTTTCAGACTCAGATCCTTTTTACTGCTTTCCTCTGAACTCTGTTTTTCCTCCATTTTCCTGAAGTGTCCAGAACTGAGCACAAGAGCACACGTTGAGATCCGCCTGATCTATTGCCAAGACTATGTTCTTCCTGTTGTGTAACACTGAAAAATAAGAGATGTAATTGACACGTGTTTCTCCCAGGATAACAGTGGATTGTAAATTATGTGATCTCTAGCATTTTTGGACGCATTGCAAAATACATCTTCAGGTACCATAAATCAACTTAGTGCCTCTAAATTTAGTGGTAGCTTTACACAAGAGCAGGCCCAAGCACTAGATCTATGTATGTACTTCGAGCTTTCACCTCCATACAATCATCATTTCACTTTTTCAGAAAATTCTTTACTGGTTCAGCATTAAAACATGCACGCTGCCCTCTGCTATGTCCTGAAAAACTGCAGTCTTAATCATTCCTCTCGTGGCAAAAGGAAGCATCTTTGCAATACACCTTCTTTTCACAAATCCAACACAAGCACGGCAAAATTCACTCTATGCAGTAGGATAATCCCATTGAGTGCCACCAGGTCTGAAGCATGGAGAAGCCTCTTTTATCATTAATGGAGAGCAAATCTGCACGAGGGTGCCCATTTGTAAGCACACTGGTAAGTCAGTGCTTAATGCTGCCAACTGAAAGAGGCAGATGAGGTGACTACAGCAGACTGGTACAAGCAGTCGTTGAAATTGCTGAAGGGAGCAGTGTTTTCTCCCAGCCAGAAAGTCAGCAGCCTGCTCTGCCCATCAGCTGACGAGACAGAAAATGGGAATCGGTCTGACTCCTGGGTAGTCCTCTAGTATTGCCTCCGTAGTGGCAACATGAATGTTCATGGTATTACCAAATTCATTCTGCTTTATCAGCTGTGCACAGAGGAGGAAACAGAACAGCTCTGTGATTGTTTTAGAGAACTAGCACATTAAAAATGCACCAGAAACTGTGAAACAGCACAACTGGCCTAATACAAGAACAGGAATGTCGTGCTATAAAAATATGATTTGATGTTTTTTCCCCTCTGAAAGTAAATAGAATCTAGCTAGAAAATAAACTGATGATAATCAGGAAGGGTAAGAGTTGATGGAGCATGTCTGCCCCAACTGGAGCTGGGGCATTGTTATCAAGCAGAGCCACATGATGGTGGCTCTTGGACTTCACGTTGTGCTTGCTCTGGCCTTTGCAATGCGTGGTGAGGAAGTTTCAGGATATAGTACTTCATGACTTGGTAGCTGTATTCATCTCTGCCTTCACAGGTACAAGGATTTTATTTTTATACTCCTATATGTATATAAATCTCTAAAAATACGAGTACCTGTGCATGTCTTAACTTTTAAACTCATTTATACTGCAGTAGTGTCTTGTGTCATAAGTCTGCTTTTGTTGGAAGCAGACAAGTCCATAACAGAAACAACCTTGGGTACTGAAGAACTCAGAGTGTATGTGAGTAAATCATGGCAGAACTGGGACCTGCTTCAGTTAAAAACGAACCACCCCCCCCCCCCAAAAAAAAAAACAAAAAAACAAAACCTAACAAAACGAAAAAAGAATGGAAAAAATAGTGGCAGTAGTGATTAATAACACCTTGGAGTTCCTTAGTGAGACCCTGACAACTCCAAATTATATCCAGGTAACCGAGTTGCTCATTGTCCTTAGATAGGGCAGCTTGCACTGTACAAGCACTATTTATTATAATTTAAATAGGAGTTGCCTTGATCTTACTGCTGAATTGAAAAGACCATTAGGAGTGCTGCTTCCACTATCCAAGCACAAAGTATTTTAATATAAATAGCAGCTCCCTTGATCTCTTTCCTGAAAAAAACATTGGTTCCCTCACTGATGAATTAACTATAGAGTAGAAAAAGAAATAAATAAAAGCATTTCCCACATGAGCCATCAGTCTTCGTCACACACACATTTTGGATTCATGTATCTAAAGTCAAACTGAAACCATTCTCTTGCTGATGCTATATCTTGCCTTACAATGGATTTGTTAGTAGTTGGGAATGTAACTTTGTCCTCCCTAAAACTGTCAAAACATTTATTTGTCACATTACAAGGAACAAATATTTTTGTAAAGTGTTTTCAAGCCACACATAAGAATTCTTTGAATGCACTTTAAATAAGTGGTCTGCGGTAGAGGATTAAGTCCATTGCTGTCTACAGTCCCAACTCCTGCAGCTGATTTCTAGGGCTATTCAAAGGAAAATGGACCAGAGCATCACAGTATGGAAGGAGCTCTAGGTGATCATAATGCAGTGGATGAAATTTCTGTGTAAGGCAGGTCTCATTTGGAGTAAGAGGATTGCAAGAGGTCATTCTCCCTTTATTTCCATGGCTAGCTGCATTTCCAGTGCCTTGCTAAGATGCGGTGGGCTTGAATCTGTCTAATGTCTTCCAGGAACATGGGATGTTTCTGTGTCACTGGAAGACTTCTCTCCTCTTTGTTACCAGTCAGGTTGAGGGGGCACCTGCAGGCACAGGGACTAGGAGAGTGACTCACCCTCTGGAGGTGGCTGTGTTAATCCTGGTGATTGAGGCATTCTCAGTGACTGTCTTAAGACTTCCTGCTGAACCTCTGAATGCCAGAAGTTAGATGGTGTGGCTCCTGTACGTTTGAAATTTATCTCTGTTCTCCCAGTGTCTTTCTACACCTTCACTCCTAAATACTCGAAGCCATCGTGTAAGTGCATGAAGTGAGATCACAAGCTTAAGTCTCAAGCAGTAGGTGGACAGCTATTTCCACCCTCTTATCTACAACAGGTGACCTGGTGAAATGTCTCACTTGCACACAGATCCCTGTGATTTACCAGCACGTAAAACTCCTCAGTGGTCTTCCTTCCGTGCAAACTTCTATTTCTCAAAAAAGATGACAGAAAAGGCTTTATGAACACAATCAACTTGAATAATGATTTGGAATTCATAAGCATCCTTGAGGATACTTATACCCTGCTATTTGCCCACTTCTAGACCTGAGTTATCTCTTAGTTGTATGAACAAATACTTAAAATCTATCATATAAAAACTTGTTTGACCTCAGACTGTTGGTGATAAAATGAGATGTGAGATGCCAAGAGTTGTCCAGAGGGAATAAAATCTAGTCAATTATTTGATATTTTCAGGCATCTGTGTGTATTCTCTGGAGCACTGACAACAGGATTAAACTAAATACTCAACAAGCAATGCAGTTTTTTATTATATGATGGCTATTTAATTACATTTTTCTGGCTTTTGCAGTCTTGTGCCACACAAAAGCACTTCTGATTCTTCTACTGAATTGAGATGTTATCTTGTGCTCAGTGTTTTAAGTGACCTTAAATAATGTTTGCCTTGACAATCCGTTTTCAAACTTCTAAGGTATAAAAGAATTCATTTTCAATGCCTCTGATAAGCTCAATGCACATGTAGAAAGGTTCCAGGTCTGTGTTCCCAAAGGACACTAATTCTCAGCCCCCTCAAAGCATAACAAACGTCATCTAACATTTAAATGCCAAAAGTTACAGTAGAGGCTTAGAAAGATCCATGGCTATGTAAAACAGCATTGCAAATCATTCCTAAAAAGTCAAGATGTCATATTTTTATGCAAAAGCACTCCCAGAATTTCTGTTGGAGCTAAATGAGTTACTAAAGTTTTGTTTTGTTTTTTTTTGTGGAGTTTTGGAATATATGAAAAGCATTTCACTCTCCCAGAGACATGAAGAAGTCTCTTGGCTAAGGTTGCAGAGTCGGCACACAGGCAAACACCTTTTGTTGCACAGGCTCGGGAAGGACAGTGCTGTTTCAGCAGCAGTGCTGCCAAATTGATGTACACTGTTTTCAAGCGCAAGATCACAGAGTGAGTTCATAGTATGTAGACAGAGCAAGGCAGAGTGCAAACGTACCATTTACCAAAGGCATTCAATTAAAGAAAAGTCCCCGCAAAGAAAATGGTTTTATAGCATGTCATGAAAGAATACTTGCCTTTTACTTTAAAAAGAAAAAAGACTGTTTAATGGGGGTGATTGTAAAGTATGTACCACTTCTAACAGATTTGCTGTGCAGAAGTACATAAGTGTGAGTGATGTAGAGGTACTTGTTTATTATAGAGCACATTTCAATGCAGTAATCATAAATATTGCTAAGGTTGTGCTCTGTTGAAATATGACCTACATGCTCTTGATTGTTTGTGTTACGTGATTTGTCTGACACCCATTACATTCTGGGTAATGGCAGCCATTTGTTGCTGTGCACAGCAGGCTCTTTTGACAAAAGAAAATAGGCAGCAATAAAAAAGCTATAGTCTGAATTACATTCTGCACAGCACTGCGCTGCTGAGAGTTTGTGCAAGTGTGTTAACAATGCTCTGAACTGCCTCTTGTCAGCCTTCAGCCCTTAATGGCCATCTGTCCTTCCATAAATCTGTCAAAACCTGCTAAGTTCAAGAGAGAGCACAGAATATACCTTGTACTGTCAATGCTAAAATGTACACATTGGCAGTGAAAGTGGCATGTGTGAAATAATCCAACGGTGATAGAATATTGTAATGCCATTGATGTGGGATCATGGTCCTCAGTGGAGATTACCAGGAATTAGTGTAAAGATGAACAAGTGTGCAGCCAACTGGTTTTCTCAAAGTTCATGATTTGGAGATCGGTCGTGGGACATGCTGAGCTCTGTAGACTCTGTAATGTTGACATGAACTCAAAGCTTCACTCCCTCCTTCATTCCCCAATGGAGGTTTGTTCAAAAGTTAAATGAACATTTTCCAACTTTCATCTGTTCCTGTGTACTTCCTGCTTCTGCTGAAAACCAGGAAAAAAGCCAAAATGCAACGAGGAAGCCCTTTCTTAGGCTGTCTCCAGCAAAGTTCTGCCAGCAAGAAAAGCGCCAGTAAATTTAGCTCAGTCTGTACTTTTGTGAGGGCTTTTTTTTTGGTACGGCTTTTTTTCTCCTGCTCTAAAGATTGTTGGAGTCCTTGTCAGGCTTCTGGAAATAGTTGTACTCTGTGTTTAGCTTGCTTCCTGCTGGAGCTAGCTTTAAAGAAGTGAAAATGGAAACAATATTTTATCTTAAATATTGGATTATCTCTGGGGTTTCTTTGCCTGAAATTCTTAAATATGCATGTTCACTGTGGAGTGGTTGTATTTCTGCTTCATTCTCTCTAAAACTACATCCAAAAAATCAGTAATGAGCTCCAGAGCTGCTTCTCAGGGGCTGTATAATTTCATGAATAAAAATGACAGTTCTAAATCTTTTATCTAAAAACCAGTCTGCTTACTCAAATCCTTGTTGAATCTGAGCTCGAAATTTTAACTTGAAAATTACTGTGGAGGAATTTTGAACAGGATTATTTGTTTTACCAAAAATTCACTTGGTAGTCAAAAATACTTGTTAGTGAGGAGGTGGGTAAGGTGTGAAATACACACTGCTAACTCAAGCTGGATTTTTGTGAAGGAAGAAAAAATTGAAGACTCAAGTTAAAGGAAATAGTTTAACAGTGATGACTTCGCACAAAACTTTTTCGCTCTTAAAATCTGAGGTAACTAGAGTTTTAGGTATCATTATCATTGCCTTAGTTTCCCTGACTTTTTGTGGCATTAGGCTCATAACTATTTTTTCCAAGCATTCAGTCAAAATCAAGCCTCTCTTTCACATCAAGTATTCATGCTTTGGTACTTCTGCTTCTTTTTTCTGGAACAAATTCATTGCAGCTAATGCAATGGGACTCGCATTCTCCATTTATGCTCCTTAGGGAGCACTATGCATTGATGGACACTTTTCCTTCTTTACAACAGAACACTATAAAACATGTTCCATTTGCATTTATCTGCTGAGCTCTGTTGCAGTACAAAACGAAATTCCATAGCCATGTTTGAAATACACATTTCCTGCAATGTGCCTGCCCTCTCTTTTCATTCTTGCTAATGAAAGCTCATTGGTTTGGCTAGACGAAGAAATCTATGGCAGCATCAGCCTCTGGAGTAGTTAAGGATGGTCTAGATTTTCTAAAAATCCCTAATCTCAGTCTAATTTGTTAAATTTTAAGCATATATACTTCTAAATTACAATAGGATCAATTAGAAGCAAATTTTTCAAACGTAGCGTACTAAGTACCTTCCTGAAAAGTAAATATTTCCTGGACAATGTCTGCTGTTTGCTGTTACTCTGCCCTGGTATCCTGGGTTATCCTCTTGTACAGTCTGAAGAAATTCTATCGTTTCTACAGAAAATATTAAGAGTTATATTATACCCTTATAAAAATAGTTGCAAGATGCTGTGTTCATTCCCAGGTTTTACTGGAATGGTCCTTTCTGGCATTTTGTCTTCCCATAGTGATACAATCTTTTACAATTATGTGAACAATCCCAGCAGTTAGTGGTATCTTTAGCCTTTGAATACTTATCTGTTTCATTTTGACTCCCTACTTCCTGGCTCTCACTAATATTTAGTTCTAAATGCAATGATTCATTACAGTTGCAGTTGTCCTATTGTTCAGTTGGGTTTCAGTTGCAGAACCACATTTCAGGCAAAATGTATTAGTTATGCTTACATGAATGTATTCTACATACATTAGCAATGGTTTACTAAGTTAATGAACTGTAGAAACAGAGTCATTGCAGTTGAGTTGTGGAGTTGCTGTACTTCCTTGCTTTCAAGATCTGTGTCCTGTTGAGGTGCCTTTGGTAGCGCTCATTTTTCCCAGACTTGCTTTTATTCAGGTTTTTGTCTGCTAATTTCTTTAGGTTTTTGACGGTGCCAGTCTTTTGGCTTTTGATTTTTATATCAAAATCTTTTTGATTTTTTTTTCTTACAAGAAAAAAAAAAAGAAGTCTTTTGGTTTTTATCCCTTGATCTTTTCTATCAGACTCTACAGAGAGTGAGGCGGATGTCATGGAGACAGGGGAGGGACAGAAATGATGCTGAAGATTAACAGCAATGCATTAGTTCTGTTGCTATTGTTGTTACCAGACCTTTGGTGTCCCACGTCTTTATTCCCAGTATTAGCAGTGTTAAAGTGACATAGAACGGCTCTTGCATTGTATCATGTTTTAGAGAAGCACATAGCCACCTTTGTAAATATTGCAAGTGTGTTTAAAAAATACTCTGTTCCTCCTTTTTTCCCCCTTAGGCCTAACTCCACCTACAACCCCTCCTCATAAAGCCAACCAGGATAATCCTTTTAGGACTTCACCTAAGCCGAAGTCATCATGCAAGACTGGTGTACCACCTTCAAAAAAGCCCCGCTATAGTGAGTCTTCCAGTTCTCAAGGAAGTAACCCAATCAAGAAGGGTCCAGAACAGTCTGAGCTGTATGCACAGCTTAGCAAGACTACAGTATTGTCCAGTGGACATGAGGAGAGAAAGACAAAACGGCCCAGTTTGCGGCTGTTTGGTGACCATGACTACTGTCAATCAGTGAATTCAAAATCGGAAATACACATTAAAATATCCCAGGAACTTCAGGACTCCAGACAACTAGAATTTAAGGATTCTTCACCTGGGTGGCAGTGTCAGATTTGTTGTTCTTTAGAACAAGACCAGTATTTCAAGAAAGAGACTTTACAAACAAGTAATCAGGGATCCCATGGTAATAACAGAAAACAGCTCCAAGACCAGGAAATTCGGGCTGAACTGAATAAGCATTTTGGTCATCCGAGCCAAGCTGTTTTTGATGAAGAAGCAGATAAGACCAGAGAACTAAGGGACAGTGATTACAGTAATGAACAATTCTCCAAACTACCTATGTTTATAAATTCAGGACTAGCAATGGATGGTCTCTTGGATGACAGTGAAGATGAAAGTGATAAACTATGCTACCCTTGGGATGGGACACAAGCCTATTCATTATTTGATGTTTCGCCTTCTTGCTCTTCATTTAACTCTCCATGCAGAGATTCAGTGTCTCCACCCAAATCCTTACTTTCTCAAAGATCCCAAAGGATGCGCTCTAGATCAAGGTCCTTTCCTCAACGCAGGTCTTGTTCCCGTTCTCCATATTCCCGATCGAGATCAAGGTCGCCCTGTAGTAGATCCTCTTCAAGGTATGGTACAGCAAATTCGTGTATCATCATCATAGTTAATACAAAGGAAAACAGCAAAAACATAAAGCAACTTGAAGGAAAGAAAGAAAAAAACCAAGAAACAACTTAATCCTGTGCAACTTGTTCTGTTGCTCCTAAGCTGAATAACTCTGAAGGTTATGGGGTTACTACAGAAACACTTGTTGCCATTATCCTTTAAATATGCCAAGTTTACACTTTCTGAGTGGAGCCAGTCAAGTCAGCAGCAGAGCAACTGGGGAGAGATGTACACAACTAACCTTTCCCATTATCTGTGAGCTGCCCGCTGCCAATCTGACTGCAGTCCCTATCAGATGAAGTTGACAGTGGCTGACGCTCTGCTTTGTGTTAGCCTTAATAAGGAACATTACGGGGGGTGGGGGTGTAAATCACCAGAGGCCTCTTAGTTGACTAGGAGATTGCAAACTGTCACTGGAAAATCTCACTGGTAGCTTAGAAGAAATTGTAAGTTTGGAGAAGAGGTAGAAAATGGTGTCAGTAGATTCAAACTGAATGGCAGAGGTGAATTTGTTTCTTCCTGCAGATCTTGTTGTTATTATGAGTCCAGCCACTGTAGACACCGAGCATACAGAAGTTCTCCCTTACGTGCAAGATCGCAATCCAGATCACCGTACAGTCACAGACCCAGGTAGTGCATCTTGCCAGCATTTGGTTTGCTTTGCAGCTGGTTCTCAAGAGATAATGAAGCGTTCCAGAAATTGTGTTACTGATTTTGCATTCACAAATGCAGGTGCTTGATTTAATGACTAAGTTGTGTTTCCTAGATATGACAGCTATGAGGAATATCAGCATGAAAGGCTGAAGAGGGAAGAATACCGCAAAGAGTATGAAAAACGGGAATCTGAAAGGGCCAAACAAAGGGAGAGACAGAGGCAGAAAGCAATTGTAAGCACTCTGAAGATAACTTTCATTTTGAAATAGATCTCTGTTTCTTTTCACAGATTTCTAAAGATAGAACTCAGATTTTCTTTGTTTTTTTATAAAAGAATAAGTAATGCAAAAATCTGCTTGTGTATTTCTGAGTATTTTGAATTTCAGGCAAATACGAGTTTTGATAACAATTTGTGTTTTGGTGTTACAATACTAGTTTTTTCAGGTTCTATAAATTGCAACTCTCCAAGTTTTTCTCTTGTCAACAGATACAAAAGGCTTACTAGAAAGAGGTTTCATCCCAAGCAACAGACAATGAAAAGTGATCCAATTTCCTATACAGACCTATCAGTGAACCTCCATTTTATATTATATATATTACCTACCAGAGTGCCACTAACCAATGTTTATTTTCTATATTTCTGGGGTTTTTTTTGCGTAAGCAGTGTAAGGAGTTAGCTTGCGTACCAGTTGCTGGAGTTTCATAGTAGCTGTAGTTGTCTATATGGAGGGTGCAGACAACAGAATGCAGAACTGGAATCCAAAGGCATGAGTTTAACTTTTTTTTTAACCCTGTCAGTGTCTCGAGTAATTTGTAAGTTATTTTTAGCAAAATAAATAGTCTGAAGACATGATGTGATTTTAAAATGTCATTAACACTGGCCCTTTCATAATGAATATGTATTATTTAATTATTTTGTTCATCAAAGTCATGTGTGAAACAACTGAAATACCTAAGGCAAAGGAAATACCCGTGTGGGAGTGAGCAACTCTCTGGGCTGTTGTAGCAGTAGGACAGAAAAATGGCTAGTAAATGGACAAATGGCTTTTGCCCCTTCAGAAACTGTGTGATGGTTTTGATAAATGTAAATCTGGACTCCTCTTGTAATTGCTGAGGCCATTTTGTGTCTCACCTTAACATTTTCCTCTTTGTTGTCTGTCCTGCTCTTTCCATTTTGTTGTACCTTTACTGCTGTTCTGGCTGTGCTCTGGCTATCACATGAACTGGTACAGACTGGGACACTTGATCTTTGTTTCCAGATTTTGCCTTAGTGTTATGTCCGGGGCTCACCAAAATGAATAGGTCTTTTTTCCAGTGCCTTTAGTGAACTTTGTAGTAAAAGGTGATTTGTCACACGCTTGTCAGTGTTTCTCCTAATACTTACACCTCCAGAACTGGGAGCATGTAGGGATTGATGGAGACTGATGTAGTCTACAGCAATAAGAAGTTCTGGAAGGCAATAGATACCTTTATTTTCTGGTGGTTTTTTTTTTTTCTCTGCTACTGTTGTTCTTACTGAGCTTCATCAAACCATTTCACTTTTCTCTGCTCCAGGCACCCTATCTACAAAGTGTGGCTGATAGGTATATTTTGTAAAGCATGAGATTTAGAGCTGTAACATGCTCTGCTGTACTGATTTGAAACCTAGTGAAGGCAATGGAATTATTTTGCTTGGCTTCAGACAGGGCTATATTTAAGTCGATTGTTGCCATTTATTTTAAAATATCTGGTTTCCATCTGTTTAAAGATGTACGCTACGTTCCAGCAATCGTAACTTACACTGGCTGTTCTCTCTTAGATCTAACACAAATTAGAAATTCAAGTAGACCTCTGTCCTGGATGTATCTTGCTACTTCTCAATTACTGCACCTTACTGGTATAAATAAACGTGAACCCTCCTGAGGAGGCAGAAAATTTGTTCTATTTGAAAATATACAAATACTTGGCAAGTAGCTAATGAAGAGAAAAAGGGAAGAAAAGAAACTTAAGAAGCTGCAGATATGCTGTATCATAACTTCCTCTGTTAAAAGTTCAGACATTTCAGAACCAAGTTTAAATTTACTTTATTTCTAAAGTGAGCATTGTTCTTATAATTAACTTCATTAATGAGATTATTTATTAATAAGTATAAATAAATCAGAACTAAAAAAAATAAATATAAATAAACAGAGCATGGCAAAAAATTAAAATCCTGTCACCTGTGGAAGACCTGCAGGAGATGTAGGTGAAATCCTGTTAACTCCTTCATCCAAAGTCTATGAGCACTTTTACGTTAAAAATCTGTATTGAATCATACCAGTTTATCCCCTTTGCAAATAAGTAGGGGTTAGGGGACAGAGAAGAAAGGAAAGCCCTGATCCCGTGAAGTCAGTGATAAAACCTGTATTATTTCTGTAACATTCTCTGCTACTTTTTGTACTCCTTTTGGCTTACGGGTCACATCTGCGTTACTCCTTTCTTGAGGGAGGAACTCATTTATGGTCTAGCTACAAGGATCTCCTCTCTTTTTCCTTGAACTCTTTCTACAGTCCCATAAATTAAGATTCCTTTGCTCTCTGCATTGGGGAATTTTTTGCTTTCTCTCTAGCCCGTTCTCGTGCTGACAGAACTGGCTCAAGGCCACATACCTACAGATGCTGTTAAAAGGGTGGCCCAAGATCAGGCACTACTAATGCCTTCAGTGTTACACGGCATGTGGCTTTTCTTCATGAGAAGCACTGTGCTATGATCTCAGGAATTAGTTATAGAAAGGATGCACAGTGGAAAGGGAACAGAAATTATGACTGAGCTAAAAGCCGCCAGGTATTATTGGCTCAATACCTAGGAATTAGTCTCTGTGTGACAGCAAGAGTGGGAAACCTAGGGAAAAGAAATGAGAAGAAAATTCTCATATTTTAATCTGTCAAAGCCATATGTGAAGCAATGCCCTCTGATTGTGCAGACAGCTGGTATTTTGGCAGATGTGAAGACATAGGCAGAATGCTGAGGAGGCTTGTTTTAGAAGCCTGTGTTCATGCTATGTAGCAGAGATATGTTTAAACACCTGCCCCTTCACACACCACCTTTGCTGCAGTAGCTTCAGATCAGCTAGAAACCTGGGCTACCATTTCCCTTTACGGATTCCTGAATTCCTACCTAGCTTACAGCTGTATACAGGTGGCTTGACTTCAAAAAGTGTTGTGATATTCTTCTGCTCTTCCTTTTCTTCTTTTACCACTCTCCAGTTACTGAAGATTTGGTGCCTTTTTTTGTGGATTGGGGCCTTGATTTTGAGCAGTCATGCTTGAAAAATACGGGCTGAGCTTACAAGATTATTTTCCAGTTAGAGAGTAAGAACAATATTTTTGTCATTCATTCATTTATTTATACTTCTGATTGTGATGCCTTTGCTGAGGAAATGTTAGCATAGTTTAGTTTGATCTTGACTTGATTTATTTCACTGGGTCCCTGTTTTGTTTTAGAATGGGTCCTCACTGAGCATAAGGATGGTCTGCCACCAAGACTTACATAACTTGATAGTGCTAACCAGATCACAGTGGAGACACATTTGTCGTGAAACTTGAGGAACTGCAGGATAGAACAGTCTACTTAGGGCTTTGTAGAAACTGGGATCCAGCCCCCACCCAACACTGAGGACCCCATTTTTCTACTGATAACACCCCAGGAAATTTCTGAGTTATGCTGGCTTTTACTCCAGCAGCTCATTAGACCATGCAGCAAATATTTTCCAAGACATGGAGTCAGAAATACACATAGCACATTTCAGTTCTGGAGCCACCAGCTTGTACATACCATACTGACATGGTACACCAAGGCTGGGATGATCTGTCTGATGGGCAGCCTCATGTTCTGTATCTCTCCTACAAGGCCGCTCTGGCCATGATACTGACTTACAGTCACATCCTCCCTGCAGCTCATTTGCTGTGTGCACTGGCTGCTGCCAGGAAATATAACCAAATGAGCTTTTATACCTGAGTAGAAAAGTACTGTTAACATTACTACTTTTCATTTCTAAGTGCTGACAGCCTTCATGAGACAAGTATCAAGAGTCCCTGTCCCAGGGAGCTTACAGACCGAAGAAGATAAATGCACTGTGAGGCCACTGCATCAGAAAGACACACATAATTTCAAAGAAAATAAATAGCTCTACAACAGGAAGGCAGGAGAAGGGTGGTTTCATAAATGAGTTCTTGGCTTCTCTAAAGTCTAAAATCAGAGTCAGCCTATAATGGAGTGCATTTCCACTAATGAAGCATCCAATGTACGTTGTATATTTAGTTTGGATTTTCCTCTTGTTGCTCATCTTGATGGCCTTGATCCCAGGCACTGTTAACTTTCCTGTATGAGTTGCTGAAAATGTATCAGACGATTACCAAATCTTGAGGTTTACTGGTCCATCATTGTTTTTCTGGCAGCAACCGTGGAGTGAGGCTGAACAGTTTCAGTCCTCAGTGAGCCTCACAGAAGCATTTGGCAATTTTGTGCAACTTTTTATTTTTTTCCCAGTTTCACGATTCTTTCTTTTGCCATCCATACTGGCCCACAGGTCAGATTTACTCTCTAATACAGAATCTAAAGAAAAATTTTCATGTTATGTCAGAATCTGAAGCTTTAATGGCTTTTCACATCCATAGCTTTTTTATCTTTTAAACTCTGTCCAGCCATTCCCACTGCATTTTCAAAATGGCATCTGGCCTTCAGTTCTGAGAATATAAGTCTTCATGGCTTTCTACTGGAAGAGAGAATTCACTTGGTATGGAAGGTAACACAGGCATGGTGCTAGCAGAAGCAGCAGCACCTTTGACAAGCACATGGCAGACCATTACTTTAAAATGCTCTAGGATTTCTTCTCTCAGCTTCACATAAAGCATTACCTAGCTCTTGGAGAGCTAGGCTGCACCACAGATGTGCAGGCAAAAAGTGGTAGGGAAAATGGGAATGTCAACACTATGCAGCGTTACCCCTGCAGTGGCTGCCATCAGTGCCCACAGACCCTGCTTAACAGCACCATGGGCAGGCAAAGCAAACAAGCAGTGGGTGAAGAAGCCTAGTACAGAAAACATGCAAGAACTAATACATCTGTAGTGGTCTGTGCTTTAGTTCCTTGTGAAATAAGAATGAGGAGGGGCTGTTCACTGGAGAAGAGAAGGCTGTGTGGAGACCTCATAGCAGCCTTCCAGTATCTGAAGGGGGCCTACAAGGATGCTGGGGAGGGACTCTTCATTAGGGACTGTGGTGATAGGACAAGGGGTAACAGGTTAAAACTTAAACAGGGGAAGTTTAGGTAAGATATAAGGAAGAAGTTCTTTACTGTGGGGGTGGTGAGGCGCTGAAATGGGTTGCCCAGGGAAGTTGTTAATGCTCCATAACTGGCAGTGTTCTCATCCAGGTTGGACAGAGCCTTGGCTGACATGGTTTAGTGTGAGGTGTCCCTGCCCATGGCAGGGGGGTTGGAACTGGATGATCTTAAGGTCCTTTCCAGCCCTAACTATTCTGTGATTACGATTCTAAAACAAAGGTTTGGAGGAAGGCTTTGCAAGACAAAAAGATCCTTGGCATCAGTGGATGTTTTGCATCCTGATCCTGTTTTCTCAAGTTTTGGCATTCTAAAGCTTTAGTATTTTCATTTGAGACTTGAAATACTGCTATTCAGTCTGAGATTTTCTGCCACATCTGCATATTCAAATGTTTTTTACCTCAAGGAAGAAAGAGCAAGATTCTGAAGAAGGAGGTTTAGGTAAACCAAAAGAAGACAGACATGTTGGGTGTAAGGGAGTTTGTTGGACTCTTTCTTCATCGTTTTACATGGCAAAGAGATGAACTGCACTTAAAGCTTATGATGCAAAAAAAATCATCTGCCTTTTTGCAAGGGAAAAATGAATGATATCTTCTCTATTTTCCTGCAGGTTTCCTCTGCCCACAATAAACTGAAAACAGAAGCTTTTCTCTGTCATTCTCTAGGTTTTGAAGTCATAGATCATCTCCTCTAACAAGTGCAGTAAAAAGCATACTTGATATGCACATACGGACTTCTGCATGTAACTTATTATAAAATAAAGGTCTTTAGCATTTTGAAGTATGTTGTAATCTTGTTAGGCTTCTATAGCACTTATTATTAATGAGAATAAAAGGCAGGTGTCTCTGTGAATACAAATACATTTTTCATAGTTGCTTTAAATAAACCAAAGTTAAATAAGACAAAGACAATGCTGTATAAATACTGTGTTCTCAGTATCTTATAATATCATGGCACTCTCCTTAAAAAAATACTTGAACACGTCATGTGGAGAAGAAGGATATGTCACTGAAGCATATATGGTGCTTTTCTGCTTTAAATTTGAATTTCCTTAATTTTGCAGGTTTAACTTATTCCCTTAATGATAGTTTAAGAGGCTTTTTTTTAATGGTTCAGTTTTGTTTTATTACAGTTGTCTTAAAGGGATATTAGAGATATAAAGGTTATTAGAGGGATAGAAGAAGGAAAAATTGTGCAGCCATGCACAGACTTATGGAAGAATGTGCAATAGTTATTTCCATCACACTGTAATATAACAGTCTCCATGTCAGTGAGTGAAACATTATGTTTTTTCAGTTGAGATGTATTATCTCAGCTAAAGTATATTAGACAGTCTGCTGTGTTATGTTCTGCTCCATCTGGTCAGTCATTTAGGTTCAATAGCAAGTATCAATGGAACTGTTTCTTATCAAGTGTTTCAGTGCAGTTAAATTCTTGATTTGGTAAAACAGTCTGAAAAAGTAATTACTGTGCATATGCAGACTTTCCTGGTTTTGAAGTTTATGGCACCCAACCATACTGAAAATAAGCAGAATTACAATGGAATAAATGCAGATTTCTGTTGCTTGCACTCCACAGTCCCTAGTTCGCAGAAGCCCTAAACAGACTCCTCAGTCAGGAAGGTCAGGGCTCTGGACTGGAACACAGTAGAGACAGAGATAAAAAGCAGCAACTGTCTGTAAAGTACCCCTCTTCCCTAAATTTCTGGCCACCCTTGAGCACGTTTGCCGTTCTTTTAGCCATGCGAGCTTCTCCAAACTGCAGTGCTTTGGTAGAGGACAAGGGCAGCTTTTGGACAATGCACTCTGGAAGGCATAAGATTTAAACAAGAAAGTGTCTGTCACAAAAAGGTTACAGAAGACTACCAAGGCAGTCACCTTGGTTCCTTATGTAATCAAAAGCGACAGTAGTTTCAAACATCTAAATGAGATACTTACCTCATCCCATTAAGGAGAGCATGCACATACTCTGGTAGAGCAACCAGGGACTCCCACTGAACTGACCAGGGAGCTATAAAGGACTCAGGTGGTTCCAATGATCACTTCTTGTGCAATACCTTAGTGGGTAAGGCTTTTGAATAGGAGTATTTGATTCTGGGATCTCTATTTTCTGAACCTTTAAACTCACTTTGATTTCTCAGGAACTTAGATTAACTGGTTCCAAGCCCCTGAGATTTGTGAGATCAGGAAAGAGCCAGCGAAAATAGTTGACTGAGCGTGCTAGTGAGAAGAAGCTTCTATTGGGAGGCAGATACATTGGTTTCAGCTTTCTGCAGCAGAAATTGTTGACTTGTTTTGATTAAACAGTTCCTGGAAGCAGAGTGCTCTCCTGGCAACAGGAAGACCAGATTCTGGGCCCCCAAAATTAAGAGTTCTGATGGTCCCTTTATCTCAAATGGGTGCTCAGACAAGTAGAGAGGAAGCATCAGGATCATTTCTCTTTGAAAAGTGTTTTGGTCTGATAATCCTGTTGTCAGTGGTCCAAGAATGACTCCTGCCTTACGCCTCTGTGAGGACTCATGGAAAAGATACATTTCATGCTATATCTGAATTGTAACGCTATCAGCTACCTGTCTCTTCAGGCTAGGGTGCTTCTGAGCAAAAATGCAAGGCTATATTTAGGTCCCTGGAGCCTTTTGCATCACTCAGTTGAGGTACCATTAGCCTTTAGGCACCTCCAGGTTATGATAGTAATGAATTCTCAGCAGTCAGTATAGCTCCTTTGGCATCCAGCACCTACATTCTGCACAAGTCTCAGGTGCCAAAGCTGATGGTTTCAACTGACGTTGCTCCACTGACTGACAGATTTACACCAGCTGAGAATGTGGTGGTGGTGGTTCAATTTATGGGACAAACGTGCGGGCGTGTAAGGGATGAGCAGTAGGGCCAGTAGTGCCAGGGATCTTCAGGCCAGAGGCAATTTGAGACTGAAAGGTTGAGCACCCAAGCCATGTGTAGCTGGTGCTTTTTTGCCCTAATTACTTTAAGGTCAGCGTTTTGAAGTTCTCTTTTTGCCTTGATTTGCTTGCAGCTCACTAAAAGGCTCTACCTTCAGCAAACTGTTCATTCAGAAATTAATGAAGTGCCTTTCATGGGGTTTTCTAGTCTTTCTGTTACTCTGCTGAGCATTTCCACTCAGGAAGGAAAGATAGGACCATGGCTCCATTGTTTTAAACGTATCTTTGATGCTTTCCTCCAAGTGCCAAAGGAACATGCACATGGCACCCTAGTCTGTCAAAATCAGAGACTTCAGTCAGGTTGTTTTTCTGAAGAAACCAAAATGTAATGGTGACCACAGGATATATTTTATTATCCTGCATTCCCCCCCCCAGAAATATTTATTTTAATAAAAGAAATCTTCTGGACCCCTAACAGTTTTCCCTCTGTATTAAGGTATGGATTATGGTGGAACAGCTGATGATGAATCAGCTATTGAGTCATCTGAGTTTATAATGTCATGTTTGTTGTACATTTTGTTGTGTCTTTGGCACATTTATCCAATTATTGTGTTACTTTATGCTCCACAGCTAAGGTTTGCCCAGTATTGTATAGATTGGAAGAGAAAGCAAGCTCCTGGTTTGGAAGAGTTCACAGTCTTGGAGGGGAGGTAGAAAGGAAGAAAGGTGCAGTAGGATACCAAGGGAGCTGTCTGTCAGTGTGTAGCAGAACAGTGGCAGCAAACAGTGAAACCTTCCAGGAGCATGCCACCTGACAAATGTCGTTTAAATGTCATTTAAACACCTTCAATGCTTTCCACAAGAGAACTGTTTCACTTACTAGCAAGATCCACTGGGTCTTCCACAAGAGACTGCTACTGTGATTCTGCATCCTCTGCACATCCGTATGTTTGCATGCATATATGTATAGGTTCATCTCTTACATACCTTTTAAAAATACGCCTTCCCTGTTGCTGTTTCTCACCAGGAGGAACGTCGTGTGATTTATCTGGGTAAAATCAGACCTGACACAACCAGAACAGAACTGAGGGACCGGTTTGAAGTTTTTGGTGAAATCGAGGAGTGCACAGTAAATTTGCGGGATGATGGGTAAGAACTTTCGAGATTACTTCTTCTTTGGAAGCTGCCATATGTAAAAAAATTATGGCAGTAAGATTACTGGTATGGGAGTTACCAGTATAAGTGCTGTGACAGATGACATGCTGAGTTCAAAACCTTATTTATTTTCTTTCATCCTTATTTATTAATCTCGCTAGTTGAGATTTCCTGTCCCAGAAATAAGTATTTAGCTGCATGACAGGACAATCATGCTGATAAATGGATGCAGTACTTCTGGCATTTCCACTGCTGGATCTCCTACATGTTCTTGCTTTAGGGGTTACACTAATGTGTGTTAACTCCTTTCAGCTTTTGTTCACAACTGTGTTTTTCAATTGCAGAGACAGCTATGGTTTCATCACCTACCGCTATACTTGTGACGCCTTTGCTGCTCTTGAAAATGGATACACTTTACGCAGGTCAAATGAACCTGACTTTGAGCTGTACTTCTGTGGACGCAAGCAATTTTGCAAGTCTAACTATGCAGACCTAGGTAAGTATTTTGCCTTATGTGAATTGAAGTGCGTAACTGGAACCTTGTAACTCGGGAGAATGTAGGGTTTGCTGATGGGGGGTAAAGGAAGTGGTTTCCACTTGCTGCAAGAAGTTTAAGTCTGCTAATCTGAATTCTAATATGAACCAGCTTCTTTCAGCTGTTTCAGACTGTGAAAAATTCTTTTAAAGCACATTTCCATCATTACAAAAAATAAGTGCTTGATATTCAATAATACATTTCTATATTGAAATAATAGCACCACAGAAACCTCCTGCATGCTTTACTATTCACTGCTGTGCTATGACTGCTTGATCCTAATACCTGATTTGTTTATATGAGCAATAAACAGAGAACAAAGTAGATGCCTCACCCCAAAAAATTCATTATGATTCTTAACTTTGCCATGAGTTGTGCTTTAGATGTGTAGAACTTGCCAAAGACCATCCTTAACCAAAATTCATAGTTTTTCAGGTTTGAAAACTAGAAAGGCTTGTGACCACATCTGACCCTTAGTATAGCAGAGGTTACTGATCTCAGCTGGTGGTTCTCAAATCATGCATAGGCATCTATGTATGAAGGTGTGCTTTACTGTAAGGGTAGTGAGGCACTGGAATGGGTTGCCCAGGGAAGTTGTGAATGCTCCATCCCTGGTGGTGTTCAAGGCCAGGTTGGACAGAGCCTTGGATGGCATGGTTTAGTGTGAGGTGTCCCTGCCCATGGCAGGGGGGGTGGAACTAGATGATCTTAAGGTCCTTTCCAACCCTAACTATTCTATGATTCTATCATTCTAAGGTGTGTCCTTGCAGGGGCATCCAGTCATGATGTAAGAGGCTCCAATCTGCAGAGAGCTTAGCAAATATCTTGGTGTTTGCTGTCCCACTGATGCAGGGCAGTATGCATACCAGTCCCCAGCCCCTAGTATGCTGTGATAACACCAGTCCCAAGTGTGCATACTGTCTTGCCAGAACACATCTAGTCCTGTCCTGTGTGGGCAAACGTGTGGTGCTGTCCTATACTCTGGGTCATGGTGCGATGCTCCCCCTTGAAAGGATGTTTGGAGATGTTCAAAGTCTTACAGCGGGAATGCTGATGTTAAGTATATGAATAAAGAGACCATGCAGACTACCAAAACAGCCTATGTAATGCTATAATGTATTATAAGCTCACATCATTTAATTACCTTTTAAAATGTAAAGTATTCATTAGATGTTAAACCTTTCCTAATACCTGTATAAATAGACTAAAGTTATCGGAGATACTCTTTTCTGCGTAACATAGCAAGGGACATTTTGCCGTTGATTCTATATTAATCAGATATTGTGGGGTTTTATGAATAAATGACCACAGTCATTAAAACCTCTCATAACCCTGTAACACAGTGCTATTGAAATCTTCTGTGGGCTGCCCTTAACTTTGTACAGTGTGGGAAGAGAATACAGATATATTTTTTTTCTAACCAACTGATGTCTTTTTAGAATAAATGATAAAGATGATACACATTGTTCACAATGAATACGCTATAATTCACTTCAGTGGCTAAACAGATAATGTAAAGCTAAGAAAAGGCAATTGACTGCTGAACAGATATAAGGTTGATGTTGAAACTATAAAAGGTAGCAAGGCATTTGTTGAAATGTAGGCTGATAAAAACAGTAAAACAAGATTGAAGTCTTGACTTGATTTGACTTATCTTCAGCAGTGGAAGCCAAGGTCATCTCTATATCTCAGAAAATCTGGGGTTTGAAATAAGTTGTCTGAAGGGAACCCTCTTGAACATTATTCATCACTGGGAGTATTCCCTGGCAGGTCTCTCCATACCAAGTGGGATTCCCAGAGTATCTGTGAGCAGAGTATTTTCACTTTGTCCTGCTGACAGCTTGAGCTTCTGTACTTCAGACTGCATTCCCTGTATTTTGCAGAGTAGCTGATAGAACTACATAAGGAAATGGCAACATGAACTTTAAAATTCATGAGCTAGTACAAGGACAGAGAGAATTAATCAGCCTTGGGTTGAGTACAGAAGAAAGAAAACACTTGAAAATAGTAGTCAGAAGTTTTAGCACCTCTCCTCTGTGAGAAGATATTGTCTTAACACAATTTGTAATGAACATTTAATGCACAGTGTGTCTTATAGTGGTAGGTGGGGAATTCTGATTAATTCAACACAAGAAATGGCAAGAAAGGGCACACTCATAAAGGAGCTGTGACACAGGAACTGGGAAGAGTCAGGATTAAGCTGGGATGACTCCAAAAGGAGATCCAGTGCTTGCAGCCATGTCAGCAATTGCTGTACTGGAGCTGCATGGCCACAAATGTACAATCCCTCCTCTGTGCTAGGAATAGACTGATGTCTGAGCAACCAGCAAAGCTGGAGCATGTATTGCAGGTCACAGGAGCTGGACCATTATTGCTGCTGTGAGTTACCGTGTATGCTGCAAAGAGCGGAGGAGCCCACCTGAGATTGCTTGTATGGCGTTGCAGAGGCCCTGCCCTGAATTGCTCACACTTAAAACAAGGAAACCCCAAAAAGATCAGAATGGAAGCAAAAACAGAGATTCAGGGATGTGTAGGGACTTGTACAAGATCCTGAGGCAGGGCCAGGAGAAGCAGCAGTGTCCTTTCCATGCTTTCTGCAGAACCATCCCCCTGCTACCTTTCTCAGGAGAAATCAGTCTTGGATACGGTGTGATGAAAGACAACAGCTGAAAAATGATGGTGGAGTTTTGGGTAAAGCATCTCTCAGGATTATCTGGACTACTTTGAGACCTACACATAGCAGTGCTGAAGTCCTTGGAGAAACTCTTCCCACCTGCTCTTTATGTATATGCAATATATGGTTCTTCCCCAACATTGATGACATGTACTGCTTTTGTTAGGCCCTGCTGCCTACCAGAAAGCTCTTTCCATTCCTAAAGCTTCTCTGATGACCATTTCTGGGCTTTTATCATCCCCTAAAGTTGTGGGCTTAAGGGGATTGTTTCTGCAGTGTCTTGTTCACTTGTTCATACTGTTGTACGGAGAAAATAATGTAAGTAGTCACTAGTGGTTCTTGCCTCTTACCTAAACTTGCATCCTTTGGGTTTCAGATTCAAACTCAGATGATTTTGATCCTGCTTCCACTAAAAGCAAGTATGACTCCATGGATTTTGATAGTTTACTCAAAGAGGCACAGCGGAGCCTGCGTAGGTAACATGCATCACACCTAAGGAAAAAGGAGGGATGGTGAATACCTCATGGACGTCACGTCCTTCAGTAATGGACAATTGAAAAGTCATACTTAGGAATTTCTCCTACTTTACACTCTCTGTTCAAAACCATGGTTTACATGAACACAGCTGCTCAATGAGTGAAGAGGCAGGATGGCTGTCCAGTAAGCACACACATGTCCATGGGTGTCAGCTTTGCTTTCGCGGGTGGCCAGTGGCGGGGGAGCCAGGCGTTCCTTGCGAGTTCAGTGCAAATCACAAGACATGGCAGCAGTTCCACAGAGATAGACGAACGATGAACTGCAAAATCTGTACATACTGCATTTTAACGAAGAAAAAAAGAACAAAAGCGAACAAAAGCAAACAAAAAAACCCACCAAATTTGAGTACTATGGCTGCTGATGTCTGGGAATCAGACACTGCATTGTTATTTTTTTTTAAATGAAGCTTCTCCTCACAACATGGTGATAATATGACAATCCAGAAGAAACCACAGGTCCCAGAAGCCTACAATCTTTCAGCTTTGTTTGAAGGTTTTTGTTTTCTTTGGGGATTTTTGGGGGGGGGGTGTGTGTTTTTTTTTAGTCCTTGCAGAAGAGAAAACAGAAGGCTGAAGCTTCCCTAACATTTTGAAGTTTCGTCTTTTAATTCTGACACCCATGTAAATGTCTACAACGTTGATCTTCCACAGCAAAATTTTCAAAGCCTTGTTAATGGTCAAATGTGCAGCTTGTTCAGCAATTTATTCTAATGAGCGGACGTAGTGTTACATTATTAATGAGAGTTGGATGTAACTATCTGGGTGTGTGCACAGATAGTTTATTTGCTACATTCTCTAAAGTAGTTGAGTATTTACAAATGTTAAATGGAGTATTTTTATTTATGTACATACTGTATGACGATGTTCTTTTTTGTTACAGCTATGCACTGTAAATGCAGCCTTCTTTTCAAAAACTGCTGAATTTTTCTTAATCAAGAATACTCAAATGTAATTATATGAGGTGAAACAATTATTGTACACTAACATATGTAGAAAGCTGAACTTACACTTATATATATTTGATTGTAAAAAAAGAGAGAACCGTGTGGGTGAGGGTGTGCATGTGTATATGTGTGCGCGCGTGTGTCTGAGTGCACAAATGCTTTACATACACATTCATCCCTTCTTGGTGAGCTTCTGTAAGAATTTTGTCAAGAATTATCCTAGCCCAAAAGGTATTAACCACTTCTGCAGTATTTTTCCACATTTTTCTCATTGCTTGATTTTCTTTTGCAGTTTTATACACTGAATTTGTTAGGGGAATGAAATTTTCTCATCTAAATTTTTCTAGGAGATACCATAATTTTATGTAAAGTCTCTCAAATGGGTAATCATTAAGAAATGTTTTTATTTTATGTATCAACAGTAGTTTTGGAACTAGAGGTCAAAAATCTTTTTAAAATGCTATTTTGTTTAATTTTTGTGATTTTAATTTGAAAAAAATATGCTGAGGTACTAAGTAGAGTATGATTTTTACAGTAATTCTGTGTCTAAACGCTGTTCTTGAAGCCAGTAATCTTTTCATTGGCAGAGTTTAACGATGGAATTTATCTGTATTTTTTACAGTTATGCATCCTGTATAAATACCAATCATTCATTCCTTTGTTTACTAAAGAGACATATTTATCAGTTACAATTATCCTATTTATTATAAATTATAAGATGACTAAAATAATAAAAAGGCCAGTGGAAATTTTATACCTAGGATGCATGATGGTTGTCAGTCCGGAGTAAGTGCTTTGTTTGGGAATTCAGCTTTTGCAGAAGCAGTGGGTTGGTTGTTTTGTTCTTTTTTTCCTTTTTTTACTACGCACTAGCATGGCCTCAGATGTGCCCATGACATTGTTGCTGATGACATTGCTTCTGCTAAATTAAATAGAAACTTCAGGAAAGAAAAAAACCACAAGAGTAAACTTAACAGCTATTCTGAGCGTCAGAATTTCATCAGAACTCGGAAGTCTCAAGACTGAATCAGCAAAGTTTGGAATTTGCTTGTGAATGTATAGGTTTGGTATTCTAGTACTGTTTGGCATTCATGACTCCTCTTAAAGGTATGGCACACCGAACTATTTAATCTCCTTTCCCACTCCCAATCTTAGAAAACCGGTTCCACCCCCATGCCAGTGCAGTTGATTTTGATGGCTGCATTCATTTTATCACCAGCATACTGTGTTCTGAGAGATTCCACTGTCTGTCCTGTTGGATGCTTGCTTGATTTTTTGGCTTCTTATTTCTCAGTAGATAGATAGCAATAAAATAAAATAAAAAAAAATTTAAAAAATATAAAAAAAAGAGAAGGGACCTTTTTCAGAGGTTCTGTGTTACAACTGTAACATTCTTTAATCTGCATAATTCTTGTTGTTGCTCTGTAGGTTAAAAATGCAGGTATTTTAACTTTGTGTGAATGCCAAACTAAAAGTTTACAATTTTCCTTTCTGGATTTTGAGTATCTTCTGTTGTAAAGAAAAATATTAAAAGCAATAAATTATTTTTAAGAAATCAATATTTAGTATATCATAGTATGTGTTCAAGGACCAGATGCATTACCTATTTTGCCTTTAAATTTCTGTGATTAAATTTTAAATACATTCTCTTTTGCCCTGTATTGCTGACATGAATAAGTTCGTGTGGGCTTTGGGAGGGGATTATTTATTTTTTACCAAGCAGGCATAATGACATGAGTCAGAGGGTTGGTTTTTTTTTTTTCACTGGCCTGGCAAACATTCCCATCCTGAAGATGGCCTTCCTTTGTGGATTTACAAATTACATATGAAATTAATAGATCTAGGATTGCTGAATAAAGCCATTTGTGCCCTCTGTAGACACTGTAGTAGGTAACCTGTCAAAATATAAACTGTTTCCTTTTCTTTTTTTCTCCCCCAAGAACATTTCAAATTAGCACATGTACCACATTGTCACCGGAGGCAAATTGCAGCGTAGCTCTGTGTGTCCGTTAGATGAAGATTGTACTGTTGCTTTCATGCTGTGGTAAGTACCACATCCGCAATACAGGTAACAGAACTGGTACTTAGAAACTATCGTCTTTCCTAGAGCTGTAACAAAGTCATTTCTACAGAAGGTAAAATTATCCAAATTCAAATCCAAACAGAGGGAGCCTAAAATTGGGGAAAAAAACCTGTGCTAAACTACTGTGTAAAGCAGTTGGGCTGGCATCACCCGAAGCAGCAATGGGAGGAAAGTTTGTGCCTCTGGGATATAATACTTGGGTCAGTTGAAAAAAAAACCACAACCACACCTTCTCATCCCTTTAGATGTAAGTTTACAGTAGGTAATGATTATGTGTCCTTTTTGATGGCTGTAATGAGAACTTCAATCACTGTAGTGTAAGATCTGATCTATAAACAACCTAGAATAGCCATGTAATATAATGTGATGATTCTAAATTTGTACCTATGTGACAGACATTTTCAATAATGTGAACCACTGACCTGATGGAGCTACTGTAAGATCTGTACAGTAGGTGAATATGTAAAGCTATTGGTTGGACTACACTGAATGGGGAAAGTGAGATACCAGTTAAGCCCAAACTGGGCTGTTTTCCACCTGCCTATTCTACATGTACTTTTGTGGTTTAATTCATTGTATAAAATTCCTGTGATTTTTTTTTCCTTTTTTTTCTTTTTAATGTGCAGTACACATCAGCCTCACTGAGCAAATAAAGGGAAACGAATGTTTCAAATCTATTTCTGTTTCTCTTTTTTATCACAAGTGACAGGTTTTTTCCCCCTCAACTGGTCGTGTACTGGGTTTTCTATTACTCTTTCTAATGGTCATAATGATTTCAGATAGTCCAGATCCTGCCCGCGTTACTGCACTTTGGGCAGGGACAGAACCACTGGTTTTAAATGTATCTTATCTAGAAAGGTGCTATCAGCCTTTCTGCCATGAGTACACAAGGCTGCTGAAGGGCCGATGTAAACCTTGCAGGAAAACTTGAAAATGCTCAGTAGAGTTTCAGGAGTTGATGCCTCAAGCTAGGAGGGGGTAGGAAATGCAAAGTTTTTCAGCATGGCCATGTTGGCTCCAAGTTGTGCAGGCAGTAGGGATTGACAAGTCCAAAATGATTGGTGTCTTCCATCCTGAGATGCTAAATAACAGTACTAGGGAAAAGGCATCATGAGAGTTCTTTACCAGCCTCTCTTTCTTAGCAGGCGGGCTAGGAGGGTCAGGCAGGTAGGTGGCTGAACAAGTGTGGGTTTTCTGAATCTTTCCTGGACAGTGCAGGATGCAGCATGGTGGGCTTCCGCATTGGCATTGCCACTGGACAGGCAAGAGCTAAATGAGGGACTGGCAAAGGGTGTTCACAGCTCTCTTCTTTACATGCACATAAAAAGGGGAAGGAATTGCTTTTCTTTGGTTTGTCCAGGGTTTGTTCACATACTGCTGTAGTCCTACGGCATTGTGTCAGCAGCTTTCTCTGGGGGTTAATAGTGCAACTCTGTACGACTAAGCCCACTCACCTTGATGTGTGCCTCAGAAGGTACCCGAGGCATGATGTGAGGAGCAGCATGGGGTAGCCTGGTCGGGATCTTTAGGTAGAGAGGGCTGGTGCGTTCACTTGAAAAAATTGCCTTTCTCCAGACAACTGGCCTCCACCTCATCTCTGTTCCTAACATTGCTGTTTATTTTATACTCTATAATGATACATTTTTTACTTGCAAAAATATTTAGGTTTTGCATTTTTACCATTTACTAATACAGACTGTTGCACTTGGTTCTCGCAATGGTAGTAGAGCAAAGTTCTTTGCCGCATGGGCTTCATGCTATTGACTCACTGCTCCTGATGGAATTAATACTCAAAATGCAGTGAGCCAAATCTGTCCCTGATGTACTTCTTCAATGTTGCTGCTGTTCCTCAAGGCATGAATTTAGCCCAATACTTCTCTAGTTACTGTGATTTTTAATGTGATTTGTTCATCAGTTTTGTATTTTTGCATAGTACTTTGATGCTTGAGAAAATACATTCTGTTAGATTTCCAGGAAAGTACTGCTTTTTGCCTCCCATCCCCTCATTTTATGTTATTGAGGTTTATTGCATAAAATCAGGACCTTGTTTATAAAGAAATCATGCCTTCCGTTGCCTGTTCTCCTGGGTTACCATTTTCCCCCCACAGTGAATGCCACAAGCTGAGCACCTGAAATCAGATTCAGGCACCTCAATGAGTGTCCTGATTTTCAGGAACCCGGAGCATCTCACAGCTGCCATTGACTTCAATTAGACCTGCTGGCTCTCAGCCCTTTTAAAATCAAGGCACATATTTAGAGCCCCAGTTCAGTACAGCATTTACATTTGTGCTTAAGTCCATACTGATTCAGCAAAGCACTTAAGCGCAAGTGGTTTTAGATCCATTGAAGTCAAGCGCTTGGATGCTTTGAATAAAAATAGACTCCTGGATTGGGGCCTAAGAATCCAAATACAGACACCAAAGCCTAATTTTAGGCTCCATTTGGAAAACTTTGGCCTTGCCTTCCACCTTTAACCTTTAACGCTTACAGAAAACACAAAAACACCTATCAGGTCATAAGGAGAAGAAGGGGAGGTTTAGGGAAAAGAAGTGGAAGTGATGGAAAAAATTCTTCCTTGTGGAAAATGATATGAAAACTTTAAATCCAACTCTTGCAAGATGCCTTGGTTTATTGGTATTATTTCATGTCATGCTTTCAGAATCTCATTCAAGATTAACATGCACTTATTCTATTGTCCTTCACCATTAATTAATAAACTGCTATATTAAACTTTAACCAATGCCAGCTTCCCCTGCTTTTCCAGGAGTCACACTCTTACCATTGATATTCCATGTTCACAAGCAAACTAATCTATAAATCAATTTTCTCTACTTTATCAAACAGCAGAAAGTAATAAAGAAGGTCACAAATAGTACAGTAGTTCCTTGGAGGTTTGTAACATCATAATTTAAAGCTCAGAAAGATTGAATCAAAAGTTGAATTAATCCCTAAGGGAAAAGATTCTATATAGATTCTATTGATAGACATAGGGCAGCCTGTCTTCATTGGGAGCTGGTATATTTGTTAATACTTCAGGGCAAAGGAGACTAGTCTTCCCAGCAAAGAAGAAAATGAAATCCTCCAAGAGAGGAAGTCAATGTGTCCTCTGTGCTTCCCATTGCTGTGCTCTCCTTACACCACTCTGCTGAAAAAGAGGGAAAGCCAGCTCATCTCTTGCTACATGATGTGCTTTGCTAAAGGGCAGTGTCTGTGCAATGCAGTTATGGAAACTGCAGCTGGATGGAATACTTGCATAAATCATAAATGTTCACTTGGTTGGTGTTCATTCCTCAACTGATGCTTTTTCAGTTTAACAACCTCAACCTAAAATCTGTTTCTGAACCCAGAGCAAAACGAAAGGTTGGGGGTTTTTATGTGACAAATTTTTGTAAAGTTACAAATATTTATTCTGCATCTGGAAACATTCCTCAAAACATGTTTAGTTTTTGAATCCCTTTGAATTCCTGCAGCTTCCTTTCAGCATGTGTTTGAAGTCGTAGTTCTGCAAAGGTATTTCTGACTCTTTTTTAGTGAAAAAATAATCCATCACCTTAATGACACTACTGGACCTGATGAATTGAGCTCTTCCAAATTCAAATTGAATTAATGCGGAGAAAAAGACTCCCATGTAAAAGCAAACAATTAAAAATACAATTCAGTAATGGCCTCTGTTGGAAAAGTTATCCCCACAGGTGTGGTAAGCAGTGAGATCTGAGATGAAATGTACCTTTTTGGAATGAGTGCATGGTGAAGTACAAGATGATAGAAGGGTTTGCACTTGCATACTGACTGTTTACTGATGGTATTTGCTAGCAGAAGTAACTGAGCTGCTCTCTGGCAAGGGCAGATGAACAGAAAGCGGGTACAATTCCAGCCTCTCCAAAATCAGTGACTGAACTCCAACCTTTGTCAGCCTTTTGCATTAACCCCGGCTTGTGTAAACAGTGGACAGTGATCAAATGTAAATAATCTCATGTGCCTTATTTGCGTCATGATAGATTGTCAGCGAGATGTAGCGTAAATGAAAGCCAAAGCTAAGGATTAAGAAAAAAGTCTCCTAAAGAGCACAATGTAAATTGCAATTAGGGCCCTTAATCAAATAAAATATTTGCTGCAATTTTTTTTTTTACTGTGTGCATTCCATTCTCTATTAAATTAGTGCTTGATAAAGTCATAAAATTATTACAGCTGTAAAGTTACTGTGCTATACCTTCAAGGCAAGGCATTCAAGGGATCTTCTAGTTGTCCTCGGATTATTGACTTTGGCATTATGAAAAACACGCATTGGTGCCTTATACTAATTCTTTCCTACTGCATGTGCCACTCGGGCCTGTGCTTATTCATGCAATGTGTTGGCAGTAAATTTATTAAAAAAGAAAAATCAACCACACACTTGAAAAGTAATGGGGTGCTTTCTTTCTTTTTTAACTGTTTACTGGGACAATACCACAGCTCACTGTAGTTTTCTATTGCATGAATAATGCATTGTTGTAGCTAGGCATGCCCTCAGTTCTACACTCCTGCCAGCAAGCAGTGGAGTGGTGAGTGCTGTTGCTGAATAATGATTAATTACTCGCCCTTCTGAAGGAGCCTGGTTTTGTAAACTGGTCACACAGCGTGTTACGTGGATTGTGTCTGCTACACAAAAGGTTACTTGCAATCACATAATGAGACATAATGATGCCCATCACAACAATTCTTTGGTACAAATCTGCACACAATGGAATCTGGATAGAAACCCATTTATTTACGTATCCTGATTGCCAGAGGGTATGAAACTTCACTGCATTGCTGCAGTGCTGCCATTGCTCCTTCTGCAATGCTGACATATTGGGTGAAACAGTGTGATGGCTTCTTCAGGAACCCCCAGCCACGGCTTCACAGCATTGCCCTGTGACAGCCTGCTGGCAATCTCTGAGAGGGACTTGGCTGCTACTGTCTGACAGCTATGTGAGTGGGATGCTATGCTGATGCCTGTCCAAACTCTTGGTGGGAAGCTGGGATGCAGTTCCTCCCTGCAAAGTCTGGAGTTCGCTTGCAGTAGGGGGTAGGCATACCTGCCTGTGCTCATACCTGTCTGACCTGGGAAGGGTAAGCAGGGAATACAAGTCTTCCAATATATTGTACTTTGTTGTGTGATCAAAGGAAGGACATTCAGAAGCACCAGTCTACAGCCTAGAGTCACATCTTTTCTGTACCTTAGGGGGGGAAAGATCTAGTTGTTCTAGGCTCCTGGTCTCTGGAAAACAAGAAGTGCTTGTCCAGGGCTGTCCCAGGGTCATTGGGATCACCACTGGCAGAACCGATGGCAGAGCAGTGGCATCCAGACCTGCCTGGTCTCAGCAGGAGGCATTTGACTGTCGAGGCAGGATCTGTGTGCTGTTTTGAAGCTGCCTGTGTGTCATCAAGACCCTGTTGGTCAAGCTTGTTAACCATGCTGTGGAGGTTTGAGTTGCTAAAGGCTTGGGGCTTGGTAGGCAATAGGCCTTCTCTTGCTCTGGAGAAGATGGGGAGGCTTGGACGTGTATCTCTAACCCACAATGATATGGCAAAGCTGGCTGCAGCAGCCCATGGTGGCTTCTTTCCTTTTGCAGTGACCTGGATTGCCCAATAGCTGCACAAAAGCACTGTCCTGATCTGGTCAGGTGGGTTGGCTTGGAATCAGAAGCTGCATTTGAACGGGCAAGGAAGTGTGTGGTTTGAGCAGCTCACTTTGGACACTCCTACACTACTGTTGCATGTCTCAGTGTTCACAAACTCTGTGGTGTCTTTTAGCCAAACTGCTCATTTTGTCCACTGTTGTCTCAAGAAAGACAAAATGTTATGTTTATACATCAGCATGAGTGTGGTAGAAGATTAGGTACCCTATAAAACTTGCTTTCCTTTAAATGAGGGGGACTTCACTTAAGCGGTACGAGTTTCTACTCCATACATGCAGCAATGAATGAACTGCCTCCCATGACCAGATCATCAGCAGTCTAATGAATTATGTGCTTACACGCAGCTAGAGAAGGTTGTTGGGGGGAAAGACCAGCAAATGGCACCACTACAACCAGTGTGGCAGCTATTTCCCCTGACATTTCCCACAGCCTTCAGCTTTGCCCGATAGCAATGTCACAGCCTCAGGCACCACTTTGCCCTCTGACACATGACGGCTATGCAAACCACGATGGAGTGCTATGCACCCTTTCAGTGAGCACAAGGCAACCATGAGACACTTCGTGGGGTGCCAGGGGCCCGGTGGAGCACACCGGCAGCCCAGCAGGAGGGTGGCCAAAGCACCATGGGGGGGGACGCTGTTTGTGTAACAGCTGTCGTACACCGAGTCAACAGCTGGCATAATTCTGCAGCTAATTTCTCCTCCACAAATAGCTCCTTGAAGAGTAGATCATGCACAGGCTGATTTACTGCAGCGCTCTCCCCATGCGGGTTCTCTGCTTTGTAATGATCTCGCCCAGGCGGCTGTGCAGCCCGTCCCCCTGCAGCAGTGGTAACAGTGCGTCTGCCTCCTCTGGTTTCGTGACACAAAACGTGATGTGCTAGACTGCCCCACCACCAAACCATGCTGAAACGGACCAACATGGTCATGAGTTCCTGGGGAATGGGAGCCCGGAGGAAACAGGGCAGGCAGAGGAGCATGTAGGCAATGGGAAACAATGCAGGTAGGAGGCAGAAGCGCTTGAGTCTCATTCCCTCAGAAAATGAGGGTTAAAAAGCCCCCAGTGGGATCCTCCATTCTGATGGCTCAATAGTGTTGATTTTACTTCCTAGCCACCCAGACGTCCATCTGACTAATAAGGTGTCAGTAGTTTCAGATGCAGACCTTTGCATATTTACAGCTGGGCATCTGTAATGAGATTTTTGTGGAAACCTTAATGAGAGTGGACAAAAAATGGATATGAAGCATCGAGCATGAAGCCTCATAGCTGTGAAGCTGCACTGAGAGGCTTATCAGACATATATCACAATCCCACCAGCTCTTGCTTGTGCTGTTACTAAGCTGTTGACATTGTATGAAAGCTGATATATAATTGAAGAGCCTACATATTCATTTAACAATGGAAAAGGCATAGCAATAATAAGACTGCTTTGTAATGAGCCTCCTAGAATGCCTCTTCATAGCAGGAGAAGCTTTGCAGGTAGCTATTTATGCTTTTACTCGAATCTCATGGCACTGGTCTTGCTCAACAATGTTGGGGCTGATGAGATCGGATGAGGTTAAGCTGCCACAAATAGCTGCTGACTGGCAGTTTATTCCCTCACTTGTTCAACAATGCCAGACTCACTATACGTCTGGGAGGCAAAGAATACAGTTAGGCTAGACAAATAGAATAGGAACCAACAACAGAGTGAATCCTGTGCTGTCATATACATTTTTTATTCACATTGCATATAAATCTTGTCCAAGCTCGTGGGAGAACTTTAGCAGCCCCTTAAACTCCCATTTATTCTCCACCCTTCTCATTCTTTCCACTATTAAGAAACAGATTTATTTTCTGAAAACTACTCTTAATCGTTGTGCAAATAGCAATGGAACATTTATATTTAAAGTAATAAATAGAAGATTCACATTTAATGTGAGATTCAAGATTATTGGGACTTATTTGTGTTTATGGCATCTAACACAGATGCTATTCTCAGTCCCTAATAGAAATGTTAATTATGGGATTTCATTATTCTTACTTAGATTTAATTTGAGGTTTTTTCCTGTGCCATAATGTGCATGGGATAATTCTACAAAGCATGAAATGAAGACATTCAGTGCCCCAAAATGCTAAAGATAGAGAAAAAGAAATCAGGTTTAACTGAACATGGCAACAATCTGAATATCTGTGAAAAATGCGGAGTAATAGTGAGCGTGGAAATCTGTCTCTTACTATGCTGGTTAGTGATGAATCCCTAGAAGAATCAGTCATAGCTTTTTATGATAATGAGAACATAGTAAAGCAGGGGTATGGTCAGCTCCATAGTTTGCCCTTTGCTACAGAACTAATATTGTCAATTCAAGTACTTCTGAATATAGGAAAGTGGATTGTCAAGTCCTATTAGAGTGGTTCTTCTTGGATGAATAAGGAATGTTTTCTCTTTCTCCTGGTTATGTTTGCCTTTATTACTTTATACTGCCAAGGGCAGTATCTGGCCCTTGGAACTATTTATTTCTTCTGTGCAGAGAGAAATATTATGCAATATTTCCATTGCTCCAATTTGTTCACACAGGTTCAAGTGATGCCAGGGAAACTATTCCTTTGGCCAAACTGAAAGTTATATGGATCTTTGGTTCCTTTACCAGGGCTGTAAGACTTGTGTAACATTTAAGCTTTTAAGGTATGTTTAATCCTCAGTAACCTGCTGGCGTGCCTGCTCTTCAGCCAACATATGCATATATACCAGATAAGCATGTTTATATGTGATTCTATATACAAATCAATAGGCCGATATGCAAAATAGGTATGTGAGTGTAGACTCCTCATCTGGGACTTGTCATTGAGAAACTCATCTTTTACAATAAAATATAAGCTACAATAATAGTTTTTTTCTCCAAACAAGGCTGCAGGATATATCTACATCCTTATGTTGGAGATTAATTACTTTTTATAGGCCAGCAAGAAGCTCTGATTTCACTTGCACCCCGGCTGACATTGTTGCAAGGAGCCTTTCAAATGGAATCAAAGGGAATGCCTTCTCTCTGGTCATCACAGCTCACTGGCATTCACAGTGGTGGTTGTAAACAGGTCAGGAGATACGCAGTACCTGCTGGACTCATGGTAATTTGAGCCCTTCTAATCATTTGTCTCAAATCTGTTTTCTATACTTTTTCAGTCATAGTAACAGAATTCAGGGCTGCCTAAAAAAAAACGTAGTTGTTCCTTAAGCTGTTATTTAGAAACGGATTCGTGTGCTCTATAAGCTGTTGGTGATGGGCAGAATCAGACCCTCTGAGTTTAACCCAATAAGCGCACTAACAGTTAAAAGATGGAAAGCAGCAGCACCTGTGTTGGCTCATACTGAATTAGCACCTTTGGAAACTGCTATTCAGGGACGTGGTGTCTCCAGGACTGTAGGGCCCATAGTGTTTCCACACCACTCTGGCTCCTTCCTGGGAGCAGAAACCAGCCTGGGGATTCAGGGAATTGCAGGCTTGGTACCGTGCAAGTACAATCAGAGACCACTTCAACTTGAAGCAGATTGTCATTTCCTTAAATCTGGGATGGTCTATCAGCCAGTCTGAGGTGTGTGAACTGGTGCTAAGATACTTCTAGCTATGAACCCCATCCTCTATTTATACAAAGCCATATCTGGCAGCTGATCAGGGGTTTGATTTGTTTTCCCTGTTTGCATACTTTCATTCTGTGATTAAAGTCATAGCTGGCTCCAGTATTTTAAATGTTGCTTTCAATCCCTGGTCATAAAACAGGAAAGAGTGTCCTCCAACACATTCAGTTCATAGTGATGACACTGTGAGGATTTGTTCTGGCTTTTATATCTAAGAATGCATTTTTTTGTTTGCTTGTTCACTTATTGCAGCACAATGGGTACTTGCCAATAGCATCTCTAAACTGAAATAGTTAATGTTACGTGCAACAGCACCAGATGGTTCCTCAGCACAGCCTTCCCAAATCACCCCAAATTGCTACAGTCTTGCAGAAAAGGATGGGAGCAGGTTGGCTTCTGCAGGGGTGGTTAGGATGTTCACACCAGTGGTGACTCTGAGATCTGAGTTTTGCACTCTGTTGTATGCAGGCTCAGTACTCAAAAATCCCACTCTATTTTGAGTGTTACCTCCACTGTTTTTCTGGGGTAAATAGCCAATGTAATTTCCTTTGATGATATCTGACTTTATATTTACAACATGTAGCATCTGTTTATTAATAAGATCTATCTACTCCTGTTTAAGAAATGTTTCTATTCAGATCTGTAAAGAGAAATAATTGCTCAATTCTACTGAATTTCAGTTATTAAGGGAAAAAGTATTTGAAGATTTGAAGATGATACCTTTGCTGCACCACTTGATGGCTTTACAATCTCTTCCTTGTGTTTTTATCACTTCAGCATTACACTGTCTTTCCTTCAGCTTTTGATGAAATTGCCTCCTTGATGAAATCACTGGAAACTCAGGCCCTGGAAAAGTGTTTTATCTGAGATACCAAAGACAAGTTTGTTCCAAAGACGTTCATGCTTTACAGTCTTAGTATTTAGACCTCTCTGGTGATGCTACAAAGTCTCTGCAAATGCTCGTATTGTTTATCCTGGCTTTGGGTTACTCTGGTAGAGAGATGTTCCTTTGTGAATTAAGTGCTCTTTGAGGATAAAATGTTCATCAGAAGTCATCAGAGTTACAATATCGTAATTTTCATCACATAAATTTGAAAAGACATAATTTGTATATTTTTTACCTACTTTCCTAGGGCATATGTAACAAAGGGCTTTTTCCCACCTCCTCTGTTGAACTTGGTAGCAATCATGTGATGGGGCAGAGAAGAGCCTCCAGCCAGCCCATTCGCCTGAGTATCTGAAATTAGAAACCTCTTGTGGATTTTTGGCATCATTTTACAGCCATACATTGTTTTATTTCCCCCCTCTTTGCACTTCTCCTTACTATATGGTGCTCCCTTCCAATAATATATAGACAAAATGCAGATATACAAATAGAGGCAATTACCAAAGTAATTAAAAATAAAACTACTGATGTCTAGTAGTATATACTACTGGTGTGTGTATATATATATATATATATATGCATGTGTATCTATAAACACATGCGTATGTTTACACTATATTCAGTGTGTTCACTGAAAATATTCAAAGCTTAAACAGGAAGAACAAATTCTGGAAGGAGCTGCATATCTTTCACAGGAACAACCTCAGCTGACCCTTGAGGATTGGTCTGATAGATATGAATTGCTACTGGCATTATGCTATTGGAGAAACAGGGCTACTTTGCCAAAAAATGAATCTATTTAGTCATAAACACTTCAGCTATGTTGATTTAGGGTTTATCTAAAAAAGCCCAGCAGGTTTGGTATGAAAGGAAGAATGTTAATTTGGATGGCAATTGTTTTTCAATAATGCTAATTTGGACTAAACATCCTGATTTACATAAGCAGACAAAGGCCAAATATTGGGCCAAGGAGCACAAAGAAACTTGGGTTCAGTTATGGGGACAAACAGGTTGGAAACAGAGTTCACTAAACCCAGCTTTTTCAGCCTTTGGCAACTTTCAGTCCCTAAGCATTTTCCAGAGGACACCTCTGTCATTGAACTTAACCCAGGACGTGTATACTTACTTTCCTTAATTGTCCTTCATAGAAGTGTTGAAAGTAACCTGAGGGGTTCTTGGACCACAGGCTGAAAAGCCCTGCAGTGCTCCCTCTGCTCCTTTCTTCCTCGCTCTCTCCTTGGTTCTGCTTTTCCCCTATGACAACCGTCTCCACCTTTGGAGTCATAGGAGATTCTTGTTCACCCTGGTATTGGCCTGAGTCTGCCTACAGGCACTTCACTGCTCTCATCCAATGCTCCTCTTGATGCATCTTGTAACACAGCCCCTGATGCAGCAGGTGGGGTTATTTCTCATGAAGAATGGGCAGATTTTACAACCTGGTCCAATTTAGGTCCAGGGTCAGGGACCTGCATTTGTTTTGTAGCTTAGGCTGGGAATTGAACTGATGCCACCCATGAATAAAAACTTCTCTTGTGAGCTTGTACATTTGGGTATGTGTGTGTTGACAGTCAGGCAAAGGTCTGTCCAAGAGAGTCCCTACTGTTGCTGAGGGACGTGTAGTGCTCTACTCCTTCCCAGCCCACAGTTCCAGTTACCACAAGCCCTCCTTCCCTCGGTCTCATGGTCAAAGTGGATGCCTAAGGGCAATCCACCAAATGATTGCTTGAATCTGCCTCTTCTCAGTGATAAAAATGGAAATATCCATTTGAAAACAAAGCCTTTATCCTCCGCTGTTTTTGAGTGGTTGGTGTGGTAAAGCTGGAGAAGGCAAATTGAAAGTTTGATGAATCATTTTTTCTTTAATGAATGAAAAGTGAAATTATCTTTAAAGCAATATTTAAAATTATGTTATTGCTATTTCAGTTAAGTTCATCAAAATGCAACCTACAGCTAACACCTATTCACAATAAAGTTGCTTAATTCAATTTCTTGAATTGTCATGTCATCTTGTCATTCAATTTCTTGAATTAAGCAACTGTAATTCCCATATACTGAATTTATTTGTCTGGGCTGTGAATTAAGGGTATATACAATGCAATCCTGTTTTTTCCAAGCTTGTTTTCTAGGAATCTGAGTTTACCCTGCATTGTTTATTAGCATATATTATGTCTTTACAACATTACGTCATTGTAATCTATTAACATACTATCTGAAAGCCTAGGATATACAGAACTTTCAATGATGATAACAATATTGGTTTCTTTTTTATCAAAGCACATTTTCTCCGTTGGAGGTATAAATGGCTAAACACTCTAGAAGTGTATAGCCTGTACACTGGCTGTATTTCACCTGGCCTTAGCTGCACAACAATTAGTCTGCTTGGGTACATGGGCTTGCCCTCAGTCAGTGGTTTTCTTGTGCAATTTCCCAAACCTTGTAGCCCACACAACTTGTACAGTGATTAAGAGGGAACAAATGCTACTTGAGGAGAGGATTTCTCTCCATTAACTATGTAGGAAACAAGGGGCTGATTTAGAAGCCTAAAATTTGGATGGATGACAGATATAATGAAACCTGCTCTTGGGGTGTACCACGCCTCAGCCCCTAGCGGTAGGTGTGTTTTTCATTACCTGAAGAACACACTCCTTTATTATACACACATATGTGTGAGTCCTCTGTGCTGAATAAATTGCACCCAATAGCTTGCTCATTCTTAAAGAAGCAAAGGAAGTTTAGTTTTGATAAGCAGAGACCCAGTGAAGGCTTTGCTCTTTCTCCTCAAATTTCCTTCATATTTTCTCAGAGAGGAATGACATCGCTGCTTCTGGATCACTGCAGCAAAAACTCTTGTGGCTGAAAGAGTTCAAAATACAGAAATGCATTCCCAAGCCCTCTCCTCAGCCCAGAACCCAGCACAGGCTTTAGTTTTTGCATTGCACTGGGCTGTGATGCAGTATTGTGAGAGAAGTCTAACCAAAATTTTAAAATCTCACCAAAATCCCAGGCATTCCTTTGCAGGCATAAAAAGGTGCAAAAATCCATGCAAATTTTTCCTTATTCATCTATGACAGAATGGAATTAATGCACATGTTGATTTACTATCTCTGAGGAGACACATCCTTTTTGCTTTTAAACCTAAAAAAGCTCCAAAGTGCAAATCCTTAAAAAAACCTAAGTTTCTGGCTCTAGCGAAGTAAAAGAGTTTCAAAAGAAAAGCAGATGTTTCCTTAAATTAATGAAACAAACACGTCCTACCACTGGCACATGTTGACATCCTATAAATGACACTCCTGTATTATTTTACCTTATCTTTGTGCTTAGGCCTCTGATCAAGGTTTAAATACGCAGTGTATATAAAGAGCCATTAAGACTTTCTAACCTTGTTGGTGCTCTACTGTTCTTACTTATTGAACAGTAATAAAATTAGCCAAAGGGAACTGGAAGTTACACTAGTAACTGCGTCAGAAAAAAGCAGTTGCTGCGCAGCCCATTTCTTGCTTAGGCTACGTGTCCTTTTCCCACTGGCAATCATACACTACACTGTGACCCCAAAGGCTGTTTGCTATTTCTTTTTCACACATGCCTATGCAGGAGCATGGATTTTCTAGAGTGGGCTTTAGTTTGCCCCTGGCCTTTTAGGCATTCTTTCAAAACCTGTTCTTGCAATAGTAACCAATTAAACTAGTTCCTAAGAAAGAAGCATGTTTCAGCACTTAAGTTAATTGAACTGTTACAAACTAAATATGATTCCAAATTGTTTCTGTATTCCAAATCACTTCATGCATGCAGATAAAATGAAAAAATTACTAAATCGTTTTGAAATGTGCAAATCAGGCATACAATACTGACATTTAGATCTGTGACCTGATCACAATGTAGTAAGTACCTTTGAAAACTTTGCGAACTTTAAAGCTGTCAAACGAAACCCTTGAACCACTGCTTGATGTGATATTCAATAAGTGGAAGTCAGGCTGCAATCAAATCATGGAACTGTCTCCATCAGGGTTTTAGTACCAATTTGCCCAGAAAATAATCTTTCCCTGATTCATTTCACGGGCCAAGTAAGAAAGGAGGAATGACTTAATGTATAAAACACCATACTTTATTCTTTGAGACCTCGGTTTGAGTTCAATTTCTGGTCCTAACTAAAATGAGCAGCTCAATTCCCAATGAACAGTAGCCCATATCGTTCAACTACCACACACAATTAGGCACAATTGTCTGGCTCTGCTTAGAAGAAGTTGAAGACTGATTTAGCATGGAGACTAAATCACTTCTTTCAGCTGTAAAGTGGGGTGGCCCTCTCTTTGACTTTATGACAAAAACCCCAAACCATATTGTTTCTTTATTTCAGCATTTCTTTAGTGCAAGGAAAGTAAGAGATAGGAAAAGCCTCATTCTGTTATAATAAAAGCCAGATGGCAGCCCTAATTTGCAGCTATTCTCTTTTATTAAGAAGCTAGTAACTACCATATCTGGCAGAGTGATTGTGAAAATACTGGTACGGGGAATAAATGGACACTGCTAAAAACAGAATAGGAAAAAAGATGATTAAGGGAAAAAAAAAAAGCAGTGATGCTGGAAGCTGGCAAAAGCTTTCTTTTCTGAATCCTGGAGCAGGAGAAACGCTTGCTGGGTAATACATCTATCTAGTTGCATGTCATACATGACCACAGTATTGAAGGTTTTAGCTGTCCTGGGATTTAAACGTGTTGATACTGGGATAAGCTGCACTTGTACAAAACAGAGTGGTGTAAACTATTTTGCCAATGGTATGAGTGGAGAAGCTCTAGCAGAGAGGTGATTTGGAGAACATCAAGTCTTGCCCTGTAGCACAGAGAGGAGAGGGTGATAGCTGGGCGAGTTGTGTGAGCAGCAGAGAGAGCTCAGCGAGGGGTGGAGGGAGCTACAGAACTGCTAAGCAGGGGATTATAGGGAAGTTGAAGAGAAAAAAGAGCCCGCATCAGTGTGGTGTAAAGAGAGAATTAAATTAAGTCACTAGGTCTATTTCACAATACACTAGCAGAGGATATTGGCTAGTCCTATGGAAAAGAGAGATTTAGCATCCGTACCTAAGCCCTCCTGAAACGTAAGGATCAGAATAAGCCTCTACTATATTCTTAGGTATAAACAGGCTATATCAAGGACTGGAAAACCATTAGTGTGGTGTACCACTTTGAGAAACAGGTCACAGTAGCTTGGCAGCAGGAAACACAGGCATGGCTGCACTGCCTTCGGTGCCTGAGCTGGTGCAACTGTAGTTACCTCCTGAACTCCAGCTGGTTGGGGCATCCCCATGTAGCACTTCACCATGACGTACAGACAGGAAGCATAGTGGGTTACAGAGAAAGCTATCAGCCCTTGAACTGCAGATTTTTGTTCTACTCTGTGTACTAACATTAGACCTCAGAGGAAATTCACAAGCTTTTATTTTAACAGTGGGGGTTTTTAGCTGTTCTCAGGGATTCCATTAATTTTCATTATGAACTATAGTTGCGTCTTTCATCTCAGGAAGAAAAGACTGCAACTGGAGGTGCACAGCAGCTCTCCCTTTTTAGTTGCTGGAAATAAGTTAATAAATGCAGTCACAATACTGAGTACCGTTCTCATTCTTTATTGATATCAACTATACTCTAACAATGAATTCAAAGTGCTGCTGATGTAAACTCTACCTGAAGCCTGTTTGATCTCAGATAAGCATCTTCATCCCATTCTTCATTTCAAGAAAAGAAAATCTTACCGCACAGCAACATATTCATCTGCTTTGGGTTCAGTTCAAGATAAGCCATGCTTTGCAGAAAACCTAATTAATATCAATCACAAAGAAAACAGAAATTGGAAGGAAATGTTCTTCCATTTCTTGATAAACAGATCACCCATGGCGTGTACACAAATGGACATCCCAACTTGCTTTATTATGGAAGTATCAGAAAACAAACAGCCCTGTAGGGGGAATTTTTAAAGAATAAAGGGTAGATGCACACTCATTCTGATGTAGATAAAAGTAACTTCATCCTCTTATATGGGAGTGGAATGGTGAAAATCAGACAGGAATTGCATCCTGAAAGTGGTGGATTTAGTGGCATTTAAGAGTGTTACTCTCAACACTCAGAGCAATAATTATTGATAGCTCGTAAATACATTTTTTTTAAATTCCTACAATGGCACTTGTTTTCTCCTTCCTCCTGCTGAAAGGAAAGCCGTGGCTTATGACCTAAGAGACCTTATGGTCTTCATTTAGGGATGAATATTCATATTTGGAAAAAATCCTGTAAAATCAGAGTAGCTGGCTTCTGTCACAGGCCCACTTCACAATATAGCCTTTCAGCTGACCTTTGAGGAATTTTGCTGTTGCCAGCACACTTTCCCACTCAAGGATTTGAGTCTTGCGGCTGGCCGTGTAGCACTGGCTATATATCTACTTCCAAAAGGTACAGGATTTGCTTTAGATCTGATTCACAAAATTTTCTTGCACAAAGAGTTCTGCTCTTATCAGTGCTCTAGGTCATTTTAGGAGACAGAGGGTTTGGAGGAAAGGTAACTAATCTTTAGAGAGGTCCTTGTCTTGTCCATCAATCCACCTTTAAAGTCCTTGATGTTAACATTTCAAGTGACAGTAAGGTATTTACCAAGCTTGGAAAGAAATACAAGTGTCAGATGGTTAGTTTTATGAAGGCACTGACTCAAAGAATTTGTGTGTAAAATACTATTCCATTTGGCCACAACTGAATATAAAAAAATATTTAATTTTATTGTTTCCTTTGAGCTTCCCAGTATTTCCACCTTTGTTTTTGCTTGCCCACAGCTGTCTTCGTATGATCAACTTTTCTAGCTGAAACTTTACTAGGGTTTGCCCACACAAAAATAACCAAAGGACTGAGCTGTTAATATACTAAATGTTTGAAAGAAAGGTCCAAACATCAGATCATTGGAATGGCTGGTACACAATAGCTGAGGAAGCCTCTTTTTCTCCCCTTAACGCTCACTGATGTGATGTATGTGCGCACATCCTTTAATCTGTTTGAGATCATTGCTTCATCGCCTCTCCTTCATTTAGTGATATGTTGGGTTTGCCTTTGAGAATCATTTCTTTTTGGCAGGTTGTGGCATTACTGAGGAAGTTTCTGATGCAATGAGTCAATTTAAGGACACAGAAATCTACTGCCCATGCCAAAAAGACCAGTCCTTTCCTTACAAGAGGAAAAAGTAAGAGAAAATAAAGAGCTGGAAAAGCTGCCTTAACAGCTTTGAAGGAGATATAAGCATGAAGAATTAAAAGCATTGGCTAAAGATGAAGCTCCAGACCTTGGACTAATTCCAGATTCAGGAAGTAAGCCATTAGTACACTGTTATTGAGATGCTGGTCCATAAGCTCTTGGTGGTCCAGACAAGTAATTCCTGTTGTTACTTGTTGGCAAACATCATTAGCAAACTGCAGGCCAGTCCTTAGATGTTTCTGAAAATCAATGCATCTCTAACAGGGAAGGGAGAGGGGAGAGGGGGAAAAAGAGAAAGATTAAGAGAGACCATGCTTCCTGATTTTGCTTTTTCCTCTTTTTTTCTTTTCTTAGTGTTAATCTGCACTGACACTAAGATATGACCTATCCAGTCTATGTTTAACTGCCGTGTCTATCTAGCAGTCTAGCTGCATCAGTGCTGTCTTACTGCCAAAATACATCCTCAGACTCTCTATTTTCTTGAACCTCTGCACGCATTTTCTGCTGAAGCTTCCTTAGCTGAAAGATAGCTAAGATATATCTGCGCGGTGTGTCTGTAGTAATAAACCTTGCTACAGCATGGACCTACTTCACAGAATGCAGTTGGATATTCTATTAAGCTGTAAATAATATGGGAAGTATGCAGATAGATGGATTTATGTTGCTATTTTTCAAGTAACAGTGGCTTTGAGGCATACTGCATGTATCTGTCAAAATAATACACACGGCTCTGCAGTTAACTGTTTAAAAAGGATTAAAGTTTAGCCCCTAATATCTTCTCTCTGATGCTTTTCTGTTCAAAAGTGAATATTTGGGATAGAAAAAAACAGTCCAGACAAAAGCATTTCTTCTACACTCTAGGAAGTAAAATAGAAACAAACCTGTATTGGAGCTCAGGAATTATTTAGACACATTCCTTTTTTTTGGTTGGGTTTCCACAAGGCAAGAGATCCATACTGTTCATAGTATAACTCATTTCTCCCAGCACTTTGGATGAAACACTCCAACCATGCCAAACCCCACCCCAGCCATGAGCTAAGGGGAAAAGTCTATGAGAAGGTTTTGACTATATAGAAGCTACAAGGAATTTGTATGAATTTTAAAGGTAAATATTGTCTATTTTCTACTTTTTTATTTGTCTTTCTGCCATTTTGATTGATTCTTCTACCCAGCCTTCTTTTGGCAGCATATGATTCTCTGAGTGAAGGAAACAGAGACTACATGGCTACTCCTCTGCAGCTGTATTTCCAAGCTAGCCACTGTTTATTGTATTATATGTTATCAGTCTACATGTATTACCCTATGATTCTGGATAATAAGTCCTTTCAGCTGAAATCAGAGATGCTGTACCCTCAAAGAATATTAGAAGCTGGGAAAACTTAAACCAGCTAATAATAAGGTCAGGGTGATCAAAATAGTCCCTATTTAAACAGAACCCATAAAAGTGGCAATTAGACTAAGGACTGGTACTGCTTTACAAACTCTAGAAGTCTAATAATGGAGAACAGGAGTATGAGGCTTTAAACAAGGATTTGGCATATCATAAACTTTGTGGAAGAATGATATCAGACAGAATCATAGAGCCATTTAGGTTGGAAAAGACCTTAAAAATTATCAAGTCCAACTGCAAACCTGACACTACCAAGTCCGCCACTAAATCATGTACCCAAGTGCCACATCTATACGTCTTTTAAATACCTCCAGGTATGGAGATTCAACCACTTCTCCAGGCAGCTTGTTTCAGTGCTTGATATCCCTTTCATTGAAGAAATATTTGCTAATATCCAATCTAAGCCTCCCCTGATGCAACTCGAAGGAGGCCATTTGCTTTCATCACTTGGGAAAAGAAACTGACTTCCACTTGCTACAACCTCCTTTCAGGTAGTTGTAGAGAGTGATAAGGTCTCCCCTGAGCCTCATTTTCTGCAGGTTAAATGACCCCAGTTCTCTCAGTGTTCAGTCTTATAGGACTTGTTCTCTAGACTATGTAATACAAGGGGGCAAAGTCTGCAGGAAAAAAAAAACTTTTCTTGGAGGAAAAGCAGTGGTGCGAGATGTAGAGACTGGTGTGAGAGCATTTAGAGAGTTAAATTTTTATGAATCAGCGTATCAGCAGATAGTATGAATTCTTACAGACAGAAATTCTGTACCCACATGGAGAAACGACAGCACTGCCTGTTGACATCAGCCACCTGTTCAGGCTGCTTGTAATACCTTATTGTGACAAACAGCATGATCAAAGAGGCTATTACGATAGGACACTTCAGTTGTAAATCAGAATGTAAATTAGGATGTCACAGACACAATATGATGCCGAGGTTAAGTTTTTGATGCAATGAATGATTGTGTAATGGAGAGACAGCCAGGAGTCCCAGAGGAGAAAAGCAGCTCTTTGCTACCAGAATATCTGGTTCAAAATTTTGCTATCAGAAAGCCAGCATAACAGTGCCTATGATGTACCTATACTCAAAACCATCCTTGGACAACAAAATCCAACAGAAAATGAAAATTAAAAGTGAATATTTAAAAAATGGAAACTTCACATGTTTCTTATTTAGCCTTTTACTATCTTAACTATAACTGCAGCAGTAAGAACTCTTCTTGTTGCCCTTGATATCTCTTGTAAGCGCCAGCTCCCAGTGCACTTTGACTTTCCTTGCATGACCATTCTTACATGTACAGGCCTTTCATATGTCCTTCCACAGGCTGAGAAATAAAGAGAAATAAGAAATAAGGAAAGTTCACAAGTGAATCTGTGGCAAAATGGGAAAATTGCTAAGGCCTGTGATTCACAGCATATGCATAAGAGGTCTAGAAATTATCTTGAATTTCCTGAGGATGTTAAGTTATTCAGTTTAAGGAAGATCAAAACAATGGTAGATTGTTGCCAAAGGATTCTACAAAGCCAAGCTACTGAGCAAATATATTTGAAGTCTGTAAATGCAATTTGACGTGTGTTTGGGAAAACATCTACACATTATATTCATAATGTTAGCTCTATGCTTTGTACTGGTCAAGCAAATAAGATGAATAGCAGGAAGCACTAAGAAGACAGCAGCAGCAAACTTCATTATATCATTGTTTAGACTATTGTGACCACAACTTCAATATTACATAGAGTTCTCTCTCTTCAGTCTTGAAAAGCATATTATAGCATTAAAAAGGCTGCGAAGAGGAAGGATTATGAGAGAACCAGCTTCTGTATGAAAAACGACACTCGTCATAGGCTTGATATTAGACATTAAACACAGGACACACATGTGCACAGAGGGTACAGTTAGCTCTGTGTGTATAATGCCCTTATTTCATAGAATAGGAGCAATGCTCAGTCTTTCCAGTTGTCCCAGATGGCCCATTGCAGCATAGAAGTATCCTCCACTGATTTAATAACCTGAAAGAGGCAAAATCAGGCACTAAGATAAAGAGAGATGTATTCCTAATGACCACTGGTCTGTCCATCTTGAAATCAGAGCAGGAGTGTCAAACATGTGGCTGGGGAGAATCAGAAATAAAAAACAGAGGGAAATTCATTTTCAATTTCTCATTTAGAATTGCTAGTTTCAATCAATGACAATTTTAAGGCATTAAACACATTCCAGAGTAACTTGTAAAAAACCCCCAAAACCCAACCCTGCAGTTGCTGACATTCTCAGAGGTTTTTTAATAAGATCAGGGTCAGTGATAGGAAATAAGCAGGAAGATGAATAGGATGTCAAAATTAAATTGAATTCAAGAAGAGTTATCTTAAGTTCCCAGAAAAATAGAAACTTGTGAAACTTTGTCTCAAGCTGAAAGGGAAATGCATGTTTTAGCTTAGAAGGTAGCAAGAAGGCTGATGACTGTCTTTAGAGGTATTAACAACCCATGCTATTTTAGCAGCTTGAAAAACACCTTTGTCCTTTGAATTCTGGAACAGATAAGGTTCTACTAATTTTTAATCTAATGATTTCTGCTGCATAAGCTCTTTCATTTCTATTCAGGAAATCCAGATTAATTGTTTTAACCATCTGACTATTCATTACAATCAGAGGATGTACTTCTTGTTAAAGTTACGGAATTGTTGGATAAAATGTCATTTTAACAACCCATATGTTCATGTTTTTGTTTTGTTCTCTTTTTGCTAAATATTGTAGCACTTCGTCTTCTGGAGTGTAAACACACTATTGTCCAGGCTGTCATTAATCATCATTGTTATCAATGAACAAAAATCCAGTGAGAAAACAACAATTGGATGCCTAGGACTGCGGAACAGTTCAGGTTTCTGAAGGACCATGTTGACTAATAATGTTACTCTCATTTGGGAATTTGTCTATGCATCATTTATGAATTCTGCTCAGATCTGTGGTCTTGCTATATATTTGCACCATTAAGAAACTGTCTACTCCTTGAGCTCAAGAAGGCAAAATACTGAGTCTGAAAAAGAGCATTAAGACTCTTATTAAAATCAGTTAGTTCTTCTCCAACCAAAATAATGGAATGAATTCATCTCAAGAAAGCAAGTTTTTTCTAGTTTTCTGTGGATTAAAACCTAGAGTTTTAAGGGCCAGAAAACCCTTGAAACTAACAAAATGGCCAAAATGTGTAAAGGCATGGCTGAGTAAAGAATGGCTTGACAAACAGGGAGCCACACAGGAATAGATCTTTCACTGAAGTTAAGGACTGCCAAGCTAACGGCACGACTGGACAAAGTGAAATAAGGAAAACAGCATTTCAAGGACTCTGAGCTGGGTAATGCAGTCAGGAGGGACCTGGAACTCAAAAGGTGAGTAAGATCTGTGGGAGTCTGAGGCAGAGGATGGAGGTGTTGCATGTTTTACATAAAACTGTACATCTTCTGTGAAATTCACAAAGATCATGTGGTGAGTCCTGTCAATTTGCTTTGGGTAGCTTGTAGACTAACAGTGAAATTGCCTCAAGAACAAAGGTATAGGAAAAGATGCTTTTAAGCTTTTTAGGAGCTCTGTTTTGGAAGAGACTGTCTCCTATTTACAGGTAAAGCAAGAAATCACAATGTTGTATTTAATAGGAGTATTGAATAATATAGACCCAGAAATGATGACTGGAGTCAAACTGGGAGCAAAGGAGAACTTGCAATTGCAGAGACCCAGCTTGTAAGTACGTCACAGCAGTTTGGTGGAATCCGATGAAGTGACTGAATGAGCTTCATAAAAAGTGTTTGAGCTCATTTCTTAACCAAGTTCACAGTACAAATGGTAGATCTTTTGTGTCTTCTGCCATATTCCAGCTACTAGCTTAACTGCACTGTTGCTCTAAGTACCCAGTAGATTGATTTTATAGTTACACTTATCTATATAAAATTAGTGCTGTTTTCTACCCCAAAACTTGGGATTTTCATTTACGTTCTGCTCTTAGCTGAAAACCAGCATTTTATGTCTCTTTAATCTACAATACAGTCCCTTAACTAAATGTCATTTCACACCTTCTTGGTTCTCCAATAAGGTGTTCTTGCCTTACAACCCTCTAAAAAGCACTGTTGTAGGGACTTAGAGCATCATTAGTTTCTATGCTTAAACATGGAAAATGATATATAAGAGCTAAGCTTTATTATTCTTAATGTTTTCATATGCTTGCAGGGAACTGGAAGTCTACAGGGGATAGAAATAGAAGTGGAAATATAGTAACATTTTACTAATATAGGAGTGGCTGTGAGAGAATGAATGTTACACTCCTGAGCTCAGGGAACACTCATGCTGAAGGAGACCGACTCACTTGAAATCAGAAACCGGAGAGCACCTGCATGTGCTAATGGGACGCACAGGAAAATGCTGGACTCCTTCACTATGCCTTTTTATACCTCTGAACTTGAACCCCAGGATATAAGACTGCCTATTTGACAGTGCAAACTTGAACTGGGATGTATCAGGCTATATGATGTGAGGGGGTGGGATGGTAATTGTGTGTTGGGTGTGGGTCCTGAGCCCCATGAAGCAGCAATCACTGACCAGCATGATCAAGAATGAATATTCACCCTTGCAGTCATGCATTTCTCACCAAAAGTCTTACCCTACCACCACTGTCACTGTGTGAAGTGATGGCATAAATCTGTGTATATACATACATATATATACATGAGTCTCTGAATCAAAGCTGTAAGCATCAGGATGTTGTACTGTGTATTTACTCTGGGCCTATTGGAAGAAAATATTAAAATGACTGATAAGTTTTCTGTGTTAACAGTTTTTAAAGAAAAGTTAGGTATTTTGTGTCACTGTGCAGGAAGTTTATTTACTTCACTAATTTAAAATCTAATGACTTTCATGGTTAACACTGTTTTCTTTGCTGCTGCTTTATCTCTTTTGATAATGATTTAAGCTTGAATGTAAGTGTGAAGGGTATAAGTTTATACCTGGAAAATCACTGAGGTGCTCTATTTGATCATGCAGATCTGTCTTACAAAGACCTGAAGCCTTGCAAGGAACTATATGCTACATTTATTCCAGTGACAAGATCCATTTCTTTAGTAATGCTCTCACTGAAAATGAAAATTGTCTGCTTCCTAGTCCTAGAAATACATCATTTCCTGTATATTTCTTCCCTCTACCTATTTCAATCCCTTCTTCTAATCTAGTCAGTATTATATGTATCTGCACTGGTGACAATTCAAGGAAGTGAATTTAGAGTGGTTCACTCCACTGAAGGCCTGACTCCTTTGCTGTTGACATCAAAGGGAAAATTCAATGATTTCATTAGTATATGGAATCTGCCATAAATACATAAATAAATACAGAGACTAGGAATGGTCAAACTATTGGGAAAAAAAAAAGGTTAAAGATACCTGAACAAAATTTAAAAGAAAGTCTCACTGGGAATAAAAAACTATGGAGAAAATTGAAGTTCTTCAGTGTAGGTATGTACTAATTTCTCAGGAAGTGTTCTCAGTGAAACACTGATGCAATGAAGGGTTTCTCCATATTTCGCTATTTTCTTTGGCTCATGAATGTCAAGGGCAGTTTGTGTTTCTTTCTGGGAATGAGGTATCCTCAGAAGTAGCTTAGGCATATGACACAGCCATGACTCATTTCTTGACTCAACATTGAGTTCAGAGAGAGTAATGGAGGAGGATGGATAAAGCCAGGGCACAAAATAGATCACCATTTCAGTCAGTTTGCTTGCTCTATAAATGAAGTGGACAAAATTCTGAATCTCGGAGAAAAAGTAGATTATGGTAGCAAATTGCATAAACACTGCAGAATCAAAATTTCCCTGTAAAGCTGTAAATTAAAGGAAAAAAAGAATAATTTTTTCACCCACTTAATAGCTTGCATGCAAATGAATAGAATTCCATTTTTTTTGTATTGTATTGCTTCTGTATTGAATTAAATCTTTGTCCCATTTAAAAGCCCAGTCTTGTTCTGTCAATCTCTGAAGCAGCTATTCAGCAGCCAACCAACACAACAGAATTTCTCTATGCTGAAAGCTCATTTTCATTTTTGCATTGTATCCTAGTCTCTTATTATAATGGTGCTGTTATCAGAACTATAGACAAGCATGTGTCAATATTTCTGTGCCAAACCCTGTTTCATTAGTAGATGTTTGTAACAAGACCATTCTAATTTGTATAATCAAGATGAAGCTAAATACAATTATTCTCCACCCTGACACTAATTTCCTCTAAAAATACGCTTTATTTTCTCAATTACTTTTAAAAGATGGACAATCAAAACTGTGCTGAGAAAAAAGTGCTGAGGTTGCAAAACTCCATGTTGCTGGCTGCTCCTCCTCAGGCAGAAGGGGACAAGAAAGAGCATGTAGGCATTTAACTCCAGTATTTTGATAAAAACACTGGAGACCAGGGAACTTGTCATGCCTGAAGGAAATTTTTGTCTTGAGAATGTTTTTTTTGACCTTGGTATATACAAAGTAAGAGACTATCTGTAGCTGCAGATGTATTTTATCTTTCATTTAAATAATTCTGTTTGCAATTTGTACTTTACATTGTACACCACTTTGAGTTTTGGGTTCTGGTTCCTCTTCGTGAGTGCAGAGAACCTAAATTACAGTTATGTCTATGCCATGTCTATTTTCAGGAGAAGTGTTTGTAATTGACCATGGCCATGAGTCTGAAGGGAAAAGATAAGCTCACAGAAACTATGGCTTCATTTGCATACTATTTTTAGTAAAGACGAATCCTTTCATCTTTGTAATGACTTCACTTCTTGCACAAGGTTAACTAAAAATAGAATTTGTTTGTCCCTTGGTAGTATATGGCAATGAACTGTACTGCAGCTGTCCAGCTTTCAGATCTGCCGAGTTTTGAAGTCCAAAGCTCCTGACATTTGCAGACCTCACAGGCCCTCCTAAAATAATCCTGAAAGTTAACTGATGACCAAAAGATTGCTTGAATTCCACCTAATATCATGGTAGATTTTCAAAGAACTAGGCATTTCTTTCAATGCTGAAATTGTCTAGTAACAACAATAGCAAAATAGTCTAATCGCAATCATTATTGCAGTTTTAGCTTACAGTGATGCCTATGGACATGAGCCTAACAGCTTGGTGCTACAAAAGAGCCCCTCTCCCCTCTTCTCTCCCTGTTCCTCTACCCTCTCCTGCACCCATTTGCATTCGTCCTACTCTCTTCCTTGCACTAGTTCAGATGGGTTTTGGCCTTTCCTGTGTTCTGATTTATCCACTGACTAAACAGGAGAAAACTACATTTCTGCTGACTTAGTTTTTTCTTGAGCCAGTGAGCTGAGTCAATTCAGACAAGCTCTGATGGTAAATGGTGGGCACACACAGCCAGGAGCATTGAGACAGAAGAAGGGGGGGGTGTTTTGTGTGTGTTTAGGCAGGATCTCCCTTTTCTGCTGGTAGTGAATTGTGCCCATGGCAGGGGGGATGTAACTAGATGATCTTAAGGTCCTTTCGAACCCTAACTATTTTATGATTCTATGATTCTATGATTATCTTACCCAATTTCAATGAGCTGTACCCTGTATAACCTACAATACAGCAGTAAGTGTAACTACTGCCATTTCCCCTACATACTGGGCCAGAACTGAGGTTCAGTAATGTTTCTGTAAGAAGTATTTGAAATATTTTTTTGCTCAACACCATTGTTCAAGTTCATAGCCTGCTTGTGAAAGTGGTTTGCTGGAGCTGACTCTCAGGGGAGTGCTGGGGAAGTCAGATTAGCACCACACAGTGCAACTTGGATGATATAGCTGGTGTCCTTCCTGGACCCTCACAGCTTAGCATCACATGCAATGGTCACTGGTAGGCAACAGACTCAAATGGCTGCTCAAATCCTTGTGCTGGAGGAGCATGTTAGACCTGCTTGACTAAAGCCTCATTTTGTTTTTTTTTCAGTGGGCAGAAGAGGAGGGGATTTAGACATCAAGTTTTACCCCTGGATAAATGCAGGCCAGGTGAAATTTGCATTTATTAATATTTCTTACCAGAATTTCTCACTAAAAATCCCTGAATAAATATGAACATTGGCCTCTGTTCACAGGCTTGCTCTTTATGCTTTCCCATGTTAGTAAATTTGACTCTTACTAACAGCAGGTGAAACTTCATGGAATAAGAGATTGCTTAAAATCTTGAACTCTTTTCTTAATGGATTGGTGCAGGCATTTGTGAATGCATATGGTTGAAGTTTCATTTCAGTTTTTAACTAATAACTCCATATAATTTTTTACTATATGTCCTTGTTTTAACACAAACAAATAAAGCCCTTACTTTGGTAGGCTGATGAGGATGAACCCTCCCTGATGAGGTGACCCTTTTCTGCACCATTTATTATATGGCTTCATTTTCTTGGCCATGGATGTCTAGAAATGTACCTGGCTTTCTGGATGACAATTTCCCAGAATTACAGTATGCGTAAAATTAGGAAACAACATCAAAGCATGAAAACTTTCCTATTCCTGACTTTATTTCTTTGTTTATGACATAGGAACCTGGTTTAGACATTACTTACAGAAGCACAGAATAGTTCCGGCTGGAAGAGACCTTAAAGCTCATTCAGTTCCAAACCCCTGCCATGGGCAAGGACACTTTCCACAAGACCAGGTTGCTCAAAGCCCCATCCAACCTGGCTTTGAACACTTCCAGGGATGGGGCTTCTCTGGGCAACTTGTTCCAGTGTCTCACCACCCCTTAAAGTGAGGAACTTCTTCCTAATGTCTGATCTAAATCCACCCTTTTTCAGTTTAAAACCATTCCCCCTTGTCCTGTCACTACCTGCCCTTGTAAAAAGTCCCTCTCCAGATATCTTGCAGGCCCTTTTAGGCACTGGAAGCTGCTCTAAGGTCTCCCCTGACCCTTCTCTTCTTCAGACTGAACAAGCCCAACTCTTGGCCTGTCTTCATAGGAGAGGCGCTCCAGCCCTCTGAGCATCTTTGTGGCCCTCTTCTGGACTCACTCAAGCAGGTCCATGTCTTCTTTCTGCCCCAACATTTTATTTCCTTTTTTTGTTTTTTATTTCCTTTTTTTTGAGGCTATGTATGGGTTCATGGAGTAAAACACGCTGTTGTAGTTTGTGAATTCTGCTGGTTTATTCCACCCACGGATCACCATTCTGTCTCTGACTTCGTATTGCTCAGTGCAGGTATCATGCTCTGTCCTTTCCTAAGCAGGCTGAGTAAAAGTGCAGAGTGAAGTACACCAGTGTGACTGCAGGTCCTGGTTGCTCATTGTGTGCTTGACAGTTCAAAATGTTACCAAAATACCAAATGGAGTTGGCAGCATATTTAATGCACTACCTTTTACACTGAACTCTTTGTTTATTCTGTATTCATCAATATTTCCAGTTGTGTCACACAATCTTTTTTAATGCTTAATGTCTCAGTAAATATGATTTTTCTTTCCAGGAGTTATGGACCTTTCTTCTAAGTTAACATTCAGTGTTATATTATATTAAATGCTCATTGCAGCTTGGCAATTCCAATCAATCAAGCACCGTCTCTCTATTCTGTCATTGTACCCTCTACCAGTGGAAAAGTTTAACTACCCATTATTTTGAAAAATTTGAGAATATGAACTCTGCAGAAGCAGCTAATTGATTGATACGGTGAATGCTCTGTAATAGAAGAGTTTTCCCTGGAAAAGAAATGTTAATCCTAAAATCACATTTAAAAAAAAAAAAAGGTAGTAAAGGAATTAAGTTAATTATCACACAATTACAGTAATAGAAGAAAAAAAACTAATCAGACATGAACAGCTTGTATAACCGTTAACCAGGCTATGGTAAACCATTGCTTAACTCAGACTTAAGAGATCCATCATGGGATTCATGGCAGCCAGTTAACTAATGCTTAAATAATTCTACAGTAATTTAAAGCTGTGGTAAAATGCATCACTCAAGCAAGCAGTCACTCTCAGTCTCAACGGTTATTTTTAACTGGTATGAAGTTATGCTAACTCTCTCCTCCCCTTCCATGCCTAAACTGCAAATGCTAACAAGTCTTTACTAGCTGTCTGACACAGTATGAAATCCTTTTCTAAAGCCCAAGCAAATTACATTAATTGTTTAGGTTTTTTTCTGGAAAAAAATAAATAAATCTCCACTGAAAAGTAGTGTCAGATGAAGTTGGCACACTTTGCCTCGGCTGAAGATGCGTTAAATCTATTTACAAAGATATAAATCTTTGTATTTACTTCCACATCCTTATAATTTTTTTTACTTTGAAAGTTGTTAAAACATTGTATACTATTAGGATCAATCTAAGAGCTGGTAGCTTTCCAACTCGTATTTTCTTGCATTCTCACTGACTATATTCAGTCAAACTAGGGGAAGGGAGATGACTAAAATGAACATGACTATCGTGAGCACTGAAGAAGCAATGGCAGTCAGGAGTGAGGCTGCTTCTGGAGTGTTACAGTGCATGAATAAAGGCTCTGTTTGTTTAGTATTTTTACTTCTAACCTGAGGATCAAAAGTGGGAGTGACCTGAGGAATTATACTAGTGACACAAAGCTGGGTGGCATTGCCTTTGTAGGGGAGGATCAAAATATCATGCAGGAACAGCTGGAACATTGAGGATAGAAATAAAAAGAAACAGATGAAATTTAATAGTACAAAGTTCAAGGTCATGCAGTCATAGCCCCACAGGAATTTCTGCCAAGAACTGATAGCTTGTATTTTGGAAACACCTGAAGAGAAGGAAAAGATTGGAGGCTACAGCCTTATTATAGGTGAGTAAGAAAATGAAATACCTTCTGTGTTTTGTTTTGGCAGCATAACTACTTTTTTGTGCCTTTCTTCCCACATCTCACAAGGCACACATTCCTGTCCCTGTGCCAAAGATTTCCACCTTCTCCCTGGTGCAACAGGATCACTGTGTAAAGTACATGATGAGGAAAAAAAGAAGTTGGAAGCTGTTTCAGGTGAAGTAATTGCAAAATGTCCAGGGCATATATGGAGGCCATGTTATGGAGAGTGCTGTGGGCAGCCCTGGTCAAACATGTGCAAAAAGATTAATGCGAAGTGGAGGAGGCGCATGGGAAGACTGTGATGCATATTTTGGGGCACAGAGCTTCTGTCTTACTAGAAGTCAGAAATACTTCCTGGCTAGTTTTGCTTAACAAAATGGAGTTCCTGAAAGCCTCAACCGCCAGAGGAGAAAGGATAGATAAAAAGGAGAGAAAAACTATTTAAACTGTTGAAAAATTTTACTGTGACAACAAATAGAGCCAAAGTAACATTTCTTTAACACGGGTATATTTTGCCCTGTGAAACAGAATCTAGTTCCTAATCACCAGGTCAGTAAATGGCGGAGCTCTGGTCCAGAACTGTCTGCCTAGTGGGACAAAAATCCAGTATTGTCGGACTGGAGATTGATTTGTTATGAAAAATTATTTGATATGGAGCCCGTGATAGTAGGGGCATGAACTGTGTCTCAGAAGGTTCCCAGTCATATATTCCTGGGCAGTAGAAATCATCTGTTGTAGGCAATATGCAGAGGACTGATCAGCAGTGGGTACCTCACAACAGCTTTTCTGCTTAAAGATTTTAAAGTTCAGAACTGCTTTTTTGCCTTCAAATACACATTTTGTTTTTTTTTTTTCTGCAGACATTGTTTTATGAAACCCAGGAAACAAGAACTGATTCTGTGGGAAGCAGATGAAATATTTAACATATGGCTGATTATAGGTGACATCAGTAAATAAAGACACAATAATTTTCTATATTCTATTCATATTTCTTTTTTTTTTTTTTTCACTAGAACATCAAGTATTTAGAGAAAACCAGTCAATTTAAACAGTCTTCTACAACTGGGCAGGCAGCACAAAAGAGCATAGTGGAAATAAGACCTTTTGCGTGGATTCCAGCACCCTGCTGCCTACTTCCCTGCCCAGGTAGTGACCACTGTCAGTGCTAATGAGAAGACAGCAGTGTGCCTCTCTTATAGCTGCTTTCTCTTCCTGTAGCATGGCTTCCCAGAGAGCATCTCTGAGTAAGTAAGTTTTTAGTGTGGAAGAACCCACCTCATGCAGCAACTCTAGGGATTGCATCATGCCATCCCTTGGACACTGGTGCTCCAGATAATGAGAAAGTGGCAAACTTGGCCATGGGGCCACACAGAAAAAGGGAGGGCTGGAAAGAGTGACATGGAGAGAAAATGACAGTGTGGTGTTATTCCAAGAGGTGTGGTGTGTGAAGGGGCCGCATGTATAATTGTCTTGTTACATCTCAAGATTAAAGCATTTGAGAATTAGTTTAAGATCAGTTATTGAATAGAAAGGGCTGCAAGAGAAAGAATGTCATTCTTCATTACATAGGCTTGAGATGAGATCCGAATCAGACCTGCCACATATATTCTCTCAGCTGCACATGCACATAGACCGAAGAATGACAGCTTGATACATGTCAGTCAGTTTCTTTACCCCAAATAAACTTCTCCTTCTATGGTATCGTTTGCTTCAAAGCAATGCTGACAAGGATTTATTGAATTAACCTAAATGGCTTTAAGCCCCAATTCATGCTGGTGCAGCATGTCTCTATCAGGGGTTTGCACTAGTATAACTAATTGATTTAGTTACAGATGGGAAAATTTTCTTAACAAGAGAAGGCCTAAACTGCTGGCCAGGCTGCCTTTGTTGTTTGCAAGTAATCTCCCTCAGCCTGTTGTTCGCATAAATCTGTGCTATTTTGGAGTCCCATAGAGCTAATTGGCACAGAAGTCACGCAATAGCATGGTTTACATTTCTTGCTTCTTTTCAAAATGGGACTGTGGGATTTTTTAAAAAAGGGACTTTTCATGAATTGTCTGCATTTCTGTGAATATTTCGTTGCCTCCATCTCAGTCCTCATGTACAGTGTGGAAGAGCAATTCATTTGATAAATGGGCTTTTTCTACCTGGGTGCAGGGGTCAGAGTGTGCATTAGTGCTCCTGGAGTGGATGGACTGGATGCACAGCATCTTTGAATCACATTTCTGCTACGAAGTGTTGTATTAACAAATCTGACAGCTGCTTCCTTTGGCTATCCTGTAATACTCAATATGAATATTCTCTTGTTGATCTCAGTGCTAAGCTTATCTGCTACGGTGTCCTTCTGAGCTGAGCTGAAAACCCATGCACGTGTGTGAAACCAATATGATGAAAGCCAAGCTGATGTTCATAAAATGTTCATGTTCTCACCTGAGTGAAATTAAACTGAAAATTAAGAAGCTTTTTTTTTTTTGAGGGGAATTAGATATGAGGTCAAAGTTTAGGTAAATTTGGTTTGGAGGCTTGTTGATGTAGAACCTGGGACAACTGGTTCTTGGTCCTATTTATTTTATACACACATTTGTAACCACAATGAGTTGCTGAAAACTTTCAGGGTAACAGTGCTGAAATTTGGAGACAATGATGCAACTTCCAGTCACCTCCAGCCATCACCATCAACCCTCCAAACAGTGTTTCAGGAAAATTTTTGTATAAGATAGGACGGAGCATTAACAGTTTATTTGGCTGTTTGTTACCTCTCCAAAACCTGGGTTTTTTTCATTATCAGATTGATTCTTTTTCAGTCCTAGTCTGTCATATTGTTCCTGCAATTATGAAGTAGCAGTGGTACAACTGAATGGGCTCAAATGATTCATGTTAGTTTAAGGAGTATATAAGTATTGCAGTCCTTGCCACAGCAAAAAAATCCTTGGTATTGTTTATGCTGTTTGCATTTTTGAACAGTATCCATTTTGCATTCTAATCCTAAGAAGAAACGGGTGACAAAGAGGGGAGTTACAGAAGTTGACAAAGAGAGATTTGTAGGTGAGTACATTGTAGTAATATTTTATATGCCTAAATCTTTAACCTATGTGTCTAAAACAGTTTTAAACTGTTCATAGAATTGAAAAATAAAGGGTTTTCAAAAGAAAATAAGCACGGGTAAGAGATATTTTTACTATGCTAAGTAGTCTTGTTGCTGCCTTTTTGCTCAAAATAATTCAGAAGAAAACATTTCCACAGCAGGAACAAATAATTCCATTCTCTAAAGTACATTGTTATGTCCATATACTTTTTTCCTTATTTATTGTAAAAAAATAGACATGAATAGGCAATGCAATTTTCAAGCAAAAGATGTTGCTGCAGCCCAGAAATGTGAACTATTATCATACAATTTTGTATATTGCAAAGACTTTTGAAAATTAGCTAAAGGAATGGGTTGATAGTTGGAGAAGGAACTGGGATTTATCTTGGCTCACTTACAGGATTGTGACTAAAAGCCCACATATACCCTTTTCAGGCATAGGTTTCACACTATCGTTGAGTTCTTCTACTTATTTTCCAAAACAAATGTTAAAAGTTGTTTCTAAGTAAGTGGACTATACAACAACTTCAGAAGTTATTCATTTGCCAGTGAAAATCTTTATATGTATATATATGTATCAGCATTAAATTTGCTCTGCAAAGTCAGTCAAAAGTGGCAGAAACTACTCATTTTTATGATCTGGATATAAATATGGATTTTATTTTTCATTGCAAGAAATGTCCTACCATTTCTAACAATGCTGACCATTTCTCACTGCTTGTGAGGTTTGCACCACAGGGTTTTTTTGCATTAGGAGGGTCTCTGACTACTTGACAAAATGCAAGGCTTAGCTGCGCAGCAGCCAGAAGTCAGGCATGGGCTGAAGAAACAGAATTCATGGTAATAGGCATCAATGTTCCCTATACACTAAATGAAGCAGATAGGCTCCAAGGATAGGATTTACAACAACCACCATAGTGTGGGGGAACATTTAAGCTAGGCAACACTGTGAGCTGTTTCCCCATCCATTTTTTAAGGTATCAAGCTTTTTGCAGTCCTTCTGCGTCTCAGCTATTTTAGTTTGCTATCATTTTCTGCATTTTTCCTGATTTCCACACTCTTTGTTGTCCCTAACTCCTCTGTTTTGTACACTCTGTGCTGAATAATACTATGAGACTGTTTCTATACATCTTCCAGTCTTTCCCTAAGCACCCCACATAATATTATACAGCAGTTAATTCTCATGTGCGTGAAAGCTCAACAATCTCATGGATTTCATGAAAAGTGCTCTCTGGATGTCTGCATTTGTCTTTCCCCCATCTTTTCTGCTTTGTCTACAAGAGAAACCCCTGATGTTTCCTTACCTAAAGGAGCACTAAGTTCAATTACGCAGGCACCAGAAAGCACTTCAGGGGTGAGCTTGCTCTAGAGTGCTTGCTACCCCTTGATGACCTGCTGTCATTGAAAGTCCCTCTGTATTTGAAATAAAGTCTAGATCTGAGGATATGCAGAATATGGGGCTCAAGGGGAAGAAGGCTGAAGGAAGGAGGTGGTAGAAGAGATTGTCCTTTTCTTCGGTGGAACACCCAAGGCTGAGTTTCATGCTTTCCTTGGGCCAGGGAAGCAGAGATAAAATTCACTAATTTGTTCAGTCATTGAGGACATCTGTGCCAGCATATCTTAATTCAGGTTTTCCAAAGCCCACTGTACTGTCTCCTCCAATTCATTATGCTCTCACATCTCTCTGGCGCAAAACAGGTCCTCACTCTTAACATAAGGGCTATAGATCTCTTAACCTATACTTCTCTGGGCACCTGTGGGACTGCTAAGTATGTGAGGAAGAATCACCAACATTTATTGACTACAGGATCCAGACATACACTGTGAAGGATGGTTTACAAAGGAGGCTACAGGTAGCTCCCGTTCTGACACTCAGGACACACATACATTTAAATTACACTGGCTTTAGCCACATACAATATATCTTAATGAACATTATACCTTCTAAAATAACATATTGATTTGAAATATATTGTATATTCCATACGTTATATAAAACATGTGACATTCTTTTAAATTTCACATAAAGTCTGTGTCCTTGAGGAGCCAATACTGATTACACTAAAAAAAGATTAATCCCTAAATAAAGTTAAAATAATCCAGATACACAAAGCACAGAGGATACGGTGGGGCTTGTTGGAGCCTAAACTCACCTTCCCCTTTCTTATTTCTGCTCGCAATTAATGCAAGTAAATTAGGTTTCTGCTTTTTCATCATCTGTTTTCAGGTCAATGTCACAGAATCATAGAATGGTTTGGGTTGGAAAGGACCTTAAGATCATCTAGTTCCAACCCCCCTGCCATGGGCAGGGACACCTCACACTGAACGATGTCACCCAAGGCTCTGTCCAACCTGGCCTTAAACACTGCCAGGGATGGAGCATTCACAGCTTCCTTGGGCAACCCATCCCAGTGCCTCACCACCCGTACAGTAAAGAAGTTCTTCCTTATATCTGACTTGAACTTCCTCTGTTTAAGTTTAAACCCAAGGTCCTACACCTGGGTTGGAGCAATCCCAGGCACAGCTACAGTTTGGGCAGAGAAAGATTCAGAGCAGCCCTGTGGAGAAAGACTTGGGGGTGTTGGTCGATGAGAAAATGAACATGAGCTGGCTTCAGTGTGTGGTCATGGCCCAGAAAGCCAACTGTATCCTGGGCTGCATCAAAAGGAGCGTGACCAGCAGGTCGAAGGAGGTGATCCTGCGCCTTTACTCTGGTCTTGTGAGACCTCACCTGGAGTATTGTGTGCAGTTCTGGTGTCCTCAACATAAAAAGGACATGGAACTGTTGGAACAAGTCCAGAGAAGGGCCACAAGGATGATCAGGGGACTGGAGCACCTCCCGTATAAAGACAGGCTGAGAAAGTTGGGGCTGTTCAGCCTGGAGAAGAGAAGGCTGCGTGGAGACCTCATAGCAGCCTTCCAGTATCTGAAGGGGCCCTATGAGGATGCTGGGGAGGGACTCCTCATGAGGGGCTGTAGTGATAGGACAAGGGGTAACGGGTTAAAACTTAAACAGGGGAAGTTTAGATTGGATATAAGGAGGAAATTCTTTCCTGTTAGGGTGGTGAGGCACTGGAATGGGTTGCCTGGGGAGGCTGTGAATGCTCCATCCCTGGCAGTGTTCAAGGCCAGGTTGGACAGAGCCTTGGGTGACATCATTTAGTATGAGGTGTCCCTGCCCATGCAGGGGGGTGGAACTAGATTCTCTTAAGGTCCTTTCCAACCCTAACTGTTCTATGATTCTGTGATTCTATGATTCTATGATCCTTGTATGACCCCTTCGGATACTGGAAGGCTGCTTATGGGGTCTCCACCTCATACCTATAGTATCTGCTTACCAGTGTAAACACTGGTCAGCCACAGATCACCTGACAAATCACCCAGCATTGGACTTGCTTCATGGGAGCCAGGTCAGCACCTGGGCCTGCAGCCCCTGGCTGAAGATGGACCAAGGCACACTGGAGTGGGGGAACAGCAGACGGTGAAGATGAAAATAGCAGGAAATGGAAAAAAAGAGCAAAGGAAAGTTGCTAAGAATTGCTCCTAGGGGTCAAGCTTTAAAGCAGTGGAGAAATATAGTAAGGGAGGGGTATATGTTGTGTTTAACGTCAGCTTTTTCCTTTTTCCTTAAGCAAAAATCTTCACTGGTTTAATATTCGAGCCATGTTGTATTTGCGTCTACTGCATTAAAACACCTAACATCTAATGTGCAGTGTGGTAACAGAGAGCCTTTTGTTACAGAAAAAAAATATTCTATTGCTTTTTAAAGTTTCATTTGATTATTTTCCAGAATATAAATATGTATAGATAACTTAATTTCTAAGCGGCTGAATTCTGAGTAGAACCTAACCTCCCCCTCCCCTCTTAAGGTTCTAAATTCCTTGTTCTTGAACACATCAAGCTGCAGCAGGTGGGAGGTGACACCAGAGAGTGTGACCCCTTCACTCCTCTGGTAACCACCACTCCACTTCAAGTGATGGGAAATTGCTTTCTTCCACTGGGGATGATAAACCTGGAATCCTCTCCAGACAGCAGTCTTCTATAATGACTTCTTCAAAGAATTGATCCCAGCTCTCTCTTCTCTTTTAATGTTCAGGCAGGGAGAGGTAGTTTCCTCAATTCCTATTAGAGATCAGAGCACTCGCTGAGGAAGTGAGACACCCAGGCTCAATACCTTCCGCAGTATGACATTGTTCAAATGTGTCTCTCTAATTAGTGGGGAATGTGGAAAGAAGCCTCCTGAAACTACTTGAGAACTTCATGGTTTAGCTGAAAGAGCCGTAGAGTACTTACCAGAGGCAGCATGGACTGCATCCCCTGCTGGTGCTGTGAGCAGGAACCTGGTTGAATGCTTTAACCAGCAGACTGTTTTGCAAATAGGACTTTCTAAGGAGAAGTGGGATGTAGCTGGTGCTTTGGATTGTGGAGGAGTGTTTGGTGGGAGATAGGCATTCTTTGCCCCAGGACAGGCACTTACAAGCACATCTGGGAAAATAAATGCCTGGAAAACTTGCAGATGAAGAAGGGATATGCCTGATAATTCTGGGTCCTTCAATAAACCTTTGGTGGGTTTAGAGCCCCTAACTTAGGGATACGATGTTGCTGGATCAGATCATTCCAGTGTAAAGTTCAGGTGGTCAGAAAAACTGAAAATGCATTTAAATAAAAAACTTAAATGAAAACGTTTTTAATTCATTCCCTTCTTCTTCTTTCCTTTTTATGTCCCCTTATGAATTTGAACTCTCAGAATTTGTCTCTGGAGGACTCCTCTATTTCATTCCTTAGGTTCCTCAGATTTAGAGAAAAATATTAGAGTTTTAACTTCTACACTGGGATTAATAGAATTCAGACTGCCTAGCTGCAGGGTAAATCAGCACAATTTCCCTCTATGCCCAATGCCAGTGTTCTGTCATAGATGTGCTTAAACTCCATCATTAAATGTGGCTTGCAGCACAGGCTGTGTGCTAGCAGTGGTTAGCTAAGGGGAGAAAGATACAAATGAGGACCAAAAGGCTAAGACCCACCTTCAAACAACTTGTGACTATATCCCCAGACTGTGAGCCGATCTGCTTTGCTGATCATAAGTGTTATATTATTTGGATGGACTCTTTTAAACTCTGCCATTTTTTTGGCGTTTAAAAATAAAAGGATAAACAAAAACACATCTGGTCTGCAAATGTGCATGCCATGTTTGAGCTTGATGCAATTTCGAATTAGTTGTTAAACATTGAAAATCAGGGTTCATAAGGGAAATGCCTACTCAGCTGATTGTAGTGCGACTGGTGCAGCTATAATAGACGCCAGACACTCCTGGAATAGCAGATAACTGTGCATGGCTACGCAGGCACAGACAGAAAGAAAAGCCAGATGGTGTACTTAACTGCACTTAAAATGATTGTGTATATCAATAATGAATGCCCAAATCGGATTCTACCATAAAAAACAACTATATGTGCATACTAGTAGAACAAATGCAGCCTCAAACAAAAAAATGTGTGGATTCCATCACTCTAACAATGGCTTTTATGATCAGTTATTTTGTATTTGCTTTAGGTTTTTAAAGTCTTAAACATTAAATATGGTAAAACACAGTAACAAAAATAAGTAAATCATAGGGGTAATGCTGACAAATAGAAAACTACCATTTATAGCCAATTTTCTTTAAAATACAAATGGTGTCTGTTGCTCAGATTGCTGGCAAAAGTTGCTGGATGCTACAGTCTTAAAATACCTGCCTTCCTTGGACATCAGAATGAAATCCTGGCAGGATCAGCTGACTTCTTCATCATTTCAAGGTAGATTAAGTTGCTTATTATGGGTGAAAGTTAGACCTTGTGTTAATCGATGGAAGATTTACTGTCAGCCACAGCACCATACTTTTAAATAGACATTTCATGTAGGACTTTAAAATATGGAATTTTTACTTTATTATATGGAAATTATCGTTCCCATAGTTATTCAGTCTTCAAAAAAGAATTTGCTTGGCTTGATTAAATAAATACGAACAATTAAAGAATACAATTCCCTTTAATTCCTCCATATGCTCACTCCCTCATCCCCTCTCTCTAATAGAAAGATTCTGAACCGCTTACATTGAGTGTATTTATTGTTAGCAACCCCACTGATTTCAGCAGGAAAGCTTTTGGAGGAAGATGCTAATCATTTTGAGTAAAGTTAGCAAAAGTTGACCATAATTCATCATCAAATTCTGTCAAACTCAATCATATTAATCAGATTTGTCTCAATATCTTCCCTATACATGTTCAGATGCCACAGTATGCAACAGTACTAGCCCAGATACATTGCCTATGGCCTTATTAACTTAGTGTTTCTTCCCATGGTGTTTTCTCTTTGCATGGAGTGACATGTAGACATCCCGTTCTAATGCCTCCACTTCTGGAACTAGCAGAGTTTCCTCTAGCTGCAGTAATAGGAGCTTCGGTTGAGATGACACTCAGAGTTTAGGCTCTCAAATCTCTAAAGTACTTTTGAAAATTGTATGTGATATCTATTACCTCTTCAAATTGCAGTTCAGTGGAGTAGCAGAAGAGAATTGGACTGCCTTTCATTACAGTTTTCTGACCTTTTATCTGATGTAAAAACCTATTTTTAATTGCCAGTATCTCTGCCAACCCTTAAGAATTGCCTCGTATTGCCTTAAATGAGCCCCAATGGGTGTGAGCATTATGACATTGTCTAATTACATGGTCACATTTGAATTTCATTCTGAACTATTTGTGCTTCAGTCTGTGCACAGGACAGAAGGTGCTTAGCTCAAAAGCAAATATTCAATTTTAGTTCTCTTCCCATTGCTCAAAATGTCCCCCATGCCTTATTTACCGCACAGTATCCAAACCCTGCTATGAAGATAATTACTATGTCCCTTCCAGGCTTCCAGGTTTTTCTATGGTGCCTGTTGCTATAGTACCTGAACATTTTGCAAACTTTAATGAATTTATATGCATGAAACCTCTCTGAGGTGAGGAGTAGTATTATTCCATTTTGCAGATGCTGAACTGAGACAGAGAGAGCTGAAAATAAAAACTCCCAGTCCTCTAATATGTCAGATTTGAGGTGATGTGGTCTGATTTTTTGGTGTGCTACTTTATATGTTCAAAATTGCACTGCACTACTTGCATATCAGAGGTATCAAATCAGTTACTCAGAAAATCAGGAGTGAACAAATAAAGCAAATAAATCACTTGCACAGTACATATGACAGTGAAATAGATCCAGCTTTCCAGATCACTGTTACGTTCTCTTAAATTGAGACTGTCTTTCTCTTCCTGAAATCCTTGCCCAAACAACCAATTTTTATAGCAAAAAATGTGCATAGTTTCTATAGGCAACATGCTTCCACTATACAGCAAGGCATGTCTAAATCCTTCTCCAAGCAGAGCAGAAGGAAACACTGCAAGCTCTGCAGGTCAGATGGTGACGGGGTTATTTAAGGAGAGCTCAGCAAGGGCAAGGCTGTGGCAGAGATAATAAATGTTTTGCTCTGATGCTCCCTGTGGGAAGACATTGGTGGAGCCCCAAACCCTTCGAGAGGACTCAGCAAGAGATTGTCTTAAACTGAAGAATCTGGAAGAAGTAATTGAATAAAGAGATAGAATAAACACTAAGAAGTCACAGAGACTGTATTATATATCACTGTATGATATTCTCAAGAGAATTAGGGGATGAAACAGTTGAATTATTGATGATGATGTGTAAACTTTCTTTTAAGATTCCACTCATTCCTGAGGAGGGGAGAGTGGTAAATGTGGCACAGATTTTTAAAGGGGTTTCTAGGAAAGATCTCCAAGCCTGTGAGCCTGATGTCTGTACTGGTAAATAAATAGAAGTCCTGATAAAAGGTAACAATTAGTGGAAATGTGGATAAATCTGACCTACTGTACAGAAAAAACAGAGTTTCTGTAAAGGCTAGTCCTGGTCTTCAAACCAAATGGAATTCTCTTGAGGGGACAATGAGCACGTCATTAAGGGTGACATTGTTGCTATAATCTGCCTGGATTTCTATACAACTTTTGACAAAGTCCCTCACCATAGGATTTTAAGGAAATGACACTTCCATGGCATAAGAGAGAAGGTCGTAGCTTGGATGGATAGATAGTAGGCTCAGAAACATAAACAGAGAGTAGGAGTAAATGTTTGTTTTTCAAAATGAAAGGAGGGCTCCAGGGTTTTTCTAGGACCTTGGTATACAACATGTCTCTAGGTGACCTGGAAAGCACAGCAAACATCAAGGCGACAAAACTGGCTGAGCTGAGGGAGTCAGGCCCTAGTCTGGCTATAAAAAAAATGCAGAATGGGAATGAGACTAGGAAATAAAATGGCAGATAAAATTCAATATAGATGAAGTGGTGCAGCTGGGAAATAATAATCCTAAATTTATGTACTAAATAATTTCCTCTGACCTACCTGTTATAGCTCAAGAGTGAGACCTTGGGTCTTATCACAGAGAGCTCCAGAAAAAACATCAGTACTCAGCAACTATCAGAAAAACAAACTGGATTTGAGGGGAAAATTAGGAAAGGAATAGGAAGGAAACCATAAAAACAACAGTAGAGTTCTGTAGCTGTGGTCCAACTGCATGCTGAATACTCTGTCTTGTCCCCTAGTTCCAGAAGTGTATGGTAAGACAGAGGAAGACCTAAAGAAGGAAATCAGGGTTGATCAGAGTCACATGGCAGTGTTTGTACCAGGAAAAGTGAAACAGAGATGGTTTCTTCTGACTGGAAAGGAGAGGACCTGAGTGTGGGACAAGAGATGCCTTTGAAATCATGAATGCTATAGGAATAGATGCAATTGGGAAGTGATGGCTCACTGCCTCTTCCAGTACAAGAATCAAGCGGCCATGATGTGTTTTCACTTGTAGGTAATGGACCTGTAAATCTCCTCACTGAACAATGTTGTGTGCTTGAGCAGCTTCAAGAGGGGACTGGGGAAGTGGTTGGTGGTGGGACAAAACAAGTGGGTGACAAAACAAGAGAAACTACAGAAGGAGCAGGATTCCACCCCAGATGAAAAGTGTCAGAGCTGAAAGGCTGTTGCGGGAAGCCTGGTTCTGTTTGCCCTGTGTAATACCCTGCCTGGGGTGTCTCCATCTATGGCACTGTCGGAGGCAGAGTGCCAGGCTGGCAGTACCCTGCTCTGGAGCTGCACGACTGCTCTGATGACTTATCTTGTTGCGAAGAAAGCATCAGATTCAGGTATGTGGTCAGGTATCATAATGCAAAGAAGCTGAATTAGGTCATATCCTCTCCTCTGATTATAGGATAGAAGGATGCCTGATTACAGCATCTTGGGATTGCTACAAAACAGGCATTGCAAAATCAATGCCTTGTTATATTTTGAAAACTAACTGAAACTGAGAAATCAAACCCACACCGTTAGAGATGGTGAAGCTAATGAGGACATTTTCAGTTCCCCTGTTTGAAACAAATACAGTGAAAGCTGGGGGTCTGTTTAGGGATACTATTGCATTTCAGAAATGCTCACAACCACACTGAACATGGGGCATGTGGGAACAGACAAGGAGTAGTCCAGAACTTAGTTTCAGGTCTTGAGAGAAAGTAGACATCAATCAATAGCTGTAAGTAAATTGGACCTGGCACCTTAAGTGCCTTAAACATTAGAAGTTAAACCTGAAATGGTATCCTGATTCTTAAAGGAAGGTAGTAAATTACTTGCTGAACAAATGGGTGACATAATCAAAATGAGTAATGCTGCTGAATCCTGAAGAAAGTGCGGAGTCTGGGAGTAAGGAGTTGGGAGACAGGGCAGGAGTGGATTGCCAGTTTCCAAGTAAGCAGCACACAAAACACAAGCTGTGCAAGAGGCAAACTTGTAAAGAAGACTGTCTTTATATTGTGAAAGTCTTCACTGAGTGTAGTAAGTGAAATCACAGTTCTCAGGCAGTTCACTTTATATAAATTTTGCTGTTATCACCAGTGTACGCAACAAAACCCACAAACCCATATAACTAATAACATAGAACAATTCTCCCTCTTAAAATTGAGATGAAATTAAACTAGATATATTTTCCTTTAAAAGAATCTCTTATTATTATCTTCAGAGTGTTTTTCTGATAGTGAAATGAGTGATAAGATGGTTTTAGATGAAAAGGCAAGCCTTTTAATTTACTAAGGAAAAGCCCCAGAAGGCTGCTGTGACTGGCAATATTAAAACTCGCTCTTCTGTAATTGACTTGCTTCTTAATCTAACTTATTTTCTCAGCATTAGTGTTGGTCATGACAGTGAAACAATATTACTCACTCTAAGAAATATCAAAGACCTGATTTTTTTTCAGAAAATAAACTGCAGGGCCAGGAGACAGCAAAAAAGAATTTTCCTTGTACAAAGCGTAAGCCAATGTACATATTTTAAAGTCACTTTTGAGACTGACCTCAGGTTGCCCTGCAGGAGGGCAATTGACCTCAATTTCGAGATTGACCTCAGGCCGCCCTCCTGTTCTACATAACAGTGTATGGATGCACCAAAACAATTAATTAGCAATGTGGAGGTCTAACAAGAAGTTGTTTGCAGATAACTCATCTCTCCTTTTGTGTCTGTCCCTCCTTCTTGCACTAAAACAGAGGATGAAAAGAGCAAATGGCCTGGTGTTTGGAGCAGGGAATCTTGTCACAGGTGGTGGCAGATATCATTGGATGTTTGCCTGTAACCTTATATAGATTTGAAGTACAGCAATTGGAAGCAGAGCTGACCTTGCACCTGTGGGTTTGTCCCTTGCTGGTCACCAGGAACAGGAGAGTTGCTGTGGGTAACTGCCTTTTGTAGACTTTAAAGAAGTTCTAAGACTCTGAGAGTCATTAGACATAGCCGAACAATATCTTCTAGATGAGATCAAGGTCCATTAGACATATTGACTATAAAGACTGCTTTTTCTCACACCTGTCATTGTGGCATTCAGTCAGATCTGTTGGAATTATAGTTCCTGTCATACAGATTTATTTTGCATTCATCAAAGGAAACCAAGATTTTTATATTACTGTAATTGGAAATATATTTTAATTTTGTATGAGGGCATGAGTGTTACATCTTTTGTGAAGCTGAAATTTTGATAGCAGCGAATTTCTAGCTTCCTACTGGTAGTATTATTAGCTCATATTAATACTCTTTCTCCACTCAGTGAAGACTATGTACACCAAGGACCATGGTTCACATCACTGTACAATGTAGATAGACAAAAGCAGAACAGTAAACACAGCATCAGTTCTTATTGCAGTAGCTTTTGATTCAGGGCTGTGTGAAAGTTCCCCAAGCACTTCTGTTTTTCATATCTGTGGCATTTATGAAGCAAATATCCACTTGCAGGAGTTTTTAGATAGTTTTTATTATATTTTCTTGCCACTGTTACTCTATGTCAAGATCATGATAAGTAGTTCTCTTGCTGAATGTTGTAAAATTAAGTGTAAAACTTGTGCATTATATATTTATGCAAAGTGAAAGCTAATTTGGCCTAACACACTGCAAAATATTATCCTCAAAGCTTTACTTTTATTTCTCTAGTTGAGAGTTTTCAGAAAGAATTACAGAATCCATTTTTTTTAAGACAAGTTCTGTATGTCTTTATTACAGTAATAATTTTCCTGTTTTTCTTATTTGATAGAATTATTTTTTTTTTTTCTGACCTAAAATAATATACCTCTCACATCAAAAGTTGTTACATATTAATGAAGACTAGGCTGTTTCAGAGTTTGCATGGAAACCTTGAAATGCCATTAAGGTGTTGCAGGAAGAATGTGGCTTGTTTTAATCAATGAGTGGTTCTTATTCAACTTCTACACAATGCTTTTGCAAGCTATAATGGTTCTTGTAGAGGACAGTCCTTAAAAACAAGCTCTCAAAAGATGTAATCAAAACTTAGTTTCCACTCCATAGAAACATCAACAATTAGAATAGTATTTTAGCTCCAGTTTAAACTGAAAATTTCAGTATGACAAAATTGTCTTGAAAAACCTTTTTATGCTATTCATCTCTGCCTGGCTTGACTAACCTGACATTCTTAATTTCAGTTTGTAACTGTTGTTACTGTTTGCAACTTTCATTCACCTGCAATGTGCTAATTGAGTGACAGAAATTAATACAGTAAACCTTGAGGTTGCCTCTTTGCACTAGTGGTGGTGGTGTGAAATGGTTGCTTTAAATTTGCAGAGAGGAATTAGATACTTAATTCAAAGAAAGGGCCTGGATTTCGCAGCTGAAAGCAGAGATTATCACCTCTCATCACTTCAGAATTAGACAGCAAAGTACTCTTGCAGGTAGACCTTAACTTTTACTTTCTTCGGCATCTATGGCTTGGGCAGCTTGTTGGCACTGAAAAGCCCAATGTAACACTTATTCCTTTGTGTTTTACAGGGAGTCTAGAGGTTACTGCTGAAAACTAAAGATTACCACACCTGTTGTACAGAAAGACCTACCTAATTTGGGAGTTTATTACAACTTTTGAAGTGACTTGGGCAACTTGAGCCAGATCTTTGAAGGAATTAAAAGAAACCTCACATAAATGTCCTTAGTGACATGGTTTAGTTGTGGACTTGGTAGTCGTGGAGTAACGGTTGGACTTGATAATCTTAAAGATCTTCTCCAACCTTTGTTGATTCTATGATTCTATGATTTAAATGTTGAAAATGTCAAGAGCTTTTGATACCAAGGCATTTTACACTTCTTTCTAAGTATTCCTCTGTATCTTTAAGAATGGAAACACCTTTAAATCTAGCCTGAAGACCCTTAAAAATACAACTAGCTTGCACAGCAGGAAGGTGGTCTGTTTCCAAGAGCTTAATTCACTTATGAAAGTGGGCCCAAGTTTCCTAATTCACTCTCTTTTAAAATGTGATATTTTTTCTTTCCTTCCAACTGTTTCTTGTACTTCTCATGCTCTATGTATAAACATAAAAATGAAAGAATTTATAGCACAGTTATAGCATAAGTCCAACTTGTTTGATTTCTAGCTGGCATGTAAAAGCTGAGTAACATTTCTAACATTTTGAAGTTGGGAAATGGGGATCACATTTTATTTATCTACCTGTGCTTTTTGAAGACCAGCTATTCCATTTTATTGAAATACGTAATTTAGTATGCCAGACATCAGTGCTATGACATGTCATCTGTACCCATTTCTTTATCCTATCAATCCTCGCACATTGCAAAACCAGTTAGCGTAAAGAGTAAAAGCAGTTAGAAGACAATGGAGAAATTGCAAACTATTCATCTGTGTGTGTGTGTGTTCCCAATTCTCACTCATTCCCCAATATGTTTATAATGGTGGAAAAACATGGCTCTCCACTAGGTATTAATCCATTTTGCAAGAGGTTCCGCTTCCCTCTAAGCTTGTATGAGCCTGGCGCCATACTGCTACCAGCCATGAAATAATGGTCTTGGGCTCCTTATATCAGTGCAATTGTTTATATCAATTTAACAATAGCATCAGTTGTTTATACAAATATAAAGGAGATTTAGATCTCTAAAGCCCCCATAAAATATAGAAAGTGACTATATATTTACTTTATCAAAAGTTTGTCTTCATGTTACTTTGTAGGCAGGTAAGAACTCTTTCATACTTTGTTCTTCCTTCAAACTACCTGGGAGCGACTTACGTGTAGTCAGAAGCACATCATATAAACATGTGCTTGGTGATTTCCTGATGATAACTACAGGACAGACCAGCTGAAATCACTAACAGTTCCAGGCAAAATATCACACGCACATACTAGGAGTAAATAAAAGTCATGCCTTATCTGCACAGAAGCCTCCTCTGCTCATTTTTTATAGATCTGCCTTTGACATGTATTGCTGAGGTTAATTGCATTACACAGGTGCGAGGTTTGTGTGAATGGATAAACTGGGCCCTACATGTTTGAAGTAGCATACTTTGTTAAGTCATTCATTAATTGAATGCAAAACAAATGCCATTACAATGGAAGGAGGAGGAATTGTTTATATTATAACTTCATCTGGCTTTGTACCTGTTTAATTGGGAGGCTCCAACAAGCTCTTAAATGGCATATTCGTCTCCTATTGACATCCTCCCTATCCATATGTTTTTAGACACTGCAATATGAATTATGCTTATTATGGAAATGACAGCCAAATCTATTTTACTCCTACAAGTGATGTGCCAAGACAGCCTATGTTCTGTCAGCAAGCATTGCCAAAGTACAAATGCATATGGCAGCAGACTTCTTTCAAGTTAAAACAGAAATACTGAAAACTGACTTCACTAATTTATCAAAACTGCTCTTGGCTCTCCCAAGATTTCTTCTGGCAGCAGTAAGACATCCTTCTCCAATGCAACTGGAAACTTTTTGGAGCTAAGTCAATATTTTCATTCACAATTCATGTTAACACTGGACCTGAACATTGCAAGGAGCTGAATCTGTTGACGGGGAGGCAACCAGTACTTTCCAACAGAGAAATCATGGTCCTGCTATAATGGTTTGCTGTGATTGCATTGGACTTTATAAAATTACTAGTTTTAAAAAAATGTTTGAAGTGCTACTAACTGAATATAGGAATTTCTCCTCATATTTCCCACTTACTGCAAATAAATGCACCCGGGAAGTCAGGATAGAGAAAAATGAATCCAACTCCTTCCACAGAATTTTAAGTCATAATACTGAAAACAGTGAGAATAGTCTTCCTCTGCTTTTCCTGCAGAATCTCAGCTGCTTGGTAGTCCTCTGATAGATTTAGTATTTTAGTAGTTTTGGGGCATGGTTCACCATGCAGGATAGCTGCTTTGCTCCTTTTCTTTGCCACACTCACATTTATTCTTGTTTTGCTTCTGAGAACTGGAGGGCCCCACTTCTTTAAGCAGTAGAGAAATAATCACCCAGCAGTTGTAAGTTTTATGAGCCTGACTTGGAAAGAGAGCTGCGTGGTTTACATCTGCACGAATTATTTACTATGCCATTTGTTAACGGAATTCACTGATAAAGCTTTTCAGTGCCATTAGACATTTATGAATGCTGCTGTCATGTTTTTTACCTTTTCTAGCTCTGCTCAGTATATGAAAGACCCCTTTTTATAAACATTGTATTGGTTTCTTGTGTGTAGCGAATCAATTAGTTAAACACATTTTCGTTTTGTGTAGTGCAAGCATCCTGCTGGGTAAGGGCTGTTTCTGAAGGTGAATGGATCCTAAATTTCTTCAGTGGAGTAGCAGTGACACCTCTGATAGATGATGACACTGTAATAATGTAAGGGATATTGTAATGGAGATTTCAGTTACTCTCTCCCTGTTTTAAAGTTTCTTGGACAAGGATGGAAAAGCCACTTCAGCCACTCAAAATATCAAATTCCTTTTTATGGCAATTTTAAAGTTGATGCCTATTAGGTACTACTGATCATACCCAAACCCTTAGCCAGTATAAATCATTATAGGCCTTACTAGTTTCAAAGATTATATTGATTTACACTAGTTAGGTGTACAGACAGGGCCTTCAGGGCATAACCATTAGGAAAGAGCAAATTTCCTGGGTTTTATTCATCTAGGTCATGACCCAGAATCATTTTTTGTAAGTCCCCTGAAAAATACCTCTCTGAAATGTAGGCACTAGCAAAATCAGTCATATTGGATTCTGGTAAAAGAACTCCTTCAGAAAGTGGTGAATCCCACCTATTTTTCATCTCCTTAGGGATCTGAGGTTACATACCTAATAGTTTCATGTGGTTTGGGTATAGTTTCACGTGGTGTGGTACTTTTAATATATAACAAGATCGCGGATCTGAGCTGAGAACAGAATATTCTTCACTGTTTCTCAGAAAATTCAACCTCGAATTTTTTTTTGTTTTTCTTCATATGTTAAACTCCAAGCATGTCCCCTCTGAAATCAGTGTCAAAACTCTCCTTGGCGTCAAGCAAGAGCAGGGCTGAGTCAGCTGACAGCTCTGTTTTGAGCTGCTCCTGCAGGAATGCGAAGGATGAATATACACAGAGTTGTATCACTCGATTGGAGGTCCCTAAATTGGATAGGTCTGCCCCTGCGTCTGGCCATCACTTGGCAGACATAACGGTGTTAAATTTAGCTTTGTATTGATTGTAATTTGTTGTAGGATGCTGGGCAGGGAAGAAGACCTAGAAATGGAAGATTATAATGTATTATTGCATTTTGAGTATTGATATTGTTTCAAATTGTTCCCTAATTTCTACAGGAATATTTTGGGCACAGCCACATGGGAATGCTAAAAATAACAGCCTTGTTCCACCTTTTGGAGACCCAGAAAAGGGTTAGATTGTGTACTGTGTAATAGAGTTAATTCCTTTTGTAAGTTGGGAATTGCTTAAGATCTGTCTGAACTTAACTATTTCCTAAATAACTGCATTTAGATTAACCAAAGTCTACAAATTTGCAATAACAGATTTGGAAAGTGCCTGTTGATAAGAAATGAAGAGTTACAAAGTGTCCACTTGAATGAAAATCTGAAACTGCCAAATGCCAGAGTACTTCACTTTCATTAAATAAACTATAATAAAAATGAAATATGAAGAAATATTTCGTTTAATAAAGAAGAATTTTCCAAAGACTAGTGCAAAACAACAGGTGTTTCCAGGCTTTCCAGCAACTCTACAGCTGTACATCTGCACAGAGCATTTGATCACAACAGTAGGCCTGCAGAAGCACAGGTATACCAATAGGGTATGAATGAGAAACTAGGGGTACCTGATAGGGGAAATGAATCAGCTGAGGTCACCCAGGCTGAAAGAACCTACAAAAATGTCTTTGCAGGGGAAACAAGAACCAGCTCAGCCTTTCCCTTTTATTTTGCTTAAAAGTGTAAAATCCCTTCTTTTGCTTGGGGACCACCAGCAGATGGCAAGGTTGGGGTCAACCACTTCAACATCGTTGCAGCACAATTAACCCAGGTGTGGATATGAAGCCTATTGCACACATGTGAAAACATGTAGGGATGATAACTGGAATCCATATTGAGTGTAGAGGGATATGTGAAGTGCTTAGATGTTTCTTCTTTGCATGGATGCGATATGTGAAGTGCTTAGATGTTTCTTCTTTGCTTGGATGCATCACAAAAACTGCAATAAATATACTAGATGCCAAAACACTTTGCAGTTCTTTTTGAAACAAAATATAACAAGATAAATTAAGCACAAAGGAATACCTTCCCCATTTTAAAACATTTTCTAAACCACGTTTTATGGGGTTTGTCAGACAAGTAGCCATAGATTCCAGTCAGAATCACTGTCCTTCACAGTCCCAGTTGACTACAAGGTGAAGAAGTCTAAGGCACTTGCTGCTTTATAGACACTGTACCCTGGAGCACTGTCCACTTACCTGAAATAGTTCCAACTTCTCCAACTCTCAGTACAAAGCAGTATGACCATATGTGCACAATAGTGCATACAAGGCATTTAGTCCTTTGGGGGTTTGTCAGGCATGATCTGCCCTTGGTAAGTCCATGCTGATGGTTTCCACTCACCTTGTCCTTCATGTCTTTGCACTTGGCTTCCAGGACACTTTTCTCCCACTCATTATCTGGAAACCCAGGTTAGGATGACTATGTTGTTCCTCAGTTCTTCCTTCTTCTCCTTGTGAAAGAGACATGTGGTGTTTGATTTATTCCAGACATCAGGAAGTTCCTCTCAGTGTCACAACCTTTTGAAGATGAAAGGGAGTGCCCTTGGCCAGCTCCACAGCACCATTAGCACCCACAGCATCCTAAACTGTTCACTGAGTCTATATTACTCTATTCCATGTAGTGCCTCATTCCTGCCGTCTCTCACAGGACTTAAAAGGCCAGGAGGTGTATGTGCAGACTTTATCAGGAAAAAGCTGAGGCAGAGAAAGCACTCAGTGTCTCATTCTTTTTGCTGTCACGAGGGTCTGAGTCCCACTGTATGCTCATGTTTTTCTTTTTCTGATAATATGCTTTTCTTGTCTCTCATATTGCTTGCTAGTTTTAACTTCAGCTGAGCTTTGGCCTTCCTAATTGCATCCCTGCAGGTTTGGGCAATGCCTTGGTACTCCACCTGGTGTGCTCACTCCCATTTTATCTTGAAATAGAGCCTAGGACTTGTATAGCTAATAAAATCCACGTTGTGCACTGCAAAACTCCTTTTCCTCTTCATGCCGTTTGCTAGGATCAACTCCAGTCATCTCTGGCCACCCCGTAAATCAGTTTGGTTGCTGCCACCTTGTGATCACTGCCACCTTGTGACCAGCCTCTATAGAATGCCAAATTTTAACCTCTTGTGGCAACCTAGAAACCAGGAGGTGGAGCCAAATTATTGTGCTCCTTATGATAAACAGAAAATGTCTAATGAGTAAATAATTGATTACTAGTACAACTGTACTGAACGAATATTTGTTTTCGCTACATGAGTTGTGGATCTTTTATCCAAAGAGCACTTCACAGATGCTTGGGTAAAATGATGCTTAGTTCTTCAGTTGTAAGGAAAAGCTGGAGCTCCTAAGAAATGAAATACAAAGGTGTACATCTAGCACGTTTACAACTAGGATTATACAGAATGAGTCTGGCAGAACATACAGCATTCACCCTCCAGATGTTAATCACAGTAATGCATTATACATAATAAGCCTTTCTTTCCTCCTAATGGTGTTCAAGAATAAATAGGGAGTCTTAAGTGCTTACAAGCTACAATAATGGAAGCCCACTGTGTTATTTCAGAAGGGATAAATAGACTGAGATGCCCATATATGAAAGCGACAGAGAAGAAAACTTCAGAGATATAAATTAACTGAGCTTTGTGAAACATGGTTTTGAAATAAAACATTTTCACCCTCCCCCATCTTTTTACAGGGTTTTTTCACTCAGATAATGTAGATGCTTAAGGTACAATAATAACATCTTTAGAAGATTGTTAGATTATATGAAAGAGGAAATAGTAATATACATAGAGAGAGATACTGAGAAAGAGGGTATGTGGTTTGAGTCAGAAATCCTCTGATCTCAAAAGAAGCAGATGATGCAGATAAAATGCAGGCTTCACTGGCACAGCTAGCGGGGAACTTTTATGTGTACATAAAGCAATTATAAAAGGTGTTTGATTTTGCATTAAAGCAGCCAATTAGTTCCTTTTTTGACTAAAAATATGTATTTCCACTTTTTGTATTTTCAGCAGACAACAAACCAAAATGAAGCTTTTGGGAAGTCATTGACTAGAAAAAGCTTTTAATGTATTTTAGTGCAGGAATTTTGGTGGGGGAAGTGCCTCCCACATGGAGCCCCCTTTTCTGCTGTCTCACAAGCTACACACAGAGGCTTTCCAACAAAACTGGCAAAGATGGTGGCTTCAGAAAGATGCTTTGCTTCTGGAATCAAGTTGGACATTCAAAGTCAGAGCCAGGGCACTCTTTGCTAGGCAGCCCACATGAATGACATGCTGGCTATAGCTGCAGTGAACCCGTGCTCTGAGGTTATCCCATGTAGGGTTGTTTGTTGTTTTTTGCAAGAGTACTTCTCTTGAAAACAAAAAAGGGTCAGGAAAAGCCAGCAACAAGTAACTGACCATGACACAGAACAGGGAGTGCTGGGGCTGCAATACATCAGAAGGTGCTGGAGTTTGGTTTTTGCTGCTGTAATTGCACTGTTGTATTACACAACGCATTTTGCTCTCATGTGTGAGCAGCTTTCAAGAAGGTTTCTGCAGCATAATAGCTTCCCATAAGAAATGATTTCAAAGGGGAACTCTGAGATATAGATGTAAGTGAGCTGCTGATTTTAACACATTTTCATAGCAATTGTTTCAGAATTTTTCAGAATGTTTTAAAATATTAACACTCAATTACTAAGGGATTACTTAGAGGTAAACACTGAAACTGGTCTAATGTTCCTCCATTTCTTGTAGCCTCTTGAAAATCACTACTGGTATTTCCAGACATTATTTAAACATTTTTAAATAAAAATTATTAACGTTGATAAAAGACGATAGTGGAGACAAGATTAAATTGACTCATGAGGATGCAGAAAACTTGCACATAAAAGGTCTTGGGAGGCTTTTTTTTTCAGACCTGAGGATCAAGGTTGCTATCCTGGCACAGAATGAAAGTGGCATGCCCTGTCAGAGATATGTTTGGCAGCATTTTAAGGAGTTGAGAATGCTTCATTCATATTCACAAAAGCACTGAAGTAGGTCAATCACCACTACATGTCGGGCTCATGGAATATACCAGTAACACTGATTTTTCAGCCTTTCAGCTATTGTGAATCTAGCCACATTCACTGAGTAAGGGAGGTTCCCCAAAGCTCATTTCAATATCCCGTATGAAACAATGACAACTCTGACATAAGATTTTGAATGAATAGGGCCAGCACTAAGATTTTAAGCTTCATGTGAACATCTTCAATTGGTTTTGATGAGATTTTCCTGAATCTTGTGTAATGCATTTGGAGACATTTTATGTGGTTATTTTCTTGGGCAAGTTCCAGAAATCGAAAGACAATAAGACATATCCTTCTGACCAACCTTGATGATTATCAAAGGAAGAACTAATTTATTCTGAGCATAAGCTATGCCTTTCTTACACTTTCACAGTGTATTCTTCTGATGGTAGCAGATGAAGGGAGAGGACACAAGCAATGCTCTTGGTTCATAATACAGACCTTGTCTTTTCACACTGGACATAAGCTGCTAAATCAAATACATTTCTTGCAAGTATCCCTTCAAGAATTTTTATGCATGCTGTTGTTAATGTGAACAACCTTTATAACTTGATACTCAGCTATTTTTAAGAATTTCAGGTAGAAACAGCTCTGTAAAAAGGATTGGGGTGATGAATTCAGAAGGCTCTCACTGCAAGCCATGCTGAAAGAAGGTATTTCAAAAATAACTTTCTTATAGAACTCTTAAGTAAAATATACCTTTATTCTTGGCAAAAAGAAATGCTGTAGTTAGATGCTTACCAGTATTTGCACCTCTCTTTTCTGACTATTTTCTTTTTTTCTTTTTGCCAAGGATGACTCTCTAATTCCAAAAAGAAAATAGAAATTCTATCTTGTAGAAGCAGAAAAGATCAACTTTTTCAGATAAACCACAAGGAAAACCTCTTCAAAGAAACAGTGTCTGAAAAACACATTCAGAAACTGAACTCTTTAGAAAGAGGAAACTCTCCAAACTCATTATAAAGGTTGAAGGTGTGCTCCTTTGTATGGGAACAAGGTCAGTTCTGAGCCATCCAGCTCCTGTGTTACTCTGAAGTTATGGACTTCTCTTCCTACTGAAAACAAGTGAAGGAAGCTGTATAAAGGCAGATGTGGACTCTGGGAGGTTATCTGGTAGAGGCTTGAGCTAAGAAGTGTTTTGTTTATGATAATCATGGCTTTCTGTGATACAGAATAAACAACATTGTAATCAGAAGGGTTTGTTTTACCACCAGTCTACTAGCCAAAAGCAAGAGAAGCCTTATCTGCTGCTGTGAAATCACGAATTTTGGTAGCTGAGATTAGGATCTGTGGGATGTACTAAGCAGGGTGATGCTGATGTTAGCTGGCTTCCCAGCTGAAGTGCCTTACGCAGCAGCTAATCACCTGCTTCTGAGAAGGAGGAGGTATGGGGAGAGTTTGTTTTTCCTATAAATTGATCCCGGATCCTTTCATTCCTCAAGATAGCTGTACTTGTTTAGTCTACTGAGGCCTCTTAAGGCTAACATGGAATGAAGTACAATAGCATAAGGGTGTTCACAGCCACAGCAGTGCTGTTAGCTGTGTTCTTTAATAGATTTGGATAAAACCTCACTCAGCAAATAGCATGCTGAAAACAAATATTCTCTTTGTTGTCTTAGGATATACTGTCCCCATTACTGTATTGCATTTGTTCTCAAAACAGACCCACACATGGTCACATTTTGATCTTTGAACTTCGAGCTGATCGGTTGTCAGATGCAGATGCCTCAGTGTGAACCTTAGCAAAGAAACAGATCATTGGATTTGAAATAGCAGGGGAGTGTGTGCTTTCCTGGTGGGCAAGCCATGTGGAAGCTTTCTAATTTATTCATAATTTTACTAAAATCAGAGGTTGTAGGAAAAAGTAAATTAAGTAAACACCCAGCTGAATGCAGTCTGTTTGAGCTGCTCCACACTGCACAGCTAACTGTGAGAGGGAAAAAATACAGTCTTAGGACAGCAAAGGCTGTGAGTCCAAAAGCTCAAGGAGTAACCAAAGCACCCAGTACATTCTTGGGCAGTTTATAAGGATGGCAAAAACCATTAAATCCATTCCACTGCTGCTCATTAGATGCTGCTGCAGAAATAAATTAGTTGCACACAATGACCAAAATAGTATTCCCCTTTCTGACACCAGGCTACACCTTGGTTTGGACTGTGCAAGAAAACAGTGCAGATTTTCACCTCTTGTGATCCCGTCTATGAACATTAGGACTTGGACACCAAGGGCTATAGCCACTGAAATCTATGACAAATATGGAATTTGACGTTTCCCTGCTATGCATTTAGGGGCAAGCCAGATTTACCCTCCTTTCCTGTCTGACTGAGGAGAAAGGGTTGGACTTTGGTTTTGTCCTTCTGTTTGATGGCTGAAGCTGTGGAGCTAGTACTGGGGTTTAGAAATTACTCTCTCCTAGAAGCCAGGAGTCACACTGTTCCCCAGGCCACTGGTAGGACAGCCCAGGCCAGGGAGCCCTGTTAACTCGGGGCTGTGCCTGAGTTCACAGCCTCTCCACCAGCCATCTCCTGGAAATCTTGCCTGGTGTGTTTGCTTCCCTGGCTGGCAAACACATTTCGGAAGGGGTAGAAGGAGGGCACGTTCATTCAGCAGGCGTGTCTTTGGCCTACCAGGGTGCAGACTGAAAAGGCATGATGATGTAAATAGGAGGTTTAATATTTCACTAAAATGTCAAAGCTGAAAATGCCTGCTGGAGCAATGGAAATGCCTCTGTGTAAGCTGAAGTAAAAGCACAAACCACTGTAAAAATCTTATAGCATTAATACCAATATTCACTGTAGATATGGTTAGTGATATGCAGGCAGCAGGTTTTTAGTTCTGTAGCATTTTGCTGACTTTACAGTAAAATGGTCTTCCTTGCTCAGATTTTAATGTGCTATGTCAGGACTAAATTATATAGAGGATGCCTGGGACTTTCTGTCTTGTGGTCTGATTCTGTAACAAATTTCACCCTTCTTTTCCTGAGAGAGGGTAATTAATGGAGTGTACTATGATTTCCATATGAGATAATCTTCAGAGAACTTTTTTAGTTGTGTATATATAGCACTGTGAATCATTTGACTTTAAAATCGTACGTTGTGCAAAGCTTAAGCAGTACTGATGATCCATTTTTTTTCTGCAGAAGACCTCTTTAATGTATTTAGGTTTTTATTCTTACTGAGGTGTGTATTTTTATTTGCATTTACCTAGCTTTACCTTTCCTATAGATAGGAGTAGGATCAGGTTAGCTAACTTTTCAGGTAATTTACTGTTTGTTAAGTGTATGCTTCAGTTTCAGAGTGCAGATCAGTAAAAACCTTCTTGTTACACTGCAGAAAATCTGATGATGCTCATCTTAGCAAACTGAATTGACACACACTAGTCATGAAGCTTTGTATTTATTTATTTATTTATTTAGCTGAAAGACAGCACAGAGAATAGATCTAAGAAAGGGGGAAATATGAAAACAAAGAATGGGAATTCTCTGCAGCCTTTTTGTCTTTGCTCACCTGCAGTAGTAAAAGTTGCCTATAAGTGTATGTGGTAAAATAATCATTTGTCAAAGAGGTAAACTTACTGTACACCACTATTCTGCATTTAAAAGATCCCTAGTGTACTATGAACTATATAGTGTTCATAAAAAGTCATACTCGAGAGTCAAATATTCTTCCTTCTTCAATTACTGTAGTTTTCCGCTGTCTCTAAGGATGGGCTATTAAACACTCAGTGTCAAAGCACACTACACTGTGTTTGTATGATGCACAATATATTCATTAAGTCACTTATACTTTTAAAAAAATAATTATTTTATTTCTGGTTATATGTATGTATGGTTATTATGGACTCCAAGAAAAAAAAGGAGTCCCCCAACAGACAGGCAGTCAGCAGGCAGAGTGATTCTGAGGATACTGTGCTTTAGTTCATGAAACCCTGAGGTCATTTTTGCTTGGACATTGCATAAAGTGTGCCTGCCAGATTCAATATATACAATCCAGTGCCAAGTGACTGAAATTAGGGGTTTACTGTTTGATCTTTTAGGCAAGTAAGCAAATTGTCATTTTCATTTCTCTATAATTTCTGGGATGACAGATCTGGCTGTTATTTTTTCCAGTCTACATTTATTAACCAAGGTATAGAAGGAGTCTGATCAAAGGTAATTAACGATTCTAAACAAGATTTCATTGGGGTATTGGATCACATTTCCTGTACACATGTCAAGGGGAGTATATCTGAAAAGTACAAGGCTGGTTAAATGGAAATGTAGCTTCCAGAGGAAGTTATTTTCTTTTAGGGGTAATATGCTAAAAGGCTGAGATTACAGAACTATTGCTGAAGGAGCAGCATGCTCTTACAAGTTGCTAAGTGCCCCCAAGCTGACATCATCATTAGTTATTTATAGCACAGTAATATCTGATGATCCTAGTCAGAAGAGAGGCCTTCTGATATTATCCTCAATCCAAACTGGAGGAACATCCTCAGTCCCAAAAAGCTCACAATGTCATTTAATCTCATTGGTGTCGAAGGCAATCAGAACATCTAATGTGGAGCTTCAAACTCATACAAAGAAAAGCTTTTGCATCTCAGAGAAACCTTTCTTGATGGGTAGATTAATAATCCTTGATGAAATATTTTAATCAATTTGGCTGACACAGGCAAGTAGTATGAATGGAATGGAATGTGAATCAAAATGATCTTATACCACCATTCTTCAAACTAGCATAAATTCAAATGTAATAAGGGCAACGTTTCTTTAATTTTATTTTTTTAATAGTGTATTTCATGATCTTAGAGTATATGTGGACACACATAGTCAAGAAAAGAAGTAAGAAAGTCACAGGAACATACATATTTGTGTGTTGCAATTTCTGTCAAGTGACTGTCGGTGGAGTGAGCAATTTGAGAATTCAGAGTAGTGGCTGGGCTTAAAATTGGAGGTTGTGATAAAACATTTTTGAAGGCTCTCCATTTTACGCAGCATTTAAGTCAATAGAGCTGCTGTGTCTACCTTACAAGAAATCCATCATTTCTTACAAGAGAGTGAAGAAGTTCAGTTTTCCTATTTTTTAGAAAGCACTTTTTCAAATCTTACTAATCTGTATTCCGCAAACCACCACTAATGGCAGGTTTGTTGGAGTGTAAACCACTCTCTACTTTGCCTTGGGCTGTCTGGTTTGTTCAAGTTACCCTGGAACAGAAATAGCTGTAGTTTTGGCAATATCAGTCCTGCTTTACTATAGGGAATACATCACTATTTATCAGTGAGCATTTCCAAATGCAAATGACCCTCCAAATTAGGGATGTCCTGCCTCTTAGAACCACTACTAAATGACCACCTGCATGTGTTCATATTCAAAGCCGGCCTACTCACCCCATATGCATCTCCTCCAGTGTTTTATTCGACAATCTGCTTCAGCTTTGCGAGGGAGCTAGAAAATTATGTATTGCTCATTTTGTCAAAGTCATCATTGATGACAATTCCGGCATCAAGAGGCTCATTTTGTTCTGCAGATGTTTTTTTCAAATAGAAGATAAATTGTGGTTTATCAATCCTTTTCTTTTCCTTTCTTCTTTTCTTTCTTTCTAAGCATGATGTTACATGCTATGCTGCTAGGAATAGGAGTAGGAACACATAAAGAATAAATTAATACAAAAAATATTGAACCTTAAGAGGAAATCCACTGCAAGCCTACAGAACCCATTAGTATGTTATATTTAGCACCAGCATAATGGACAGGAAAAAATACTGAGTTGTTTATATAAAAGGAATGGTCTCATTCATATTGGATAACATCCCAAATTCCAAACCATGATTTACAGCCACTGGCCAACCCACAGCTATTTTGTGACACAGGATTTCCCAAGCTTCTAGGGTGGCATCTTCAGATGAAAAGAACAAGTGACCTCAGAGGTAAGATACTGCAAGAAGCTCTTTTTACATTCTGTAAAAGTGCAGCTTGTCCAAGGGTTATACTTTACACTGTGAAAGGAGCACTCTTCGCTGCCAGTCTCTTGAAGTCGGCAGTTACTGTTTTTATTTTCAGAACACCACATTCACAATAAATTTAGGTTTTCAAGACTCTGTAGTTTCCATTGACAAATGAGGTGATCGTATTTTCCAAGAAAATACACTTTGCCATGCTTTTACTATTTTTTAGTGGAAACTGTGAAATTCCTTGAAACTAATCGGGAAGACACTTGTCCTCTACAGAATGTCTTAACTTTTTTTGGTGGTCAGCTCCCTCAAATATTTTAGAGATATGTTGTCATCTTTTTGAAAAGAAATGATGGTATTCCTCCTCCGTAACTGGAAATGAGATGTAATGAGATTTTCAGAGTTCAGTGTATCAAGAAAACTAAACTTAAAACAGTTGGTTAAGTCTCACAGAGAAGGATAGATATGCAGTCAATGAACTGCAGCTCCCTTGAGGTAGTTGATCAGAAAGGCATACAGACGAGCTATTCAAAGGCTCAGGGATGGGGTTAGAAAAATTAAAGCCTACTCAGAGCTGAATCTGGCAAGGGACAGGAAGGACAACAGTTAAGGATCAGTCCCAGGTCCCTTAGACCAGAGAGAATGTCTGGTGCAAGGAAAACTCACCATTACTGGAGGAGGATCAGTCCAGAGAACAGTTAAACAAACTGTGCACACACACATCCATGGGCCATGATGGGGCCAGAGGAACATAAGAAAAAAATCTGTTTGCTATAGGGGGTGGTCAAACACAGGAAGAAGTTGCCCAGAGTGGTTGTGGAGTCTACATTCCTGGAGGCATTAAAAACTCAAATAGGCAAAGCCCTGATACACCTGCTCCACCTGACCCTGGTCTGAGCAGGGAGTTGAACTAAATGATCTCCAGACATGCCTTCCCACCTCAACCATTCTGGGATCCTGTGTGATTCCGGATGAGGCTGTGAGACAGAAATAGTTGTGATTTAAGCAATACTTAAATTTCTTCATTACTGTAGGGATTGTATTAATTTTTAGCAATACAGCATTTCAAATGCAAGTGATACTCCACAGAAAAATACGTTTTAACCAAAGGCACAGTTTACCAATAAACCCCACATGTCAGACAGCTGTTTTTTTTTTAACCAGGTTAAATATTGAAAACTTCTGGAAAACATAACCATTTCATTTAAGATCTTTATTTCCACTTTTTTTGAAAATCTGTCTTAAAAAATAACCCTAAGCAGCAATATAATCTGGTAATTTAGGTGCACACAGGATATTTCAATAATCAAAGCATTCTGGTAAACATTGTCATCATCTAAACTTGTGACAGCTGCACAAATAGTAAGACCCATGCAAATGTATCTGATGTGAAAAGGAATTACTTCCAATTGTTCTTAACTGGGGATAATTTTAATCTGTTTTTCAAAGCTAGGAAACTTTGTGTGAAAAATGTCCACTGCACAACATTGTACACAATTCTGCTACCAGCTTTTAGACATCTCTGGTGCTTGCTGTTGAAGCTTCGGTGTTATAACTTAGATGAATACTGTGAGAAAATGATCAATATGTAGTTAGTAGATTTTCTATCCAGAACAGCCTTACAGGACAGAGAATACAAGAATCTTGACCTCGTAGCAATTTAGAAGCGAGAGCCAGACTACCTTTATGCCAGTTTAAGAACAGGGGCTAAAAAGAATCTGTGATGAAATATTAGACAACTTGTAAGAAATTCACAAAACCAGATGCTCGTGCATGTCCTTTTGGAAGGACGGTCTATTTGCCTCTGAAGAGCTCTGTAACTAATTTGTTGAAGACACTAGATAATGTCACACATAAAAGTAGCCGTGTCACATTTTCAGACTGTTCAGAACCACAATGCTATGAAGCTATTATGGAACAAGAAAAGACTGTATGATATAGTGGCCAAACATGTCAAATAATAGTTTTGAAACCTCTTAGAATAGCAGCCCAAGTGACCAAAAAAATAAAAAAGTACAATAAAAAGAGAATGCAAATCTACAGAGTTCCCACAGGACTGTTAAGAAGAGCAGAGATAGGCCTTTTCACCACAAACCATGAATCTTTTTAACACTGAAAACTCTATAGACTCTTGGAATCAGAAAAGCTGCTGGAAATCACTGCAGTGACCACCTCAAGTAATTGGCATCTCACCCAATGAACCATCGCAACTAGATGGCTTTAAATAATGGAACTTGGATGACTTTTCATAGTTGGTAGAATATGCCAAGGAATATGAGTTTTTCCATATCACAACATCATTATATTACTGCTAGACAAATGGCAAAGTCTGAGTAAGTCACTGTTGACATTGCTAAGATTTGAATAAAAAAAGTTGAAGAAACAAAGAAAATATTCTTTAATAGAGGAACAATTCCATGCAATCTTAATTTCAATAACACCCAAGTATTTCTGAATATTCAGCACATGAAGTACTAAATTGTGAACTGGCTGAAAAAAGAAAACTTGATAAAAAACTGAGACCGCTTTGCCCAAACCAACCTCATTAGTGCAAAAAAGCCAAATATCCTCAAACACTTCCTCATTACAACATGTGTATATGAAAACATGTAACCTGTGCCGAACTAGCATATGTTACTCAGATAATACAGATAGATTGATATTTCACCAAACCCAATAATGCATTTACTATGAGTGCAAAACAACAAATATGGACATAGAGGATGATGAAATAACTTTTCATGGAGATCCGATGAAGAAAAGTTGAGAACGAAGTTTGACAAGCAGCTGAGTTACACAGGAATAGCTAATGAAAACAACTCATCTCCAAAAGAAACCAAGTGCAAAGCAGACTCTCAGGTTGGAGTGTCAGTAGAATCCTTTCTCTCCCACAGAAGCTATGAAGTATACTTACTTCATCTAAATATTCAAGGGAGAAATAGCACTTTATTTCCCAATCATTTGCTTAGCAATGCCTGATAAAATCAAAATACATTGCTAAAACTTGGCCTACTACTCTGGCTTTTATCTATAGACTTAAAAAAAAATTACTTTAGTTTTATGGGAGTCACTGTAAAGGTTTAGCCAGAAAGAGATAAAAAAATTCAAATAATGGTTTAATAAGCTTTCACCAGATTGTCATAGAGAGATGGAAACCTGAAAGTGTAAAAATAACAAAATAACAAGCTACAAACTTGTCAGCAAATACAACCCTCCAAAAGATCTGAGATATGAAAATTATTAAAAAACTCATTTCAGTTAAGTTTTATTTTAATAATTTTCTTTATATTTGGAAACCAGCTAAGTTTTACTAATCTCCTAGGGCCTTTTGTCATTTTTGTGTGTGCCCCTCTTTTATTCCCTTCCTTTACAGTGCGTTTTACATACTGATTTTCAGGCACAGTTTACTGTTTCCTGCAAAGAGCAGAACTCTTGGAACCAGCAGTGAGAGTTATTGTTAGCACACAGATAGATTAAGGCAAATCACAAAGTTCCTGGCAATCCAGGAACTATATAATGTTGACTAGCTCCAGCAACACCAGCAGAAATGTCATAAGCCAGTGCTTAGATTTCAGCAAGCTCATTCCATCCAGTTCTTTCCACCTGCGAATGGGCTAAACCTGACCTTATCACATCCATAAGCACTCCACTCCTCTCGACCTGGAAGGAATGTTTGGGTGGTTAGTGTCAAGTCATTTCTCTGCAAACACCCACCCCCCAGATTCCTGGCTGGGGTGGTGGTGGGCTGAGCACCTCCCAACACTTCAGACTACATCTGAAGCATTTGCTCCTGGAGCACTCAGCACTTGGGTGGCTCAGGCTTTAGAGGGGACACTGCAGTGCTGCTGAAAAATAGCTCTGGAGGTTGTTTCATCTGCAGTGTTACTGAGTAAGAGGGGTTATATGAGGAGCTATTTCAGGCGCTTCACATTTCTCCTCGACTCTATGCTGGCAAAATTTACAAGTGGAGACAAGCCCTTATACACGAGACATAAAAAGTAACAGAAAGGCTACTGCTATGGAGTGCTCAGTATTTCCAAGAGTTAAACATACTCAGCACCAGAAGAATGGGCGACAAACTCACCTTCTTGCTTTTCTGAATAGCTGAAAATAGGAATTGAGTGTAAAAGTGATTTGGCTTTATCTTGGTATTAATCTGATTGGCTAAGATCAGGGCTCAGCATATGCTTTTTCCAGCCGGACCCAGGCTGTGCTGCAGTGTATCTGGCTTCTCTTCCTCTGGAGCGAGCCTGGAAATTCTGCAACAGCTTCCTTTACATTTAAAAAAAAAGGTGTTTCCTGAATTAAGTATGAGCATGACTAATAACACCAGGACAGAGGCCTGTTTATTTATTTTACTATGAAACTTAATTCACTATGCTTTTTTCCCACTTCTTTGGCCTTCAGTATGCTATAGATTCCTGTCCTGCTTGCAAACTATTGCATTGTAGATAAGAGGGAACTGGTGGGTCTGGGATACTCAGTCACTTGGGAGAAGCTAGGATTGAGGCTTAATTGTATTAGAAAGCTTATTCATTCAAAATGATCAGCAGTGAAATAGTTAATGAGACTGAAGTGTAAGCTATCTGTAATGTTTCAGAGTTAACATTGATTGGGATGAACAGAGCAGTTCACAGCTCTCAGAACTAATCTCTCAGCCTGAAAGTTTTGTTCACTGTTCTGGAAGGTCACTTAATTACCATGAGAAGTACAGACGTAATCGGATGATGAAGGTTAAACTCCAGGATGTTACTGAGTCAAGGACTGGAAAATCAAAGCAGATTCAGCAGCACACACACATGAAATAAATGACCTATGTTTGTAGCTGTTTACATCAAGTCTCATTCTTCAAAATAGACAGTGGGACTCTAATCACCAAATATTCTTTGAGTTGTGAGGACAGTTTTTTGGTATTTAATACGTTCCATTTACGTTTTTTTCCATATGAGATGTGTTACTGAGGATTATTACCCACTGTAAATACTAGTTGGAAAGTAAGTAGCCTGTTCCAGTGATTGACATCGTGTTAAAAAATGAGTGAAGTTACACTGACATTAAGCATGGTTTAGCAGCCTGAGTAGACAAAAAGTCTTTGGCATAAACAAAACCCCTTTGATTTTGTGTCAGTTAGTTACAGTCAGTAGGAACAGGAGTGTAAGTGCACTAAAAAAGATATCCCATGTCACTGCATCTATTCTGTTAAGCAGTCAGACAACATTAATCCTTTTCCAGATGCCCTAAGGTGGACTAGACTGTCAACATAATGCAGCAGTCCTTCAGCTGTATTGGCAATTAGGTTTTACATGCTCTGTGTTGGTGCTTGTCTCTTCCACACCATTAGCACCTATGTATGAACACTAATACAACTCCCCCATGCAGATAAACCTGGAAAACGCGCTGAAATGAAGAGGACAACATTTAAACAATACTCCTGGGAATCCAGAACCAAGGAAACCTGTTTTCCAGTCAGGTTTTGCCCCAGTTATATATAATAAAAAATCTTTAGAATTCATAAACTGTATCTCTCATGTAGATTTGTCAGCATCTAAGGCATGTGAAGGATATGCATGCTCACGTGGCAATTTTTCTTTCTCTTGTGGGGAACAATTGAATGGAGTTTTTTCTTTGTGTAGTTATATAATTTCATAAAGCTTACAGGTTAATTATTTCATTAATTATACCATAATTATATTAATTAATTATTAAAGAAGTGCAAATTTAATTATTTTAGAGAATAGGGTAAAGGTACCCTTCAGTCAAATTTGTCTGAGACCAACTAATGAATTCAGAAGTTTTTAGCAGGGAGGTGGAAGCTGATAGACACAAATATGCACACACTGTGACCTCCTTGGGGAAAAGTCTCTTCTCATCTCAGTTTATAGAATCTGGAGTTGTAAAAGAGATCTCTACTATCTTCACACTGGTACTTGTGTTTTGATGCTACTGGATCTTTTTGGCCAAATAGCTCTGTATTACTCATCTCCTGATTAAGACAACTGTATTTGGAGTAGCATTACAGACAAATTTACTTGTCAGTATCTGCTTATGGCAAATGTGATGGTCCTGCAAAGAAAGTCTTAAAGCAGTTGGTACGAGGAATTGTGGGGGTGTCACAGGGAAGCCCTACCTGAAGCGCTGGTTGTGTTTGCAGCATCTCTGTGGACATGACTTATCATGATGAGTCAAGACAGCTTTAAAACATGGAGGCCTCTCATGTTTGGCTCAGCAGGCAGTACATGAGACATGTTGGCAGCAGTCAGGCCGCTGCGTCTCACAGCAAGAAACTGTCTGGTTTGCAGGCAAACATGAGCTAAAAAGCAGACGAAAGAGGCTGCATGGAAGTGCCACTAGAAATGTTCTCCCACAAAATCACTGCCTTCTGCAAAAACCCTTGTGTGAGAATGGAAACATTGGAAATGAGAACTGAGCCTTCACCTAGAGGTCAGCATGTTGGAAAAGCACTTTCTCACTGGTAAAATACATTAAAGTGAATCAGTGGTAAATTCTGGTAGCTAAAATATTTCCTATATAGAGTGACATTGTAGAGGAAGTTCTTTTTTTCACTTGAATCTGAGAAACCTTAAGGAAGACCAATATTTATATAGCAGAGCTGGGAACTCTGGTTCTGCGCTAGAGAAAAAACATCCTGTCTCTGGAGAAAAAACAGATCCTCCTGTTGCAGGCTGTGTTCCTGGGATGCCATGGTGGGAGAATGAGATCTGAATCCAAGAGGACTTGCTCCAAAGAGCTAGACTATTGAAATGCCTAGCACCAAAACAGTGACAGGTGGTTGCACAGAACAAGCACATAGGTTCGAATAACCTCAAGAGAAAAAAAAGAGAAAGGATACAGTGTGCAAAAGTCCACAAGCAGCATAAACTGTCTGCAAAGTAACTCAAAATACACAAATAAAAATGCTCAGCCTTACAAGCAGTCATTCAAGAGAAGTGGGGGAGAAAAGGTGATGCTCTAATCTCACCATTACCAGAGAAAACTAAAATGGCAGTACACGCTGTGACTGAGAACAATGATTTCCAATACAGAGAAGGCTGCCTGCAAAGTGACTTTGGCAAATTCAAAAATGTGGGCTGATTCAAGTATATATATACATTGCAGAAGAAGATTGCCAGCTGGAAGTTGCCATATTGGTCGGGTTACTAAATAAACACCAGCCTTTTGCTGTCCAGTAGTCTGGCTGAATTGTGGCTGCAGCATAGCTCCAGCACCACAAGTAAATGCTAATATCAGACTTCAGAAACACAGCAAAGGACTGATGATATTTAGCAAAAGCTTCCTAAGGCCATTGAACACATTCAGGCTGTCAGTAAGAAAACTCTTGAAACTGGCAATGTTATTGCTTGGAGTATGTAACTGTTGACACAAAGGGATACCAGTGGCTGCCAAGCAACAGGGTAGACCAAATCATGGAGCTCATCACAGGACACACTTAAAACATCTGGAGAAAAACAGAGCATTCATCTTGGGGTCTGTGAAGAATTTAAGCCTAAGTACACATTTCAAGGACGGGACACTGTGGGCAAATTCAAAGTAGAAATGCATCACTATTTGTAGCTGTGGGAACTACTGAAATGCAAAGTACCATTAACCGTGATGAAGTCATAAGAACTGGCAAAGCTGCAAACTAGAGATATTATTATGTTCATTGAAACTAGCACAGAGTGAATCAGCAGCTGAAAAGTAGTTAGAAAGTCTTCAGGTAAACCAAGGATCTGCTCTGGGCCAAAACTACAGAGCAGAGTGCTTGGAAGAAGTCAGTATCCATTCCCACTTACTGGAGACATGCTGCTGTGATTTATTCATGGTTAAACTGTTTGCGACGTCAAGAACAGATTCTGGCATGCTAAGCTAGTGAGCCGTCTAGCTTCTTGACAATCTTTGCCATAGCTATTGGCAGCTGTTTTGGGGCATATAGGCATTGAGCTAGGCCTGACGTGGACTGAAAATGGACTTCTAGATGTAAAGAGTATAGCTTATGACATGATTGTCATAGAAGAAGCAGCTGGTGAGGCAATTCGGGTCCATGAAGTCAAACTTAAGCAACTTCATAGCAAATACTGACAACAGAATATTAAACTACACAGACAAACTTAGGTGAGAAGAGCTGAGTTTGTCTTTTACCACATTTTCTGACTTTCTTTCTCAGAGCTGTGAGAACTGTGAAAATGTAAGAAAATGCCCAGGCTGGCAGACATAAAGAAGAAATTGTGTAATTTTCAGTGAGTTTTCACATTCTGCACATGCTCGTCAAATACCTCTGAACCTTTAAGACAGACACAGCAATGCAGCATGGGACTTGTAAGAGAATGTAAAATAGCTACTTAAAAGAATAAATAAAACTGTAAGCAAACACCAGCTTTAAGGTGCTAAGGAATTTATGCCATAGCTGGAGCTACAACATGGTACCTTAGGAGATGCAAAGTGGCCTTTTGCAAAGCTCACTATAGAATCGTAGAATCATAGAACAGTTAGGGTTGGAAAGGACCTTAAGAGCATCTATCCAACCCCCCTGCCATGGGCAGGGACACCTCACACTAAACCATAGCACCCAAGGCCTCATCCAACCTGGTCTTGAACACTGCCAGGGATGGAGCATTCACAACTTACCTGGGCAACCCATTCCAGTGCCTCACCACCCTAACAGGAAAGAATTTCCTTCTTATATCCAATCTAAACTTCCCCTGTTTAAGTTTTAACCCGTTACCCCTTGTCCTATCACTACAGTCCCTAATGATGAGTTCCTCCCCAGCATCCTTATAGGTCCCCTTCAGATACTGGAAGGCTGCTATGAGGTCTCCATGCAGCCTTCCCTTCTCCAGGCTGAACAGCCCCAACTTTCTCAGCCTGTCTTCATACAGGAGGCGCTCCAGTCCCCTGATCAGACTCATGGCCCTTCTCTGGGCTTGTTCCAACAGTTCCATGTCCTTTTTATGTTGAGGACACCAGAACTGCACACAATACTCCACGTGAGGTCTCACAAGAGCAGAGTAAAGGGGCAGGATCACCTCCTTCGACCTGCTGGTCACGCTCCTTTTGATGCAGCCCAGGATACAGTTGGCTTTCTGGGCTGCAAGCGCACACTGCCTGCTCATGTTCATTTTCTCATCAACCAACACCCCCAAGTTCTTCTCCACAGGGCTGCTCTGAATTTCTTCTTTGCCCAACCTGTAGCTGTGCCTGGGATTGCTTCAACCCAGGTGTAGAACCTTGCACTTCTCATGGTTAAACTTCATGAGGTTGGCATCAGCCCACCTCACAGGTGCGTCAAGGTCCCTCTGGATGGCATTCTTTCCCTCCAGCGTATCAACTGAACCACACAGCTTGGTGTCATCGGCAAACTTGCTGAGGGCACACTCAATCCCACTGTCCATGTCAGCGACAAAGATGTTGAACAAGACCGGTCCCAACACCGATCCCTGAGGGACACCACTCGTTACTGGTCTCCAGCCGGACATTGAGCCATTGACCACAACTCTTTGTGTGCGGCCATCCAGCCAGTTCTTTATCCACCAAGTGGTCCATCTATCAAATTGATGTCTCTCCAATTTAGAGACAAGGATGTCGTGTGGGACAGTGTTGAATGCTTTACACAAGTCCAGGTAGATGACATCAACTGCTCTACCCCTGTCCATCAGTTCCAAAGCCCCATCGTAGAAGGCCACCAAATTGGTCAGGCAGGATTTCCCCTTAGTGAAGCCATGCTGGCTGTCACCAAGCACCTTGTTGTTTTTCATGTGCCTTAGCATGCCTTCCAGGAGAATCTGCTCCAAGATTTTGCCAGGCACAGAGGTGAGACTGACTGCTCTGTAATTCCCCGGGTCATCCATTTTCCCCTTCTTGAAAATGGGGGTTATATTTCCCTTTTTCCAGTCGTCAGCAACCTCACCTGACTGCTCTGATTTTTCAAATATGATGGCCAGTGGCTTAGCAACTTCATTTGCCAGCTCCTTCAGGACCTGTGGATGGATCTCATCAGGTCCTATGGACTTGTGCACGTTCAGATTTTTAAGATGGTCTCGAACCAGATCCTCTCCTACAGTGGGCCCAAGGTCTTCATTCTCACAGTCCCTGCATCTGCCTTCCAAGCCTTGGGTGGTGCAGGCAGAGCCTTTGCCAGTGAAGACCAAGGCAAAGAAGTCATTAAGAACCTCAGCCTTCTCCAAATCCAGGGTGGCCAGTTCTCCTGATTGCTACCTGAGGGGGCCTACATTCTCCCTAGTCTGTTTTTTATTTGCTATGTACTCATAGTATCTCTTCCTGTTATCTTTCACATCCCTAGCCGAGTTTAATTCTAACTGGGCCTTAGCTTTCATAACCTGGTCCCTAGTTTCCCAGACAACATCCCTGTACTCTTCCCAGGCAGCCTGTCCTTGCTTCCACCTTTTATAAGCCTCTTTTTTCATTTGTATTTTCCTCAGCAGCCTCTTATCCATCCAAGGAGGTCTCCTGGCCCTCCTGCTGCACTTCCTTCTAGTTGGGATGCAACACACCTGAGCTTGCAGTAGGTGATCCTTGAATATCAACCAAGAGTCTTGGGCCCCCCTGCCCTCTAGGGCTGTATCCCATGGAACCTTCCGAAGCAGGATCCTGAAGAGGCCAAAGTCTGCTCTTTTGAAATCGAGGGCAGTGAGCTTGCTGCACGCTCTTCTCACTGTCCTCAGGATCTCAAACTCAACCATCTCGTGATCGCTGCAACCAAGGCTGCCCTGGAGCGTCACATTTCCAATGAGCCCTTCCCTTTTGGTGAGCACGAGGTCAAGCATGGCACCTCTCCTTGTCGGCTCCTCTATTACTTGCAGAAGGAAGTTGCCTTCCACACAATCAAGGAACCTCCCGGATTGCTTGTGCCAGGCCGTACTGTCCTTCCAACAGATGCCAGGGTGGTTGAAGTCCCCCATGAGAACAAGGGCCTGCGAGCGTGAGGCTTTTCCTATCTGTCTATAGAGTGCTTCATCCACAGGTTCTCCTTGATCAGGCGGTCTGTAACAGATCCCCACAGTAATGTCTCCCATAGCTATATTCCCTTTAACCCTGACCCACAAACTCTCTGTGGACTGCTCACCTGTCCCCAGACAGAGTTCCATACTCTCCAGCCTATCCCTAACACAAAGGGCAACTCCCCCTCCCCGCCTGCCAGGACTGTCTTTTCTAAAAGGCCTGTAACCTTCCATTCCAACACTCCAGTCATAGGAGCCATCCCACCATGTTTCTGTGATGCCTGTTATATCATACCCCCATAGACGTGCACACATCTCTAATTCCTCTTGTAAGATAATAGAGCCCTGACAGGCACAGGGAAACGTTACATCAGATTTGAAAGGAAGTGCTGGCTCTACTTCTTGTAGTGAAAGGTTTATTTTGAGCACAAGATAGACTTCTGCCTAGACATAACAGAACACCATAGAAAAGACAATGCGAAGGCAGCAAATGACTGACGCACACCCCTCAGAGTCAGGCAAAAGATGAAGAAGGAGTGATGCCCAGATAAATGACTTTAGGAAGCACACATTTAAAACAACTTAACAGAAGGTTTTTCCGCATAATCTTAAAGTCAAGATTGTTGTCTTGGTCTTTTTAAAATTATTATTCTTTAAATTATTTTTTCCCTGAAAGCAATCCAGGGAAGTTCTGTGTTGTACAGGTTATTGGATAGAACTGTCTCACTCATTTTTTCATTTATTTCTTATAAACCCATGATCAATCTTAATAGCTACTTACCCTTTTTGGTAAGAATTTTCTTCTTATGTTTCTTCATTATAAACAAAGACAATTTTTAGAACAGCTGAAGGAATTACACTGTGCAAGATCTAAACTTAATTCATAGATTTATAAATTTTACAATTTCATAAGTATTTCTAGGCATTTACCAGACTGAAAGGTTCTTAAAGAGACTAGAGCTCTAGCCAGAGACAGAGGAGAGATGCTTGCAGTTCACTGCTCATCACAGACTCCCTGTTTGAACTTCAGTTCCTTGCACTGTACATCCTGCCCAATTTTTAAAGTGTGTGTAACTGCACTTACCTATCACAGCGCTGTCCGATGCACTCTAACGTCTGAAGAATGCTCTGAAATGTGGTAAGTTTGGACATACATACACCATACCTATACAAACCTGCAGATACTTAATCTTTTTTGTGAATATGTCTAGATCTTAATGATTAAATAGCATCCAATTAACTACATAATATTATTTACAGGAAAAAAGTTTAATCACATTCTCATTAGCAGCTTACCATAATCAGTCATTATTTATATACAAACCAGATGAATTAGCATTTTATGTGCGTTGAGGATATGACCATAAATGTAACTACTACCTACCTACCCTTTTACATTACTGACAGCTAAAATTTTTCTTCCTGCATCACCTCATGAATCCTGTAATCCTCCTGTGTTGCCTGCCCCTTCTCCCAGTGTTCATAAACTCTCCTTTTTTTTCCTGATTTCCAGACAAAGCTGTCTCTTCAGCCAGTCTTCCTCCCCACTGGCTCATCTTTCAGGACATGGGGATGGCCTGCTGCTGTGCCTTCAAGATTTCCTTCTTGAAGAATGTCTAGCCTTCCTGGACTTCTTTGCCTTCAGGACTGCCTCACAAGAGACTCTGTAAACCAGTCTTCTAAACAGGCTAAAGTCTGCCTTTCAAAAGTCCAAAAGTACCAGTTCTGCTGACCCCCCTCCTTACTGATCCAAGAATTGAAAATGCTATCCATGATCGCTATGCCCAAGACAGCCTTCAACTCCATCACCCTGGTCCTTCTCTGTTAGCAAACAAGCCAGAGAGGTGCCTTCCCTTGTTGGCTCACTCACCAGCTGTGTCAGGAAGCTATTTTCCACATGCTCCAGGAACCTCTAGGTCTGTTTTCTCTCTGCTGTATTATATTTCCAGCAGACATCTGGTAAGTTGAAGTCCCCCAAAAGAACAAGGGCTACCAAATGTGAGACATACAAATCTGCTTGTGCTTTTACTGAAGGAGCAAGGCCATGTCAAGGCAAAAGTGTCAAGATCAAGCAGGACACTTGTTCTGGCTTCATCCTATGCATTTAATGCACCAACTCCAAATGACTGCAGCCTGCATTCATTACTTGCAACTTTGCCTCTTCTGTCAGAAGCCGTTTCCTTGGAGAACAAAGAAGACAAGAGAACAGTACTGTTGCCAGCCAGACTTTCTTTTCAAGACCATGGCAGTAAAAACTAGGCCACATGAAGGAAAGAGAAAGGGAAGGACCATTATTTTTGTACAGTGCTCTCCCAGAGTCCCAGGGGAGTCTCAAGAGTCTGAGAATGCAGGGTTGTTTTCCAGATGCACCCGCTGTTTCTCTGTTTTTTTCCAAGGTGAGAGTGGAGGCAGAGAGCCAAAGCATATGACACCAGTTTCCTATCCTCTTTTGACAGGAAAGTCTCAGAATTCATACAACTCTGATACATTTTCTCTTAAGACATTACCCTTCTATAGTGGATTAGACTGCAACTGAAAACTTTTAACCCCAAAAATGTCAACATGCAATCACAAAAAGAGGAATTTGATGATGACCTAGGAAGCTGGTTGGCAAAAAGTTCAGCTTTTCCTCAATTTAAAAGCAAACAAGAAGTACCATTTTTCTTGAGGGGGGGTAGTTTTGGTCTGATCAGATAATATCCAATCAAGCCTTCTCCTTTCAGCATGGGGTGGGGAAACATAATGCTTTCTTTCAGTTTCATGATATTTTGTGTTAAACCTATTGCAAATTAAGTTGACTGCCTAGAGACTATACCTACTGCTTATAGCTTGCAAGAGAGACAAGGCAGTGTAACGATCTGTGACTGCATACCATACACGTAGACTACAGCCATCAGTCAACTGCATAATCTTCAGTATCAAGATCCATTAAAGTCAGTGGGAGATATGTTGTTAAAATGCTGTGTGCAATTTGGGAAACACAGGGGTTAATACTATAGAATCAAGAAATTAAGTTTAAAAAGAGGTGGAAAAGAAGCTGTTAATGCAGAAGTAGATACAACCAGAGTGTAGTGCTTGTGGCTGTAGATTACTCTTACATTTTTGCCACATAAACATTTTGAAAAAAAATAAATGACAATCTATCATGTCTTAGGAGGTGGGATTCTTTTCCTTTTCCTATACTCGTCAAAATGACTGTTTCCATTTATTAAGAAATAGTGGTTTTTTTAAGTTATTGCATACTTATGAGTATATGTCACTGCACCATCATCTCAAATAACTGACTTTATTATACAAATAACTCACTTCATTGTGTGGGTCGTTGGGATCTGAAAGTGTTAAAAAAGAAAGTTAAACCTTAATTATGGGCTGTAAGCTGCTAAAGGAAGTATAACAGAGTGTAGCAATGACATCTGGACTAGTACTACTGCACGTAATGCATATCTGTCACTGACAACTCACTGGGTTACATTTAATTCACAATCATCAGTCATGTCTTCCCTTCTAAGCAAAAAAAAAAAGAGACTACACCAGCATCAGCAGTACAAAGCATGCCTTCACAGCACAGATTCTTCCACGTGCCATGATTCAAGTGGATGACCTTACAGATGTAAACGGAATGGACAAATGAACGCCAAAAAACAAAGAGGGACGGAGAATTTCATGTGTTTTGTTAACATTTAATCTATCATACCCAATGAAGGTTTGTAATTGTTCTCTTGCCCATACACTCTCAGTTTCTGAGTTTGACTCTGCTTTTTTTTGGATGTGGTGGAATGCCTTTATGCTCTTTCTATGTAAATCAGGGCACAGCTTGGATTTAGCAAAGCAGATGCAAGCACTATCCATCAGCCGAGAGGAAATAAGTGTTCTCCTTCTCAAAAATCTAAGAACCTGAAATGGTTACCAGATCAGTTCAGAGGCTGGCTGAGCCTTTGCTCTGTTTGGTTGCATATTTGTCTGTGGAATATGGAGTGCTGGAATAAGCAGTGTTGAACAGAAATCAGTTTGAGTAAGAGCAGGAAATACCAGCTTTGCAAACTTTGAGCACAAACCCACTGTCTTAAAGTTTTATACTATACCCTCCTTTCATCTTGAAATGTGTAAGCAGCAACTCACAGGTGTCTAGAAATGTTCCTTTTATAACATTAAACAGTTCCTTCCGTGGCTCCACAACAAGAAGATATATGGACACAGCTGATTTTCACTTAACAACTCAGTTGAGGCAAATGAAACAGCAGAAGCTATGGTAAATGCAGACCTCTTTGATCCCAAACTAAATGACAATTTTAGCACTAACACTTGCCCAGATGCTTTTGTTACAGATCAGAAAACCTGTTTGGCAAGCTCTCACTCATTTGGCCATAAGTATTTCAGTAGCCCTCCCACTAGATGTAGTTTCACCACATAAGTCATGTTTCAAGTCGGAGTGAACAGATGAGCTTGTCTTACTCAATCACTAATATTGATTCACACGTTCACACAGAAGAAAATGCAACTTTGAATAGTCTTGGCAGAGCATACACCTTACACATGCACAATTAAAGATTAAAGAATTAGCAGGTGCCCTAATCGAAACGCTGCAGGGTGGGTTCTACAATTTGACCACACTTCATTATCTTTGTCCTCTTCCTGCTACAAAGTGACCTCTGACTAGGTGCATATTTTGCTAGATTATGGCAATTAAGATTCTTGTTCATGGTAGATTGACTAGAATCTCTTTGGACTATCTAGTGTATAATCTTCCTTCATGTATTTCTACTATACTACCATATGCATTATCATTGGCCCACTGAATACCATTTTATTTCAGCTTTCATGTATACATTCTAATGATTTTCCTACTGTACTGCCATTGGAACTTAATGTTGAAAATAGAATCTATTTTTCACTGGATCTAACACAACATTACAACTTGTGACACATTTGGTTAGCTTTCACTAATAAATATGAATTAATAATGCACTTTCTAGCCCGTTGAATAGTATATTAACAAGTTAAAATCACATAAAATGATCAAATAATATATACTGTTCTGAAATAACTAGGTATTTGAAGAAACTCCAGTCATATTATTGTTTGTGTTATGGCACTGTCTGAAAGTCTGGGCCTAGCTGTGCTAGACACTGAATAACAGTATTATCTGTATTTACAGTCCTCCTGCCCTGCCTTAAGCACCAGTCGTTCTCTGCTTGGCCAGTTTCCAAAATCCTTCTAAACACTCTTAGAACTCTGCCACTTCCAAATGTTCCACTACCCACCTGGCCCAGGAAATACCCTTAAATTCTTTTTTTCAACCTATTCTTCACCTTACCTTCTCATAATGTCAAAAGAAGTGGCCAAGTGCTGCACTTGCTAATTCTCAGCTTGGTTTTCCTCCCCATCTTTACTCCACTAACTCAATCCCAACAGCCATTGTTCATGGTGTTGGTGTGAACCTTTTCTGCCACCACTCTCACCAGGCTTGTAGGAAAATGGCTGTTGAAGCTGCTAAGCTACTCTCTTCCTTTTGTCCCCATTACAGTCTTGGCTGATCAACACTGCCAGATGCCTTGGGTCCTCAATCAACAGTTCCAGAGCTGGTTCCCTTGCACAATGTGTTGCTGCTATGAAATGGCAACTAATTCTCTTCATCCCACCACATCATTCACAGAAACTGATAGGGGATTATATTTTAAGAGGACCTTTCAAAAGCATACATCTAGCATTACATTTTGAGGCAACAGTTGCCTTCAAACTGAACAGTAGAGTCTTCCCATTCTTGCTAGTGGGTTCCTCCCTCACTCCTTGTTTCATCAGCACACTTGTGGATGGCTTTTAATAAGAAAGCAGTGTAATGTCATCAATGCATACTGAGCCCTTCATTTGCATATTTGTAAAGAGAGCTATTAATTCAAGAAAGGGGTAAATAATGGATGCTAAGGAACATCACCCACAACATGTCATTGCTTTTTAGAGTGGCAGCATGTTCTTGTATTCAGTATACTCCCAGACGAATTAGAAGGGTGCATTATACTGAGATTTGTGGCAGATCTCTTTTAGTATTCATAGGTGTGCTGGCATAATACAATTCATTTAGATATATGACACATCTGTGTAATTCGTAGGTGTTGACTGTCTAACCTTCAGACAACTTGATGGAAAAAAATAATTCATCCATAACAGAGACCTTTATTTTTCAATCCATAACATTCTATTTAATGTATTAGAAGTACATGAAAAGAATAGAAAAACAAGTAAAACAACAGGAAGAGAAATAAATACCTTATTGTACAGCATTTCAACAAATAACATAGTGATGGATTATTCCATATTTTCAAATCCTTTATAGTGAAAGTTCTATCTCTATCAGCCTTTCCATGGGTCTACCTTACTTATCTTTGTGATCAAGAAAAAGAAAAGCAATTGTAGCCCTATATAGATATAACATTTATTTTTCCAGCAATTCAGACAACTTGAACATGACAATACTGAAGAATGTTTTGAATATTTCATGTAATGATTAGGATCATCTTCAAATATAATGCTGTACATTTGCATGCCTTAGCTGTGGTTTGACATATAGTTGTATAATGTATATACATCACAAAAGTTTTTATAAAAATAAAACAAAAATTACAGATATTTAAGGAAGGGCAACAAAAAAAAAACATAGGCAGCCTTCTCCTGTAATTGTATGTCTCTTCCATTTAAATAAAGAGTAAGGTTTCATTGCACTGAATAATAAGACCTTTCACTTCAAGAGGCATGGTGCATTCTGGGGCATTTTGCCACCCATGAGCATCAGAGTACCAAGATGCTATTATCTGCAGCATATGAACTAGTTCACAACTATCCCAGGGCTAGTAATTTTGTGTTCTAAGAAATGTAATTTATGATCATATTACAGTTCTCATCTTTGCACTAAGAGTATCTCCCAGGCATCCTTCACAGATTATAGTCCCACCTGGATCAAGAATAGGTGGTCATGAGCCTGGGTGTTCCTAGTGAACCTATCTTTTTCTTTTGTTTGTTTCTTTTTTTATTTCTTGAAGTGTACGCAGTACACGGCTTGCCTGCTCATTGCTCCATGAAAGAAAATCTGTTTGTAAGAGTTTTAGGTTTGAAAATCTGTCCTGTGGAAGCAGCCCCTAGGCTGAGCTTCCAGTTTTTTTTCAGGAGTCTGCTTGTGTCTGTCTCTCCCAGCAAACCCATAGTCTTAGCTTTTTCATCCAGAACTTTGCTCCATTCTCCAGTCTCCTGCTTCTTTGGCCCTTGTGGCCTTCATGGCCTCAAGCTTCCTTTCCTTCTGCTGTGTGCTGCATTTTTCTCTATAGGAGGGCTCAGATGATCCTATTGGGTACAAAAGTGCTTTTAGTGATCAGTAATTTGGAGTCAATAAACTTCTTTAGTAGCAGGGGTTATTACTAAGGGAAACTGTGCTTAGCTCCATTTCTAGCCTACTTCCCAACCCCACGCTTCTCTTTGCAGGGCACAGCAGAGCCTAAGCATTTGCCAGTCATCCAGTTAACAACAGCAATTGCTCCAGATAAAAAGAGCTACATCATCATTACCAGGAGGCAGGAGTGAGTCTAACAGAACACACTGCATGAACAATTGGGTAATTGGATCCCTATTGGAAGTGCAGCCGAGTAATAATTTCAGATGGCACCAATGTTGCTATAACAGAAATTAAACCTCTATTATATTCCAATGAATCCAGTTCTAACCCCTGGTGAGTGGTTCAAAGACACTGCTGCATCCGTGCATACCTGAACTTCTCAGGAAAGGCTAATCCACTTTGAAATTGATGCCGAATTAGCAAAATACTCCATTCCTTCGGAACTCAAACTCTTCAGTTTAGGCACACAGGGACTGTGAGAAAGCAACCTTTTTCTAAAATACACACCAGAAAGAAAAACCTCCTCTGCCATCCAGCACATTTTACATCTTTTGGCTGGGTGAGTGTGAAACATTCTGGAGCATGATAGCATGCACGGATGTGCTGTGCTACTTTTTTTTTCAGTAATGAATTCTATGCCTGCCTGTTTCTGTTCCTTTGTCTATTTTTAATTCAAATATGTAAAAGTTTTTCTTAATACAGACTCCCAGGTGTCAGTTGCTGCCTGGAGTTCCTTTTCTTTCCTCTATTGTTCTTTTAATTGTTACTTCAAAACAATTAGCTGGGCATTCATATGCAAATGAATGCAAATATACAGGGGATTGGGTGTGAGAGAATACCACCACTCGTTAATTTCCACTTCAAGGTTTGCTGGTAGGAACAACAAAATTGCTTAACAATGTATTTTTCCTGGGCCATGAAGGGTGAACTTGCAGTGGTTCCAGCAGTCCTGCTGGCTTGGCAATTGTTAAAATTCTGCTGCTTCTTAGTAAGATTTTTATTTACTTATTCAGTTGGGTCTAGAGACTGTGCTACCCTTGTCACCCTAAACTCTCCTTGCCCTTGCTCATTTTCGCTCAAGGACAAGCCTAATAATTTGGATACAGTCCTGATTAGAATATAAGGTGAATTATTAATAGTACCGCTATTAATGTGATCCATTAAGGGGTAAAACTTCTCACTTGAAGGAATTCCTCATGTCTCTGACAAAATAAAACTTTTATAATTTATAAAAGAGTATGGTATATTGCATTTGAGCCTTAGAAGCAAGGTACACTGACTGATAGGCTGGGACAAGGGATGAATGCTAGAGAGACTTTGCCAGTTGCTAAAATAAATCTCATCTCTTTTGGAGCAGTTGTATTTATTGTATAAATCTGCATTCCCTTTCAGGCTGTGTAGTAAAACTCCTTATGAAAAATAGTTGGCTATTCAGCATTCAGAACTGCTTTACAAAGATAAATACCTTAGCTTTTCAGATCCAATTAATATACAGAAACCAATTAAAAGACCAAATCTTGCAATCATTAGGCAGGAAAAATTCAGAGCCCCAGACTGTCCTGAGCAGGAAAACCCGCAGCACAGCAGGAAAACTTCATCATTCACAGGTGACTCTCCCATCAGGACCACCCCCGCCCGAGGGGAAAAATTGCCTCCAGGAGGTGTAAGTTTAGAAAGACATTTCTGAGGTCATGGGAAGTGATTAACTTTTAACTCCACAACTACCTCTTTTTTACATTACCTTAGTGTTCTTCTACTTTTATGTCTGAAAATCATCTACACAGCAATAAGGGACTACAGTATTTACCCCTCAGGGCAGGTAGCATCTTTGTTATGCAGTGTGATTCCCATGTTTCACCAGATACATTCCTCATGGAAAAGAAAGACATCTGCTGGGTGGTGAGAGCTGCCTTGGATTTTCTGCTCCATCACTAAGCAAGGGGTGGGCTGACTGGACCTGGAGGTGCAGCTCTCTTTAGAAGTTTAAATACTACTCTAATCAGTGGAAGTCAGATGCTTGTGTGCCTTTATCCAGACTTTAATTGTCTTGTACCTTGGCTTCCCACTTCTGAGACTGGGTAATCACTGCCCTCAGAGTGCTGTTGCAGGTACAAACACATTTAAGACTGGGAGGAGCTCGGGCACAGTAATGATAGGAACCATATAAATACCTCGGGCAAAGAGGCACTGCTATTTATACTGCAGTGCAAATAAACAGTGACAAAGCAGCTATCACTGATCTGTGGAATTTGATCTGGGGACTCTGTCCCTGTGAGTAGCATAGGACTGTATTCAAATACTGCTAGCAATGCACACTGGAGGAGGAGACATTGTACACCTGCAGAGATGGCAATGAGAAAAGGGGGACACTGTCACCCACCAGTTCCTCTATATAGAGGAGTGGATACTGTCAGTGATAATGTGGGTGGCTACCCCAAGGAATTCACATGTTGTATTCAAGGGAAAGAGGGATGATTTGTCTTCTTACCTTCATCCCTGCCCTTCCTCTCTGTGTCCTCTGTGGCCAGTGTTCTATTTAAATAAGCCTTTTTTTTTTTTTCCCCTCCTTCCATAGGCATATCAATTTATGATCATTTAGCCTTAAGCAAAGAGTTAGGAGTTTTGTCCAAAACAAATACACAAATGCCAGAAAGGGTCTTTAACCATAATACTTCTATTTTTCCCTCCTTAAAACTTGGAGAAATTGAAATATCTGTCTTCATTACAATACAAGCACCTGTGGAAACTTGGAAGGTACTGGATATATCTCCTTATGGGAAGAATAAACGTCTCATCCCAGCAGACTGTGCCCTCGCTGCAACCTGTTCATACTTCACCAAGCAATATATTTTATCTTCATATGTGGTTGAAATAGGGCAGATTCCTGGGACTTAAACAGGGAAATAAAACACATCCATCTTCCAATAAGCACGCAGGAAGTTATTATTAGCCAGTGGGCTAATAGTAAACCACACTGAAATACAAGAAAAGGATGATTTGAGCAGGTGAGGTTTTAAAACATGTTTTACCCTGAAGTTTCCACTAAAGTTTTGTTCTTAACATGTTTGTCTGAGACCTTTGCCTTTTGCTTTATGAGGCTGACAGTTGCAACTTGAAAGTCCAAGGAATATTTTTGTTGGAAACAAGACATAGATGCTGTCAGGGTGTTTTTAACAATTGCCTGTTTGTTTTGGTAACAAGATTCAAAGAATGCATTATTTATAATGCCCTGATATGCACATATGGCTCTGGTTGTATGCAGCAATATAACAGAAGTGCTTTCTTAGAACCTGATTACACGACACTCCCAGATCCCTGCTGCTGCTGGGACCAGAATTCCATGCAATTTGAACTAGCAAAGCCACTAGAAGAATCACAGAATCATAGAATGGTTTGGGTTGGAGGGGACCATAAGCTCCAATCCCCCTGCCATGGCCAGGGACTCCTCACACTAGACCATGTTGCCCAAAGACTGCTCATTCCCATCCCATGCCCTCTTTCCCCTCTGCTGGCAGCACAGATACTTATGCTATGTTTTGAACCAGATTAACGAATCAATCCAGGTTAAAACTCATCTGGCAAAAAATCCCCAACAATTTTACTGCTTATATTATTATGCTTATGGTGGCTATGGCCTTAGAGTCCCTCAGACTGCGTGTTCCTTTAGGGCACTTTATAGTTGTCCTTTCTTTGCATAGTCCTTTAGTTTAAAAGAAATGAACAAACAAAAACCCCACCGCTACTTACTCTAATAATACTACTAGCATTCTTGGTCTTTACACACACCAACATTATTTTATATATTTGTTTTAATATATACATTCATGTCAGTAGTAGTATAATGTGGTATACATCACGATTATGACCTATATTATATGAAATGTATATAATATATACATATAGAAGTATATAAACACATATATATGTTCTAGGTACTAAAATCAAAAGTGTCCTTTGTGGTTATTGCACATAGCACAAATGTCAGTCTGCACAAGCAGAGATATAATGGAGTGGTCCCTTTGGCCATTTGATGCTTTTGCGCTCTAATCTCACCACCTGAGCAATGGCTGATGGAATTCAGACAAAGAAAATGTCCAGTTTTATCTCTCCTTCTGTATTCTTTCAGCACTTTGGGGATTGATCATATAGGGCCATATTCAGATGCTGTACATTACAGTAAACTCCAAATGCCTGGTGTTTTCCACTAACCAGTGGAAACCTTACATCTTCAGAAATACATAGGCAGTAGGAAATACTAACACTAGGCTTCCTGAAAAGAGCCTGCAAACTGACTGAGCTCATGATCTGCTTTAGGGATGGCTGTTCCATCTAAACTTGCTGCAGGAGCCCTGGGCTTTCATTACTAGCCAGCAATGCAGCCCCAACTGTTTGCTCAGTGTGTTTCATAGTTGAGAAAGGAAGCCTGAATCAGTTTCTTCCCACTCCTGTACCTGGATCTTCTGATTAGAACAATGTTTCTTTATGTTCTTTGTTCTTTTTAGCAAACTATTGCCAGGTGCTTACAGGCAGATGTCCCACATTAGCCCTTTTGAATTTCCCAGGACATCAATATAAAGCTAAAAGATGTTTTCAATAAATCTGGTCTTTTAGAGGCAGGTAGCTGTGATGAGTCTCCTGATGAGTAAAAAGGAATGGTGATAATTTAAAAGAGGAAGTATTCCTATGTATCAAAGCCTTGGCTTTAACATAATATATATCTAATATGGGCTTATGCAGTATAAATAAATAGAGCACAAACAGTGTAATGCCATTGCCAACATCAAAGCATGCAGATTTCAGAAAGGGAAAGTTTGATTAGAATTTGATTCAAAGTATAAAGCTGTTCATATCTCTGCAAAATGCATATATGTGTATATATATTTATTCTTAAATATGTATTAATGAGTTCTTTTGCAGTAGTACAGTTTGTAAAGCTCAGATCTCTTGTCTTTAGTGTGTTCTAGTATCCTTTTTCTTATGTCTGATTCTCTCCGTTAAGAACATAATTCTTCTTTTTAGCAGACAAAAGGCTAGACCCTACTAGCCTTTCTCCTTGATAATCTTTTTACATTTTTCCTTATCTCTTCCTTTGCATCTGTTGTCTGATTGTGACTCTTACACAGGCCTTCACTCAAGGTTAGTGAAATTAAACATTGGGCTTAATAGATAGCTAGTAACAGTAGTTTATCTACCAAGATAAGCTTCCAGATTTTGGATGTCTCAAATTTCTTCTTTTCCACTTTAATTATTTCAAGACATTGTTATTTGAGGAGTTAGTGACCCATCTCCTTTAATGTTGCTTACAAGCAGTTTCCCTATATAAGACCCTGCAATAATTTCTCTGGCAGGTTACAGCTAAGACAGTTTTAACATATTACTTTCTGGAGCAAAAGGCTATACTTGTTTCAGAATGTTTCATATTCTGTGACTCCTAATCTTATACATACTGGAGATCCTCTGTTCATTTCATATGCTGCAAGATATTTACGTTTGTAAATGTACCTAAACAGTGAAAGCAGCAGGGAAATTTGGGGACAATACTGCAGGCTTCACTCTGTTATCAAGTCAGGGGAGAAAAAAGTAGATTTGCAATGTATCTTTACATGATATTTTTGCTACCTTCAAGACAGCAAAAGCAGGAGTTTGCCAGGACATTTAGAGCTGAAGTTGCTTACACATGGTAGCCTGAAGGGTAAGACGTGGGGGTTTTGTAGGACATAGCCTTCTAGGCTAGTTATCATAGAGCAAATTTACATTCCAGGCCAATCTAGAAATTCACAATTTTTCCACAAAGAACAGGGTCTCAAAGAGCCAGTGGCTGGACTTATGCCTCATGCTTTGTTGGAAACCCTCCTTTTGCAGGATTCTCTCAATCAGAGATTCAAGTTGAAAATCCAGTTAAGAGCTGCTGCTATGATCCAGGGCTTCCAGATCCTGGCAGTCAAAGACAGGACACAGATATGACACCCAAGTGCCTGGGATAAACAGAGCCTTCTTCAAAACAGCAAACTTCTGCTACAATTAGCTTGAGCTTGTTTAAGCCCTGTTTAAGTCAGGCTCAGTTCAGAGCTAGTGCTTGGGACAAAGTCTCCTTGTCTGAAACAGTCTCTTCACTTGTGCATAGTAAATAAGAGCTGCAGACATCATTAGGACATTAGACATCTCTGATGAGATGTGACTGGTTACATTGTGTGCGACAGACAGTCATGACTGCCTGCTTCAGAAAGACTTTTCATGGCTCTGAGTGACCAACCCGCAGTGCCAGGAGCTCACTTCCAGACTTCTTCAGCTAATCGTATAAACAAATCTGCCTTCCATCCCCAGCTCCTATGGCTCATAGCCCAACAAAAGGGTGTCTGGGGACTACTAGAACTGTTATGTCATGGGACATTGGCCTCTGCTCCTGACTAATGTTCTTTTCCATACAAAAGTTGGTGCTCTGCTTTGACATGCTTTGTAATTATTCTCTGTAAACCTGTGCTATCTGTTGCTGCTTAGCCACTGCAGATCAGTGTATCAAAAGCTTAGCAATGCTTTTTGGGTATTTCACCTTTGGGTATTTCCTAGGTTCTGGTGGAGAGTCCAGGTACTGCTAAAACCTTGTTTTAATGCAGTGGGCTGAGGGCTTTCCATTCTATAGCCTGTGGGTTTAAACAATTGAAGCCGCCACCTTTATTTCCCCACTGACACACATGGAACAGGAACAGTCTCAGTTGATGCTAATTTCTCATCCAAATGGTTTGTTGTTGCTTAATTTATGCAAACCCAGAATTCAGCAGCTGAATTATTCCCCCATTTCAGGTAACCTTTCCCAATATTATTTAACAGGCTGTTGTCAATCAATTCTAATTTAGGATTTTTTTTCAGTACTTTTCTCCTCATCTAGGTCTAATTTTCACAATCCATCTCTTTTCAGTTGCTCTATAACGTACCTCATCAGCTGTAATCTTCTTCAATATCTCACCAATTTTGGGACCTTCCTCCATCATTGTTTCTTACTCTACTCTGTTCCTGCTAGAATCCATTTTATGAGCCTTTTCTTCCTACCAACTAACACCGCAGCCCCAAATCACATACCTTTTACAGTGACATCAGACATATTTTTATGTTTGATATGTATTGTTTCCTAAACCTGAACTGTTTCTGCAGCCTGCAAACCCTCTTAGAATGTAGCTACCATTTATGCTGCCCCATGACGCAGTATACCCAACTGAAGCTTCAAAGACCAGGGAAAGAAGACTGGGCAAAGATAAAGTGGGGCTTTTGTTAAGCAGAGTGTTTCTGCATCCATCTTTTTTCCAGGCAAAACCTCTAATAATTCACAAATACTATAGCTTTCATGTGCTGGGGCACAGCGCCAGTGTTGCAACTGCTGCAGAAGGTAAGAACAAAGGCAGAAGATAAGGAGTTTTGCTGTAGGGGGGGAAGGGAGGAGTGAGGAAAAGAAAAAAAATCTTTTGCATTCCTGGAATGATTGTGACACAATCATAATAATTCGGAAATAATTATATTTGTTATCAGTCAACATAATTTCCTGCAGTTCTACGCACGTCATTTTCCTTTTCCAGCAGTCAGACTGAACAAACGGTTCTGTTCGTGCTATTATTTTAGTAAGAAGCAGAGTAATGTTGGTTGAACTAACATTATAAACACAAGGATATCACTTAGGAATTCTTGAAGATTGGCATTTAGCCTATTGTTTCCCAACATGATGCAACCATATTTATTCATTATCACTTTTTTTCCTCATGTTTTGCTGCAAAATGTCATGGTGCTGCAGTATGGTAAGGACAAACACTGCAATATGGTTAAAGACTCACTCTTCCAGTTATTATCCAGAGCCCATTACTGTAGTATTGGAGTGCATAAGAGAGACTATTTAGTAGGTAAAAGAAAAATAATACAAAACCAGTATCATGCTGTTTATTCCAATGCTGTAGGCTAGAGCTCTGTGTATGACACATTTAAAATGACTGATGGATTTTAACTTCCAACTTAGGAAAGAGGATGCAGACCCTCCTGCTGGGGTATGATTTTCTTCCACCAGACAGATCCCTGGATCCCCAGAGGGACTGGTATGTCCTTGGAGAGGTAGGTCATGTTACCTTCAGTTTTCCTTAGAGACTCTGTTGGAGAAGGAAGGCAATTTTAGCCTGGGCCATTCAACTCCCAGGAGTTTTGCCATAGGAGATGGAGCATGTTCCCTGCTTTCAGCAGGCACTTTTCAAATGAGACTTTTGAGGAGCTGCCAGTTCTCTCTGGCATTACTCTCTAATGCTAGGTGTCTTGCGCTTGTATTTGTAGAGGCTCACAAGAACCGAGAGAAAACTTCACACCATCTATTCTCTTCCTAAAGTCTCTAGGCAATATACTGAACAAAAAGGTACTCCTGCTGGACAGGAGTACATAGCTCATTAATATAACTGGATTAGAATTTGGTCCTTTATGCTTACTATAGTTGCTTTACAATCTGCTTTTATTGTTGCTCAGATATGTTCCATTGCCATATAAAATGATTAATATATAAACATAAGAGAAACAAAGACAGGCTAAAGAATCTCTACTGAGTTTACTGAAAACTGAGTACAGGAAAATGAGAACTGAAAATATACATAAATAACAACAGGCTTTTTTATAACAGCCAGAAAAAGAGGTAAACCAGTTCTAGCCCTTTTGTTCCTTCCCTCCCTAATATAGGTCAGTTAAGGTATTTACTCATATGCATGTCCAATTTGGTTTTCAACACTCAGTATAGAGAAGCATGCAGCCTTTTTCTAAGACATGAAAGATAACAGTGTAGGAGGTTACAAAAAGTTTGATAGAAAGCTCTTTGTTGGATATAGACTCACACAACATTTTTGTTAAAGATGCATGAGCAGAAAAGTAGCCTGCCAATTGAATTTGCAGGTTTTATTAAACCAGGAAACACAATGAGCACCAGTGCAGATAAATATGTAATGGAAACTCAAGAGGCTAAACAGTAGGAAAATGAAGTTCAACTTGGCAAAAGTCATATAGGATAAGTTTTACAGAAAGGCTACTTCAAGTTAAAATCCATCACATAACTTTAATGGGGTCTAGGGCTTAAATTACCTTAAATGTTTTTAAGGTATGGTTTTAAATTTATGGTATTTTCGGACACCTAGCATTTATATGAAACCATTCAAGTACACTGTTGAGTCCTAAGCCTTCAGTCTTCTTTAAAAATTCTTCTATAAAAACTTGGAGTAGTGCGTAAGAGAAGTTTCTGTGCCAGACAACTTCTTTCCCTTTAGTCTCGTTTCAAAGTCACATTGATGAGAACAAAGGAAGTTTCTCAAGCAAGAAGAGCTGGAAACAAGCTAATGAGAGAGTTTTCTAGTAGCCAAATTGGCTTCATCTTTACAGGGATGTGGCTGCTTATGTGAAATAGACTCAACAGTACCCACTGCTAGATATTATTTCTTTAATAATTGTCATTACACAAACATAGATGTTTCTTGCACTTTCTAGTTATGTATCTAAGGACGTCTGGCTACACACAGTTATGAATAAATTCTAAAAGTTTATGTAGTTTGACTGGAGGAACTGTAGCACTTCCTACAATTTATGCACTAATGAAAGGCTTTTAATATTTTATCGAGCAATGGACACTCCACTTAAAGGCTGATTCACAGATAGGCTCAGCACCCCATAGCTCCAATTGAACACAGTAGGACCTGGAGATCTCCACAAACCAGAGAACTTCCTCCTCTGATTTGTAAATTGGCAGGCACCAGGTGAGCACTAATGTCAGCAAACTCAGGCAGAAGAAGAGGAAGCACTATTTATGCAGTGTGTAACCAACCAGTTGTGGAATAACTGCCATGGAAATTGCTGAAGTAAGCATTTTTGGAGGATTAAGAAGGGATTAGGTGTCCATACGAACAGGAGCAACATATTAAGTTTGTAACCTTACTATGAAGAGTTAGAAGGGTAATGATGCCTCACGCGTCAGAGCTTAAGTTGTTGAGCAGTGGGGGTCAGTACAGATTGTCATCTCTATTACAATACAGTCAACAGTTGAACTTGGTCATCACTGTTTTTGTGTTAACATCCTTGTATTTAAGAAGGAAATCACTGAAGAACATGAAGCAATGCTTTCTTCTAGTGTGACAAGACATATGTTTCTGTAAATACAGATTTGTTCTCCTTTTTGTGATGCTTTTGAAGTATGTCATTGCTGAGAAGACAGAAAATGGTGTGGTCATATGCTGAGGAAGAAGGGTTGCACATGAATTTGTTCCTGCTCTGTTAGTTTCCTCAGTGCTACTCTAAATAAAACTGTTACTGAGTAGTTAAGATTTATATAACCTATATAAACATCAAAAAATACACCCCTGCAGTCACCCTCTGTATCTTTCTTTGCAATACTTCCTCAGTGTTCCCTTACTCCCCCATGGTGGCCCATTATTTCCAGCTTGCAGCATCATGCACTGCCCTGACTCAGCTAGTCACCTAACCATCCCTGGCACTCACTGACTTTTCTTCTGCGCCATGGAGATGGGTACATGTGTATTAACTTATTTTTCCATGCACTCAGGTTGGATCAGTAAGGCCATTTTTTTACTCAGCTCTACAACCCAATGCATTTGCCTTTCTGTAGCATCTTGAAGATCTCAGGGACCATGCTGAGGTGGGCAAGTGGAGGGCAGCAGTTCTTACCAAGCTGAATGGTTGTTACTCAAGGTGCTGAAGGGGTTCTCAGACTTCAGAAGGAGCCTTTCCACTCTCTCAGCAAAATGGGGCTTTGATGCATCAGCTTTTTCAGCACTGGGAAAAGGCACAATACCGCTTAAATGAGATCCTCAGTAAAAGCCTTTAGAAAAAGCGCAGATCAGGTTTCTTTCAACAATGCTGAAACTCTTCTTGATGGCTGTTGTTTGCTGTTATGCTCTGTTCATATTAGCCATGTGCAACAGCAGCAGGATCATAGGGAAGCAGCATCATAGATACAAGACAGATTCCATCTGCTGAGATGGCCACAAGGCTCTCAGAAAAACCACATCAGCTATCTTCTTAATTAGCCATATTTGTTTTAGTTATACTCAATATAACTAACACAATATAACAGTGTGCTTACCTCTGAACTGTTTGCCTTGCTTCCAAAGCCAGCTGTGGATTTCAGATGGAGCAATGAACAACTAGCAGTAAAGATAAAAGATTGGAGAGGTGGAATAATCACTTGAATGGAGATAGCAAGACCCTGCATAAAGATAGGGTAGTAGATCTACAGTACTTTAAAGCAGTAATTTAGAATTAAGTTCTCCTTTTAGCTCTGAATCCTTTGGAAGGATGTGATACAGTACACCTATAGTTTTGAGATAGATGCAGGAAAATTTTAAACTTGCTAAGTAAGAGGTTACTAACAATTGGCAGGAGGAGCAGTAGTAATGTCTAAGCCTCTAGAAACCTGAAAGGATGCCACTTCAATTGGATTTTGTGAAAAAAGGAAGAACTGCTAAGGCAATGAAGTTCATGCTCTTAAATAAGAAACAAGGAGCACCCTCACTAAAGGCTTGCCTTTGATATATGGAGACGTATCCTAACAATTGTTCCCTTTCAGGTCTTGAAAATTTAAGATTATGTTTATAATGCACCTTGTTGTAGCATGCAAATGATTCAGTCTTGCCTGCAATTGTATTATACAGCAAAGCAAGGACCATCTGAACTAAAATGAATTCACAGTATTAAATCAAGTACTGAATCACTCATTTTTGTTTGATTTACTCAAGCTATTGTGTTCTTCTTCTATATTACTGAAAAAAATTAACTATACAAAACATGTCTCTGAATACCACGATATGTAGGCTCACTTTAGGAAGCAATATAGATCATTCTGATTCTTAAGAACCCAATTAGACTTGCATATTAAAATACCCCCTTCTCCTCTCAAAATTAAACACACCCATATACTGGCCTATGAAGTGGCAAGCTGTGCATTAGTTTCCCATGCAAAGAGGCTATTAAGAGGACAAGAGAAATTAATTTCAGCTGGCTACAACTGCTTTTTAAAAAGCTAAAATACTTTTTATTGGAAGACTTTTAAAAACCAGTCTGTGAAGGGGGCTGATTCATTTTGTGTATGCTACAGCTCTATCTTCATTTGGAGATAAATTATCACATTATACTCTTTGCTATCCCACTTGCAAATTAAGTTGTCATTCAACACCCCATAAAAAGGCAATCTGCAACAATCCATAAGAACAAATAATGCAGCTATTCTTTGTTTAAAAAAATGTCGGTTTATATATGTATGGTTTTGTCATTTTTCCCCCTCTGTCTTCCCTCCCTATTCTTTGTACCTGAGTACATATTGACAAGATACTTGTAATTTCTGTCCCTACTAGCTGAACACCATTAAAATCCTATTGATAGTAAATGCAATTACTTTTTCCAGAAAAGAAGTATTTTAAATATATATTTTCTAAGAGTTCCCTTAAAAAAAAAAAAAAATCCTTTTGGACAAGAAAGCTTTGACTCAGAAGAATGTGAGTTCCAGAAGAAAAAAGAAATAAAAAAGAAAATGGCTTTTCCAAATTGGCACATGAAGAGAAGTTTCAAAAGCCTGCTGATGTATTTTGTTTTTACATTACCAAACCCTGATATTTCAAGTCCAAACAAAATGAGTATTTTAAAATAATGATATTCTAAAATAATGCTAAATAGGCAATTTTAGTGGTAAACTAGTGGTAGACTGCGTGGGTATTTTACACACCAACAATAGTAATGTCATGCTTACACACCAACAATAGTAATGTCATGCCAATAGTCAAACAGCGCTTTTACAAGATGAGGTCTGACCACACTTTATCTGACTGTAGTAGCCTGACTACCCATAGACCTCAGTATCTTTATATAACTGATCAGGAACTTCATCCCTAACAGATGGGAAAACTGAGAGGAGGGGAACCAGGATATTTGTGATACAGCTGATAAAGGAACTGACACCTCAGGCACCCATCTGAGTGTTATGCTCCCCAGGTGTGCTCTCTGTCTCCTGAGGAGGACTGCCCAACTAAATTCTCTATCATCTGACTTGAAAAAATAAATCAGAGTCTAGAGTATTATTCCTAGGGCTGATAACGCAATGTAGTCTTTTCTCCTGCCAAAACCCAGCAGAGTTGTCCTTTTTTATTATTATTACTTCACAATACACAAAATAAACTGCCAGAGAGTGTCTGCTAGTGGACTGCTCTGCAACAGCAATGAGTAAGTGCTAAAAATAACAAGTCTGCACTGTAATATGATAGAGAAATTGTTCTGCAAGGTCTTGACTCTGACCTTACGTTACCTGTGTCAAAACAGTGCAAAAAAAAAGGCAGAAGAAACCAGCCAAGTCCCGTCTAAAATTACTGCTGGCACCAGGCCCACCAAGCAGAGATCATAGTATATTTCTATAAATAGAATTCAGAGGAGTTGTGGAAGATTTGCAGATCCTGTAATTTTGCAGCTGAAGCTGGTGACTGGCAGCTGACCATGGCCCTTGTGGCTGAGAAGCAAGAGGGATGACTCTGAGCTGTCCAAGGGAGATCTACAAGCAGGTTGCAAGGTACTTCAATCCTTGGAAACTGCCTATCTTTCAAAAGCTGTTTGTTATATCAAAATAAATGTCAGGGAATACAAACATGGCAACATGCTCCAGTTTATCAAGTGAAACCTCTAAAGAATGTCTTGAACCTCTTTGCCAATTGCACAAATCATCAGCCTGCTCTTGGACATGCTTACCAGCCTTAGTGGGTATTACTTATACTAGAAAGTATCTGAAGGGTCAGGACCTGAGAGGTATTATTTGTACCACAGTGCCTAGGGGCACTAAATAGGAATTAGAATACAAGGCGTTGAACAAGGCACTTAAACATGTAGCAAAGAAGTTCTGGCAATCTGCAGTTTGAAGTAGACAGCAGTGAGTGTGTACCAGAGAAATAGGGAGAAGAGGGATGAAAGTAGTGTAAAAGTGGTCTGAGGTTAAATACTAGCACTATTTTTGAAGAAATAAATATTAAAAGCAATGTCATATGGACAATACAAAAATCTGTCAAAAGCTTGTTTTCAAGGCAAAATATATATCTGCTGACAATTACTCTGTTTTAGGTGTGGAGGTTGGGTTTCCTGGTGCAGTGACATTACAGATGTCTACAAATTGTATCTTACATCTAAGTTGTTTACAGTGTGATTGCAAACAGCGAGTGTATTGTTTCAACATGGTTAATGTTTATGAGCTGCATTTCATTTTATAAGTGCACACAAATTGCCTGAAAAGTACCAGGCCATTCCTTTCGTAAGTTAGCGAGGAAGAAAGATGAAAGTCTGCGTACTCCCTTCCAGTGTAAAATCACACAAAGGGAACAAAATTACTTCAAGAAGCCTCCAGTTGTTTGGGTCTTAAGTTTCTATAAATTTACCTTATGTCCTCCTTATGTCTATGAGATTGTCTGAGGTTCCAAAAAGGGCGATTTCTTTCCCAGAAGAAAATACAGACTGGGAATCCATGAGAAATCAAGACTGTGATGCTGTAGATTCTCAGCTTAGACATGCAAAAAGTCTTTTTCCAAAGGCTTTCCTCTGGCCACCACCAGAACCATCAACAAAGTCCAGCTGGCTGCTGCACTGCTTTTGGCTCCATGACCCATGTGTGCATTCTGGGAAGAGGGGACACATGAGGTGTAACTGGATTTAATGCTGCTTCAAGCCACATTAACTGTACTCAACATTTAGAGCATATGGTTCCAAGGTTTCCCAGTGGAAAATATTATTCAGACCTGCTGCTCCTTAGCTCTTTGTACATGCTTTTTTATGCCTATTTCCCTACGACCTAAAACCCACTTGAAGATATCAGAGAAGGACATGTGAAAGGGAGAGGTAACATCAAATATTACTTTCTTAGCTTCATTTCCCCCCCTCTTAATTAGATAAGACATAAAGCAGAAAAATTGACATGCTGAAAGTAAAGATACCAAGCAACAAATACCCTCTGTGTTTCACATTACGCAATCGAAAGAATTATTATTTCAGAATGATGATTGGGGTGTTTTGGTTATTTTTACTTGTAGTTTTACTCCTATCTCTGCAAACTGCCTCTATGGAAGTGAATTACAGAAATATACAAACAAGCAACAATGCATAGGTAGAACTGGATGCACAGTTTACTAGCACTGTGTTTCTAGTTCATAGAAGAAAGCAGTCACTGAATGGACCTTTCACATAAACCTCTAGATCACTCCATCCCAGCAGTGGGATGTGTAATGTTAGGTGTTCTGTGCATAACTCTTCCTGAACAGTTAGACATGCATTAGTTAAACTGCCAACTAGATTGCAGATTTTTACCTGCTCAGCTGTTAAAGAGTGTGTCTTGCCAGCGATGGCACAGAAAGGTGTCCTGAGGAAGAAGCAGAACACCCTTGTTAAAAGCTGTGCATCTAATTTCTTATGCAGGGTTGTTTTTGCTCATTTTCCTGTTCTTCAGCACTTAATGATTTTTCTGTCATCAATGGAGTTTTAATTGAGTGGGATTAGGGGTGGATTAAAGGATCTCATCAGAGCTCGTGCTCCCTGCATTTACTTCCTGTTGAGTCCTCTCAGCAGAAGAGCTATTGACATTAGAAAAGTGAAAAATACTTAAGACAGCGACACAGTGAGGGAGGACTCAATTGAAACGTAACCAAAGAGTTACAAGTGTAAAGGCAAACATGTCATAAAATCTTGGAGATCAGAGAAGGACGCGGTTTATGACACTTTGCCTACTCCTTGATTTCACCTGGCTGTATGGAAGAGGTTTATATTATAGCAGACACAAAAACATCACCTCAAACCCTTCCTCAACTGCTTATGGATTTTTATTTTTTTTTACTTTAATATTTAATTTTTTTTTCAACAAAATACACTTTTCAGCACATAGCTGAATCAATATTAAAAATGTTGCAAAATTCACAACACAAAAAGCCAATGGATTTACATTTCATTTTGTATTTACATTGGATTTAGAATCAAAACTCCAGTAGGAACATAAGCCCTTTCTTTCTCCTTTTATGCCAGGGAGAAGTAGGATATTGAAATTATGCATTTATTTGGGTTAGTTCTCTTTTTACTTTTTTTTCTCAAAAATATTTTATCTATCCAAGAGAAAAGCGAGAGGGAATAGAGTCTCTGAAAATAAATCTATTGAGTACTTAGTCAGACATGGGAGAAAATCCTGACCCAGCAAAGAAAAGAAAATATTCTCAGTGATTTCAGTGGGCACAGTTTCATATATTGCTTCTCACATAGAACAAAAGCTTAGTTCTGTCCTGCTTTAATTGCCAGGAGTTACACATGCAAATCCATGGCAAGATTGTAACTAGAACATTTAGGACTAATTATATAGCTCTGGGAACAATGACCAAATCTCATCACAAACAATTCTTTATCTTTTAGACACTATGAAATCTTCTCCAGCAAAAAAAAATTGCCTCTCAGATATACACAGCCGGTCTCAACTCTGATATGCTACTGACATTAATAGGATACATGTATACAGTACATATGTATATACACACATGCAAGTCAGAATTTACCACGAAGCTCTCTGAGGATATAATAGCAATGCTTTCTCTTCCACATCTGTACTTGAAAGAAGCAGTGACATTTTAGTCTCTCAAAGGGTATTTTAGATATGGTTCATGATATGGGACAATTAAGTCCTTCAAAGTTACATGTATCCAAAGGGGTCCAAAACACCCTAGTCTAAAATATATTTTTAGGATGGACATCCTTGTAAAATGTGCTATATGTAAGTTTTACTTTAAGCATAACATGGTAGGCCCATTTTCTCTCTTCCTGCAATTTTTCCCAGCTGCCTAGTGACTTGCCTACATAAAGGTGATTGAAAATATCAAGACTTTGTTGGTTGTGCTTTGTTTGGTTGATTGGTTTTGTTACTATTTATTTATTTACTATTATTTATTTAATCAGATTTACTACAAGACTGGGACATACCCTTTTCCAGATGAAAACCTGTCTGCAAAGGATGAAAAAATATTCTTCATTTTACTCATGCTTTCATATCATTGTGAATTTATTTTCTACTGAATATATGTAATAATGTGAATCTGGCTGTGGGGTGCCTGTAACTCCTTACTAATCAGCACATCTGCAGTGAATGTCTGGGATTTGCTGACATCTAGTAGCCTGGCTAGCTCCACTGTGTATGCATAGTAGCATTCAGCCCTACAGGGCTACCAGGTGTCAGCAAATTTGAGGAAAGGCTTCTGAGAGACCAACTGTATTCACACTACACAGCTGTTTTATGCATATGCAATAAAATAAATCCAACATCAGTTACCTTATAATGGCACTAGACTTATGAAGATACTCATATCCAGGAAATCCCAGACAAAGTTTGGTAGTGCTATACTTAGTAGCCTGGATTTCAGACAGATGCTTAGGGTTTGTGAAATAATGCTGTAACAATTCAAACTTGTTGCTAGTAATTCACATGAAGACATGTTAGAGACAAAAAGGGGTGCCAGGTCTACATCTCTTTGGAGTTGGAATGTTATGGACTTGGTCAGGTGGAGCACAGCTGCACTTATTGTTCCCAGCATTCAGAAAACAAATATTATGGAGAATACAGCTGCTAAAATATATATCTGCTAAAATATATATCTGTATATCTGCTAAAAAAGAATCTCATGTGTTAATCTATATCTGATAAACAGAATATCACAGGTCCTTGACTATAATGTATTTCTTAGTAATTTATGTTTGGGGGGGCGTTTGAAAATACATGATTTTAAGCTTGCGACTTTGAGCCCTGGGTGTTTAAAACCAAGTAGCATTGTTTAAATGATGTTAAACCATGAAAATGATGATTAGAGTAACTCAAGAGTCAAATTCAGACATCTATTATGTGCTGCTGAACTTCAGGTATAATTTGGTCTGTCTCATGTTGATGCTAAAAATAGGAATATTGTAAATGAAGTGGAAGAAAAATTATGGCATGGGATCCCATGAGATAAAGCCTGCAGAGCATCAGTCTAGTGGTCAGATATAATATAACATGGCCAATAGATTCTCCTGAAGTGCTTCTTGCTGTTACAAGGCAATTACTGAAAATAGGCAGAAGAGGAGATGCTTTCAGCATTGTGGTGGTTTAACCCAGCTGGCAACTGAGCTCCACTTGCTCACTCGTCCCTGGTGGGATGGAGGTAGAGAACCAGAAGAGTAAAAGTAAGAAAACCCATGGGCTGAGATAAAGACAGTTTAACAGGTAAAGCAAAAGCCATAGACGCAGGCAAAGCAACACAAGGAATTAATTCACCACTTCCCATTAGCAGGCAGGTGTTCAGCCACCTCCAGGAAAGCAGGGCTGCATCACATGTAATAGTTACTTGTCAAGACAAATGGCATCACTCCCAATATCCCCCCCTTCCTCCTTCCTCCCCAGCTTTCTATGCTGAGCATGATACCATATGGTATGGAATATCTCTTCGGTCAGCTGGGGTCAGCTGTCCCAGCTGTGTCCCCTCGCAACTTCTTGTGCACCCCCAGCCAACTCACTGGTGGGGTGGTGTGAGGAGCAGAAAAGGCCTTCACTCTGTAAGCGCTGGTCAGCAACTAAAACATCCCTGTATTATCAACACTGTTTGCAGCACAAACCCAAAACTTAGCCCCACACTAGCTACTATGACATAAATTAACTCTACCCCAGCCAAAACCAGCATAAGCATCTTCCACGAAAGCATATAAATGAGAAAACTAAAATTCATTAGATGCTTTGAAGTTCTCTAAAGCAAAGGAGATCAACTCTTAAGAGTGATTGAGAACAGTTACTGCCTGTGCTACTGGTCTATTTTTGGGGGGGGTTTGTGGTTTTGTTTTTTTTGTTTGCTTGTTTGTTTGTTTTCCCTCAAGAGACCTTCGAGGCTGACCAGTCCATAAAGATGCTGGAAAGGAAATGTAATTATGTTAAACCACCAGCTGTAGTCAGAAGGAGACAAGGAAAAATGTGTACATGCAGATCTCATCTTCTCCTTCATAAGTTTGGTTTTTTTCCTTTAACATTTTCAATTTGCTAGTTGAATTGAAGCGTCATAGTTACAAACTCAGTCTTGGGTTTCTCATTAACTGAAACTGACAAATACTAAATTTACATTTATGTTTCAGGCAGTAAGAAGAGATCACAGAAAAGAACTGATTAATTGCATCTCCTTTTGGTTACATTTATTTTCTTATTTGCAATCATTGTTCATATTTTCTGGAAACTAATTTTCTTAGATTAACAATAGAATTGATTCCTGCCCTGGAGTGGCTATTTCAAGAATATTGGCCTTTTCTAGCTATTTTGCTAGCTCAGTTGAAATGCTTCTAGCTCATTTGACAGTAAGAGTTCAAGTTAAGCATGTAAAACTACCACTGTGAGCAGAAGGAAATTGCCTTCCTCTGCTTCTCTATGATACATAGAACTGCATGATTTAAAAATGTGATAGGACATTCATAGGTAAATCTGACCACTGCAAGAGTCAGATGGGGAAGAAGAGCAGCTTCCATATCCTCAGGTAGATGCAATATTTTAATAAAATATCATAGTTTGCACAACTTGTTGAAATGCTGTAAGAGAGAGCAGCACAGTCAGAACTTTGAATAAATTAGATGATATGATTTAGATGTGTTGCAAAGAACATCAGAAACCTGTATATAAAGGGGCTTTTCGGATCAAGGCTTTGAAATAAGCTGGATTTGTAATAACAAGGTTTTATAAAGCATCCAGTCTAGAGGAGCATACAGCTAAAATATTTCAAGGCTGAAGTTTTCCATAATAACAGAGAAAAGAAGTGTTTCTTCATTAGAAACAGATTTAACTCTGTACCCAAGGACATCAGATTGACCGAACCTCCCCATAGATACAGGGAATTCAAAGTGACAACGTAGCTCTCAGATTTCTGATGAAGTTTACTTTTCTCACAGAAATTACAGGATATATGCCACCTTTGTTAGGCACATTAATGAGTTTTTGACACAGAGCTGGAGACAATGCTCTTTGTGCTTACCAAATAGGAAGTTTTCTGTATTCAGATCCTGTGAGACAACCGGGTCTTTGCATGTATTTCCTTGTTCCTTTGTAAGGAGAATCCAAGAAAAGCAGGCCAACCTGCTTAGTTTAGTATCATCTTTTGTTTGGATAACTTCGGTTGGGGAAATACAGTGAGGAAGGAGCAACATATAGTACAAAGTCACTGAATGTATGTTTTTACTAACTTTGAAAAGCTCCCAGGGAATTCATTGGAATCTATGTAAATCTAAAGTAGAAAGAGTTACTATAGTTACTAATACAATGGCTACTAAATATAATTCTCACTATACAAAGCGCACATTCTGAGATCCTATAAGGTGGAAAGACAAAAGATCTTTAATTACATTTGCCAGGGTAATAAATGGTTGGCTTCCTTTTATATAGTTCCACTCTAGAAAGAGTTTGTGCATAACACTCAATGTTTTCAACAATTCAGCATCAGCCAGGAATATAAGAGTATTCTTTCTCCCTCTTCTTTTTTAATTTAAAGGTTGGCAGTAATTTTTCATATCAAGGTCATGACTGATGTGGGTTAAATTTCACGAAAAATCTTTTCAAGCATTTTGAGTAATGTTAAAAAATATGGCATGCAATGCATCAAAACATTTTTCTAGGCTTCCTGCATAAGTAAATAAACACTAGGGAAATGTGGAAGCATTCACAGCATTTTGTAACAAAGTTTCAGACTGCATGTTGCAGATTTATATGCCTCATAGCTTACACTGCAATGTATATTGCATTTTATTAAAATACACTGTGGGTGGGGAATAGATGGTGATCTAGTACATTTGTGCCTTTGCCCATGTCAATTTGAAATGGAGATCAATTCACTAAGAAACATATCCAAGCATGGATTATGTACTCTGTCCATCAAGTGTCAGTTTCCTGGGGAAATACTAATAGCAAATACTCAATCTTAGGCCAAATGTCAAGGCTGTAACGTCCAGCACTCTGAGTATGGAACATGGGATTACAGAAACATCTGCCATTGACAGGCAAATGTTAAAGCCACTGATCTTTAGCAGTCAAGATCTGAACAGCACAGAAAATCCCTCCAAGACATAATTCCTAAAGTAAAACAAGATGAGGAACAGGTGAAGCAGCAATGTATTTTCCTAAAAGAAAAAGAAAGAGGGACGTCTATTGTCACTCAGGTTAATAAAAAGGGTAGACAGGTCACCGGCAGCTGTACAGTGCTGAGCTCTCTTCTTGTTTGGTTGGTTGGGTTTTATTTTTTTGTTTTTTTTTTTTTGTTTGTTTGTTTTTGTTTTTTTTTTCTAGTTAGCGGCTTCCCAATTATCCTTACTATCTGACCATTATAAAAACCTGGGGAACTGAAGACACCTGCTTTTTCTCACCATGTTTAGATATCACAGCTAGGTGTTTATGAGAAATGTCTAGAATCCTTGCAGTCAGTCCATCCAGAATAACTCAGACCACTCACTCACCTGAGGTATCTATCTTCCTATTTTGACATATCAAGAGCATGGGTCCCTAAGCAAGGTACTGAGTTTATAGATTTGTGAATGCAGCCTGTGCTGAAAGGGCAAAGAAAATAGGCTCTTCCTATGGGTGAAGTGAGATTCTGAGAAGACCACAACATGGCTGAGGAAAAGATTCAGTGATGCTGTAAAACTGTCACAGATCAGTATCAGGAAATGTTAGGAAATCACACCATACAGTCTTAAATCTAATATTTTTATTTACTTTTCAAATCCGTGTTAGGTACTATCTAAGCGTGAGGGGTGAACTGTTTTCTGAAAGTGCTTATCTTTCTCCTAAGGTGTTTGCATTAGACAGCTAGTTTAGATTAGACATTTTATGATTTTATACTGTTAAACTCAGGTGAGATGAATCCCATATCTAATGGACATAGATAAATAGGAATAGTTAAACACTGTGAGATCCTTTCAAATGGAGGGAACAATTCTGGGAGGATATGCTTCAGTATTTCTATGTGCTCAAAATAACCTAAGTGAACTATGTCTTGGAAAGATGGACGCCATTGGGAAGGTGACAGACAATGGCTGATAGTGTTTGAAATGCTGTATACAGTAACATATATACTATACTCTCAGGTGCACAGTAAAGGAGCTAGATAATGAGATGTTAGCAAGTATTTACTTTTCTTTGCAAAAATGATAACATCTACCATAGCTGTCAAAGTTAAAACTACATAATTTCAGTATAATTTTTGCTTTTCCAAATAGTATTAATGTATTTTCATTGCTGTCTTGAAATTAATCAAACAGACAATGGCTTATTTACCTTTTAACTGCTCAGTAACCAACAACTACAAGAAACTTTTCTGTATTTTCTGGCTTAAGGCACCAGTGGCCACAGAAAAAGATATACCCTTTCAGCTTGTTCCCCTTCAGCTGTTCCTAAACTGAAAGAAGACCACTATACTGCTGGCAATTTACGAACCTTTTGTCCTACTAAGATATAGCTGTGCATAAATCTTAGAAAACTGTATTATTTAGCTTGTTGCAGCTCTGTAAAAGAGTGTGAATAATACAATATGCACTTCTCTTACTTTTCTAGCAATCACACTGTTTTCTCAGTTCCTACATTTCTTAGCAATAAAGGAAGGTTTCAAGAGTTTTGTTCTTAGAACCTAGGCTAGAAATAATTTTTATGGTTTGCTCCATTTGCATGCTATCTCACATCTGACAGTCCACTATGAGCAATTGAGAAACTTCTTCTGCATAAATTACAGTAAGCCTTATGGCAATTATTGCTATCTTTACTGATCCATGCAAAAGCATTTCTTCTCTCATTCCAGAAAGTGCAAAGCCTCTTCTTTTTAGAGAGTTGTTGACCATAGTAAGGTTTTCAGCGATATAGCTGTGCAAGTAGAAGTTAACCAGGCCCCTGAGAGGCCTGGTTAATAGAAGTTTTGCTACTTGGCAGAAGTGAATGAATTGTGGGTAAGACAGTACACATAGTTTTTTACCTAGAAAAGGCAATTTTTCTTTCTATTAATTAGGGAATAGAATATAAACATAAGGTTATATGTTATACTGGAGCACAAAAAGGCCAAGTCCCAGAGTTGTTTTGATACTGGACATTGTGTTAAGACACCTGCAAGGTTAGGCATCATCAATCATTTTAACAATGTTAATATAGAAGTGAAGCAAACTGATAAGATGGGGGGCACATGTTCAGATAGGTTAAAGAAAATGAAGATGTGAAGTAAACGAAATGGGGAGTATAAAGGCATGTTTAAAAGACAATCTTTTTGGCTTGCTTTCTGAAGATGGCATCTTTGGTTCCTGTTATTCATCTTGTCCTGCCAAGTTGCAGTTTTTGTGATACCAGCTTGTTAAAAGGTTTTTCTTGTTTCTGTTTTTGTTTTGGTTTAGGAATGAAAAAGCTAGCTAAGGTCTTGGTTGACTTCAGCTGTGTGTACCTACAAAAAGGGAAGAACAACGTTTTTCTAATAATGTCTTCAGAGGCACAAAATGAATAAAGGAGCAGGTAGCCCTATCTTTATGAGACAGCTAGCAGGTTGTACCTTGATTTGTTGAAGGACTGTTCCCTCTGGATTGCTGTCATGGCTGTAAGCCATGTGCTGGGCTGTAATTCAGTCAATTAAAACCATATAAATAATGTTTAAATGCTACTTAAGACCACGCTTACTGTCTGCTCTGTACCTATATGGTGCAGACCAGTAGACAATAAATACCTAATATAGCCAGTATTCACCACGTGATAAATCTATGGGACAAAATAATCTTTAGATACTAAATAGTTTACTGTGCAGGATACTGGCTGCTGTTCTGGAAATGTGTCTCAAAATGTGTCTTCTTCCATTTCTGTAGGAGCTGATAGCATACCTATGCAGTTTTTGCAAATACATCTTTTAGTGTCTTCTGGATTTAAAGGTGCTGCAAAACTGGTGTTACCTGAGCTCACTTGCAAAGCTTGACCTCTCTCACAGATACCTCAGCTTTTCAGGACAGATCATCATCATGCTGCAGCTAAGGCTCTTCAAGGATGGCCCACAGTCCAAAACCAGACTACATATAAGCCCATGACCTAAGGAATGAACAGACACGAGGTGACTGTAGACACTTGCTAGCCTGCTCTACTGAATATAGACACCTGTTGAAATTGTGAAGGGATTGCATGAATTGTGAGCTTAGAGCAAGCTTTGTATTTTGGCTGTTTAATTCTTCAGGACAGCTCAAAAAGGGAATTGTCATTTTTATGTTTTGATTTATATCATCAAAAAATCCCTAGCCTTTTCTCAGACTGAATTATTACAGTGAAAGTAAGCAACATCTGCAAAGTTTTGATAAATTCATTCAACCTTTTTTTTTTTAGCCCTACCACAACAGAATGAATTAAGGGCTATCTCTTAAAATAAGTGATAGATAATAACCAGGGGGCATCAATTACAGTGGTGAGGCATGCCTGCTTAAGGTAAGAAATGGAAGATAACCCTTATTTCTTTTGTTCATCAACTAGAAGTAATGAGACTTTATGCTTATCATTCACCTGAGATTGATATAGTGAGCCTTGAAAGCCTGACCACTTTGTTCTGAATGCTTGCTTTCACACTTCTGGGTCACTTACGAACAAAAAGAGACAATTGTATTGAGATTTCTGGCGTTTGTTTTTGGTCCCTTTCAATTCCTATCTAACATCAGAAAAGAAGTAATATCATAATTTTATTCATGTGGCATTAATGTGTGAATTGGTATAGTATTTACCCTGTGAATATATGAGGTATCTATGCAGTTGAGCATTTACTGATTAAGGTTCTGATCTAAACTCTACTTTTACATCACGAATCTGCTTATGTCCTGTTGAAGTCAATGTTTTACAAACACTTTCTGAAGCCTAAGCCTGATTGCTTGCCTGATTCTGTGCTTGAGACATCTGTTATTTTTAAAGGATTTTTAAACTATTGAACTATTTTTAAAAGGATTTCTAAAGGATTTTTTTCAAAGTATTTATAAAGGATAGGAAAAAAAAAAGTGTTTAGTAAAATGCAGGAAGATACAACAAAGTGTAACAGAGCGAAGCTGTGCAGAGAAAAAAGTAACCTAGACAAGCAGAACAAGTATTTACTAAATTATTAGAAAGTTTCCCAAGGAACATAGGAAAAGTCCCATGACTGACTGTGCAGAAGAATAATCTGCAAGTAACGCGTCCCTAGAAAATGCTGATTTATCTACTATAGTGGGTTTTGGATACTATTTTAAAAGTTTTTGAGTGGAGAAAATATTTGTAAAAAACTCTATTTTGTTTGAATTATCTCTGTTCAAAAATGATGATGATGTTAAGAACTGAACAAAATAAGTACTGCAAGTATTTCTTTGAAACTAATCTCTGCTTCTCATTTTGGGGCACTCTGGCTGGGTAATCCAAATCTTCCAGTGCATTGCTCCAGCAAACTGATGGAGATGACTGGGTTTCTACCAAGTCAAAGCCACAGGATGACAGTGGAGGATTAGATCTAACATTGAAAACATTTGTCCTAAAATATTGGCATTCATTAGGAATTTATGAGTTATTTCATCACTAAATAACTTGAGTATCTAAAGGACAGTTAGCCTGATATGTGGGCAATCTCCTGTTTTTCTTGGAATAGGACAGCTCTGGGAATGAAAGATCAGGACTAAAGTAGGACATATATTCAGTTTCTATACAAGGGACTGAATATACTTCAAACCATACTTATTTTGTTTTATGTGTTTGCTTTGCTGGGGCACGTGTTACTAGCCAAGGCCTTCAAAGTCTTTGGCAAAAATTGCAAGTTTTAAATAAATAATTGGCAACTAACTCTGCACATAACAAACAAAATTTCCACCTCTGCCTCAAAAAGTAAAATGAACATTGCTGCAATGTAATTCCCAGTACATGCAGCTTTGCATGCACTGTTTTAACTCTTCTGATTTTGAAAAGAGAGCACAGAGGCAGTGCATAATCAGAAAACACTGGTGCTAAAAGTCCTCACAGGTCCCCAAAGGACCTGGTAAAGTATTTTAGAGCATCAATTGTATTATGTATCATAATATGAAACACTTAACTAATCTTGGGAAGTGTATTTTAAAAAGCCGCAAGGTCCTAAGAACACATACTTTTCAAATATAGCAATATCAAAGTGTATCAATATTATTCTGGTGACAGCATCAAAATTTACTGACAGCTAAATGGACCCAAACCACTTTCTTTTTCACTTGTTGGGGAAATGCTTAGCAACTGTAAATAAATTTCCTGGCCAGAGCCCAATTCATCTTCTAAAGTGAATTAGAAAAAAAAACCAAAACCAACACTTAAAAGCTAAAAATATAATGTAAGGTAAAACTTTTCTCAAAAGCTCAAAGAAAACCCTTATTTTTGAAAATTACTCAAGCTCTAACAAGGTCTAACCAAACTCTTGGGACAGAAGCAAGAAAGTAAATGGGTTATTTTACCAATAGGAATAAAGTGCTAAAATACAGAATTCATCAGGAATATGATGATTATGTGTACAGTTACATACAGTGTACAACTAAAAAAAGATTAATAATAATCTTTATTTAGAATCTTCTCCAAAAATATTTATCCTATTACTCTATGCAGCTGTAGTAATTCTATTAATACAAAAATATTTCTGCAGCAAGGATTACATCATTAATTAACGTGTGAGCTTCCACCTTAAGTTAGCAGCAGAAATGCCAGCCGGTAAGTAGCAGGTGCCTGTATGTGATATATGTGATACCTTCATAGGGCTTGGCAAGCAATACTTAGGAAACCACAAAATGGATTAGTATACCTTAGCCCAGGTCTTCAGAAACTGTAAACTGACCTTCCCTGCACAGAGTATGGCAGGTGAGACCCAGCAGGGATTGCCACTGCCAGGTCTGTCAGCAGGGAGATGCTTTGAGTCTGCACTTCTATCACAGAGCTGACCAGAGCACACACATGGAAGACCCTGAGTCACTGTGCCTCCTGAGGAGAGCAGAGGGGTGCCCTGACACTACTCAATGGGTTTATAATTCTGATTACTCTGGGTTAGGGAGGGTCCCCTACCCCTCCTCTTTAGCCTGTAAAGACAACTTGTTCCTTGTCTACATGGCCATGTGGGTTCCCTTGGTAGTCACTGAAGAAAAGCTGGTGTGTCTGAGGTGGAGTCTGTCCAAGTCCATTTTACTTTGTAGTCCCAGGATTATTACATAAAAAGGTACCTTCTTTTTGGACACCAGAGGTGGACATAAAACACGTATCTTTTTATTCACAGTAACAGCTAGTATGACCTGGACATCTTTCACTATCCGCAAAATGAACCTTGCAGCCTGCTTACTACCAGTGCAATCTCAGTGAAAATCTCTAATTATGATGTATTATGTACTAATTTACTGGAATGAAATTTTCTGGACATTTAAACAAATGTTTTTTGTATTTTGTTGCAGCATCTGGACGTTTATATTTAGTGATCTCAGGTGGTATTTTTGTTGTTTGTTATTTAATGCCAAGCCTAATGGAAGTGTCCCATTTTTGATCTCATATGAGCATACAAGCTTTTTCTCTACTAGTCTATGAGGTCCAAAGAAAGCCTGCTTGGATCTTTGCAGACAAGAGTGCCATTTTCTAATGTAAAGTGTAAGATTTGATGCTACTTCCTCATCTTTCCATTATCTCTGTCCCTGCGCACTGTGAAGATGATAACTCACAGCAGTATATAAAAACTGAAGTAATGTAAGAAGCAGAAGTTTCTCTCTCACACACATCATGTACATTCTAGTGCAGGAAGTTCAGGATGGCCAACCCAAACTATTCAAAAACATGTAAGCCAACTTCCAAGCATTATGAAATAGAAGAAAAATAAGGTGTGTGGAATGTGTGTAATCAGAAGTACAAATACCTGCACTTCAAATTATATAAAAATATTTACATATTTAGATTTTAATAAACATTTCATTATTGTTCATAATTTTTTTATACTCACAAATATCTATATGTATATACATACATGTATGCATATGTGTATCTACGATTCTGATATCTTTCAGTTTTTCAATCATTAGGCCACAGTTACTACCACTACACTACCTAAGACCTGTAGACCTAAAAAATATACTGAAGCAAATTATCAATAAATGTTTCACAATTTGCAATGTTTTACTGTTCAATAGCTAAAGAAGTATGGAGGAAAGAGTCTTCTATGTGGAAGCAACTAGATGTCTATAAATTTTCAAGCTGCAGAGATTTTAAGGTATTTTTCCCCTATGTACAAAAAATTAGACAGAAAAAATCAGAAACAAAAATGCAAAAGTCAAAAAAATACCTCCTTTGTTACACTTATTTATCCAGCTCTGTCTTATACTCTATTATATGAAAAAATATTCCTTTCCCAGAGAGAAAACCCATTAATATTTGTAAAATGCTTAGATATTGTGATGAGAAGGATCCTGCTAGTGCTTAGACAGATGTATCTGCAACATCTGGCAGCAGAATTCACAGCCCAGTCAGAGGTCTGGCCTTGATGACGCTGTTTAATTATCTCTTGGCTAAGGAATGTATGTCTTCCCAATTATCTCTCATAATCCCACCGAGATCACGTCTGGGAAAAATATTGGGTAAGTGAAAACTTAGCCCAGGGAATTGATGAGATGAGGTAGATCTCAAGCTGCCATATTCATGAATACTCAAAGTTTCAACACATTTTTACAAGCTTTGTCAGAAGGACATCATTAATGTTTCAGAAGTTCTCCTGATTTCTCTTTATTGCTCTTTGGTCAGTGTCCCTGTAGTTTTCCAGTGTAGCATTTTTTTATTACTGGAAGGAAGACAATATGTCTTGCTGCTAGGACACTCTTTTTCTTCTTTAATGAGTTGCAAAATAAAGTGTAATGTAACTGTGTAGGTATCCTTAAACTTAGGCATTGAAGTAGAGCAACAATCAATCCTAGCAGTCTTTCGGCTCTCTTGAGCATTACCTTGATCATATTTCTAAATGTTCTGCTTTACTAATAGACCATTTGTTACTATTAACTGTAGGTAGAATATTCTACCTTAGTTAAATCTATCAAGGGGTAACATTTAGGTTCTGATACACGAGAGTCCTTAAGAAAGTTAATTACCGTGACTCATTCCTTCCTAATTTCTACAGGTTTGGTAATTCTGTCTACAATGCTATTTTTCACAATCAAGCAAATATCTCTCAAGAAAATCTCACCTAATCTAACTAATGCATTTGATTCCACTGAGAAGCATCCAAACTATAGAAAGATATTCCACAAAATACCATTGTATTAGATAGAACACATTTTTAAACCGAGAGGGAAGTAAATTTTGGCATTTAAGGCACATACTTGCTTTAAGCAATGTTTTAGATAGAGTTTTATATTAAAAGTATATAAAACATGCATGGGCATGTTTTTCCTCAGTTATCCTCCATGTGATTTTTTTGCAGTAGCCTTTGAGCACCTGGTATTTATTTCTAGCCCTACAAAATTTTGAAGGCAAAATGTTTTACTGAATTTTTGTTAAAAAATGTGAACACTAAAATTGACCATTACTTTGGCAAATGGCAACTTGCATTTTCATGGCAAATGGTCTGATCCAATGTGACTGGCTTGAGCTTTGTTCCAAGGATACTGGCTTGATGAATATTTTTTGCAATACAATATTGATAGTGCAAAAATAATAATCCTCACTTAAATGTATTGTTTCTGTTTAGCATTGTGCTTACAGAAATTTGAAAATTTAGTGAAAGTCCTATTGGAAAACATGTTGTCTTTTAAAGAAGTAGCCTAAAATTGCATAGGTGGAGAAAGAACAATATGCTTTTGGCTACATGAAACAAGATTGAGTCACTGCTGATCAAAGCACCAAGTGAAGGCTTGACCATTCCTTTGCTACTGAGGACTAAAAGTCTTTTTTAAACACCAGGTGGCAAAAGTTTAATCTTACAGGTACTGAGATATTGATTTGATTGAAACTGAATTCTGTAGATGTTTGAAAACAGTCACACTACCCTTGCCATTTAGAGTCCTTGTTTTCCATGGGTCATTAGCAGAAGATTTACCCACAAGTGAACCTTAGTCAGACTTAAGCAGTGGAGGGCTACATTTTTTCAGCTATGACTCAAAACCGAGTCATTTTACATCCTTTTACACCTGCCAGCACTTTTAAAATGTGCACTGTCATCAGAAGCTGATGAATGTATAATTCAGGAGATAAAACTAGGATTCTATTTAGACAGACAGGTTCTATTTAGGCAGAAAAAACTTAATTTTAATTTGATAGGGGCTGCCACCTATGGCTTCATACTGTATATATTGTGCTTGAAGAACTGGCCATGTCATCAAAGGGCTTCCCCTTGCGCGTGGCACCAGCAGTCAAAAATAAAGCCCTTAAAGCCTAATGCCTACAGAATGAAAAACTTCTTAATGATCTGCTAGATCAGTGACTAAAGAAATGACATAATGGCTTTTTTTACTATATGAATTCAGTGAAGGCACAGAAGATCATATACCATAGTAAATCAAATCAAGAAATATTTAAATACTGTTTGATTCATAGATCAGTGATCTGGTAAACTGTAATGGAGCTTTCTGAGTATTATGATCTAATGGAAAAAATGCAAGTTCTGTTCATCTATTAGAAAGCAAGAACCAGAGTGAAGCTCTAATGGCCTACTGTATCAAAGCCTTTGTGGAGCATTTTTAATTAACTGTTAATCTGCTCATTAGTTGGGATTAATGCAGAAGGATCTATTAAGATCTACTGTCTCAAAGAGTGAGTCATGCCAGGAGACTGTAAAGTCTGAAGATATATTACCCAGTCACAGTACCACATTATAGACTGACAGAAAAATTGCATCCTTAAAAAATAAAGCTGGCTCTGAGTAATGCTTATGCAAGCAAATATCTTAAATCTTTTTTAAACTGCTATTTTCTCCAGTTCTGTAATTAATCAGAAGAGCATAATCTAAGATTTTCTTCCCAAGTCTCCTAATACAATCATGTGTATCAGTTTCTGTAACATCATTTAAGAAATCCCAGTTATGCCATCCTGAAATAATATTTCATCACATTTTGTCCTCATAACCCTGAAAAGTTCTAAAGTCAAATTACTCAGGGAGATGAGGTTTTTTATACAATGACTGGAAACTTAGTCTGTTCAGCCTTAAGAAGAGAAGGTGAAGGAGAAACCTTATTGCTGTCTTCAGGCACCTGCATGAGAGATGTAAAGAGGATGGATCCAAACTCTTCTTGTAGGTGTGCAACGGCAGAAGAGGCAAAAGACAAAAGCATCAACAAGGTAAATTGCAATTAAATATAATTACTTCTTTTTTTTTTTTTAATGAGGGTCATTCAGCTACTGGATCAATGTGCTTGGAGAGGTTGAAGACTCTCCATCCTCGATGGCAGACATGGGCATGAGAAACTACATATAGCTGGACCTGCTATGAGCAATTGTTGGTGCTGTATGGCCTCCTGAGGCCTTTTCCAATCTCAATTCTTCTTTGATGCCACGATTCCATAATTGGAAATCAGACAATCTCTGCCATGAAGTTTTCAAATTTCATATTAATGTAAAAAATATCTAAAATCTTGAGCAAAGTATAAATATTTGGAAGTATTTGCAAGAGGACATTTCCCTTCTGACAACCTAAAGAAAAAAAAATTAGAAAGAGTCATTCATGTTATTTATGTACTCTTTTTGAAGAAAGAATAAGAAATTAGAAAAAGAAGATGAAGGTAGTTAAGAGAAAAAGTTATCTCATCTCAGTATTTCACCTGTCCAGATTTATCAACCATTATCGATATAGCTGCAAACTTCGAATACACTACTCAATATTCTGCTGAATCATGCAGAAGAATACCTATTGCAATAAAGATATGTCATTACTTATTTACCAATGTTCTGGCTATATTTGGAAGTGATAGATAGGTAAATAGCCCTGTAAAGCACATAATGAATTAAAGACTGATAAGTTATCTCAAACCTTTGAACATAATAAAACATGTTCTACTTTTCTCACACTGTTGAATGGCTTTATTTGCCATATTAGGAAGTAAAAAGTGCTTCTGTTTTCCTTTTTTCCTAGAGGGACACATATCAGCTTTCTCTTTCAGATCTGCCTTCATAATCCTTCTTAAATTGAATATTTTCTCACATTTAAATAAAACCCCTAAATCTGATATCTGATACTAGTTCAAAGTGAGGCAATCAGCTAAGAATAACTGAAAATAATTACTCAAAGAATACAAAATAAAAATCAATAACATGACAAATCAAATTGAAATTTCCTCTGAAAAGAGCAATTGATCAAACCTTGCAAGCAATATTTTGATTTTTCTTCTTCACACTGTGGAGATTTTTATAAAGCTCATACCATGGTTATGATTCACCTGCGATGTCAGCCTCACCTGCAGACCTCTGAGTACACATTCCTCCACATTTCTATAGACCCAATGAAATAAAAGGTTTTTTTTTAGGAGGACAGCTATTGAGTCCTGGTGCAAGAATTGTGCCTAAAGCTTTCTATTTATGTTGTCTGGTGGTGTGTTTGACAAAATGGAGGTCTTCGCACTTCTGCATTGTCTAGAGAGAGCGCAAATGCAAATCTGCCAAGGTGCTCCCACTGAAAGCAGCCATGTTTTATTTCTACTGAAATCAGTAGCTACTGAGGTGGGTAGGCCATAGCTGTACTCAGTGTTTCGGAGGATGCTCATAAGCATTTTCAAAGTGATTAAGCACAGTGGTCAAGACTTTGCAGGTTGAAGACCTTTTTGTTAGCTAAACCACTAGTGTCCTGTAATTCATGTTAACTATAGTATAATTCTTCTACACATCAGGTGAACTCTGCTTTATAGCAAATTTTAGATAAATATGACAAGTTCTAGCAATTGTAACATGGAAAGATGGTTGTGACCATATTGCTGAGCCTTATCACTTGTTTTCTCAGAGGTGTTGTCCAACATTTGGTAAGTTTGCTCATTGCACAGAGCCCCCTTCTCCATCTTTAGGCATTTCTCCCTTTTGGTGTCCACTCTGTTTTGTTTTAAATCATACTCAGGTAGACAGGAGCTGTCTTGCCAAGTGTGATGGTGGAGCTGGGATTTTCTGAAATGCTAAGATACAACTTCAGGAATCTGGATCACAGTTTAAGACTAAAAGACAGTGTGGAAATTACAGAGACATCAAAACTCTTCAATGTCAGATACAGGCAATTAATGACTTAGGTAACCTCTCTGCTTCCTGTGAGAACCATAGAATAGCCCAAGTTGGAATGGACCTTGTAAGATTATCTAGTTCGCCCTTCTGTGGGAAAGGGAGCCTAGATGATCTTATCTAGCATCCTGTCCAATTGCATCTTGAAACTTCCAGGAACTCTGGAGAGGTTGTTCCAGTGAATGAGTGCTCTTATGGTAATAAAAATGTTTCTTATGTCAAAATGGAACCTATCTTAGCACAATTTGCACCCATTGCCCCTTGTTGCTCCACGTTGCTCCATGTAAAAAGGGACCCTCTGCTACCTGTTTTAACTGGCCTTGAAGTGCTTGAATACTGTGATGAGCCTTCTCTTCGACAGAAAGGACATAACTCCTTAGTCTTTCCTCACAGGGCAGCTTCTTTAGCCCTATGATCATCTTCATGGCCCTGATGTGGTCTGGTAGGAAAGCCTGGGGGCAGCATTACAGCTGGGGCCCCATGAATTGTGCTCCGAAGACCAAGCCAGAGCATCCCCAGGCACTCTGCCTGCTGATAGTCATTGGATCAGGTAGAAACCACTCTGTTCTTGGTCAGCTTTGTTCAAAGTGCTGCCACCCCTGATAGCTGACTGCTGCTGTTGCCTTTGCTCACCACTTACCCTTCTCAAGGGTACTGTCACTGCTTTCAGTGTTGAATGGGTTGTTTACACTTCAAGTACTTCTCTGTACTTGTAACTAAACTGTGGCCTTATCCTGTAGGGCTAGATGAAGCTTATAGGCAAACAACATGGTCAACTGGGCCTAATTTATGGTAACTACTAGACCCTGCTCTAAGGCTACTTCCATAATCTTACAGCACTCTTCATGTACCAACAGAAACAGAACTTGACCTTCTTACCCATTGCCTACCAGAACAGGGGTAGATTTGGCCACCATAGAGAGCATTTCCAACACAAAGGCCTGAGGAAACACCCAAAGGGAAGTGAGAGAGCAATGTGATCAGAAGCAAAGCTGACAACCTAACATCAGAGCCAACAATAGAAGGAGGAAAAATTTGTTTTCTCTAATGCAAGACTGTAAAGTACTTATCCAGCTCTGAGCCCAGTGAAAAGGAAGAGATAGCCAAAAAACAGGCAGAATGTTTCACATAAAACGGTCTCACTACTAAGGAAGTGAGAGGCAAGAGAAATCTTTCTGAAAGGAGAGGAAAAAGCTAGACGTTTATTCTATTCATCAAAGGAAAGGAAGAAGCAAATGAATCAGAAATCAAAGATTGAATATCATTGGTCTTGCTGACAAAGCAATCAGCAATCCCCTCACAGCAAGTACAGGGGTTTGTTGAACAAAGCAAAGGAATTTAAAAGTCTTGAACAAAATAGGGTTTCTCCATTTATAAAATTAGACATAATTTTAGAACAGTGTTTGATTTAGGAGCTGTAAGGAATTTCTGCATTAAAAATATATAAATCCCAATTTTGTGATGTACAATTAATAATGACTTTGTCCAAACCCTCTCCAGCCTCTTTTGTAATTCTCTTAAGAAAGCATTAAATGAGGGCATTTTCACTTTAGTTGAAAATCAATGACACTTCAATGAAGCATGCATTTCCAAAACATTATGCAACTGAGAGGTAGCTCTGCAGCTTAGTCAAGAGGCCAGGACTTCCGAAGTAATAATGCTGGTTTAGTAGCAGAAATCACAGAAAAAAAGAAATCACAATCAACAGCTTCAAAATGTATAGGTGTCATTGTTAGTCCCCTGTGTGTCTCAGGGTAAACCGCTGGGGTACTTGTCTCAGGGTAAACCCCTGGGGTTCTTCAAAATGAAAAATGCAGGGCTCAATCAATACAAAGCAAAGCAGAATGACATTTAAGGTTTCTTTTTGGGGGATATTTTGTGAAAATGAGGGGTTTTTACTTCAGCTTTTTTGTATGAATGGGAGGAAAGAGAGCAAGTGTGCAATGCAGGGAAGAAGCAAGAATCCAGAGTTTTATATCTGACTATGCCTCTGGGTGACCATAGAACGAGAGCCTAGCACTTCCATCTAGTGCAAACATCCTGTTCCTTTTAGATCAGATCATAATCTCTCTGTATCTTCAGCATCTGTTTGTACCACACCCTTAGGTGGTTTGCACCATCCTTAGGGGTGGCTGAAATTGCTTTTCATTATTAGAAATAATGAGTAGGTGTGTACCTCTACTGAACTAAAAAAAAAGATCAAAAAGGAGAAGAAAAGGTAATACAAATATCAGTTAGCAACTGCTGAATACCTCACTTCCACTGTAGTCAGGAAACACAACAGAAACTCTGAAAATAGAAACCAGAAACTGGTGTTCCATGACACCATAAGGTGGATATTCAAATCAGTTGCCACCAGTCCTTTCCTCTTCCAGCTCTTCCTTGCTGGCCACCAGCTCTGTCCTATGGAAATATATGGATTAATGTAGTTCTTCTCTTCCTACTCTTCAAATTTTGGCTGTAGTTCTGAAAAAATAAAGAGAAGTCAGCTGAGACTGCTTCCATGAAGTGGTAAATTATCTAGTGGCTAAAGCTAAGTTGCTGTTAAACACCTCACGTTATCTCAGGTACCAGTTATACAATCCCTTATCAGCAAAACTTTCTGTATGTAAGTGAGTGTGTGCATGCATGTTCATGTGTTTAATAATAAGAAGCTCACATTAAAAAGGCCAAAAGGGAATTTCTAATACGAAAAGACGTGCCTGCTTTTGGAGAAATTAAATGTTCCAGTGAATTACAAACATAAAGCAGAAGAAATTATAAAGTAATTTATTTGTTTTAATTAGAGATGGGCCTGAGCTGCTAAATTCTTAGCCAGATCCAAATTATGGGGGCATCTGGAGCTGGGGTTATAGTTTTGGCTCATAGACTTTGAATCAGTCTAATGTGAAGAGCAGATAAAATCTAAGGGACTTGGTCCCCTGCCACAGCATACAAACAACTGCTATGGACTTTAAAGGCAGCTACTCAAATCCTATAGCAGAAGATTAGGAGTCAATTGTTATTAGTTAGTGCAATGTATTCAAGATACTTTCCTTTTGGTCATAACACTGAAAACTATCCTGTGTCACTGAGACAATAGTAATTAATTACGTGCCTTCAGTGGTGGGAGAGCTGAAACACACAGGTTTTAACACTAAATTTTAACACAGACTCCTGAAGAGCTCTCATTTTTCAGTAAAATGAAGCTTTCATTCACAAAATTTATATTTTAGAACTCTTCTTATCAATCACAAATGGGTGGTCGAGTCCAGAGGAAGGGAGAGAAGAGGTAGTGCAACCGTAGGCAGTACTCAAAGCTGTTTATGAAGCCTTCTAACCAGTTGGTTACACATTTAGAAGGCAAGGAACAGGACTATGGGAAATTCTTCAAGACCAAAGTATGGCATGAAAGTGTCTCGATACCTTGCATGATGGAGACTGAACAATGTGTTTCAGGTCTAGAAGAAGTCAGTTTGTGTCTGACTTTAAGGGCCACATACTGGCCCTGGAGACCAAGAGGCTTACAGGATCATACCTCACCTTGCTTCCTGGCTTATGTGCTCCATTTCAGAGGAAAGCTGAAACTTGCACCCAGAGCTTTTATCCATGTTCTGCAATGATGTAGCCAAAGCAAACTGCAGTGCAAGCGCAGCTGTTTATGACTAAGCCTGAATTTCTGCTTAACGGATCATAAAAATTTACCAGTAGGTTCTGCTCAGTCAAACCTGCAACAAGAGCTGACCAGGTACAGCGGTGCTGTCGTGGTTTAATCTGTCTCCTGGCATTTGCCATCATTACTAAGGCAATAACTGGAAGGCACAAGGAAACAGAAGACACAGCATGTAGACAACCTGTTAAGCAAACAAAACACAGCAGAAGTGTACGTGATGGCTGAGATGAGCATATGTGTCTCTGAAAAGGAGACAGGAAGCAGAAATCATCACCTTTCACACACATCAGTGTTTGGGCACTGATTTGACAGAGTCTCAGGGAGGAATGGAAATATTTGTGTGAGAGATTCACCCTCATTCTAGCAGCAAGCAGAAGTGATGTTAAGAAAGATGCTTTGCAAGGTGGAAAGTTACCAACAGGTGAGAAATATTGATCAAGCGGTGCCAGTAAATTGATACTGACCTTCCAGGAAAGCTGCTGCTACCATCAAAGCCTCTGGCCTGAGCCAGTCACACACAAACAACAGAAGGTATCACTGCATCGCTGCTTCTGGTTGCCGCAAGTTCAAAAAGAGTGAATAAAGCACACTATAAACATGAACATATTCCTGCTAATTAAGTAAAAACTAAAACAAAATCCAAAACAATTATCAAGCAAATGAAGGTAGCTAAAATCAGCCCAAACCCTATAAAATCTGCAGAAAAAAGCAGCTAAAACCATGACTAAAGCAGACCTCAAAGCACAGCAGCCATCTGTGCCAGCTAGAATCTAGTAATAATGCAACTCCTAATAGCAACATGAATAATAAAAGTAAAACTCTCATGAGTTGCTACAGTTTTTTGCAGCAACAATAATAGATTTTTCTCTGTGGTCTCTGCTCCTTATGTATGGATCATTATAACTGTGCTTAACATTTGCAAGGAGGAACCTCCTTTTAAATCTAACTTGAGGGTATATTTGCATGCAGTGGGTTAAATCCAGCTCTGGGAGCATAATGCTGGGCTCCAGGGATTTCCAGGGAGACTTCCTCTCCCACTGTTGTACTTTCCCTGTCAGGAATTCATATCACAGCTGTTTCTACGAAGATATTAAGTGAAGAGACAGTATGGGTGCACATGGTTTCTTTGCTCCATCAAAAGAAGAATCTCTCTCTTTCCCTTTCTTTGCATCCCTGAATGCTCCAGAGATCCTCTTGCTCTTTGGTGAACTGAAAAGTTCAAGAAACAAGCAATTGCAGTAGAAGCAGCAGGACAGCTATTGCTTGACAGGGGAGTGTCTTCTGGCCTTACTGACAGCAACTGAAGCAAGAGCAGCAAAATGGGAAGGCTGGCTCAGCTGGAGTCTTCTGAGAAGTTTGGGTTTTCAGAAAAATGATAAAATTGGGTGAGAATTCAAAAGTGCTACAGAAAATGCTTCAGAACGTGAAAAAAATACTACTCACCTAGAATTACAGTACTTATTCATCTTAGTAAAGAGGCCAAAGGACAAGTTGATTAGCAATGCCTAGGGAAGCTATATGACAAAGGTACAGAAAAAAAAAAAGTCTCAGGAGGCAGAAGCTGGCAGTATTCAAGATACCTCTGTGTCGACTCTGTGTTATCAGCCTCATAGAAGTTTCTGAAAGTGAAAAGAAGAGATCCCATAAAAGAACTTTGATAATGGTAAAGGCTGACCAAGTCCAGTGGAGCCTAAACAGTACTTTAAAATACCCCAACCATGGTAATAATATGATTAGTTTTGTAAAACATGCATGACATTTATTCCAGAACTTAATGAAGGAAGTGCTGCAAGAGATTGACTCCTTAATCAGAAAAGTCTTTTCTAAAGTTTTCCTTCCCATCCTATGAAAATGATCCATCATAGCACTGGTTTTCTCACCTCTCTGTGAGGAGGAAGGAAGGCATGGCAGAAAATGTCTCTTTCCAGGAAAGGAGAAATAGGAACATTCAGCAGCATCATATGGTGGAAGAGGGAAAAACAAAATTTATAATGAAGATCACAACTATTCAGGAGAAAAGGATTTGAAGGTTGGTTGGGGTTTTTGAAACAATGTCCTGTGCTCTCTTTATTTTCTGCAGACAGAAATTCCTTTAAATAAATCTCTCATTTTACATCTCTAATATGTTTAAATATGTGTGTCTTTTGAGAATTACGATGTCTGGGCCTGGCTGGTGCAGAAGAAAGCTGCTCTCCTGCATACAATTTTTAGACTCTCCCTGTGGAAGAAGTACTGTTAATTTGAGGCAACAGCTTCCAAACAGAGATTGCCCAAGAATGAATTCCTTGTGCCCCCATTATGTCTGTTCCCAGCTGGAGAATCTTTCAGCAGATACACTGTGCCTTCACAATTCTCTGCTAGGTGAATTTTCTGCCACCATGTTAAGCATTGTGCAATGTCCCCTGTGTAACATTGACTGAAATGTAGAAACGATCAAGTCATCTGAAAGGATATGGGGAGGTTTTAATTTCCTGAAATAGACCTGCTGTTCAGGCAGTATTGCCTTCTCTGTAATAGCAAGTTCAGGAATATCAATTTCTAAATTTGTCTATTTAAATTAGTCCATTACCATTAATGCCAATTCTATTGAAAAAACACGAGTCAGGCCCCCCAAAAACCATGAGAATTTAATGGTGTAGAAACATTGCCCCTTTTTCTTTGCCATCTGATTTTTTAAGCCATTTGGAGACAGGTTTTCAAGTTCTCCTTCACAAAGGCAAGATTAAGAATTTACTTTTTTTCCCTCTCCATGAGAAGAAATAATTTCTTGTCATTGTATGAGTTCAGGAGCTGAGCCAATGTAAAACTGCAGGAGCTGACAACACCACCTGATGTTTTTTTCAGGTGCTTCTGTCACTGAGAGATGCTGCACACTATCATGACCAAGTTAATTGGTTAGATCTATCCAAGTGCCTGTGCACAGATGCTTAAGTGCACAGTCATCAGTTCATATAAAAATAGAACTGGAAAGAGCTTCCTCTGGTCCACCTCTTTGGTTATGGGTGAGATCTTCTAAATCTGTTTCATTCTTGCACAGCCTGTTCTTAAAGATTCCTGACAGTGGAAGCTCAATCATCTCCTCACAGCCTTATATTTAGAAAATCATTCCTAAATTGTAACTTGAGTCTTCGGTGTTGTAATTTAAGATCATCTCTTCTCAGCCTGTGAGATATCAGGGAGAATTTATTGTTCCGTTCCACTGTGCAACAGCCTTGTCTGGTCTCCTGACAGTTTTTCTTAAGTTTAATAACTCAGCCTTTCAATCTTCTCTGTTAGATTGTGTTTTCTAGGGCTCTGCTCATTCTGATTGCTCTGCTCTGGAAGTCTCTCTAGATGGTTCACTTATTGCTGAAGCACAGCACCCAAATTTGGATGTATTATTTTAAGCCTAACTAAGACTAGGTAGGAAGGAAGGACCATTCCACTTCTCTAGCTGTTAAAATTCTGTTTATGCATCCAAACATAGTATTAATCTTTTTCGTATCAGCTTAGTATTGCTGCATATGTTCAGTTTGTAGCCCCCTCTGGAATAGTTCCTGAACCAAACAGCTGCTCTGATTCTTGGATTATGCAGCTGCCTATTCCTACCTGTCATTAGTACTTCACACTTACTAAATAGCACTATATATTTTTCAGACTCTTTCTTCAATTTGTGAAAACCATCTTGATTTCTAATTCTGCTCCTAAATGTGTGTGCAATTTCTCTCAGCTTTGCATCAGCTGCAAATTTAATAAGCACATTGTTTATTCCATTATCTGAATTGTCAGTTTCTAAATAGAACAAAATCCAGAGCAGACTGTTGCAGAACCTCATCTGACAACAACTTTCTGGATAATGTTCCCTAACCCAAGCTTTCCCCCATGACATCATAGTTTCATTTAGGCTATATCTTCTTAACAAATCAACAACAAAATCCTTTCTCAATCAAAACCTGCCACTTCTAATTTTTTCCGTATGCAACAGAAAAAGTACTTTTCAAGATTAATGAACTAATCCTGTTTTAAGAATGTAGGTCACTACTATATTAATTTTCAAAGTTTAATAAATATTTAAGGTCATCTGTAGTTACCTTCAGAAGATTCTTTTATATTTCCACAGAAAATGCCTTTGCTGTATCCCAAATACATGTGCCTAGCTATTTCTGCTGCCGGTCTCCTCTCTGGTTCCTAATTCTAAGATAATGCAGAGAAATAACGTCAACTATACTGGCTCCTAACAGAATCATTACAAGTAAGTTCATGTACATTCACTTCAACATTTCAAACCTGTTTAAAGGAGGTACACAAGTATAGCCCTGGAATATAGTATTGCACAACTGATAAGAGTTGTCAGTGATGATCATTCAGAACAGCGAACTAACATTTGAACATGATTCTCAAATAATACTGTCAAATAATTAAAACCAATTATATTCAAAAGGCTCTTGTTTTGTAAGAGCATACCTTTGTTAAATTATTCTTCTTAAAAGTTTTGTTGAACTTCACTTGTACAATATTTCATGGAGAGTCTTACATTTCTTGAGGGGTTATACGTGCATAAAGCTGACCATGGTTTCATGTGCAGACTCTATACTCTGCAGTGGGCTTTATGCAGGAGTTGGTAATGTCATGAGGCTCCATGCAAGTTTAAAGTCCTGGCTGCCCATTTCAGTATGGGTTCAGGGATTCTCTTTATAACCCCTGGAGTAATTTACTTGTGGATCTGATCAATGGAATCATCTTTAATCCATCACTTGGGTAGCCTGTTTATTTTGTGGAACCACGCTGAAGCAGTCCAACAGAAAATTATGTTAGTGAGGGCTTGTAATTTGTACACAAGTCTGGGGAAGAGCACTGAATCAAGAAAACGTAATTTTGACAGTCCTGGTATATAGTCTATTTTGGTTAACCAAAAGGAACACATACATTTTCTACATTAGAGAAATTTCCATTATTTTTCTCTCATCCATGAAAATCGATTTTGATGTGATTACACTCAGAGACTGCTTGATGTGCTTCTGACAGTACAAAATGGGTAGAAATGGTGAGTGGTGTTGAATTGAGGATATTGTTGTTAGCTGAACTCTGTCACAAACTAAAAATGGTAAGATTAAAGTACACACCTTTTATGTATTGAGCAGGGGAGCCTCAGAAAAAATGGTGATTACGATATTCTTATGTTGAAGATTGCAAAGATTTGGAGAGATTTTGTCACCTTCTGTTTGCTATAATCACTGACATTTGCTGGACTGGAAGGAGGTCACCAAAACTCATCGGATGAAAGCAGCCCTTAACAGTAAGCAATAAGGCTATGCCTAAACATAGGTAGATAGATGTAAAATGAAAAGCCATGGTATTTGGAACTGTACAAAACAATGATGGTTTCATTGTGTTCACATTGATTACATTGGGCTCATGAGTGGCTTCATGGACACTACTTTCCTTTTATAAATCAGAATTTGACCCCATATTTCCGTATTTCAGATAAAGCATAATTTTTCATGAAATGTTCACTGTTGATCACTATTTAGGAAGATTCTCTCTTGCCTTCAGAATTTTCATTGCTTCAAAAAAAAAAAAACCCAAATCACCTCAGACCAAATAGAAAGATAGAAAAAAAAAGGTAGTAGGTGAATACCGTGAAGCCTCCAGATGCCTGAACCCTCCTCTGAAAATGTTTACACGTGGTAAGACTGGAACTGGCTAGCTGCCTATTGAGGCACAGTGGTTGAAAGCATGTCTGGGGGCTGTCACGATTCACTTTAGTGGATACTTTGCTTATAGATAGGTAAAAATAGAAGAAATAATATATTTTCAACAAAGTTACAAACCCAGGATGCTATCCCAGCTGCATAGGAAATTTCTTTCATCTGAATGATGTTTTAGCAGTTTCGATGTTATGTATTGGGAACTGAGGTTTTAGAAAAGGACATTCAAGAAGCTTCTCTGACTTTTTGCTATGTCAAAAGTACCATGGTGACTGTTACTCTTTCTGTCCAGGGTGACAAGTAACTATGGTTCTATCGGTCTAACCCAAAGTCTATTCAGACTTTATCTCATATTTTACAAGAGTCAAAAATATTCTATTTTGGTGAGTATTTTGGTGTTACATTTTAAATGTAAGGATAAGCTGGTTCTGATTTCATTCATTCTCAATAACATTTTAATAGAGTTAAATAAAGATGCAATCAATAGGGTTATATATATAATAAATCAGGTGCTACAGAAATGCTATAAAATATACACAATTAAATAGCAATTTATATCCATCTTAGTTACTAGCTAGTTTGAAGAATCGAAAAGAGAATTACGGTCTGGATTGAGCAAAGCTCCAGGCCTGTGTTAAGCTTACAGTTCCCACTGACAGTCAAATCTAGCACATCAGTGAATGTTTTTCTGTCTGAAGTCTTTAATCTCTCTGAACCTCAGTTTTTACATACAAATAATAGTTCTTTATTTCAGAATAGTGCTGCTCAGGTACATCTGTTAATTTTGTGAAAACATTCAGATATAACGGTTATGGATATATGCACATGCAAATATTTTTCTGCCAGTAGCAATTGCACTTCTGTCTGTACTCAACTGTTATGTTTGTCCTTCTTTCTTTCAACTAGTACCTGCTCAAGTTCATAGTAGGTATTTCTCAAATATTCATGAAACGTGCATTTGAAACTAGGGTCCCACTACGTGTCATTTTCACGGTCTTCAAAGGGAAATGGTAAGTCTCATGGCTCAGGGTAGAGGAACCAGAACATACTTTCTGTAGAGCAATAATAACATGTATCTGGTCACTGTAACTGGTGAAGATGATTTTGCCAATATTTTCCTTTTAACAAAAAACAATGAAATTTAGTACCTGCTTTTCTTTCCCAAACATTTCACAGTCCTTGTGCTTGTGTTTTTCAAAACAACAGAAATTACATAATCTAAGCCAACTAGATCATAGAATCATAGAATGGTGTGGGTTGTAAAGGATGTTAAAATCATCCAGTTCCAACCCCTCTGCCATGAGCAGGAACACCTCACACTAGACTATGCTGCCCAAGGCTGTATCCAGCCTGGCCTTGAGCACGGCTAGGGATGAAGCATTTACCCCTTCCTTGGGCAACCTGTTCCAGTGCCTCATCACCCTCACAGTAAAGAACTTCTTCCTTGTATCTAACCTGAACTTCCCCTTTTCTATTGCTAGAGTCCCTGACGAAGAGTTCCTCTGCAGCACTCTTGTAGGCGTCCTTCAGATACTGGAAGGCTGCTGTGAGGTCTCCACGCAGTCTTCTCTTCTCCAGGCTGAAAAACCCCAACTCTCTCAGCCTGTCTTCATAGGGGAGGTGCTCCCACCCCCTTATCATCCTCATGGTCCAACTCTGGACTTGCTCCAACAGCTCCATGTCCTTCTTACGTTGAAGAACTGCATACAGTACTCCAAGGGGGTCTCACAAGAGCAGATTTAGAGGGGCAGGACCACCCCTTTTGACTGTTGGTCAGAATTGTTTGAAAGAACTAATGTCTCATCCAAAGGCACTCAAGGACCAAATGTATCTGTAATACTGAAATAATACGTAGTATGGAGATTTGGAAAACTACACTATAAGCTGAGGATCCTTTAACTTAATTTCATCTGTGTAAAGGTTTGAGTCTGGTTGAAGCCATGCAGTTTGTCATCTGCATGACTTCAACTTTAATGGAGATATATTAATAAACATCGTCAGAGAATGACACAATCCACCTACTCAAGTCTCCATTTTCACAATGGATGAACTGTTCATTGAAGGTATTTATTGCTCTTCACTGACTACAGAGGAAATCTAGACAGCTAGCTAAGTCTAGATTAAATAACAAGATTAGAATCTCTTTTGAAGAGATAAATTTAGGAGATGAATACCACTTCTACACTTTTAAAAAACAAACCCAGCTTTGAATGCCTTGGCTGTTTCTGAAAATGGAATTTCATTACTTTTGAAATTGTTATTCCCTCTATGCTTTTACAGTGTGAATGATGGGAAAGTATTAGACAGTAGTTATATCTTAATAAAAAGTGCTTAACAAGCAAGAAGTATTTATATAGTATCCTATTAATCTAAATTAAACTCAGTGAAGTCCTTCTGGGATACTTACATGGTATATTCTATCCTTAATGTGTTCACATTTCTCTCGTTACTGTTAGTCTGAAGTATGTGTACGTACCAAGAGAAAATTACCTCCGTGGGGTTTTATTTTAAAACCGGACTTGTAAATCCTACTATTAGGCCAAATTTTGAAGTCCTTACTAAGTTTTTTTTTTGGTCATCACTCCATCAAGATTTCCACAGGCCACTTTTTACTTTTAATGGTTTTATCTGTGGTTACTATAAGTCTCACATCTAATTTTCCTGGTATGCAAATGTATCTCTTAATATAAGCTTTATCTGCAATGCAATTTAGATTGCTTAGGGGTATTTTATTTTTATTTTGTTTTGTTTGCTCTCTGTGGTTCTGTAGTAAATGCACTGCTTTGCTGCGCAGTTTTCCCCTCTGGTTGCTTTGTAATAACTACAATCCAGTGACTTCCTTTTCTTTTTTTTTCCTGAAAACTTCCTCAGTCTGTAAAGATGGGCTGAACAAATTCGTGAATTGTAGGTAATTCTTCAGCTTGGGAATTGAACAAGGAGATCTTGTATTGTAATATCTTTACATACCTTTCACTGATAGGTCCCTTGTATCTATATCAGGTTGCACGCTTTGCCAGTATTGAGAAGCTGAGGGTGAGTTTAATGGAGATATGTTTCTTTTCAGTGATCCCCTTCTGATTATCTTCTGTTTTAGTATGGTTCACAGTAAGAAATAAGAGAAGAAAGAATACTATTCCCTAATTTCTTATTCCCAGCTACAGCCGACAGTTCACTGGAACTTTGCCCTGATTACTAATTTGCAAAGGGAGCAGTAAGGGTTGTGGAGGTTATTATGCCCATTCTCAGAAGTTTCCACTTTTTATATGTGTTCTCCCTACTTGTCTCACAGCATTGTCTTTTGCTCTTTCATACTAAGTGGAGCTGACATAGTCAATCTGTAGTTAATGTGAACCTTTCTCTCCCTCCTCTATCATCTCTCTAAACAACCCTAATATCTGAGAAGCAGAAAGAGGTTTTGTGTGAAATATGGAGAGTTAAGCATAATCCCTGTTATGTTTACATTTCTGGCAGTATATTCAGGAACAGTTTATCACAGAGGCACTCTCCTGGATTTTTTTCTGAAGATGTCAGACAAATCTATCCTTCCTTTCACATGCAAACCTCATGAAGTTCAACAAGGCCAAGTGCCCTGCACCTAGGTCAGGAGAATCCCAAGCACAAATACAGGCTGGGTGGAGAATGGATTCAGGGCTGCCCTGAACAGAACGACCTGAACAGAAGGGGTGTTGGTTAATGAGAAACTGAGCATGAGTGGGCTTCAGTGTGCACTCACAGCCCAGAAAGCCAACCATATCCTGAGCTGCCACAAAAGGAGTGTGACCAGCAGGTCGAAGGAGGTGATCCTGCCCCTCTACTCTGCTCTTGTAAGACCCCACTTGGAGTACTGCGTTTAGATGGAGAGGGACTTTTTAAACTGGCAGGTAGTGACATGACAAGGGGGAATGGCTTCTATCTGAAAGAGGATAGGTATAGGTTAGATATTAGGAAGAAACTTTACTGTGAGGGTGGGGAAACACTGGCACAGGTTGCCAAAGAAGTTGAAGCTGCCTCATCCCTGGAAGCGTTCAGGACCACATTAGAGAGCTTTGAGCAACCTGATCTAGTGGAAGGTGTCCCTGCCCATGGCACTGGGGGTGGAACAAGATGATCTTCAATGTCCCTTCCAACCCGAGCCATTCTATGATTCTATGATTTCAAATGCTGTGTTTTGTTGCATGCCATCTTACTGCTCCCTGTCTTTGCTCCTGTCATGACTGCAGTGCAAGTATATAGTGAAGAAATTCAAGCTATTGATCTGGACATGCAAAGTAACTTACAATCTTAGCTTGTCCCACATCTCCATTTTTACTTTCCATGCATCTTCTCTTCCCTATCATTCACTTAATATTTTTTCACTTTAATGCTCCCTTTGTCTCCTTTACATCTCTGATTGCTTCTGTTATGTCTTGTTCATTTGCTGTCTTGGTGTTTCTTCCTATCCTCTTTTAAAATACTTCTCTGAACAGTTCTTCCTGTCTTTTCTCACTTAATTACTAAATTCCCATAACAGTGATCTAATATCCCTGACACAGCAGGATTTGATGTGGTGAAAAGCCAACACAGGAGCCACCAGCCTTATCCTTGCCTCACTTGGTGAGCCTGTGACATGTTCTTCAATGTCACAGCATGAGAGAGAATGACTACTACTTTTTTGATTTAGATTAGCCCGTTGGCTACTCTTATTCATGCTACTCATGCAGGTAAGGAAAGAGTAAAGTTTACCCTAAGAGCTGGCAGGTGCTCAGCCTCCATCCAACTTCCCTGCAGTCTCATTGGAGAACACACATGACCCAAACAGAAACAGAATGGAGAAAACTCATGCTACAAAGTAGAAAACCGAGTCTATGTGTTAGCCACCATGGAGGAGGTACTTAGGATAAGATATGTTTTATTCAGTGTTTTAAAATATTGCATACATTTGTGGTTCTCTTTTTGAATCCATTTTCACACTGCATTTTCATTCATTTTATTAGAACTCTTAGTTTGGGCTAAATTCCAGAGTCCTGACTTGAAGTCAATGAAAGGTTAATTTGAATACAGACTAAATAAAAATTGAGAAAGTGCTTATCTTTTGGCTCAGTAATAGTACCTTGCCTGGAATTCTGACCTTGCAATGTCTAAGATACACAGCCCTGAAATAGCAACCAAGAGGAGATTTGGTCAGGGCACAACTGAAAGCAGATGGCATATATAACAGAAATCATTGAAACCTAAAAGCCCTGCTGAGAGCGATATATGACATTCTGAAGGAAATCTGCCTTTGACACACTGTATGATCATTTAAAAATTGAGACTTCTTATGAATTGAGAAAAAAAACCACCAAAACCCACACCCCAGGTCCTGCTGGTCTCTGCTCTGCATTTGTATTGCAGAGCAAAGCAGGAGCTATGCTTCCAGCTCCCGTAAATAACACATCTCCTCATACATTTACCTCATTCCGTTATGGTTGCAGGAAAGGCGAAGAGCAGTTCCTGTTCACTTCCCAGGCTGGGACTCTTCTATTTAGAAAAGAGAGTCCACTGAGAAAAGACCAATGAAGAGGAAGGATGTGGTGTCCAAGTGGTATGCCTGTGACTCCTTCCCTTGCCTGTAAGGATTAGACCAACTGCTGAGCCTGACATGTGGTCTAGCCAACAGGACACTGTCTGCCTTTTTTCCTCAACAGGTAGAAGATTTTCCATCCTCCAGCTGTGTAAAGAGTAAATATCACTCAGCCTTGACTAGTCCTAAAAACCACACACAGGAATGAAAAATCTGGCCTTGTTTTCAACAGTACTAAACAAATTCACTCAACTATTTGTTTTTTGGTTTTGGGTTGGGTTTGTTGGTTTTTTTTTGCCTGTTCATATAGTAACACAAAAGGGTGTTTTAATCTGGATTTGATAATTATGTCTGCAGCCTATGTAAATGAACATACTTAAGTGATGCGCAGTATGCTATGATGTTTTCTGCAAGACAAACCATATTTATGAATGCAGTGCTGTAAGCAGAAAAATTCAAAGAGGGTTTGTAAAACATTAACTACTCAAATGTAAATATTAAGCTATGATATCCGCATGAAGCTAATCAACCCAAGCATTCTGTCAAAGACCACATGACAGGCTCGCTCATCCCTGACAGCATAATTGACACTCTTAATCTCTTGAGAAGAATAACTTTCACAATAATGTACAGTACATACAAATGCAAAGAATTTATAAACACCAGCTACCTTTCACTGAGATGTTTCAGAAAAACGTTTAGGCTGTGTAACTATGTTTTTCATAATCTCTTATCTTATGAGCAACCTGCAGTGATGCATACTGTGCTTCCATTCTGCAAAGCAGTAGTCTTGAGAATAAAAGGAGCTCAGAAACTAATTAAAACTCCTATCATAATGCAGAGGGTTGAGTTGAAGTTACAAGCTTAAGTGTGACATTTCCTAACTGTGGAAGATCTGACTTTGCAACTTTAGTAACACTCTTTTTTTTGTTTGTGGAACATCCATATTTGGATTTATCCGTTCATCATTTGTAAAGCAAATATGCATCAGATCTCTGTCTCCCATTTTGAAGTTCACTTTGAAATAGCAAAAAGATGAACGTTTCACTCAGAAGTTTTTTTAAGAGCTAACACTGCCTTGTCCATGTTGTGGTGTCCTTGGATGACAGTGACAGAACATAGGATCTGTATGAGCTCTAATAGAGCAGAACAGAGTCAAGCAGAGCTTTGACCTTTTCCTGAAGATATCTTCTCAATGGTGAGAAGCTTTCTAGTTTTATATAATTTGCCATGTAATTATAAGAATAGATGCTTTTAAGGTGTTTTGCATTAGTTTGCAGAGAAATTAATGTGTGGTTGTTTTTTTTTTTCCCCAATTGCTATCTGTATGCTTCATGACTAATGAGAATTTTGGAAAAAAATTACAGAGGGAGAATATATTGCTTTTTTTGATTGAGTGAGTTCATAACATGCTTTCTATTTACATGGAATCTTCTAGGCCTATTAAAAACAGACTGCATATTATAATCTCTTAATTTTATGGGCTATGCATAGAATACCCTCATTTTAGGTGTATTTCTACAGTACTGAAGTAGTGGATCTCCATGTTAAATTGCTGAGGCGAGTAGCCTGAGCAGGAGGAAGCTCAGCGTCCAGGAGCCCCAACTCAGAGCGACGAGAGCCACTGAGGGAGCCTCAAATCCTCGACAAGACGGGCCCAGGAGCCGGCAGCTCAGCTGACGAGAGCGAGCAGCTGACTCACACGGGGCGGAGCCTGAAGCAGCGGCACCAACCCTGCCCCAGGGAGCGTGAACGACCAGAGCAGGTCGAGGTGGTTCGTGGGGTCAGGCGAGCGGGATGGTGAGCACTGGTCGTATGAGCAGGGCCCGGTCCGGGAGCTCTGCTCTGGCTGCCCCGGCGGTGGCCGCGTAGGCACCCAGACAGAGCCGATGAGAGGGGAGGCTGCAGTGCAGAGCTCGGGGTGTAGAGAGTGCCTGCACTGGTCTGGTGAGGGAATGGTGCACAATGGGCAGGGCTGCACTCGGTGCTCCCTGGTGGAGGTCCTCCTGCAGCAGGGGCTGAGCTGCGGGATGCTGTTAATAGACTGCGAGATGTCAGGGAAGCTGAGAGGAAGCAGGAATGCTTGCTCCAGGCCCAAACTCTTCAGGGGCCTCAAGCATCCACTGTAGCTCATGGAGGAAAGAAGGAGGCCGTTAACCTGGGAAGCTGGGAAACAACAACAGCAAAAAAAAAAAAAAAAAAAGAAGGAAGAGGACAATTAAAAACAACTGACTTCCTCCTAAATCTGTTGTCCCCACCCACCCAGAACTGCCCTGCTGTCCTGCAGGGGGCTAATGGGGATGCACTGGTAAAGATCTCTACTGGTGCTGCCAGTAAAAAGCGGCCGGTTGTAGTAGGACAGGACTCTACTTTGAAAGGTGCAGAGGCACCCATCTGTTGGCCTGACCCGGTCTCAAGGGAGGTGTGTTGCCTACCAGGGGCGTGGATCAGGGATGTTGCAGAGAGGCTGCCAGCTCTAGTAAGTCCCATGGACTATTACCCACTTCTAGTGAGCCATGTGGGTGCTAGGGATACAGATAGTAGTAGCCTGGAGAGCATCAAGAAGGACTACAGAGCCCTGGGGGAGGTGGTTAGGGACTCTGGAGCTCAGATTGTCTTTTCATCAATTCTCCAGGATGCAGGGGAAGACCCTAAAAAGTCTAGGAGGATTGGCCAGGTTAATAAATGGTTAGAAGGGTGGTGCCAGAGTCAGGAGTTTGGGTATCTAGAACATGGGACTCAATTTAGTAGTCCAGGTCAGCTGGGGGCTGGTGGAGCTGGTCTAACAAAGAAGGGGAGGTTTTGGTAGGAGGTTTTGGTAGGAGGCTTGCCAGACTGGTCAAGGAGGCTTTAAACTAGATGTATTGGGGAAGGGGGGCATCATTCCATCGCAACGCTCCCAGTCAGCTGCCAGCACCTATAATAAATGCTCAGAGCAATGTAGAGATATCCCAGCCGCTTCAGCCAATGAGCCACCTTCAGTTGGAGCTCAGCTCAGATGCCTCTATACAAACGCCTGTAGCATGGGGAACAAACAAGAGGAATTAGAGATGTGTGCACGTCTATGGGGGTATGATATAACAGGCATCACAGATACATGGTGGGATGGCTCCTATGACTGGAGTGTTGGAATGGAAGGTTACAGGCTTTTTAGAAAAGACAGTCCTGGCAGGCGGGGAGGGGGAGTTGCCCTTTGTGTTAGGAATAGGCTGGAGAATATGGAACTCTGTCTGGGGACAGGTGATCGGTCAACAGAGAGTTTGTGGGTCAGGATTAAAGGGAGAACAGCGATGGGAGACATTACTGTGGGGATCTGTTACAGACTGCCTGATCAAGAGGACTCTGTGAATGAAACACTCTACAGACAGATAGGAACAACCTCACGCTTGCAGGCCCTTGTTCTCATGGGAGACTTCAACCACCCTGATATCTGTTGGAGGGATGCTATGGCCTGGCAGGTTCCTTGATTGTGTGGAAGACAACTTCCTTCTGCAAGTAACAGAGGAGCCAACAAGGAGAGGTGCCATGCTTGACCTCATGCTCAGCAACAGGGAAGTGCTGGTTGGGAATGTTGTGCTCCAGGGCAGCCTTGGTTGCAGTGGTCATGAGATGGTTGAGTTTGAGATCCTCAAGACAGTGAGAAGAGCATGCAGCAAGCTCACTGCCCTGGACTTCAAGATAGCAGACTTTGGCCTCTTCAGGAGCCAGCTTAGTAAGGTTCCATGGGATACAGCCCTAGAGGGCAGGGGTGCCCAAGACTCTTGGTTGATATTCAAGGATCACCTACTGCAAGCTCAGGAGTGTGGCATCCCAACTGGAAGGAAGTGAAGCAGAAGGGCCAGGAGACCTCCTTGGGTTGATAAGGAGCTGCTGAGGAAACTTTGAGGGAAAAAAGATGCTTATAAAAGGTGGAAGCAAGGACAGGCTGCCTGGGAAGAATACAGGGATGTTGTCTGGGAAGCTAGGAACTGGGTTATGAAAGCTAAGGCCCAGTAAGAATTAAACTTAGCTAGTTATGTTAAGGATAACAGGAAGGGATTCTATAGGTATGTAGTGAATAAAAGCCAGACTAGGGACAACACAGGCTCCCTCTGGAAGCTATCAGGAGAACTGGCTACCCTGGATTTGGAGAAGGCTGAGGTTTTTGATGACTTCTTTGCCTTGGTCTTCACTGGCAAATGCTCTGACTGCACCACCCAAGTCTTGGAAGGCAGATGCAGGGACTGTGAGAATGAAGACCCTAGGCCCATTGTAGGGAGGATCTGGCTGGAGATCATCTTAAGAACCTGAACGTACATAAGTCCATGGGACCTGATGAAATCCATCTGCGGCTCCTGAAGGAGCTGGCAAATGAAGTTGCTAAGCCACTGTCCATCATATTTGAAAAATCACGGCACTCAAGTGAAGTTCCCGATGACTGGAAAAAGGGAAATATAACCCCCATTTTCAAGAAGGGGAAAATGGATGACCTCGGGGAATTACAGACCAGTCAGTCTCACATCTGTGCCTGGCAAAATCTTGGAGCAGATTCTCCTGGAAGGCATGCTAAGGCACATGAAAATCAACAAGGTGCTTGGTGACAGCCAGTATGGCTTCACTAAGGGGAAATCCTGCCTGACCATTTTGGTGGCTTACTATGGTGGGGCTATGGAGCTGATGGACAGGGTTAGAGCAGTTGATGTCATCTCCCTGGACTTGAGCAAAGTGTTTGACACTGTCCCACATGACATCCTTGTCTCTAAATTGGAGAGACATAAATTTGATAGATGGACCACCTGGTGGATAAAGAACTGGCTGGATGGCCGCACACAAAGAGTTGTGGTCAATGGCTCAGTGTCCAGCTGGAGAACTGTAGTGAATGGTGCCCTCAGGGATCGGTGTTGGGACCGGTCTTGTTCAACATCTTTGTCACTGACATGGACAGTGGGATTGAGCGTGCTCTCAGCAAGTTTGCCGATGACACCAAGCTCTGTGGTTCGGTTGATACCCTGGAGGGAAGGAATGCCATCCAGAGGGACCTTGACACGCTTGTGAGGTGGGCTGATGCCAACCTTGTGAAGTTTTACCCTGCCAAGTGCAAGGTCCTACACCTGGGTCGGAGTTATCCCAGGCACAGCTACAGGTTGGGCAGAGAAGAGATTCAGAGCAGCCCTGTGGAGAAGGACTTTGGGGTGTTGGTTGATGAGAAACTGAAGATGTGTTGGCAGTGTGCACGCACAGCCCAGAAAGCTAACCGTATCCTGGGCTGCCTCAAAAGGAGCGTGACCAGCAGGTTGAAGGAGGTGATCCTGCCCCTCTACTCTGCTCTCGTGAGACCTCACGTGGAGTACTGTGTGCAGTTCTGGTGTCCTCAACATAAAAAGGACATGGAACTGTTGGAACAAGTCCAGAGAAGGGCCATCATGAGGATGATCAGGGGATGAAGATAGGCTGAGAAAGTTGGGGCTGTTCAGCCTGGAGAAGGGAAGGCTGCATGGACACCTCATAGCAGCCTTTGAGTATCTGAAGGGGACCTATAAGGATGCTGGGGAGGGACTCATCATTAGGGACTGTAGTGATAGGACAAGGGGTAACGGGTTAGAACTTAAACAGGGGAAGTTTAGATTGGATATAAGGAGGAAGTCCTTTCCTGTTAGGGTGGTGAGGCACTGGAATGGGTTGCCCAAGGAAGTTGTGAATGCTCTATCCCTGGCAGTGTTCAAGGCCAGGTTGGACAGAGCGTTGGGTGGCATGGTTTAGTGTGAGGTGTCCCTGCCCATGGCAGGGGGGTTGGATAGATGCTCTTAAGGTCCTTTCCAACCCTAACTCTTCTATGATGCTTTCTGTTTTCAGCAGCAAAGGGCTTTCTGGGCCTCCAGAAGCATCAAATCAGAATCTCCTCTATGGGCTAGAGCAAAATGCCAAATTTAGGTGTGATTGGGGGATTTGGGGGAGAGGATATCATTCTAAATAGCTTTTTCTAGCTGCAGTACATGTGATGGCAAACAAATCATCCTCAGTTTTGAGAAGGATCGCTGCATCAGCAAACAGTAGGACTTTCTGTGTGCAGGAGCCCTGCCCAGGGGGCTGTCACCTGGCCTGGGCCTTCAGCACAGACTCACTTCCAGGGGATTCAACTTCACAAAATGCTGAGTGCATCATGGGTATCTTCTAAGCTCTCTCCCCAGCCAGAAAATAAAGCAGAGACACAGCCATTTTAGTTACAAGGGACCTAGGGGAAGACTACAGAAGGACCCAAAACGTTATAAACTTGGTCTTTTCTAATTAAAAGATTTTACACCATTTATAGATCTGCAAGCAAATATGGCTGGCAATGAAAGATTCCTTCTAACATGGAGTGTTGGGGGACATTATATCTCACTTGCTCTTCCTCACATCCTAAACATTTCCATTTCTGTTTTGGTTTCCTCTCTCCTTTTTCCATTTCTCCTGCTATCTCTTAAAAATACAGAATAAACATCCAGTCTTTAACGGTGACTTACAGCAAAGTTAGGAAAATATAACCTTCTATCACATTAATTTTAATTGTTGGCCACAGAAATATTTGTTTTCACCAAAGAGCTTTGACTTATGAAAAATAAATGAAGACATTTTCAACTGCAAACAGAAATGTGACTGTATTGGGTTGGTTTCAATGTTAGCTATCACTACTATTTTTATTTAGTAGTAGATTTTTATTGTTAAGTATTATTTCCTGTACTTCTGAGATGCTTGTGAGTTTAGTTGTTGTGTATATAGAGAGTAGAAAGATATATCTTATGTTGATTTCAACTGGGTTCTTTTTTCCTTTTGCTTGCTTACACAAGGTGCAGAACTATGTGTATTTTTTTTCATTACCAAACAGCTGCATTTGAGTTCATTTGGTTGCAAAGCTGTTTACTTTTGAAATTACTTTATTAATTGAAAAACTTGTAAATATTGGTAATGTCTCCTCCTCGTGTAATTGCTATCACATTTTTATACACATTCTCTTTATATCTGTTGCATACCAAGCCTGTTCACCTACTTCAGTGAGGGGGAATAAGGTATGATAAAGAGGGAATAAGGTGATAAACCTGTATTCGTTAGCCTCATTTAATCCTTGGATCTCAAATGCTGGTAGAAATATTAATGAACTGAGATCATGACAACATTTTCAGGTAGGACTGCTTTATTCACTTGAAGACTCAGATCTGGAGAAGTTGCACCATGACTGATTTAAACAGGCTTCATCTGACAAATGCAGTCTGGATCCTATCACTGTGATAGAACTAAAATAATGCACAAGGCACTTTATTCCTAACCATGTTCTTTAATTCAATAATCTATAGATTGCATTTTCCACCAACCCTGATTTTGAAACTCTTATTTTTTCCTGCTTGGAAAATTAGAGATTGTCCCGATGCATGTCACATCTTATTATTTAGTGGAAGAAACACATCTGAAATCCTGAATAAACTACAGACCCTATTCTGCAAGCCCTCAATTCTTACTGGGAGCTCTGTTGAAGGTCTTGCAGGATTGGTTCAGAGAATATGTGAGGAAGACAAGAAGGAAAAGAAGAAGACAAAAATAGAGATTGAAACGGATTTTGCGGGGACAGAGATATATTAAACCAGACTATGCTTTCTATTTTCAGTCATCTAAAGGAAGTTCAGTTCTGACTTCAGAAAAAGGATTCAAAGGAAAACATACAGACAAGATTAGTGTTTGCTAGCATGCTTCACTGTTAAGTTCAGTTAATGTGCTGTTTTAAATGTCAGCTCAGAGAGAACTTTCTGGAATAAAAGAACATGCCTTATTTCTTCCTCTCTCCCTCTACCTTGTCTTTCACACAAATATACACCAGCACATTTTACAGAGCCCAATAGATTTCACAGTGTCTAGATGAGATACAGTGTTAACCACAAAAGCTTTTGGCCTGAGCTAATGAGTCTGTTTTCTCTTAAACATGACTAAGCTGACTAGTAACCTGTTAAAAGCCAAGCTTCTTTGTAAAACACAAAAAGAAACAAAACAAACAGTCTTTATAAATAAATTAAAATTCTAACTAAAAAGCTAATTATAAGGGTATTTGTTTTGTTTGAGGTAAGGCACATCTATTATCATAAAGATAATTAACTCAGTCTGACAGATCTAATAAAAGGACAAGTTTAGCATTGGCTTAGCCAGAAGCCCAAGGCAAGCAATTTTTATAATTACTAGTTATTGTAACTGGGCTCAGAGAAAATGGTCTGTGATATTTAAACAGTAACGTTAATTTGCATTTAGACCCATTTTTTTCCTCTTTCCCAGGCAAGATCTATTTAGCTGGAATGAGTAAAAGAAACTTGAATAACTTAAAAAAATAAGAATGGCTCTCTCCTTAAGAAAAACTTGGTCTTTTTATGCCTGGATAATTAACATCCTCACAAGGTAAGTGCTTTGGTAGTCACAAAACAATTGAACAGCTTAAGACAGTTTTAACACACAGAAAATATAGGGTTTTCAGCCTGAAATGATGTCTGTAGTCTGTATTTATTTGGGGCAACTGTATCTTTTAATGCAGGTACCTGCTATATGTACCTCTACTGCTTATGCCCCCAGCACAACCCTACTGTTGAACAGATGAAGAAAGGGCTGGAGACAGGGGAGGAAAGCACTTGGCTGCTGTAAGGAAGTGCTCCCATTCACAAAAAGAAAGGGAGCAAAATAATGCTCAGGAATATATGCATAAGAAGTAAATTGCTCCTGCAGGCTTGGTGTAGTAGCCCTTTAACTAATGCTTACCTCAACATTTCACAGCACATTCTCTGCAAGAAAAACAAATCAACATTTTAAAAGGAGAAAGTTATTTTTTAACTGCTTCTGTAATGAAGGTTTTAGAAATAAGTAATAACTAGAATGAGAAAATACATTGGTGATATACTACAAAAAAAGCACTTAAAGTACTTGCCATTCAAGTGTGAATTTTGTTACAGGCAGATAATGTTAACCCAGTGCATTTTGCCAGCGTAGGACCAGATCTGGGGAGCACTTTAAGATCATATAAGCCTAAACTTCCCGATTTTTTAAGTGCTCTGGGGCTGATACACAGCTCCTGTAAACTGCCCTGCATCCTTTGAAAACAGTTAGAGTCCTACAGCACTGCATGAGTTTCCCATGAGAAAGGGGCCAAAGAGAGCATGAAGTCTTTGTTCACAAGATGGTTGAAAAGACAAATCTGAGGCACTCAGGAATCAAAGGGTCCAGACCAAGGCTTGTTGGAGCGCAGAAAGAAGCAGCCGTGGTTTGCTGCCTTGGTTGTTGCTCTCCCTCAGTCCCCGTCTGGCAACAAGAGCTATAGCCCAGATGCTGTAGAATTAGGGCGTACTTCCCCAGCCATTAGCTTACAGCCTTTTTCATGTCAGAATATTTTTAAGCTACTTCTCCAGTTTCAGGTCCCAGTAATTTGTGTTATCATTTATCCATTCCATATTATATCAAGCATTCAATTTTGTCATCAGCCCTGCTTTCTTTACTGGTTAGGTTATTGGGCTTTTTTTAATCACATCTGATGGGACTGGCAATTGTTTGTTCCTACTGCATACTATCCATGTAATTGGTATGGGTGAGATATTGCCCTTTTGCTGCCTGATTGTCTGAGACTGAAGGCACTGCCCTACCTTTTTGTGCTTCACTCTTAATGGGTTTGATGTGTTTTTAAACAGCTTGGCCAAAGTTTTTATAATGGGAGGCTAAATTTAGGATCATAAATGCCTATTTGAACTCTGAAATTAGCATACACTCTATCTCATGTTTGTCTATTGGCTGTATATTAATAATTCAGTTTTTGTGTTCAATAAAATGTACTTTTTCACTAGATAAGAAAAATGAGATTTGTATCTATTTTGACTGAGGATTTTGATGATTTTTAAAAATTTATTTTTTCAGCCTCTTGTGCTTTGAGAATTTATGAATTTATTTATTCAGAAGGCTCCCTGCACACTAACATCCCAATGTGACTTTATGTATCCGAGTAGACCTAAAAATACCATCAGGATCACTTACCATCTGAGTAGCTATATGTGCTTTGCTGGGGAAAAGCTCAGAGGTCTGATCCTTAAAGATAACAAGCACTGTCTGGGCTACTGACTAAACATCACCTGCAGAGATTTGGCTCTTTCAAAGTCACAGCCCATTAAGACCAGCAAATACTCATCTCCTGCTAATGTGGAGGAGAGAAGGTTCAAGGCTGAGGATTGATTTTACTAACTGTAATCTAAAACATAATCTCTGAGCTCCTGAATCCTTATAGACATCAATCTTACCTCATCAGTTCCAGGAAAACGTTACTACCTACCTCTGTCAGACAGAAACAGGCAGACAAAACTTTTCTTTTTGGTCTGTATTTATGGTGCTTGAAGCCAGAAGACAGTCAGACCTTTCTTGGGATTTTGAAGTTTTGGCTGGGAAAAAAAAGATCCTTCCTCTTCTGAATTGTTGTATGCACAAAACCCAACATGATACTTCGCTGTTCCCATCTACCCTGAGTTTTGGAAATTCTTAAGTTGGTTTCTCTAAAGTCCTAAGATTTTATTCATAGTGCTGTACTGCAAAGATTCTGCCACCATTTCTGAGTGCTCTGTGCAGTGATACTCAGTTTTCTTGGTGGAGGAAATTGTTGGTGGCAATTCTACAGATTCTGTTTGCTTCTATAAATAAAAAAAACCCCAAACCAACCCCACAAACACTGGGGGAAATTCTCACCTTCCTTCCTCCCTCCCTCTCTCTCTCCCTCTCTCTCTCCTTTCCTCCCTCCCTCTCTCCCTCTGTCCTTCCCTCCTTCCCTGCTTCCCTCCCTCCAAAGGAAAATAGATTTAAACTACATATGTGCTAATCTGTAGGAGACTCCAGAACTCATTGATCTGTGGGCAGTGTAGATATTAATCTGCCTGGACTGGGAGACTAAAAGAATGAACAATTAATTAAATAGCCTTGAGATTATTTTTCAAAGCAACATTGTAAGCAGTGATGGCTTACACCTCAAAAGGTTTTTATATTGGGTTCAATTCAGTTTTCAACTCCCTAGATTTCATAGATTGATCTCATCATTGGAAGCATACATAAGAGGGAAAAATATGAGGCAGTATTTTAAATTAGACCAATCAGCCCAGTGGGAAAAAACCAAGAAAATATTTAGGAAATGTATTTTTATTTTGGTTCTGAGAGTCAATACGTATTCTAGATATGTTTAAATGAATCTATAAGAGAAAGCATCGGTGTTCAGACAGTTTTGAAAATATTATTTTGAAAATAATAATATAATTATTGTAATGATCCATAATAAAATATAAGGGAAATTGCAGAATTTCTCACATTTTATTGTTTCAAAAATGACGATGTAAAATTAGTAACAATTTCAAGACAATGCATTTTCTTATTATTGTCATAACTTTTACAGCTGCTGTATAAAACGACCTTCCTAAACTGACATGCAAGGTGATCCTGCCAAATCCCTCAGAGTCATTTCTTCTATGACACCAGAGAAATAAAAGTGTATAGAGATGTCCAGGTACAGATTTTGTACACCAGCCACCATGGTACTGCATAAATTGACCCATAAATTGTATGCATTTATGTATCTTCCCCTCTTTGTTCTTTGCTTATTGTGTATTCTGTCAATGGAGTAATCTGCTGGATGATGCTGTTTTATCAGGCTTTGAACTAAGCAAGAGCAGTGTAAAACCATACTACAATGCAGACACTCATTTTACGTTGCTGCTAACAGAGGCTTGGTACTGTGTTAACAGTTATCCATCTATTCTGATCATCTCAAAGGACAGGAAGGACCAAGAGGATGCCCCAAAACTTGTCTTTTCCAGCATATCATGGAGACATAAATTGAAAGCTGTTTGGGACTGCATATCATCATACTATCAAACAATGAGCTACTTCCTGGATAGTACCTCTGGATGTGATGGCAGCAGAAGTAACATGGCATTAGTTGAGTAAATGGGTGTATAAAATAATTGCAATGGTTTCTATCAGGGTTTTAAAGAAGGCTTGTATGCACTTCTGTAATGCATTTTCTGCTGCAGTTTGGCAATGTTCTATCTCTAACATTAATAGATCCTTCTTAGATCTAACAGCCAGATGGTCAGCATTTATGAACTACTTACTGAACCACTCTTGAAGTTATGCCAAGATATCTATATACGCATGTTCTTTCTGCAAGCCAGTGCTATAAGGTCACGGGAAGAGCAAGGTCAGAAGTGATTTGTCTCATGTTCTTGGGGGTGTGTGTTACTTTGACTGGCCACACACAGACACTAAGCTGCACACAGAAGAGCTGGAGATAATGATTTATAACAAGCCAGTTATTAATTGAAATTTTGAATCTTCTTTTTTTTTTTTGTGAATTGTCCATGAATAGACCCTGATTTTCCTGAATGCACTTGTTACTCAGAGTTATTTGCTGACACAGGAAACAGAAACCATAAGAGATGTTGGCTGGGGCTTATCTTTCTTTCTTAAAGGCTGAACAGAACTTAAAGCCTAGCCATCGTCCAGGAATTTACCACGAGGGCATGTGAAAGAAAAATGGAGTGTAAAGTCAAAATATGGGAAGCTGAGAAACAGAGATAACCATCATAAAAAGGTTTGCAGCCTCTTGACCTCAGCAATATTACCAGCTACATGCCATGACTTGATCTTTGGCATTAAACACTCTGCTGAGTAGGTGTTTGCTTTGTCACTGACTTTCTGGCAGTTTTTTTCCTGCTGCCTCAACCCTTAGGCTGCTGCCAAACCCTCTTTCATTTCTTCTTCTTGTCACATCCTTCAACTATTAAGGTAAGTTTTGGTTACAACCCGTCCTGAAACATTGTTCAGAGCTCCTTCCCAGACATTTTATGAGTAATCTGAAGGTAAAACACTCATAATTGCATTTGTTCAATCATTTTGATCAACTCTTTTCATCCACATTATAATTTTTGGTGTATCTGCTGCTTTATCTGGAAATGTGCGTATGTACAGTCATGCCCTGAAGCACTTACAGTCCGAAGACAGAGGAGGATGGAAGACAATAGGAAACATAATTTCTGTCCTTCCTTTTTGGTATGCCTGTGGTTCACCCTAAAACTTCAAGCATTTGCCTTAAACCTGGAACATCCTGGATGGACTCGGATACCTTTGAGTATAAAACTAATGAATAGCCCATTTGTGAGAAGTGTAGTCAGGTGGAATGCGATTACACACAAATTTGAGTAGGAATTGAAACAAACATTCACAGAGTGTATTTTGCAGTGTTCAGTCACACTGGCTAGCCCAAAATTGATGGGACTGTTTCTAGTTAAATGCAGCATCTAAGCAACTGAGGTGTACAATACCCATTGCAGTTTTGTACTTAACCGTATTGCTTCCACAAGTGTGCAGAGAGGCTGCGTGAAAAGAAGGTTCACAGGAACAATGCAGTGTGGCCCAACATGCACAAGTAGTTTCTGAAATCTCTGTTCCTCTTCTCCACATCTTCAGCAAAAATCCCCCCAAATATGGGATACTGTTCTGGGAGTTCCATGTTTGTCTACCTTTTGAGAAAGGATTTAGGGGTTATAATGAATTATAAGAATAATACAAGTCAATGTTGTTATACTATGTAAATGAAAGAGTATCATACCAAGATATCATCTCAGAAGAGTTGAATTTTGGCCTTAGAAAAGGTGTTTTCATTATGGCTGGTTCTTAGGTTGGGGCTGGGGTTTGCACAGCAAAAGGATGATCCCACTTCCTTACTTTCATCACAGTGAGGCTGCTTTGAAGCAATTATTGCCTCCTGGTCACTTCCATCTGGTTGATGGGAGTGAGCAGAGAAGACCAGGAAGACCAAACATGTATTTATACCCCCTCTAGCAGGTCCTTTCTAGTTCTCAGTGTGGGATCTGTGATTCCATTACAGGTATGTTGCTGTTTGATGCTTGATACTAATTAAGACAAAGTGTTTCTTTTCCTTTTCTTTGCCTGCCAGTGAGTCTAGCACAGTGAAGAAATCTGAAAAATTCAATTGAAGCAATGAAAATTAGTTCCTGTGCTTAGGGGAATGTGTGGTAGTAGCTATAGGCAGTATACTGTAACTATCTGCACTTGCTTCTTTTATGCTTTAGAAAGAGAGCTAGGCTCATCCTCATGCCAGCTAATAATGGTCTCTGAAGACAGAGCCAGTGGAGTGAGACATGCTGCTCCCGTGCTGCAAGTTATCTTACTGGCTTCCACTCCTGATCCCTGGGATGCAAGGGAATTTCTAGCATAAACCTCAAGCACTTCCGCAAAGCCACGGAGTCAGCTTAAATGCTGAAATTATTAAGCTTCTTAATTCAGTCATTTTATTTCTTAAGCCTGAATCTCTCCCCAGAAAGTGGGGGAGAAAACTCAAACATTTATTAGAATAGTCACTTATCTGACTGAGTTCAGCTTCACTGTAAATAACTTTTCTCCTTTCTCATGAATGTTTGTCCACTCTCTGGACTCTTGATCTTTGGAAAAGCTTTCCTGAAATTTGGAATTTTAGGAAAGATAAAAGAATGTGTGCAAATGAACAAAGTCTGGCTTTCTGGTAAAATACATATCTTTCATGAGCACAGGCAGGATGATCCCACAGTTGATTTACCTTGCAGAGCTCCTGTACCCTAACCTTGACTCTGTAAGTATGACATTAGGTTACTCTACATCACCTTGGCTTGCTAGGCAAAACACAATCCATGAAATACTTGGAGTAGTGTCAGGGAATATGGTATTCCTGGTCTGAAACTGGTATAGATGGCATCAAAGTATTATTATTGTTAACATTAAAAATAAAAAAAAATAAATTTGCACATTAAAAATATTTCTGTCACCTTCTGAGATTTCTTCCTTGAGCTTATGCTCAATTATGTAATACTGCATGTTGAACTTCCAGCAGCTCTTTGCACGTGTTTTGCTGCTTAGGTCTAGTACAATATTTTGTTTGCCTTGCTCTTTCACTTTATCTTTTATTGATTCCTTTCTTTCTTATTTGTTGCATTTACTGTTCTTCATTTAATCCTTACCTGCTTAGATAGTCATCTGACCTAGTTTTATGATATGGAGTAAAGTAAATCTTACAATGTAAGTGTTCTCTGCTTTCTGTATTCTTCCCTGTAATCTGTGTTTTTCTGGGATTTTGATTACTGGGGATGGCTTTGGTTAAGGGAGCTTCTGTTTCTCTGAGACTTACCCCCTAAGTGACTGGGATCATGCTGTAAGCAACTTCTTTCTCTGAGTTCTTGGGTACCCATTATCTCAGTGCTTCAAAAGCAGACTTAATTCTTCAATTTGTGAAGATAACTTTGTTTTTAATTATTCAGTCAGAAACTGCCACTGAGGTGAATGAGGGGAGGAGGGGAAAAAGTCCCTGTATATTTTACATTGGAAATGCCTGTTCAGTAAATAGTTTTCTGGTTTTTGCAGTGTTAAGTGACTTTGGTTAAATACTTACTTTGGATGGGAAAGAAGCAATCTCTTAATATTTTGGGATTAAAAAGTCAGCAGAGATTTGTTCTGATGCTATAAATCCCACTGCCAGTTTAGTGAGACTAGCAATGTGTAAGAACATTAATAAATGAAAGCAAACATGACCATCAGGGAAGAGAAAAGATTCTTCCTTCTCTTTTCCACTCTGTGCTGATTCCTCCAAATTAGAGCTGAAGGAAACCCGGAAGGAGTTGTATTAATATCCCAGACCTAGGAAAGGTGATGGGTTGCAGGGTGCTTCAGATCAGCTTTTTATCTGTGCTTTTCTTTGTTTATGAACCTCACAGCTTACTTTTGTTAAACAGCTTATAATCAAGTCTATGTAAGATGCTGACTGCTCAGTGGTGTGGCTGGTTTTCATGCCCTGTCTTGCCCCAAGACTTGCTCACTGATCCATATATTCTTATGTACCTGGATTTTATCTCTCATTTTCACACTTGTATGGTTTTTCTTTTTGGATGATTCTGGCAGTTATAATTGCTATGTGACATACAGCCTGAGAGGTCTATCCCAATGTGAAAAGTTCATATACATCACATTTTCAGGTATGAATTTCTATTTCTGCTATGCAAGGGAATATTAGTGGGATTTAACTATTGTTATTACAAGCTTTAAACAAAACCTTGTGGAAGACAGTCAACAGTTCCTCATTTTAAAGACATCTAAAACCACATCTATATGGAAACAGCTAAAACTATAGGAACCTCTGGCAAAAGAACAACTGTGACCCATGCAGCTAAAGAGACTTCTTTTTCATGTCTTCAATTAACAATCAAAAAGACTGAAGAAAGGAGAGCAGCAACTTTATTTGCCTTTGTAAGCAAAGGTCACAACAAAACCCGGAACTATTTAGATATAACTTGTAGAATCAGTGGCAGCTTGAAATGTGTAATGGCTAAAAGAAAAGAGATGCTCAATAAACTCTTGTCTGAAACTAGAGCTGTAATCAAATAACTTACCCATGGCTGTTTAAAATATACTGTGTTCTAAGAAAGGATTTTGCAGATTCTCTGCACCTCTTATCACATTTAAAAAGACCCAACAATACGTTGCACCTTCTTCTATTTCTTCTCTAATGGAAATCACATGCTGCTAAATATTAAAAATTGATATTTGCCTGAATCATTAATTGGATAAATAGCTACTGCAGGTATGCACCACTGTTTGTATTCACAAAACAATAATGAAATTTCAAGATTTGGTTCTTTTCTTTTTTTTTTTTGAAGTCACACACCTTGGAAACATTAAAATATCAGCTTCTATTACTAAATTCAATATAATTCTAACCTTAGCAGTTCTAGGGTAATTCTGTAAAGCAATAGTAAAGGCTAGTTTAAAAATGTGGGATTCATAAAATACAGAAAACAAAGTAGCCATCCTTTTTGTTGTTGTTTGTTTTTATTCCCTCAAGAATTTCAAAAGTTGGGTTTAGTAATCCTTCCTATTTTGGGAACAGCTTTTTAACTTTAATCATTGCTTGTTACTCCTTTAATTCAGAATTTGGTACCCGTCTATTGATAGAGTTTAATCGTTGTACATTTTTGACAGTCAGGGGGACAATTGCAATATAAGATGCAGGGATGGGGCTTTGTGAATCTTAGTTAAGCTACTGAATGTTTCCCATATACTGCACTGAAAATGTGTCCCCAAATGTTCTCTTGAACATGTCTGTTCTTCTTGGATTCCCCAAAGTTGCATAGTGCGTGCCTGCTTGAACTGTGATCCCCTGAACACTGCACCACAACTTTGTGCGGCTGCAGCACTGGCTACTCCCCTTGCCATCCAGAAACTGCTTTGCTGCTGTGCTGGTGCATTTAATTGCCAGCCTCCTGTGCTTATGAATGGGCTATGTATACAGATGTGCTGTCACGGTCAGTGTAGCTCTACCAGACAAAGTGTGCCGTTGTAATACAGGACAGGTGCCAGGTACAAAAACCTATGAATGCAAGATTTCTTCTCTGTACACATCCACATACAGAAACAGAAGGACGCTGGGCAGTAGGTTACTCCCAGGCAAACCCACAAGAATAAACCCCTCCTACTTTCTATCCAGGGATTTTTATTTTTATTATTTTTTAAACTGAACACATGAGATTAAAATAAATAACATGTATCCAAAGTAATCAGCTCTAGTATAAACAGTACAAATGGACAGCATCTGTATCTTTGAAGAATAAATGTAAGATGTCCTAAATTCTTTAATCTGAACCCTAGAGCTGAATTGCTGCATGGCTGTAAGCAAACTACTGTGGGATAGATTCAGCCTGCTCACTGGCTGGCTGTGCTGGGGAGTTCTCATCTAGGTGCAAGTGCAGGTAGCTGAGGACAGAGTCAGGCCAGTAAGTCTGTCTTTTATCACAAGATGAGGGTAGTGTTGCTTGTGGAACGGAGTCCCAGCGGCTTCCAGTCTTTATAGAACTAATAGATGACTGGTGTATCCGCCTTATTGCTTGCATGCTTTTTATTTCCATATATATATTTTTTGATGCTTTGAATTAAAATTAATCCCATGAATAATGCACATATAGTACTTCAAAATAGCTGCATGTCCTAGCTTACATTTGTGTTGTCCGGGTATTGAAGGCTACAATATTATTTTATTATTCATAAAAATTCATTTCAGAGGACACCAGGAAGTGTTAGCTTTGTGTTAAAGAAGAAAACCTTTCCATGGGAAAGCCTGATTTTCTTCACAGACGGCTTGAATTTCCAGAGTTTTCAAGTTACAATATTCCTGCCTGAATGCTTACCCCTTCAAAACCAATTTTCCTTGAATTAATATGCATGCTAGTCCCAATATTACTATTATCAGCTTTTTTAATTTCAGAAATTATATTTTCATTTCTGTTTAAAGAAATTTATTGATACCTAAACAGTTCTACTGAAGCTAGAAGAGTCCCCAACCTAAAATACAAGTCTAAATACTCATACAATTTTTTGCTTAAGCAAATATTTTTTTACAGCCGGGCAACACTTAATCTAACCAACATTTACTCAGATCAATATATTTTAATTGAAAATAATGGCAGATAGCTTAAAACAACAGTTTTTTCACTGAACTAAGTACATTAAATCAATACTTTGCCAAAAATTGCTATATCTTGTATAAAAGGTTTTTTTATTCTTAGCTAAATTCATTTTATTGAAACATATGCATATTAACAGTAATCAAAATACTGATATTTAGACACTGCTGATGGCATCAGTACGTTTAGAAAACTACAGGCAAACTTGCACAGAGAAACTATGCAACGCAAGGAGCTAACTTGCTGGAAGTAAAAAAAAAAGGTGTGGGTTGATTCTTTCTCTCTTCTATGAACTATTCATTTGATCTTGGGTAAAGTAGTTAGAGGACTAAGTCTGGACTTTCAGGTAAGTGGGGCACCTCTCTGCTCAGTTGTGCTCTCTGTGCAGTCGCCTGGTAGAATTGAGTTTGTGTACATTGATTATTCTGGGAACTTACAACCAGTATGTGGCCATTTCAACAAAGTATCTCAAGTTTGGTGACATTTGTCATTAGTGGCTATTGTTGCAAAGTCTGTCAGTGTAAGAGAGAATTAAACACATTGAGATCTGTGGAAATCAGCACACCTCTTATCTATTCATAGTTCAGGCTCTTGTATGTGGAACAAGGACAACAGCACTTCTCCAAAGCTTGTCTTCTTACACTATAAGCTCTTGGGCTGGTGGCTGTCTGACTATCTCCTGAGAAAATATATCGCAACACAAGGCCTTGGTCACAGCTATCATACTGACAAGCTAATTGTAAAACAGAATTGGAAGAATGGCTTAAGCAAGAAACTGATGACATTTACCCATCTGGTACCTTGGTGTTTTGAGCAGGCTATTCACGCGAGCAGAGACATACTACTGTGCATAGGAGCTACAGCACAATGACAAATGGGTGGGGCACATGGTCATCTGGCACATGGTCATCTGTTCTGGTGTTCAGTTACAATTACAGCAAAATTAGTCTACTGATTGCATGCCTAAGTTTAGTTGATGAATCTGTATACAAAATTATGGTTTACTGAAATGCACTGTGTTTGCAATGCTTGCTTCTGTTTCCATGTGACAGATACATTTTCCTCTTCAATTCCTCTTGTGTTGATTGAACATGCAGATATATAAAAGATGACCATAACATACAGGTAAGTATGTTGAACCATTGCAAAAAATAGCAGCCAAACTGTAACCACCAGTCCTGCAACCATTTTCTAAGGGAGTTCCTGGCCGTGGGTGCAGCTCTGATGGCTTCACTGAAATCTGTGCAGTGCCAAGGGCCAGCCTCCCTTACAGAATTGCACTATGGGATGCAGCCCCCCTGCTAATGTTAGAAATGGCCTCCATCTTCTGCAAAGGTGTTTTCCAGTTCCATTTGAAAAAAACTCTGCAACTGCCCCAATAACTTTGCAAAAGTGTTCCCTGATCTTTTTCACATGATGAGTGAGCAGAAGCCACTAAACCAATGTAATTTCTTAAGCAGCAATGCCTTTCTTACAGTCTACAGAGAAAATTTCTTTCTTTTCTTCTATTTAGTTTCCGTGAGCTAATCACTAAGGAAAGGATTTATCCTTTAAGAAGAATCTCACATGATGCTTTAAATAATGTAAAGCTTTGTTTTTGTTTTATAAAACCTCTTAACAAAAACCAAAACAAAACCAGTCTTTAAAGTTCTGAAGTGGCTGCCAGGACTTTCTGCCCCATGGAAAGCTAAGGTGGCAGCCACATGACATGTGTCCAGGATTTTATGAACCCTGCAATAGGTTAGAAAATCTGTCTCACTTTCAGAGACATGCCATTGTATTCATAAGATGGTCTGTACCAAGAGAGAATCAAACTGAAAGATGCAGCCTTTACATTCTGTAATAGTTTGCTTTAATTAAAATCAGACATGTTCTTAAGCAGAACTCCAGACCAGAACATACTCTCTTCAAACTTTGGGAAAACCAGAAAATGCAGTGGTATTTTTTGAGGGGGAGGTATCTAGATCCCTTTAAAAATAAAAAATTGATTGGACAAAAGTTCAAAGCTGACAACTGGAGAGCTATAGACTCGAAATTCCTTGAAAACTAAGTAGATGGACCATACTATTTTGTGTTCATGTATTTATTCCCCATGATTTATGACTCCCACAGATCACTATCTGAAATTGCAGGCCAAAATGCTGCAATGAAGAGCAGAGGAAGTAAACAACATTGACATTTCAGAGCAAAACCTTTTCAAGCTCAGTTATCCCTGTTGTTAAGGAAGCTACTGATGTAAGGGAAAATTTTGGAACAGAAGAGCAAACAAAAACGCTTACCTCCTTGGTGGAGCATGAGGCTGTTGATTCTTTTAAGAAATATATTTGATAGCTCTGTTCTTGGGCATGCAAAGATTGGAAAGATTATTAATTGGAGAAAGAGAAGGAGGAGAAGAAAAAAAACACTGTGTCGTGGTTTAAGTCCAGTCAGTAAATCAGACCCACGTATTTGCTCTCTCACTCCCCCTTTCCTCTCCCCTGCTCCCAGAGGGACGGGGAGGAGAATTGAAAAGAATGCAATGCCCATGGGTTGAGATAAGAACAGTTTAGTAACTAAAGTATAACACAAATCACTGCTGCTACCACCAATGATAATAATGATAAGGGAAATAACAAGGGAAGAGAATACAACAGCTCACCACCCTCTGACCGATACCCAGCCAGACCCAAGCAGTGATCTCGCACTTCCAGGTAACTGCCCCCAGTTCTACATCCTGGCTATGACGTGCTGTGGTATGGAATAGCTCTTTGGTCAGTTTGGGTCAGGTGTCCTGTCTCTGCTTCCTCCCGGCTTCCCCTCCTCCCTGGCAGAGCATGAGACTCACAAAGTCCTTGGTCAGACTAAACATACTGAGCAACAACTAAAAACATCGATGTTATCAGCCCTGTTTCCAGGCTGAAAGTCAAAAACACATCACTGCACCAGCTACTAAGGTGGAGAAAAGATGACTGCTGCTGCTGAACCCAAGACACACTGAAACCCAACCAACCAAAGAAACCCACTTTCAAACCATCCAAACAGATGGCAGACCAAACCAAATCTTCCTCAGATTTTGTAGGGTATCACAGTTGTAGATTTTCATCTGAATGTGGTTGGCTCCTTCTCTGCATATCTGTGGCAAGCAGTGCTTCAAATCTGAGCAAACATGTCTTCTTATTCAAATACTGTGAAATAGATCAGAGTGTCTGAACCAGGAGGAAGGGCAGTCTTTCACCATCTAGCCACTCCTATTATACTGGATTTCTGCACGCTTTGCAGTCTTCATTTAGCCAGATCTTAGACCATATTCTTTAAATAAGTAGCAATATCCATTTGAAGGAACAGGTTCCTTCACAACAGCCAAGTGCCATTACGTATTTAACAAGTAGCACAATCCAGTTATATGTTCAATTAATCCCTCACAACTGGCCTGGACTTGCTGCCCATTAAATACTTACACAGTGATTTAGAAAAGGTGGTGTATTTAGCAAGAAGATGAAAGGGCGGGAGAGATAACTAGTCTTTTTCTAGCTAGAGTTTGTAAAGTGTTCATTATACTGGACAATTTTATTCATTGTATATGATACCCCGTCAGTCTGGGCCTGTGGGTATTTTATTCATGCATATACAGTTTGCAATTGTGTCAGTTCTGCTTAATTACAGTGATATCGTGTGGATATTTGTACAAAGCCTTGAGATATAAAATGTAATTTCAGACTTTATTAATCATTACTAATAGGTTAGGAATGCTTGGGTTGATCTGATTTTGTGGGGTTTTATGATACATTTTGTTTTTAAGGCAGTCTGTAAGATACAAACTCACAACCCCACGTATAACGTATTCTGTCTTGTTGGTTAGTCCTAAACAAGGGTTGAAAAGAGAAAACTCTTGCTAGCACAGAGCATCAGCAGTTTTTGATTATACCGTTCTGTGATACAAGGTGGGCCTGTGAGATGACCTACAGGAGGTAGTCAGCACTTTTTGAGTTAGTACCAGCATATTTTTACATTTGCTTCCTTCAGTCTTCTATTCTCTTTTGAATGGATCAAGTTCCCTTTCTTTGGATCTTTGGCTTTGTACATTAGCGCATCCCCAAAGAGTATTTTGTCAAAAAAAGCAAAACACTTTGAAGACAATTTTAAGTTCTTTTGAGAGTTATAGCCAATACTTCGTTTATGTATAGTGATTATTTACTGAGCTACCAGTCCCAAAAGGCAAATCTGGGTAGATACCAGAAAAATGCTTTAGATAATTGCTAGCTGGTTTGATCTCCTGGTATTTTGTGGTATTTTATACTGTCTTAATGGCATCACCTAAGATTCTTTGGGCACAAAAATGTTTTGAACTGCGGTCCATGATAAACTGTAAGAGAGTGATTTTCAAATTCCCATAATAAGAAGCTTTGTTGAAATTGTTCTCATGTCCAGGTTGTTCTCCTCAACAGTATAATAACAAATGCCTATAACAAATCTCACAGCCCTAAGATCATAATTATTGTAAGCCTAAATACTACAAGTGTTTCCATTTAATCTTTCCCATTCAATGTATTTTGAAAATTAAAACAGTTGCCTGCTGTGTGATGCTTAGAAATGTATTCTTAGTTTATGTGCTCAGATGTTTGCTAAGAATCACGTCTTTCAATATCAGTACTGTTTAGTACCCTAGGAAGACCTCTTGTTTAATCTTCTTGATGCATCTATTTGAAGAACATATTTTAAAGGATATTTATTTTTTGGGGGTGCAGAGGGATTTCTAAAATGTTGATGAGGATAACACCACACTGAAAATCTCAAAGGTCCAATAACAACTTGCTATCATTATGAGCGGATAAATATCAACCAAGAAAATGTCAACAGTCACAACTTCAGTAATTAAAAAATATATATAATTGTGTCCATGACATGAAAATACCGTCAGCACCTGGAACAGTCAAGAAAGCTTCAGTATATTTTGAGATCTGATGGCCAAGAAAGGCTAACTACTCTTCTGTGGTGTTTTTAATAAGAAAAATGCTGGAATAGCACGTTAGACTATTGAGACACCAAACTGATTTTTCATTACTCCACACTCTACACGCCTCTTCTGGAACCGATGCTGACCACACAGTTTGGTATAATTGAGAGGCTGAGCTCTATTTCCATTTGATATTTTCCCTGCTGTTTCAATGGTTATATTCAGATACAATAGCCTGAGATAATAATGCAAAATCCACTTACTCTCACAACCATCTTTGCTATCTAAATCCATTGTACTGCTTGGGATATAGTTAGCTAATTATTAAAACATATTATGTTTAGCTAATTATCTAAAACAATCAATTTCCAGAAAAACTGGCAGGCCAAATTCTCATTCATACCCAGGCAGTACCAGTGTATTGTAGCGTATGAGAGTGGATTACAGAAAACACTGTCAAATTACTACTTTTTAATGGTGGGTAATTCATGTGCGGGTTGTAGGAAATAGCCTAACTACTTTACAGATAGCCATTATACTCCTTACCCTCTCTTTATCTTGTCCTTTAGCTGCCATTTTCAAGCACAGCATTTGCTATGGGAAGATCTAGGTATCCTTGCAAGACCTCTTTCATCTCTTTGCAGATAGGATCTGGCAAAGAAGGAGCACCACGTTATTTTAACACAAAGACAACTGTCACATTATTTCCCCTGTGGCCAATCACCCTGCAGGGAACAACTTCATCTATAATGTACCTGCTTAACATACTTCATTAACTCTGTCAATTACCAGCTACCTCAGCACCTTTTCTGTTGGCATTACTCAATTTATTCGTATCATGTCCCAAGCAGTACCATTTTAGGAGCCCCCTTCGTAATGCAAGTAAGGAGATATTAATCTTAAAAATGTATATTAGGAACAGTTAAAATAGATTTTCAAGATGGTTTATGGCTTGTTTTTCGATGGTGTTCAGCACCTACTACTATGGAAGAGCTCCCTCTAAAAAGCAGACATATGCCTGTTAGAGGTGACTATATTTTTCTTTGACAGACTTACCAGGAAAGTTCTCACTGCCAAGTACAGCAGCTAACTTTTCTAACTTAATATACACTTTAAAGCTAAACTTGAAAGCTAAATAAACAGACATAACTTTAGTCACTTCATTGAGGCTTGCTAGGTTAGGAGCTAAAGAGCATATTTACCCTGGGGTACTTCTACAGGCAATGGAGAAAGACTTGCCCTTCCAAAAAGAAATTCAGCCTGCCTGAACTGACCTTTAACCACTGGCTGGGTGGGACACTACTCCTTATCACAAAGCCTTTTCATTGGATGTAGCACTTAGAATATCCTTGTGAGAAACAGGATTTTTGGTTTTGTGGAGAGAGCCCAAGAGAGGGGAGTTTCAGGTGGCAGCTATGGCCAGCAGAAAAATGGGGTTGGATGAGAACCTGAAATTTGGGTTGGAAGTAAGGTGACATTATGATTTGGTCTCTAAACCCAGGAGCAGGTACAGCATAGGAGAAAGGGGACTTGGGAGTCCCAGGGCAGCAAAAGTATGAGGAGGCTCCAGAGTAAGGGGTGTAAAACTAGGAAGAGCATTTGGTCGAGCTAGTAGTCCTAAATATATGTAATTGTCTACTTGATTATTAAGCTCTACTTATGCTAATTGACTTCAGTGATTGAGCCCAGATCACAGGAGAAAGGAGCTTGGAGGGGGAATGGTGGGTACAAAGACTCCCACTCACCGAGTGCACAATTCACCGCCATTGTGGAGAAAAAACAGATTTACAGGATTGCTCCCAGGATTGCTCTGTGCTTCCTTTCCTTTCCTTTTCTTTTTTTTTGCTTTTTTTTTTTTTTTTTTCTCTGCCTATAATATGACAGACTTCTTCAAAGGAGACTTTTGAAACTAAGAAAACCTGTATTTTCACAGAAAAAAAATCAAACAGTAAATGACCTAATGCCTGTTACAAAGAAACCTGATTAAAGTGAATTCAACATACAGTTTAGAACAGACTAGCCTCAAATGTTCTGAAAGGGAACAGATGAACCAAGAAAATTGAAAGTCAATGGAAATCATAAATACCTCCTGATTACATGGAGTTTTCCCAGTTGCTTTTCAAAAGGAGCAAGGAACATCTCATCTCTCTGCCCCTGCTCTAATTAGGTTGAAAGGCAAATCCTTCAAAAGAGGAAGGCATGCTTGAGTTACCCATTGCAGCAGTGGAGTTTGTTGTGAAGTTGCAGGTTTCTGCATGCACCAACTTTCTAAATTAATGTTATTTTAACTGAATATTTTCCTGCTTCTTTTGCCCTCTTGAGTAGTTTGTTTTTTTTTTCTGGCTGAATCAGTATGTTTCCTCCAACTGTGGCTGCTTCATATTTCTGCAGGTATTGATCAGGCAGTCTCTCTGATCAGTTGGAGAGCAAATGACATTACCTGTAATCTCATGCTACGATGGTGTAAAACATTAAGATTTAGTACTTCATTTGGCATTGAAATACCGTAACTATATATTAAGAAACAGCAGATACCTATTGCCATATGCTACATGTGTACCTTCACTATTTTTCAAGACACCCCTTCCATTACAGCATTCCAAGTACACTTGGAACATGAGTATAGCCTAAGTACCTAAGGAAGAAGGGTCTCCATAGCAAGGATCTTCTCTGCAATTAATTATCGCTGGGCTAAGACTCCTTGTACCACCAGTAGAACTTTCATTTAAAGTGAATGCTTTAAGTACAATAAAAATAAAAGGTTGTGATTCTCTGATGTGCCCATGACTTGAATTTTTCAATTAATACGGAGGGGTTATGGAGTTGCAATTACGCCAAACTACTTCCACTCCTGTAAAAGCTGTTTGTTCATAGCCAGGTGTAGTACTCATTTTTAGGCTTTGTTTCTTTTATTTTTCCTCATCTTAAATAAAAATGAACAGTGTGCAAACACCAGCTGACTCCTTTTTAATCTGTCAGCACATTCTTTACATCTGTGCATAAACATTATTATCACAAACTCAGAGTGTTACTGCAAAAATTATCAGACCCCTCAAAACGTCTCTGCAGCTTCCACTGGAATACAACTTTAAAGCATTAATATGAAAACATGCATATTATTAATGTGAAAACAAGGTTTAGGAGGAAAAAGAGATAGGCTTTTCATTTTCACAGAAGGTTACCCAGGGTTTCCTTCACTATCGTGTATGCGTGGGGTAAATCTTTTGTAGTTACTGTTGTCTTCTGACATATAGTTAGCCTTGATAATGTTTCCTATTGTTTTCACTTAAAATGTTAAGTGTTGATGAAAAGTTATGGTCTGAGGGAAAATGATATAGGATGTGGCATATTTCAGAGATTTTAAAAGATTACCTTTTGGGAATGGAACCTCTAGCTGAGTATTTGTGTGTCTGTAGGAAAAAACAGTCATCTTTTTCATGTTTGTAGGGATGACCTTTTATGCTATATAGTACAATGTTTTGAAGCGTAGTTATTTTTAATTGCTTTATATGCCTATTGAGACCATTCTGCATGTCACTTTGTTATATACAGCACCGAACCACATGTGTTTGGTCAATGAATCTTCTGGTGCCCCGATATTTATGTGAAAAGTCGGAGCAGGAGATGTAGAAACATTGTGTTCTGGGTTTTGCTGTTGGTTTGTTTTTTTTATTGTTGTTTGGTTGGTTGTTTCTTTTTACTGTCCCTCTAGCTATATACCTAATGAGGTGACAGAAAGAATTAAAAATGACAGATTGTTTTGGCTGCATTGGGGCTGTCTGAGATATATTTTACTATAACACAGCTCAATAAACTCAGCTTGTGGAAAGCCCTCTGCACGTGATCCATTGCTGCAGCAAGGGTCCTGGTGGAGGTTTAAAGAAGAGTGGGTGGTGAGCTGGGCAGTCAGACTGCTGTCAGCCCACTATGCTAGCAACTGTGTGCCAGCACTCCTCTGGGGATGCACAGGGCTGACCAAGCTGCAAAGCGCTGCTCCGTAAACATCTAACTAGAAGTTGTGTGGGCTGCCTAATGCATACACATTTCTGTCCAAACAGCTTGTAAAACTGCAGCTTCCACTCCATAATGTGTTGGTGAGTGTGGCTGAGCCTTCTGCGAACCGACCCTCCAAACCTGGAGGCAGTGGAGATGTGGTGGTGTAAACAGCCATCATGGGGATTCAAGGTAGCCTCCTTGTCTGCAGTAATAAACATCTTGGCATCCACATGCCCTTTTGCTGCTGCATGTCTGGTAGAACAATAAAATGTATCAAAGAGATTCCTCAGGACAGAATGGTTAACTACAGGTGTTAGACTGATAGCTGGTATAATTAAGAAAAAAGATCTGTCATTTCACAGACTGTGAAGAATAAATTCCATATATCCATGTGTAATCTTTCAAAGTGCCTTTATCTCCAGAGCCAGCGAGGGTGACCACAGAATACCCTGAACCCAATTATATACTTTCAGATTATCATATTTTTATTTCTCAAGACATAGGGCTAATAAGAAAAATCAAAAAATGTTTGAACCAGAGTAATTTCAAGTGTCAAGAACTAGTTTTTCTTACAACAAGCTCCCAGGTCTTGACAATGTAAGCTGTTATCTGCTTGGTTTGATTCCTCTTGCGGAGTAGAAATGAGAAACTAGGGGATTTAAAGTGACTTTGTACTATGGAATCAGCACATGCTTTTGGGACCTGAATTTGACACTGGTTTTGAGGTGGTTTGTGTCTTTCCTTCCTTCCCTCCCTCCTTCCCCCCTCCTTCCTTCCCTCCCTCCTTCCCCCCTCCTTCCTTCCCTCCCTCCTTCCCCCCTCCTTCCTTCCCTCCTCCCTTCCTTCCCTTCCTTCCTCCCTCCCTCCCTCCCATCCTTCCTTCCTTCCAATTTTATTTTCTTTCTTTTCTTTTTTTTTTTTTCTCCCCAGAGCGGAAGTTGCAGAGGAGTTGCAGCTGATCACCATCAGGGAGTTTCTATTCAGTTCTTTGGATTGGAAGGACTTAATCCTGTAAGAGTCTGGGTGAAGAAAGGATCCAAAGACAAAAGCCACATCAGAAATTTACTTTAGGAGGAAATATAAGTTTGTCAACAATATGAGCAATAAAAAGGGGAAGGCAGAAATGTGGATTCCTCTGCAGTAGGAAATAAAAATAATTCTTTTTCCCAATCATTATTTAAAAAAGGATTCAGAAGGTACCTGGTTTTATTCTCTTTATGGTTCCTCATGTTCAAGGAGCAGTACACCTACGGATGTTAAGGAAAACCACATGGCTCCCCACAGATGGTGTTTTGCATCTATAATTTTATAAAGCATGAGGAAGCAGCTTGAGCCAAAAGGTCTCTAGTTTTTTGACTGCAAGGTTGCTGTTGTGGTCTGCTTTCTTGAGGTGCTGAGCAGCCATAAACACAGACGAAGTTGTCGGAGCCACACCTTCTAATGCTATGTTTTCAGAGAGAGAGGTATTTCAGTTCTTCATTCTCCAACTGGCTCACCAAAGAAAGAACTGGGAAGGCACAGAGTGTTCCACCCTCCCAACCAGGGGCAAACTACTGCCTGTGTCAGCCATAGGAAGAAGCCACTTATAAGTAAAAACTCTGCAATGGCAAAGGTAGCCTTGCTCCCATTAGGACCTGGGTGAAAAAGAGAAAGTGGGAATAATTTCATTTGGATCTCATCCCTAGGCCGGCAATTGCACTTGGGTCTTGGGCAAACTCATCAATTCTGAAAAGTAAAAAAGAAGATGGAAAAATGCTCCAAGTAATCATGCAAAGTAGAATTCTGAGGGTAGCTTCAAGAGAACAAAACAAAACTGTTTTCACTGAGATCAATCATGTTAGTTTTCTTTTTTTTTTAGTGCTAATTATCAGTGCCAAGCAGGAATCAGAGATTAGACACTATTGAAGCTATTTTTAAGTTTAGCTTATTGAAACCTGTTCTTTTCAATGAAGAACAAACTTAGTTTTTAGATTCTCTGGTATATTGCTCATAGTATCCTGAAAGGAAAGGAGCAGATGCAGATAATTCCTCTGGGGACCAAGATCATTGCAAAGAGTTCAGAGAATCACATGCATGCATTAAAGTAGTCAAACATTTGAATATGGGGTGGAAGGGATCTGTTTCTTGATTATGCAAAAAATTTGCTGCTCAGGTTTTTTTCCTGAAACTCTGGGTTTGGGAGTCCTTTTCTCACTGTGAGAGGATGACAGGCTAAAGATTCCTTCTGCTCTAATGTAATGTGAAACAGGGTATGGTTTTAGGAAATTACATCCCTAGGCATTTAGATTAAAGTTTCATCAAGAATGGCAAATGCTGCATCAGGATGAGGAGGGATTTTGGACTGTGCCTCCTGGCAAGGTGGCATCCCAGGTAAAATCTTTCATGACAGCTGACCATGGTCAGGCAGTTTGTGTGGGAGGGAAAAGCAGAAGGATCAGGAAAAGGGCATATTCTTTTCAGGTTGTTTGTTTTAATCTCAATTGAGTCTACTCTAGGTTCAAAAGAAGGGCCTGGGAAAGAAAAGATATCAGAAGGGGAGAAAAGAAAGGCAGGCACAGAGAAAAATGGCTGAGGCATGTTAGGGAACAGTGGAAAACATGAGGATAGCAGCTAGACCGGATCCAAAATAGAAAGCAAACATAGCAAGTGTGAGGTGGTACAAAATAAGATATAAGGAGGGCAGATATAAAATTTCTGGTAATTCAGATTTTTTCTTTTCTTCTTCATGAGTATATGTTTAATCTCTTCACATTCATAAAATGCCCACATTTATCTAAGAAATGAAAATATACACTTTCAAGAAGCTAAATGTTAACTAAATGTTAACCTTCATCTATGCTTGTGCTCTAATAGAGTAAGTCTTTGCCTCTGTTAGCAATTATGATGGACAAATTAAAGTAGATTTGTAGAGTGAACCAGTGTGTATTAAAGACCCATTGACAACATTATATGCATTTCAGGCAGTTCTGAAAAATTCTATTCCAGCCCTCTGGGCTGGAAGGCCATTCCCAGCTGGAACATGGGATGTGTGCTTATAGGATATATCTCTCCCTCTTTAGCTTTTTATGAAGAAACCTGGTTTCAGCAACCAGGTCCATCGAATGTCATAAACCAGAAAGGCACTGTAAGAGGGGATGACAGTAAGACTCAAATGCTTATGTAGACTTCCTGAAGAAGTTAAACATTCTGTATCCTTTCCATGGACAGCCTGTATATCTGTCAGTAACCCTCAAAACAAATATTTTGTACAGAGCTACTTTATGTCACATCTTGAAACTTATTCAAGATCTACATTGTGCTTGTATAGCAAACTAAGACTCCAAAAGGTTTGTGCATTATTAATGACATTGTGGAAGTGCTCTAGAATCAGCTTTCATCTAAATAAAGATGATGATGTTTATCTGTACCCTTTGTATTCATTGTTGTTTTGAGTGCACAGTGCTTCCTGTTGGTATGTATGTTATTGATTTGCTGACTAATCTTTTTATCTGATCAGTATTGATTGTAACTCTGAGTCTATAACCTTTAGACATAGTGATGGTGTGGCTAAATAAAACACAGATGCAAAATAATTAACAAGTTCTGACACTGGTGTTTCCTTTCCTGCAAACAGCTTAAGCAAGTCTTACATTTGACAACTAGAAGCAATATTTTTAGAGAAGAGTGTAAATAGAAGATGAATATACAATCTTTATTTCCTTAATATAAATTACTCATGAAGAAATAGTAAGTTACCTTGGGGAAATCAACAGCTTCTTCAATTGGATTCCTTCTGTCACTGCATGGACACAGTCTTGTTTGATGTCCTCCTACCATTTGTCTTGTATGGAGTCTTTTATCTAAATCCAAAGCAATGCAGCCATCACCACAGCAATTCAATAATAGCTCCACAGGAGCTGTCATCCACAGTTTGCTATTCATCTTGTAAAGCCTTTGAGTTTTCAAAGTATTCACTAAAGTTGGTATTTCAATGCTACGGACAGATCACTTAAGGTTCTTTTGTATTTTCAAAACAGAACAAATTGAGGATGAGCAGATATTGAAATACCCAACTTATTGTACCTAGTTGCCAAAGGAGATGATGGAAGTGTCAAAAGGTAATAAGATAATCAGACCCACCTCCTAGCTGTAAATGTCTGACTTTGTGGACTTGATTGACACTTTCACTCAATACTGGCATTGCCTGTGGAGAATGAGCCCCTTCAAACAAAGGCAAAAAAAGACAGAGATGGAAAAATATTTAGAATTAGCCACTAGCAGCCCCAGGAAGTGAAAAACTATTATGTGATAACAACATGAAGTATAAGGCACAGAGAAAGCTTATATCATTTCTACTTAAGTAAAGATGCCCTTTGTTCCATTTGATATAGACTTAGAAATCAGGGGTCATTTTTGACTTGAAGGTTAGTGGCAATCCTGAAGGAACTCACATTCATCATGAGTTAAGGGCCTGGATGTAGGTGGCTGTTTAACAAGGTGCTGAGATATAGAACAAGCTGCTGAGATTTTGGTGGAGTTTGGGAGGGGTTGTTTTTGGTTTTTTTTTTTTGTGGGTTTGTTTTCTGTTGTGTTTTTTTCTTTTTTCTTTTTTTGTTTTTGTTTTTGTTTTTTGTTTTTTTGTTTCAAATGCTGTTTTATCTGCCCCAGATCTGAACGGGTATTTTATCTGTTAGCATCTGGTTTGATTGATTGCTTTAAGCAGAATCATAGCCATCTTTGGGTAATTCAGTACAGAACAAGAGATGAAGTGTATTCTTTGAGACTGAGAGTTAGCTTGGGTAAGGAAGCAATGCTCTTACCTGAGCTCAGCCTTGGCCAGGATGCTAAATTTGTATATAACCTTTTCTAATGAGAAGTACCATGGTTTGCTTAGTTTACACAGATTGGCATTTTATCTGAAGAAAATAGTCTCCATGAGAATATTTCAAACTGAAACTACTGAAGGAAAAAACCTTCCCCTGTCAGAACCAATGCTACTTCCATCAACATCAAATCCATCTTTATTGAAAAGCAAAGAAAAAAATTCCATTTTTAAAACTTTCCAAAATCCAACCATATGATTTTATGGGATTGCCTTAGATTCAGGGCTCTTTGACACAACTACCATGTGTGTCTTCCCCTGCTACCTTTTTGGGGACAAGTAGCATAAACAGCTTACTGGGTGGTTTCTCATAGTACATACTAGCATTTAGTGGTCTGCATGAGTATAGGAACATGGCTGGACAGAACAGTTTGCCTTGTCCCTACCCTCTGATACAGAAGAGGTGAAGATGGGTGACCGGGAGGCAGTGTCCTGAGCTACTGACCAGTTCTGCCCTTGATAGTCCTAGTGCTGTCAAAGAAATCTGCATGCTTGTGCCAGCATCCTGTATTGATCTGCAGAGGTCCTGGGAGGCTCTATAGTTGCAGCTCGCTCAGAGAAGGGAGGATTTCTTAACACAATCAAAATACAGCCCTGCTCTGCCTCTTGTATTTTGCTGTCTCCTTTTCCTGAGCTATATTGTACCAATTTCCCTGCCCAGAGCTCTTTGCAGTGGCAGAGCTATGACTCACGTGGTAGTTTCTGAGACAGCCAGGCATTCCCCTCTAAATCTCTTCATCCCCTTCAGCCTATTTTTAAATGCTTGGCCTATGTTCTTATGTGCTGGTATTGAACAAAATGTAAATATAGTGCAACCTCTGGTTTTAACCTTGGCCTTGATCCTCCTTTTTTTGTAGTTAAATGTAGTAAAAAAGAAAGGTAACATAGAGATGTATATTCTTTGTTTAAAAGATGTTTATAATTCTTTAAAATACATGAGTCAGCATAGCATTTAAAAGTAAAATATAGATATAAAATTATTCAGAAGGGGTGATATAATATAGAATTTAAATTGAGCATATTTTAGCAGCACTGGGAAACCTTACCCCAGAGCTAATAATGTAGTAGATCTATCTCACCAACAACTTGGAACTTGCAACAGAGTTTTATCCACAAAGGAGAGTTCTCTGGCCTACTTTATTAAATACCTTAGAGGACTTTGCCTGTAAGATTACATTTGAACAATGCAATTTATTAAAATCCCTGCTCTTACTTTTCCTACTGAAATTTTAGCCATTTTCTATAAAGGAAAAAGGTATAAACAAATCCAACAGGCTAAATAAATATAATTCAACAAATGCTTCATCAAGCAGGTATATAGGGAAAACATCCTAGAGTTTATTTTTCACCATCATTTGTATTCTGATATTGATGTATCTGCTCCTTTTGCTATAGTGCATCAGGTAAGTTGTGTTCCTGATTATGAGTATTTTTTCAAATCTGAATCAGAGCTAGGAATATAATTGAAAAATTATCCTTTAAAGACAGTCTTAATAAATAAAAAAAGAAGCAAATTGAAACATTCTTGTTATTTCTCATAAATGAAAATAATTTCATTTTGGTTTAACAAATCTTAATGTGCTGAGTGCAATTACAAATCAGTGCAAAAGGATACAGACAATGGTTGAAGCTACATCATCTTATAATTCATTTGGGATGGACATGTATGTTTTGCTAACTGCTGTTTAGCAATAGTTTACATTAACATATCACTGAGGTGTATGTATTTAAATTTATTCACTAAATAGGGTTTTACATGAAGTAAAAATAGCACAACTCAATTATGGTGATGTTAATTTATAGGTATATCTGAGATTTCTGCTTAGATTCAGTTTATATTCTAGAGTTTACCTTGGAGTTTATATGTAATTCTTTTTGGTCTGAGAATTTAAGTTCATTCCATTTACTGTGAGATATTAAATAGTCAACAATAATTAATATTTTAAAATTAGGCCATTTATATAAGTAGTAGGGTGCAGAGCTGTCAACTAATGCTAGGCAGCCATTTTTGCAAAGGGATTTAAAGAATATCACAAAGCAACTTTATTTCTGGACACTTGCACTTTTCAGGTGCTGCCTACCTGCCAAGTTCAAGAAAAACAAATTGACACATGTAAATAACATGGAAGTCTAATGTAGAATAACAAAAGGGGGAAATTCATATCACTTATTAGGCAATGCCAAAATCCAGATGCAGACAACTAAACTGTCACAACAAAATAATCTAATTAACCTGTAACTCATTCCCTCTATATGGAGAGGTGCTAATGCAATAAAGGACTCTACCATGAAAAAGAAATGAAACAGATGAAATTTCCACAAGCCTGTTGTCGTAGGCAATCCAATTTAGAAAAGGAGAGGAAGGTATTTGATTTGACATTAATAACATTCATTTACCAGTAGCTGATGGGGGAAAAAAAAAAAACAACAAAGCCAAACAGACAATCTAGGAACTCAAGACATGAAGAAATGATTGAAGCAAAGGGAGTGTGTTTGTGTGCATGTGAGGGCAGTGAGTTCAGAGACATGGGATTAATTATGAAGCAGAAAGACATACAGTCAAAAACTGAGCATAGCTTAGAACCCCACATAAATGGCTATCCCAAAGAAAGCCAGGGAAGAATAATTAATTTGGAACTAATTAAAAAACACTGGAATTCCTTGTGTGCATTATGTGGTAAGCATAATATTTAAGAATGTCAGACTACAAAACTATATAATATCTGTACTAAAAGTATCAAATGAGAAACTACATGGGAGGTAGAGAATTAAGGCAAAATGTAAGGACTTTTTAGTCTGATTGGGAGACTCTTCCTTGTCTGGCCAACACTAGACAGATTTAAAAAAATGATCAACAGGGACAGAGTGGAGTGAGCATAGATGGTTTAGAGGTGTTTGAAGCGTGGAAGAGGGCTGATAATGTGACCTCTCATGACTGTGGGCTGTTGATATGTGCCTCCAGGAGGAACCTACCCTCTGGGATGGAAGGGGCTGCCAAGGAATTATTATGGGCAGCTGCTTCAGCTGAGGAAAGAATGGAACTACAGTCTGGGGGCTTTGGAAACAAAATAAGTGAATTTCCTGAGAGGTAACTCAGAATATTTCACAAGAATAACCTGAAAACTAAAGGAAGATATTTATGAAATGGGAAATACTTTTGACACCTTACATAAAATTTGGGATATTTTTTTTTCTTTACACAGTTTTACAGAGGAAAAACGTTAAAACGTTAACATTATTAGAACACTCAGTGGTTTAAATGTGTATTACTCAGGAATTGTTCTAGTTTTGAGTGGAATATAGTTAATTTTTTCCATAGTAGGTGGTACAATTTAATAGGTGGGCTATATTTTGGATTTGTGCTGCAAACGGTGTCGATAATCCAGGGACATTTTAGTTGTTTCTCAGCAGTGCTTACACAGAGTCAAGGCCTTTCCTGCTCCTCACACCACCTCACCAGTGAGTTGGCTGGTGGTGTGCAAGAAGTTGCGAGGGGACACAGCTGGGACAGCTGACCCTAACTGACCCAAGAGATATCCCAGACCATATGGTGTCATGGTCAGCATAGAAAGCTGGGGAGGAAGAAAGAAGGAGAAAGTGTGTGACTGATGGCGCTTTTCTTCCCAAGTAATCGTTACATGTGATACAGCCCTGCTTTCCTGGAGGTGGCTGAACACCTGCCTGCTGATGGGAAGTGGTGAATGAATTCCTTGTGTTGCTTTGCTTGTGTCTGTGGCTTTGCTTTACCTGTTAAACTGTCTTTATCTCAACCCATGATTTTTCTCACTTTTCTGGTTCTCTCCCCATCCCATCAGGGGAATGGTGAGCAAGAAGCTGTGTGTGGCTTAGTTGCTGGCTGGGTTAAACCACAATAAAAATATAATAAAAAATATTTTTAAAATTATGTGATTTACATATTACCTTGATAGGAATGCAGTTTTAGCATGGGGGGAATGGCAAAGACCTAAAGCAGTCTGTATTAAAAAACCAAACCAAACCAGCAACAATTTCCTACTCTGCAGCTCTGCTACGGTATTTTAATCTTCTGTAAAACTTAAATACAAAGCAAATAGACAAACCTACAGTTTTGGTGTGAGGTTTTCTGTGACCTATTAATGCATTTGCACATTAAAAGGTTTGAAATACGTCCTCTGTTTTATCATATGCTGCTTTGCACTGGAGTAATCCCTGTTTATGTGCAGTACTGACCTAAAGGACTGTTCCCATACTGATTACTTTTGGGTCCTTGCTAAGAGACTGTCAAAGAAACAGTCCCCTCTCCCCACCCTGCACCAGCTGCGAGAGTGCAGAGCCAAAGCAGGAGGCAATGAACTGCGGTGGTAGCTCTGAGGCCAGACAAAATGTCCCTTATGTGTTTTCCTTTGCAGTAATGGAAAACCCACGCACAAATAGAATGGGAAGGATCAGTAACAACAACTCCTCAATAATACAGTTTTTGCAGATCTTGGGTTTGATGGCAAAATATGTTTCCTTCTTATATTTATGCTTTCTAGCAGCTAATACCTTTCTTTTCTTTGATAAGTATAGTTATACAATTCAAGATGGGAGCAAGACAGTGTTTTAAAATCCCAGTGTAATGAAATGGGATGGTTTAGGAGCCTACAGTTTAACACAGAAGCTTCTACACACACTCACACATGTATAAGATCAATATACATGAAATCATAATTAGTTTGCAACTATATTTTACTCTGTCTCTCTCCTCTCTGTATTTTCAGTGTCACATTGTCCGAACCAGGGACATCCTTGCCTCCTTCAGAAATGAAACTCAGGTTTCATATTCTCATAGGTCCCAAAGCTAGAATGTGATTTTTGCTTTTGGCACTAACTCTGTGCACATGTGCCTATTGAAAGAACTGGGACTCCTGAAGTCAGCAGCACCATCAGGCCCCGGTGTGACGCATTTGGTTTCTGCTTTCTCTGTATCTTTCTGTGTGTCACTGACAGGACAACACAGCTGTCCCTCTTGCTCCCAGTGCCATATGCAAAAGGTCAAATACACTTAATATTTTGGAGCAGGAGCATCCTGTCTGTGGGCTGCAGTTAGGGAGAGTATCTCTTCACCGGGATGCAGGTCAAAAGTAGTCCCTTTACAAAGTATATTCCTCTCTGGTTCGAGACCATCTTAAAAATCTGACACAAGTCCATGGGTCCTGATGAAATCCATCCGCGGGTCCTGAAGGAGCTGGCAAATGAAGTTGCTAAGCCACTGTCCATCATATTTGAAAAATCACAGCAGTCAGGTGAAGTTCGCGATGACTGGAAAAAGGGAAATATAACCCCCATTTTCAAGAAGGGGAAAATGGATGACCCAGGCAACTACAGAGCAGTCAGTCTCACCTCTGTGCCTGGCAAAATCTTGGAGCAGATTCTCCTGGAAGGCATGCTAAGGCACATGAAAATCAACAAGGTGCTTGGTGACAGTCAGCATGGCTTCACTAAGGGGAAATCCTGCCTGACCAATTTGGTGGCCTTCTAGGATGGGGCTACAGAACTGATGGACAGGGGTCGAGCAGTTGAAATCATCTACCTGGAATTGTGTAAAGCATTTGACACTGTCCCACACGACATCCTTGTCTCTAAATTGGAGAGGCATCAATTCGATAGGTGGACCACTTAGTGGATAAAGAACTGGCTGGATGGCCGCACACAAAGAGTTGTGGTCAATGGTTCAATGTCCAGCTGGAGACCAGTAACGAGTGGTGCCCCTCAGGGATCGGTGTTGGGAAAATGAACATGAGCTGGCAATGTGTGCAGCCCAGAAAGCCAACCATATCCTGGGATGTATCAAAAGGAGCATGACCAGCAGGTCGAAGGAGGTGATCCTGCCCCTCTACTCTGCTCTTGTGAGACCCCACTTGGAGTATTGTGTGCTGTTCTGGTGTCCTCAACATAAAAAGGGCATGGAACTGTTGGAACAAGTCCAGAGAAGGGCCACGGGGATGATCGGGGGACTGGAGCACCTCCGTGTGAAGATAGGTTGAGAAAGTTGGGGCTGTTCAGCCTGGAGAAGAGAAGGCTGCGTGGAGACCTCATAGCAGCCTTCCAGTATCTGAAGGGGGCCTATAAGGATGCTGGGGAGGGACTCTTCATTAGAGACTGTAGTGATAGGACAATGGGTAACGGGTTAAAACTTAACCAGGGGAAGTTTAGATTGGATATAAGGAGGAAATTCTTTCCTGTTAGGGTGGTGAGGCACTGGAATGGGTTGCCCAGGGAGGTTGTGAATGCTCCATCCCTGGCAGTGTTCAAGACCAGGTTGGATGAAGCCTTGGGTGGACATGGTTTAGTGTGAGGTGTCCCTACCCATGGTAGGGGGAGGTGGAACTAGATGATCTTAAGGTCCTTTCCAAGCGTAACTATTCTATGATTCTATTCTATGCTACAGCGTTTTGTTCTGCCTGACTTCTTGCAGGACTAGTTTTTCCTGCAACCTAGAGCTGCTTGCAAAGAAGGTGTACCCGGAAAACAGGTTGCAGGACTTTGCCATTGCTTTCTGAAGCTGCATGAAATCCAAGCAAGATATTCACAACATATTGATGAATTGTGCTGTTTGATTATATGGTATTCATCTCGCTGTTTGACAGAGGACATCACCACAGATTGGAAAACAGTCATGAAATAAAGACTGCTTGACTGGCATGGTTAATCCCCTGATGTTACATCTCCAAATACTGATAAGATATGGGAGTGCAAAAAGGCCTAGTTTGTGAAACAGAACTTGGTTCATAAAAATTAAGTATAATCTAGAGTTGTTGTGATGCACAATGCCAGAGGAGCAGAAAAGCCCCAAGGGTTACTCATTTTCTAATGAATGCCATAGAGGCATGATTTTAGATCACTTCCTCACATGCTAAAGTGCCCATTACATCATTGGTGACAGTAGCATTTTTCCATTGTCCTTGTCCAAAGCTTCCATTGCGTGTACAACTGCGCACATTTATGCTGACGCTCTGGCTTTATCATTGCGTACAATGCACACACAGTCCCTCTCAGCCCCAGCTGTAATATTTACACAACAGATTGGATTAGAACATTTGCAGGGAGCATGTTATGAATACCTCTTCAGATAATTTTTGTGGAAAAACTTTTTGTTTGCTGATTAGCTAAATAATAGCCTTCACTTCAGAATTTTTGGCTGAGGTTTTTCAGAGACTGAAAAGGTGGAGGGAATTCATATACCTATACGAGATGCCTACATGGTGGAATATTCCTTCTACTCTCCAAAGTGCCAAGGCAGAAGCGAGCTCCAGGGCAGGGATTGCATAACTGTGCTAGCACAGTGCTGAGTTTGAAACAAAAGGTCCTACTAAGGATGTTGTAAGGTAATGAATGCAGACTTTATCCTTCTGGATTTAAAACATAACTTTTTAAATAATACAAGGCAAAGTAGAAAGTGAAAATGATAGACCTGCCCTTCAGAAGTGTTGTAAATTTTATGCATGACTGAACTTGGAGCAGTCCTTGCAGTTCCTTCTATTTCTTGCCAGTGTTGTTTCTTGCCTCTTAAAGGTCTGCTCCTAGTCTCAGGCCTCACTTTTAATTGTTTGTGATTATAATTAGAATATAAGATCCTCATCTTCCTGTGTGTTCATGAAGCCAGGAATACCTCTGATCACAGCAAACTGCTACAAAAAGATAATTATGTTTTTAAGGAAATGGATAAAGGAAAAAAACTATTCCCAGGATGAAACCTTGTGAAGTCTTGACTAAATGATAAATTGGGGGTTAATATCAGGGGAAATAATGTCAGATTTTAACAAGTCTGCTGAAGTACAAACACTTCAATCCAGGAAGGGTACATGCAAAAACGAAATATAAATAAAAATAATAAAAATCCTGTGTTTGAGGTAAGAGTCCTTATTTGTTGCCAGTGTGAAATTCACCTCTGTGGAGAGGGTAATGCCCAAAGCCTCTACAAATCGCTTCTTTCAAAAGCTTATGGAAGATCCAAGCAGTGCCCAGCCTTTATTTTTTCCTTATGCATGTGTCTGTGAGAAAACTATGGAGGTTTGCCATCGGCTTCAGTGACAGCAGAACTGTGACACTTTTTGAACATCCTCCCCCCTCTAACTCTTTCTGCAAAATGTAGCAACCGGTTCAAATTATCTTCCTTTTTCTGTCCTCATACAGATTGTGCAGGGGAACCATACTGAGAATCGTGTTTCCAGCACACAGAAAATTAAAAAATACTTGAGGTGCTTTCTGGGAATTTGTTTTCGTTATCAGGCAGCTTTAGGTTATTTGATCAACTACACCTGGATCCTGTTGTGAAGTGAAAATTTAAACAAATATTTTTGTCAGCAGAGAAGAATGCCTCCAGTGACAAAAGGCATGTTTGATGCATGCTTCTGAGTCTTTTCCTCTATGCTCCAATTTTTTTGTGTCAGATCCACACTGCTAGAAGATCTGGCTGTCCTTTCTTCAGCTTTTCAGCTAGCTGCAGTGTGTAAAATAATGCCATGCCAAGATTATCTTTACTGTAGATATGGTATGATGAAAGCTGGTTCTGTAAAACCATTTCTTAGGAAATGGAGCTCTGCAAACTTTAACAGATCTCTAGAACAGCCTATGTCAAAAACAGTGTGCTGAGTTTTTGTCCCCCACTCACATAATGTGGCTAATGTTAACTGTGTGAGTGTTAATTTCAGTTTCTTTTCTTCTCTTTTATCAACTGAATGTCAAAATGATGTCTATATTTCATGCACACAAAGTGAATGGTGAAAGTTTCTCTGTGGACACCTTTTCTGCTTTTTAATAAATTCTTTCTTTTGCCTGAAGAGAATTAGAATCTGGCTTTTGACCTCCATTAATTTCTTTAATTTAATAGTTCTCTGCATGCATTAATAAATATCATGAACCATGCTTTGTACTGCAGCCTTTCCATTTCCTCTTCCTCCAGTGCTTTCTCTTTTGCTGCAGCAGGTGCCCAGTTAAGAACAGATTGGGAAATGCAGAGGGAACAAACAGAGGAAATTCGGGCCCATAATCTACTTCTTCCTGAAATTCAAAGACAAGGTGTCTTAGCATGTCTCTGTCTACCAGACGGATTTATTACTGACTGCTTCTCAAAGCAAAGCTGTAATTATAAACTAAGAGTTATTTGATAGCTTTCTCAAGGCGAATAACACTGCTTAAAACCCTGTAAGGTAAAACTGATCAGAAGTGGTTTCCAAATGCCATGTCCCAGGTAGCTATGCACATACAGAGATATTCAGCCAGACTGTGTTCACTCCATTCCCCCTGCTTTCTGTGAGGCTGCTTCTAGACCCACATAAATCCCCTTTACATTAGCATCCTCCTGCCTTTAACAGCACAGGTCTTCCAGTGTACCCCAGTAATAAGTAATTCATCTCCAAAAGGAAGCTGACTCTAAGCTTACAGCATACCCTGAAGACAAGCTGTAGTTGCCACCTCCAAATGGCAGCACAAGCCATCAGACAGAACCTTCCTATGGGCTTTGTAAAACAAGCAGTGTATGCAGGTCCAGTAGCTGTCTGTTCATTTGCTACTAAGGGAAATAATTCTTTGTTTAAGGACATAGGGAAAAAGTGGCACCTATCCGGTAAAGGCTACACGTTTACCAGTCCTCTGACTAAGTATTTATCATGCAGGAACAATTGACCCCTCTAGTGGAATCAACAATGTACTGCAATTGTGTGTTTATTTATAATTAGCAATGAAAATTGAGCTACAGGGTTTTTTTGAAAGGCCCATAATTTAGTGACTCGCTTGCACGGTATCACGACATGGAGCGATTCTAAAATTCCCTATCGTGAATCTTCAAAATAGAGGCCTCCTTTTTTGATGATGTCCAGAAAAAATAAGAGAAGATAAAAAGTGTCAACCTTCCTACTTACAACTTCCTTTGTGCTTCTCAAGGCACAGTGTCTATTTTGCAACTGTCTCCTTTTCAATGCATGTTCTTTTCCCTAGAGCTGTATGAATATTGTACAATGCCAACTACAGCTATTGACACTTCAAAAAGAACCTAGAATAATAAGTAAAAAGGATATGCCCCTAACCATGCAAAAAGACTAATGCTTCTTGTGTTATCATTTACATCAATGATTTTCATCTTTTTTTTTGTACATGCAGTTCCCTAAATATTTTCAAGTTCAGGTTGCTGTATGAAAAATTCGAGCCCTTTGGCAACAAGTTTTCCTTTTTTTAGTTAGTTCTTCTGAGCCCCTTAGAACCAGTCTGTGAGCTGAAAAGCCCTTCTTTACATTTTACTACATACATTGTTTTGATTCAGATAGTTAATGACTGGAAGATAATGAAAAAGTATTTAATGGAATTTAATAATATCAGAGGATTTTGCATGAAATTTTTAAAAAGGTTATTGTCTGAGGGAATACATTTTCCATAGGAAAAATGGAAAATATAGAAACAAATAGAATGAAGTAAGTACAAACTATGCACAGAGTGCACACACCTCCTTGCCTATTTTTCAGAAACCTCTTTCATCTGGTTCCTTCCTGGAACTCCTCCTTTGTTTTTCTGCCTCCACTGGCTTTGCCCACATCCTTCAGTGTTTGATCTGTTGCCTCATGCTTTCCATTCTGCTTGCAGCATCTTTCCTTGGCATTTGGTAAAACTAGAGACACTAGCAGCACTAGCTAGAAAGGTAAGAGGTCAAAAAAGAGAAGATAACTTTGCTCACACCAGAGAAACTTGCATCAACACAGGCACACACATCTTTCTCCAAATGCAAAGCCTTGTTTTACCTGACTAGTAAAAGAGTCCATAGGTTTCCAAGGCAGTTTTGTTGGCTGTCTGAAGAGCACATCTTGAGCAGACATTCATGCGTTTTGGTCCTATTGGTGCTCCTTAAAGACCATAACATATTTTTAAAGTATAGGAGAACTGTCAAAAAAAGGTAGTGAATCTATTTTTATGACAAAGCTTAGGTGTAACAAATTATTCCCAAAGAGATGGTACTAAAGACGGTTTAGTGCTCCAGAAAACACAAAATGGAGGCAGTCAATGCTCATTAAAGTGGCTGTCTCAGGCTTATAACATGCAGTTTGTGAACAAAATTTTGTGTTTCCCTCCACTGAACACAGAGCAGGACATAGTGAAGCTGGAAGCATCAGAGGACCACAGAATGCTTAATTTTTATATACTTCTATAAACATAAAATAACCAATTAATTCATTATTTACCAAAAAATGCCTACAACCCTATTAGGGGCATGCTACTGTAGCACCTCTTCAGGAGCAACAGCACATGTCATAGTTGGCCCTATGCACAGGAGCCTTCTCCAGGAGTTAAAACTGAAAAAAAAAGGGAATAGTAAAGCCAGTTACTTGTGAAATTACCCCTAGACAACTTTTGTGTTGCATGAATAGGAAATAAGAATAAAGAGAATTTCCAAGTGACTTGACAGAGGAACAGCACAAGTTCAGTGATCCATTTGGTCTGGTTCAACCCAGATTTAAGTGATCCATTTTGCTGTGCTCATCCTAGATGTTTCAAAACACACACACACGTGAAAGAGTTCTCTAATAAGAAGGATATTGTTAAAAAGATATCAATTCTGAATGAAGGTTTATATCTTAGTCCACTAAACCATTTAGATTTCCCTAACTTATTTTGTCCTTAAGGTTTTTTTATGCCAGAGGAAAGACACATGAAAGGTCTGTGATTTTCCCATTGACATTAAGGTCATTATGATTTCTATAGAAATGTCTGTCACTATTATTTTTCTACAAATCACAACATGATAAACTGTAATGATGCCTTTTAAGATGTCATGGTATGAGATGTTAACAAGTATCTTTGGAAATTTAAATGGCAGTGTCATTGGCAGCGTAATCCAGAACAGCAACCTTATACTGTTGGAGGATGTCTTTATGTCCTTACTTCCTTAATTCCATGTCTTATCTATAAGAAATAGCTCTGAACTGTAAAGACTGTATATATATTCTACAGCTGTTGAGAAAAGATGACATCAGTCCAAGATCAAATTAGAGATAACATCAAATCTGTATTACGAAATAAAAGAAATACAAATTCTTGGAGGGCAGGTGTAGATTGGGTAAGCACAGATCCTATAAGACTAAGAAAATGCAAGCGGTATTTAAAGGCAAGAGCCAAAATTTAAGGTTTGGTATACCAGAAAAGAATTCTATAATATATCATAACCACACATGAGACGACATTGGACAGAAAAACTTGACGTCAGTGTGTAGCCAAATACTTGATATATTTAAAAGAGAAAAGCAAGAAGAAATTCAAGCGTAACACTAAATGAAATTTACAATAGTAGGAATATGGAAATTATAGGTAGGGCAAGGTACTACTGTAAATCTTGTCTGTGAAAATGAAACTAGGAAATTCATCTGTTGGGGACAAATCAAAACCAATGTTTGACATCACATGTAGCTGTAAATTTTAGTCATATGTGTCTACGATAGTGTTGCTTGTGTATTTAGAAGCAGCAAATTTGTGTATAAATTGGAGCAGTAAGCTAAGAAGCCAGTGAGATAGAGGTCTGAAACTCACCATAAGAATAAATCAGTTTTGTTAGCCTCTAACAGATTGAAATCCTGGCAGGACAGAAGAAATGCAAGCGCCCTGCTGTGAGGCTGAGGCAGGTTCCACAGATATCTGATGGAGGTAAATGCGAATATACTAATGAACCATTTGTGCCTGAAGGACTGATAGTGGAAAAGTTAAAGTTGTTTATTATGTTCAGCAGAACTCTACAAAGCCTGTAAGGATTCTGCTGGCACAAGAAGAGTACCTCAACATCTTTACCCTGTTCATGTATTCATAAATCCGTGATTGGCACTAAAACAAATTCGTGAAAAATACTTCATGAGCCTATTTTGCCACTGGATGGGAGAATCGGCTGTACCTGTATGTTGTTTTGGGCGGATGTTAGTCTAATCTGTTAATGAGAATTTACAGTTCTGGCAACTCCAACCCCTCAATTTTATGAAAATTGGTTTAATAAAGAAGTTTCAAATTTATCTAGAGCATTTTATTTATTAGAACAATTTATTTTAGAATATTTCCATTTTATTCAGACTAGACTAGTCTATTCTGGATTCTAAACAGATCATCAACATTCTGCAAGTCCTCCCTCACTTGGTGTCATATAAATACAATAATCATTTCACTAGTCTTCCAGTCACTAGTAATAGAAATATTGACTAGTAGTGGACTGAGGACTAACTCTTGTGGAAGTATAACACAAATAGCAATAAGTCATTGAGATTTCCTTGAAAACATCCATCTTATCTAGATTCTGTGAATATCTTTATCACTGGAAATAAGTAGAAGAGCCACTTAAGAAAGCTGAAACACTGCATTCAGTCTTCTTGGCATCTCCAACAAGTAGATTTTATATTAAGCTTAATGGGAGACTAGTTTTTTCCCTGGTTTGCCTTTGAATACTCAGGTCCTTGAAGAATTCTACACAAGTCCCTTATTAAGTGCCTTTCAGTTTGTTTCTGTGCTTTTCTTATTTTTACCATAAAACTTGTGCCACACTTTTATGCTTATCCTTACTTTCTAAATAAATTATCTTTCTGTAGATTAGGTTTGAAATCTCATGTTCAAATTTATATTTCAATCAAATTGTTGCCTTGCTGGCTTTTCTCTATGCTTGTGCTGTAACAGTATGTCTGAAGCAACTGCTGGTTCTTCTTGAACATCATTCCCTGAGACCAGCATCACTGGACACATCATGGTGGCTCTTTTGAAATCTATTGGTTTTATCTGTGCATGCCACCTCACCCATTTTGAACTCTACCATTCCATGCTAATGCTCCTTTCTTAATTCTCTACTGGTTAGAACCATTTTCAGAAAGCTCATCCTTCCCCTTGTTTTCCTGTTCTTCCATGTAAAAAATTGTCTCACCAATGTATTCATGGACTTGGTGGATAGCTTGTGTTCTGGCATGCTGCTTTTGCAATAGAGACTTGGATAGTTAAATCACTTATCACTTGTGTGTTATAGTATAATAAACCAGAACTCTTATGTCTATGGGTCTATGAGAAGCAGCAATCGCTGTGCCTTGGTAGAGTATTGTTGTGGGCTGACCTTGGCTGGAAACCAGGTGCCCATCAAGCTACTCTATGATTCCCTTCACCAGCAGGACAGCAGGAGGAGAAAATAAAATGGGAAAAAACATTGAGTGTCAAGATAAAGGCAGTTTAAGAAAGAAAAAGCAAAGGCTTTTCATGGAAACAAAGGAAAACAAAAGATTTATTTTCTACTTCATATCCGCAGGTGACATGCAGCCACTTCCCAGGAAGCAGGGCTTCAGTATATGCAGTGGTTTTTCCAGAAGACAAACGTTGTAATAATGAATGCTCTTGCTCTTCCTCTTAGCTTTTGTTGCTGAGCAGATGTTATATGGAATATCCCTTTAGTTATTTTGAGTCAGCTGTCCCAGCTGTGTCCCCTCCCAAGGTCTTGCCCACCCCCAGCTTCCTTGTGAGGGGGGGAATTTTGGAGAGACATCCTTGATGCTGTGTGATCATTACTCAGCAGTAGTCAACACACTGGTGTGTTATCAACACCTTTCTAGCTACCAATACAAAGCAGAGCACTATGAGGTCTGCTATGGGGAAAATTAACTCCATCTTAGCCAGACCCAATGCACACATACAGTCATTCAAAAGGAAAATAAAGAAAATTATTTTTGATTGATGCAACGGAGAAAATAAGTAAATGTTTGCCTTTCATAACAAATACAGTCTAATAATATCCATGTCCAGTTTGGCTTTAATCTTTTTATTTTGTAACACTGGTTTTAAAATGATCATTATGTTCTTAGTGATTAAGCTTGCAAGCCAAAGAAGCCTAAATTCTAACAATGTCTGCCATTTATTAAAAGCCAAGGATATTACTGAAATCCTGATATTCATGATCCTTCAGTCCTTAACTTGCTAAAAACCACTTTAGTAAGATTTATTACTTACACCAGTATTATAACTATTGGTGCTGATTTTCCTCAGACCTGCTATCGACAAAGTATATGGACCAAATTAACCTCTGCAATCAGTTAAAATCTCTCACTCTGTTTCTCTGAAGGCGGATGTGAACCACTGTTATGTAACTCATAAAAGGGCACTCATTTAAGGTAGAGCTTACAATTTAAGCACTGGATGAAAGTGTTAGACTTGGAAAAATTGGAGCACATCCATGGATTCAGTATATTTTTTTAATGTGACAGTAATTGAGGGTCATAATTGTAGCACTGAGTATACAGAGAAAAATAGAAGCATATGTGCACAGAAACAGAACAGTTGTTCTTGAAGGCTTAGATCTGCTAAAGCAGTTGCCTTGAACAAAAGTTAACAGCTATACCTAGTAAGGCATTTTACAACCTCTTCTCCTTCACATAGTCCTGACTAGAGACTGGGAGAGCATACTAACTGGTATTAGTATAGGTCTGGGTGGGAAAATAAATCAGGTAAAATAGATGGCAGAAAAACTTCTCTTATTTGGGGTTCATAAGCAGCGTATCCATACAAATAAATAATGTGGGTTTTTTTCCAAAGCAAAAAGAATATAAAGAAGGATACAATGCATATACTGAAAACATCTTTTTTAATACTACACACTTCCTCCTACATTATCCATAAGGAAGCCAATCACCCCCAAGAAAGAACTACCTTTATATGGGCACTCAAAATCTATCTTTTAATCTTTTCCTAGGCAGATATATGCTTTGGTGATACAGTAGCATAATATATGACAGTCATTCAATAGTTCTGTTCACTCCGTTAACTCATTATAGACGTTCAGTTTTTTCACAATAATATTTCCCTCAGAAGTTCTGCTCTAGTAATAGTAACAAGTTTACAAGGTTTGACTCCTTCAGAAGAAGGTTATATGACGGATTCTTTTGTTAGATTTCCCCAGGACAGTCCATATTCTAAATTCATTAAGAAATGCTTTTTAAATAAAAACACAACAACATTAGGCACAACCTTGTTTCTACAGCTAGCAGCCATGAACTACTTAACTACAACCTTGATAAGTGCTTCTCCTGCAACTGTGCTTCAATCTACCTTTAAGCTGTTAATGCAAGAATACATACATTTGCTTTTGGAGACAGAATGAGAAATGGAATATATAAACCTCCTTTTAGCAGAGAATTTGCCACAAGATTCTTAAGCCTTCATTGGCTATTTTGTAAGTTCAAGCAGTTTGTGATCAGTGGCAGTGTCGTGGTTTAAACCCAGTCAGGTAACTCGTTCACTCACTTCTCCCCCTCCTTTCCCTCCCCCTACTCCCGGAGGGACGGAGAGGAGAATCGAAAAGAATGCAACTCCCGCGGGTTGAGATAAGAACAGTTTGGTAACTAAGGTATAACACAGATCACTACTGCTACCACCAATGATAATAATGATAAAGGAAATAACAAGGGAAGAGGATACATCATCTCACCACCAGCCGACCGATAACTCGCCCCCCCCCCCCAGCCCGACCAAGCTCTGACCGATACCTCCTGCAACCCTGCTGTCTCCCAGCCCTTCCGGCTCACTCCCAGTTACATCCTGGGCATGACGTGCTGTGGTATGGAATACCTCTTTGGTCAGTTTGGGTCAGGTGTCCTGTCTCTGCTTCCTCCCGGCTTCCCCTCCTCCCTGGCAGAGCATGAGGCTCACAAAGTCCTTGGCCAAACCAAAACATCATTGTTATCAGCTCTGTTCCCGAGCTGAAAGTCAAAACACTGCACTGCACCAGCTACCAAGAAGGAGAAAAAATGACTGCTACTGCTGAACCCAGGACATTATCCACCCCTTATTCCATACCATTCACGTCATGCTCAGTTCCCACATTTTCAATATACCATCACTCTTATCTTAGTGCATGGACCAGTCCCTATAAAGCTGCTGAGTCCATCTGGTCCATGATGGCAGACTCCATCTCTTGTAACAGTCTTCCAGAGCAGGAGAGACTGTGTACAGTGTTCACACTCGTGAATAATCTGGGCAATAGTGTCCATTGCTAAGTCCACCCCTCGATCATGAGTCCATCTCTATGTTGCATCTCTGCTCTGATGGCCTGAAGTGCCATGGGCCCACCAGGCTCAAAATAATTCACTGTCCCCTTTAGCAGTTTCTGCAGCTTGTTGCTGGGGACTCCATACAGCTGCCTTCCAACTCCGATGCTTCCAAAGCACTGGAGGGGCCCAGTGCACTAGATACTTGCCCGTACTGTCCCACACACCCTGCCACTCATGACTGTCCAGCCTTGAAGAAAATCTCTTGGTCCCCCTATATTGTTGTCTAACCCCAGACAAGACCCAAACCTGACTCTGCTTAACTTTTGAGATCAGACAAAATGGTGGTGGGTAAAATACAGTCTGTGTGTGTGCCAACATGCTGATCCCCATCACAATCAGCAGGCAGGTCCCAAGGATACCCAAAGGCCATTCAAAACCTTCAGAACTCTCAAACGATGCTGCTGTACTTGTCACTGGGGCTGGTGTAGCTGCTGTGCTTCCCGGCTCTCCCACCACCAGCTTCTCTTTTCCTGAGTCCAGCTCTTCCTCCTCTGCCTTGCTGGGAAATGCTGCGTGGTCTCCTGCATCCTCTTGGGGCTCGGCGGGCGGCTTCCGGGAAATGCTCTCGGCCGTCGCGGGGCTCGGCTCGGCCGCGAGGCTCGGCTCCTCCGCGGGGCTCGGCTCCTCCGCCGCCTTCTCCCGCTGCTCGGCAGCCGCTTCCTTCCTCTCCTCGACCGCCCCGGCCTCCTCCACCGGCAGCCGTCCCCTCGCGGCCTCCGGCCCCGCTTCCGCCGCCGCTTGGTGCCCGGGGCTGCTCTCCCGGGCCGGTTCGGCTGCCGCCGGCTCCCGGGGCCGCTCCCCCTCGGCTCCCCGCAGCCTCACGAAGATGGAGAGTAGGGCGAGGGCCAGGACGGTGAAGAGCAGCCGGACGGCCAGGTACAAGTCCACGGCCACGTCCGTCCCGCCCTGCTGCTGGAGCCCACCCGTATTACAAGCCATTGCCATAAAGCACAGTGAGACAAGAACCTTAGCCCAGGCCCCACACTTGATAAACACTAACACAGCGAATACCGGCTCTACGTAAGTTACAACATTCTGAACCTGTGAGATCAAGAGAAACAACTCTGAGAGCCAATAAATCGTCATTGTGACGAGTGACTATTAATCCAGTCAGATCTGTCGTTATCTCAACCCTTCGTGCCCCACGTTGGGCGCCAAAAAGAACTGTCGTGGTTTAAACCCAGTCAGGTAACTCGTTCACTCACTTCCCCCCCTTCTTTCCCTCCCCCTACTCCCGGAGGGACGGAGAGGAGAATCGAAAAGAATGCAACTCCCACGGGTTGAGATAAGAACAGTTTGGTAACTAAGGTATAACACAAATCACTACTGCTACCACCAATGATAATAATGATAAAGGAAATAACAAGGGAAGAGGATACATCATCTCACCACCAGCCGACCGATAACTCGCCCCCCCCCCAGCCCTACCAAGCTCTGACCGTTACCTCCTGCAACCCTGCTGTCTCCCAGCCCTTCCGGCTCACTCCCAGTTACATCCTGGGCATGACGTGCTGTGGTATGGAATACCTCTTTGGTCAGTTTGGGTCAGGTGTCCTGTCTCTGCTTCCTCCCGGCTTCCCCTCCTCCCTGGCAGAGCATGAGGCTCACAAAGTCCTTGGCCAAACCAAAACATCGTTGTTATCAGCTCTGTTCCCGAGCTGAAAGTCAAAACACTGCACTGCACCAGCTACCAAGAAGGAGAAAAAATGACTGCTACTGCTGAACCCAGGACAGGCAGAAAAATCCCTTCAAAAGCGTTTTCCTAACTCCAACCGCATTGTTTAACGTAAAACCCTGTTCTAATCAACTTCCTTTTATACCCCTTTTTTTCATACCTGAAGGCCGAAGAAAATGTAGACAACAGTAGAAAGTTTTCGTTATATACATATTAGTGTTCTGAAGTCAGGAAACAGGATTAATCGAACCAAAATACCCAGAAGAAAGTGTCTTTATAATCCCTGTACATTCTCTTTAGCTATTTGAAACCACTCTGTGGATATCTCTAATTGGGGAAGAAATTCTATACAAAATCTTTGCCCCTGAATTGACTGAATCAGGGCTCTAGGGGAAAACCAACATGATTAGCTTTGGCAGTTAGGCTCAGCTAAAAGTCTGAATAAGAAAACAGATTCCCTTGAAGAATATTGCTGTTGTTGGCCTAACTCAAAGCACACCTCTGTGGTATGAGATCTAGGAGGTATCCTAGGAGATCTACGATGGTGAAGGACAAAGTTAGGAGACAAGCTAGCAGTGGAAAAAGCTTCAAGTAGATTAATAATGATGATGTAAGATGTTTTAAAGGAATCCTGCTGGGATGAGAAAGTTGCGTAGAGTGGGTAGAGTCAGGGTAAAGGCAAAAATTTAAAGAGAGTCATGTCTGAACTTGGTTGAGCAAAAACAAAGCTGGGGCATGGGGACAACTTGGAAAGTTTGTGAGTAAAACAGATGCCTGAAAAAGAAAAGAAAAGGTGAAAGGCACACCAAAGGAACAGAATACTTCCATTAGCCCTCCTATGATGTGGAAATGTGAATAGCTATATTTTCTGGACAGGCATATGTATGCAAATATATTTAAATTTTATGCAGATTGTATCTTCAGCTTTTTTGATGCCCAGTGTAGTCAGGTCTATAATATAGTTATCCAGAAGGAATCAGTGAATTCTTGCTGGCGAGGCAGAAGCATTTGGCTATAGATGGATATCAAGTAGTTTTTCTTCCACTTCTACTTTTATGACTGAAGCAGAGTGAATAACTCTCTGAATTAGGCCATGTGCTAACTGGAAGTCATCTGTAAAGAGGATCAGAGGAACCATATTTCTATGCATTGAAATAAAGCAATACATGTCTTCTGCTGGGAATTCCAAACTATGAGACAGTTGCTATAAATCACACTTCAATTTTTATGATTCATATAAGGAGTCACCAGGGATGTACTTTGGGGAAATCCATCCAGAGTTAAATATCTATAGCTTGTAAAAGTTAGCTAAAAGATATTTTACATTCTTTTAAAATATTTTTTTATAAGCAGATAGTATATGCAGGGCAATGCAACCATTATTCTGTACTCTACACTGAATGTTACTGGGGACAGGGAATCCTAAATTAAAGGCTGCTATTTAGATATCATAACCTGAGCTTTCACACTGCATATGGCTTTTTGACAAGTCCTGAAAAGACAACTGAATGCCAGCATCTGTCCTTCAATGCAGAGGCTCAAAGACAGGAGAGGAAAGAAGATAACAGTGGCTACCGTTTGGTGGAATATTCCCGAGTAATTTTTGCAGGCAGTTGCTCAAACGAATGAGCTGTAATTAACTATTTATATCGTTTTTATGTTTGCTTTTCACAAATATTCCAACATATCAGTTTATTGGCAGGAATGATCAATGCAGCAATGACTTCGCTTTTGTAATTATTATTATTTTTACTAGCAGGCAGATTTTGAGAGATATCCTCAACCAATTAGAAAATAAACATGTGACTACCATGTCCAATTGAAGGAGTCCCTTTTGAATTTCTAATATCAGATACTTTGGTTAAACTGCCTTACAATAACTTGCATTTGAAAAATATTTATAGAAATTACTTAACAAAAACAAAAATCAAATAATTGCATGTGCAAATGACAAATAGAAAATGAAGCAGAAGGCCCCTCATCACAAATGAACTATCATTCATCCAACTGTGCTGCTGACATATGACTTTCGGCAGTATCAGTTATATAATCAAGTTTTTTAGAACCTGAACTGCCTAGCAAATGGGTGACTCAAGATAATTCAATGACTGCATTTCATCACTACACCCAGAAAGCAAAGTGCAACCAACAGTCAAGTTCAGCCCTGATGGTATCAGGAAGTCTGAGTTAAGCTGTAACATGCTATTTCACCTATGCTGAACCTTTATCACCCTATCTTTATCTAACAGGTCCACCAGCAACTGACAGAAGCAGCTAAGATGCTGGACTGAGAAGCAGTTTCTCAATGTGTGAAACAAGCTTTGCATTGCTGAATTTATAAGAATAGAAAGCATTCAGTTTTCCGTTCTACTTACAGAGTATTACCTCAGAGAGGAAGAAATGCAATGCCCTGTTTTGGGTTTCCATTTTCCTAGCTAATATTTGCATATTGCAGTTTCCTTCTGTGGACAAAGCGCATCCCAGAAGCAGTTCCCTGTTCCCTGTGCTAGCCCCACTTCAGACTCTATTCAACACTACACATGAAGGAAATTTCAGCTAAACTGTAAGTACTGGGTTTTCTTTTTTTAAGATTTGGTTCACCCCTTCTTCTTATCAAATCTGCAACCTTCTCAGGCAGTTTTGTCATGTGTACCTTCTCTTTATTATGGAAAAGTGGTACTCTCCCTGTTGTTAAGGTTGCAACTAGCTTTTAAAGTCCTATTTTTGCCCTTCTTTAACTTTGGCTTGGAAATTGGTTTGGCCTAAAAATTTCCATACTTTGAAGGAAAAGAAGGATAATTAATTTCTTCAAACAGTGTATAATCAAACTATTTTTGATTTAGAGGTCATCTAAAAATTACCCTGATCAGAAATTTACTTGTTTAATGTTTTGCTACCTCTAATTCAAAAGCTGCTTATTATAACCTCTTAAGACTTTTCATGTACTGAGATCCATTTGATAATTCTCAGCCTTTTTAACTGGAAATTTAAAAAAAAAAACCAAACAAAAAGCCACAAAAAAACAAACCCAAACCTGCAATTTTGAGAGTATTACATTTTTCCTGCAGATTGTCTTTGGGCATATTCTTGTCCATTTATTTCAGAAAATGCTTTTGTGTTCTGTTGGATTCAGTAGAAGAAGAAGTGGTGGTTCAGAGGCCCATTCTGCAAGACATGGTTCTTAAGAAGAGATAGTGAGATATTTACACCGTATGTGGTTATTTGATGAGTCAGGCAATTAGGAAAAAAAAGGTTTTTTTTTTTTATAGTTATTTGATAAATCAAAATCAGATAGATTCTGTAAAAATACAGTCAGGATTTATTAATTACATGGTGCATCTTTATTAGTATGTCAGCTCAGGTCAGCAGTGCTCCTGGAATGAACCTTTTGTTGGCCCCCATGCACCAAACGCAGCTATGTCCCATTCAGTCCAGGATCCCTGGCTGGTGTTACTCCTAACGAAAGACCCCTGAGAAATGCAGTGTGAACACCAGATACTCAAGTGTCTGTCACTTCCTGTCATAGGTCTGCTCTAGTCGCATCAGTCTCCTTGTCCCCTTGACACAGCCAGAAGATGACAGAAAGCTGTGGGTATAATGAAAGAATGCATTTAATTTCAGAAAAGATGAAAGCAGCTGCCACAAGAACAGTAACACATGCAGAAGAAGGAAAACACAGGGAAGCTCCTTACAGTGAGCCCAAGCCAGTAGTCAGAAAAAGCAGGCAATCAACAAGGAAAGCTAAAAGGCGTGCAAGAGGTATTTCTGACTGATGGGGTTGAGAAATAATGTTTTAACTGAATCAGAAACAAATGAAATCTTTCAAATGGCATAGATCCAGAACTTGACCAGGATTGCAAAATTGTCAATCACTATGCAGGAAAAACAGAAGAATTCATCATTAGCACAATGTATTCATCTCTTAGAGCGATTAATTAAATATTTTCTATTCCATTAGTAACTGGGAAGGATGTGAAACAAAAACCATTAAACATTTTAGAATCTACTGCGCCCAATAACTTGCACCCAGTAGCATTACAGAACTGGCTTAGGAGCTCTCTGAATATTAATGTCGATTTTGAACACATCTTGATTTGTGGGGAAAAAATAAGTTCCAGAGGACTAGTAAAGAGTGTTATTATTTTAAAAAGAGTGAAACGAGTTGATACAAAGAGTTCCAGGCTACTCAGTCTGATATCAGCTTCTTTTAGAACTATGGAAAGACTTGTATGGGACACAATCAATAAAAAAGTTGAGATTTTAGCATAAATAATGTGGTTAATGCGTTTTTATGGAAAACAGATCTTATCAAGAAGATTTGCTATTATTTTTTCATGAGTCTGTGTGATAAAGTGTTGACATAATATACTTAGATTTCTGTGATTAATTTTATCACTTTTACATTACAGTTTTAAAAAATGGCACTGTACAGTGTAGAAAATTAATGAAATAGGTTAAAAATCTGCTAATGAATAAAGCACAATTAGGAATTGGAAGTGGGATCCAATATAAAATGAAGGCATTTGTAACTGATTCATAGAAAATGTAGGAATTTTCTCAAATCAATCTTATCTAATGCTTTGTCTTCTACAGCATTTAGGATGATTCAGGGGGAGGTGCTCAGAGAAACCTAAGGTAGGGACGTGGGATAATTTGTGACACAGTACCCTGCCTAACTCAGTTTGGTTCAAATAAGAGCTGTTTCTATCAGTCGTTACCTCTGGAAATTCCAGTTACACCTATGCCTGTCTAGAAGTCTCTTTGTGAATCCTTGTCTATTCTTGGCCCCAGTGATTTCCTCAGTTTCAGAATCTATCTGCAAATTATATGATAAAAACATCTCTTTTTCCATTTTACTCTAACTGCTTTGCTTCTCCCTTTGTGTGTGTGTATTATAAGACATACCTTCACTTTAGCCCTCACTATAGTTGGTAAATTTGACATCCCTTTTTTTATGGTCAACAGCCCCAGTGTCTTTGATCTTTTTTCATGAGAGAATTTTTTAATGCTCTTGATCATTCCCATTGTCCTTTGCTGAACCCTCTTTAAATCAGCATTATTGTTTATAAGATGGAGTCACTGGTACTGCACACAGTATTTCAGATCAGACTATAGCATTGGCAGTTTAATCCTTTCTCTATTAGTTCCCATTCTTTATGCATCTTAATATGTTTGCTTATCTGGTTCAGCTGCACATTAAGCAGAAGTCTTTACTGAAGTAATTTACAAGGATAACTAGGTCCCTTTCTAAAGTTGGTACGCTAATTTAGAGCTCTGTGAGGTGTTGAGTAATTCATATTTTTTCCACCCGGTGCACCTTACTTTGCTTTTGTTGATAATTCATTTGTCAGAGTGAGTAGGTCACACAGCTTTGTTTGTTTCAGAAGTTGCACACAATCATCTATGAACTTAAGCTGAACTATTTTTTACCCCTTGCAAATTTTGCTGCCTCACAGCATTTTGTGTTTCCTGGATGATTAATAAGTAAGTAGATGAGCAGAAACCTTGGGGCTCACCGCTGTTATCCTTTGACATGACGAAGCTGACCATTTAATCCTGCCCTTCACCTCCTTTCCCTCCACCAATTCTTGATCCATCACTACTTAGCTTCCTCTGTAGCTTCTTGCAAAGAATTTTGTCAGTGGCCCAGAGAGGTTAGAATAAATTACGGCAGCTGCTCTTCTTTATTAACATATTCAAGGAGTTCTAGGAGATTAACACAACAATATTTCCCTCTTCGGGAACTGTGCTGATTGGCCACTATTTGGCCATGGTCTCCCAAGTGGTTTGCTACTTTGTTTTAAATTATTATTTCAACTAATTCATTACGTTTACCCATAAGGCTTTCTAGCCTATTATTCCCCCAAAACACCCAGAACATCCTTATATATATAGGAATTTAAAGACACACACATTTAAAGACCATTCCCATATTTTTTCTAGTGCTCTTTTGTATATTTATCAATTACCTGCAGCTGGTACTATATCTTTAGTGGTGAAATTTTCAGGTGATGGTTTGGTGGTGAAAGTAAAACACATGAGCTAGGAATGTGTGAATGTGGGTTTTAGTTAAATGAGCAGGGTAAAATCAGCTCATAATATGAAGTGCTATTGCTAGTGAATGTATCCTCCCTTACTCATCTCGTTACTGTGAACATTTTGGTACCAAGACCCAGACTTCAAAGAAAATAAAGAGGCTGAGACAGAGACTGATACATTACACAAGGTTCAAAAAAAAAAGCACTCCAAGATCTGAAATACAAAATATTTAGCAGGGCTTTAAGAAAGCTTGGTTCATTTGCTACAGTCAGATGAATAGGTGACTTAATTGTGTTCCACAAATATTGAAAATTAAAAGAGTTTTTCTGATATGGAGCAGAAAATGTCGTGCAAAGGGGCACTGATTACAATAGCCAGTAGGAGGGATTCAGAGATGCTGCATGCTTTTTTAGCCACAGGGCTTATTGGGCTGTGAAATAATTTGCCAACTGTTGGAATTTCACTCACTTGAAGTCTTAAAGTCGAAAGCAGAATTCTTGGTAAAAGATATCTTGAAAAAGAAGTTACAGGCTCCACACAGAAGTTACCAAGAAAAATTGTTCATATATAAATCTGTTTTCACAAATTATTATTAGTTACTGCTTCCTGTATATGCCAGTTGCCTAAGTTGTAACTGACTTGCTTTTTCTAAGCAGCTCAGCAACTCATTTTGTTTTTTAAATAGCTTAGCAAATCACCTAATTGTACTCAGGTATTATAATTGTAATTACTCAGGTAAACCAACATGACTAACTTTTAGATGGAAATATAATATTTCCACTTTTAGATGGAAATATAATATTTCCACTTTTAGATGGAAATATAATATTCTGAGTAACCTTAAACAATGCTTTCTCCATCCATATTTTTTTTTTTGTGAGGCACGGCTTAATGGTATAGTTCCCATTACCTTCCCAGCAGGGTAAGAAAGTAGTTAGGTCAATTGGGAACTTCTGGCTATATACTGAAAGGCAGTGGAAGAGCAGAGAGCTGGTTTGTTAAAGTGCATGGGGACAATGTGGCTTGTATACTCAGTCTGCAAGATGACTGAAGAGATGTGTTTTGCTGAGAAAATGCAACCTGGCTGTGAGGTTTAACTTGATCTATGTCAAGGTATCAGGAGCTGGGGAAAGTCCCTGGATGTGCAGCAGGGAAGAGGAGAAGCTTTCAAGTGCTGAGAGTAGATAGTGAGACCAAGTATCCTGCTCCAAAGGTGTGGTCCTCTCTAAACCTGTGCAGGAAGGATCATGAGCAGCTTTGGATATGTCTGTGTATCTGCTCCCATAGTTTATTCTACTTGACCTGTATATATCCCCATCCCATAATCTCATCACCTCTGAAGGAGGAATGTATTACAGTGAGGTAGAAAGAGCTGCTGAGCCCAGCACAGGACGTCCCACCCCTAATATATAATTTCACTATTAAAATATGCCTCTCCAGTCCAGAATACCTGTGTTAGAGGCTCACAATGGTCTCCAAAGACCTTTGTGTTGACTCAGCAGAGACAACACAGACCCCACACCTCTAAGCATTTTAGGGATTTAAACCCTGAGAACTTGCCAAAAATTAAGCTAGAAGTTTGCTGAAATGATGAAAACTGGGTCTGGGGCAGCATTTGGGAAGGTGCAGGTTAGCCACAGTAGCAGCGCAGGCATCAGGTAACCAATTCTGAAAATATGCTGACCTTAAGAAGAAATTTGTGTCAAGCTCTCAGCTTCTCCTTTTCACAAATATTCTAATAGAGAAGGTGACCGGCGTGAAACAGAGAAATTGTGAATTCTTACTTCTACTGCTGTACTGAAGAACGGAAACACGGCCTATGAGTAAGGTTACCAATGATTCAAAGAGTGCTTGGGTAATTGACACAAACTGCTAACCAGAGTGCTACAGATTAATGAGCATTCTCAGTTTATAAACGGATTTTGGTTATAGATTCACTGAGTAAAATCTGAATTATTTATCTAGATCTCAGCTGTGTGATTCAAAATAGTCTGCAGAACTAATTATGGCTAATTTTATTCTTTGTTTGCACCTGCCATTTAAGAAAAATATGTTTCAATAAATAATGATATCCTGAGGCCAGCCCACTTATGTTTGGTTTTTCACTTATACATGTACTTTTTCTAGTACTTTTTATTGACTTGGAATCTGCTAAAAATGCAAAAGTGTTAACTTCGACCCTGTACATAGCTGGGTAAAGTGCTCCAACACTTTGTCCACAGTTTCAGACAATTTAGACCAATATCCTTATGTGGATTTAGGTCTCCATTCAGAATGATAGAAATAAAGTGTCTTAATATCTGCAGTGCAGCTACACTTCCAAATAACTTGACTTTCCAGTTCACTCGCAGGTCCTAGTCCACTGATCATCAACACTGCATGTGTGTCTGATTTTGCTCTTGGATTACTCCTTGGGACTAATTCAATTTGCTCTCTCCAAGATCTAATTTGGGTGAAATGTAGGGGAGCTTCCCTCAAGTGGCAGATCACTGCAGGCAGTGTAGAAAACACTACCACACTTAGCTCATCCTTTTTTATAAGACCCTTCAAATATATCTGTGTAAAATACCCAAGGCAATAAATCTAAGGCCATATTTAACATTTATTTCATGTCTGAGAACAGAACCCTTAGGGCCATGCCAGAAACATCACTACTTAGCGGTGACAGTTCTCAGATTTAGGCATTTTTAAGTGTAAAACACAATCAAAAAAGATGCATGCATTAAGGCCACCACTTGGAGACAAAAGGATACACAGGGTCATTGGTTAGTCAGTGTGGATGCAACCAGTCTGTTTTAGAGGGAGTTAAACATGAGCAGTATGAAATGTACAATCAGTCTGTCACTTAGCCTATGGCCAAGGGACCACTGGCCAAGACAGGTAACTTTAGCACAGCTGTCTTTGAGAAGGTGCACCTTTGCCTTGGTATCATTATCTTTGAAATGGAATCATCACACTTTCCAGACTCAGAGGAATGTGGGAATAGAAACACTGTGACGTACTCATGTGAAAGAAAATAAGTCCATCAGACAAAGGTGGAGTGAAAAATGGGAGATTTGTCCCTTTAGGAACGATCATCTCTAATTTACCCACTGAACTTTTGGAGCCCTGCTATAGTTATAGTGCAGAAAGCCCTTGGGTCAGGTTGTGCCTTTTCTGTCACGGAGTGGTATTTGCACTGGCACAGGCACTCCTGTAGTCCCACCTCAGCCTGGGAAGCCACTCAGCAGTACCTGCCAATCCCCGAAAGGGATGACTCTGCCTGAAAGGAACTGCACACAATTTTTGATCAGGTGGCAGCAAGGTGGGAAGGTACCATGGGGCAGCAGGAGCAGTGTGCTTCTGAGCCTCAGGACTCCTGGCTGCCAGGTGGGCATGGAGTGAGAGCTGAAGGGAGCAGAGCTGGGTGTCAGAGGGTTTCTGCAAGCACAAGTGGTAAGGGAGTCACTCCTTCCCCTGAAAATTCTGGCTGCCCAATGGATAAAAGGGTGCTGTTATAGATGAGTTGCTGTCCTGGTGGAAACTACTCTGGAGATCTTAGGAGTGGAAAATCTCATTTCCTAGAAAAACTGACTTAAAACTGCTTATCCTACCTATCTGTCCATCTATCATAGGTAATTCCAGGTGCCTATCACTGTCACTAGCAGTTCTGTGTTGGAAATATCTTTGTATCGACTCATCTCATATGATATTATCAAACAGCTCATCTAAAACAGATCCTAGAAGCAAAAAAACTCCTTCAGCTCTGTGATTACCTTTGATTTTAGCCAAATTAAAATTATAGGGAAGAGTTTAATTTTAATTCTCTTGAAATTCTGATATAAAGGCCAAATTGTGATGGTTTTGTTTTAAATATGTTTCATAAACAGGTGATATGAATAAATCTCTGAACCAAAAGTTGTGTAGAGGAGTAGACGATGGTAGTTTTATCACTCTAAATGTACTGATAGAGCGAGGTTTTGCAGATGCATGATTTGTACATTACTGTTGTATCATTGGACACTTTTTGAATACATATAGTATCATTTTCAAGTATATACAAATAAGCAATAAGAAAAAAGGCAACTCATGAGCAATATTCAAAGGAAAACTTTCTTTTGGATCAAAATTGAAAAATAAAAAAGTTTCAAAGGATTATTATTAGGTGTTTAGTTGTCTGCTATTGTCTTACTGTTGAAGCCATCTTTCAGCTGAATACGCACTTCAATGGTGAAGTACATCACTTCTTGTGTTTGCCTGTTAATATTTATTTGCGTTTAGGTAGTATTCCTGTAATATGAGAAATCTTATGGAAAATTAGAATTTCATAAATTACAAGGAAAAGGAAGATAGAAAGGTTATCTGTCAGGGACAAGAAAAGAAGGAAGAAAGAAAAGAGGAAAAACTCATGAAACAGAATTAGGAAGTAAAGGGGACACTAATAAAAGGGCACAGATATGACAAAGAGAAAGTTTCAAGAAAATGAGAGAAAAATGCAAATATTTTAACACTACGACATCACAATGCTTCTATTTTTTTATATTCCTTAAAAAAAAGATGAGTCACTGAGAGAATGAAAGAGATTATATTTCCCTTAATTCAGTCTTTAAAGAAAATGAAATTTGAAACATTGGCATACTGTAGCCAGCCTCCTGGCATTGCAATACCTTGCTCATAGGGAAGAATGTTGTGACTCAACCAGAGAATCATCTCACAGCCTCCACCTGCCTGGGATTAGACCCAAGCAAAGGCCTGCAATATGTTTGCTCACCTTTTGGAGCTAGAAACACAGAAAACTGAAATGCAACTTCTCTGAGCAAATGTTTTTGTTTCACATCACCTTCTGCAAAAGCATATTTTGCATGACATTGGCAAATCTACCAGAGCCCCAATTGCCTTCTAGTTCTTTCTAGAAAGTCTACTATGAAGTGCAGCAGTAAAAAGCCCTACATATCAGTTTGGGTTTTGCTGCACCAAAGAGCTGATTTCTTTGTAACTGCATCAGTGGCAGGGAAGCAGTTTAGAAATAAATGGATCAAGCTTTAGTCAGCTGCTCGCTGAAAAAAAACAACCCAAAACTAACAGCCAGGGCATTTAAAATGTCACCTCCTGTTACTACACATCTACAGGAGAATACAAGCCCCCTAACAGAGACAGCAGGTGTGGCTGCACAAGCATTTCTTAGGTGCTTCAGTGCAAAGTCAACAACTTGGATTAAATGCCCTTTTTCTGGCAAAATGTATCAGTAATACGCATCAATCCCCTTCCCTCTAGTGTATTCTGAATGTAATGGACTTTCCGCCAGAGTGCCAAGAGCAGGCGGCTCAGGAAAAAGGACAAAGAGTGAGGAACTAAAGCTGCCTGGTCTTATTCCACAGAGGACACCGCCTGTTCTCACAGCATGTTCTTACCAGCCACGTATTCCTGAATTATCTGGTGTCAAAACTATTGATATTGTTAATCGGTTTGGTACCCCTTGGTACACATTCTACGTCTTTTGCCAGAGCCCCCAGCAGAGTAGCCTCTGAGGACCTAATGGTTGTTGCTGTTTGGTTCCAGCTGTGCCAGTGCAACCAGTTCTCTTCCCCAGTGTGTCTACAGCTGCTCACTACTGACCTTCTCCTAGAGATTATTCCTCCTCCCTCCCCCCCACCCCAGCTGACTCCATGGCTCATGTAATCACTCCTTAACATGTTTCTGTGAAGATGAGCCAGTCTGGCTGACAATATTTAGATCACAGGGCTTGCTTATCTGACTTGCTGCAACTGAAAAGGGTGAGGGAGAACACCATAAGCAGTGGATCCAAGGAGAATATTTTCTGGCAGAAGAGTTATGACGGACAAGCTGGGATCACTAAAAGCCTTTCCCTAGCAGATATTTTACAGAGTATGCCTCTGCCTGCACCTTTTAGAGATCTCATCAGGCACAGACTGAAGAGCCAGAAACCTAGAATGATTCTGATGAATGAGCTGTTCTGCATTCCTTGAACTGGGATTTACTGAGGTTGGGGTACGTAGCCCCGCTGATGGACAAGCTACTCCAAAGAGCACTTAGCCTCCTATAAACCACCTGGAACACTCACATGGAATTGAGCTATTATACAGTAATTTGAAGGCTAGAGTGCAGGAAGAAGGAAATTTTACATTTCTTTTTTCAATGTAGGCATTTGGTCTAAAGATTTTTTTGGACAGTGAAAAGCCTTTTGAGAGCTGCTCAAGGATTAGAAAAGTAAATTTTTGTATTTGTTTAAAAGATTAGGGTGTTTCTGGGTAGTAGAAGGAACTAGAGAAGCCCCAAGGTATAACTGTCCCCCCCCCCCTTTTTCCTGTAATACTGAAACAGCAAACTGATCATCATATATTCACTTTTCCTAAAGGCAGAGAGCAATATACAGCACTAGAATTAAAAAAATAGCACTACAGCCTAAAGAAAGCCCCAGAAGCTCTGACTAGCCATGGCACTGTATATTTTGATGAGGAGAATTCACACTGGTCAGAACTAGCACATTGGAGAGTGAGCGCCTATTTACTAGAGCCTGCATGACCTAAAATTTAAATTAGCATCAAAATTCCTCAGTTAGAAATTCCACTCCATCCACGTACCTTATTACCATTAATTTGGCCTCAATCTACGGCATTTCAGTGCATTAAAGTATCATAATTTAGTCTTGAAATACAATTATGCATCAGAGGGATACTCTGATCCAAATTTTCATATAGGATATGTAGGCCATATATGACACAATATGAAAGACATGCAGGTACACAACTGTGATAGTCTAAATTCTATCCCAACTCTCTGTGACTGAGGACACCTTATTTTCTTCACACCCACCACCTAGAAGAATAATAGCAAAAGACAGCTTGGAGATTTTCTGTCTTCATAAATTTAGTAGACTATATTCCAATTCATTGATGCATGGATTTAGTTTGACCACAATCTCTTATCAAAAGAGAACAGCATTTAAAGATTGCTGTGTCACTCTCAAGCACCAAAATAGAACAGTTCAAGAGAGACAAAGTACATCAAAAGTACCTTCTACCTCCACAGAAGCCATTTTTCACCTGGGTTTGCAACCACTTAGCTACTCACCTGCCAATAGCCTTAGGAGAATTCGAGATGAATGCTCTTTTTTTAGAAAATCCATAGACTCCAGTTTTTGTTGCAATACTTTTGTCACAAAGCCTTTTCATTTGCTGTAATCTGTACAAGATCTAGCTTTTCCAGATGATGTTCATGAATGTCATTTGTGTAGGAAGTAAAGTCTGTCAACGAGATTACTATTTTGCTCTTGCAAATATGTGACTGTTTCTCCTTTACCTTGGAAAAGACAAAGAAATATGTTAGGCTGGCACTGTTTCTCTTTAAACAAGGACGTTCTGTTTTTCATGACTCAGCAGGATTCCCCTATGGACTTGAAAAGAGTAGATTTAAGCCAACAGCAGTGCCCCTGCTAGTCAAGGATCAGAAAAACTATATGGTGAAGCAGTTTCAGACTTTAACTTGCAAACACAGTTAAGTGAAAGAAGGTGGAGATACAGTACAAAGAGAAGAACAAGAAGCAATCATAGTAATCAAACCCACTTGAGACATTATCTCAAATAACACTGTGAGACTGGCACTACTGTGTGAGGGTTATTGCAAAATGTTTCCCAGTATTCTGGAATGAGCACTATAATACAAAATCACAGTTGTATAAAGCATTAACTTATGAGCTCACATATATTCTCCTGATGTTTGTTTTGTAACTGCAGAGTACAAACTAGGAATATTTGCCATCATCTTTTCAGATTTTGTAAATTTTTGGCACTCAGTTTGAAAGGTAGTGGTCACAGAGAGTATGGTCAATTCCAAGATGATATAGAGAGAGGTTATGACCCCTACATATGCCTTTGATGAGCCATCATTCAATCCCGTCAAAGGGAATACTCACACAAATGCTAACCATTCAACAATATCAGTAAGCATCAAACTACTGCTCTGTTTGGTTCACTGATGTAAAAGTTATGGATTTTTTCCCCTCCTTTTTCTCCCTCTATTTTAACAAATACATCAGAGTGCCTCAGGTGAAAATACATAGGATAACAGAATGCAGATCAGTTTGGTTTTACAAGTCCCCTTTGGCTCTACAGGTTTCCTCCAGAGCTGATCTGTGGCTGTCAAGGTTGGAGTGCCACAGTAGACAACTTTGTAATGATCTGAGGCGTGTTGCCAAATAGTTCCTCTTTGATCTTCATCCAACACAAAAAAATATATTAAATTTACCAACTCTTGTATCATGCTGCTGACATATCTAGAGGGTGATTAATTGTGACCCTGGGGGCTATGTAATGTACTATTCCAGACAAAAAGAGCTCTTAAAAATCTAATAACTATAATTATGAGTGAGGACAGAGACCCATAACTGTAAACGGCTTCTCTGTGTTTTTTATTTAAGTACCTGCCAACAACTGAAAGATGGAAAGCTGAAGACCATTTTGTACCAGCAAGCAGAATGCAGCAACTTTTCAGGATAAAGTCTCTCTGTTGTGAACAATTTTGTCTAGTAGGAAGCAATGAATCTATTAATCTGTTCTGCAAGACAATGGATAGCAACAACCTGTCAGCTTTATGAGATCCATCAATGTCCTTCCATAGCTTTCTGAAGAAAGCCTGTATGCCCTCCGCAGGCTCTGTATGATAGAGTAACACCATTAACACTGTCATCGCTCCTGTTACAGGGCTTCCTTTCTCTGGGTTTCTAACACTGTTGTTTCATTAAGGCACATCACATGGGGTTAAAATTTTTGCAGACTGATTCTCTCAGCAAGTGATTTTGATAATGTATTCTTTTTCTTAAGCTATAATTGAAATAAAACAGAAAAATAATTCTGAATTTGAATTTGTATAGTTATAGAAAATGAACATTGTAGAGATACTTGTATTCCTAGCTTTAAAGAGAAAAGCATATAAAACAAAAGACATCAGTGGCAGAGCTATTGATAGCTTGACACTGATACATTGCTTGTGTTGCATCTATATTGATTTAAAGAATGAGAAAAGAGAGGCATAAATTTATGGGGACATTTTGGATCAAATTTTGTATTCATTTATTAAATAAAATTTATAGAGTACTAAACCATTGACCCTATCATTTGGTTTTACAGATTTATGGCTGAATCACAAGCCTACTGAAGTCAATAAGGGTCTTTTCAACAGTAGACTTCAAATCAGGACATTGCTGCATAACTTTTCTCTCACATTAAGCAATGTTATGGAAACCAGTGACATTACATCAGTGTAAAGCTTCCCAGTCTTCAAGAAAAAAAGGTGTATTTAGCAATTTAAAATGTATGTAGCTGTGTGTATGTGTGTTCAGACTTCACTTTGGTTCTAGCATAAAAGATTCAGAAAGCAGAAAATGAAGGAAAGGTTAAAAGATTATAGGAGGAGTAATAAAAAAGCTGGCTAACTGCCCATGAGATTTAACATGGGAAAAATGAAAGCTAATATAACCCAGGAGAAAATTATCTGCAGCTCAAATATTTAACTAGAAGGGAAAACTTGGAAGGTTTTAAGGTTGAAAAAGTCTGAGTGATTAGAGGAAACAAAGAAACTGATCTTAAACTGTAAGTTCTCCCACTTTAATTATAAGTACTTAAAGTTGTACAATCTTGTTTGAGAGCTGATGATCATACAGATAAAAAGATGTTATATAACGGTGTAGATATTCCACACAGGAATGAAGTTTAACAACCTCTATATTTCTTATCAATACTTATATCTTCACATTGAAGTGCACACTATTTCTAAATAATGAGATCATCATCTAAATTGTAGCAATATAACTTTTAGGTATAGACCTGACCTGTAGATACAAGTCTACAGTATATGTCAGTAAAAAGGCAAGTGTAACTATAGTCTTTGTGGGTAGGATTCTGATGCAATAGTCCCTGAATATGATATTTATTCATAAGCACTTTATTATAAAAAACATCATTAATTTTCTGGCAGCTCAGAGATATGTAACAAGATACCAGTAACATGGATGGGCTGATTCATGAAGGAAGGACTAAGTAGGTACAGTAATGCTATTTTACTTCCCAGCTAAATGGGGTTTGCAAGTTGAGATACTGGTGTGGTTTGAAAGAGGTAGGTTGGATGGAAATGGAAAAAAAAAATTCTTCTTTTTGCCTTTTCTGCAGGAAGAAGGTAAAAATTCGTGCAGTGCTACGACTACGAATTTCACTAAGTATTTTTCATATACTGAGATACAGCAGTAAAGTGTAGAGAAGAGATGTGTTGACATTCTGCCGATGTTTGAAGAACATTGGTAAAAGGGTGGAAGAATTTTTTTAAGAGGTAGACTCTATAGTTGTAATTGATTACAAGATAATTCAGGCAAATGATTCATCTCAGTATCGAGCAAGATTCCTGTCAATGAGCCTCCACAAGAAATCATAAAAAGACCTATGATTTGCCTTTAAAACTAAGCCTGAACGGGAACTTGGATGCAAGTTTGTTGTAAGGATCAGGAGAACATGATGAAAAACACTTTTCTCATCACATGTCAGTCAGGGAGAGCTGAGTAACTGGCATTTCCTATCCTCATGACTGATTTGTTGGACCTATACTGACAAAAGCCTTTAAAAATGGCAATGGGCACCAGCCATGTAAGGGACATTTTGATACTGGCTCAGTATAAGTATTTCCCTATACTGAGACACCAAGTTACTTTAAGTTTGAGTGTAAATTGCCAAGACTTCCAGGTCTTCTGAGGGACCAAAGTAAGGCGTCAAGTCACGATGCCAACAGGGGCCTGGTGAGAAGGCTGCTAATTCCCACAGTGTGTCATTCCAGCAGTCTTTCCCTGTAGACTCTGCAAAAACCTGTGGTAAGCAGGCTGGGCTAGATGGCCCAGATAGGTGTTGCAAATTAATATGAGTTCAGGCCAAAGTGTATCTACTGCTCTAGAGTGGTATCCTTGAATTTCCTTATCTTGGTCTTTGTTGTGATCCTTTGTTGCATTTTTTCTTAAATTAAATGTGCAACTGATATCATAACTTTGTGTCCTACTGCCCTCTGGCAACTACTGTGTTTGCACAGCACTCAGGATAATAGGAGCTCATCTGCTTGGGTCCCACAGGCTCTACCTTCATACAAATAATTGCTACCAATAACATCTGAAAAAATTATTTCCAGAGAAAGAAGAAAGAAAAGAAAAGAAAAGAAAAGAAAAGAAAAGAAAAGAAAAGAAAAGAAAAGAAAAGAAAAGAAAAGAAAAGAAAAGAAAAGAAAAGAAAAGAAAAGAAAAGGAGGAAAAGAAAAAAGGAAAAGAAAAGAAAAGAAAAGAAAAAAGAAAAGAAAAGAAAGGAAAAGAAAAGAAAAGAAAAAAGAAAAGAAAAGAAAAGAAAAGAAAAGAAAAGAAAAGAAAAAAGAAAAGAAAAGAAAAGAAAAGAAAAGAAAAGAAAAGAAAAGAAAAGAAAAGAAAAGAAAAGGAAAGGAAAGAAAAGAAAAGAAAAGGAGGAAAAGAAAAAAGGAAAAGAAAAGAAAAGAAAAGAAAAGAAAAATAGAACCAAGTACTGTAATAGTGAACTCATTTGACAAGAGTATGTAAGGTAAAGGAAATTAAAATGGCATAGAGGGTGGGGAAAATAATGAGAAAACAAGGAATAAAATGCAGAAATCATTTTCAAGGAGGGAGAGGTACAAGAGGAGTACGAATATCTTTTTAAAATTTAGTGGTCACAGAAGAAGGAACACCACAATATGTCACATTAATAAGCATTGCAAGTAAGAACGTTGATTAACTCAGGAATGACTTATTATAATATAAATGACAGGACATAATGGAACTGAAGTGACAAGGTAAACGATGTGTTTTAGAGAAAGTAAAATGAAAGCTGAACTCCTGTGGGACAAGGAAGCCTTTAGAAAAATTTGTCACAGGTTTGTTAAAGGCTAGACATGAAAGTTTGTAGTTTGAGGGGTATAGGGAAATGGAACAGAATCTGGGCAGAAATCAAGATAGTTGGTATGCTGCAACTGAGCCTAGAAAAAAAGTACAAAGGATAAGCTATTAAAACAAAAGGAAATAATAGCATAGAAGTATGCATATATTAACTGAAGGAAGAGAGAAAAAAGCTTTTTTTTTTTTTTCCTGTATATAACACATACAATATCTTAGTCATATGGCAGTGCTCAGCTACTAATTGTGCTTCCATAAATCTAAATCGCACCAGCAGGATTTTAAAGGACTCGCATTTTTCAGATAATTTTATTCAAATGACTGAAATACTTATAATTTGTTACATGTTTAAAAAAGGGTTACTCGAAATACTCCCTGTGGAATTCATAAAGTCTTTGTATGCCAAAATAACCACGACTGCGAAATACACCCTAGTGAGAAATGTCTGCCTTTGTTAAGGAAGTAAAGGGAGTTTGTGGTAGTGTGGATACACATCACTTTCATGTTTCTGTAAAATTACTGGTTTTGATTAAATTACATAATAACCAGAAGTTTTGCATTCTTTAACATTTGGGTATTTTTCATAAAATGATATCAAGATATCAAGAAGGTTCATCAAACCCAGTGCATTTGCATGCTTACCACAAAACAAGTCAGGGCAGAAGAATATGTACTGCATCACAAGATATGCAATGCCTCATGAAATGAGCACAAATGAAGAGGGACAGGGAAAAGAAAATGATGAAATAGTGGAACTGAGGAGATCTGTTCAGACAGAAGAGTGACTGGAAATGAAGCTGCAAACCCAGGTTTCAGCAGTGTGAAATAAAAGTGTAGGTTAAATTATTTTGTTGACAGGACCCTGAAAACTAAGAGCAGACATTTTGAATCTCACATATTCAAGACTGTGTGTATTATAAAATCTGGGTGTCACTGAGATGGGCTATAAAGAAGTGCATGAAGGTAATAAAGAAGAATATACGCCATGAATACCACTAGAAAGATTAATAGCATGATGGAACTAATGAGAAAGGCATTTTATGCTAAATATGGTATTTGTATTTTCTTTATCCTTATAGAATCTTAGAATCATAAAATAGTCAGGGTTGGAAGGGTCCTTAAGATCATCCAGATCCAACGCCCCCACCATGGGCAGGGACACCTCACACTAAACCCTGGCACACAATGCTATGTCCAACCTGACCTTGAACACTGCCAGGGATGGAGCATTCACAGCTTCCTTAGGCAACCCATTCCAGTGCCACACAGTAAAGAGCTTCCTCCTTATATCCAATATCCTTATATCCAATCTAAACTTCCCCTGTTTAAGTTTTAACCCGTTACCCCTTGTCCTATCACTACAGTCCCTAATGATGAGTCCCTCCCCAGCATCCTTATAGGTCCCCTTCAGATACTCGAAGGCTGCTATGAGGTGTCCATGCAGCCTTCTCTTCTCCAGGCTGAAAAGCCCCAACTTTCTCAGCCTATCTTCATACGGGAGGTGCTCCAGTCCCCTGATCAGACTCAAGGCCCTTCTCTGGGCTTGTTCCAGCAGTTCCATGTCCTTTTTATGTTGAGGACACCAAAACTGCACACAATACTCCAAGTGAGGTCTCATGAGAGCAGAGTGGAGGGGCAGGATCACCTCCTTCGACCTGCTGGTCACGCTCCTTTTGATGCAGCTCAGGATACGGTTGGCTTTCTGGGCTGCGAGTGCACACTGAAGCCGGCTCATGTTCATTTTCTCATTGACCAACACCCCCAAGTCCTTCTCCACAGGGCTGCTCTGAATCTCTTCTTTGCCCAACCTGTAGCTGTGCCTGGGATTGCTCCGACCCAGGTGTAGGACCTTGCACTTGGCATGGTATCCCTGAGGGACACCACTCATTACTGGTCTCCAGCTGGACATTGAGCCATTGACCACAACTCTTTGCTTGCTGCCATCCAGCAAGTTCTTTATCCACTGATTGGTTCACCTATCAAATTGATGTCTCTCCCAATTTAGAGACAGGGATGTCATGTGGGACAGTGTCAAATGCTTTGCACAAGTCCAGGTAGATGACATCAGCTGCTCTACCCCTGTCCATCAGTTCTGTAGCCCCATCATAGAAGGCCACCAAATTGGTCAGGCAGGATTTCCCCTTAGTGAAGCCATGCTGACTGTCACCAAGCACCTTGTTGATTTTCATGTGCCTTAGCATGCCTTCCAGGAGAATCTGCTCCAAGATTTTGCCAGGCACAGAGGTGAGACTGACTGCTCTGTAGTTGCCTGGGTCATCCATTTTCCCCTTCTTGAAAATGGGGGTTATATTTCCCTTTTTCCAGTCATCGGGAACTTCACCTGACTGCCATGATTTTTCAAATATGATTGCCAGTGTCTTAACAACTTCATTTGCCAGCTCCTTCAGGACCCGCAGATGGATTTCACCAGGTCCCATGGACTTGTGCACGTTCAGGTTCTTAAGATGATCTCCAGCCAGATCTTCTCCTACAGTGGGCCTAAGGTCTTCATTCTCACAGTCCCTGCATCTGCCTTCCAAGACTTGGGAGGTGTGGTCAGAGCATTTGGCAGTGAAGACTGAGGCAAAGAAGTCATTCAGGACCCCAGACTTCTTCAAATCCAGGGTAGCCAGTTCTCCTAATAGCTTCATGAAAAGGGCCCATGTTGTCCCTAATCTGGCTTTAATTTGCAGTGTACCTATAGAATCCCTTTCCTGTTATCTTTCACATCCCTAGCCAAGTTTAATTCTAACTGGGCCTTAGGTTTCTTAACCTGGTCCCCAGCTTCCCAGACAACATCCCTGTATTCTTCTCAGGCAGCCTGTCCTTGCGTCCACCTTTTATAAGCATCTTTTTTCCCTCAAAGTTTCCTCAGCAGCTCCTTATCAATCCAAGGAGGTCTCCTGGTCCTCCTGCTGCACTTCCTTCTAGTTGCGATGCAACACTCCTGAGCTTGCAGTAGGTGATCCTTGAATATCAACCAAGAGTCCTGGGCTCCCCTGCCCTCTAGGGCTGTATCCCATGGAACCTTACTAAGCAGGTTGCTGAAGAGGCCAAAGTCTGCTCTCTTGAAGTCCAGGACAGTGAGCTTGCTGCATGCTCTTCTCACTGTCCTGAGGATCAAGAACTCGACCATCTTATGATCGCTGCAGCCAAGGCTGCCCTGAAGTCTTGTTTGTAGTGTCACATTTCCAACTGTCACATTTCCAACCAGCCCTTCCCTGTGGGTGAGCATGAGGTCAAGCATGGCACCTCTCCTTGTCTTCTCCTCTATTACTTGCAGAAGGAAATTGCCTTCCACACAATCGACGAAACTCCTGTATTGCTTGTGCTGGGCTGTAGCATCCCTCCAACTGATATCAGGGTGGTTGAAGTCCCCAGTGAGGACAAGGGCCTGCGAGCATGAGGCTGTTCCTATCTGTCTATCGAGTGCTGTCCTGGGTTCAGCAGTAACAGTCATGTTTCTCTTTCGTGGTAGCTGGTGCAGTGCTGTGTTTTGACTTCCAGCCTGGGAACAGTGCTGGTGATACCGATGTTTTCGGTTGTTGCTAAGTGATGTTTACCCTGACCAAGGACTTTGTGAGGCTCATGCTCTGCCAGGGAGGAGGGAAAGCTGTGAGGAAGCAGAGACGGGGGGCCTGAGCCAGGCTAGCCAAAGAGGTATTCCATACCACAGCACGTCATGCCTGGGGTGGGGGGTAACTGGGAGTTACCCAGAAGGACATGGGCTTCTGGGTGGGACTCGTTTCTTGGCCGGTGGTATTGTATTCTCTTCCTTTGTTATTTTCTCTTATCATTGTTGTCGTTGGTGGTAGCGGTGGTGATTTGTGTTGTACATTGGTTGCTGGACTGGTCTTGTCTCAACCCGTAGGAGTTGCACTCTTTCGATCCTCCTCCCCGTTCCTCTGGGAGAGGGGAAGGGGAGAGCGCCAGGGGGGGGGAGCCCTCGATTGTTGTTAGCCCAGCACCACTCACTGGAAGTGAGTGAACAAGCTGTCTGGCTAGGGTTTAAACCACGACAGTTCTTTTTTGGTGCCCAACGTAGGACACAAGGGATTGAGATAACGACGGATCTGACTGGATTAGTAGCTACTTGTCACAATGCTGATTTATTGGCTCTCAAGGTTGTTCCTCTTGATCTCACAGTTTCAGTATATCGTATCTTACTTTCATCCGGTATTTGCTGTATTAGTGTTTTTCAAGTGTGGGGCTTGGGCTAAGGTTTTTATCTCATTGTACTTTATGGTAATGACTTGTAATACAATAGAATCATTGATCATGAAACTGATCTGGCTTATGTTCCCAGTGTGGTCACCACCTTTATACTTTGGGAGGTATATGATGGAGGTGCTTCACAACTTTTTTCTCCTTCTCAGGTGCTCAACCTGTGAAGGAGACATTCTTTTACCCTCCCAGTCCTCCCCACAGACCATTTACATTTGAGAGTTTTGAAGTTTTTGAATGGCCTTTTAATGCTGTTGAGACTTGTTTGCTGATGGTGATGGGAATCACCATGCTAGCAAGCATACAGAGTGTGTTTTGCCCACGACTGATTTCAAGAGTTAGGCTTAAGTTAAGTTCCTCCAGGAGCGGGGAAGGGGAGAGCCCCGGGGGGGAAGGGGGGGGGGGCGGGCCTCGATTGTTGTCAGCCCAGCACCACTCACTGGGAGTGAGTGAAGAAGCTGTCTGGCTTCGGTTTAAACCACGACAAATGCTTAATCCACAGAGTCCTCTTGATCAGGCAGTCTATAACAGATCCCCACAGTAATGTCTCCCATCACTGTTTTCCCTTTAACCCTGACCCACAAACTCTTTGTTGACTGCTCACCTGTCCCCAGACACAGTTCCGTACTTTCCAGCCTATCCCTAACATAAAGGGCAACTCCCCCTCCCCATCTGCCGGACCTGTCTTTTCTGTTTCTCCCTAATGGGACTTCCCTACCTGTAACCTCCTGCTTAGAGCTGTCTTTCACATTAGGTCTGCTTCACCCTGATGACTTTTGACAGGACGCATCAGCCACCCCTCTACTTGCTTCAGTTTCTCCACTGCCAGGAGGTGCTTAATCTGTGCAATTTTTACTGCTTCTCATAGTCACTGGGACTCCCAAGAGCTGTCAGGTATCACAGAGGACCAGAAGCTGCTTCTGTGCACTGGCATCTTTCTGCTCCCCAGCTACTCCACACCCTACCTTCAAGGCCGGGATGCTTCCATTCTACACTGTGATGGGAAAACTATTCTTCCGGGGTCAGAGTTAAGGTTTTCACAATGAAGTATCAAACTTTAGAAGGCAAAATAGTGACTCATATATAAATAGTATAAAATATAATGTAGGTAAAACATCTTGAGTGCCATTAAGAAATTAAACGTGTGAAGAGCTAATGACGATGTTAAATGGAATTGTTAAGGAGGTTGACTCTTTTAGTAAGTTGCTCCCTGTTTCACGAGATACCTGCTTGTTGTGGCAGATACTTAACAGTTGCCAGACATATTTCTATCTCCTGTTCTGTTCAGCCTTTGCAAATCTGGGCATTTGTTGCAAATTTGTTTTATTGAATGAATTTTTCAAATCATTGTTCTACTTCTCCTGTAGTTTTCCCCAGTCATAATCTATTTTGCTTAACGTGACACTACAGAACATTTTGCCTGTCATTGGAAGACGTAACACTTCAGCAGCCACTGCAGCCAGACTTTTGTCTTGTTCTGAGTTCTCTTCTGGTTCTTCCTTTCACTGAAAAATTGGGGAATTTTACTGGGAGTCTTATCATAACTAGTTTTCAACAATTCCCTGGCAACTCAGTCTTTGCCTATTGCTTTTCCAGGCTTTAACTAGAAGATAAAATGTCTAGTTCTGAGCATCTAGTTTCTCTGTCAGTCAATCATTTCTTGAAGTGATGGTCCATTTAACATCTCTAAAAAGTCTCTGCCCATCAATGCCTTGACTCTTTTTCCATTTTAAAAACTTCGAATTTTATTACTTAAAAAAATGCATAACAAGATAAACATCCCCAAGCTGGAATGAACGTTTCTTGGTTCCATATTCAAAATGTAAACAGAGAAGTTACATGCGCTTTTTTTTTAACTCATCATTCTCTGAAGTTACACGTGCATTTTCATTTGTCACACTTTAATCATCCACAAGCTGTGAAATCATTTGTGTTGTCCAGAAGAAGCAGCGAAGTTTTATTTCTGCTGCACCTGTGCAAGTTCTGGCAGTTCATGTTGAACTTCTCAGTTAATCCTGAGGAAAAATGAACCTGTATCCACCTCCTCAGCCAATAATAAGGACAAACAAGTTTCCTAAGCAAAGTTATACAGCAGCTGTAGCAGAGGTTTAGAATGAGAGCTACTTGTGTATGGTAATCACTGTAATTGGTTGGTATGTGTTGGATACCTAGGCATGTATGTATAAATGATACAGATCATGGTGCCTATCTATATGGCACGAAAATTGGACTCCGGTATGAGAAAATTAACTTTGCTTGCCTGTGTGCATGGAGTGAGGACAATTTTCAGTGCTGTCAGCACTATCAGTATGAAACTTATTATGGGTAATAACATTACTGCAAATAGATGCTTAAAAATAAAGATGATGTAATATTTGTATATGCTATAGAATAAAACGCGCTTTAAATAGACTAAATTTATTGTCAAAAAAATGGATGTCTTTCTTGATGAAAAATCTGAATAGAGCTAAGGCAATGGTCAGTAGTGTATCCTGAAATTTAATGTGTCACACAAAAGTCTGTGCTACTTTTTTTTGGAATTTGAATCTATCAGCTAGATCCCGTGACACAGTATATGCATAAAGCACAGCTATGAAGCTGATTTTAATAAGATGCAGCCAGTGATTTATATTGGCATTATAAAATCTAGAAACAGATGTAAACCTGAGACTGTGTTTCTAAGTCAGGCTATCAAGTCTCTCTACTGCATGCGTCTACAAAGGACTGCTCCAAACTTCATTTAGATTTTCTTTTGTTTCTTGGTCTAGGACAGATCCAAAATGTTACTTAAACTCACTTTTGTATTTACTGGATCTAAGCGACCTGGTAAATATGATCTGAAGGACAATAAATCATCTTAGCACTCATACAATTGGCTAACCTAGAACCATTGAAGTTAAAGACTCCTGACTTAAATAATGCTAGTTCAGGTTAGACTGTACTTTCAGCAAAATGTGTAAGATCTGGTCTATACTAATTTCTTTACCTATGTAATGACAATATACTCTATTGCTCACATACCAGGTTAAAATAGAATTTGATCTTTACTGGGCACAAAACCCATGGAAAAAAAGAAATCATATTAGGTACACACATTGTTCAAATGGAAATCCCAGATATCTCACTGGTATAGTACAATTAAAGCATATTTGTCTTTACAGAAACAATCTGTACTCTGTTCTACTAGAAAAATGAATGTCAGCTAGCATCTAAAAGCAATAAACAATAAATTATACTAAAAGTCAATTAGCATGCCAATTAGTCTATATTGCAAGCAACTTACATGAAAAATCTTATTTTTCACTGTCATACAAGGTGTCAAGGAATGAACTCTGTCATTTAGGATTCACTAATAATTATAAAGGGGAGTTTGACAGATTATGATGTGACTCCATAAACTAGTAATGCAAAATAGCTACTCACCAAATGGTAAAAGCTTTTATACTTCAGCAGCTTTTAAAAGGGTACACATGGTAACAGAAACTCACTTTTCAAAAAGACAAATAAATCTGGGGTTGCATATATTTTGTGTCAGTTTCATGTGGTTCCTAAACAAGAATTTTTACTGAAAATTATCTCAGTGCAAAAAGATAATAACGTGGAGAAAAAAACATTCATCAAGTTCACCGCACAAAAACCAAGACCTCACTATATTCTTCTAGAAAAGACATAAAAAAGTTAATAATCTGTTCATAGCCACAGAGTTCACTATCCAAGAATGCAAAAGGTACTGTAAAGGCAAATACTACATTATGCAAGTACTACAGGCATGAGGAGGCCGCACAACTCACTTCACAGCAGAAGATAATCAGCTTTCTTGTTTGAGTTTAACTTCAAAACAGAAGAAACTTCCTTCTAAAGACCTAGACATCCGAATGTTCAGCCTGCATCTTCTATTCAGTTTTTTTCTTTCAGCCCTTGGCTATGATTTTGAAAAGCTTGCACATGGGTAAACTGAAATCTAATGCTTATTTTTGGCTGAATTCTTCATTTGGCTTTTTTTCCTGTAAAAATCGTAAGCAGTCCTTGTGGAAGGTTTGTGAAAGCATCAAGTAATTTATCTCCAGGTAATTGTAATATCAATTTATATTACATACAGACTACTTCGGCTTAGATGAGTGGGAACTTCTATCATCCGCAAAGAGCAGTTTTACCAAAAAAGGCTTGAAAAGCCCACTTCTGACAGAAAAGATTAGGCTAAGTTGTGTTTCTATGTCTGGAAGTTGACTCAAAGCCAACATCACATGTGACTTTCACAAGCAAAAAATTAGTCTAGCTGTTTTAAGTGCAGTGCAAGATTTGATCTTTCTTCCTACTCTGAGATTTGGCACATCTATGTTCTTTAGTTTAATCCTTCCTGAATTTATACCCCTTTTCTGTAATCATATTGATGATTTTTTAAAAAATGTATCTGCCATAAATTACTCTTTGAAAATACAACCTGTGTCCCCAGGATTTTCTCCTGCCACAACCCCTGTGGCTGTAAGAGAGCAGAAAGCCAGTGTGGTGCTTGGTCATGACATTCTTCAGGTTTGTGGCACATTCAGTATTTCATTTGGATGAATAATGGCTTTAAACTTGACAAACAAGTTCTCATATAAGCAAATTGTCCACTGTGTTTCTGTCATTTACAGATATGTAGGAGACAAACCCCACACTTTCGAAGTTAATTCAGTGGTTTGGATGTTTTTAACTGTAAAGAAAGCATCTTTAAGAAGAAGTCATATGAATGCTTGTTGCAGTTTTCCCCTTCCAAAACTTTCAGGACTGTTTGAGAAGACTAAAGCTAAAAAAACCCACCAATCCTAACCAAACCCTCTGAGAGTGCTCAATACTACTTTATTACACGAGAGCATGGCAGTAGGGGAGCCCTCAGTTTTTGCATTCGGCACCTGTTCACTGCTGGCATAAGGGTGTTTTGTTCAGATGTGCAGATATAAACTCGAGTTTGTCCTCAAGTTTATCTGATTGAAGTGCTTGGGAATACCTCAAGGACTGCCTTATAGTCACAGGGGCTCAGGAAATAATCTGGAAAGGATACCTTCAAGAAAAGATGCCTCAGTATTATAGTACCGACTTTGGGAGTCAAATATAACCTAGTGGTACTACAGGTACAACTACAGTCATAATCTGAGATGGAGTACATGCTTCCTGCCCCACAACAGGAATATGCTCTGATAAGGAATGTGTTACTATACTGTCAGTGTTCAGTTGCATGAAGCTATTTGCTGCCAAATGTTGAATAATTTTCCTGGTGTACATTTTGCAATGCATTTCTAATGTGATCACTTATTATTGGGTTCTCTCCCTCCTTGATGAAAGCATAAATTAAGATAAAGTCCATCAAGGTTACTGATGATTTCTGATAATAAATAAACTAAAACTGTTGATTAAGCAGATGATGAGTTTAAGTCAACATACTTTGTATTAAAATGCTTGATATGGATTTATGGACTAAACTCACAAAAGTTTTCACAAGCATAAAAGACATGTTAAAAGATCATAAAGAATATTTTACTTTAGCATAATTTAATATCTACTGTTTTAAAACAGAAAATCGTTTAAGTAAGAAAGGATATGATTAAGCCGTATCAGCCCTGAACTGTTTATTTTTCAGATCAAAACATCAGAAATATTCTTGTCCTTTCATCTTGATTAGGCAATCTATTTGTTTTGGATTTCCGTGGATATTTAATGAATGTTATCTGTTAGAATGAATCTTTCTTTTTTTCTTTTTTTCTTTTCCTTTTTTTAAGAACAATCTAAGCAATAAGTTTTGTCATTTCTATGTCCCTTACAGGGACAACCTCAACAATATCTGTACTGGGTACAAATTCTCCTGTTCTTTCCTTCCTGGGACAGGAAATGGGAGAATTTTTTTAATGAAGCAGTTATTTTATACTTCTTTTGACGATTCCTATCTTTCTTCATCAAGAGCTTTTGTAACACCTCCTTTCCAGAGGTCAAATTTCTTTAGGTCAAATGATACGTGTCCATACTGCTTACTGAAAGAAATGCCTTCAAGACCTTTTTTTTTAAGGATTCATGTGATTTTCCTGGGACTCCTTCAAGTGATCTTCATTTTGAATCATCTCCATTTCAGATGCTTATGGACAGCCATGGGTACAGGCTGCCGTTGCGTGTCACTTCCAGCTGTCCCATCACCTCTTATGGTGACAGGGGATGAAGAGTCCTTTCTAGATTATCCTTGATGTGACCCGATACAAAACCCTGCACCTCTCTGTTCTAAACTCAGACTGAATTCAGGCTCTTACATGGCACCACATGGATGAGAACTTTTGGCCTTGACTTTCACCACAGAGCCTTTTCAGGAGGGCATTATCAAATACTTCTTCACAAGACAGAATCCCTGCTGGTCCAGGGTTATTTTAATTTCAGTTTCTTTCTGAGAAGCATGTTCAACTTAACATTCTTTAAAAGGTACTTTCAAGTTATGGATTTCATTCAACTCCAAATAAGCAAAATCAACAATGAATACTGGTCTTTTTCTTTCTATGGACCTTCCTCCTCAAACTTTGTGTTCAGCCCTTAGTGTAGGTAGATTAGCCAAGAGAAAGAGAAAAAGAAATGGTCTGAACATGTCCAATAAATGTTCAATATTCTCAGCAATCCCTAAAATGACATTAAAAAGAATAGCATGTTTTCCATCATAACAGAATCTAAGGTTATTCAGTATTGTTTGAAATACAAATGATAGAGAATTATTTTACTATTAAACTGAAAAGCTTGCAGCTGACAGCAGTTCATTTTTGGGAGTTATTGTGTTAAGATCCTGTAAATCTACTTGTAATGATGAATAAGAATGATCCATGGATTAAAAATCAGTGAGGAGCTTTACAGAACACAGCAAATAAAATACAGTTGTAACCTTACATTTCAGATACAGGGCGAGTATAATGTGCATAGAAGACAAGATGGGCAAGATCTACATAGGCTAAGAGAAATTAATCAAACTGTACTGCCTGAAATCTGCAAATGCTTTGAAAAGTCAATAAAGGAGGCCTTATCCCCAGCAGGAGAAAATCCATCAGATAGAGTCATTGCAGATACATCCACTTACATCAGTTAAAGTTCTGCCCCAGTGTTTCTAAAATTAATGGACTACACTATATTGCTTTCATTTTTCTGCTGGTAAGCTGGAAAGACAATTAGTACACAGCTGCATCCCCAAAAGTATTGTCTAATAGAACTGGGGTTTGTCTTGAATTGATGTGTGAAAACATATAGAGAGAAGTTAAGAGCCAGAGAGCTTGATTCTCCTTAGAATCACACACTGTATTCATGTAAAGCAGGGTCAAATAAGTATAAACAACTATTTTCCCAGTCTGGTACACATTTTTGAGTGAAGCAACCCAGAAAGCTGAAATTAAAGCAAACATGAATGGTGGGAGAGGAGAGACCTAGTTCTCTTCCATACAAGAATTGACGTTCCTTTAAAATTTTAAATAACACAATAAAAAAAAGTACTTGGAACATTAGAAAAGTGAAGGACTCCGAGAGGAAAATACAATAAATACTACACTAAAACAAATTACAGTGATAGAAAATATCATGGACATTCTATGTAACACTGAAGATTTTTGATTTTGGCTTATTTTAGTTTAATATTGTTCATTTTAGAGAATTCATTTTCATTTTTCCAAAGCACTAAAATGCAGTAAAACCAAGGAATTAATAAAGGAAATTGATTTAATGTGAAAAAAAGAGAAAAACACAGTTAACTCCAACTTACTTGAGAGGTGAGCAATTCTTATCAAAGCAGGAAACAGTAAGTCCTTATCTCATAATTAAAGTGCTTGAGTAAGAATCACTGGGGAACTGTCTAGATACAGTACTGTAGCTGATAGTTAACGAAAGCAAAATGAAAAATAGTACAGACATTCACAATACAGAAAGTAACCCTGCATTTCAAGTCTATTTTTGACTCACTGGCCAGCTGGATATGGTATATTTACAATGCTGAAAATCAAGCCTTTTGAAAAGTATGGAAAATAGACTGGTGTCTTAATGAAATCAACATTATGTGGGACCAGCATTCTACCTTAATATGAAATTACGAATGGGATTTTCAAAGGAGCCTAAGGGAATTAAAGTTTCCAACTCCTGATGAATTTTGTTAGGATTTAGGACTCTAATTCCTTCATGCGTCTTTGACAATCTCAGACCAAATATTTACCTCCTCTCTGCATCTTACGCCCTTTCTGCATTATTTACAACACTTAGAGATACCATTGCTCTCTGGAGCATACTGCGATTGCATGGTATGTTCTCAACCATTTTATCTGCTTGTGCGCAGAAGATTTAGCTAAATTTGAAGGTGTGTGCACTCTTTGTAGTAGAAGAAATGAAATCGGATTGAAGAATCAGGAATTTAAAAAAATTGATCCTGTTATTTACGAGCAATGTATGTTCCCTCTTATTTCCCTAAAGACACTAAGAATGAAGCAAAGCCAGTTGCTTCCTCAGGATTCTCCACATAACTTTTCATCAGGACCTTGCCAGAAGGGTCATCTCGAGCTTCATGACTCCTAGTGCTCCTGTATCTAGAGCTTTCTTCTGACATCTCCAGCTGCAGCCACGTTATGCTGCATATTTGCTACAGAATGAAAAATACAACTTCCCCTTTTTGTGTGTCCACTGAAAATGTCATCTGTCTTCATTCCTCATTTTCTTATTTTGCATGAGATCTGTGCTCTTTCACAAATGATATTATCTACTTTTTTAATTTATCCTGAATAAATAGTGTCTTCTACACTCTCAGTTTCAATCCATCCAACTAAAAGCCCAACAAGGCAACCTTCACCTATGATCTCTTTTACAGATAATGTCTTCTGTTGAATAATTTAAATTTACAGAGAAAAGAGTTGCATCTATTTGCATCGAAAGATTTATTATTCCCCCAAATGTATCTTCTTATTAACTGAACAACCATTTTACACTTGTCCTGTTTCTTAGGTTTACAGGAATTTCTGTCTCCAGTGATTTCTCAGGAATCATACTCAGCAAAACCATAGAAAATAGGAATAGGAAAATGCTATGTGCTCATATCCTCTGCACATCATGGATGCAAGAGACAGGTTTCATCTAGGTGATTCTAGACAAAAAGATAATGATTATATTGGTAATGATTTTATCAGATTTTCTACAAGATTCTAAGTGCCTACTTTTAAAACAGTTTAAGTAGATGTGGTCCTCAAATACCAGTGGGACTTGGTCACTTACCCTCTGCACACTTTTTTGAAAATAACAATTGCTTTCCTGTGTGTTACTATCCAAGCATACAGCTGGCACTGTTACAAAAAAGTAGTAATGCATGCTATTAGAAGAAGCTTAAAATAGTGGACTGACTTTTCCCAAGTGATAGGTTGGGAGCAAACAGCCTCAAGTTGCATGAGGGGAGGTTCAGATTGGATATTAGTAAAAATTTCTTCACTGGAAGGGTTGTCAGGCTTTGGAACAGGCTTCCCAGGGAAGTGGTGGAGTCACCATCTCTGGAGGTACTTAAAAGATTTATAGACATGGCACTTAGCAGCATGGCTTAGTGGTGGCAGTGTCAGGTTTACAGTTGGCCTCGATGATCCAGCCTAAATGATTCTACGATTCTATGGCTTTCTATAGCATATCCAGGTAATTTCTAAACTTCTTGATCTCAATTTATAAGCAACAATCATGGTAAGTGTATTGGCATTTTAAATTCTGCATCATAGTATATCTGTGCCTATTGGGATCTCACATGAGCTATCAACAGATATGGGATTAAAACTACAAAATGCAAAGTTGAGTTGAATCAGCTTTTTAGGATATCCCATTAAAACTCAGCAAAATCCTTTTCTTTCATTCCTTCTTAATAATCCCTTTAATAATATGGCATGGAACTGATATCAACAGCTGATATCTAGAATCTTGATAGATCCCTATCCTGTTAATTCCTTTGGGATAGAGGTCAGCCTTATGGTGGCACTGTCTTTCTCCAAGGGGCAGCTGGGAACTGATATCAAATGATCTAACTTCTTGTCATTTTTCTGGTAAAGACCTGGAGCTCATTTTAAAAGAAAAATCCACATTTGTTTGAATGGGCCCTAGATGAAATCTGTTTTGAATCTCTTTCCTTAAAGAGACATCATACACTTAGCTAACTGTTATGGTTCACAAAATTTAATGTGGCGTGTTTTGTATCTGATACACTAGAGGCAACTTTTCAAGTTCCTGTAGCTGCACAGCCTAAATCTTGGCACAATCTACTAATATATCTTCAACAGAAATATGATCCCATAAAAGTAGAGTATTATGAGCACTAAAGCTCTGCTATGTCTCAGTCAAAATATCAAGGTTTTTTACTGTAGTATTCTACTCAGTATTCATGGAATAGACTGTGATTAAAGAACCACTCTTGCTGTTGGTGTGCTGATTCAATAATTATTGTCTTTGTTTCTTTTAATATATGCACAAAGTCTCATCCCACACAAAACATGATATCATAAAGCTAAGATAACAGTAGAGTGAGACATCTTTCACAATGGCAGTAACAAACTCTGGGTGGTTTTTCAGTGTTTATGAACATCAACATTGTATTCACGAACTTATTTCAACATCAAAGAAATGCACCCCTTCTACACTAAAAGAAGAAAAAAAAATTCCCTTTGAATGACTAAAAGTAGAACAGGGTAAAGATAATGCAAATGTGGGGTTTAATTACTTTTATGCATGGAGATGTCAAGGGATAGAAGAACACAAGATGTCTTCTGTAATTTTCTAAGACAAAGGAATGTTTCTAAACTGCCTTAGCACTCCCTGGGCTCCTCTCAGAGCACCCAGAGCTGCTTCATTGCTTAGGCTCTTCCACTGTCTTATCCCTAACTTCTTTTCTTTTTGTCATCCATGATACTTATGTGTTCACTTTCTTGAGGTTTTCTAGTATTACATGAGACAGTTTATCCAGCTCCCACATCAAGGTTCCTTCCAGTCAATGGGAGAGTTCTCCCTCTGTGAGACAAATCCTATGTGCAGGCACTTCATGAGAGGGACAGAACACTTACCTCAGTCCTGCCCTGGGCTATGTAACAGCCAAGGATACTTTTTATTTAGCAATGCACTATGGTAACAATGGAGATTGATGTCAGTCTTTAAATGGCAAGAGACTGAAATGCTTGTATGTTTCATTTATTTTTTAAAATGCTATTTTAAAAGAATGAAACACCAGAATGTTTTATGAGAAGAAATACTTTCTGTAACACTACTTCTAAACATGGAAATTTAAAATCTAGTGTGATGAGTAACTTCTTTGTCAAATACCAGCAGCTTTTTGACTAAAATGATTGATTGCAGTGCATAAGAAAATGTGCTCTCTGATTCCTGTCCACAGAGGTTCTGATACAGGAAGTCCAACAGAGGCTAAACGGATAGTCCCTCTGGTTACTTAACTTTTTTTCCTTAACTTTTCTTTACTTCTTAGTGTGTTGTTTATGAGCTTGGGAGATCCCTGTAATGATCTGACTATTCTAGGGTCTTTTATTAATTGCTGTTTTCAGTACACACTCTTTTTTTGCTCCAGATGTTTATGAAGTCTGAGGCACATTAGGAATATCTTATTATAATTAAACCATAATAAACAGTACGTACATCAGTTACCGTATGGGTATGGGACCTCCACACTAAGTAGAGAAAAGGTAAATGAAGCCTTTTCTTGTTTCTGTAAATCATGTAAAGCTAAAGTTTCATGAAACACAATGTGAAAAGTTTTTGTAACATATGTTTATCACACATACTGCATTCTCTTTTATTACTAATTTTCTGTTATTAAAAAAGCAATTGCCTGTGTCTGGCAAGACTATTTGTATTGATTTACAACTAATAATGAAATACAAATTACAGCAGTTTCTAAGTTAATTGCACCCCTTTGACCTCATTTTTGACTGCAGTAAGGGTTTTCCAATCAGCCTTAGACACCTGGCCATCAACCTTCTGAGACTAGTACTCTTGACCTAGACATCTCTGGTCTCCTCTCTGCAGACTAGTGACAAAAATTGCTAAGTATTTCAGATCTTTCTATTCAGTTTGACAACTCAGCAAGTCCGGTTTCAGGTAAGTTCCTACACTCTTTCTTCCAGGAAATGACAGCATAAAATAATATTCTCCAAAACAGTCTGATTTAGAATAAAACCTGACAGAGAAAATAGATATTAAGAGAATAAACACATCTAAACATGTCCTCTTTTTCTGGGAGCTGACAAAAAGAAACAAACCCAAAATGCAGAACTTGACAAGGTTAAGGCCAAATCTATAATAGGATTTATGTGTCTGGATCCTCTTCAGTAGACCCCAGCGCACAAGAGAAAGAGTTAGCTCTTGACACAAAAGCCTTGCTTAGAGCCACAGAGAATCACATATCTGCACTGGGATTCAAACCTCTTTGCTCTTTCCTGAATGAAAACACAACTCTGTCTGGTGTTGACAGAGAAATATTCTCTCCGTTCCCTCTTTGCATTCTAATAAATCAAGAAGATTAAAAAAAGGGGGTGGGGGGAGAATGAAATAGAATCTAGAGATTTAAATCTGCCTTGTATTCACCAGTTCAATAATTTTTCATTATTTTTCGCTTGTTTCTGTTCCAATGAAGTGACAAAACTGTTGCTAAATCCTAAAAAGTGTAGGAATGAGGCCTGAGGCCATGAGATCTGTGGTGCAGGGATTAAGGAGGTGTGGTAGTTGCAGCAACCAGATGTGGGTGATGGGCTGCTGATGGGGGTGATTAGGCTATCATAGGAGGCCTGATGGTCCTTAAGGCTGCCTCAGGTGGAAGAGGAAGTGATGCTAATGTTTCATGGTTCTGTTCCACCCTTGCACAAGACCCACAGCCCTTGAGCAGCCTGACTGAAAGTAATTGAAGCTCTTGTTATCCCTCATTTACGTACACCAAAGTGGCTGCCCCTTGCACCATCTGTGATGGCAGCAACAGGCAATTTGACTACAGTCTCACCTCCACTTCTCTCAGAAGTATACATTTGGCTTTATACAGAGGATGAGAATATGACCTCACTTAGCACACAAGTTAATGGGCTTGCTTGTCTCTACTCCCCAAATCTGTCATAAGATTTGAGCCTCTGACTATGCTGGATGACACCTGGGTGGAACTAATCTTAATGAATTACCATTTGGGTTTTTATTTTTCCATATGAGCTCTATTAATCGTTGGCTAGCTTTGGATTTTAGTGCTAATGCAGTAATTGAATTTACCAATGCAACTGCAAATCTGTATTTCTGTTGCTTCAATAAACCACACTATATGTGAATCTGTAATTGTGAAATTCTTATTGAATGTGATCAGATGTACAGTGTCAAACTGGTTATAATCAGAAGTTAAGCCTAGCTGCACCCAGCCCCTCTGATCTCTGAGGTGTGGCTGGAATGCAAGGGTGCTTATTTTCTGCCAAATTTCTATACTCTTAGTGCAATGAGAAATCCTTAGTCCCTCTGTTTCTTCATCACCGATGCGTACTATACCATATGATAAAGTGACATTGACCATTGCATTTGCATTCATTTAGTAGCTAACCAATACGCCTGTTAATACTTGTAAATTTGTGTGCCTCCTTAAACTATAAAGATCAGGAGTATGTGTCTGCCTTTCCTGCAGCTCTTCTGCAGGAGATACATGCTCATACTGCTTCACACCGAGGCTTTATTAATCTCTGAGAAGACTACCTCTTTCCAAGAAGAGAGGTTTTGCCAGTCACCAGGCAAAGCCTGTACAAAGAGACTGCCATGTCTATGAATCCTAAGCAAAAAGGAGGGTAGGATATGCAGGATGGTAGCACAGCTCAAACCCCTTCTTGACTGATGCCTTTCTTTCTTCTTTTCGGTTTTCCCACTACATTCCCCTCTTGGGGAGTGCAGGAGGCAATGTCTTCTTGGAGCACTGACAATATTTCCCTTCTGAAATTCTGCATCAGAAGCCTGTCGTGTACAACTGCTTACAAAAGTTATAGCTGAAATCATACTATTCCAGTGTATATCAATAATTGGGATATTTTTATGAGGACTAGACAGGCTGCACGAACTTGGTTTGAAAGAGGTTTCACACTTGCAGGATTTGGAGTGGTGGAGGTTATAATAGAAATGGACATTAGTTAATAATCCTTCTGGGAACTCTTGGCTGAAAACTATGACACCTTTCATCTCCTGGGCTAGGAAGCAAACAATCAAGGGTTTTGCTTGGAAGGTTTTGCTTTGTGTCAAAAAAAAGTGCTATGATTCATGTAAAATCTGAAGAGTGAGAAGCTGTCAATGATGCTTAGAGTTAGGATATGGTGTTTGGAAAATACAGTCGAGGTGAAAACAGCAAGGAGTCTGACAGTGCTTCCAGTTTTTTACACCTTTCTCATATTCATTGCATAGCTCTTACGGAAGCTATTGACTGCCAGATCAGGTAGTAACTAACTGAAAAACTTGTTATTTTGCTAGGTTTATCACTAACTATTTGATTTTAAAAAGTTAAAGCAGGCAGCCACTGACATCAGCTTAAAGTTACCATTCTTTGTTACTAAAATCTTTCACCGAAGCCCAGTGGGAGACAAGGCCTACTTCAGCTTGTTATCTGTGTTTATACTTAAAATGTTGTTTATGCTTTGTCCTGGGTTCAGCAGTAGCAGTCATGTTTCTCCTTCTTGGTAGCTGGTGCAGTGCCGTGTTTTGACTTTCGGCCTGGGAACAGAACTGATAGCGATGTTTTGGTTTGGCCAAGGACTTTGTGAGCCTCATGCTCTGCCAGGGAGGAGGGGAAGCCAGGAGGAAGCAGAGACAGGACACCTGACCCAAACTGACCAAAGAGGTATTCCATACCACAGCACGTCATGCCCAGGAGGTAACTGGGAGTTAGCCAGAAGGGCTGGGAGACTGCAGGGCTGGAGGAGGTATCGGTCGGTGCTTGGTCGGGCTGAGGGGGGCAAGTTATCGGTCAGCTGGTGCTGAGGTGTTGTATTCTCTTCCCTTGTTATTTCCTTTATCATTATTATCATTGGTGGCAGCAGTAGTGATTTGTGTTATACCTTAGTTACTAAACTGTTCTTATCTCAACCCGTGGGAGTTGCATTCTTTTCGATTCTCCTCTCTGTCCCTCCGGGAGCAGGGGGAGGGCAAGAAAGGGGGGGAAGTGAGCGAATGAATTGCCTGACTGGGTTTAAACCACGACATGCTTTTATTACTACCAAGAAGAATTAAGTAGCCCAATGCTGCTAACAGAAAATAAGAACACTCCTAAGAAATACCTTTTTAAGTATCCATTTGCCTTAAAAACTCATTTTACCTAAGAATTCCTAACTCAGATTTGGTTAACTTCAGGTTAACTTAATTTTGATTGCTTACAAAAACCACTCATTAAATATACATCATGTATATCAACCTTTGATATCTATCTACATTGGTGATATTACAATTAAATCTTAACCTTGTAGGTTTATTAAAGATGGGCAATATTCTTACATAAGCCTTTTCATAATTCCATTTTCCTTTCCATCCAGTTGATAATAGCTTTTTTAAATAACACTCCCATACGTGTCCATAATTCAGTGATGTACTAAGAAAATTTACATCTACATTTTCCATTTTTAGCTTTCTAAAAATTAGACTAAGAACAAGGCCAGAAAGCCAGGCGATTTCATGAGATATGTAAACACTAAAATAAATTTACATGATGGTATTGAATTTCTTAAGAGAATAAGTAATTTGAATTTTATGGCAGTGGATAGCGAATGTCCTAGGTTCAGCAGTAGCAGTCATTTTTCTCCTTCTTGGTAGCTGGTACAGTGCTGTGTTTTGACTTTTCAGCCTGGGAACAGAGCTGATAGCACTGATGTTTTGGTCTGGCCAAGGACTTTGTGAGCCTCATGCTCTGCCAGGGAGGAGGGGAAGCCGGGAAGAAGCAGAGACAGGACACCTGACCCGAACTGACCAAAGAGGTATTCCATACCACAGCACATCATGCCCAGGATGTAACTGAGAGTTACCCAGAAGGGCTGGGAGACTGCGGGGTTGGAGGAGGTATGGGTCGGTGCTTGGTCGGGCTGGGGGGGTGAGTTATCGGTCGGCTGGTGCTAAGGTGTTGTATTCTCTTCAGTTGTTATTTCCTTTATCATTATTGTTACTGGCGGTAGCAGTAGTGATTTGTGTTATACCTTAGTTACTAAACTGTTCTTATCTCAACCCGTGGGAGTCCGGTAGTAGGGGGAGGGCAAGAAGGAGGGGAGTGAGTGAATGAGCTGGCTGGCTGGGTTTAAACCATGACAGCGAAGAAAATTTCAAATGGACTTTACAGTTAGGGATGGGAATGTTCTGTGTTCCAGTTCTTAGGAAGACCTTGTGATTTCAAAGACAATCTATTTCCATGTATCTTGTGGTACTGACAGATAGAAAGGAATGAGATGGAAGACCATTGCACCATGACTGACAGATTTTTCCTTTAGAAGTACATAGACCCTTTCAGTATCCTTCCCACCTCTGGCTGAAGTGCATTGGATGTGTAGTGAGCATGCAAATCCCAATACCCATTCCAATACTTCACTGTCACATATAAGGGAGAAAACTGCTGATTCAAAAGATGTGACATGAGAAGTAAATATAGAATTGGACTGACAAATAAATGCAAAAGGCGTATCTGCAGGCTTTATTCTCTCTGTCCCGTTGGATTCTCTTTGAGACTTTTAGAATCAGTGGTATGCAGCAAGGTCCCAAATTGCTCTAAATTAAGATATTCCTAGAACAAAATCTGTGACATTTCCTCTCTCTGTTGTTTACAAGCAAGCCTAAGGATGGAGAATCTCTGTTCTGATAATTGATTCAAGGACAGAATAAGCATTTAAGGAACACTAGATAGAATTTCAAAAATAGATTGAGGGCATGATGCTCTCCAGTCCCAAATGAATATTGTCATCACTGACCTACAGAAACAGGTTGTCTCTTATTTAATCTTTCCTTATGTTTAGTTCATGAACTATTGACCAGACTGACTTGAACAAGAGGCACAGAAAATGCCAGACCTGACAGCAGCCTGAAGATTGTTGCTGTCTTCTAAGAAATGGTAGAAATCGTCTCAAAACTTCTCCAGCTCAGTAGGATACCAAATGCTAGACAAAGCAAAACTAAGGATGCTACACATAATATATTTACTAATCTATACTGCATCTAGAAGTGGGAAGACTAGTAATATCCAAAAGAAGATTTGAATATTTCCGTAGGTAATTTGGAGATAGGGACTCCTTCATAGAGGAGCAGCGGCAGAAAAGAACTGAGTTAAGGTGATTTTGCCTTATAATGTTTATCAGGGTTTGGTGCTTGTCATGGTTTAAACTCAGCCAGTAACTCAGCACCACACAGCCATTTGCTCACCACTCCTCCCGCGCTGGGCAGAATATGGAGGAGAATCAAAAGAACGTAAACCCCACGGGTTGAGATAGAACAGTTTAGTAACTAAAGTATAATATAATACTACTACTATTAATAATAATGATAAGGGAAATAACAAGGGGAGATAATGCAATTGCTCAGCACCTGCTGACTGATACCCAGACTGACCTGAGTAGTGATCAGTCCCTTCAAGGTAACTCCCCCCAGTTTATATACTGAGCATGATGTGCTGTGATATGGAATACCCCTTTGGCTAGTTTGGGTCAGGTGTCCTGCCTCTGTTTGCTCTCAGATTCCTGTGCCTCTCCTCACTGGAAGAGCAAGACTGAAAAGTCTTTGATCAGGGTGAGGACCACCTAGTATCAATTAAAACACAGGTGTGTTACCAGCATTGTTCTCACACTAAAGCCAAAACACAGCACTGCACCAGCTACTAGGAAGGAGAAAAATAACTGTTACAGCTGAAACCTGGACAGTGCTGGATGACAGCTGGGTTATATGGACAACTGAACATGCTGTCAAAACTTCAAAAACCAGGATACAAATATGAGCAGGCAAGATACTCCACAGAGAGTGAGGATTTTAAGACTGGAACTGGTTGAAAGGTGCATGGTGTGTTAGAAAGGAAAGACTCTGGCTGGATCATTCAGCTTAGTTTTCAACAAATTTTTGGAAAAAGTGAATAAAATGGCTTCTTTAGATCTCAGAACTGCTGTTCAGTGTCATTAAATATGCTTATTAATCAGCTGGTATATATGATTGCATCTTGCCCTCAGTTACATGACAACAACTTCCCCTTTAATTAAATGGGATTGCACCTGTGTAGGTGATGATACAATTTGGCCTATAATATGTAATAAATACTCAATATCTTTGCCAAAAAATCATTTAGTTGCATAATTTAGTGAATGTTAAATAATTATTAAGAACATATTTACTGAAATTCAGTTGTTCAATATCTATCTTCATGCAAATTATTGTTACACTTTGATAAATATTCATAGTAATCAGTGTGTATTTAATTAACATACAATAACTTTCTCATTAAGTCTGAGTTAAATCCTTTTAAGGGGGGAGCATTTCATTTAAAGTCTAACTGGAAATCTCTCTTTGTAAGATTACATAATTAATCTTATTTTTGGTTCCAGACCAAAAAAAAAAGGGCAATTGGTGGTTGTGAGGGATTGTCTATTCATAGTGTATGATTCTGTGCTTTGATAAAATTCCAGCCAAAGCATCTGAGCACAAAACAAGAAAGAATTAATGTTTTATATAATTTTCCTGTTATTTAAATTATTTAAAAATAATTTATTTGAAAGTCATAAAAGCTTTGAAATTAAATGACAGAACAGTGCAATTTACAGTAAGAAACAAGGTTACAAAAACTTAAACTACATCAAACAGCAAATCAGGCTGAAGATAAAAATTGATGGCATCTTTAGAAAACATGTAATTCAGTTACTCTCCACTTTTCATTCAATTTTCACCTTGTTTTTCTGTTTAATGCTTTGCTTGATTGGACCTATTAGTAAAATGGGTTATTTTCTTTTGGTTTATGTACAAAATAGACCTTCAATGATTTAAAATTGTTTAGCTTTCACCTTTTAATTGAATTATGTGGGTTTCCAACTTTCTGTTTTCCTTTTTGTTATTTTGTTTTAGGCAGAACTCTGTAAATTCTTTTGTGAACTAAACTGAAGGTTTTAATACATGTGTGAAAGATAATAATTTTAATTTATACCAACAGTTTGAGAAGTACCAGATTTTTTTTCCCTCAATTTAAAAAAATATTCAAATTATCCATTCAGAAAAAACAAAGGCATTTCAGATGCACTTCAAAGTGTCAAAGACCAAGATGTGCTGGAATAACCTTCTGGATCATACACGGGGAATCTCAGTTTGAGATGATTCTCCAGTCCTCCTGATATAATATATCACAATCCCAGTGTTGTACACTCAAACCTAGACTTAGTCCTTCCTTCACAGTGAATACTCAGTCAAGTGGAACAGCATCAGCTAGAAGAAGCTGAAAATGCCAATACCAGAAGAATAACGAGCTTTGTGGTTAAGGTACTTTCTTGGAGATAGTAATACAGAGATTCCAATCCATCCTGCAATTAATACAAAAGAAGAGTTAATTACGTCTCCAGTATGCAATGGCCGGTTCTAGGGTATGTTAGCTCAAACCAGAAATCGTATCTGAGGAAATCTTTTGCAAAGAATGCTTCATTGAAACCGCTACATTCAAGTGGAATTTGCATTTCTGCTGAACTAGATTTTTCTGGCACAAAATATTAATCAGAAGATTCAGAAAAAAATGTGATAAATGCACCTTTTAAGATTACTTCTATCTGTTCTGCTTGCTCCTCCTCAGGACATTTCCACTGTGCGAGTTCAAGCAGTTGGAGAGCTCTATCTAGGGAAAATGGGTAGAACTGAGAGTAGCTGAAGTTCTATGGATCTTGCTCCTGGGACCATTTCTGTGTTTGCAGTGACACAGGTTTTGCACAATCCACTCACCCTCCTCAGCTTGGGGCCCTCAGCCACTCTCTCACTGCTCTCTCACAAAATAAAACTGAATCTCAAAGCTTCTGTGTGCAGAAGAGGAAGAAGCCTTGTGAGTCTCCTATCCTAAATACCTTATTGTCTGCATCTGAGAAGGTGTCCTCTGAGAAGGATGAGGTGAATTTGAAACTTACCATGTAGCAGGGACAATTAGGCTTTCAAATTTTGTTGGTAAATGTTAAAACCACTTGATCAATCTACATAAAAGAGTTAGAACCAAGGTCTTGCTCAATTCAATTAAAAAAAATATAGTGAATCCAGGTCAACTTGAACACTCTTGGGGAAAAAAGAGGTTTATTCTATTAAATTAATTCAGAATTAGGGTACAATCCATTTGTGCAAACATAGTCACACAGTGACATTTAGGATGGTTTCTAACTGGCAGTCTAGAAAGCTATGCCATGAGTCTAGGGGTCATATCTGCTATCTCTCTGAAGATATCAAAGGTAACCCAGGATGTATCAAATGATGTTAGACACCTCTTTTCAGGCAGACAGATATCATTCAAACACTATATGATTGGAATACAGCACCTTAGAATAGCTGTTGTGCATTATATTTGTCTCTAGAGGAATTGTGATCTCATATTAAAGAAACATATGCTCTGTTAAGTACCAAAATTTTGAAGGACATTGGTGAAGGGGAAAGGGAGAGGAAGAAAATGTGGGAGTTTTTTCCCAAAGCTCTTGCTTGGCTTTTTATTTATTTCATTACTCACCCCTCTTTCTTTCAAAGAGATTGTCTTTGGGGACTTAGTCCTCAAATACTCCTCGCTTAATTTCAGGCCCCAAATTATCTATCATCCACAACTATATGATATTCCCCCTTTTTAATGTGAGGGATTTAAACAGGCAAGAAGAAATCATGCATACAATGCCATAGACTAATTTACATTAAAGAAAGGCATCTCAAAACAATTTAAATTTTCTGCATGAAGAACCTTTGTGCTGACACTTGGGTAGTGTAACATGTTAGTTGTGTTTAGGTTTGGCAAAAATGAGAGTTGTGTTCAAGCAGTTATCTGTAATTCTTCTGATTTTCTTTTCTTTATTTTTCAATTCCATATTCTTGTAGCATGTGAACATTTCACTGATTTTGAAATCAAAGTGAACAATCTCAAGTGAATAGAACAAGGATTTTGAAATACAGCCCACTAAATTAATTATAATGCATTTTCCTCCCAGACCTCATCCCATGGATTATACAGACCAAATACTCTGGATTTACACTGTATTTTCCAGATGAGATAACTGAAGAAAACTCAGTAAGAACATAGAATAAGACCAATTTAAATTGTATAACAAGTCTAAAAAGAATGTTTAAAGTGTCTGTGGTACTTAGGAAATGAGTTTCATAACTCATTGGAGACCATCATGCTTTTGAGTTACTTTCCTTCCTCACTGTTTAGCAACTGATTATGGTTTCTTCTCTCTATTCACTATACTTATCTTCCTTTGTGTGGGAAACTGTGCATATACATACATAAGAGGACACACGCTTGTATGTGTGTTTCTATATTCACATTTGAAAATAGCAAACATATACTACCGCTTCTTCCTCCTTCTTAATCAGTGTGTTATCACTTCACCAAACTAACAAATTAAAAACAATTTCCGATTTCTGTCACAAATACCTAGTGGCTAAACATTATTAATGCATTTGTCAGACTGGCATAAACTCAAAAGTTGTTCAGTTAGGGAAGAAGAATATAAAGCATTTTTTGTAATCTATATTTTCCTCATGGAGGTGAAAGTTTATCTCATTGTACAACAGTGGATATAAGTTCACCACAACTATTCATCAAAACTGATACTTTTGAGTGGCAAATCATAGTTTTCTGAGGCTACAGAGTAAACAAGATGTTGGCCTTTCCTTCAACACCCTCCTTTAAAAAAATAGCTGCCAGCAAGTTATAGCTGTATTTCATATGTGTGAGAGTACTCCAATAAATCACTTCTGCTTGCAGCAATCATAGATTATGAGGCTTTTATAATCATGAAATGAGCCCAATACTCCACTGCTGTTCTCAGAAGATTGAAGATCACTGTATTTTTCTGTGTGGATGTATGAGCCTCTTGTTTCTCAGGGGTTATTGTTATACTTAGCCACGCTGCTGCTACCTACCTTGGACATCAGAAATGTTTTCTCCAAGTTGGGAAACATTAGGGTGTTTTGTCAACTTCTGACATCTTTTCCTATGAAAGAATAAAGTGCACTTCAGGTATATTAACACCCTAAAATCATTCTTTTTGTTCCCCTTTTTTGCTCCCACATACAAGATGATCTACAAAACAGTGTTTTGAAATTCTTTGACACTGCAAGAAGTACATGAAAGCCATTGGAACGAAGGCTGTGAAGGGTGTTTATCGTAATTCTCTCTTGGAGCAATTATGGCGATCAGATACACTGATACTTTTGTATCCTTACAGCCACAATATTTGTACAGCAATGATTAGAAGGAGTTTCTTACTAGAAATAGATCTAAAACTATGGTTTTGATGACATTCTTAGCAAAACAATTGTGCTATAAGCAAGATAATGATGACAGATATCAAGGTCAATGTAATTACTTTCTATATTTGGATTAGTATTACCCTGGGTATTATATACAAACTATCTACAAACATCAATCTATTGCTGTCCTTCCTTAGAAACAGACTTTTCACTTTTCCATTATGAATTTTAATGCATGTTATCAATATAAGAATTAAAAAATGAAAAAGTTGTATTTTTTTTTTTAACCCAGAAGGTGCAGTATAAAACATAAGGAGAAAGAAAAAAACAGAGGAAAGTTTGTTTTAAAGGTGAATATATGCAAACTTAGAAATGCAAAAATGTATCTTATCCAAGAGTGTTGAGTGGCGGAAACGAGCTAGCATTCAAAAAGGAACTGGTGTGTCAGGTTCTTATTTACATTTCTGATACTCCTGAAATTATTAGATAGCTATTTGCTTTAATCTTTTCATATCAGCCACAAACTGCTTGTATATGTTGTATCATAATTATTTTGATAGGAATTGAATTTTATTCTAGTGGCATTCGGTTTCTAATTTTCAAGCCCAAGTTGTTGGATGGTAGCTGTGCTTGAGGGTGATATAAGAACCTTACATAAACAGTACTTCAGAACTATATATACATCTTGACTGGACTAAATCAGCAGAGGTAGTAGTGTGCTGATTCAAAGGCACACATAAATGAAAAATATTTCAAAGCCCAACTAATGTGATCTTCTGAGCTGTGAGTTTAATTTAATGCGATAACAAAAGACAAGGTCAGTAAAAAATGCCATACTCCTTCAGATTTTTTGTTTTAATGCTATTAAGTCTCTTGTCAAAGTACCCTCAACAGATCTCCTTCTGAATTATTTGTCTTTGGAATTACTCATTTTTTTCCTCCAGCTGTGTTGCAGTGTTCAGCTGAGGCTATAAATAAACAGCTCTTTCAAATGTCATTGGCTACCATCATCCTATGCATTGATCATGGATTAATGCTTCCAAGTTTCTATTGCATTGTGAACTGGATGTTCCCAGCCAAAAATGTGGGTAGCCTGGGGTAATTTGGTATGAACGCTCTTGAGTCCATCAAGTTTTACAGCTTCTGCATCATCAGTCACAAATTTAAATCTTCTACCATTTTCATACAGTAAAGCCATGATAAAATGATTCTTAAGCTACAAAGTGAAGGAAAAAAAAAAATTTTCTCAGTGGTGACAGCTTCTCTCTCTCTATTTTTCATCCAAACAAGTAGAATGCTGTAAATCCTGTCCAGAAGACACAGACTGGAAGAATTAATCAAAGGTTTGTTTATGAGCTGTTTGGAGCAGATTAAATGTTGTGTTGACAACACAATTTACAAATTATCTATCAACATCAACAGAAGTATTGCACCTGATCCTGATGTCAAGGAGTGCAGATCTAAGACCTGACTGAAGAGATAAGCCAGTATGGTAACCTCCAAAACAGGTTACCGTACCTTTAAAAAGGTCTGAGGATAGTCTTTGAAATCTAGTACTTGCACCTAAGCATGTGCACTGTCACCCAAACATTTCACCATGGATGAGGAGTGCTCACTGTGGAACTACTGATCATGAATGTTCAAGCAGATTGGTTCAATCAATGGGATGATTTCTCACTATCTTGAGAAGAATATATTGCCTGAAACCCTTCCAGCTCCCTTTGTATAGTAGTTTGTGCTGCTGGATAGTTTTTCTAGATAAACTACTGACTACAATATTTAGGTTCCAGATTTTGAAAGCAGTTTCATGGGTATATAGAAAACCTAAAATGTCCAGAAAGTCAGCAATGTGCCCTTGTGGCAAAGGTGGCCAGCAGCTTCCTGTGCTGTGCTAGGCAGTCTATTGTCAGCAGGTCGACGGAGATGATCCTTCCTATCTGCTCAGCATTGGTGAGACACCTGGAAGGCTGGGTCCACTTCTGGGATCCCCTCTACAACAAAGACAGGGGCTTACTGGAGCTAGTCTTATGAAAGGCAAGAGGGATGACTAAGGGATTGGAGCATCAGACATATAGGGAGAGGCTGCAAGAGCTGGAATGGCTCAGCCTTAAGGACATGTCTCAAAGGCATCTTGTCAATATTTATAAATACCTGACCTGGGGGTCTATAGAAGACAGAGACTGATTCTTAATGTTGTGCAGAGAAGGGTCAAGGAAAAATGGGCACAAACTGAAATACAGGAAATTCTATTTAAACATAGAAACCTTTTTACTGTAGTGGTGGTCAGACACTGGAACAGGCTGCCCAGACTCTTTATTCTTGAAGACATTTAAAAGCCAACTTTCTTTGTAAGAAATGAAATTATAGGTTTTCAGAAGTTTTAAAAGCACATCTATTTTACCATATTTACTTACATATTGTACATGTACACATATATACATATGTTTATATAGAAATCCCTAAGATATGTACGTATTTTGAGGGAGGTGGAATCCTCCTTTTTCTGGCAATGCACGTAACTTATACATAAGAATTTATTCCATCAAACAAGATTAAGACAGGACTTAATTTCTTTCAAAATCAAGACCTATGTTTGAAGTGACTGGTGGTGACTTACTAGTTGATCAGTATGGAGATAGGCTGGAGTTCCACTGAGTAACAGTGAGATTTAATGGAAAGAAGCAATAACATATATAAGGGTCTTGGACTATAACAGAAGCAGCAAAATTGTGACTGCAATTCTCAGTCAGACATCATTAACTGCTCAATATGGGGATTCAGGAACTGCCTTTCTAAAATAAACACAAGGAAGGCTCCAAGGAGACCTTAGTGGGGCCTTTCAATACTTAAAGGGGGCCTATAAGAAAGATGGGGACAGACTTTTTAATAGGGTCTGTAGTGATAGGACAAGGGGTAATGGTTTTAAACAGAAAGAGGGGAGGTTCCAACTAGATGTAAGGAAGAAATTTTTTACCATGAGTGTGGTGAAACAGTGAAGCAGTTTGCCCAGAGAGGTGGTAGATGCTGCAGCCCTAGAAACATTCAAGGTCAGGTTGGACAGGGCTCTGAGCAACCTGATCTAGTGAAAATGTCCTCGCTCATTGCAGGGGAGTTGGAACTAGATGATCTTTAAACACCCTTTACAATCCAAAGCATTCCATGATTCTATGATTCTATGACTGTACCTTTCAGTACCCAGTTGCAAAAGGCTTCATAGGATGGTTCATAGAACCCTGCTTTCCACTTCTATTTTTTTTCCAGAAGCTATTTTAATTAATGGATCTGAGAATATTGCATTTTAACGTGTCATTTTAGTTCAACATCTGATCAGAAACTGGTATTTGAATGTGTGATAATTTCTCATCCATTTTTTTTACTGCTATTGTGATTAATAATTTAAAAATACTTTTAAACAGTTAAAATAGCAGGACTTTAAATGAAAGACTGGGGTGGCTGGATTGCAGCAGTAACACGTGCCTATGGTAATTTGGAGAGTAGGATACATCCATTCGTGTCTATAGAACTGTGCACTAACCACATCTAGTTAGGAAATAGCCGCACTTGCCTGAGGTGCAAGCTCAGATTACAGGGCCTATAGACTGTTTATGGAGAGAAGTGAAGACAGGAGTAGAGTCAGCAAGTCAGCATTGAAGTCAACAGATTTTTGTGAGTGTCTGGTTTTATAAAAACCATCGCATTTCTAAAACAGCCTTAAAGACAGTGGATTGGAGTTGCATCATCTGAGAGTTTGGTTGAGTGTGAGTATTAAGAATTTACTAGAGGGTGAGGAAAAAAAAGAAAAGAATGCCATGAGGATTGGTTTGCTGCTTCTAGACATACCTATACAAACAATGTGAGACTCATTAAAAATACTAGCAATTGAGAATTTTGTAGTACTCTGCAAATTGATTCATTCAAGAAATGCTGCATCTGTCATTGTTTGAATTAATTCATTTGCAGGAGACACAGTATTTCTCATTGTTTAAAACAATTCGTTTGCATGTTAAAGATGCTTAAATTGCAAAAAATAAGACCTTTCTTCATATTACTGGCTATGTACTGTACGCAATAGCATACAAAATAAACCATGATGTAAATGATTTCATTAGGTTATTAGATTCTTAGAGATTACTATTAACAACTGACAGCACCCCATGTAACAATAGGAGCTTTTCTTTGCAACAGCTAGTTTTAAAATGAAGCGTTGTTGTCCTTCTTATCATTTAGTACCATATGAGAGTAATAAGAAAAGCACATCCTCTATCCAACAGCTGGGAATCCCAGCTTCGTAGATAAGACAGGTTGTGTTAGTTCCGAGAAAAACTGAAGTGTCCTGAAAAATTTTCTAGGAATAATGGGATCTATATAGAAATGCAAAGGACAATTTAATAGATTTGTACAACCATTAATCTTATGTTTTAAGCTCATCTTGGAAAGCATATTCCTAGCTTAGGCTTCCTGTAACTTAAGCTTTCTTTTAGATTTCTGAATAATCATATGTAGATTTTCTTTGGTATGAGAAAAAGATTATATTCAGTGATCAAAACACCAAAAATAATTGGTTCCAGCTGAAGTTTTCAGCTGGCACTTTAGAATGAGGACTTCAATGTGTGAAAGTTAAATGCAAACCTTTTTAGTAGAGGTGAGTGGAAAAGGGCATCTAGTGCACATTTTAAGACTTCTTTTCAGTTTATTTTTGGAAGAGGTACAACATACTCATCCTTTACTGTAATTCATAAAGTTTTAGAGAATAATTGCTAGGCACTGTGACCTAAAGTCCTTGAAAATGTGACTACCTGCACTGGGAATGAAGATATGCTTAACTGCCTCCATCACTTTCCCTTCCTGGCTGAGAGACCCTGAAAAATGCCATAAAACATCTTAGCCCCCAGGTCACTCTGGTCCAGCTTCAGCAATGTTTTGCCTCTCTCAGAAGCTTGTGAGGACACATTTGATCATAGCTTTGAAACAAAAAGCCTCATTAAGCTTAGATACTAAATACTTCACAAATTGTTTCTGAAATTGACCTAATAAAGCCTGAGAAAATAAGTTGAGTTACATACATTTTCTTAATCCTCCCCAGTAATGTTTTGAGGAATTATTAGTATAAAAATAAATACAGGAAATTATGGTTGCTGAAAAAATTATTCTATGCTGAATTTACTAATCATCAGTTGCTGTGCACACTACTGACTAAAAGGTATTCCTGAATTACTTGCAGAGCAGTGGTGGAGTAGTACTTTGCAACCAATGGTCAGTCTGAATTAATCTTTCTTTTTTTCTTAACTATCAATTTGAAAACCTTCAATAACTCCAATTTGAGGTCTTGCAGTAATTGAAATTTGTCAAGGGAACAATAAATGCCATGTGAAAGGGCAAGGCACTTTCTTACAGAGATATTAACCATCTTATTTAACACTTAAAACTAAAATGGAAGCTGAAACACGGCTGTGGTCTGCTCCTGTCGGCAGTGTGGTATGAGGATCGTTTAGTGCAGCTACGAATAAGGAGAATATAATGTGCACTAAAAACTAGAAAACTGAGAATTGCATCAGGAAAACAGAGCATTCTCACCTATACAGTTCCCCATTATGAGGATCTGTAAAGGAAGGTTAGTATGTCACTCTGAATTTTGGAAAAAAAATGAGGCTTATTTAAAAAGGCAGCTAGAGCAAGCCCTGATGAATTATGATTACAGCAGAAAATAAAACATACTGTTTTCTATTATTGTATAAATCAGTAAACTTCTAGAATTCATATGTTAACAGATAGATACTGTGAATATGTTGTAAACCACAAAACTAAGGGTTAAGTATATTCAGATAGCTAGGAAACGTGAATTGCTTACATTTCTAAAAATCCTTATGTGACTGCTTATTATGATTACCACAAAACCTCTATATTGAGAAAAGTGTTCCCTTTGTTGCAAAGTCCAGTAGCTTTGAAAGATAGCAGTAACTCATCTTTTTATTTCTCAGCATTTTTAGCACGAAAGATTTTTGCTAAGAAAAAAGAAGCTTTCCTAAAAAAGCTGTCACCTGTGTTGTTTGTAGCAAGTATTTGAAATACAGCAATAAAAAAGTTCTCAACCCATGGAATTGCCTTTTCTCTGTCTCTTAAATTTCCATTCATGTGTAGCTGAAGTATCAACTTCCATATTCTCATCCCTTTTTTTGTAAGGGAAAGTTCAGCATTTTGCAAAAGAGGTATTTGACAATGAACATTTTAGAAACTAGACCCAGATTGTTATCAACATATAAGTAGCTAAAATAACAGGTGTGATACTTAAAATGCTTAGGAATGAGCAGAATGCACAGGAAATTTAGCTATCTGACACCACTGTGCTGAAAGTCACTTTCCATAGGCAGCTGATTGACATAATATCAATGTACTAGCTCCCATACCTTTAATCTATATTGTAAATGGTTAAGGAGCTATGGGAAGACACTGTATCTAATGAGAATTTAAAAAACCCTTTGAAGTTAAAAGACTATTATTTGTGCATAAAAATCAAGCCTTAGAAAGGTTAAGAAGGCCAAATTTAGGATTGCCAAGAGTCCTTGGTGCAGACCTTATACTTGGGCTATGATATGCAAAAGTATATGCAGACAGCTGCCTCTTTCAGCCCTGTGAATGCACAAAGGCAGAGCAGAATTAAGATTTTTATGGATGATTACATGTGTGGCAGTGTCTGGCTGCTTTCTTTTGCACCACAGATAACTTCTTTTTAAATAAATCTGTGGTAATTACAATAACTAGAATTAGGTGGTTGCATTTTTATGCATTTGTCAAATATTTGAAGAAATTTATTGTCTGTCTTGCATTTCATAGTGTAGTGATGAATTGTAGAAGTTCAGTTCACTGAATTACAAAATCTGTCTTATTTATGTTCCCTGGTTCCCCAGATTCCTTCACTCAAAAGAAATTTAAAAAAAAAATCCTGCAGAGATACTTCGCTGTTCCCGGGTTATGTTTCAGAACAGCTCTACTCAGGGACAAAGGTCTTCCCATGAAAAGCGGCTTGCAGGATAGAGGCTTTTGATTGTGCATTTTAGAGAGAGGATATTTCCTCCATATCACTTTAATAATGGCCTGACACACTTCAAATGCTATGGCAATATAAATGAGGAAAATAAATCAAAGGCATTTTGGAAAACAAATTCTTTGGGTATAAATTTTGCCTTTGGATATTATAAACGCATGAAACTAAAATGGATGCCAGGAAGTATTCAGCATTTAAATTATTCATTCTACACAGCAATTAGTTAAGCAACAGATGTTTTTTAACCATTACTCACAGTGCAAAATAACCTTTAATAAACTCTAAGGAAACACAGAATGTCCAGCATGATATGTATCTTTTTAGACATGTGCTCCAGAAATACTCAGTGCATCACAAGTCCTTACTGAAGAGTAAGTGCTTTGTACACTAGAGTTCATTCAGTCTATGTGTATAATATATTAATATAAACTGAAATTGGGAGGAAAGTAAAGTTTGTTCATTAATTATTTCAAAATTCTGATGAGATCCTCCCTCTTTTAATAATATCTATCAGTAAGGCTTTTCTCTTCTACCACTAATCTTATGATGCTTCATGCACAGCAGTTACAAAAGAAAGAAAATTTCAAGTCTTCGTGTCATGTACACATTACGCATATAGTGACAAGGTATTTTTGTGTCCTGGAGCATATTTAACTTTCCTCAGAATAAGGGTATGTTAGAGAGTTGTGTAAAGCATATTAAACCCCAAACTACTCATGGAAGCTTCAGCTGAAAAGAGTAGCTTGCTGGTGGTCCACTTGTGGCTCAGAGTAAAAAAATGAAAGATGTGGGTAAGATGATCTACCTCTGTCTGAAGTGCTTTACCTGAGCTTGTTCTCCCTGCTGCAGGGCTGCAACCTGCCCTTCCACACAGGCAAAACCAGTCAGCTTTCCAGGGAACTGCTTTGACTTCAGAAGCGGAGCTTCTTTGTGCTTGCAGCCCAGAAAGCCAGCTGTATCCTGGGCTGCATCAAAAGGAGGGTGACCAGCAGGTCTAAGGAGGTGATCCTGCCCCTCTACTCTGCTCTTGTGAGACCCCACTTGGAGTATTGTGTGCAGTTCTGGTGTCCTCAACATAAAAAGCACACAGAACTGTTGGAACAAGTCCAGAGAAGGGCCATGAGGATGATCAGGGGACTGGAGCACCTCCCGTATGAAGACAGGCTGAGAAAGTTGGGGCTGTTCAGCCTGGAGAAGAGAAGGCTGAGTGGAGACCTCATAGCAGCCTTCCAGGACCTGAAGGGAGCCTATAGGGATGCTGGGGAGGGACTCTTCATTAGGGACTGTCATCATCATGGCTTGACTTTGGGAACAAAGATTTGGGAAGGGCTTTACGGACACTTACTACATGCGCGCTGATGACTAAAAACGCCAATGTGAGATAGGCAAATCTGGCTTCAGAAAGCACAGCGAAAGGTCTCCTTGGATGGTATAGGCAGGGCACAATTCTTTCTACGTTGTCTTTCCTCCTCAAGACTAGTTCTGAGTGAGTTCTCGAAGGAGTCAATGGCATTATGTATGATGTGTCTCCAAGTCTCCAGATTGGGGGCCAAGGTGGACCACTGATGGTAGTCAATATGGCCAAGGCTAAGGTATTGTTTCAGGGAGTCCTTATATCTCTTCTTTGGGGCACTTCTCTTGCGGCTACCGGTGGCAAGTTCACCATAAAACACGATCTTAGGGAGGCGGTGACCCTTCATACTAGAGATATGCCCTGCCCAGCGCAGCTGCAATTTCAGCAATATGGCCTCGATGCTGGTGACCCCTGCCTGTTCGAGAACAGTAACATTTGACACATAGTCAGTCCAATGGATGTTTAGAATGGATGTTTGTTAGGGACTGTAGTGATAGGAGAAGGGGTAATGGGTTAAAACTTCAGGAAAGTTTAGATTGAATATAAGGAGGTTCTTCACTGTAAAGGTGGTGAGGCACTGGAATGGGTTGCCCACGGAAGCTGTGAATGCTCCATCCCTGGCAGTGTTCAAGGCCAGGCTGGACAGAGCCTTGGGTGACATGGTTTAGTGTGAGGTGTCCCTGCCCATGGCAGGGGTGCTGGAACTAGATGATCTTAAGGACCTTTCCAACCTTGACTATTCTATGATTCTCTGCATCATCTTTACATGACAGTCAAGTGACTGTTCTTAAGATTAGATCACCATTTCTAATAAAAAGTAATTTTACTCCAGCTATTAACAAGAAGCAGCCTGTAAGTTACACATTGATATGAAGTGAAGTAAATCACCTACAGCACATGAAAAAATATTATTTCCTAGTTAGTTTTGCACAAGAGAAGAACGTGTGGAGATGGTCAGGAAGAGAGACTGTTCCAAAAAGGAATCCAAAGTAAATTCATTGCATAATTTACAATTATATAAATATTTTTGCCTGCTATCTTCTTTGACATCTTGAGATCTTTGACGGAGGATACAAAATTTGCAAATATGCCACTACAGATCAAATTTGCTGTTTATTTATCTAAAATTCTAACCAGTAGATTACAAAGAGGGCCCGTTTTCTTCTCTTTCAGCCCTAACTCTTTCTATTCCTTTCTATCTTTTTTTTGTTTCTTCATCTTCTGATTAAAGGCTTAGTTCTGTGTAACCACTAATAGGATATAGCCCTTATCCTGAAGAACTTATATTCTAATTTAAAATAAACTCCATCAGGAGAATAATGGACAGCATGAGGGAAGCAAAGTCTAAGGCAATATCTTGTCTAAACACACATATATATTACTATCTCTGTGCACAGTTTGATGAGTATCTTCCTCTCCCCTTTAAAATAATAAAGGCACACAGGACTGAAATTGGGATCTCTTTATTCAGTAACAGGAATGCAAAAGTAAATCACCCAGTAACACGAGAAAAATACTAGATCCCTTTGCTCTCTTCTTTGCATTCTTGGCTTTGGAAATAAAGTTACAGACTAACTGTATTTACTCTGCTGTTCAAATTCAGGCTGAATGAGTGTTCAAGCACTCACAGCTCATACATGCCAGAGTAATTTTCTCTGCAGGCTGCGCTTTCTTGCTAACAGAGTAGGTACTCTTTCTGCTGCATTTGTTCAATTAATTACAGAAGTGTTTCTTTCTGGGACATGTCCTAAGCACTGTTTTCTATAGACAGCTTATAAATAGCAAACCTATAACCCACAGTATTTAAGTCTCTTATTTAAAAAGGCTCAGATTTCTCATTTTCTTGTTAAAGTTTAACCAGTCCCCCTGTTTTCAGTTATTGAACTGCTAAACTCTGTTTCTTTCATCCATGTGTTGTATTATCACAGATCCTTGAATGAGATGCTGGTATTTACAAGCACATAGTATGGTTTTGTATGGTTTTTTGTTGTTTTTTTTTTTTTTTTTTTTTTTTTTATGAAAGGTCAATCATTCTGAGATATTCAATGATTTTATTGACTGTGTAGGAGATATTATTAATTATACTTTGGGATAATATTTGTGGGTTTTGCTTTGTATCTATTTATTCACTGCCTTACAGATGTTTTAAAGCCAATTATGAGAGTTAATACCAAAAAGGTGAAGAGTCTCATTGCTTACCTCCTCTGTATAGGTTTTCTTTCACTTTTACAAATAAGGATTTATGCAAAGTCACCAAGACAGCTATTGCTTCCATTGTAGGGGTTTATTATCTCCAAAATGAGCAGGCAAGACATTAAGCTCTCATAGAAGGATTAATGTACATAAAGATCACTGCATTGTGATTTTCTGGTTACATGGTTCAATACAATAATGGTTTAAGGAAGTAAAAGCCAATTTTAGCATTGTCATTATAGAACACCGTACATTGTCAATAGGCAGTTATAAATACTATCTCCAATAAGAGTTACTTCTCCATAAAGCAGTCTTTCTATCACATACCAACGGGATCAGTAATACATGAAAATGATTTGTGAAGAATGGGCTTAGGATTTATCTTTCATATTACCCAAAAAATCTTTCAATCATATCTTTAAATCTAAAAGCCCTGTAATGAGGCAAACATTTTCTTGAAGGTTCTTTTCGTGTCCATGTACACTTCCTTTTAACAGACAAATTTTCAGAAATAAGTTATCAAATTAATCTCTTCTTAAGGATGGACTGCTGGGTACTTTGCTCCATCATTAATTCAAAATACATCTTGTGCCTTGCTCTGAAGATGCCCTCTCTGGCATATTATATGAAAAATTACTTGTGTCATTGCAAACCAGAAATACAACGTTTAGAATTTCCCCATTTTATAATGAGAGTAAAAAGCAGGAAATAAAATACCTTCAAACAGGTATTACACCTGACTTGGCATCAAGAGCTGTCAAAACACTGATCTGTTCTGTAAGACAAGTAGGGAAGCTCATTTGGTCATAGGTTTTGGCAGTCAGAAAAATCGATATTACGCACTGAAGAATCATTTTTTTGCCCTGTAGCCAGGATGTACCTGAGACATCCCAAAGAGCGATAAAGAGCCTGTGGCTAGGGAATTACAGTATTTTTGAGTATCATCATTCTCTAGTACATCGTATTTACTGGGCTTAAAACTACATGTTTTAAATGTTGTAAGTGTTCCTGAGAAAATGAGTCAAATATTGCCTTTTATTACAGTCCATATTAAAAAAGACCCATGCTTCAGATTTTATATGTGAAAATACGTATATATTTTGTGGTGAAGAACTCACCTTCTCTGAACGACACAAGCAGTTGCTACTCAGAAGGGTAATGCACTGCAAGGAAAGCTAAATTGTGCAGGATGGTAGAGAAGCATTTAAAAAAGATCCTTGGACATGATGAAGAAAAGAATATGAGATTCATAAAGTTCAAGAGAGTTTTTCTGTGCAATAATTTTTCTCCAGCAGCTGAGGAAAAGTTTTGGTAGAACACACACACAAGAGCTCCTAAAGATATAACCAGAGAGAATACATCAGCCAGGAGGGCTGAAAAAGTCAAATTACTGAGGAGAAGATGTGGACAGACACTTCAGCTATTTCCTTCTGGATTCCCGTCCTGTAGCTAGTAATGTAGTTTATCTTCAAGTCTTAATTTAATCCTAATCCATATATCCAATAAGAAGCATAGCTAAAATTACTCTAAGCTCCTAGAGTTAGAGAAACCAAAGTTCATTCAAATCTTATCTTCTACCACTGACTACAGAAACACATCCTTATATATGATTTAGGTGCTACAGTTAGGTAGTTAGATAAAAGAAATCAAGTCCATCTGTTCTACACCTGAACAAAGAAGTTAGACGTGTTGCTGTTTTTCTGAAAAGAGTCTTGATGTCTTGATGAGACATATTTGACCTATGGTGAATTTATTTATTGACTTCCAGAAGAGTGTGCCACAGCTAATTTAGTCATCAGAAAGTAATTTATCAGTAGTTCACCAGTATCCAGTTGTCTAGGATGATGGAGTTATAATTAAATATTAAAAATTATCAGAAAAAAAGCTTTATTTAATAAAACTTTCCTATGCAGTACACTAAAATGCATGAATTAATAGATTCCAAGCCTAGGGAGGGCTATTACGATAATCTCAGCTGACCTTGTAGATGACACTGGCTAAAGAGCATCAAAATTCTTGTATTTAGCAATTGTTTTGACTACAGGAGTTCTTTAAAGGAGATATTATATGCTTATAGAAAAAGTTCTACAGTAGAGAATCTATTACATCTTTTAGTAAGTTGCAGTAGTTAACTATTCTCACTCCTAAGAAGGTGTGCCAAACTTATTTTGTCAAAATCCAGCTTCCAACTTTTGGACTGTTTCATGCCTTTGTCTTCTAAATTAAAGTGCTGTCTGCTATCAAATAGCTCTGCCCCATGTAAGTACTTGATTAAGTCACTTCTTAAACAACTGAAGAGATGTTTTAAATGGCAATTTTGAAGTAAATGAGTAAAAAACTGAAAGTTTAATGCAAATTCTTGCTTTTGATATTTTTATGTTGTTTCAAACTGGAAAAGTTAAACATGTCATCAAATACATGTTTGTGTATTCACCAACATTAATTCAAAAGTGAACTGAACATCGCTATAACTTTTCTATGTAATATACTCCTTTCTTTCCTTCTTCCATATCAAGCCTGTAACTGTTTTTAAAAAGTACATAAAATGTTATACAGCAAAGAATAAGCAGTTAATGTCTTAAATTCATTTTTCTACTTTTTATATTTTCAATAAAATGATGCTGTTATGAGTCAGAACTTTAAGACCATATTATTGCAAAGAATAAATTTTCTAAGTATGAAAGCTACAGTGGATCTTTCAAGTGTTCAGCATTGTGTTTACTATGAAGAGATAATGATTTTAGAAGTAGGGTTCATTGTGTTATTGGAAATATCTGGAAGACTTAGAAAATGGTATTTTTTTGCAAAAGCTTGATTGTCAGTGTAAAGATGTCTAATATGTGCTAAAAATTACCAGAAAGTTATTGAAGGTCCAAATTAATTCTTCTGGGCTCTTAAGATATACTGAGCTTGGTAACTGTTCATCACTAAATATTCTGCAGCAGTGCTTATAGTGTATAATGAATAACACTCAGTAATGATAGCATAGCATCATCCTTATTCCTTCAGAGCAAGTTTTTCTCAATTCATTCATCATTTTTTCTAGCTTTTTATGGTTACTCTATAAAGGCAGCCACAATCTATATTCAACAAAAAGGTTATAAAAAATAGAAATGTCTTCAATATTACATTTTTTTCATATCACAGGTCTATGAATATGGAATACATTATTTTATCATATAGAGTATAGAAACATCCAAAAAGGGACCAAGATCTGTCTAGTCCAACAGAAAACCAAAATATCTGTCCCCAAGGTAGGAAACTCATTCAGAAATACAGATTCTTGTTTGGGTTTTTCACTTCTGGCATTTCAGTAGCCCATGTTTTCTAAAGTAAGTGCTTTAGTTTTGGGGAGGTATTAGGTTTTTAATACAGCTATTTAACATGAGTTCTGAAGTTTGTTTTCCAGTAATGTTATTAGCTTGTTTCACTTTTCAATTATAGACATTTTGATTGTCTCAATATTGTCTAAATATAAGGGAATCAGACTAACAGAATCATGGATTATGTCTCTTAGATATTTATATTGGCAAATGGCTTCTAAACCTTTCTTAAATCAAGGAGAATTTTAAGGTAAATGACTGTCTTAGGCCCAGATACTAAAAACAATAAAAATAGCAGAGAAAATTTCTTATTGAAAGCATAAAGAAATGGTGCTGGTAAACAATAACAAATATTTAATTAGTTACACACTAGAAGAGTAGAGAGTGAATTAAGATAAAGTGAAAGGATCTAAATGCTCAAAGGCAAAGAAACATAAATTTCAAAGTTATAGTTTGTCTTGCAGCTGTAGAGTAGCCGAGTAGTCACTGAAAAAATCATTAATTTCCATGCAATTAAATATAATTAATAAGACACCCCAGGAGTGTGTGTTCCTGAGAGATAATGTCAGCCCTTGTGCGTGACCTACCATGTGATGTTATCTCAGCATGGCTCAAATTCCATACTCCTTCTGAGCTAATAAAATTAAGTTTTCCTTCTAAAGACTACTCTGGTAACTTTGGTTATTGACTTTCATCCCATGGTCTGCAACATTAGTAACACAATCAGTACTAATATGAAAAAGAACACATATAACAAGCTGATCCCAGACTAATTTAGCAGCAGAGGGAGAAGACGTAACAGTCAAACCATGGACAGTGTATGTCATGCACTAGTGGAGCCCTGAAGAAACATCTGAAAATTAAGAAAAAAAAAAACAGAAAGAGTCTTAGTAAACCAGTGAGCAAGTCTATATGACACATTTACCACAGTTAATCAAAGATCAAAGCAAGTATCACCTGAAACCATATATAGGAGTGCATAATTATACATTAACAAAATTCAAATCCTCAGTGAGAACTCAAGGCTTACAGATAGCATGTTGCAGCTGAAGTCCTTCAGAGCCCTCTGTAGTTAAGCTGAACTTACATTCTACCTTACAGATGCAAAGGAAATACAGAAATGGCTGGAGAGTGCAAAGGATGACCTGCATGCTGGCTTAAGTTCTAAGAAAAGGATGGAAGAAAAGGGAGAATGAGGCTAGGAGCTGATAAGATGACAAAGAGAGATCCTCTGGGCATCTCTATATAGTTGCTACAGTACTGCAAGGGATGTGAAAGCTGGCAAAGGAGGCAAGGAATTATGGAGATGATCTTTCACTGGCAAGTTGCAAAATGGTGTTTGTCTTTCTGGAGCAACAAATCTGATAAAGGAACTGTCATTCAAGAAGTTCAGTAACATTTACAGTTGACTGACTCTGAGGTCACCTCACTAAAACAGAACTTCAGAAGGATTATAAAGGCTGGGCCTCAGGCCTAACATTATGGAGCTCATTAAGCAGTTGTACTGTTTAGTGATGAAGCTGTGAAACAACATTATGTGCACAATACCCATAGCAGTCAAGTGTTTGGTGATACAGGGATGAGGGATTGCATTGCTTCTGATATCACACTGAAAATGCCTAAAAATTACCCAAATTTGTGATCTTCCCCACCAGTAGTAAAACCAGCTGAAAACTGCTTTATCTAAATATATATGTTCCAAATCTGATCAACTGTTAGAATGTGAAACAAACTTCTCTTCCTGTACACTGAAATTCAGAAAGAATTCAGATTCAAGCTTTATCTTTCAAGCATCTGTAGTACTTGTGAATCTTGTTCACTGATATATTTGATGGTAATGACATTCTCCTTCAGAGTTTATATGGTTATGTTTTGTGTATTCATCATTAACATATCTCTGTCTTATCATGTATGGCATATCCAAAGGATTTCCTGTGAAACACTCCATTCCAGCAAACGACAAAATAAACCTCTTTCAGAGGTTTTTGAACAGATTTGAAGAAGATATGTAGCTGGGAAGCAGATCATGTTAATGTTGGAGAAATTCAGTGTAACTGGATTTATTATAATGATATTTATATGAATGTGCTTACAGACATAGGCATAAATGTAATAAATAAAATCATTGTTTCTGGTTGAAAAATTCAAAATTCATTAACTACAACAAGGGATTTAGATCCACTTTTAACAGTCTCTGCTTTCTTCTCATTGTAAAGAAATCATTGGAAAGAATCAAATCCCCTGTATCTAGAGATATCATACACTGAAGATACTCTTTTTGGTAACAAAGGAGGTAACCAGGTGTCCCAGTTTTTCTAGCAGAGATGTAGTGCCCCTATTTTCTTTCTTTTTATATGGGTCACTCTAAACCAGTTTCAAATCCCTATCAAACATACAGAAATGGCAAATCAGTCATCCTACCAAACTGCAAGAAAATTAATTTTTCTGAAAGACGCAAGTTTGGGTTTCCAAGTCTTTATAGCAGTTTTTCAGTTTCTTACAAACTAAATCTGTTGGGATAAAACAACAACCAAAAAATACAAAGGAAGGCTTGAAAAAGCAAATTAAATTAGATCTCTGCTACAGTCTCCACTGCATATGTCTGTTCAGGCTGTCTGCCAGGAGTATTTGAATATAATAGTCATTCATCCGTCGACCCATAACTAGTATATGCAATCACATAATGCTTCTAATGACTCTGTTGCTTATCTAATCCCCGTAGTTTATGGTGATGAAAAGGTGTTCCCTATTGACACCTGGTATTGAACAAGAAGACTAGTGCAGTTTTGAAACTCCAGATAAACAAAGGTGAGGAAGAGTTCTGACTTCTAACTGTATCAAGAAGAAATGGAGTATCGTATTAATGAGAATCAAGAGAAAAGACAGAAAAGGTCAGGTCTTGTTAGTGTATCTAATATTTGAAAATGTTACCTTTCCATTTAAAGTCAGGCTTATAGTTAAACAAACGCTGTCTCTTGTGCCATGATAAAGCAGCTGCAGCTGACATGCTTACAAGAAATGTGGCTGATTGGGTGCCAGTAAATATCATGAGCAGGTGAGTGGCCAATGAAGTAGGAGTTTGTTAGAAATCTACTTCTGAAACACACTGGGGTTGTGAGACTAAAATGTGATGACTACTCACTATTATTACTTTCCCAAGTATAAACTATACCATCTCTTTTGACATCCATCTTGATTTTTCAGTTATTTGGGGTAAGGACTGATTATTACCCTTTGGAGGACAAAGGGGCAGGGACAATATACTCACCCCTTGTGAGGTGAAGTATTACTTTTATAGATACACACAGTTTTATTTTATTTCTAAGGGTTCTAAATAGGAGCTCAACATAATGTTTGTGAAACATTAAATACTCTCAAGCCTTTTAAAGTGTTTTATTTTTAAAGGTTAAATTTATATATTCCAGTCCTTATCCTCAGATAACAGTGCATGCACAGCTCAAGTAAGCCTTCTAGCAGCAGAAGCTGAATGTTTTATTTCAATTATTAACACAGGTTTAGGCATCCCATGTCCTCCTTTAATTTTTCTAGAGCCAAATAAAATTTGAATGTAAAGCCATTAATCTGACAATAGCACATTTTTATACCATGACTGTAGGAAGCCTTTTTGCTGAGGAAAAAGGTCAAAGCAAAAATTGGCATCTGATCTCTTTGTTTGCTTGTCTCTTCAACACAACTCATTCCTCTTCTATAAAACTAAATTACTATTTCATGAAGTTGTATGCTGATAAAAAAAGGAAAGGTAAGATTGATGTGTATGTTAGATTTGAGAGATAAACACTCAAAGAAGATTCAAACACAAGTCTGTCTGCCTGAGTCTTGGCTGACCACCAGCTGTCAGGGATAGAATGATAGAATAGTTAGGGTTGGAAAGGACCTTAAGATTATCTAGTTCCAATGCCCCCTGCCATGGGCAGGGACACCTCACACTAAACCATGCTACCCAAGGCTCCGTCCAACCTGGCCTTGAACACTGCCAGGGATGGAGCATTCACAGCTTCCTTGGGCAACCCATTCCAACCACCCTAACAGGAAAGGACTTCCTCCTTATATCCAATCTAAGCTTCCCCCATTTAAGTTTTAACCCATTACCCCTTGTCCTGTCACTACAGTCCTGTGATGAAGAGTCCATCCCCAGCATCCTTATAGGTCCCTTTAGATACTCGAAGGCTGCTAGGAGGTCTCCACGCAGCCTTTTCGACTCCAGGCTGAACAGCCCCAACTTTCTCGGGCTATCTTCACACTGGAGGTGCTCCAGTCCCCTGATCATCCTCATGGCCCTCCTCTGGACTTGCTCTAACAGTTTTATGTCCTTTTTCTGTTGAGGACACCAGAACTGCACACAATACTCCAAGTGAGGTCTCATGAGAGCAGGGTGGAGGGGCAGGATCACCTCCTTCCAACTGCTGGTCACGCTCCTTTTGATGCAGCTCAGGATACGGTTGGCTTTCTGGGCTGCGAGTGCACACTGAAGCCGGCTCATGTTCATTTTCTCATGGACCAACACCCCCAAGTCCTTCTCCACAGGGCTGCTCTGAATCTCTTCTTTGCCCAACCTGTAGCTGTGCCTGGGATTGCTCCGACCCAGGTGTAGGACCTTGCACTTGGCATGGTTAAACCTCATGAGGTTGGCATCATCCCGCCTCACAAGCATGTCAAGGTCCCTCTGGATGGCATTCCTTCCCTCCAGTGTATCAACCGAACCACACAGCTTGGTGTCATCAGCAAACTTGCTGAGGGCGCACTCAATCCCACTGTCCATGTCAGCGACAAAGATGTTGAACAACACTGGTCCCAACACCGATCCCTGAGGGACACCACTCGTTACTGGTCTCCAGCTGGACATTGAGCCATTGACCACAACCCTTTGCGTGCGGCCATCCAGCCAGTTCTTTATCCACCGAGTGGTCCATCCATCAAATTGATGTCTCTCCAATTTAGAGACAAGGATGTTGTGTGGGACAGTGTTGAATGCTTTGCACAAGTCCAGGTAGATGACATCAACTGCTCTACCCCTGTCCATCAGTTCTGTAGCCCTATCATAGAAGGCCACCAAATTGGTCAGGCAGGATTTCCCCTTAGTGAAGCCATGCTGGCTGTCACCAAGCACCTTGTTGTTTTTCATGTGCCTTAGCATGCCTTCCAGGAGAATCTGCTCCAAGATTTTGCCAGGCACAGAGGTGGGACTGACTGGTCTGTAATTCCCTGGGTCATCCATTTTCCCCTTCTTGAAAATAGGAGTTATATTTCCCTTTTTCCAGTCATCGGGAACTTCACCTGACTGCTGTGATTTTTCAAATATGATTGCCAGTGTCTTAGCAACTTCATTTGCCAGCTCCTTCAGGACCCACGGATGGATTTCATCAGGTCTCATGGACTTGTGCATGTTCAGGTTCTTAAGATGGTCTCAAACCAGATCCTCTCCTACAGTGGGCCCAAGGTCTTTAGTCTCACAGTCTCTGCCTGATGAAGAATACCTGCAAGATGAAGAATACCTGCAGGATAAGAATACCTGCAGGATAAGAATATCTGCTCCTACCACCTAAGAGGAGGTGGAATGTCGCATCATCTCCCCACTTCCCAAATGACCAGATGCCTCCTTATGGCTGAAAAGCTACATAAGACTCTGTGGCTTGGGGAACTTGAAGCAAGGGTAAGATTTATTACTTAGGTTTTTAGTATACGGCCATTGCTCTGCCCTTAGGGAAATGTACAAAAATAATGAGAGGTTTGGGGGGGGTTGTATATTCCAAAGAAAATGCCAGTTGCTGGTACATGCCTTTGACTCTGTATGTCAGTGGTTTTCCTTGTTTTTAAAGTTTTCAGAATTACAGCTTTTAGCCCAATACAAGCAACACATTGTTTCTTAAAAACAAAAGATGTTCCAGAAAGTGACACTGCAGTAACATCTCAAACTCTCTCTCTCTGAGAGAGACTGAATCTCTCATATCAAGTAACACACCATAGTGACTTCCCTAGCCTAAATTGGTTACTCTTCACTTTGTCCAGGACCAAGCACCCATTTGTGCTTACACTTATTTATAAAAGTAAATGGATCTCTTCCTTAAGCTGCTTTCAGGACAGTATCATATTTCCAGAAAGAAGAGAGTGCTAGGTTCTTGATCTACCTCCTGAAAACTAATCAAAGTCTCTTTCTCAGTGGCCACAGCCCCTGGTACTCACCATATGCTTCTACAGTTGGGCAATTGGCAAGATGAAACTAATGTCTGGTGAGCAAACAGGTGTCTCAGGATCTACCTGTCCTTCTCCATCTGTCTCTACTCACCAACTGTGCTTAAGCCTCTCAGGCAGGAAAAAAAGAATGGGACACACATGAAGTATCTCTTCAGTGTTACCGATGTCGATAATTGTGTTGGAGCTCTCTCGGAGACATAGAAGGAAGGCAGATGCACCAGTCAGCTATCCTCCATCAACGCCCCTGTGCATGGAAGGAGTGGAAATGCACCTTGGATCCAGAAGGAAAAACTGCAGAGTCCATAGCCTGGGTCCCTCCTTGGCTCCCACAAAACTACCAGGAGCCAAAGGCATGTGAGAACTATGATTCCCTCTTTCAGGTTCCTGTAAAACTCTGTAGAACTGTATTTCATAGCCTGCAGCACAGATAGGCCGACAAACACCAGGCCTGCTACTTATTACATCAGCTACCAAATGGGCTTGAATGCAAATTTCCTTCAGCATGTCTTCCTCTCACCCTCAGATACAGAGATGCTGCAAAGTTCAGTACATTTAAGATGACTGTAGATAGTGAGGAAGGGTAGAATTTGTCACAGATGATCACATTCATTTTGCAAAAATAAGTTTATTGTACTTGGCAAAGCAATAAGAAAGCTTGGCTAGCTGACCAGTCAGCCCTAAGAAAGAGAGAGCAGCCTCTGTTTAAGTCTCTGAAGTAACACAATCCATGCATGGCATTAGGTTATGTTGCATCATTTAACACAACATAAACCTCACTCACCTTTTCCTCCCTTCTATTGCTACTTTCTTGCAGTTTGTTCTCTGCAAAAATGCTTAAATGTCTGCTTTAAAATTCCTGCTTTTTTTTAACTTCAACTACTTCAGCTCCTGTCCTTTTTTTCCTATGCTGCCTTTCTGGGAACCACTGAACCCACATCCAAGAAGCATTATCTCTCCCTTCTGCGTCTCATTGTAAGAATTTTGTGTTTTTTTTTCCACAGAAGTGCAGTACAGAACTAAATTCTATTGTTATGCCTGAGACATCATCATACAGAAGGAAGCACAAACCATATTTAATCAAATTTAATGAAAGATTGCCATCAGGTGTCTAAATGTCTCACTTGCCTGTTTAGTTGAGTTATGGCAAAAAATGGTACCCAGAAACTTATCATATGCAATAATTCAAATTTTTTTATTACGTGGACCTACTTTGTGCCAGCTCTGTTGAACTAATTTACAGTAATGGGACTGAAAACACCCTAATTCAAATACAATATAGAAAGAAATGTTGCTTTCTTTTTCTTGCTTCAGAATGATTGTTTCATTTAGAAATATTAATAAGCTGATAACTGAGTCTCTTCATTATAATATAATGCTCAGTTGCATAGGGAGCTGTTCTTTATTCAGTGGGTTACACTCTAGTGTATCACAGGAAGAGATGTATTAGCATGTATTCAGTTTGTATAAAACCTGAAACTGCAGGGTAATAGAACTGCATTTTTTATACTAGTGCTGCTATTTGAAAACAGAAGGACAAATGGGAAATTCTAAACAGTACCAGCTAGAAAAGTCACAACTACATTTGTCCACGTGCCTGTCTGCCTGGCTGTACACTTGAAGTATGTCAGCTAAGCAGTTCCAAACACCATTGATTCAGTGTAGAAGGGTCATTAGAAATTGTGCTTGTCAGTGTAGTTATATGGCTTCTACCACCCATTTCTGACACTCCAAATATTTTTTTTTCTTTTACAGCAAGAACCTGTGGTGCTAAACAGTTTTAAATAGTATAGTATGTATGGTGAACAAAGGCAGAGATAAAATTATGAAAGGGTGAACCAAAAATGACCAATCACAAGGTTACTGGGGTTAAGCCATTTGCATGTTATATATTTTCAGAACATAGGGAAAGTTTGCATTGAAGAATGCTGCATCCAGAGGTCTACACAGCAGAGCCAGAGCTACACAGATACTGCAGACATGTATGGCAGGAATAGTAGCTGCGTATGAGAACCAGGCACTCATTGCTCCAGAGTTAATTAGCTTTCCTCTTCAAATAAGCTAATTAGCCTGAGCACAGCCCTGCACCAACACAACCATACTAGTCCTGGAGCTGACTCATTAGGTGGCTTCATATCCTTTTCATTCACTAATGTGGATGCTCACATAGCTCTGAAGACAAGTATGTCCTGGTAGTTAGGTACTACCTTCTGCACTAATTAGTACCTGAACAATGTGGAATTTAAAGAGGAAAAAAATCAGTGTCCCAAAGCTTAGTGGCTAGAGCATTCATCTAGAAAGAGGGAGGAAAGTAGGTCAAATTCTTGTTTTCAGAAACAAATAGAAATAACACTCCCTCTTATTCTATGAAAAAGATAACTTTTTTTTCACATTTAGCAATAATGCTCACAAAAAATGTCTTTTATAAAACCTAAAATAAAGACTTTTGCAGTGTTTGGGGTTTGTTTTGTTTTGTTTTATTTTTTGCTGTTGTTGTTTGTTTGTTTGTTTGTTTGTTTTTAATTCTTGGTTCTTTCACTAAACCAAAATTCAATTACAAGCAGAGCCCTAATAGCAAATACAGATTATTAACTACACTTGAGGCCAACTGCAATGAGCTACTGCCTGAGGGCTAAAGCCATTCCTAGGATTAAGTAATAATGCCTAAAGCCAATCAAAAGGAGCACTTTAATACCTTTGAGAAATAGTTTACTGCAATTTCCCTCAGGACCCAGTCAGTGATTAATTAACCTTTTAGAATCTTCTGGGTTAATGGAAAGTCTGCACTGGAAAACTCCACAGATAGAAACATGAATTGGGATCATCATCAGCAATGCCAGAATGCACATGGTATTGGTAGATGAGACACTGTTTTCAATGGTTGTTAGGCTGTTGCTTCAGCCTGAGGGCAGTATTCTACTCTGGTTATAGTTGAATGAGCTTATATGAAGTTTTCTCAACTACTAAGAAAGGTTTTTGCATGTATAAAATAGCCACTGTATATCTTACAACTGATAACTCTCTAAAAAGAACCTCAGCTCAAATTCTAGGTTTTCATTCAACATGGTGATAAAAGGATGGGAAATTACAATATAAGAGATATATAGGGTGACAATGAGGAGCCAAATGAAGAAATGATGATCCATATTTCTACTTACCTCAAACCTTGTGGATATTTGGGCACTGATGTCAGCTGTGTCCAAGATTAAGAAATACATTTCTGCACTATATTTGATTAATTGCATGCCTAGCAAATCCTGCGTTTGTTTGGGCAAATAAGGTTTTGGGGTAGGACCAGACTCCAAGCATGTATTGAGAAACTAATTGCACTACTTAATAACAGCATCCTTAAAACATTATCACCTCCACAAGTGTCAAATATAAGAAAAATAACACAATCCTGCCAGATGCCTACTGTCAGTGGCATGCTTACTGAAGATTTCAGCATCCCTGAGTTATGAAACTGCTACAAGTTACAAGACTGTATTAAATGCAGATCACTTCCGAATCCCTAAAGCCAGCACTGCAGCAAGACATTTAAATGATGACACAATGAGTTACAGTCTGCCAGCGTGGCACAGATTCAAAGTGGCAGCAGCTGAGGTGTGCTTTAAAAATAGGGATTTTTTAAATTGGATTCGAAATCAATTAAAATCCCATTAGAAACATAATTGTAGTGATACAAATCATAAAATAATATCTTTTACAATAAACTATAAAACTGAGGAAGCTTACATAATTAATATTATCTATTGTGCAGATAGACCCATACCTTTCAATCACGCACAACCTACATGTCAAGAGAATGCCTTTGAAAATAGAGAGTGCAATTTCAATAGGAGGTCAACATATATTGCATAGGATTCAAAGTGTGTTTCTTCAGATAGCTTTGATTTCTCTCCCCTCCTGAAAGTTCCAGATCATACATTGCTTTTGCAGATTAAATGCTAGCAAATCTAGATTGTCAAACAGTGAGACATATAACACGATGGTGGTAGTCAATTCAGTAAAGTGGCTAGTGGCCATTCATCATGTTTTTGATCCCTGGATAAGAAAATAATCAGCCAATTTTCTTCTGGTGTAAAGACAGTGCATGTCTTAGGCAATGAAATTGTATCTCTTTTTGTTGAGAATCAATGTGCTTTAATTGCTTTTTGACAGCAAAATAAGGGTGCAGGTAAAAAAATGCCAACATCACTTATGCCAAATAGGAAGGTTAATTTTTTAGTTTATTTTGTCATTAATTCTATTTTTTCTGAGCTGTCAGCCTTGCTTGGCCTCTTCTAGCAAAGCCACCCCCGTAGTTTCAAGAGCTGGCACTCAGTTCTTACGCAGCATGCTGTAGGCAAGGTTGTATTATTGTATGTTTATTCTTGTGGGCTTGTAGAGCTTTATGCTGGTGTTTGTACTATGGTGACTAAATTAATAACCTGAGCATTTTCTAAAGAGGTAAAATGAGAAAGACAGCTTTAAAACCAACTCTTCAGATTTATAGTAAACTTAGCTTTTCAGTTTCCTCCTCACTAATCCTGTTTTACACAGCATTTTTAAAACAATATTACATTAGCAAAAGCTGCCAGTCACAATAAATTATCTAATTTTCCTTTTTATTATTTTGCAATGATGCTTTAAATACATATTCCTGTAAAGATTAAGTGTATAATTTAATTGTCCTTGTATCAGATGAAAAAACCCATGATTCCCCACAGCAGCCTATTGACTCCTTCAGCCTTGCCTCTTGAAACCTTACTGAACGCAGAAGCTGATACTGCAGGTTTTATATTTATAATGATTAATTAATTCTGCACTAAGCAATGTTCCTGACTGCAAGAACAAAATCCACTTTAGAAAACATAAATGACAGCTTGCCTAAAATAATTAACACTAGTGCTGATAGAATTGGGATGTTCTCTTTCTGCTTTACACTAGCGTATTTGAGAGAATTTAATTACTAATATTTCTGACTAGCAGAAGAATTGCATTAAAGGAGCACTTGATGTGGCAAGATTGAAAACTCGTATAAAATATTTTAGAGAAATATAACGTGCATGGGCTAAACCCTGATTAAAAATGAAGACATAATTAACACACAGTTAAGCATATTAGAGTATTTCCATTTTTTTGAGGAAACCATATCGTGTTAAAAATAACCTGCATGAAAGCATCATCACATTCATCTGCCAGTCAAATAGCCAGGTAGATTTTGGCTATGCAGAACAGCAACCCTGAACTCTTCCACCTCTGTGCAGAACAAGTCTGAGAATGCCTGTCCTAATAACAGGAAGGTCTCACTGGTGAGTGAAGTGTGTGTATGTCATCGCCTGGAAAGGCCCATCCTTCCTCCATAGCTGCAGCAGGAGCTCTCTGCTGTTCATTGGGGGTGGATTTTGGACCTTAGCATGCTGAATAATGTAACTCTACATGTTAGTTTACATGAGGCCTTGAAATAGGACAACTCTTCCCTGGAAGTGGACAGTGGGTATTTTCCATGAGTGAGAGGGCCTTATCTGCCAGCTCTGACATCATGTAACTGCTTACAGAATTTATTAACTTCAAATTAAAAGCTTAAGAGACTGGCTCTTGTGATATAAATAAATGTGGCAGGAGCACATAAGAGTATGCTGTATTTTCCTTTGAGTTGCTGGGAAGATTACACAAAATTATGGTAAAAATGCAGACTCTCAGCCAGAGAAAACAACACGGAGCTACTGTCACACAGTCTCAGTCAAAGTGAGGACTCCGTGGGTAAAATGACACAGCAGTACCATCGTGGCTTTCCCCTTTTCAATCCTTATCACCCTACAAACTCCCTATTTCTCATGTATACACTTTAAAAATCTGAGTATTGGCAATTAAATTCCTGTGAGTTCATCTTTATCCTTTCAGACAAATCCATATGGGTAGTTATTAAGCAGGGCTGAGATACATCTCCACATTACCTGCAATGGGCACTAGTTGTTTCCTGGATGGAGTTCAGGAACTTCACCATCACTTGGAGGTGTAAGTTTATGAACATGTCAACACCTAGCGCAGACCAAATTCTTTCTTCTTAGATGTTTTTCTTTCACATTACATGAAGGACCTGAAAGCTGAGTAAATCAGGTATGTGTCCTTCCCATCACTGGCAGATTTCCAGCACAAATATCATCCTTTCTTCTTTTATTGGCTGGAGCTATCACAGAAAATGTCATCATTATCAAGGGCCCAATGCTGGAAGGGAGAAAGCCATAAAGATAAAATGAATAGCCATCTGGCCTATTTTCCAACATGCTCTATCTCCTCTAGTAGCTTATAGGCATATGTTTTGCCCGCACACAGCCATGCCTAAAGGCGCAATTTTGCATTGCCTGTAAACCTGTCCTCACTTGTGAACGGAAAAAGAGAGAACCAGAAGGCTTAATATACTGAAACAAATGGAGGCAGATGTAAATTGTCTTCCTAAGGCAGTGCATTCTCTGCACCCTAGGTGGGATTCCTCCTAATAAGTAGAAGGGATTGGAAAGGGCATGAGAAAGCAATCTGTAACCACACTTCAGGTATTCCTGCTTAATACTAATTATGAGTTAATGATGCATAGCATTTACATTTCCTTGAATGTTAAAAGTGCAGTAAAAGCATTAACTGGTTAATTCTCAAGGCACCCTTAAGAGGTGGGCATTATCTTCATTCCATACTTCTTTCCATAATAAGGAAACAATTAAAATGAAATTGATCAGCTAACTTTATAGAGACCCTAATTCCTACAAATAGGAAATAATAGGTCTAAATGAGTATACTTCTGGGTGTTTAAAAGCAGCATTCATCAGCTGGATTACATCTGATTTTTCAATGTAATTAACTTTGTATCCAAAAATCAACTTTATTGGTTCACTTCTAGTATATTAAGCACAATAGGAGGGATGCCCCATTTTCTCCGGCAGTAATCGGGTTCCCTTCTGCCTTGTAATTGATTCAAGCAGAAACCATATTATTGTCTAGTAAAACAGAGCACCACTCCTATTATCCCTTAAGTAGCAGTCCGGGAAGAAAACAGTTACAATGGTGTATGAAGTTAAGACAGACACCAACTAAATAGATATCTGAGTAAGCTAGAAAGAAAGAATTAAACAGTTTGAAGAATCAATAAAGGTACTCCTTCAGCTAACCATTGTGAACTCATCAACTAATCTTTCACTATTATTGTTCATATCCTGAGTGCCCCAATACTGTCTTACACTGCACAGGCACATATCAAGCCCAAGAGGTCTAACAATCTAATTTGTCAGCTTTCGTTTCTTTCCCACTGCTTTTGTATCTTCTTTCTTGCAGCATTCCAGTTCCCTGTATTTTGATGTCTCCACATTGTTGTGCTAGTGCACCCCACTTCCAGAGGATTAGAGGACTGAGAAGGACTGATCCCCTTGCACTCTCTGTTACAGCCAGCCAGGCAGAGTTCTGTGGTGGAACCAGCTTGGTCAGTATCATTTATGTTTATTTGAGTTTTATTCAATTTGTCAGTGCAGGGTGATGATGAAAAAAATACTGTAGTTTTGTTGGGAAGTAAGCATAAGGAAAGCAGTACATTTCTCCCAGATGAAGTGACCTCTGTAGGAAGGTGGGTATTACAGCTACCTAATGGTGCTTGGACACAGCAAGAGGAATGAGGGAAATATGTCTCTGCCAGGACTACTCCACTGACAGTAGAAAGCAGGAATCTGGCAAGTACTGCTTCAGCCACAGCATGAGGATACCTGGTCCTTTATACCAGAATGACTATCTCTGAAATAAAAATAGGCAGCACATGTTTACTTTTTTGGATTCCTATCTGATCAGTTTTGGACAATAGACTCAGGGAAGAGGTTGATGACCTGACTGGGTGGCTCTGAGAGGAACTGTACCACTGGTCAGCAAAGAAATCTGTGGCTCAGCTGGGGCTTGAATTTGTCATACTTTCACATAATGGCATTCATAAATTATGTCTCGCCATATGCATTGCCTTATTAGGCCCCTATGTCTCATACGTTAAAGAAATTCTAGGTTTCTGGGGAAGTGTCCTGGGTTCAGCAGTAGCAGTCATTTTTCTCCTTCTTGGTAGCTGGTGCAGTGCTGTGTTTTGACTTTTGGCCTGGGAACAGAGCTGATAACAATGATGCTTTGGTTTGGCCAAGGACTTTGTGAGCCTCATGCTCTGCCAGGGAGGAGGGGAAGCCAGGAGGAAGCAGAGACAGGACACCTGACCCAAACTGACCAAAGAGGTATTCCATACCACAGCACGTCATGCCCAGGATGTAACGGGGAGTTAGCCGGAAGGGCTGGGAGACTGCAGGGTTGGAGGAGGTATCGGTCGGAGCTTGGTCGGGCTTGGGGGGCGAGTTATCCGTCAGCTGGTGCTGAGGTGTTGTATTCTCTTCCCTTGTTATTTCCTTTATCATTATTATCACTGGTGGTAGCAGTAGTGATCTGTGTTATACCTTAGTTACTAAACTGTTCTTATCTCAACCCGTGGGAGTTGCATTCTTTTTGATTCTCCTCTCCGTCCCTCCGGGAGTAGGGGGAGGGAAAGAAGGGGGGGGGGTGAGTGAATGAATTACCTGACTGGGTTTAAACCACGACAGGAAGGTAGAAGCTCAGGTCTTTATTTATGAACTCCTCTCTATGGGATACAGCTCCAAGATGCCACATCCCATTTAGATACTGCTGTCTGCAAGAGTAATTCTCTTATGTTGTGTTCTAGTGAGAAATAAAACACATGAGCCCAAGCCGTTAGCTAGCTCAAACAACTGGATGTGAACAGAGGGCATCCCACTGTGACCCTTCACTACTTGCATGACTGCTTCTCTCCTGACTGGCTCTACTGGACAGGAGCTAGGAAAAGTAACCCCATAACACCATTCAGTTTCAGTCATGAAACTCCAATTCCCCTCCTTGCTCCTTGTTTGAAGGCAATCATATTAGGACAGGCTGTCTGCAGTTTCAGTTGTCTCATTTGACTGTGCATTAGAAAAGCAGGGGAAAGCCTCACATGGCAGACACTGTCCTCAGCTCAGAAGAACCATCTGCCTTCTCTGAGTGTACATTCTGGGTATGAATGCCTCTGTCCTAATGTGGGTGCAGCAGGAGGCCCACAAGGCAAAAATCCATGGCTAAGACCCAGTCACACAGAAGGTGTAGATACACCTACAGCAACTTCTATCATAGCGGATGGAGAAAACTGCTCCCCTTTATGTAGATCTGTCAACACTGCAGTTATACGTATTCCTCTCTATCCCTTTTTATGGGAAAGAAAGGCTTTTATGCCTTTCTTTCTTCTTTGCCCCTCACAATCCCCTCATTGAAAGAAAAATCTATCATCTGTTTGTTCTCAAAACAGACAAGCGCCATTACAGGCAGAAACCAAGATGCTCATGGTGCCAGGGAATCTATTTTATTTTTCCAGAACTTAAATATGAGCATGACATATAAAACGGGGAGGAAGGAGTTTCCCTGTTATTTTCTTGCAACTAGATGTGTTGCACTTGACCTTTGTAGCTTCCATCACTATTTGGCAGAGTTGCACATTTAGGAGGACAATTGAAGTGTTTCTACACTTCCCTTTCACTCCCTCCAGGCCATCAGTTTAGCAGCAGATAATCAAAGGGAGGAGTTTAAAAGACAACTGAATAATACCAATTCGGTTCAACACTTATCTGCAGTTTGTGTAATTCAGTCATATCCAACTACCTTAATCTGCTTAACTCAATTGCTGTTGTCTTCTTCCTTCATACATGGTGTGACACCTGCAATTATGCAGCATTCCCACTTTCCTCACTTATACATAGAACATGTATACATTCCTATGAGCAGGAATATCAAATTCACTTCATTGATCAAAAAGCTCTATTTAGGATAATTTGGCCCAAAAAAGTTCATATCAGACAGATGCAGTCAGCAGGAGGATTGTAAGCCTCAAGCTAAAAGATTATTCTTGAAGGAACAGAAGATGTTATTATGGTTACTACAGCTAAAATTTCCTTGTTCCTTGACATCATTAAGCATAACAAATGCTGCCCAGAAGGTTCATTGAGCAGGGTGGAACATCAAGAACATTATCTCAGTCTCGCACTGCAATTTAAGAATAAAGAATTATATTTCATTTTACCTTCCATCTTCTCTGTAAAATACCAGGCCAATTTCTTTCCCATTTCATTTCAGCAAAAGGAAGTCATTTCCACCCCTAGTCTCAGAGACGCTTCTTAAGATGCTTCTTAAAATCTTTATGATTCTAAGCAACACCCTTTCCTGCTAGTTCTAAGTCATTATCTTACTGACTGTACCAGATCCTTTCATGGTTTCTGCTCTTGGCTGGTTTGGGGTGGTGATGCTATTCCTAATAAAGATGGTTGCAAATAAAAATAAAACAAATATAAATAAAACACTTCGGTGGTTTAATTTTATTATTAAGAATTTATATTTTCTACATATCCTTCTTCAGTGCTGCACTGCCTACATTTTTCCAAATTAGTGAATAATGTTAATTGAAGAGTGGAGGAGTTATTATTTGCATATACCAGTGAACAGATACTTGGTTAAAAAAGAGAAAGTCAAGCCCTTTTCATTAAGACTGTACAGTTCTTCTAGACTGGTTTGTGAAGTGTCTATCTATGTGTAAAGTAACAAGCAAAAGAACTGTATTTGTTTCTTCATTTTATCTATGCCAAGCCAAGAAATCAGACCAAAAATTCAGTCAATATCTACCTTCTAAAAGACTGATAGTTTTCTCTATCAAGGAGATTTAGGCAGTAATTTAATTAAATATCTTTATCTGCATCTCCCAAAGCATTTTGGTGTAGAAAAACAGAAAGCTTTCCTGTACTTAGTTTCCCATATTTTTTTCAGGATTCTGTTTTAATTTTCAATGTCTAAACAATTTAGGAGCTCTTACTTTACTGTTTGAAAGTGAAAGTTGCCTGTTAACATGCTTATAACTTATTATAACACCATCTAATTATATGAACTATTAATTTCAAGTATTTAGATGCTCTTTTTGTCTGAAGAACCCGGAATGCCAGATCAGATGAGATCATCTACTGAATACCACTGATGGACTGAATATGATTTCGCTTTTTTTTTTTTTTACTGCCACTCTTAGGCTTCTCCTGTAGAAGTAAGTTATCTGGAATTTTTTTGCTTTTTAAGTTGTATCTTTCAGCTTCAGTGGATACCAAAAAGGATACTACTTTGTCACTGTCACAATAAATCAAAACACCTTTTCCCCACATAGTTCATCTTTGCTATTTTAAATTGTGACTTCATCAATGCCTGTCCTCCTACTAGCGGAGGGATGAATCAACCTGCTTTATAAATAATGCCATTGGACTAGCAACCGAAAGTCGTGCGCATTCAAGTAGCTTAAGCACAGCTACAAGTATCTGCTCTGGAAGCAAAGGAAGAGTCCTGGAAAGTAAGCTGAGCCTACTGCAAGTAAAAACCTAAGAAAAAAAAAAGTTGCGACTTGGAAGAAAAGAGACCGAGCTCATTGGTTACAAAGCAGTGTGAAGGGCAGGCTCTGAGGATCAAGGAAACTGAGTGTCGTTTCTCTCCATCCTGCTCTTGGAAAACAGATGGAATGTGTGTGAGGCTAAATAAACCATCTCATACAAAGAATATATTTGAGTTTTAGCACTGATTTCATAGTGCAGCAAAAGCAAACCAGAAAACCACAAATCTACAAAACCCTGGAAACTGGCAGAAGGGACCAAAAGTATTAGAAACATCATTTTTATTGTAGTCTGTAATACTGTCTGCCATCTTTTCACTGATGTACCCAGGACCTAGCAAGCCTCAGACTCCATTTTACTAAAAGCCTTAATAGAGATATAGCGTAGTAAAACTAAATGGAATGCAGAATAAAATTCAGTAAAGCAAGGTTGTTGTTGTTTGTTTGCCATTTGTACATAACAATCTTAATGTAGAAGCCTGAAGTTTTGAGCAAGTTGAGAGAATATGTAGATTTGTATCAGAGGATACCTCTTCTTTCCTCTGAGTCTCAGAATTAATGGCAAAGGTGGTTAAATGCAGAGGAGCTCATTAATCTGTCTGTGTCTGGAGCGTCTTACACAGATATCATGCAAATCAATGCCTGCGAGGTAGTTAACATTATGCTTATGTAAGCAGCACGACACAGGCACAAAATCTACTGTTCTTCTTTAGCTGCACAACGTCTGAACTAATATTTATTCAATTTTGTTTAATAGCGTCAGCAGGCAGTCTGCAACTGTTAGCCTTTTTCTGAAGGAGGCAAGTGAATTGAAATCATAAAGAACCACTGTTGGCTGAGGATTTTTTTTTCTCTGAAAATTTCACACTCTGAAAGGAGCTTAAATTCTAAAAACCATTTATGCAGAAAATAAATACTGCATTTCCACCCTGTTTCTCTGTGGCTACTGGAAACCCACATGAAGAAGGCAAACTCTTACTGTCACCCCTAATGTGATTAAATGTTTTCTAGCCTTCCAGTTTACAAGGCAGGAAATAGGGCATTTTTGCATGGCATCAGATAGATGCTGTACAACTTTAATTACCATTGTTGAGGCTAATAGAGACATAAATAAAAGCTATGAAGACTGCTACACATTCAGTATAAAGCAGAGCATAGATATAAAGATTAATAAAGAAATCAAAAAGTTTCTATTGAATGCCACAGACAGATACACAGAACAGCCAATCTTTCACTGAAACATTAAGCTCAAAGCGTTACAAATATGTCAAAAAATGAAAGATTTTTATACAGAACTAAATATTGTTCAGTGATAAAAATATCTTTCTTCATTCTTGGTTAAACAGAAGAGAAGTACCCTAACAGTAGTAAAGGGCCTTATCAGCAGGGAACAATAAAATACTGAGGGAGGGAAGTAATCTTTCTCATCTCAGAGGGACAACTATTACATTATATTATATATATTATATATTAGTATATGTATTACATTACACTTGTTGCAGTTTATCTATATGAAAGACTACAGTATCTTTCAGATTAATTTGGCATCTTAGGAATCCATTATACCTTTTGGGGAAGTGACTCAATTTGGAGATTCCTAGTGGATGTAAATGAAAGCAGTAGCTCTCATTTCAGAACAGCCTGCATGCAGTAAACATTCGAATGACATAATGAAGCAGTGAGGCTTTTACAAATATTCAGCAGCAGCAGCAGCTGTATAAATCTCCAATACGATTTTGATACAAAAATATTAAAAACATAAAAGGGTTGAAATTTATATTTGAGGAAGTGAAGGACTGAGAATACCTCTCAGTTTACTGCAACCTGTTTACGTGGTTCCTATCACCACAGACCCAGGCACAGGGAACACATTTTGCACCGCAGATGGGGTACAGCCCAAAGTATTCAAAGTCCATGACAGTCCAAACCAGACTGCACTGGTTGTATTAGGCCAGGATGAAGCAGTGGCTCCTGAGAGGCTGAGGAAGCAAGGCTTTCCTGCTCCAAACAGAACTGGGCCCCTCTGTGTCAGAGCAAATCTCTGAACACAGCCTTATGAGGTCATCTTGCTCATGGCTGCCATCACTTCCACCCTTTGACCCAGAGAAAGTCCTTTTGAGGCATCATGCGCTGCTTTGGGTTGCTTATCAAACACTGTAGTTCAGCTGAACCACAGCCTTTACCTTTCAGAAATTTTTGAGGTTAACTTCACCATGTTTTCTCTTAGCCCAAAACTTGATGTCCCTAAAAGTTTAAATAAAACCCATTCTTCAGGTGCAAGATCAGTGATCATGAGAATAACATATTTTTTGTGCTTTACACAGACTTTAGAACACCTTTGCCATATATACTCCAAAATTAAAAGTATATGACATTTCTAAATGTAATTTCTCCCAGCAGGCAAACCTCACTGAGGAACAGATGTAGACTAAATGCGCTATAATAATTATTAAGATAAATAAATGGACTTATTATGAGATGGAGAATTAGTTTGTGTATGTGGAGGATGAATTTGCTGTCAAGTTAAGATAGAGGAAACTACTCAAGGAGACAAGGCAAATGCTTTAATTGCACAGTATACAGTGTTTTGCCTAAGGTTTAGCTCTAAAGTCATGTATCAGACATAAACACAGAAACCACATACTACTATAGCTTGTGAGAAATAATTCCCTAACTAAAGGAAGAGAGGTTTTACAAGCCAAAGCTACCAGTCATAAACAGGCAGGCAAACTATGGCACTTCCCTGGTTATAATAAAAGCACTTACCTCTGTTTCAACTGCATGGACTTCTCTTTGCTCTGGACCTATGCATACTTCTCAGGAGAAGATAAATTCACATGTAATGTATCACTGGTTTTCAATTTCATTGTGATGAACCCACAGGGTGCATTACATAGTCCATTCTGTGTTTTACAGAAGAGCTAAATTACACCATGCCCTCTATGTGGTCCAGGGGATATTGATTAGACTGCTTCAGAGTTCGAAGATGGAGAAAAAACAAAATGTACTGAGTTTCCTCATCTACATATTTTCTTTTCATCCTCCCAATTTCTGGCAATAATTAGTTTGCAGAAGTCAACAAGACATTTATTTTCTTGCTTGAAATACCACACTTGCATTTTTATAAGAGACTTTGGGAGATCTGGGAGTGTATTCTTCACATAGAAACTTAACAAAAAAATCTTTGGGAACTCTTGTCCCTTATTCTTTTGTTAGCTTGAATAACAGACATTTTCTTGTCTGTTTGCCTGCAACTTGTACACAGACTTATATAAACCAAGAAAAGCTACAGAGTCATTCCAATATTACAGGGTAAGCTGAAGTGAATGCCATTTCAAAGATTCACTGGCATAAAGCTTCAAATTAAAATTTTTACAATTAATATAAAATTATTATAAAACTGTCGCATTTCTAATATTTCATATCACTTCTGACCAGAATCTCCACAGCTATTAAAGCAATATCTTACTTTTCAATGTGCACAGATGATGGTTTGCGTTCTTCTGGGCTTATCATGTTAAAATGCCTTTAATTGTGCTGCAGATAGCTGTTCAGAACACACTCTTCAAGGTCAAAATCTTCCTTCTTGCTGATCCTCAGATCATCATTTTATGATTTCTGTTTCACTGACATAATACCTCTACTATTTGTGGGAATCACTATACTGCTGCATAGGCCATGCTGGCATGTGATTACAACTATCCCTAGAGGTTCAAATGCTGTTTGCTGATGTCTGTTTCTCCTTTGCTAATCCTTAAAGGTCAGATAGATTGAAAACTTATGTATGTTCTTCCTTCATATCTGAAAAGGGTAGTAATATAGCTAAGTTACTCTTTCTTTACCCCCCTTGCATTGGGGACAGGAATATCAAACATATGGTAAACAGAAGCAGCATCTCGCAAACTTGTGTTTCTGATGACATATTGTAATGAAAATGAGAAAGAAACTATTGGTTGCCAATCACAACCATAACTAGACACCTTGAGAAACCCAGTCTGTGTAGTTTGTGTTGAATTCAAATGATTGCCAGCTATATAGCACACAGTAATAGACTCTATTCCCAAACCATTAATTTAAACTCAGACACAAAAACTTAAAGAATCTTCTTCATGGATCACTGCGTTTGTTAACAAGTATCAAATAGGATAAAATGTATATTATAGCACTGTCCACTAGTTCTGCTATATTTAAATCTTTCATTGTTTCTGTTATTATAACACTTTTTTCTAAAGGAATGATAACATCTACCAGTTAAAGGAAAACTTATATAAACTGGAATTTTGCCTTTTAGTACACATGCTCTTCGCAAAATATTCTGGACAGTGTATATGCTTGGAATATTAAAGGAGCAAACTCCCTGCAATCTAAAGCAATTCCAGATTTCCACAATCTTTATGACCTCTCATGCACAGTCCTTCTCAAATACACACAAACACAAGAGGCCCATTGTGAATAAATTACTGCAAATATGCTTCAGTTCATTAAATGAATCTATAATACAATGTACTTCTTAAAAAGTGCAACGTAACACAATACAATAAACAAAAATATTAACCCTGTTAAATATAAAATTAAGACTATCTTCAAAACCTATTTGTATGTATGTCTACATTTCATTCATGTAACTATGAGTCAGAAAAGGAGCAGTCCTTTTTCAATGAATAAAAGTTTGCATGAAAATTAAATAAAATACAGTCATTAGAAAAAATTATCTTAACTTTCATTTAAGACAATGGCTACATTTAAAAAACTTTCCAGTCCAAATATGCTTCCCAGTAATTATATCTTTTTCAAATAAATAACAAATCTTAGATTATTTTATGTGTATTGCACAGGCTTTCTTATATGACAGTTTTGTTTACCAGCAACTTAAACTGTCCAGTAAATCTTAGAAACTGGAAGCAAATCATATTTGAAAAATCATGGCAGTCAGGTGAAGTTCCCAATGACTGGAAAAAGGGAAATATAACCCCCATTTTCAGGAAGAGGAAAATGTAAGACCTGGGAAACTACAGGCCAGTCAGTATCATGAGGTGGTTGGTGACAGCCAGCATGGCTTCACTAAGGGGAAATCCTGCCTGACCAATTTGGTGGCCATTTTTGATGGGGTTACAGAACTGATGGATAGGGGGAAAGCAGTTGATGTCATCTACCAGGACTTGTGCAAAGCACTTGATGTTACCCTGCATGACATCCTTGTTTCTAAACTGGAGAGACGTAAATTTGACGGATGAACCACCTGGTGGATAAAGAATTGGCTGGATGGACACATGCAGAGAGCGCGGTCGACAGCTCAGTGTCGAGACTGGTAATGGTCGAGACTGTCTCAGTGGAGACTGGTAATGAGTGGTGTCCTCAGGGGTCAGTGTTGGGATTGAGTCTATTCAAAGTCTTTGTCAGTGACATGAACAGTGGGATTGAGTGCACCCGCAGCAAGTTTGCTGATGACACCAAGCTGTGTGGTTCGGTTGATACGCTGGAGGGAAGGAATGCCATCCAGAGGGACCTTGATATGCTTGTGAGGTGGGCCAGTGCCAACCTCATGAATTGTGCGTTCAAAGCCCAGAAAGCCAGGCATATCCTGGTCTTCATCAAAAGGAGCATGACCAGCAGGTTGAAGGAGGTGATCTTGCCCCTCTACTCTGCTCTCATGTGACCCCACTTGGAGTACTGTGTACAGTTCTGGTATCCTCAACATAAGAAGGACATGGAGCTGTTGGAACAAGTCCAGAGGAGGGCCACAAGGATGATCAGGGGACTGGAGCATCTCCCATGTGACGACAGGCTGAGAAAGTTGGGGCTGTTCAACCTGGAGATGAGAAGGCTGCATGGACACCTCATAGCAGCCTTCGAGTATCTGAAGAGGGCCTACAAGGAGAGGGACTCTTCATCACAGGACTGTAGTGATATACAAGGGGTAACAGGTTAAAACTTAAATGGGGGAAGTTTAGATTGGATATAAGGACGAAGTTCTTTACTGTGAGGGTGGTGAGGCACTGCAATGGGTTGCCCAAGGAAGCTGCGAATGCTCCATCCCTGGCAGTGTTCAAGGCCAGGTTGGACAGAGCCTTGGGTAACATGGTTTAGTGTGAGGTGTCCCTGCCCATGGCAGGGGTGTTGGAAGCAAATGATCTTAAGGTCCTTTCCAACCCAAACAATTCCGTGATTCTATGATTCTATATATTTTTCTTTATTTTTTAGAAAATGGAATTTTAAAACTTCCTTTCCTGTCTTAATTAATTCTTTGCCCATTTTACTAAACATTGAGTGCTCTGTAAAATACAATCCAGTTTAATTGTTACCTTCAGTAGACAGATCTTGTTCAAAAAGAAAAATATAAACAGTATGCAAGATGCAATTTCAAGAAGAAAACAGTGGTTTTCAATGGCTAATAAAATAATGTCAAATAAAATAAATCATCACTGAAATATTTTATATGGATGGACACACACACATCAACTTGATGTACTTGCAGACTTGACTATGACTTGCCTTGACTATATCTTGTATTTTTGTTTATGTTTTCGTTTGAAACCTTCATGGTCAGGACCACTCAGACCCCATCTATTAATCAATTCTAGAGATAAATCTACAAAATGAATGAGTAATATTTTATAAAACTCTGATCATATGGGGTTTGTTCATTTGCATTGTTTGGTGTCGAGTAGAAAGGGACAGATTTTAACATAAGAACTGTAGAGCTGACTACTCAGAAGTAGTCTATTTTTATGAGAGTTCTTCTCTTCCTGACCTGCAGTAATATTAAATAATTAGATTTTAAATGTCCTTTGTTCTATATATTTCTATATGATATGGTGCCCTTTAAAAGCAAATATTTTTTATAGCACAAAAAGCACAATGTTTTCTGACCCAGAACTATATCATAAAAGAAGCCTGAAAGAAGCTAGACCATCAAAGTATAGGATTATTAAACTGATTGGTTTGTCCAGAAAATGCAAAATCAGCCCTTCAGATTTTTGTTGTGTTACCCGTAATTAATACTAATTAAGGCTGAGGCTCTCAAATATGAAATGGTTGATAAAATCTGCAGGGTTTTGTTTCCTATTTGTCAACTTTTATTTGAAAACAGCAGGTTAAATTCTGATCTGATGAGTGTTTAGCCTCAAACTATCACACAGATTGTTTTGTATCTATGTAATTGCTGAAGAGTGTTTTGGTCAAAACTCCTGAACACTTTTTATTGCTAATTTTGGCAATAAACCTGTTAATTAGTTAATTGTAAAGCGTTAGTGAATAAAGTGAAAATGATCCATCTGTTTAGAAAACAAGATTTCTTCTGGGCATAAGATTTTCAAACCGCAGTGGTAGACACCATACCACCTATTTATTGATAGTCTCTCAATCCATTTAGAACAAAAACGTGACTTTGAAAGAGATCTGTAATATATCATACACAGTTAATACCATCACTATTTTAATATCATAGGGGTGGGCTTGAGAGAACAGCAAAGAGCCATAGCCCCTCTCTTCTCTATGTCACTGATGTGAATCTAGCATAGATAGATAGCAGCTAGAGATGTAGCCATATGAAACGTGTTCTGTTCTCAGAGCAAATTCATGGTACCTCCACTTGGAGAAGAATTTTAGGATTACAGCTCATCTACCATTGCCATAAGGATTATTTCTGTGAGCAGACTCAGAAGTCAAATGAAGTACCAGGTATTAGGGACTTTTACCGTTGACTTGAATGGGAGCAGGATCATAGATTTTACATGGTGAATGCATAAGCAGCCTAGGAAGCTTACTGAGGTTACTTATCTTTTCCATGGCAAATTAAATAGGCGTCTCTTCTCAGAGCTGTCAATGTGGCAGCTTTCATGCGCACTAAATTCATCCTTTAAAGAGAAAACATGTTAAGAAAAAGGTAATGTCTTTTCTGATTTAAAGATACTGTAAAAAAAAAACACAAACAACCAACAAACAAACCTCTTTTCAAAGCAGAAAACAAATCCCTTGTATATTCATGTGGGTTACTAAGTAGTTTCCAGACCAAAATACTGCATGTCTTTTATCAGAGCAAAGTAAAGATGATACAATATTCTTGTCTGAGTTTAAAAATATATACAACAATGGAATATTGATAGGAACAAATAATAATATAAAGGAGGATTGAATGATATACTGTGGGAGCTGATAAGAATTATTTGGCTTCTAGCAGAGAAGTAAATGACATAAAAGGATACAGACTGATGGCAATAGGAAATGCAGTATAAAGAGGATCATAGGAGTAAACAGGGAATAAATTTGGATAACAGCAGACAAGCATTTAAGATATAATGCTTATTGAATTATGCATTGTAGCCAGGTGGGGTAGACTGTTGCATCTTGGCCTGGAGTTGTAGCCTCCATTGCCCTGTCTTTCTCCAAGAGTTCAAACTCTCCATAAAATGAGTTGTTAACAGCTGTTTTATTGGCGGCCCTTGGGGCCCACTTACTCCACTTTAGATGCAAGGTTGGTACAAATGCATCCCTAAGAAATGGAGAATTAGACCAAGTTCAGAGTGGGAAATCATGAGAGACCCACTCCAGAGCTGTGGAGGAAACTACCATGCATGGAGAAAAAAAATGCTGACTTTTTTTAGTGTGACTCATCTAAATATTGTCTTCTAAAATCAGACATCTAACCAAAGCTATTCAGCTAGACTCTCCCTAAGGTTAAAAGAGAGAGCTGGGGACACTTCCAAATCACTATTTAGACTTTACCTTTTTTTTTTTCTGTCTTGGGATGGATACAGTCTGCAGGCTGCTATTAATGTTGGGGTAGAAACCAAGCACCACATAAATGGAGGACACAGGGACCACTTTTAAGAAATGACTGGCATGCTTTGAAATTATGAAGAGGGTCTGGGTACCAGTGCAGTTCAGCACCCTAACTCAGGCACCTCATCTGTGCTGGCTGCAACTCTGCCCCAGAGAGTGGTTGGAGCAGGTTAGCTGATGCAGCCTGGGAGCCAGCTCACATCTGCCCCTTCTCCTGTAGGAGCCCAGCCATTAACACTGACTGAAGAGGTAGCTTATAATTAAAGTGCTTACATTTGGAAGGTCTGAATACTTGTTTTCCATATATCTGACCTCTGCACTGGCATTCAGAGCCTGAAGCAATGTGCCTCGCTGTGATTCCTCATGGCAGATCCTACTGCAGGAATTAGGCCTCTGGGGGTGTATGATGAACATATTTCCCTGCTGAGTAGCAGGATTAGTGGTATGTTTCTGCAGACCATGAAGGAGGTGAAGGTGATGGGAACACCCAGAAGCACACAGAGATGTGCACACTTACGAAGTGAAAAATTTGGCTAGACCTTGAGGCCACTATGAAAACACAGCAAGACCTAGCTTAGTTTGGGAACCCACAAACTAAGAGGTGAACATCTTCCCAGCAGATGTTTCTTTACAAATACTTAATCATTGAGACTGCTAGTCTTTGTCTGAACTTGAGTGCCAGACCCACTGTCATGAGGTATCTGATGAGGAGCAATGCCAAAATAAATTATTTGTTAGAAGGGATACGGAGCAAGTCTCAGCAGTAATCTTCAGTTGGAAAAATGCCCTTATCACATTTAAAATGGGGAAATATGAATTTCATCTTAAAACACTGATATACTTTTGATACAGTGCTATGGGTGGCTTGGGGAGTAAGGGCACAGCACATCTACAGAAAACACGGGTGGCAGGATGACACTGAGAGACTCTTTTAAAATCCTACCTCTGGGAATTCATAGTTAGGAATACTCTTCACTGACATTTGAAGTTGGCTTTGATTTCTCATGCTGCCTTGAACAACAATTTTCAGTCCAGATTTTGTAAGAAGGAGGTACAGCATGCTGCTTTATTGCAGCTGCCTAGAATGGAAACTACTGTTTAAAAACAAAAGAGCACCTCACCCAAAACACACACAAAAAATCCCACTACATGATAGACTTATTTCACAGTGGAATACCAAACCATTCTGCATCCATCAGACAAACTGATTTCAAGTGATTTTAGAAGTCACCTTAGGCACCTTAATTTGGAAGAACAGCGAGTAATACTTCTCAAAATATTGTTGGTTTTAGGCTTGAAACACAAGTATTTTACTCAATACTTTTTCTCTGGATCCTATTACACTACTTTATTATTACATAGTTTCTTGCTGGCCACTGAGAATCTTAATTTTCAACATAAGCATAATTTAGAACATTTATTTTAAAATATATTGGCTGTACTTTTTTAAACAAGTTAACAGTATTTTAGGACAGGTTGGGAAGCTACCATCCTTGACAAGACTAATTCAATACCTATCATAAAATTGGTAACAGGGTAGAAAGAATGGAATAACAGGAGGAAATCCGCCAATGAGTGCTTTACCTTATTCAGAACAGTACTAATATAATAGACTGAACAAATCAGGTCTATAAATTTCTGTCAATATATGGTACCCATACAAAGTCTCATGCACCACCTAAACTTAAATGAGGTCGTTGTACAGACCCTGTGAACAGAAGTGAATTTCACCCTCAACAGTTGAAAAACTACCTTTCATTCTGATTGCATCAGAAAATTAATTTGCTCCATGCTCCAGCAAAACTGAAACTGGTTCAGTCATCAACGCAGTCTTTTGAATAGCACAGCCTATACTGTGCACACAAATAATCTGCTTTCAGGCTGAGTAGAGGGTTTTTACTGTTTTGTTGGTAAAATCTGGTTAATAAAAATATTGACATGTACATTGTATCAACCGATGTAAATAGTTCCATAATGATACAAGACCTTGACAACTACATTGAGGCACATGAAGATATACTAGTACAGAGGAAAATAAAGATGTCAAGAAAATATCTGAAACCAAGTAAGCAGAGCTTTAGTAAAAAGTGAAGGAAGAGCAAGGGAGACAAGGAATATGGAAAATGCAGCACGTTTGGGGCTTTTTGGGGGTACTAGATGGAACAAAACGGCTAATACAAAGATACATAGGCTACAGAGAAATGGCACCAGATAACCCAAAGGAAAAAAAAACAAACAAACAGAGAGGCAGTAGAAAATTAAGTTTGAAAAGTACTTTTGAAGAGTATTGAATACTATATCCTTAGCAAGGCTTCTAGTCCCATTCCTTGATTTAAACAGCTTCTCACATAGGGCCTGTGCACTCCAGCCTCCTGCAGGAGGGTTGATTTCACTCAATATTCGTATCGCATCCTCCTAATTATCCATCTCTTTGTATTAATGATGAAATAATACAATCTTCTATTTTCCCTAATTAAGTTTATTATGGAGACATTTTTATGTGCCTATTTTTGAAAAATGAAATTTCATTAAAAGTCAGTGTATCAGATCTTATTAATTCTATTACATTACAAGATGAAACATTTCATCAGGAAAAAAAAAAAGACTGAATCAAAACCAACCCCAGACTTTGATAGTACAGATAAAAAAAAAAATTCCAATGCATTCACTTTTCAATCTCATTCTAAGCACTGCAAAACTTTCCTCATGTAAAGTTTTTAAATCAATAGAGAATGACTTATCACATTCTCCTACAGAAACATATTTTGTCTACTTTGCTCGGGATTTTTTATCCTCCTGAAAACATTATGAAATGCCAATGCATCTCACTAAGCCATTTTTTTCTTCTTCTTGTAATTAGGAAAAACTAGATAAATAAATTAATATCAATTGCCTTTGGGAAAACCAGGTTGGACTACAAGGCCTTTTAATAATTGGAATGGCAGTGCACTCTGCATGCTGTCAGTGCTTAGTGACAATTGTTAAGAGACAATTGATACATAGTGCCATCTTCTTTGTCCTTGCTGGACACTAGGGACTTTAGTGTCAATGATTTTCTGCCATCATCTGAAAGTGATAGGGGCCTATGAATGGCTGTAGCAAGATAAAGGATCCTTTGATATCCTGTAGAGGAATTGCAACGTTTTGCTGCTCTCCTGACATGTTCCATGGCCGTGACTCCAGGGGACACACACACACAGCTGACTGGTGTTGCTGAGGTTTGGAGTCTTCTGCTTCTTGTGAAGCTACTGCTCAGCATCACTGTGGCACTCCTGGTACCAAGGACAGATCACATGGCATGCCAGACAGCCTCAGAAACTCTGGGCTGCTGCTGGAGACTTTTTTTTACTGTTCTAGAAAAATAACAGTTATAGCAGAATATATAGACTGTGGCAGGAGACAGAAAATTTCACTTGCAAAATGCACAGAAGAATGACTTGTAGCACATACCTAATTGACTCAAAATGCTTATTTTGGTTTCCTGTAAACCACAAATTTATGTCATACAATTTTATCTGTTTTCCTTGTGTAGCAGTTTGTCTTCTAGAAGGAAGCACAGTTCCTGAAATTTTATATTTATAAAAACCTTTTTTCAGCCTTATTTCTTGTGCTAGAATGACTGAAATACAGTTTTAAAGGGTTAGGGAAAATAAAGGATTGTTTCTTATGGAGCTTGATCCTGCCTATCCATCAACTTCGTATTGTTAATCATAGCAGCTGGGGTCTGTAGACCCCATCTATTCTCCCAAGGGAACCTAGCTTGCCCAAAGTTCACCTTAAAGCTCCTCCCTCTTATAGGCATCCACCATGCCTCCAGCATTTAGCCTGGTAGATGAGGAAAGAGCAGTGGACGTTGTTTTTTCCTCAATATAGCAGATATGGACATACTGGAGACAGTCCAGTGAAGGTCTACAAAAATGATGAAGGGACTGGAGCCTCTCTCCTGTGTGGAGAGGCTCAGAGAGCTGAGACTGTTCAGCGTGGAGAGAAGGTTTGAGGTATAGGATCTTATCAATACCTATAAATACCTGAAGAGAGAGAGCACAAATATAGGAAATTAAATTTAAACATAAGAAAAAACTTTCACTGTGAGGGTGACCAAGCACTGGGACAGGTTGCCCAGGGAGGTTGTGGAGTCTCCATCTTTGGCTATATTCAAAAGCCATCTGGACATGGTTCTGGGCAACTGGCTTTATGTATCCCTTCTTGAGGGATTGCTAGACCAGATGACCTTTGGAGGTCCCTTCCAAGATCAACCATTCTCTGAGTTCTGTGAATGCAAAGAATGACTAGAAAAGTGCACTTTGATGGTGCAAATTCACCATCATTTATGGGAATCTAGTGCTTCCTAAGAGGTGAAGACTCATTCCAAGTAAGGCCAGGAGTGCCTGACTTTATTGCACAGTACTTTGATGCAGTTAAGGCATTCACAGGACATGTTTGCAAACAGCACAGTGAGTGATGCCGAACATTCCAGGACATGACTTCCCCTGGAGCTGAAACAAGGGTATGTAGCCTGCCAGGCAGAAAAGGTCTAGAGCTATACCTGACATTTGTCACTGTGATTGGGATCAGGCCTGTAGGCCTACCCTTTCCCCAACCTGACCTTTGGAAAAAATCAATCCATTTTGGTACCTTCACTCCCACCTTTCCAAAGTGCATAGCGGTAAAGAAAAATATGGGTAAAAACCTAGCAGCATGCCAAAAGGAAATGCAAACCTGGCTGATAGGTGAAGATCTTCAGTGGAGCTGCCCAAATAAATTAAAATGTAAAGGTAGCAATATTCAGGAGAAACAAACCCCAACAGACAACCATGAAATCTTTCCATTGCCCTGTGAGCTCCAATATAGATTCTGTGTCAATGATGGCAGTCACACCCACAAAAAACTGGACCAACAGCAGGCACCTTTTGAGCACAGTCTTGCTTGAAAAAGATGTGCAAGGATATTTCTGTTCGCTTGTGGCGAAAAATTCAGTTCAGCAAATAATTCAACAAGTGTAAATAAACAAAAGCTATGTCCTAAACAATGCAAATCCAGGGTAGTGGATAGGGCACTAGACTAGAAGAATAATTAAGCCTTTACATACCCAAGTGTGTTGGTTCTTCTGAGATTTCACTATTCATGTATATACTATCTTCACAGACATTTTATAGGCTGTAAACATTTGTTCCTGTGGAAGGCAACATCAAAACCCTTTTAAGGCTCTTCTTTGTCACTAGGCTCTTCTACACGGCTAATACTGGTCAAGCAGTTTCTCCACAAGGACAAAGAAACACAAGGGGACAGCCAAGCTAGGTGCAATGTGCAGTAAGCATGTGGTTATGCAGCCTAAACTGAAGAAACGCTTAAAGGCACTCTATTCGGTCACTCTGGTTTACTCTATCAGCTGGTTTGCTCTAATTTTGTTCCAGAGTGCCCTCCAGAGGGTAAACAGTGACTGTGAAACCGCTCGTAAAATACAGCCTTGAGGTGGGCAAAGAGATCCTCTCACTTTGCTCTTGGGAAACCAAGAGCCGTAGACCACTTCTGTCTCATCTTCCAAACTTTACCTTTGCAGATGAAACTAAAACAAGGGCTGCGTTGAATCCTGTATGCCCTACACACAAGGATTTAAGGACCTATCTCACATGGGACAAATAGATGGTCCCCCAGTAACAGGGCATAATGTAAAACAAGCACAAAGTCCCTGACTCTCTGCCAGAAGGTCAGACTACATCTTTTGCTTTCTCCATTACTGCTTTCTCCTTACTGTTTAAACACACAATAAAGCCCAGAAACACTTCCAGAGAGATTCAACAACCTTAACAATATGCCACTGACGTGATCTAGAGTGTTCTAGACGTGTTCATGGAATTGGCAAAAATTGAGGAGAATCTGTGAAAGAACTATGCCTTTCTATAGTGAAAGCTGGGGGCCTGGTGGGATACCCTATAGCATTTAAAATGCCACTGAACATCTGTATTCATACATCTGAATTGCTCCCTTGTCTGCTCCTTTTAGTGGGAGGGATGGAATATAAATGTGCAACAAATTCTAGTTATGTTGCTTAATGCATCATTGTTCACATCATCCAAATAATGTGGTGATCTGACATTACTCATTTAATTGTTCCACATTTTAGGATTTCCCAGGCAGTTTGCTGAAAGGTGGTTTAAGAATTCTAGTAAAATTGTTAGTTTGGATCTTTGGACTCAAGCTACAGTAAATGTCTTGCATGATACAAGTCCAATTTTATTTTTTTTTTTACTAGGAAAGAACTCTATTAAAAAACCTTTCAGCATTATTTACAACAATAAAACCAGGATGAAATATCTGCTGTCTTAAAGGCTGATAATGGTACAGAGATTACAAATTGCCGTTTCAATAGAGTTGTCTGTCTGCTTGAGAGTGGCTTTTTACACTACAGGGAAGCTAACCATTTCAGCTATTTCATAATACCAGTGATGAAAGAACTGCTCTTCTGTTATAACCCTATTTTATGTCTAAAGCACAAGGCAGAGCCTCTGTTTCACTATTCCTTAATTCCAGAACAAATGTTACCCTCTTTCTTTCAGAGAATTATAAACTGTGCCTTTATTTACTTGCATAGCACAATTTTCACGCATTTGACAGGCCATTGCTCATGTTCTTCATTGTCATGGTATTAGTGAAACGTAGCATAAGCTCTAAATTTACAACTGCTGTCCAATCAATAAGAAGATCACACCATCTGAATAATGCTATGATATGTGACATTATCTATTCAACTGTTCTATTTCTTTGGACTTGTGAATGCTGTCACATTGAAAATGAACACCATTTATGCTGACAGATTTTTTACCCATTCAACACCTTTAATGAATATATTTCAAAATGAGGTACCAAATTAATTAAACTCAGTATCAAATCAAAACAGAGATATTAACATTATTTGTAGCAGCAAAGTTCTAAGTAAATTATACTGAACTTACATATGCAGTGCATTTAGCAAAAACAGGGTTTTCAAATAGCATAAATCTTGTTGGATGTCAACCTGCCACAGCAATGACATGTAGACTTTATTCTTTATATTTTCATGACAAGAACAAAAGGGCGCTTTGGCATCATTTTCTATTGCATCAAATTGTGTACAAACCAAATTTACTGCTACCAGAAAGTTTACCAAGGAAGCTCTGTAAACTTCAGTAAAAGACTCCTGTACCTTTCATTGCCCATTTGAGACTATCATCATGAAGTTTTGACATAAAATCTTCTTTGTAGATATTTTTCCTGGACCAATGACATTTTAAGGTGTGTGCTGCATCTAACACTCTTTTCCCATCCATGAAGTATCCTTTATAACAGAATTACACAATTTCAGGAAGAATGGCTCATGAATAGGTTCTCATTAGACTTATCAAGTCTCATCCCACACGGTATAGAACCTGCTTACAGTGCAACACCCCCTTTTATGAGGGGGTTACAGAACTGATAGATAAGGGCAAAGCACTTGATGTCATCTACCTGGACTTGTGCAAAGTTTTTGACACTGTCCCGCACAACATCCTTGTTTCCAAACTAGAAAGACACAAATTCGATGGATGGACCACCTGGTGGATAAAGAATTGGCTGGATGGACACATGCAGAGAGTTGGGGTCAACAGCTCAATGTCCAGCTGCAGATGGGTAATGAGAGGTGCCCTCAGGAGTCAGTTTTGGGATTGATCCTATTCAACATCTTTGTCGCTGACATGGACAGTGGAATTGAGTGCGCCCTCAGCAAGTTTGCCAATGGCACTAAGCTGTGTGGTTCGGTTGATAGGCTGGAGGGAGGGAATGCCATCCAGAGGTACCCTGACACGCTTGAGAGGTGACCAGTGCCAAACTCATGAAGTTTAACCAAGCCAAGTGCAAGGTTCTACACCTGGGTAAGGGCAATCCAAGGCACAGGCTGGGTGAAGAAGAGATTCAGACCAGGCCTGCAGAGAAGGACTCGGGCTTTTTGTTGATGGGAAACTTAAAATGAGCTGGCTTCAGTGTGTGCTCACAGCCCAGAAAGCCAGCTGTATCCTGGGCTGCATCAAAAGGAGCGTGACCAGCAGGTCGAAGGAGGTGATCCTGCCCCTTTACTCTGCTCTCATGAGACCTCACCTGGAGTATTGTGTGCAGTTCTGGTGTCCTCAACATAAAAAAAACATGGAACTGTTGGAACAAGTCCAGAGGAGGGCCATGAGGATGATCAGGGGACTGGAGCACCTCCCGTATGAAGATAGGCTGAGAAAGTTGGGGCTGTTCATCCTGGAGAAGAGAAGGCTGCATGGACACCTCATAGCAGCCTTCGAGTATCTGAAGAAGGCCTACAAGGAGAGGGACTCTTCATTACAGGACTGTAGCGATTAGACAAGAGGTAATGGGTTTAAACTTAAACATGGGAAATTCAGGTTAGATATAAGGACGAAGTTCTTTACTGTGAGGGTGGTGAGACACTAGAACACGTTGCCCAAAGAAGTGGTAAATGCTCCATCCTTGGCAGTGCCACTGACATGATCTAGAGTGTTCTAGACATAGGCCTTGGGAGACATGGTCTGGTGTGAGGTGTCCCTGCCCATGGCAGGGGGGTTGGAACTAGATGATCTTACAGTCCTTTCCAACCCTAACCATTCTATGATTCTATGATTACCTTTACAGAATACACCAGTACTGCCAACAGGTCCCTCACAGCATGATAGTGTAGCAAACTTCTTGTGTGAAAAAGTTTAAAACTGGATTCATACTTTGTGAGTGTGATATCCTGGTGCATGAATGCTTTTTGTGTCTTAAGATAAGTGCACCTTCATCTTTCAATAAAGACAGTCCTAACAGGGTTAAATGATATTTATGGACAATAAGGTAAAGATTGATATTCGGAAGGATTATAGGAGAATAGTTTATCAAAACTTGTATGATTTTGGAGTTTTTCAGTAACCTTTTGTATTGTAAAAAATGAAATTGCAAGAAACATGTCATTCCCAGAGCTGTGCTCTCACTATTTTTATAGAGCAAGCAAATCAATTCACGTTCCATTAAAGTAATAAGAACTGTATATCGTAAAAATACACTTACAAGAAAACTGGAAATATAATATAGAGTTCCCGTCACAGACCCATTTATTTCTGGTGTAGTGGTAAAAAAAACATGTTTTCAGTTCTGTCTGACACCAGCTTAATATACAAAGGCATGTAAAACCTGCTGCATGAAGAGACCTGAGGCTGGATTCCTAGAATGAGCCTCTAGCTCATAACTCTGTTAGCAGTAATATTCAGCAGAGATCTTCCACATGTCTGACTCTCTATATGTACAGTAGAACTTATGAGTTGGTCATTTTTTGGAACAGCATTCTTCCAGTTGGCAAGGCAAAACCTGGAAGTAACAGCTGGAATTAACAACTTAGTGGGACATCCAACAAAGAGAAGATCACCTCTCACTTATTAGCCAAAAATAAGTAGATGTATGTAAAAATTAAGGCTGCATATATATATATATATATATATGTGTATATATATACACACACACATATATATATGTGTGTATGTGTATATATATATATGTATATAAGAATTTCCGTGATCAGAAAGCTAATCACATCCTTAACTGCTGGACCATCTTTTCCTAACAGAGTAATATTTTTAGAAACACTTTCAGAAATTAATTTTTAAGTCTAGCCTGAAGAAGTATTTTTATATACTTGATTTTAATGAAGAAAAAGCAGAAAAAATATTTATTATTATAACCAAAGTCCACTTTCCTATTTTGTCCACTTGTAAAATAGTAAGCCGGTACTCTACATATTAAGTGAAGGCCATAGAGAGACCTTGATTAAGCATATGAGTAAGTAGACATTTTCCCACTACAAATACATAAAAAAGGCATAGATGTTAACTGTCTTTCCTCACTGACACAATGAATTAGGAAATAAATTATCAAACCCTCAAGAGGCACTGAGTAAAAATACTTAAACCTAAGTAACATGAACATTTTGTAAAGTCTGCAAGAGCCTGGTGTCTCCAACTCTATTTTAAGACTTCAATTGAAACATACCAATTATCCAGCATTTCACAATGTCCATTTTCAAATCTGTAGAATACCTCAATATTAGATTTTTTTTTTTAAGCTGATTTATATGACTAGTTAAGAAGAAATATATTGTGTTCACGTTGAGCAGTTATATATGAAAGGAAATGCCCTGGAGGGAAGAGGGGAAAAGAAAAATTGTTAATATTCCAGGATCACCTCCTCCAAGCTTAGGAGTGATGCATCCCAACAAAGAGGAAGTCAGGCAAAAGTGCCAGGATGCCTGCATGAATGAACAAGGAGGTCCTGGACAAACTCAGGCACAAAAAGAAAGCCTACAGAGGGTAGAAGCAAGGACAACTGAAGTACTGCATTCAGATCTGGGGCCCCCGACATAAGACGGATGTGGACCTGTTGGAGCAAGTCCAGAGGAGGCCATGAAGAGGATCAGAGGGCTGGAGCACCTTTCATATGAAGACAGGCTAAGAAAGCTGGGGAGGTTCAGCCTGGAGAAAAGAAGGCTCCAGGGAGAACTTAGAGCAGCCTCCAGTGCCTAAAGGGGGCTTACAAGAAAGCTGGAGAGGGACTGTTGGTAAGAGCAGGTAGTGGTAGGAGAAGCGGTAATGACTTTAAGCTGGAAGAAGGTAAATTTAGATTACATACTCAGAAGAAATTCTTTACTACAAGGGTGGTGAGACACTGGAACATGTGGCTGTTCCATCCCTGGGTGCGTTCAAGGCCAGGTTGGATAGGGCTTTGAGCAACCTGGTCTACTGGAAGGTGACCCTGCCTGTGGCAGGGGGTTGGAACTGGATGAGCTTTAAAGTACTTTCCAACCCAAACCATTCTATGATTCTATGATAGCTTTCATATTTCTTTCTTTTCAGAAAAAAAAAAAAAAAAAGTCATAACACTGTGTCAACACCAACAACTGAATTAAAGATGCCATAGAATGAAGATTTTTTTTTAAAAAAAGGAAACTAATTCTTCAAGCAGACCATATTCCCAGAATGTCACAGCCCTGTAGGGGAAAAGGAATTACAACATTTTAAGGGTACTTTTGTTTTTCATAGATCAGCAGTAGGTGTTTGCACCAGTCACACAATTCATTGTCTTATGACTTACTAAAAATGCCATGTATGATGATTTCCTTGAACCTCAAGATTTATTTTCAAGTATTAAAAATAAATTACTGTTTCTATTCTCTCTCTTTTCTCTAAGGTTTATTGTACTTCAGGCTCTGTATTATAAGCCACAAAGTACATATATTCTGAAGTATGGTGATCACTACTGAATATGATACTCCAGGTGAAGTATATAACTAGTAATTAGGCACTATTAATTCTATTTAGCTTGATTTATCATCTGTTTCTCCAGGAATTATATTAACTGTTCTATTTGAAATGTACTGCAGTTAGGAATTCAACAGCATGGTTTGAAAATTCCTTGCTGGTCACTGCATCACAGATATATTTTTTAAAATATTAACTGTGAATAAGCTATTTGCCCACATATATATAAATGAAACTGTTGACCTTGAGAAACTCTGATCACTAGTACTTGAGCTATCTTGAATCACTTCATTTGTGATATTCTCATTAGATAGTCAAATTAGCTCTAAAATATACCTTCTAAAAAAATCCTGGTCCTCTGATAAGTTGACATACTGTTTTGACACATGTAGCTGAAATTTTTTTCTGTATGAAATGTTCTCCAGCTGAAAAATCCCTTTTCAAAATGAAAATCTTCAGTAAAACTGTGGTTTTGTTTTGCTTTTCTAACAGTGAAAATTATCAATTTATTTTTTATTTTCTCTATTTCTTAAATATAATTTTCATTTATCTTTATCTCCCTTTCTTTTGCATTCCTCACTTTTTTCTAGCATGTAATTAGAAGGTGTAAAGCAGTAAGAACCTAAGCAGCAGTTTGCTCACATTATAATTACTGTAGAATAGATAGTATATGATCACTTACAATCTACGGTATGTTTTTTCTTAAAATGCATGAGATGAAGAATAAGGGTGGTAAGGGGTTGTGAATCAAATGGCAAGAGAGAGAGGGGGAACATGGAAGTCAGGATAATGACGTCATTTAATACCATGATCTTTCCTACCACCATAATATCCATATTCTTTGCATCTATAGTGGTAGAAGCCAGGTCCTCCATGTGTTTTGTTTAAAATATATAACAAAAGGGACTTAGAAAGATCTGCATTACCACCCAGCCTTCATGTTCACCATTTGGCTGCTACCTCAGCTAGACAGAGACCTGAATTTCCTAAATGCCACAATTTTTGATAGTCATGGAAGTTTCTCATGCATTGATAGATGTACTTTGTTGTGTAACCCAGTGTGCACCAGTTTTCCTTGGCACCTGCCCAGGCCAATGAGAATCTATGGTTAGATGATGTTCCATCTCAGAATCTTAACGAAGCAAAGGGACCAAGGTATGAGAACCAAATTAAACTGCCTTTCAGAGCAGAAGCTGAAGCAGTATGCCTTCTATATCCATAACATGTTGAATGCAATCCTCCACCTATAATAATCCCACTTAAAATAACTGGGGGGAAAAGCTTTTTATTAGCCACAGTCCTCTTCAACACAGCACAAATACCGTCAGGATCTTTATCAGGAACATCTCTGCTGTGCTTGCTGGCTTTTCTGTGTCCTGTTCTGAGGTCTCTAAATCTGCCTCAGGTAGGGCGTTGAACTTGGAGATGAAGAAGCACAAGCCCTGTCTTGGAGTTAGCCTTCAAGTTCTACCAAACATCTGCTCTGTGTTGAACTGGGATCTACAGAGGAAAACTCAAGAAAACTTTAGGAGAAATTTCAGGTCTCACCACATTAATCACAAATTGAGAATTACCAATCACTTTAAACAACTTCTAAAATTACTTTCTATAAACAGATGCACTATTAAAGCTGTTTTGTTTTTTAGAGTGATTTTGGAGATGTTAATTTGCGTGATCAATTAGTAGAGAGCATAAGAAATACATGTAGCTCTATGCAAACATTTTTAATTTTTATTTAAACAGAACAGAAATGAAACATACCCTATTTAGTACTCAGATGACCTTCCAGATTTCCATGCACAGTACCTATGGTTTTTTAAGTGTAATTAACAACTTCCATTTCAGTATTTAAGAGCTTCAAGTTCTGTTTCTTTGACAGTCAAAAGCTAATCAATCTTGTTCTCAAATGCTAATACAAGCAATTAAAAATAACATTAATTGAAATACTGCAGGGGCTGTTAGTTTTTTTTAACCTCATGGCAACACTAATTTACAGTACTAATTAGTGAATTGCCCTTTGTATTATAAATCTTTAGAAGGGAGAACTGGCCTTTAGAGCCCAACAGAGAGATGCAGATTGTCACTGTACTTTCAGTAAGCTTTCATGCTAACTATCAGGATATTCATTTCACCACATAGACCAAACATGATGGATTATATTGTTTACAATGAAGAATATTAATTTCTACAAAGAAAAATGCATTGCCCGTTTGTCCTGTTCAAAACATGAAAATATCCTTTATAGGATGAGAAGAAAGAGTATAACTGCCTCATATAAAACACAGGAGGGAAAGTTAAATGAAGAATGTTATACTGAACAAGACAACCTGCGACGCATAGATAAAATATACATAGCACATATTATTTTTAAACAAGCATAATGGAAAACTTTTCACTGTGCAATTAAAAATCCGAAAGAATAAGAAGTAAAATAAAAAACTAGTTAAAAAAACTAGTTAAAAAAAACCCCACTATTTACCTTAACTAATTTTTCCAGAAGATCCAGTTTAATGTGTTGATATGGCCATTTTTACTCTCTAAACCAAGTCACTTAGAGCAGTTTCTTTACCAGAAAATTACCAAAGGCTCAAGGTGACTTTGATTTAGGAGCAAGTTTAGAAGTCTTTAGTGACAGCACTATGCAAATAAGAATCCCAGTCTCCTTGGAAGTACCATTATAGTATCATGATAATACATAAATATGAAAGTATACTAAGCTCCCTCCTTAGTCATATAGGTTGATTTTTCCTATTATTTTCACGTATTACTATTGCGGGTTTTGGAAATCTGATAACAGCTTTTAGCTTTTTAGTAATGGGAATGGAAGTACATTGCATTTTCCAGGGAAGTCATCATCTGTGCAAGCAGAATACTTGTTAGACTTTATATATACATTGGGCTATAACAATGGAAAGGTGAGAAAAGTTATTGTTGAAATAATTAAAACAGTATGATGAGAGGTGAAGTGAAAGTAGATACAACACTTATGACACCTTATGACAGTAAGGCTAGTCAATCCCCAGGGTCTGTGTACGATAGACAGGGGTTGCTACTGAAGCTCTGACCTTCCAGAAATGTAAGTGTTGGGTTCAAACTGCCACCAAAAATAATTGGTATGATTGGCTTTCTGACAACGTCATCCCTCACAAGCAGAAAACATACATATGGGGAGACCCCATTTAAAACTATATATATACATCTAAGGCTCTGGATGTGAAACTACCAATAAAGCAGGCAGTCTCTGAAAAAGAATATGAAAGCAGATTTTTAGGCCTTTACTGGGATTTCACTGCTTAAACAGTAGGAAAATAGATAGTAAAGACAGATAAGGTAATGTTTAGTTACTAATAAATAGTCAGGTAAGCTTTATTTTTGTTTCTATCCTCTTCCTGAAGAAGAGTATTTATTGGGATCCTCTTTTATCCGGCTTTGTTCCAAAATTGTGTGTATATAACCACAGTGAAAATCAGATGCTGGCTGTAAGTTCATGATCTGGTTCTTTGGCTGAAGCTGAAGTACCCAGAGAATAATGTAGTAGAGCTTCTCTGAAGTGAACGATGGTGGTGGCCTTAAGGGATCAATACAGCTGTGTTTTAATGATACTGGGTATATCCACATTAACACGGATTGTGCTTTTAGCAGAGGCAATATCATTGCCAGCATGGAATACATAGTCCACTTTAGGTCTCCTAATGCTGAAATCACCAAGAAAGGCAAGCTTAAAAAATGTCATATGCTTAAATAGAAAAAGGTATAGTGTGGATGACATTATAGGAAGTGAACTGCCTTAAAAGGGGGTATGGGTGATGGGGAAGCAAAGAACAAAGCAAAATGTATTAGAAAAAAAAAAAAGAGCATTTTACAATAAGATGAGTAAATCACAGTTTTGTAGCCTCATCTTGATCACAGCACCACTAAAGTAATTGTTGCTAAGGAACCTTGAGCTATAGGTGGTAAAATCATCTCTGTCATCAGTTCTATCAAAGGTCAGGAAGCTAACATTATGACAGAGGCTGGCCAAATATTGAAATATTGCTGCAGCTCGTAGCTCATTTGGTTCCTAGATCCTGAGAAACTGAACTGCATAGAGACGACATGTGCAGCTACTTGAGAAGAAAAAGCAATTGTAAGATTAAACATCAGTGTAAGATCTGAATATAAAGTACTTATTTTTCATCTAGTTTCTTCCCCATCTGTAAAATGCAGGATACTTGGCACGCTGAGTCTTAGAAAAGCACTTTAAAGATGAAGCATGAAAGCTTTTTCTCAACCTAAAAGCAAAATATTACTACTTATTCCCCTTCCTCCCAAATGCAAAAAGGAGAAAAAGAAAAGATCTTGATTCAAGGAGAGCACCTTGATGTAACACTGGGACAGGTAAAGCACACGTGGCCTTTACAAGAAAAGAAGAGAACAAAGTCAACCACCTTACTTGCTTAAATCTTAAGTCTTCTCATCTTATGTGAACAGCTGCAGATTGCAAGCATTGCATATAAGGGTAAAACAACTTGGTTTTAATGTAAGCATCACAGCTATGTGATTTTTTTTCTGGGAAGTTACAGTCCTTTCACGTTACCTTCTTTATTCTAAATCCTTTTCATTAAAAAAATAAAAGTTCAACTTTTTTTCTCTCTGTTGTGAGACAGTGGCAGGTTCTGGTGCAATGAAACTCTTACTGTAAGAGTGTGACAAAGCAAGAGGTCACTAACAGAAAATTTGAATCTATGTGTCGTGGTTTAAACCCAGTCAGGTAACTTGCTCACTCACTCCCAGTGAGTGGTGCCGAGCTGACAACAATCAAGGTCCGTGTCCGTCTTCCCCCCCCCTGCACCGGGGCTCTCCCCTTCCCCGCTCCCAGAGGAACGGGGAGGAGGATTGAGAGAGTGCAACTCCTACGGGTTGAGACAAGAACAGTCCAGCAACAAATCACCACCGCTACTATCAGCTAAAACAATGATAAGGGAAAATAACAAAGGAAGAGAATACGATACCACTGGCCAAGAAAACGAGTTCCATCCGGAAGCCCCTGTCCTTCCGGGTAACTCCCAGTTACCCCCCACCCCGGGCATGACGTGCTGTGGTATGGAATACCTCCCCGGCTAGCCCGGGTCAGGCGCCCCGTCTCTGCTTCCTCACAGCTTCCCCTCCTCCCTGGCAGAGCATGAGCCTCACAGAGTCCTTGGTCAGGGTAAACATCACTTAGCAACAACCGACAACATCGGCTTCACCAACACTGTTCTCAAACTAGAAGTCAAAACACAGCACTGCACCAGTTAACACAAAGGAAAAAAAAACATGACTGCTACTGCTGAACCCAGGACACTATGTTAATTATTTTTACAGGGATGGAACATGAACTTTTCCTGCATTGCTTCTGTCTGAAAACCTTTTGCCTATTACAGCTTAGACTATGCTTTTCAAAATTTGGGTTAATTTAGACTAGCCCTAAACTAGGCTGGTGCTCCATAATATTAAATGCTCCTGAGATATTAATCTGAGAGACATTTCCCTTGTTTCTTCAGAGAAGGTGAGGAGCCAGGGCAGTGACTCTCTGCTGGTGATACGATATGCCAGCACCATGCCAGCATTTCAAAGACAGGGTTTTGTTCCAGTTTTCTGCTGGTCTTTCTCACAGGATTTCTCTGGGGAAGTGAAAGCATGCTATCAAAGTTATCAGAGGGATCACACAAAACATACTATAAGTTGGACAACACTGAACGAAGTGGTTGGAATTAAAATACAACACATAACTGCAAATGTGGTGCGAATATGGGTTCACATTTTTATATTCCGATTTTAAATGAGTCAAAGCCCCAAAATAGAACTCTTATGATTTATAACCCATCTTTTCGTGACTGTAATCCAGAGGATTAGTTTTTCCTTGCTGTTCATAAGGAATTGCCAGTTAAGGTTGGCAGACTGAACACAACATTGTTTTACTAATGGAGGTTGTTTAACTCCCCTTCTCTACACTTACACATGATCAGGTGTTAAGCGTCCTGGAGGACTATAGTAAGGCATTAAACTTCTCTCCCTTTTCTTCATCTTGGTCTATTAAAACCAATCAATGCAGCATCCTTCTACTGCTGTCCTGAAAAGTAGTGACTACAAGACACTGTTTCCTCCTCTTTCCTGCTACATTTTTGTGAAGGAATGGTTGGTTTGGGAGCTTAAGTTGGGCAATGACGTAGTGTTATGAAATTCAAGTTGAGTAAAGCACATAATTTAAGATTTTTTTAATAGAACTTTTCACAACTTCTTCTCAACATGACAGCTTTTATGGCATCCCTGTCTGAAGTGCACTGTGTGCATATTAAGAACAAGGCTACACAGTGATTCCTCATTAGGTTCTGCAGCACACCACACAAGCAGCATGCATGATTTAGCCTCCATACAACCCCTAAACTAGCAAGCTGCTGTTTAAGTAATACACATATGCCATGAAGAAAATTAGTATAACCACATTATTACTTGGCATCTCTGTGCTTACGTATGTTCCGGTGCAGATTTTGTTAGATAACTAAGGGTTTAAAGAGCTTCCAGCAACCCTCCAGATCTTTGTTCTGCCATTAATACCAGACTGTACTGCACTCCCCCATATCATATGTCAGAGGCTTGGCCATATCGGTATTTGCTGTCTGCATAAACAGGAGGGTGGATGTGAGACAAAGCTAACAAAAAGTATCAAGTAACAACTGCCTGGATAGCTATTTGGGGATTTTCTTGGAAAAAGTGTCATGAGAAACTGCATGAAGCTTCACAATGCTCACACAACCTGAGTAATCAAAACCAGGAAAAAATTAAGTGAAGAAAACCTGGATTCCTTTGACTGGTTTAACTAAGAATAATAAAAAAAAAAATCCTGATCTGCTTCTCTTTTCCACATTCCTAGAAACATAATTATGCATGCCACTGACTACATATAGCCATAACTTTTTTAACAAAATATAACACAGAAAATCAATCTCTCACGAATAAAGGATGTTGCTACTGTGAGGCAGAGGGAGAAACATTAAAAAAGAACCCTTAAAAACACCACTGTGGCAGTGGCTGATACAATTACGTGGATTCAGTCGTGGAAATATGGCTCTGTTTTTGTGACAGGAAAATATCGCCTGGGTAAAATCCAAGAAAAGCCTGCTGTAATATCTGAACTGCACAACATTATGCTTTTGTTAGAAAATAAGCCATTGAAAAACCTACAGTACATGCCTGTCTGCGTCCAATAGACTAAATAGGGAAAGAAGTCCCATCATGTTGTCTGTTTGATTTATGATGTGTCTAAATCTTGAAGGAAAAAACTTTTGCGTATCAAACCTCAGTTCAAAACAGTGTTGCAAGGAAAGATAACTGAGACTGACAGCGATGCCTGTTGGTCCAAGGATGCCGGAACAGATATGGTAAGAACTGCTCTTCTCTTGTTTCTACTGCTTTTGACTTAAAACTATTAAAAAGGATCAGCAAAAGAAAATCTGATTCAAAAATGAGACATGAAAGTAATATCCACAGTGAACTTTTGATACACCGCTGCCTTGGTAATAGGATGGTCTCCAAATACAGTGAATTTCATGCTGATACTTTGATTAGAAAAATACATTAGGAGCTCATTATTTCTAAGCCCTAAGCACTATTTTCTAACACTACTAGTTAAATTGTGCACCAGCTCTTGTCTGCACAGGCTACTCAAGACATTTTTTTTTTTTTTTTCTTCAGGAAGAGGGTCACCATTACAAAATTCTATAAAAGCCATTTTTATTTCAGCTTCAAAGTGTTAATGCTTCCTATTCCTGAAGATATGCACAGGATATCATTGTAGAGAGGCCTCCCCTGCTTTTGCCATGCTTGGCAAAATTTTGCTTATTTGGGGTATCTTTTTATACCAACTGCATCTAACCTAACTATGACTGAAGAAAATATTCCACTACCTGATAGTGACTACCTTTCTTTAACTGGCTGCTGTGATAGACGGACACTGTGATGACAGGCACTTTATAAACAGACATAGATCTCCCTGCCCTTATCACACCATTTATCACCGTGTTTGGAAGATCTTCTAATTACTCTACCAGTGTAGGTGGTCCCAGTAGCTGAAGGAGTTGCTTTAGGTATACTGCCAAATGTCTAATTTGTCTTGTCATCCTTCACAATAAGTGCCTGTTTCTTGTAGGGTCATTTCTCTGTGCTCATTCTTCCTTGATAGCTCTGTTACCTTTGACACCATAGGCCACTTACTACTCCACAAGAAACTCCAGCCCTTAGGTTTATGTGACACTAAATTATTATTTCTTCATCTGGCTAACAGCATCAGAGAGTTATTGCTGATAGATCCTCTATTTCTCCCCTGCTTCTGCAGGCACCTCTCAAGGCTCTGTCATTATTCCCTCTTCCTTCTTGCTAGTCCCTGCTTGGGTGTCTGTGCCAACTGTCCTGGACCCACTTATTTTCCAGTGCTAATGACTCTTAAATATGCTTGTCTGCCTGTCCAGCCTTGTTTCTGTAGTATCCTGTGCTAGACTCCCTGTGGCTTCCCTAGATGTTGCATGCCTAAGAATGAATGTGCAGCCTTATCTATGGCAGCTAATGCTTCTTATCACCAGCTTATGTACTGTCTCACAGTTATTTTGACTATTCCTTCAGTTCTAGATCCTTGCAATCATTTCCTTCTAAAATATTGTTACCTCCCATCACTGTTCTTCCATTTCCTCTGCCTAAATTTTATCCAAGTTCTTTCTCAGTGGACTGAATTGAACTTTCTCTGACCTTTACTCTTCTTTCTCATTGTCTCCTGTTCTATTTGTTATAAAACTTGTTCTTCAAGACTATTCCCTACATCAACAATTACTAAGTTGCAGGTGCCAAGGTACTTTTTTGCTATTGGATTTTCGTGAATACTTTTGTTCATCATCAACCAAGCTCATTCTTTCTGAATAAAAGAAAGGCTTCTACATTTGTATTATGCAATCAATACTTATTCAAAAAATAAGATTCCTCATAGACCACAAAGTGAAAACTCTGAAATATATTTCTCTGAAAAGTTCTGGAATTGGCATATTGCAGTATACAGAATCTGTCTCACTACCAAAAAGCATTCAATCATTCAGATGAAATGTAGAGCTAAATGATATATATGGATTTAAATAGATGTTTAATAGTGAAAAGAATAAAAAAGAGCATTAATTTAATACCATGTGTAATACAATGCCTCATACCTGGACAGAGTTAGCAAATTTGATGGAAACACAAAGGGGAAAAAATTGACCTGAACAATGGAATAAGATTAGACTGAAGCTTAGATTTCAACAGCACAAACTAAAAAAGCAAAAGAGAAAGACCAAAAAAGGAAATCAAAATTCCAATAATAGAAGTGACAATCTAGGTTGCTAACACAAAAGTATGACATAAAGGCAGCCATACAGCATCACAATTGTCACACTTTGAGGAAGTCCAAATATTTGAATTCTATTTTCTGTATGGAAATACACAGAAAGAATCAGGAAATACTGCCAAAAATACGTAAAGATTTCAAAATCCATTCCCTTTTGTGAATGATGAAGGGACTTAGCACCTCCTACTAAATGGAGTATATTTATAATTAAATTTTGGTTACACTGACATTAACAACAAACCTCTCACTGACTCAGGAGTCCTGAATTTCACTTACGTGGCATCTGCAGACATCTTCAGGCCACAGTTCATGCCTAACAATACCACTCCCCAAAATGATCAATATACACTCTGGAAACCAGAAAAGTTTGTTCCAGCTATACTGATACCATCCTAATGGAGACTTCAAGGTTGTATTGGTGTAACAGAAGGACAGATTTACTGATTCACTGTATCATACTTACATATGTAGCCAGCATTACACAAACCACACTCTAATCAACTAGGTCTGAACCGACATAAAGGCTGGATTTCAATTCTGATTTCCAATTTCTCACTGTAAACGAAACACTTTAAATATGAGTGTGCTTTTTCTTCATCACCAATCAAACATATACTTTTTTTATCTAAGCAAGGTAGGGGCAGGAGGAAAAGAGTATTAACAGTACAGCAACAGACACTGGCTTCCCCAAAATACATGAATTAAGATGGGAAGTAAAACATTTTTGATACAGAAACAAATTTGTGTTTAAAGCCTCTAAGGTATTATTAAAACCCTAATGAATGTTTTTAATTAACATTCACAGTGTCCTTTTAAGTGAAATCATTTAGGAGTTGCAGTGGAAACCTGTTAAACAAATTGCTAGTTGGAAAAAAAAATCCAACTCTGCCTGTTAATAGCTGTTCTGTTTCGAATGGCTCCATGCAACCCACTCAGTATATCTGGGAAGTGACAGTGGAAGATTTAAGCAGTATTTAGGCATTTTTAAGGGGAGGCATGGGCTAAATTTATACCCAGGTGGTTCCAACTGGCGGCTAAAGTACAGATATGCAAGGCTACACTGTCAAATAGGTATCTCTCTACACCCTAAACTAGAAAAGAGAATAGATACTTTAAATAGATAATTTTCTTTAATAGATCAATATTCTGCTGTCTTACAGATTCAGGTACACACAGTGGTTTGGCTGGTAAAAAAATCAATACATAGATACAGTCTAATTTTTTGCACCTGGGACCAGTGCAAGGGAGCAGAATGCTGTAGCAGAGTCTCTCCTTCACTCGTCTCCAGCCAGGCCTCCGCTCCTCTAAAATCTCCCACAGTTCATCAGATTCAAAGTGTCCACTGCTCCACAAAGTGAACCACTATACACCCCTGAAAAGACAAAGTCACCTCTGGAGCAGGGCTGTGGTTGTAACTGATAGGGGTCTAGAGCAAGTGTTTGGTTGGTTTCACAGTGTCTAGCTTGTTGTTTCTGTTTTTTTTTTATGAGTTCTTTTGCTTAACTGTAGCAGCCATGCAGCATATTCACACTTCCAGCTATCCATGGGAAAGAGAAATGTCTCCTGTGTTAGAACATGGTTTGTCCTTGTTGCGCACAAAACTGGTGCAGGTTTAGGATACTACAGAATGTTTTGTATGTAATTTATAAACATTGGTTATAAATTAATAAAACTAAGGTTCTGGGAAATCTTTTTGTTGAAGTAATGACATTTTTCATGTTATATTAATCTTCTCCATTACAACTTTCAAACATGTGTACATGTTTTACTTATTTAAAAGCAATAGATTAAGACTGAGAGAATTAAAATGGACTTTCCATGACTAAAACTGACTATGGAAAGGACGCAGCAGAACACTGCCACCTCCAGTTACAGATCATGCACAGAATACACTGTCTGTCTTATTCAGACACTTACTCAGAATAAATGAAAACCAGGCACAAGCTCTGGCAACAGGCTCACACTGACTGCCAGCAAAGAGTTGCATACACATCTAAGCCTTCGATCACGGCTGACTTTAAAAAAAAAATAGTAAGAAAAACTGATACCACAGAAGCAAACAAACCATCATTCCCCACTCACTAGTAACAGCATGTTGCCATGTTAGCAAAATTCTTATGACTAGGGACTGTTCAATTAAGGACTCTGATCTCTAACTTCAATGCTTTTCCCACTCAGCTTATAAGGCAAGGGAATCTATCTTCCCATTATCCGTACATCCTTGCTGTCTAGTTGTCTAGTATGAACTACTTTTTGAATACTTATAACATTCTGGGTGATAGCCTATGACACTAGAAAGTGAACAGAGGGAGGGAACATCCAGGCCGGATCATGTTGGTCCATGACCCATGGAAAACAGGGGTGGGGAACTTTTTTACTGATGTGAAGAGAGAAGCACATGTCAAACAAGAAGGGCAGAGTTGCAGCTGTTGAGATGAAGTTGACTGTGGCCGCTACTACCACTGTATGGTTGGTGAAAAGAGATAATACCAGTAAACCATGGAGAAGTGGGAGAATTCATCTCCTGAGATCCATGTGGCTAAAATCTCATAAGGTTCCTATGTCTAATATTTCATTATGGCTAGAAAATAGCTTCCAACTTTTCTGTAGCCAAGGTTCATTGATGCCACGTTCCTTCTCACCTCTCCTTTCCATCTAACCTGCCTTGATCACACTCTTGAGACCTTTGACTTTCTGCTTCAGCTAAGCCACGTCACATACAACTCTGCTTTCCACATTGGGCTGATATGTTTTCCACTGTCTCTTCCCTAGCCCAATTCCTGAGACTGCTTGGAGACGCAGTGAGAAATTGAATGAAGCTGAAAGAATACCCAAAGTGATGAAGGGATGGAAAAATACCTTAATTACAAGATGGAAAGAAAGGATAACTATGGCTAGCGTGGCTAAGCAATGTCTACGGCTGGAGGACAGGAAACACGGTTACTCACAGTTATATGAATAAACACAGAAGAAAGAAAGAAAGAAAATATCTAGCATGGCACCTGGAAACAGTAGCAATAATGGGAAGAAAAGAAGGAATCATGTTGGCATTAAATGACATATGTTAGACAGGAGAATTGCTTTCCAAGTCTGAGTCTTACAATAATATTAACATTCTACTTCTAAAACAACTTGTGGAATATAATTAACCTTTTAAAAAATCTTTAAAGATACAGCCATTACCATTTCACACCTATATATGATTACATCATTTAAAAACCTATCACTGCCTACATAAATGATAATGATTCTCAGACAGGAAAGCAAGTGAGAACAACCAATGAGCATTAGTAAGGACTGTTTTCCCCTGTTTTTCTGGACAAATCTTGGATGACTTTCTCATTGAAAATAAGCATACTGTAAATACAATTATGGTGTGAGAAGGGTAGAATTCTTTCAGCCATAAAAAAGGCAATGTGAAAAGATTTTGGGAAAGTATAAATATTCAAATTTAAAATCTTCTTAAAGAAAGAGCTTGACTTTACAAAATGATGTATACATTTCCAAATTGTCTTAACTTCAAAAATGATAATAAAATACTATAAATATTAAAATTATATATTGTGGACCACTCCATTCCTTTTTTAATATTCCAAGGGTACACCTCACACCAGCTCACTTTTCATGAAGTATGGACAGTCATTGTAGCCACCATTTAAATTTATAGAATTAAAAACTGAGAGATCATAAGAACATCTAATTTTATCCTCAGTGAACCACAGGCTCTTAAATTGCACTAGTTTACCTGGAATGTGTCTGAAACTTGTGTTTGGCTAAGGTATATCTCCCAAACTATACTCAGCCTCATGTGAAAGCATGAAGTACAGCATCCAGTCCTTCTGATAATTTGTGACAGTATTTAATACTTCCACTGTTTAAAAATGTGTCTGATTTCTCATTTAAACTTGTCTGGCATCCAGACATTGGCTCTTTTTACACTCTTTTTCTACCAGACTAAAGAGCTCTTTAGTACCTAGTATATTTTCCCCATGAAGGTACCTGTACACTGTAATCAAGTCACCTCTCAATCTTCTTTTTGATAAGCTAGACAGATTGAGCTCTTTTAGAGTCCCACAGTAAGGCATTTTCTCCAGCCTTCAAATCATTTTTGCAGCTCCTTCCTGAACTCTCTCCCATTTTTCATTGTCCTTTTTAAAAAGTGGACACTAGCACTGATGAAATATTCCAGTAACTGTCTTACCAGTTCCTTATGCTCTTTGCTGTACTTATTCATTCTCTGAAGAAAGGCAGAGCTAGTCAGAAGGCACCATCTGGTGAGGAAGTCTGACTGGTAGGGGGCAGATTTAAATACTTAAGAGCAGCAGAAGGGAGGGTGGAATGGGCAAAGGACATTTAAAGACTGACTTGCTAGGCTATGATCATTTTTAGTTTCCCCAGGAGGTTAGTGAATTCTTCTCCCTTGGACTCCTATTGCCTGTGTTTAGAAAGGTGAATAGCAGCAGACTATAAAATATGGAAAATGAAAATTTCATTGGGATTACACATGGATGAGGAGAATCAGCATCTGCCTGCTGGAAAACATAAGACTAACGGGGGTAAGGCAAGTGGGGAATAAAAAAAGAAGAGACATGCCATGATAGTCAAATAAGATCAGAAGAAATCTACAACAGTAAAATGAATACAAATGGAAAAGGGATTTTGTGACCCTAATTGATGTTGTAACCTGTATTAAAAATTACTGAAGTCTCAGGATGCACATCCAGTATTCAAGCCAATGCCCACCCTGCAGAGCCAATGTCTGAGAGAGAAGACTGATGATTTTGCCTCACTCTGGCTCTGCAAATTGCATTTCTTGGTGAAAGATCCTTTTTAGAAGCTTATAAAGATGTTGAGTAAAGAGCTGGATGTAGAACCTAGGAACTGTTTACTTAATGCGCCCAGCTGATCACAGCTGCTGGGATAGCTCATGAAAAAAGGACTGCCAGACAAGCATAAAGCTGCTTGCCGAGATCAGAGGTGACAGTCTGAGTTGTAGATACAAAAGGCAAGTCCAAGGAGCTTTTGAATGACTTTCAGAACCTGTGGAAGCCAAAAACACTCTCTTCTCCCCTCTCTGCATTTGTCTCTGGCTCTGCATTCAGTCATGCTTATTCATTCTTTTATGATCTTTAGATTGGATTTCTACAATGCATGGTGACTGAGGAATAAACTTGAAGAGTGCATGGCAGCTTCAGTTGTTACAGCAGGAGCCTACTTACTACTGCGAAGGTATTAGCCCACACAGAAAATATACTGCATGAGCTCTGCACTGGAAGTGCTGACCCTGTGTTCACAGCAGCACAAACATTGTTTTGTCTTTGTTTCTTAAAATCATCCAAGTAATCAATAAGATTTGATTATAAAGTATACGCAATATTTAGAAACATGTCATTTTTAACACTCTTGTAAACTGCTTCATATGATTTCTCTCTTCTTTTTCTCTTTTCTTTTCTTTTTCTTTTTTTCTTTTCTTTCTTTTTCATATGAATTCCAATAAATTCAGCAATACAAAGAACATCAACAGCAAAAATTAGACTTTAGCTGAGGAGATGATAGTTTCTAGGACTTTAAAAGTCTTTGCAATGCTGAACCTACTGGTGTTACCGAGGGAATACGAACAAAGGAAGACTCAGATGGAAATATCTTATATGTTTCTCAATAACCAAGACACATACAAGATGTAGTTTGGGATGCAGGAGAAGGAATCTTTCCAGACATTCTTCCCTTGTTTTGCAAACAATCATTGCAAGGCATTTTCTTCTTTCCTTTAACAGGCAATTAACCCCTTAACCAACACTACCAAATACTTGTCATGCAAGTCCAGTTCACTCCAGATTTAATCTCTCATGCAAGATGGCTAAAAAAGCACTATACCATGATGTCTCCAAGTCACTTTTACACTGTATAAACGTGCTAGGATGCGCAATTTGAGAGTAGAACACAGAATTGCTATAAATATAAGGAAGGTCTTTACTTTCAGGTGTGACTTTCAAAAATAAAATAGTGACACAGAGGGTTCATCCTTTCAGAGAATAACAAGAAAAATATATTTAATTGTTATATTACTGAAAGAAAATTAAATAGAAAAGTAAACACTTTCCAAGCATTCATGTATATGATAAAAGTAATTCTCCTTTTGAGAACTGCATTTTCTTACATTTAAGTCTTCCAGAAGATAAATTGTTAAGGAAGTCTAGAAAACTTCATGCAGCTTGTTTTTTTTTTTACTCTAGCATGAAGAAGAAAAAGGCATTTTTTTTCCAATTTATATATTCTAAATTGTGTTATATCCAGATGCATGTTTCATTCTTATAGAGGAATAATGCCTTGTACTTATTTTACTATTTGACAGTTTGATTTTTCATTTCCCAGAAATACAATTGCCCACCTTTTTTCTAGGAAAATTATTCCACCGTGTAATAGAATTATTAACTCCTCAAAAATCTTCTGTTCAAATATCAGACTTGCCTCACTAAGGATAAGCGTCTTTATTACATTTGAAATAGTAACATTTTGTATTTAATTTCCAACTACTATATGAGTTCAGTAGATGACTTTCCCGTTAGTGTTTTTGAGAGACGTATATTGAGCATTCGTGTACATCTTCATATTCTCTAATATGAATGTTTATTTCAAAACATGTTTGTTAGCAGCAGGAATGTGACATTGCACATAGAGAGTCAGAACAATCCAGGAGAGAGCAGAAAAATCCAGGTACTACTCCTATTATTATCCCATCTGTTTTTTGACCTTAGCTAAATTACACTGAACTTGTGCTACCTCAATTTCCCTAGTTTAAAACTGAGATCAGATACTTCACTCCCTCTGTAATGAAGCTAGGAATTTCTTTATATAAAAACAGGCGATTCCTTGGTAAAATTGATTCAATGCAAATAAACTAATGCAGTGCTATGGTTGAGAATCTGAACAGAGAGCTATCAAAAAATGCAAAGGCAAACTCCCACAGCAATTATAAAATAGGTCATATTGAATATATGTGTTAATGTATTGAAGGAACACATTCTTGCTCAGGAAAAACTGCAGTGGCTTTAAACAGCCAGAAACATGTGAGTTCAAATTCAATGCAAAACTATAGCCTGAAAGTTGTATCTTCATTTAGTAAGCCTTTATAACAGATTATGCATTGTTTGCATTTTATCCAATCACTTCTTATAATCTGCTATATTGATCAACATAGTTTCTTCCCTTTTATATTGGCATTGTAGCAGCATATACAGAGAACTGCAATGACACTGCTTCATTTGACATTGTAATATTCCCCATACAGCTGCATTTATATAATTTTCAGTCCTTTAGAATGGCAATAACTCCCACAAAATCAAATTATAAGCTATTATTATCACAGAAACATCATGAAAAATAACTAGTTTGGAAGCTGGATAGCATTATATGAGCCATCAAAGCACTTCTAACACAGTTTTTTTTTAATATAGTAGACCCTAGCTAAGGTTCTCTTCTCATTCTTTCTCTTATTTGCACTGTTAAAAATGTGTCTCGTAAAAGATCCATTCTTCAGTAACTGTAAAATTAATGTAATCACAGGACCATCTACTTAAATGGTCAACAGCAGATATTTAGACAGAAAATGAGAAGCAAGGCGTAAACACTTCCAATGGAAAATACTCGGGAATCACCACTTACGACCTTTTGAGATAAAAGTTGTACCAGTACCACTATATTTAATAGTTTTCTTACTAATTTTCTAATATGCTTTAAAGCAATTTTCATAATATTTTTGGTAATGAGTCCTGCCCTAAGAAGAAAAATGTTCCCTGTTTTATATTAAAATGCAAAATCTCATTTTCTGGAATAGAAATCTGTGACTAAGAAGTGGTAGGTATCTGAAGACAGATGTTCATTCTAATAAACTGGACTTGACTTATCTTTCAATTCCAGGAAAGATGTATGCCGATATAGAAAAGCTTAGCCAAACTGTATTATATATTAACTTAATTTCTGCAATGAGTGATCCTGTACATAATCCTGGGAAAAGCATTTTGAATGCACATAATGGGCCTGAGTTATTTAAAACTAAATCATCTTGAAAAAGGAGAGATTTAAATTAAAAACTGTCTCAAAGCCACAGCATTAGCACAGTATTTTTTTATGATGTGCCTCTGTGGATTCAGTACATTTTCTCCTGAAAGGTAACTCCAAGTGAAGCATATGGCTTAGAACTAATATTAAACCCAATGATGTTCTGTGCAATCAACATCTGATGAATTTAAACTCACGATTTTCATAAAAGTCTGTGTTTTCATCATAAAGGTCCAAATCCCTACATTCTGCTTATGAGGGTTTTTTTTTGGTGGTTTGTTTTTTTTGGGGGGGGTTTCTTTGTTAGTTAGTTAGTTTGTTTCTGGTGGAATTGCCATTATATTTCATCTTGTACAATAATAAAGCAGAATCAAATAACTACCGTAGCTACTTCTGATGTGGGGATTATGATGCATATGTACAAATCATTCTTAACGGAAACTTCTAATGTGCAGGTGAGTAATAGTTACCTCTAACTTTCTGGCCACATAGATATGATTTGGAGATTAGAGACTGGTTAGTTTCTGAGGTCCCCAATCTTTGCTTGCACAACTGAGTCAACTAGCAGCAAAGCTGAATTTTGCTTCAGCGGTGGAGTAGTACTTCTACCTAAGTAAAGCAAATCCTCTGTAACAAAAGGAATACCTCAAATAGGTTCTAGAAGGGACTTCACCAGCTATCCAGCAGCACTACAGCACCCACAGTGCCTAAATATTTAGATTATCCCCTCTGAGGTGACATAACCTTTCACACAGTATCTCTTCACTGTAGAGCAGGAACTGTTCCTGTGCTGCAGTTGCTAACACTTTTGTAAACTAACAGGTCACTGGGGGCTGGGGTCTAGTTACTTGGAACAAAGCACATCTCGGGTACTGCCTGAGCATGTGACATGCTGATTACATCCGGATTCCCAACAACTTGAGCAATCTGCAGCACCACTCAGCCTAGCGACTTCTAACACTGCACACAAAGCTCCTCTGTCCTCTACAGCCCTTTTCCCAGGAACCATCTAATTAGCTCACAGACATCTAGCAGCTCTTGCATAATTCTGCTTTTAAATTAATCTCTTCAATCAAAATCAAAACAGTGGCAGGCAAGAAATCTACTCACCTACCTTTAATTCACAGAGATGATCCTCTTCTGTCAGTGAACTGACCAGATTCCTATAGCCTGGTTCCAGCAGAAATCTTCGCACCAGATTCCTATAGCCTGGTTCCAGCAGAAATCTTCCCACCAGATTCCTATAGCCTGATTCCAGCAGAAATCTTCCCAACATGAGCATGCAACTGTGCTTTGTTACCTTCACCAAAGATACTTTTGAAGGCAGATTAAGAGCATTTTGGAGAAAAAATGTTTCTTCATAATTTTGCATTGGAAAACTTCTGGTTAAGAGTTGGAAAAAGAAAAAAAGAAAAAAAAAGTTCGTTTTTGCAGATTAAAACATTCAGGCTCAAAGATTAATGTGAAAAAAAAAGAGATATAAACTTTCAGTAACAAGAAAACACTGCTACAAAGCGCTCATTTCTATTGTCTAGAGGTGGTCTCAGACATCTCCCCTAAGAAATTACATGTGACTTCTTATCATAATGTGAAGTTATAAAACTGGCATTTAACTGGAACTTTATGGAATTATGTATTCTGGACCTTTTAAAACTATATTGAAAATCTGATAAATACATTGTTCTATGGTAGCTATAGCCTTATGATTTCAGGGGACTCTAGGGGGTGTTTGTTTGCTTGTTTGTATTTTGGGGTTTTTTAAGGCTTTGAATCCCTCAGTAGTCAAAACAAATTTAGCTTCATTTTAACACTTCTGCAGTGACTACTGCAAAGCTTCTTAACTTTTATGCTATAATGCAGTCAATGTATTTATAGTTCTTGAAAATGTCACATGGCAATGTTATGCCAGGGACAGCACATCTCAGAGGGTCCTTAATATGTCTGCATTGTTGCATTCTATTTGTAGAGGCATTTTTGTCAGCAGCAATGAAGAAACAGAGCTGCCTCTGCAGTTCTTTCAATAACATTCAAGCTTATAGTTGACCCGAGGGGCTCACATTATGACATCCATATTTAATTTAACAATATATCATATTTTCATGGACTACAGTATTGCATTATAACCTCACTGCTTTATGTGCATGGGAATGCTGCAGAAGCAGGCTTGTATGAATCTACAACACAGACTAAATGGTTAGTTCATGAGAGCAAGGTCAAAGTGTACAGTGATGACAATATATAAAAGGTCTTATAACAACTCTCAGTAATCTGAGGGAAAAAAGGACAAAAATAAGGTCTCCAGAAAGGCCTGTATTTAACTAAAAGTTCATTTTTTAAAAATCCTGTTAACTGCACCACCTTGCTTACTTTCAATTTTAGTTCTGCTCTACACTTCCCATTGCAGTCAGTATTCTCTGTATCGTTTCTGCTCCATTCAAGCATATTTAAGGAGAATATTAACACCAACTGAATATTAGGCTTTAACCATCCCTTTCTCCTCACAGTAATTTCTCCTATTTGCTCTGAATTTTTTTTACTGTTGACCTTCTCGCTGACTCCAAATTAAATGTTCATATATTTTGTATTTACTCCCAAATCTAGCCCTGCTTGTTCACATTTTTCCTGCTCATCTCCCTCTTATTTGGCACTGCCTATATTACATCACATTTTCCTCATCTTCTTTACATTCCATTCCAACCGATTTCAACTCTTTCCAATGCCTCCTTCTTGCAACATAAAATTAATTTAATTCATTCTTTCCTCCCTATCAACATTATTAATAGCCTTCTACCAGACAGATTATGGATTAACTTCATTGCTTTACTCCAGAAGCCGTGTATGGCAATAGTTTATCCTCTATTTTGCATGCTCTCCTCCATATGAAACCTTATGATATTTTATCATCTCTTTTAGAAGGTTCCACTTTTCAAAACTAAGTAGTTTCAACTACCTGTTTACTGGCAGCCTTGATCTTTGGTCTAGATGTCATCCTTAACAGACATTACATAACATTAATGAAGAGCAGCCATAGTAAAAAGCATTTCACTACTCTGATCCATGTTCTTTTCTTCCCTCTGATCCAGCTTTCTGTTTGTCATCTCTTCATGCATTGTATCTAAATTAGATTTTCAGTTCCCTAGGGTAAGAAGACATCATTTTCATTTATCTGTAAAGCACCATGCATGCGTATGATTCTGCAGAGATGCTAAATATGTATATCCACATTTATTAAAATATTGATGCTTTTATCTATTCATATAGTGAAGAAGCAACATGGCAGCAGTTGCACCCATTTAAAAACTATTTTCCATCTATAATAGCTATAATGTGATGTATTTATAGTAGCTGCATGCTGTTCACTCTCTATTTTCTTGTTCACATATACATTGCACTTTCTGATCTTATTAGCTAACTGAAAAATAAAAATCTATTTTCTCTGAAGGCATCAAAATCTTTTTCTAAAAATAAAGCATAGAGGTAACATACAGTGGTTTTATTGCTTATCCATACTGCATGATCACAGTCTTAGTGGGTGAAGGATGCCGTACCACCTCAGGACTGCTCCTGCCCTCCAAAATCTTGTAATTTAAATAGTCCTAATGATAGTAAAAATTTTAGGAACTTTGGACACCAATATTCTTGCTACTTATCTTTAGAGCCATCAGTTTCTGATTTTCAGAGTACTAGAGCATAGCTCTTTCTAAATCACAAGATCTTAAAAAGGGAAGCTCTTTATTATTTTGAAAATTCTGGTTGACAAAATTAACCCAATTAGTGCAAATATGTATTCTAAAAGCTAGGAGAGTTCTTAATGCAAAAAGACAAAATAAGGATATATCAATTCAATTAAAACATATTAAAATGTCTCTAATAACAAGTGCAGTAACAGGCCGTAGATGATAGACTCTCCTTTGTAGTCAAGCATGTTTATCTTTTGGTTAGGCAAAAAAACCAAGTAGGCATGCCCAAATCCCACAGCAGAATCCACACAGGCCCCTGTTCTGACCCAGAGCTCATTGAATGAATGAGCCTGTACTAATAATTTCAAAAGTTAGCTCAAAAGATAAGAAATTATTGTAGACACTATATGCAATTAAACGGTTCTGCTTCGTGTAACACTTAGTAAATGGTTAAGCATTTAAGCATTGAATAAAGTAAACATCTTCAAATACCATGCTTTCCAGGGTATCTGAGCTGAAAACTTGAAATTGATTGCTCATTCATGGGTCAGTATCTGTGGAGCAGCCTTAACAAACTGTTTACTCAAAGTGGCAGGAGAGATGTTACATGGGGACAAAGTTATAGGCATTTTTTCAGAAAGTACCTTACAGCTGATGGACTTGATATTTATATTATTTTTGCATAGATGGATCTGTTTCAACCAATGTTCCACCATGCCTTTTACTAGATAAAATGATAAACACTGATCCAACTTAATGTCCAACTGTATGTGTAACTAAACCTATGTAAGGTTGCACTGATTAAGGTCAAGGAACATGCATATTTAAAAGCTTTGCTGGACTGAACAAATGGCAAAGGTTCATTTTAAAAGAAAAGAGGGACTTTTTACAGGGGCAGGTACAGATAGGACAAGAGGTAATGGCTTTAAACTTAAAAAGGGGAGATTTAGGTTAGATACAAGGAAGAAGTTCCTTACTGTGAGAGTGGTGATGCACTGGAACAGTCTGCCCAAGGAAACTGTAGATGCTTCATCCCTGGCAGTGTTCAAGGCCAGGTTGGATGAAGCCTTGAGCAACCTAGTCTCATGTGAGGTGTCCCTGCCCATGGCAGGGATGTTGGAACTAAATGATCGTAAGGTCCTTTCCAACCCAAACCTTTCTGTGATTCTATGATTCTATGAAATTAAGGATAAAAAATAAAATAAGCAAAAAAAAAAAAAGCATGAAGATGCAAAAATGGCCACAAAAAAATACTGAACTATAATATGACATTCATGAATGTGATTCCTTTGTACAAATATAACACGGAGACTAGCTGTTATATAAGTGAAACCGCATTTTAAAATATAGTCCACTTGATTCATAGTGAGAAGATCTACTCTTTGAATATTACCAACAGAAGGAAGGTAAGGAAGGAATTTCCAGAAGGCTGAAAATTGGGCTAACTATTTCTATCAAAACTAATGGAATAGCATGTTTCAAATGAAAAAAGAGCTTCACCAGTGCTGAACACTTTGCCCATCCTGACATAAAGGTAGAAGCTGAGCTATAACAATGTAATGACCTCATACAGGAAGAAGTTATCACAAGGAAGTAATCTTGTATGGGAGGTTGTATTCTGCTCTAAGGATATTATGAGATGCAATGGTCATGTTTGCAGGTGCACTCAACTTTGCACCCTTCATAATGAAAGGTATGAATGATAAGCACTTCTGAAGATCAGTGTAGTTGCTTTCCTCAATGAAGAACTATGGACCTACAAAACTGAGTTTAAAAATAATGTATGTATGGAGCACCTTTTCATCTGTTTCCACCCCAAGATGGGGGAGCAGAATTAATACTGCTTGCTTTCCTTTCAGCTAAACATGTGTTGGGTTTTCTTAACCACACCCCTTCACTCTGATTTAGAAGAGTTTTAGCTTCAAGAATCATTGGTTATTGCCCAATGCAAATAAGCACAAAGTAAAATTATATTAAGTTTACACAATTGATCTTTCATCATTTTAAATTATACCTTTTAAAATTTCCTGTAAAATCAGCCTGAAATACTCCCATAGTTGACTGCCATCAAGCAGTGCAGGGTCACTTTGGGAAAACCCATTCTCAGTGATATAAATTATAGGGTTATTATATGTATCCTAGAACAAGAGAGCAGAAGTTTTATTCAGAACAGATGTAAGAAAGCCCATAAAATCAGATGCATTACCCTCTATCTTTTCTAAGCTACAAACTAAAACTAGTTTTCATCAAATTGCACTGACCCTATTAACTTAATTTTCCATGAGCTGACCTTTTATGACTAACAATGGAAAAGCAGAACTGTGCAAATATCCATGAAGACAGTGAAATGACTTATTTTAATGAGAAGACTAAAATATCTTTCCTGCATTAGCATCTGCTTATTGTCACTGCTCCTTAACCCCTTGGTACTGGCAGTCACTGCATGTCCCATTGCCAGGAGTAGCTGCGTGCCAGGAAAACCTTACTGTTGGCATCAGAAAGATAATTTCTGGACTTCAAAATATGGTATAACACTGGTGTGTCATTTCAAACTGTAAAATAGCTATGAAGTACAAAGGCAATAGGAAAACACTAAAGCTTCTACTTTTTCTGTCTAGCATGGAACAATTAAATTAAGAATCCCAAGGTGACTTGGTTTTTTATATCTTGTATAATGTCTTATGCCATCCAGATGGGCTCCTCAAAAACCCCAAATCACCAATATTACACACTGGATTCCTAGATCCCTTCATTGGCTAGCTAAAGCAGTAAAATGGTCCTGTGAGCCATTCCTTCATATAACACAGACGTCAGTGCAAACCTCATGGTACAACAGGCAACCATAAACTCCCAGTTGCAACAGGCCACATTCAGATTCACCATTCGTTGAAACACTTAACTTCTTGTCTGCATTTTCTTGGTCTTAGCAGTTCAGAGTATAGAAGTCAGCAGTACTAATGATGATAATTTTTTCCTCTTTAGTGAATTCTGGAAGACTTGTTGATAAGTAACTCTGCTTTGAATGCTTTGCAGAAATATCAGACTTCACCATGGCCGGATATTCATCATCAATAAATGTTGCCCTGAAAATATTACCTAAGTTAAAGAACAAAAAGCAAAAGTCGCTTTTTGTTTGCTACAGAGGTTCTAACAATCTCAGTTCAGAGCTATAGACACAAGCCCACTTTGTTTTGTTCAAATATCTTGTTGCAACTGTGCCAGGTTTTAGCACGAGCTTTTAGCACATCATAAGCGGCCTTGTAAGCTCTGGTACCAATACTGAGGGTATTTTCACAGCCACATATAGGAACAACATAAAGCTTATTAATAGTGATCACCCAGTGTCCAAATGTTCTGAAGCAATACTTTTTCATGAATATCAAAGGTCTAAATGATCTTTTCAGGTTCCTCAGTTACCTTCATCTTGTAAGGACTGAGGTAAGCCAAAGTGATACAGGGAGCAGGATGCAAGGTTATTGATTTTGCTGTAATAACTGACTCTTGAAAATATTAAAAGAAACAAAAAAGGGTTAACTTAAAACATTTTACATTTTAAAACATGAAGAAACCTCACTGCATATTTTCTCTGTTATGAGATGCAAATATTTTCTCTCAACTGCATGCTGACTACTGTTATAAGACTCCAGAGCTGGCAAAAATGCTCAGCACACAAAATCATCCAAGCAGGCACATAAAATGAAATGAGGATGCAAATTTTCAAAATAGATCAGTGGACAGCAACTCCCCAGGAGAAACATAATTCTGATGGGTGCTGGTCACAGGAAAATATAATCCTTTCATTTAAATGCCTGAATGGCAGCCTGGCTGCATGTACAAGATGCAAGCGTGTTGGAAAAATTCTGACACTTGAGAGCCTTACAGGTAGATTTGTTCTAATGAAAGCATTTATCTCCTTAAGAACTGTGTCTTTTAAAAAGTTCAGCGCCACACTCAGCAAGGTAACTAAGCTGATCTGTTGTGATTTCAACTTGGTTGGCTGGGTGAGCTTCACTCTAGACTGTTCCATTCTCTACCACTGTCTGTACCAGCATCAAGACAAAGAAAATACTGTCAAGGTATTCAGTATTTTGCAGTGGTGTAAATTCAACAGTTCCCTCATTAGATCTATATGATGTTTAAGGCTTTTTGGCAGGATCTGCTAGTTTTTAAATAGAGTTTAGGGCACTGATATCTTTAGCCACCAAGTTGAATGCCTTGGCATTCGCTTATTCAAGAAACCAACTCTCTTCCTTTTGGACTGCTACTCCTGCAGACTGCTTAGTCCCTCTAACTGCACAAAGGAATTAGCTCACCTCTCTAAAAAATCATGACTTCCTACCTTTTTTGTCCCTTCTTGATAAGACAGAGATCAACTTTAATTTCCTGGATGTGTTGTTAAAGGTTGCCAGCATTGGGGATTTCTAGAGGCTTAAAAGGAATTCACCCTCTGCTCAGATTTAGCAGTGGCTGACATGAATATGCTTCCTAGAGGACTATTTTTATGCTGCTGAGAGGTCACTGTAAGTTTAAATATCAGGATACTTTAAGCTCTCAAATAGGCATTTTTAATTTTGCTTGCATCCAAACAAAACTACATTGCTTTTAGGCCTTCTGAGAACGCTAGATATTGCTAAACACATCGTAAGCTCTGGTTCAAAGACTATCAATTAGCTTGCTTTTTTACTTGAACTATCTGGTTTACTGCAGTAATTGGAAAAGGCCAACAGTAGCCTTGAATTATTATTTGTTAAGTTAAGAGGTTCCAGCCAGAAATAGGTCTCCATCACCCTAGTGGAATGTAGAAATCAGTCAGCCTTTGCTTCAGAGACTTGGGCTAAATTATACCAAAGTGTGAGCACATATTCTAATAAGACATAGGTGTGCACAAAATAACTATCCCAAGGCCTTGCTGTATTGAAACCCGGAACTGAGAAAGGTCTAAAGAACTTGAAAGGAGGAGGAGGGTTACTAAGATGCAAAGGTTAACAAAATGTATATTTAAAAGGTTATGGATGGTTTAGATTATTATTCTTAAAAATTTCTGAACCAGAGATTTTGTTTAATCCAAAGCAGGAAACCTGTTCATTAATAAATATGTCTGTACTATGTTGTACTATATATTCCCTGGTATTCTCAAGTTCAGGTTACTATGTACTTCTATTTAAAAATGCCAATACAGAACCCCATGCTATCTTCTTCTTAAAAGGACAGTATTAGACTTCAAATTAACCTAAGTTCAACTGACTGATCGTAAGGATTTCTGTCAAATGTCTTTTTAAAGACAACATTTACTGCAGCAATCAATTACAAACCCCAGATTTAGACAGTGCCTTCTCCTAAACAAACAGGTGCATACACATCCTCTAGCACAGCAAGACTCAATAAGTTTGTTTACAAAGTAATTCACAATAAATCTCACTGGTAATTTGCTTTTCCTTCCAAGTGCAGCACCAGAAAAACACATTAAATTCTGAGGAGATACACGCCTGTGCCCTGAGAATGTACCCATGGAAAAGAGGAAGGAATATACCAGAATTCTAAATTTTGAAAGGCAAATTCTTGCAATTTGCAAGAGAACAAATAAGGTTTGTATGTTACTTTTGAACAGGGACCTGTTAGACTTTAGTGGGACTGGATCTGTGTTAACTCTGCTGTTGGGACTACAAGGTTTACTACATAACTTTGTTGACGCAGGAGTCAGACAATGCAGAAACGATCAATGTGATCAAGCGATTGCCAAATTTATTACAAAGCCTTAACTCCTTATATACTATTTCTTACATGCACTTACAGTGATTTGGCATATTATGATTGGATACATGTCTTGAAGACCCTTAGTGACTAACATATAATTGGTTAAGCACAGGTGTGAGAACTTGACCTCGAAAGCTTGCCAGCAGTCCACAGTTCTCATTAACTCAGTGAATTCCAGCTTCTTCTTATCTTGCTTGCTTAAGCTTCTTCAGGCCTCTCATGGCCTTGCTGCATCTTTCAGGATTATTCAGAGTTTATGTACCAATTATGCATTCTCCCGTGAGAACACTGTCTCCACAGAGCTTAAACTGGGAATAAAGAAATCCTTTGCTGGTACAAAATCCTGTTCTAACATATTGAGAGTAATGCTGTGTAGAAGACCAGCATTTCTCATTCTAATTTTCAGATTATAAACTACTCAATACAAGTTATAACATTTAAATGCAACCAGTTATCATTAATTTTTTACATCTCAATTAAACACCAATACTGGAAAAGATTTATACTCTGTATTAGGAAATGAAGAGAAATTGAACTGCACCCCTGAAAAAATGTAAATTGCAAGTGAAATTTACATATTGCCTCATACCTTCCAGAATAGCCTGATTTAGTTTCTATGGCTGTATCTGTGGGTCAGCTAGAAGCAGAAAAACAGAAGAAAATGTTCTTCTGAGAAAGTGTGTATAAAAGAAGTTTGCGCAGACACCCCAAAATTTGGGGATTATAGACATTAAGGTGCATTTTGTCACTGGAAAGTGAAGGATTGTTCTTTTCTCTTTTCTCTCATCTTTGCTCCCTATCCTGATTCCCTACAATACACCTACAACATCGCTACTTTAAAAGACTTTACCCTGACTGGGTTAGAAACAGAATGGGTTTAAAGGTTTTCAAGTGTCCTATGTCCTAGGTATGAAATTGGTGGTGAATCACTTGGTGCGAATGATTTTATTTGGAAGGACATTGCTCTAGCTTTCTAATTCTTCACATGCTCTTTGTAAAAATGTTTATGCGGAAGATGATGGCCTTTCCATGCTATGCAGTTACAATTGCTTCAACAGATCACTGCACAAGAGAAGTGAACTCCTGCCTAATGAAAGCTGGCCTACTTGGAATTCTTCCAATGCCCTTTTGTTAAATGTAAAGTTCATAATATTAATCAGGCAACTGCTTATACTGAGGATCAAGTGAACATTTTCTGAAATTACAGCTGAGTTTTGTCAAAATGTTAGCTTTCCTTACCAAGTGCATTCAGAATGTCTGCTTGCTGTCTTCCACTCTGACATCTAAATAACAAAGCCTATTCAGTAGGCAGCTCTGTGGGGTTGTACAGTGCCTGCAGCCCCAGCTGAAGGAATATCAGTATAGGAAAGAAACCACAAGGGCTCAGCCAAATTTAAATTCAACACACCACAGAAAACATTCTAAGGGAAGGGCAAGCTGTGCCAGTAAAAGTGAGAAGCATACTGTAAATTTTGGTGGCAAAGGAAAAACTTCCATTCAAGCCTCCCTGGGATGTTGGCACAGTTTTTGCTGTCATGCTCTGCAGGGGGAAATGACTGGTTGGTCTGTTTGCAGCAGATTCACCAGCCTCCCTTTCTGAATTCTTGAAACAAAGATTCCTCCACTCTCTGGTGAAAACTGTAATCTGTAGGATACAGAGGGCAGGCTGCTACCTATTGAGCAGCCCAACTCTATATGACCAAAATTCTACAGAAATATACTCCTTCTGATGGTATCTTCCTATCAAGATAGGATGACCTGAAGAGGATTTTCCAAGAAACCCTTTCCCTTTGTAGCCTTCCATCTTTGCAATCTTCAAACGAGCAGAAGAAAAGAATTGCCAAAGCAAACACTGCCCCAGAAGTATAAAGATGCATATCTTCTCAGTAAAACTGAGATTCAGAAGAGTAGGAAGCAGAATTGAGATGCAGAGTTCATCCAAATCTACTTTGCTTTTTTTTCTCCTCAAAACATTATCCTCTCAGCATACAAGAGACCTCAGCCAAGTACTTTGATTCTCACACCGTTTTTGGTTCAGCCTCAGTTGCTTTTATTCTTCACAATTATTTTTATTTCTTCTTTCTTCTATTCCCTATGTTCTGCAGGCAAAGCTGCCATTTCCTGTCTTTTCCTAGTGAATGATCTTAATCTTAAATCCATACCTACAGAATTAAAATTAAAACATCCAAAGTGTAGGAAATTCTCTGTCTGACTTCTGACAGGCAATCTGACCAGCCTGTCACTTTTACACTGTATGCTGAGAGTGTGAAAACTTTTCTCTTCAGAGCAGGGACTGTCTTGTGCTTGTTAAAGAACTAAGCGCAGCTCCTAGCTGAGTCTAAAGAATCCTCTCTAAAGGATTCCTCTTGCTAAAGAAAATATATGGGAAAAATATGTCCCTCTCAGTGCAAAATAGTCAATGTGAAGTTCAGTACATCAGAGTATACCAATAAACTATCTAAACGTATTTGCCAAATAAGATACTTGTCTGTTGTAAGCCATCCAAAAAAATCCTCATGGCTAGGATCCCTGTAAGTATAAACATTCTGATGAAGTAAAACAATTTAGAGTTACAATTAAAAAAACTGGAGTAAGCAAAAAGATACATAGGAAACATAATACTAATCCTTTCCCAAAAGATTGTGCTATCCAAGGGGATCTAGAATATTAATTAGTAAGTTGTTGCAAACCTATAAAAAAATCACCCCATAATTACTCTGAAAAAAGTTGCAATTTCAAAGCTACACTGCAGAATAGCATACTGGATTAATTATGCCAGACTGCAGCAATAACCTTGAATTAAAGCTGCAACCTTCTATTTTTAAGAAACAATTGCCTTTCTGGTTGATGAAACCTGTCGTCCCATCAGGTAACAGACGTGACCAGGAAAGAGAAAAGCAATAATGAGTCAATCCAAGCTGTTTGATACATTTCAAATCTTCCTCCCACAGAGTGTAGCTGCCACAAGCTACATCACCAGTCTGGTTCTTGAAAACTCGATCTCCTCCCTGATGGGTGAATGTGTCCCAGACATTAGGGCCCTTTCCATCTGCATTCCAGCCTTCTGCTTGAAAAACTAAACTTGGTCGTCACACTTTTGACATCAAAAGACATATGTTGAATGTAAACATTTATCACAAAGTAGGCACAAACCCCTCTAAATCCTGTGAGTAAAATGAGCAGTATTCCCTCCCCACTCCTTATGTCATTTAAAGTAACTAGGAGCTTTCAGTTATTAGTATTTGTGTTAGGGTTTGCATTTATTCATATTTTCACTTGCTGCTAATTATTTGAAAATCCTGTTTTAAAAAGTATTCACAGTTCTGACACTCTTCATACTTCCTTGGCCAAAAATCAGATGTTTGCAACTCTTGAGATATTGCAGGTTTTCACAAAGGGCATTTTCTAATGCAGCTTCCATCCATAAATGTAAAAGATCAGTCCATATCAAAGAAAGCCTTTAGGGTATGAAAAATACATCCAACAAATAGGTACTTACGGCTTTCTGGATGTCCTTTGAAAATCCTGACAGTCTGTTAAAAAGAAAGGAATGCCATTATGAGCCATGGCCCTAGGCACATACAAGCTGAATTAATAACGCAGCTCTGCAAAACTTTTGTAATTTACTTGGCCAAACATTCACAGAAATGAATTTTGAACGCTCAAAACCCCTGCATCATTTTCTTCACTTTCAGAGTTTTGGGAAATTTCTTTTCAATTCCAAAATTGAGATAGACAGATTACTTTAAAAACATTCAAGATAGAGCTGTTGTTTGAGATTACACAGTATTAACATTATGTAGTATTTAAACCAAATAAATGCACCTTTTTTCAGGACAAGCTTCTTTGTCTTTCAGGAGCAATGCTGTAGCTGAGGCAAAGATTTCATTTTTAACATGGAGAGCTCTGTAAACTTACACCCCTGCAAAATGTGGTTGTATAATAAAATTACAAATAACCCCGAAATGGCCAACCTCATTTACATGCAAGATTTTTCAGAGCCCCAGTGAATGCACAGTTCCAGGGTTACTCTTTAAAAACTAAAATGACATTGTGTGTTAAAATCATGTATAAATTAAATATTAGTTGGGTTGTAAGATTAATAACTATATAATAGCTACATATCAATCCTCAATAAAAGTGTTTTAATAATCAATTAGTATCATAGAAATTAGAGATGGAGGAGAACTATTAGGAGGTCATTGAGTCCATCCCTTGCCAACGCAAGATTGCTCCCTTAAGTATATTCAGTACTTAATACACATCTGTCTTATTAAATCTAAGTTTAATGCAAGGTTAAGCATATTGAAGACACTTAATTTAAAGCATTACTAAAATCTGTAATATCACTTCTATAACCTAGCTTTTACAAGATCATTGTCACATTTCACGCTCTTTACAGGATTTTATTGCTGCATATGAACACTGCTACATCTACATTTGATTGGTCAGTAAATGAAACTCTTATATGGGACAACCTTCAAAGCAGGTCAAATCTTAGATCCAGACAGTTTGAGTTTCTCTTAATCTCAGATTTTATCACAGACTTTGTGCTCTGTCTGTATGATTTTCAGAAAAACACAGTACTAAAAGTTTTCTACATCCTGCTTTTGATTTTGATTACGCTGGCTGAAATAAACAGTCATTTTAGAGGAGTGCAGGAAATAACAAATAACAGTAATTCTCTGGTGGTACCTAGAACTTAGAAGCCTTTAAGAGCAGTCTTCCTGCACTGTATCAATACGATATAGCTCTTTTTTCACTACAGTGGGAGCAAAGGGAAGCCAAAAGCTGCCATAATGGGCAGCTAACACACCTTCAGTTAAGAATCAGCAGCTAGAGCAGGTGCTGAACAGTTTTGGTTTTTGTCTGCCTTCCTCCAGCAAAGGAGGTGGGAGGGAGGAGGAGAAGCATTTGATTTTCAGCAGAGTATGACAGTGCTACTCCAGTGGCCATTAGCCACTAAAAAGCCCTGACTGGGGCTGTAGCAACAAACCCACATTCAAGCACTCCTCATGCTCTTTGAAAAGCCTCTCTGTACAGCCTAGAGTACTTGAGCTAGCTAAATAAAGTGTAGGAAGCAATCTAGCCAAGGCAACAGAAAGCTTCACATACACTAACATATCCTGCTGAGCCACAATTAGTCTGCACAGAGCTCTGCTCTGCTTCAATGAACCAAGCTTGCACCTCTAAGCTTGCTCGGAAACCTCCACACTACACAGCACTGCATAGTGCAGACATACCCTGAGTTTTAGTGACCTTTGGGGACAGGAAAGAACAGTGATGCAGAACTGATTTTACATTGCAAGCACATAGGTAAGGCTTAGCTACCAACTTATCACGTAACATGTCACCAAGTGATTAATATGAGTTATCATGAAACATGATGCACGTACCCTGTTCTCTTCATTATGCAATGCATTCTATTATTACAATGGAATAAGATAGAATGTTTTTCCATTTAAGTGAAGCTCATGAAACAGGAATATTACTGATCAGAGTATTTGAGTTTTCATGTACTTTTCCAAGTTAGCTTTTCTTCTAATTCAGATGTGCTTTCACCTTTTGGAATGAAATTTTCCTGGCCTAATCTCTGCCCAAAAGGTGGCATTTTGTTTGAATTAATACAGTTCAACTATTTGGCATATGAAAGAAGTGAAGAAAACCACTTTTACCATTACGAGATCTTTTGCAACTTTTCCTTCTCTCTCTAAAAAAAATAAAAAATTAAAAAAAAAAAAATCAAGCCGAGTTGAAATTTAGCATAGAAATGGCCCTCAGTAAGAAGAAGTGCTTTTGAGTGTTCTGGTGCAAATTGATTTTGATTTGACTGAGTCATGAACCTTTGAAATCTGCACTTTGAGCATGCAGAGTACAATTGGTATGATTTTTTAGCACTTTGAAATATACAGAGTGGAGAAGGTTGTGCTGTGCATAAATACATAGCTGACAGTAAAAAATAAAGTACTTTGTCAGCTCTTGCCTCATCCACTGTGTATCTTGTGATATGTGCAGCAACTGAGTTTGGAATCTACAAGAACTATTGCTTCAATCATACTGCCTTTAGGTTGGAAGCTGCACAGCCCCAAAGCTTTCAGGAGGAATTCCCTGTTGTGTTTCTTACTTCTGCAGGAAAAGGGTCATCTGAGTAGTGTCTAGACCACATTATAGATTTTTTTTCATGTTTCTCCCACTCAGAAGCCTTAGGAAAGCTCATTAAAAATACATTAAGAGCACATTAAGGTTGCACATGTAGCCACTCAAAAGGCAGGAAATTATAATGTCATTCTATATGCACACACAATTCTCATTTTAAAAATTAGTTAGTAGAGCTATGCACATTGCAGGACTCGAGTTAGAATCTGGCCCAGAATATTGATTCCCTAGGAACAGTGAGCTGTTCAGTCTATTAGGTAAAGCTAACTGAGCTCGTTAAAAGGTACCGAGCATGGGCAAGTACTCTCACTTTCAGCAATAACCAAGAACTAAAGGCTACATCCTCATAGACAATTTTAGATCTACAAATCCCATTTAGATACCGAAATCAATGGGAGTTAAGTGCCTGCATGCTGCAGGGTATAATATGAGAAAATCAGATCTATATGTATTTTAAAGGTCTCTAAACACACATTTATGAAGGGAGAAACTTTGGGGGTGGTTATGGCTGTAGGTGGCCCTGTACCTTGTGGGTTTACATTCCCTAATCTGCCACATATTTTTGTATCATTCTGGACAAATCACTTTATGAGCACCTCCATTCAGTTGGGAACATGATACATGTCCCTGGGGGAAAGCCTCCATAAGTCCAACTGTTAACCTCTTAGTTCACTGTTTTTCATGTTCTTTGGAGTTGAATTTCTAACTGAGGAACCCTTATGATTGTCAATGTCTGATGAGATGGTTCTCCCATCCAGTTTTGGAATAGCCAATAGTAATCTACTTAAATTAGCTCTAGAGAAAGGAAATCCTCAAGACCTAATTGGAAAATAACTCGTATCTGCTTTTTTTTTTGCCCCTATTCGCAATAACTAGTGAAAGGTTTCTCCTCCATTTCTATTACCTAACCATATTTCTGAGATTTGAAACATCTTTTACCCTCTTCGTACTACTCAGGCCAGAAGTGTTTTAAACAGAAGTGCCACATGGATTTACATCAGATGTAGCATCTACATAACACAGCAAACACTTTCCTTTCTGAATCCAGACTTTTCGTTCACTTAAAACTCCCCTAACACTTTGGCAGCTAAAAATTTACACGTTCAATTTGATATGCTACTGTAGCTGCACCCCAAGCAAATCCAACTGGAAAAGCAATATCCTCTGGCACCACCTCCAGAGGACAGGCGAATACACAGCATTATGCAATGCTATGAAGATGTGGGCTTCATTTGCAGACAAGTTTCTGGCTTGATAGCTCTTCCACTTGTTACAAGCAGATTCTATACTGAAGACAAAAATAAATCCTGTGCAGCTTCACACACTGAAGGGCAAGACATGCACTTTGCCTATCTCAGGATTAAAGCAGAGTGGTTCAGTCAGCTAACAGTGAAAGTGGAAAAGGCAGCAGTGGAAAAGCCTAGGGTGGTCACAGTAAAGGGTCGCCACCTAGTACAAAGCATTAGCAGACAGAACAGATCCCTGTTCCCCTTCACTTCCCACTCACCTCTCACCTCCGAGCCAAGGGACTCTTTGGATGCTCTACTCAACATAAATCCTTAGTCACCAGGCAAAAAGTCATTTCCACCCCTTTTAGTAAGCTTCAAAACTCAGCACCATCTCTTCTTTTCTGGCATCAGACAGCTATTTTTTTCTCTCCCAACACCAAAACAACTTGCCTGAAGTATGTGAGAAAGCTTGTTTTGGACAGACATTACATGTTTAGCAGTTGAAACCAATGAGGGGAAGTGGGAGATTTGTAGGAGCATACAGACAGAACAGCTATCTTTCTTCTTTAAAATGCCGCAGATGTTCATATTTTCTAAGGCAGCAATGACAACCTTACAGCACGTGTGCCAGAATCAGCATCGGCAGACCAGCCTTCAGGTCTCTTCCTCTACCTTCTGTCAATGCTGTTACCACCCTCCTGTCAGCAGGCTGGGAAGGGAGCAGCAGCAGAAGCACGAGTCAAGGCACAGTTGTAGCAAGTGGGGTGGGCTGCGAGGAGTCTACTGTCCCTTCCCCAAAACCTACAATACCTGGCACACTAGGTGGCACTACTGCAATTTTTTTGTGGACTTAAAGGAGGTTTTTTTCCCATTTATTATAACACTATAATCACACTGCTTTTGCAAAGGTCAGTACCTGCACCTATTGGACTGCTGGGCAATAATGAATGACCACTACTAATTTTTAATTCTTCTTTGCTCCTCTAGCACCTTTTTGATTTCACAGTATTTCTGGGTGAGGACCGACCCCTGCAAACCATTATACGCATAAGTCATATTTTCTTTGATAACAAAAATAAGACGTACCTTAACATACCCAGAAAAGCCACTAGCACAGCTAATGCACATACTTTTGCCAGAACTGCACACAATGAAAGACTCAGCTTCTTAGGGGAAAAAATCCCCACACGTAATCCTTTGTAGAGATGCAGAGAAGCTGATTTAATTCCACGGTGCACATTGCAGAACCAGACAGTGCAGATGCAATGCAAAATAAATCAGGCTTTCACAGCAGGCATGCATTTCCTCAAGTGTCTTTCAAAGGAAAGGTAAAAGCCCCGTGAATACAAAGGACCAAAGAGAGAAATATGGAACAACATATCAACTTGTTCCCAAAACACATGCTGACATATGTTCTAGGCAAACATACACATCCCTTACGTGTTTTATACAGATGACCAAAAATTGATGCCACGAACTAGTTAATGGTTTCTGATCTCCTCAGGCTTTCATTTGCAAGAAGGTAAGCTTTGGTCAGTTAACAGTAAAACTCATCAGGGCCACCTGTAATCATGATTAATAGGTATTAATGAACCAGAGTAATAATGCATATTTTTTACATCATTGAATGTTATTTTGAAGGTAGGTACCTTCGAAAATGTAAGTGACATTAAATCTTTTCCCAGAAAATAATACAATTCAATTTCACAGGAGATATAATAAGCATGTAACTCAATAATAACGGGTGAGGGGCAGACAGGAGATAGTAGCAATAAAAACCCAATAAAAAGTTTTATAAAATGCTTAACCATAAAAACAAGGCTAAAAAGTATCATTGCTGATTCCCTAGCAGGAATCAACAGAGCCAGAGATGGAGCTTAGGAGACACCGAGTGGGAGGAAAATATTCCATAAGCAGTCTGGGGAAGAGTGAACAAAATTTGCTTCAGAGGTTAAGGCAGATTTGCAGTAATGAGATGCCTGGCTATGCCAGAGAAGTAGGTAGATACTGAAAGATGCAGAGCTTCAAAATTCAGAGAAGATGTATTTATAGCAACTAATCTCAAACTCTTCGGGCAACACGATTTCTGGATTTGTGACCCCACTCCTGGTTGTATTTCCGGACTCACGAACTCACTCCTTGTTGCAAGAGCTGGACTTGGCAATTATATTTCCACTAGACCCAGTGCACATGATGGCACCTGGGATGCACCCACCTTCTTACTCTGGTAATTTTCACTACATCTAACAAATAACCTGAACCCAACCTAAATGTCAGTATTTCACTGTCCCATTGTTTTGTTCAACACATGTAAATACAAAACTGTGAAAGATCTCAGTTCTACCTTGAGGCAATTTTTTTCCAGACTAGGTTTTGGGATTTTACATTTGCACTGGCACAGACTATATGTAACCAAATCAACTCAAGCTGAGTATTCCTAGGAATAAATCAAGCAGTTCTTGGATATCCACATGTATCTGGACAAAAATATTCATCAATAAACCAATGAAGACCAAGAGTAATTGGTACTGATGCTAAGGGCTGGCAACCTAACTTTGTAAAATGCTAGGTATTACCTTAAGGTGAATGATGAAAAGGCTTTGGTGTTGACCCCTTAAGTCAAGTCATGTGGATTAATTATCATCAGAGTAATTATATCTTGTCAAAATTAGTTTTTCCTGACTGATGTTTCCTAATTACATATCATAAATACGTTTAATAGTACTTACTAGGGAATTTAGAAATTAAACTTTGAAAGAGTTATGAAAATTAAAATCTCTTTCCTGGCATTTTTCACTGTGCAGGAACAGAAGGATGTAGCTGCTTTTGAAGCATGACTTTATGTCTCTGAAACAGCCAAAGACAGAAGTTCATATAGTCTGTGAGTTCTCTTTGTAATAGCTATTTATAAATTTAGCTTCCTTCCCTGGCAATATAATGGAACAGCTATTGAGAAAACAAATTTACTAAAACATGTTGAAGTCTGCCAGACAAACTTGATTTTTTAATAGTAATACAATATTAATGAATAAAGAGCAGAAGCTATACTGTCACGTCTGAATTTTAGCAGTATACTGTTTTCTGTGGGATATTTTAGCACTGAGCTTAAGATGTTCTCAATTAAGTTACGAAGACAGTTTCCACCTTACGTTGTGGCTGCAGTAGAGGACTCCTAACTTTGATCCTCTAAACTGAGCATTAATTAGAAGCCTCTGCTGCATTGCTGATTAGCCTTCCATCTCCTATTTCAAATGTGTCAAAATTCTGCTCCCAAATTTAAATCAAACCGGAAATGAACTATCATGTTGACTGAAATGAAGGGTGATAATAAACAATGAAGGGTAATGATAAACAACAACTTTGAAGGGAAGCGTTTAGTGCAGTACACAAAGATTACTATTACTTCTGATCTCATTTAATAGCTTTAATAATGAGCTAGAAGAGGGAGTAAATGGTACATTAATGAAATCTGCAGATCTATTAAACTAGGAGGAGCTGAGCACAGTGCTGAAAATGGAGAAATAATACAAGGGGTCACGGGAAGATTAGAAACATGGGCAGAATATTGCAATGAGATTCAGTTTAGAAAACAGAAGCATATTTGGGTAAAAAAATCAACAGGTGGTAACAGGTAAAAGCCTGGAGAGCTTTCATGCTGGAAGAGATTTAAAATTAAGAACATTGGGAAAACTAGGCAAGAATCTGTAATTGAGCAGGAGAGAAAAAGAGTGAAATTTCGGCAAAACTATTAAAGAATAATCAAAGAAGTAATGACTCATCTTAAGCATCTTTACAACCATCAGCTTTTCTACGTTTAGTCTGGGCACTGCAAAAACAGGCTCTAAGTCAGATGGTTAGAAATTCTGCAGCTATGGAATTTTTTCCTGGCAGAAAACTTAAAAGTAACCCATCCATTTAACAGAGAGTTGTCCTTCATGAGGTGAATAGCAGAACAGTGAGCCACTGGCTAAAAGACCATAAAAGAGCATGAGACTGAAGAAATAAAATATTCTCCTACTGCTTCTGGTAATCGCATCATTCAGCTTGAATTTTTTGATATTGCTGAGGAAACTGCTGATGTAATGCCAGCTGCTATGAGCTTGCCAATACCAGATATATGTGCACAATATCTTGGAGAGCTAAAGCTAGTTGTGAGCAAGTTAATTCCATTTGAAGAGCTCACACAAATTAATCTTGCTGAGAGTAACTCTACACAAGCTACAGTGGAGTGACAAATTAGTGTTACATCACTCCCTCTACCAGACAGTTTTGGCCATTCTGCATGGCACAGAATTAGGATGTATAGTATGTATGTAAAGTGATATTCCAAGTTGGTCATCAGTCTTCAAAAGTCCTTGGTAGCTCTTGACTGCTGAAGGCATCGTCCTTTATTGCTGAGTGCCTCCATACAGTTTTTTAAGTGGGCTTGGCCGCTCAGGAGTTTGTCACTGTCACTATGTTGTGACCCAACACTAAGTGTTCAGATAGAAAGGCACTGATCCACAGCTTTAAATTTGCACACTTCAGTAGAAAACCTGGCAAAAGCCCTTTCATGTAAAACCATGCTCTATTCATTTATACCTCAGCATGTCCTGCCATTTCTTGTGTCTGGATTGTTCATCTTCTAGGTGAACACGCTTAAAGGCAATGAGCCATCATGCAAAAATGTCAAGATAAAGAAAAAAAAAAGAGAATATATATGAAAACCAATGTAAAAATCATCAGAAGCAGAGACAGATCCCTTGGTTTCTCGCGAATGTGACTTGTTTGCTGAGACAGCAGCCCTTCACTGATGTTTCAGGGAGACCTGCCTACATTTTACAGAAATTGAGAGTTTCAAGCCGTTTGTAAAGCTACCTACAGGCAAACTTGCTTGATATGATTTTTTCAGGAAAACATCTGCTGCACTTAATCAGATTGGCTGCAACTAGTTAGAATGACACATCTGAGTGATTTTAAACTAAATGTGTTAACATTTTTAAAATAGAAGGCAAATCTTATGTGTGTGTGAAAGCAGAGTAGTTTCCCTATTTATGTCATGAATCTGCAGGCTTTTTCACTACACAGCTGAATTTTCAAAATCATGTACATATAATCCTTGCTGCATATACCATTTTCTGCTTAAAACCAGTATGTCCCATTGTTTTACAGTATGTACTTCAAAATCCTAGCACCTTATCCAAGAGTTATCTCACTCTGGAATATCATTTAAGCGTCCAAATGAATGCAAATCCAGTGAACAAACTTGACTCTTTTGAAAATGTGGGCCCAGTATCTGTCTGTTCTGATGCTTCTGAAACTTCTCCCTTGTTAACAGCTAAATCATATTTACTCTTAGAAACATGTCATATCACTTGGCTTTTATTTCTGGGAGTTTACACATGTGATGCCTGTATTATTCTCCCACTCTAACACTCACAACTTCCATATTTCCCAGCACAGCTTTTGATTGCTTTTGACCCCATACGCATCAAGAAGAAGCCAAAGCAGGAAAGAACTTACAGAGTCTGTCCTCCCCGCCACACGCATTCATCCAGCCACAGCCCCTGCTGCTGTTGCACTCCCAGGAGTCACAGGTGTGTGCTCCCATCACAACACCCAGTTGTTGAGAAGTTTGAGTGTTTACAGAGATGATGAAGCTTTGTCTCACAGTCTATCAACCTCCTACTGATATCTGGAAATCACCAGTCAGCGCCAACCAAATTTGATAGAAAACTACAATTTGAGAGAATACATGGCTGAATAAATGGATAGACTGATACTGTTTTTGTAACTGATGGAAAGCCTGAAAAGTAGGTACAACTATAATATTAGGCACCAAAGAATAGACTCAGAGGAGACACATTACAGTTGAGGATACTATGGGAAATGCTTCTAGCAAGATGCGTAAGACCACGGAAAAGCAAAAATCAAAATTCTCAGATGAATCTGGCTTTAAAACTGAATGACCATAGAAGCACTTTTTGATTTTTCAATTCTATGCAGGTTTTCTCACCAAAACACCAATAACCTAAAAAAAAAAAAAAACAACCTTAACACTTTTTACTGCTTTTTCCTTTCAAGGTTTTTTTTATTTCAGCACATACATAGAATAAACTAGGAAAGAATTCTGCTTAGAGCAATTTTATACTTGGGATATATTGACTAAACTGAATTATTTTGTCATTTATTACATGTATTAAGTCCTGTAAAGTCCTGCATTTTGTTTTCCGAATTAGCTAGAAACAGCGCAACCAGTTTTTAAGCAGTGAAACTGTATCTTTTGTTTTTTTTTTCTTAGAGAAATGTTGTTTCTAATGTCATTGACTATGACTAATGACACTGACTATGACTTTAGCAAATATACTTGAAAAGCTTCTTCCACTAGTCAGGATTAAGAAAACTCATTATATTAGTGTATTTACATAAAATTCACTTCCCTATATATGGAACTATCTACTATTAAGCAGCAGCATACTATGAGAGACAGTAGTTATTACTTTTCAAAAGATTTGTGCCATGCCATTATGCTGTAAATATATTTTCCTTTTGCAAGAAATACTACCCATTGTACTCTTCATTTTTAACTTGCAAAATTATTAGTGAACACTATTGCTTGCACCTGGAAAGGGAGATAAGTAGGTACAGCAGTACTTTAATTTGACAAAGTAATAAAGATACCTATTTGAAATGCAGCAAATACAAGTTATTTTTCAAACAACTTATGATTTATATGTATATTATTTTTGGTCTTCCAAACAGTATTGCAGGTGTGCAGTGATGTCTCAGGATTGTTATTCTGGGAATTTCACAAAACACATACCTGACCCTGAAGATAAACTAATGAAATCAAAAGAAAAAAAAAAATCGATACAACTGTTTAATATAGCTCTCTTATGCTTGATTTAAACACATGAATAAAGAAAGAAAAAAAAAAGATTAAGGGATACAGTACATATAATGGTGCAGCACTGACCTTTTAATCATCACACAGGTTGCCTACTTAACAAGGAAGTCACACGGATGAATACAATATCTCATTCAATTTAAGCTCTTTAGATCTTTTATAAGCACACAATAAAGGCTATGAGTAAGCAAGCCTGTTTTTGGATCTAGGTCCTTTCTATCTCTTTCTCTTTTAATTGTTTCTCTTTTAATTGCCTCTTTCAAACTGAACTGCTGAATACATCTTGTAATGGTTGTTGTATTAAACCTTTTGGCCCCTGACTGATCAATATCCAGTAGGAGGCAATAGTTAAAGCTGTCAGGATGTGGAGATTGGGTGAACATACATACCAAGCTCTTAGAAAGTTTGCTGGATCCTTACATTCCCATGGAGGCCTGTAGAAAAATAGTGGATGTTTATGTAATGAAAAGATTACATCATGATCTGTGGCACAGACTGAGATGGGCAACCTTTATTTTCTAGCCTTTGAAAAGCAGATTTTGTGAATTACCATTGTTTTGGCAGAACACATATAGCAGCTTGTTAAATGTATTTAAAAACCATCCACTGGTGGTGCTGCTACCCACATCACTTTCCTCTGAGTCTCAGCCAAGGCAAGAAGTTGCAGTAATAGAAACCTGTTACCTTTTATATGGACTATTACTACAGCTTGTCATTGGTTTCAGTTATTTGTTTCCCTGTCAAAGACTGAGCAACTTTACATTGAGTTCCAAGTTCTGCAGCAGAGTGTGCTGTACTAATTGTCAATTACTTTTATACTCTGCTTCCGGCTTGCATTCCTGATCTTAGCATCTGGGTTTTTTTTTAAAACAACTTTTGGCAACAGTAGGAAAACATCAGGGAAAGTTTTGTTTGGCCTCTGAACTCTAGCATGGAGCCTGCTCAATCTCTGTAGGATCAGCCCGATCCATCTAACGTAAAGAAGCTGAGAGGGGCTGAAGTGTCATTCTCAAAGTGGACTGAATCTTTGGCAGATTACACAACCAAACCCTAACAAGTTCTCCACTGAGCTTATGTAAAGTGTATTTCTTCCAATGCTTATACTGGGTCCAAATTTTAATGACTCTTAACAGACAGGAAAAGAGAGGTATGCTGATAAGGATGTGTTATTAGTGACCCAATTTTGATTCACTCCTTCAGTATCTGGAGACGCTAAAACTATCTTGTTTTCTTCCTGTTTTAGACACCTCTGATCCATACTATGACAAATTTGAGACTGAAAAGGAAAAGGTGGTCAGACACATGGTCCAAAACAATGAGGAACAGAGTTGTTAGCTGAAATATTTGCAGGAGTCTAGTACTTAACTTTGCCTGAGTCACTCACTGCCAGATGAGTGACCTAAGCAGCATATATTAACTATCATGCACTGAACTCATAAATTCCTCTTCTTTTTTTTTTTTGACATTTGGGATATTTCATGGAGAAAAAAATGCATATGATGAACAATGCTGCAATCTGACAAAATATTTGGTTCTAATGGAATTGTCATTTTTCCACAGTAAAAAATAATTTAGAAAAGTCATAATAATCTCTGGCTTAAAAACCACATTTTCTTCCTTTAAAATGCATTAGTGTGTGCCCTGGGTTCAGCAGTAGCAATCATGTTTCTCCGTGGTAGCTGGTGCAGTGCTGTGTTTTGACTTCCAGCCTGAGAACAGTGCTGGTGATACCGATGTTTTCGGTTGTTGCTAAGTGATGTTTACCCTGACCAAGGACTTTGTGAGGCTCATGCTCTGCCAGGGAGGAGGGGAAGCCGGGAGGAAGCAGAGATGGGGCGCCTGACCCGGGCTAGCCAGGGAGGTATTCCATACCACAGCATGTCATGCCCGGGTGGGGGGTAACTGGGAGTTACCCGGAAGGACATGGGCTTCCGTGTGGGACTCATTTCTTGGCCAGTGGTATCGTATTCTCTTCCCTTGTTATTTTCCCTTATCATTGTTGTCGTTGGTGGTAGCGGTGGTGATTTGTGTTGTACATTGGTTGCTGGACTGTTCTTGTCTCAACCCGTAGGAGTTGCACTCTTTCGATCCTCCTTCCCGTTCCTCCGGGAGTGGGGAAGGGGAGAGCCCCGGGGGGGGGAGGGCCTCAATTGCTCTCAGCCCAGCACCACTCACTGGAAGTGAGTGAACAAGCTGTCTGGCTAGGGTTTAAACCACGACTGTGAAATTCCTCAGAGTGCAGTGGAAAAATGCAAATTCTATCACATATCCAACATGTAGAATACAAAAAGATTCCCATTTTGGACTCTATATGGACACAGTTTCTATGAACAAAATCAACAGAATCTTTCCATTAAAGTCACTGGAAGTTGGATCAGGTCTTAAGCTTTCACCAGGACAAACCGTTCAATAAACGGAAATAAAAGAATAGAAAATATGACAATTGAATGGTACCCAAATTTTTTTCCTCCAACAAAATGTCTTCTTTTCATGTAACTGTAACTGATATTTTAACAACTATTTTCTCAGTCCTCTTTCAATATGGCTGAACTTCCACTACAGTAATAGAAATTGCAAGATGGTTGGGTTTCTTTTTCCATTCTTTCACTCTCCCTCTCTCTCTCCCAGTCAAGCTTAGCCAACTCGTCATTAACATATGCTATATATATATAAGACTTCTAAGGGTGTTCTAAAGACTGTAGGTTCTGTATTTCTCCTGCAGTTACAGCACAGACTCTTGGATGGCTGCCTAGAACAGACCCAAGATGTGTATCTCTCAGCATACTCTCTCATGTGCTATTGGTTATAAAGCTTGCAATTGTTATACAGCTGGATTACTGACTTAAGCATATCTTTGCCATTGAAGGACAAAATTTAAATGAAACAAAACCTTTGTTCTCCTAGCAAAGTTCAATGAGAATGTCAGTATGACAAAGCAAGCTAGGTATGTTTTTTAATTCAGAGACGATGTCGTGATTAGTATAATTTCTGTTTCTGGCAACACGTGGCTATTTTGCATGCAATACTTTCCAGCCATTAATTTGTCTAGGTATTGATTTATTTTCTTCCCTATTTAAAAATAAGGTAATATTAATTTTTTTAATTTTTTTAATTTTTTTTATTTAATTTTTTTCCCTTGAATGTGCTGAGTTTTCAGATTAGAAGTCTTCATAGATGGAAAAATGGAAAGAGAACAAAATAAGTAGGAAATAACACTGTCAAAAGGCAAAGAATCCTTAAAAAAAATCAACTGATGCCAATTGTTTCCTGCTACAATACCGTAAGCATGCCAGTGCAAAAAGATTCCAGTGCTGTTGTTCACAGATCTTTCTCTGTCTCTGAAGAAACACTGTACAGGAGAACAGAGTCCCTAGAGAAAAGAGAAATGATTTCTCAAAAGCCATACAAAAGATCAATATCAGGATTAGGAAAACATTTAGATCTTTCATCAGGCAAATGTACTTTTCAGGAGACAATACCTATCTGTACCTTCCCACGTCTACTAAAGAGTTATCTGGCACTGAGCACATTTCTGAAGAGTTAGAAAAACGTGTAGATAGATATTTGCTTTACAATATAGTTATAAAAATGGAAGTCTAAAAGTTCTTTGTTAGCTTTGTTTTTTATATTTATGAACATAATGAAAATAATTTTACAGTGCTGCTTTTTTCTGGAAAGCATGTCTGTGGAAATGCTCAACAGAGTATGAAACTTAGTATAATCCTTCAAAAACTGACATTAACAGAGCTTTATGGCTCAAATGTTAAAATGTCAGAAAGAAGACATGAAAATCAAAATCATGTATCCAAGCTCTGCTTTTCTATGCCATAATCCTGCTGAGTGGATGCTAAAACATACCTTTTTATCCATAACTTTGCAATAGCAAGTTTCCTGTACTAAATTTACTTTGTATTTTAAGTTTAAAAGTTGAATGATTGCCTATTAAAGTCAATACTACAGAATCTCAGCTTCTGCGGAGAAGGAAATCTTGAAGGCTTGTGTTCAGTATACAACCAATTCAAACATGAACACTGTAATAACATTAGAGATTACCTTTTTATCATTCAAATTTCTCCTGTAAATCTGTAAGGGAAAGAGGTGATTTTATAAAAGACATAATTATAACTGCTTTTGAAGTGAGTTGTGATCACAATCTACTAAAATGGTGGATAAGTATTTGACTAGGACTAGAATTTTAACACATGTGGCAAATCTATCTGCAAAAAATAGCTTTTTCATTGAACAGCATCAAAAAACTGTTACACTTTTCCATTCTGGTTTATCTCTTTCATTGCCCACACAGCACTTTAAAATTTATCCTCCTAACAATCATTAAAACTTTAATACAAATTCTTCTCAAACTGCATTTGTGTATATATAGTATAGATATTCATCACTATGATAAATGAAGGAAAGATTTTTGAACACTGGAAATAAATAGTCAAAAAAATTGTTTGGCCGTTTGAACCTAACTCAGGAGAACCTATGGAGTAATGCCATTACACCACTCACAGCATCTGATACCTGTAATCCCCCATGACTTCACTCATCCTGCTCATTTTTTCAGGCACCATGTCTCTTTACAATTCTTTGACCATTGTGGAGTCTCTCCTAGGTGCTAGTTTCCCCTGCGGTCACTGTATCATTTAGTGAGTTAAATGTTTGCATGTACTTATTCCGAGAGGAACCTTAACAAAATGACAGGAAATAATTCAAGTTTCCAAACATTGGCCATCTCATAAATTCATTTGTTTCTTAAAGTTCTGTTTCTTTCCACACATGGCTCATACCATTGAAAAATGAGCGTAGCTTGGGTAATCTGAATAACTCCACCAAATAGGAGTAGGCTGGTAATAAAGCACTGAAAAGAACATTTCAACATGAAGGGTTCTACGTGACAAATTTCAAAGTGTTCAGATAAGAGTGATGCTTAAAGCTGTGTTAGAAAAAAATCCAGAACCTTTCACTTAAGAAAAAGCAAACTATTACACGAATTAAGATCACAAAGTTGGATGAAATGTAATTTTTTCTAAAACTTTCTAAGTGACCTAGAATAAAACTGATTTTTGGTCAATGATCATATTAGAGAAATTTCAGCTATGAAGGTGAAAGTTTGACAAACTCACAAATAACTGAAAAGGACAGAAGGAAAACATTAAGGGAACTATGAATGCCACTATGTTTCCCATCTAGAATACCATTGCTAGTACTCTTACAACACAGTACAGACAGCAGAGTAAGGTGATCTGTGGAACAGCAATTTATCATTAATAAAGAGGAAAATCGTCACGAAGACTGGAGATGAGATCATGGATCATGCAGAAGACCACCTACTGAAAAAAACAAAAAGACAAAGGGGGAAAGAAATTCTGTTTTACCCAGCTTCAGTTTCTTACTAGTCTGACCCTTGAACCACTAAGTCATCAATTTCCTAATATCCAGTTTTACTCTCCAATTTCTCAGCAGAACATGACATGATCAATGATCTGGAAGTTTTTAGCTGGTTGTATTGATCAACTATATAAACAAAACACAACTGTCAGCTGCTCTGAGTTTACTGCTGATGAAGTAGTATTTAAAACAATTAATGAATTAATGCTTGAACAGAGAAGAAAAACCACCAACTGATATAAAAGAGTAAAAATGTTTAGTGCTCAATTAATCATTTGCCTTATAATTGATTTTTTTAATTGTTTGACTGGCAAAACAGAGGTGTGAACTACAATTACCAGCTACCTATAACAGCTCACTTTTGGATTTCCGTTCATTATTTCCAAAGTGAAGGAAGCAGGATCACTGAGGCTGCCAAACTCTCTTTAAATTATTGGTGCTAAAAAAATAAACATCAGAAAATTCCAATTATTACAAAATGTGAAGGTTGATTACTTTTTGTAGAAAAAAAGCAGATGAGCAAATGCTATGAAACGTTGAGGCAGAGCTGGAGCACACAAAGGAATTATGGTAAACTAATGAGCTTCCAGGTGTTGGCTGAGCTTGGGTAACTAACAATATTTGCTCTCTTAGCCTCAAGCAAACCTCAAGCAAAATGTGTTAGATAAATCTTAAGTAAGAGCACCCTCTGGGAGCAGGACCAGCCCTAAACAAAAGCCAAGTTTGCAATGACGTACCACTTCAGGAAAAACAACCTACCTTATTCCTTTTTTTTCCTGATCTGAGAAGAGGAACGGTTTCAACTTTTAAAGGCAGCAATTTAATTTCTCTCTGACAGCAACGGAATGATTCAAGACGAAGTACTATCTTGCCTTTTCAGAGGAAGTATCTATAAAACAGGGGAAGCTTTCAGAAAGAGACTTGGAGTCAAATTCCATATTGGTCTCACTGGAAAAGGTAATTTGTGCCTTGCTTAGCCAGGTAAGATGGAAGGCAATCTAGCTGTTAGAAAATAAGGACCTGAGTTAAAGCAAATGGAAGGTGAGAGATTTAAGCCAGAAAAGAACACTATTTAAAGAAACGGTGAAAGCTGAGAGATTAATTTACTGTTAGTTCCATTTTATCTCTTGCAAGTACATTTCTTAATTCTTTAAATCAAAGTTCTTCTGCTATGCATGTTGCCATTATTTCCCTGGAATTGAAAATGTCTGTTTTGTTCAGCAAGTGCATGTTGGAAATCTTGGGCTATTAAAAGATGGTGCCAATGTTAACTATTATACAAAGGATTAAATCTTAACTAAGTAGTATTAAAAAGTGACTCTATAAACCTTTAGGTTATTGGTACTTCAAGACTTTTCAAAGAAAAAAAGACCAATATGAAGGATTAATAGTTAAGGTTATGCAAAATCCACTTAATCAGCATGGCTAATTTTAGCTTTAACTAAAGCTGCTGGCAACTATGTGCATTCTGCTTTGGGGCTTTACTTTTTAAGAGAGTGATGAATACATTTTTGAGGTAAATTCATCTTAACTGAGAGTCTACCTAATGCTCTTTAATTGCTGAAAAAAAGTGATTTTAATAGCATTTGCATTTAGGAGAGGAAGGATGCCTTCAGCTGTGCATCTTTAAGACCCTAATATAAGCATTTTATTTTCACATTTATATAATACACTGTTTGACAATAAAACAGGTGAGTTTTATAAACAATACAGTCATCAACATGAGCATTGTTTATGAAGAAAGAATTGTTCTCCTGACAGTATATATACCATTCAGAAAAGAGCCTAGGAAAATCGAAGCATACTCTGAAGATACGAGTACAATGACTTGCCAGTCTATCTGGGGCACAAATGCTGAGGATGAGGGTCTTTCCTTGACAAATGCTACCTAAGCAAGGAAGATGTACAGACTGTCAGCTCAAGCACCCCAGGCATTTTAAGCCAGAAATATAAACTTGCTGATACTTACAGCTCTTTTACCCAGCTCCAAAATCACAAAGGATTAGATTATTCAACATGAATTGGATTAGATATGGTTATACTCTTGGTTAAAACAAAATTATATGAACAATACATTTCCTGCCCAGTGAGAGTCAGATAAAATCTGACCGCATTTCAGACTGGTGGGGTAATTTGTGGTGAAAGCAACGGGGTGGGGTTTTTGTGAACTCAGCTTTCACAAGGTTGTGAAAATCTTGTGGGAGAAGTTACCCTTTATATTGCAAAAATTAAGAGCCATAATCATCATTCCTTAGTGGATTACAAAATGCTTCTTCTAGGGGGAAAAGTGGGTGAGCCTGGTAAAAACAGACTATTGATTCATAATGATGTTATTGCAGTTGGAAGCCCAAGTGAAATTCAGATGAGTGTACCTATGTTAGCACACGGCTATTATTTATACAAACAAGGTAATGCTATGTTAACACATATGTCTAGATCCTATCATACTAATATAGGATAATTTAATTTCTCATAAACTGAAGTCTTTTTAGGCACCTTTAATACTATTTTTTTTTTCCTACATCATGAATTAACGAATTGTAATTCATGCAGTTTTGCTTCACTGTGCCTGCTTTCATGGCCTGAGAAGGTCATCCCAACTTCCCTTGGGATTTTCATTGCTAGTGCTTTTTCAGTGAAACCTGTTAATCAGCTAGGATCATCAGGGGTGATATGCTGTATTGGATTCAGTGCATCCACCTATGTGAGTATTCTGTATGTGGCAGTGATTAGCAGAAGATGCTTCAGAAGAAGGCACTAAACCTCCAGTGAGCAAATGAACTTTCTTTCACTCTAAATTAATGGTTGGAGAAGGCTTAGGCCGTGGGTATCAAAGCTATGTAATTAAGTCTGTTCACTCTATATAAAATTAGGCAAAGTCAGTAACTGAACAAAAAGCCACTTCAAGGAAAGAAGGAATATCAACAGCAAGTCAGGAGTGATGCTCTTCCTTCCAGCAGTAAATTTATGCTGTAATGCAGGTTGTGATAAGCTCTGTGCACTTACAGAGGTTAGGGTTTCAGCTAACTAGTTTCACTGCTGTTAGCACTGTTATTGTGCTAGCCATTGTACTTAAAACTCTATTCAATATTCACATAAATATGTAGACAGTAATCTGGCACTGATCTTCGTGCTGCCATGGCTATACGGCCATCCACAGCTCTGTTGCAGGTTGCCTTTGCTACAGTTAGTATCTGCAAAAGCTACTTTTCTAAAGGGGGTTTATTTGGCTGCAGCATAGATGTCTTGAGAGCCTTGCATGTTTTGGATATATGTCTCACAAGAGGGCTGAATCATGGCTATGTTAGAAATGCATTCTTCCAGACTGCAAATTGTAATTAGATTGACTATACTCAATGAAACTGAAATAACACATATTGTACTATTTCCCTTCGCTAAATATGATTCGTTAACACAATTCTGCCTGTTTAAAATCTTCCTGTTCCTGCCACATAGTCCTACTCAGATATTGGCTTTGATCCATGGCAGGGGGGTTGGAAATAGATGATCTTAAGGTCCTTTCCAACCCTAAGTATTCTATGATTCTATCCTATGATTCTGTTCTTAGTTTAGACCACTGCATAGTAGGCCACTGCATGGTCTTCTTTGCTACACCTCAGAAGAAGCTGTATCTCATTGATTATTGGTAGGGATTTGTGGGAGGTGTGTCTTTGAAAATAAATTATGCTAATAGTTTACTTAAAAAATCTTCCCAGTTTTGAATTTTCTGTTTATCATTGTAGACTGGCACTCAGAGAATAGTAATTATGAGCAATAAGCATTTGAGGCTGAAATTTCATATTCAGATTTAATTCAAACTTCTTCACCTTCAGGGTATCACACAACTCCCATCACCTTATGCAGTTGTGGGTTTGTTTTTTTTTTTTCTGGAGACATTCAGAAAGGACATATGCATATTATCTTAACAGTTGTTATCTTGTTTTCTATTCTTATGTTCATGTGCCAAAATCCATTTCTGTGGGGTAGATCTGAAAAAAAAAAAACATTAAAACTCTTTAGGAACTATTTATCTGTGTATGTTTGTACATACATGTTTATACTACAGTTTCTCAACAACAAAAAAGAGTGCCCTTCTGTATCTTCTAGGAGCTGTAAGCTCTGACCAAACCTCCCTAAATCAGATGATGCAGGGTTTTCCCGTTACTGCTGTTGTTTTTTTTTTTTTTTTAAGTAAAAGCATTGTTACTCGTAAATAAATCTGTTTAGGTATGCTATAATAAATTATTTTGGTTCTAGAGGAGAAAGTTAAGTACTTGAATCTGTTACAACTTATAAGGAATTACCTGCAATGTAAAAATTGAAACATTAGATAGGGTGTACTTTTCCCAGCAATATTTGTGTAAACTGCCTGGTACATTAGCTCCTCAGAAATGGGTACTGGTGCATGTGGGCTTCCTAAGTAGCAGAATATTCAAAAATCATGATAGTCTCTGAGTTGGAAGTTGAAGTTTTACAGTGCCCTTACTGCTTGGTGAGACTAATTTAACATACCTATGTCTTCTCATTTGACACTGGAGCATCAACTCTAGCCATGTGGGTCTCCAGTAACAGCAACTCTGCAGTCACTCCTGTTTGCTGTCTAATCTGCTCATCATAAACAAAATTTCTCCTTTGTAATTTGCCTGTTTTTTTTATCCTGCTCTCAGCAAGCAGTATTTGCAATCTAATATATATTTGTATTTGTAGGTTATTAAATGTTGCCATCATTCTTTTCTATGAAGTGAACACTCCTACCTAGAAACTCAGTTATAAGGAAAAATCCTAAACCAGTCATTTTTATTGCCTTTTTTTTCACTCTTAAATTTATCTTACGATAATACTGTGATTGTATTAGTATGTACATTTGAGGTAGCATTCATTATGGAGAACAGACCTACCTTATTCATTGCTTCTTTACATGTGGTACTTGCCCTGAAAAAAATCAGTCATATTTTTCTGTTATTTTAAATAAAAGCTCCCAATTTTGTAACCTATCTATCTAATGATATTTTATCCTTGCTCTTTTTAAAATGAGCTATTCATGTCATGTGATATTTGACCAAAACTAGAAGGTACACTGCCCAGGAGTGAAAAGCAATTCCTGCAGAAGTCAGAAGCAATCTTTCATTTATTTCAACTTTAATGCAATCTGGTCTATATGAAGGGCGTAGAAGTGACTGGCAAAGTTTTACTGACAAGGATGTCATTTGTTATCTATATCTTACTGTTCCCTTCGTTATACTTTGAAATAAAAACTACTGCAGACTGTACAAGCAGACAAAATCAACTGTTTAAGAATTCATGCTATTTTCTTTTTCTTGTGTAAAACGCTGTTAATTGCATCTGCTTATTCTCTGTGCTCTGCATCTCAATCCTTTTTTACAACAGATGTCTCCTTTCAATACTTGATTTTTATTCTAATATCTAAAATACTATTTGTGGTGTTTTGTTGTAAGATTTGATTAGCTCACTCTCTGTTCAAGTGTCAACTGCTCTTCTTACTTGGAAACAAGAATCTTCAAAACTAACCTGGTAATCTTCCTTTAAGACTTCTAAAAAATGTTCCTTTCCTCTAGCACCTATGAAAAACCTTGACAATGATGAGGCAGCTGATGTTCTTTCTACAGTTGTTGTCTTACAAAAACTCTTCTCATTGATGTCTTGGGCTCTCATGTCTTTATCATATGAGTTCTCTTGTCACGTCAGCTTTTGAGACAAACTTTCGTTCTGTATTCTTAAAAGCCAAAATATTCTCTTAGGTGTCAAAACACACAGATGCCATAACGGCCAACAGCATGCCTACTGTGGTAAAAATAAATAAATAATCCTGAGAATCTTTATTAGCTTCTATAAAGAAAACAGAGCAAAAGTTCCCAGATGCATGTGACGCCACTAGACATCTTTTCTCACTCAGTCACAACAAAAAGGCATAAACATTTCATGAATCGTGTGATTTTTATAGACGAATGGACAGAAATATCAGTCAACAGAAGCAACGTCAATAAATAAATCTGAGATAATCCTGGGGTAATCAAAGCTCTATTTAGATAGGCTTTGGAATATTTAATACATCTAAATAAAGAAACTCAGCTGTGTACCAGAAAAACGATGCTGATGCAAGCTATTCTGGTGCTGGCATAGAGCCAAAATGGCTGTCATTTTTGCTGTTCTGCTCAGTTTCTTTATTTAGGTGTTTCTTACACTCTATGCTGTTTTATGGGGGTTATCTTAAAAAAAAAAAAACAGTTAAAAAAAACCCCTCATGTCTACATTGAGCTGTGTAACATGTTTGATCACCTAAAGTGTTTCTGATCTCCTCCCGGCAACCAGCTCAACTGTTCATAAAGTTTCTCAGTGTTTATTTACCTGCTTATTAATTTTATGTTGTTCCATTTAATCCCACTTTATTTAGCTTCCTTCTGAGAATGCCATGTGCAACTGGTATCAGTGTCTTACTAATATTAAGAAATTCTGTGTACCACTTTTGCTTTATGCATTCATTATTTCATTGAAGAAACCAATTAGTTCGGTTTCACTTGATTTGTGCTTTTTACAAACGTGTTGCTGATTTATCACTGCATTTTCTTCAAGCTGTTTACATACTGACTGCTCTTGCTTTACTAATTGTTCTAGTTATTTGTCAGGTATTGAAGTTAAATTTAGTGGCCTATAATTCTTCTTCATATTTCCTCAACAATCACTTAATCTCTTATTTTAAACTGTAATTTAATTTATGCTCCCCTTGGTTTCTAGACACAAAGAAATGGAGATAGATATTAAACTAAGCAGTAAACAGTAACACTTAACTAATAAAATCTAGTTCAATCTACAAATGCCTTTAGTGGGTAAAGGAGAAAGTTCTGCTTAAACTGGACTTGAGAAGTGGCTTCTATCTTTGGCTTACAAGACTGTACCCTCTCTTGTTGCCTGTACTTCCTGTTTTCCATAAATGTGTATTTCTTCGTGATGAGAGGGACAGTAAAGTAAAATGTTGGCACTGTTGTTTGCTTGGTATTTTTGGATCATGAATCAGCTGAGATTAAAGATAACTGTTCCAGCCAAATTAGAGCTAGGGCTACAACATCAGTGCTAAGGCAGTACAGCAAGAAATGGATGTCAAGAAACAGAAATGATGTAATCTCTGGCTTTATATGAGGAACAAACATCAAGTCCTATCAAGACAAAGAAAATGGACACTATTTGAAAAGTGGAGAGAAACATAAAATACCTGGTTCTTAAGAAGCTGAGAACCAACACACGAAGACATTTATTTCTTAAATCTCATCAAAGTTTTGGATCTTGGCCTTAAACTCAACGGTCAACCAGAAACAGCTAAACAATGCAAAGGGTAGCAAATCTGTCTATATTATTTCTTCAGCTAAAATAATTTAACTCTTTTTAAAGACTCCCTGTTTTCTCAGACTGCTCAAGATTATGAGGCTTGAACTCTCATGGCAGTGACTGCCAACAGCTCCCTCAATATTCAACTTCCATGAGAGAGAGAGCAGCGAATGATCAAGACCCTAGAAAATGCTGTGGTAAAGTCCTCACCAACACAGTTTTATCTCTGCAGCAAAGGCAGACTCAAGCTAATAAGAGTCTACACAACAAATGTGAAGCTAGCCAGAAAGGTGCAACGCTAGCCTGCACTTCAGGAATGTGCTTTTTAAAGCAATCCTTTGACTGCTCACCATTTGCAGCATACCATGCCAGTCTCCATTGTGTTCTGTGACTTGCCTGTTAGGGACAGGTAGTTGACACATCTGGCATGCAGTGCTACAGAGTGGGAGAAAAACTACAACATGGAATTGTAAACTTAGGAGAACACAGCCTGCTGCAAGATGCTGCAAAATAGAAATTAATGGACAAACTTAAGAAGTCTGCACAAGAGCAAAGAAAACACAGTTGAAAATTCTATATTTAATATCTGGAAGTCTTATGTCTTGTAAAAATAACACATTTGATTTTGTCTCTTTGCTGTGGCCATGACATGGTGTCATACAGCATCTATAAAGGATACTTTTTTTTCCTAGTGATCAATTAGCTTGTGGCTGAGACTGCAGGGAGAGTCTGCTAAGCATATCTCTTACTCAGAGACGTTTAATTAATATGTCTTGTACAGCCAAATGAATTCCAGAGAACAGAAGCCATATTACTGTTGTGCAGCATTCAAACATAATGACCTGTGCGAATTTCAAATATGGAAAAATATAGCAGAATTCAACACAGGATTGAATTGATAGTATATTTTAGACTATATGATTCAATGCCAGGTTCTTCTCACATTAATTTTGAGGAGATTTGTCCCTTTCTCCAATGAAACACCTCAGTTCTTAGATTCAAACACTCCGATGCCAGTTACTGCTTATGACTGTGCACTCTTCCTCAAGTACTAGACTCCAAGGTCTAATTCCAGCGCTATTGCAGCATCTCACATTTGTTATGCACAGGACTGCAATGATACAATCGCTTCTAGATAAATTCTATGGTGATCCTGATTCATTTAAAGAAAATTATTTCCAGTCTTGCTTCCTCTCTTGAGACTTGGTCATTTTGTAAACTCAAAATATGTAAACTCACAAATTTTGACTCACTGATTTTAATGAACTGCTGAATGTCAGGACATTCAGTCAACAGGGATTACTTTTCCTAAACAAATACATGATATTTTATTATCTCCAGGTAACGCTAATTACACTGGAAGAAAATGGGAGAGAATCTTTAATATCACTGTTAGCAGAGAAGCCTGGCAGAATGTGATTCACAGAGCACCTAGTAAGTGCATGCTAAATGAAACAAATTTACTCTGTCTTTAACACTAATTTTAGTAGAAAATATGAAACAAAGATCAGATCTGCTGGGAAAATTGGTAACCTTTTAAATTAATGTTCCCTCAGCCACAATTAATTTAGATTTAATAGGACAGTTAATGTATGTTATTTGAATACTGATTATTAAATATTCATCACGGATTAAAAGTTATGTAATAGATTCACGACTGTGAAATTGATATGAACCTTTTGCATAGTCATAATACTCTGCAAATATGTTTTAGTATGTAGTTGTTATTCGTTTAATATATAATAACTGTTTAATGAAGTCTAAATTAAATACTTGTATTTTAAGTTGAAAAAATGTCTGGGAAGTACAAAACACAATGTAGAGCATGTTTACCATGCTGCATTTATCAACATAAAATCACATTGTTTTGAAAGTAGTCAAAAAAGTGCGTATGCTGTGGGGTCTGCCTTAACAAAAAGTTTTCTCTGGATAGTTTCATTGCTGAAACTCCCATGAAACTGCCTCAGTGTCAGGATGATTAAGTACTCAAAAAGCAAGACCCAGAAATTCTGCTGATGTTGACATCAAAATGCATTGTTTTCCCTATTTCCTTCCGCCTTGAGATGCAAACCTATAATGATGTATTAATTGCTATTTATTATTATGCTTCCTATTGTTACATTCTTTTTATGGCTTGTGGCTGCTTACCAGAACTAAAAGAATCCTTTGGATAAAATGGGCTGGGGAAAAGACCAGTGTGAGTCATAATGCAGACTGTTCAGGCCGTGTTTTTATTCAGTAATTGAGGGTGCCACAAAGATCTCTTCTCTAATGACAGGAACGCTAGCTCTGCAGCCAGACAAGCATGCTATAACCTACTGCTGTGGCTCCACCTGCTGAAAGGTATGGGTTTGAGTTCAGAAGGAGTACCACAATAAGACACCTTGCTTCTCCAATCCACTTACTGCTTTTTTTTTTCTGCATCTCTGCATGGTACCGGACATGTCATATGTCTTTATGCCATACAGGGTCTAGGTGCACCTTGGTTACTTGACAGCAAGGACCTCAGCCTCTGTCTCAAGGGCAACGTGTTACTTATTGTCATCAACGTGTCTGTAGCTCCTGCTACATTGGCTGCAGGTACACCTCTGAGCTCACATGTGCTTCTTATCATCCTCCCCTTTTGCTTTTTTGACTATCACCCAGCCCTGTCTCAGTCCTGTAGGGTACTGTCTGAACCACAGTCGCCTGTCAGTGTAGGACTCAGCTGCTGTTTGCCTCTGGCCAGTATAGACTTTGTTATTTTCTTTAACTATCACATTAGCCTTTTCCCGTCTGGTTTTCCTTCTGAATTTTCTGCCTGAGTTCAGGGTACTGTTCAGGAAAGACAATCTCTTGCTTCAGGCACCATTATGCAGCCAATAAAATTGGGACTTTTCTATAGTTAATGTTTTGTAAAATCTAAGGTGATAAGATTTGGGAGTGAAGGAAATTCTTCAAAGTATTCATGTTAAGGAAGTTTAACTTCTGAACCATTCGAATTGCTTAAACATCAGACAGCTTGTCTTTCATATGTTCATACAACAGTACAAATCCTCATCCATCTAGCTAGACATAATCACTACCATCTTGGAACACCACCACCTTCTTTTCAGCCATAAAGACTGATGTGTTAGGAATGAAGTAGTTCAGCTTTTGTTTTCCCTACCAATTTTTCCCAAAACTCTGTGTGTTTGGATCCTACTTAAATTATAAAATTGATATATCAAAGTTTTTAAGAAAGGATAACAGAGAGTAGAAAGAAAACTATTTTATTTCCATTTTTATTAGCAGATTACTGCTTGGAAGCCTGTAAGCTTATTACTGTTGAGTAATGTGCCTAGCTAATGACAATCTTTTCAAAAGGGGCTGATTTGACAGTTACAAATTTTAGCAAACTTTTTAATGCAAGTTTATATAAAAACTACATTTATCTCATTCTCTTCCCTATAAATTTAAATTTATATAGCTCTATATTTATTTCCTTGAAAATTCACATCAATTTATAAAAAGCCATGAGAATGCAAAATTATATGAAACAATCATTTGGAGGCCAAACACTAAAAAAGTGGTGATGGAACTGCATGACAAAAAGAAACCTTGCACAACACATTTTATGTATTTTTGAGCTGTGTACACTGCTTCCTAAAATTCAGCAATGGGACTGTATTTTAAAGTCAGTATTCCATCTAAAATTATAGGCTGGAACAGCAGAAGAGGAGCGAGACCCCTCTATGAATCTGCTGAACCCACACTGTATGGGTTTTTTTCATTCACTCAAGGCAAAGAAAATAATGAAAATTAAGCATGAAAGTCTTCAGGGACTGACTGTTCTTTCTGTGAAAGTGCATCTGTTGATATTTCAAGTTTCAATATGTAAAACTTCAGAGTCTAATGGTGGCTTAATTTGGGATTTATTGATATAACCAAACCCAGAGACTTCTAAATAAACAGCTTTGAGAGCATTCTCCTTTTAAGCATTTCCATAAAGTTTTCCATAACTACACAAACTAAACCAACTAATGTTTGGTATTCTGCCAAAGCATTCTTGAAATATGTCTACTTGAACAACCAGGTAATGAGAAACAGTGTTTCCCTAGAGACTCCCAACTGAGTCTAAAAACTGTATTTTCCCCAGTTATAGTACTGATACTGAAGATCTCTGACCCTTGACTGCAGTCAACTGGGAGAGGGGCTTGCAGAGAACATGACAAACACCAGCCAAGCATCTGCGAAAATCTGTGTTTGTCACAAGCAACAGCAGAGCCTGGGGTAACTCGGTGAACCGTCTGATACAGGCAGGGATGTAAGACTACAACCTGCAGCTCTGTAAGAAGTAGTTGTAGAAAGATGCCTCTGTGACTGCTTGGATTTAGTGGTTACCAACACCACACCAGCATGTGTCAGCAGTTATCATCAGCTCCCTGTACTTGGAATAGCAGATAACCACACTACTGCAGACATAACTGAGGGCAACCAAATGCTTCTTCTTCCTTGACAATTGCTGTAGCAAACAAAACATAACTGATGCTGTCCCAGTCCATGACATGTGGTAGGTAGAAGACTCTGACAGTGAGAAAAAAAAAACAGAAGATCTAAAGGCACTGGCAGCATGAGAGTCTGTTGAGAGAATTACAGAGCAACCATTTCAGTGAAGGTGATGATAACCCATAAAAATGTGCAGGGATGTGAAACCTGAACTGATTAAAGCAAAGGACAAGAGTAAGCAAAGAAACAGAATGACAGACAAAAATCACTTAAAAGCTCCTATTTATCTCTCTGACCTGAGGAAAAATGAAGTATTTGAAGTTCTGCCAAAGCTACCTTTGTTTACACAAACACTGTAAAAAAAAAATATTTTTTTTTGCCTCCCACTCTTTCCCACACCATTTTTCTTAATATCTTCAATAAAGAATTTAGTAGATGAGGAAGAAGAGAGGAAAAAATATTTTTCAACATTGAATGCACTAGTGCCAAATTTTATGAAAGGAAGGGAAAAAACAGACAAGGACAAAGTATACTTGTTTGCAATCTGGAGGCAAAGCACATTCAAAAAAGGTCAGCTTACATGCCTCACTTCCAGTAAAGCATTACCAGCAGCAACAAGATTACAAAAACTAACAGAGAATGAGGGGGATTGCGAGAAAGTTAAGTTTGAGGTTTTTTTCAGTACAGAAAAAGAAGCAAGAATTGCAGGAAAAAGTAATATTCATGCAGCTATGTCCAGAAAGTTTCAGGAACAGCTTGCTTCCATTTTTGCAATACCAACTACTATAATAAATGATACTGCCTCCCTCTATAAACCTTGTCTTTCTTGAAGTTACATAGGATGACTTACTTTGCTGCCCAGGCAAGAGGTTCCTCTCCCTTCCTTAGTGCCCTCACCTTCCTGCAGCTCTGGCATTCTTTAACCCTTCAACTCAGTAACCTGGCAGAAAACTAAACTGAAAGATAAAAGGTTGACCTAGTTGTTGAGTTGGTTTACTGAACAACCAGTTGACTACCACAGGTAGAGCAAGAGCAAAGGCACATAATCTATAGGGTAGCGGGTTTGTTGGAAAGCTAGGAGGAGAAGGACTTTCTGGTGTCTGATCCAAACATACAATGTAACTTTGGGCTTATATTCTTAGACCACTACAACTACAATAAAGGTAGTGATCTAATAAACTTGACAAAGGTATATGGCAGTTAAAAAAAAAAAAACCACATGAAATTTGTTAAGTGACTGCTGTGGGACGTATGTTTTTGATTAAGAGCTTTCCTGAGTCAATGTAAGAAAATACATTTTCAAATCTTTGGCATAGAATGGAAGTTGCAGTAATTTGCATGAAAGAAGAATGATGAGGGTAAAAGCACAATCCTTCAAAAACAGCCTTTTGCTTGAAGCCTACAAACTTTTTGAAAATAGGTGACGAACAATACGCCCTGGAATCAGATTCACTGCGGAAGCAGACAAACTAAGACAACATAGAACAACAGAGAACAACACTTCCAGGTTTCCATAGTGGCAGTTTAGAGGCATCACTTAAAATTGCAGGAGTTGCAACTGCGATCCACAGTTAGAGATCTGAGTAGGGGTGGTCTCAGTGGAGTGGAAAGAACAGAGCAGATGATTGTTCAGAAACATCAAGGACAAGCAACATACTTGAAAAGAACTGGACATGATATTAAGATGAAAACCAGTGGCAAGAAATGTGTCTCACCACGATTATGGGAAAATCAAGAGTTAAGTTGGTCTATGATCACAGTCACCAGAAGCAACAATTCACCACTTCCATCATCATCTTTAAGGGATGCGACTATGGGGATCGTCTCACTGATACAACTGGACACTAATGGTGTCAAAACATACGCATTGCCACAAATGTGAGAGAAGCAAGTAGCTTCAAAAAAACTTGGGAATGTTTCCACCAGTAGCACTGAAGTGCAATCTTGATTAGGTATGCTGAAGCTGTGGTGATGCCAAGACAATATTCTGGTGGAATCAATGGTTTAAACTGGCACAAACCAGCTCCGCTGCCAGAAGAGGTAGCTTGTATGCCCTATCTCAATGTTGATCCCTAACCCAGCACAAAAGTTTTAGGAAGCTGTGCAGTGAATTGGGTCATGTTATTGATGCAGCTGAAGGTTATGAGAAGAAAGCAGCAAAAGGGAAAAACTGTTTAACCCGGCACTAATTCTGAGGGGAAAAGTATCTTAGGCTCTGGTTTGATATTGTCATTCCACCTTTAAAACTCCTGGTGCTAGATCAAAAATGATGGGGCTCCATGCTACAAAGCACTGATCCAATACAAATTCACTGCAGCTTGAATTTGCTTAAAACAAAGCCCCACATGGAAGAATCAACTGGTGAACTTATGCTAACTAGATCTTTTGCAGATGGCACAACAGCAACATAGGAGCACAAAGGAATTGTCAACTTTGTATTTTGTGTCCCGATCTAATTTAGTTGAAGTGTAGTAGCAGCCTTACATTTCTCCCAGATCAGGTTGGTCCTGCTGAGTGACTCAGTGGCATGCACACCTAGTATTAGACTTGAAGGACCTGTGTCCTCTTTGCATTCTGGCCAACAATTTCAGTACATGGGACAGGTTCCATCCTCATTTGTAAGAGGCCATACAATCGAGGAGAGAAAACATGATAGTGGGTAAAGGGTATCTACAACATGCCCTGATAATTGTGAAGTTATTACTCTAACCTTGTTCCACTTGCCCCAGTCCACAATTCCTGTTGCTTGCCAGCATCTTTCATTAGGTTACATTTAAAACTGAGTCACAACCCAATGTTCAGTATTATCCAAAGACACCTTAGGTTAATGACTTTGTAAGACTAATTTGGGCAGCTGTTATTGCCAATGCCTAAAATTGCATTGCTGTGTAATAACAGGTATTTTGCAGGATGCTATTTGCCAGTGCTCTTCTGTAAGAATGGGGCATTATGAGCTCTTGGTTAGGGACCAGAACTTCCTATGAGTTCTGAAAAGTCTTGCCTAAAATTTTAAAGTAGGCACTGCCAGTTCTTGTAATTTGATTGTTAGCCAGGTAACAGTTGTTTTATTGTCTTCACACCTACCGGGGGCAAAGAACATATTGAGAATTTCAGCTGTTATTGGCAAAAAGGCATTTGCGCCTAGCTGAAATGTGAGAACATCACCTAACTACACCCAAAAAAGCAGCCCCAAGCATGAAACGAAAAGACATACTGTAGGAAGGGTGGGGTTTTTTTTGGTTTGTTTTCTTTTTTGTTTGTGGGGTTTTGTTTGTTTTTTTTTGTTTTGCTTTGGTTTTTTTTTTTTTTTACATTTCAGTTTGATATTTTTCCATCCTTTGGCTCTTTGGCTTCCAAGTGAGAATAATAGGTTACCTCATTTTATAGGTATGATTTGAGGACAAATGTCTTATAAGCACAAGATACCTGGTGTTCAAGAGTACTGAAAGTCATTCAGCCCCTAAGCAGGGGATGATCCTTCCTCTTTGAAAGCATGAATGGCAAGAGCTCCTCCAGTTAAGTCCAAGGGTTTGGAACTGGGTACAATAGGTAAGGCATGGAAGCAGATCCAAACTGCTCCACCCTGTTCCTGAGACGGGACAGAGCCGAAGAATCAGAGCCCAAAGACCGGCTATCGCGGAACAGGCAGCTGCTCGGGCACGGAGAGCCCGTCGGAGGAGGCAGGGGCAGGAAGGCCTCGACAGCTCGCGGTGCCGCGGCTGCAGGGAGCGGTGTGACTCAGAGCAGACCCAGACCAGGCCCGGCGCTGCCGATAGCCTTTGCAGGGCGCGGAGATTGGAACGGACCAGGGACTCCCCCTCGGGAAGGCGCATGTTTCCTCAGAAAAGCTCTGTCCCTCCGCTGGGGCACGGCAACCATATCGCAACCCCGACCCCCGACAAGGAAGCACGCTACCGGCGGCAGCAGCGGCCGCCAGTGCGGCGCTTGCGCAGTAGGACCGAGGCCCGCCGGGCGTGCTGGCTGCCGCGGGGCTCCGGCACCGGCGGAAGGCGGCGCTGCTGCAGCTGCACGGAGCCCGCTCGGTCCCACACAAAGAGGAGGGCGGCTGTGGTGGTCACGGCTCCCGCCCGAAACCCACTCGCCCAGCGGCAGCACATGGCGGTAGTGGTGCGGCCGCGCCCGGTGCCGCCTCCGCGGAGCTAGGCCAGGGCGAGCCTCGGCTCCTGCCTCTGCTCGTCGCTCTCCTGCCCGGCCCGGCTGACCCCGTCCGTCCCCGCAGCCCGCGAGAGGAGCGGAGCGGAGCGGGGCCCTGCACGGTCCCGCCATGCTGCCGCTGGGCCGCCGCGTTCTCTGTCGCCCACCGCGCCGCCGCCGCCGTCGCCCGGCTGAGCTCCTGCCCGCGCTCCTTCTCCTGACGGCGCTGGGGGGCGGTGGCAGTGCCGCGCTGCCCCCGGGCTGCAAGTACGATGGTCGCCCTAAGAGCGCCGGCAAAGCGGCGGCGGCCGGTGCCCCGGTGGAGGTGAAGGTAGTTTGCAGCAACCTAGAGCTTGCTCAGGTTCTGCCTCCCGAGACCCTGCCTAACCGGACGGTCACCCTGTGAGTACCGACTCCGGGTGGGGGGCGAGCGGCCTTGGTCAGCCGTGGATGAGGTAGGGAGGTGGGAGGGAGTGCTGGCCTGAGGTAAAATGGGGTCAGCCAGGGGTGTGGAAGCGTGGTTGACCCCTCTGCTGCTGAGGAAAGCCCCAGAAGTGTTTTTTTTGTTGAGTTTGTTTGTTTGTGGGGGAGTTGGTTTGTTTTTTTTTTTCCTACGCTTTTAATGTTTTCCCGTACTTTCCGGGGATGGTGATCTGGGGAGTGCATCCCGTTGCTCACCGGCGGGGCGGGGGATTCGGCTCGGCGGGAGCAGCATCCCTCCACCTTGCTCCTTCTTCCCTTTTGGGGTTGCTCTCCATCGAAGGGTTTGGGCTGGTCAGAAGGCTTAGGTGTTTCTTTTTTAAAAGTAATTAATTCCACAGTTTTATTTGTTTACGGGGGGGGGTGATTGTTTTAAACTTCCTTAAATTATAATTGTTTTTAATTTCTCAGGGGCTTAGGAGTACCGTGCTTTGAGTTAGTTCTAACAACTGAGTGCTAATAGAGAGTGTGAGCTGCTCAGTGTGTTGTCGGCTAGGTGGGCCTGAAGTTTCGCAGTAGCAAACAGCAACTTGTTTGTTGCACTCTGCAATAAAACCAGCCAAAGGGATTTGTTTTGTTTTTTTTGGGAAAAAGCTCAGTTTACTTCCATGTAGCAGTAGGTGTGCTCTTTTTATGTGGAGGCAATCCTAGCTCATCCATTTGAATAACAAGTTTCAAACAGGATATGCAACTTATTCCAGAGTAAGAAATATGTTGCTGTTTACTTAGACATGAGTGTACACATGTAAAAAAATGATTTGCAAGGTGTTTTTCTTGTGGAGACATTAACTGGTCACTCTAACAAAGAAGTTGTTCATAGAATTATGGAATGGTTTGGGCTGGAAGGCATCTTTAAAGATGTCCAACCCCCCTGACATCAGCAGTACTGGATTTCATTGGCGGATGGTCCTGAAAGTGGAACCCTGTCTGTTCCTTTAGAGTCTTAAAGTGCCTGTACTACCATGGAAAGACTCAAGCAGCCAAGTTGTACTCAAGAAAACTGATGCAAAGAAACTGAATTATGTGGTCTAGTTTAAGATATGCATCTACTTAACTAGAAATTACAGATTTGAAAGATATACCAATAAGCACAGTATGACTATAGTTCTGTCATGAGAACAACAGTCTGACTGCTGCTTTTGTGAACTTAAGACAGCACTGAAGCACCAAGGAGGGGCTTCCTGCAGGAAGTCTTAGTGACTTTATGGACCCAGTCAGTGGCAGATGGATGGATATGGACATAAGAGAAAAGGGAAGGCCAAAAAAAGGAAGGTGATTAAGGCTAAAGTAGTTGTTCTCACTTAGCACACTGCAAGGGTTCAGAAGATGGTTCTGTGTTACCTGTGAGAAGGGACCAGAAATATTCATATGTGAAATAGAAAAGAAAGCAAAAAGTAGGTGCTGATGACTGGTCAACAAATATTTTTCAGTCTGTTAGGCTCAAATGCTTTGCAGCTGAATAACTGTTAAAAATATAGTATTATCCATTATAATTTTTAACAGTAAATGTTAGTATGGTTGTTATGCTGAACTTGACTTCGGGATCTTTTGGTTCAGAAAACTTGGAGTTACAGCTCTGACAAAAAGATATCCAACACAGTGGCCTTGCTGTGTATGGGCCTTTGTTCATAATTGCAGTGACGAAAAAATTTGGAAGAATGGTTCATCTTTCATCTTGATTTTCATAGTCCTTCATTATCTAGAGTGTATCTAGGGCGTATCTACATACACTAATTAGTTGCTTTCAATTTTAACTCACTTTGAATTTTATGATAACTTCCAAAATATTAATTTCTCCCTTTTAAACTCTTTAATAAACATAGCAATAACCAATGTGATTATTTTCATTGTTATTTGTAGTATCATAACTGTGCTGATACAATTTGATATGAACACACACTTTGAAATTTTTCTTAAATATAAGGCAGACTACTAAACCAATGCTTCTGCTTTTTCTAAGAGGGTGAACACAGTAACTGTTGTTGTTCAGGATCTTTTAAGTTTGTTGATTCTTGAGGCATGACTTTCCATATCACTGAGAGAGTTTTTACTGAATCCATGTTAACCTGGTTAGAAAGTACAGGTGATTTATGCGGTGTGTTGCCAGGTGCCATTTCACTAACATGTTGATTAATAGTGGTTGGGATAACTGTTATCTAATCTTTTGCCAAAAAAATACACCCCCCCCCCCCCAAGCTGATGCTTAGAATTGCAGCACTTGGATAGTGAAAGGCTGATTAGAGTCAGAGTGCCCTGAGTTATCTTGAATCTTGATTCTTGTGGGATTCTTCTATTAAGATAAGTATGAGTTCTATTATAGCTTTCTGTATTAGTGGATCACTGCAGAGATAATTAGTTGAAAATAGATCACTGTCATGTAGATCAGCTACATTTTAGTTCAGTTAACTTATTTTTATGTTGACTCTTATTTTGTGCAAACCTGTTTTAAATATGAGGGCCTATATAGTTTTACATAACATCTTGGTTTTCAAGTAAGCTAGGAATGACTCAAGTGTTTATATTAATTTTAGAAATCCTGATTCCATCCTTATCCCTGATCAAATTCTGGGGCTTTCAGTAGATCAGCTACTGTGCATTTAGCATTTCAATTTTTTATTTTTTTTTTCCAGTGAAATTGTTTTGAGGACAAAAGTCTCAAAAAAGGAAGGAAATAAGTAGTGGAAATGAGGATAAATTAATAGTGTCTTAGAATGCTGGCAAGGTTCTTTCATTCTTACAGCCATTGTAGTTAGTGGTTAACAATGACACCGGTAAATTGGGCAAAGTCACTTCATTTATGAGATGTCTTGGCCTTTGTTTGCCAGAAAGCATTTTATTGTCCTAGTAATTTAGGTCAGTACTATTTAGAATCTTTAGTTATAATTCATAAAAGAAATAAAAATCTAAACTTGATTTCACTTGGTAAGAGACAAAGTGAGTGTTTCATGATTGAGGAAGGAAAGCAAATACTGGAAGAAAAGTATTATAGAGAGATGTCTATGGGAGAATAAGTGATGCTTAGGATTTTGACAGTACTATAAATTGAAATTGCTTTAGAATCAAGCTGGAATTAACTGGTGCTTTACTGAGAGTCTGGTGAAATTCCAAGGTGAAATCAAGCAAAGGGCCTTTTTCAAGCCATATATAATAAAAACTGATTGCGATGCAAATGAAGGGTGTATCTACGTGAACACCATAGATGGCATTGAACTTTGTAGTTTAACTAGTCAGGTAAGATGCTTTTGGTATGAAGATAACATAACTGCATGAATGTAACTCAGTACTTTGTATGACATGCTCTGTATTTCAGTAGATAACTGAAGTCATTGCCATGATTCACATTTAAGTAAGGAATGCACTATATTCTTGTAATAGCAGTCTGAGATAAGATACTAATTGCTGTTGTGTTTCTTGAGGTAATCTCTAATGATGATGTCATAACCTATTGGATATTAGCCATTACTTCATTCTTTGGAAGAGAATGTCTAATCCTACTGAAGACAAGCCCATGAAGCTGTAGTCCTTGCTACTTGATGAGAATTTTTTTTCCTGTTATACATAGGTTATGCTATAGGAAAAGGAATCTAATTAAACAGAGGAAAAGCATATTTATTCAGTAAAGAATTGTACGTCTGAGTTTGGATCCATACTGATCTGCAAACAACTTCGCTTACGTATGTATCCTGACAGGAACATGTGAGTGTTTGCCCTTAAAAGTGTTAGAATTTCTGAGCCATCAGCCAGGATTTGTGTTCAGAACTGTTCCAATACATACTTAACTGGATTGCTGTAGAGAAACATCCTAAAATGTCATGGGATTTGAGCAGCTGAAAGGCATGCTATGAAAGGCATACATATTTGGACTTCTGGATATCTACACAACCTTTCCATTTATAACACAAGTTTCTAAATTCCAAAAGTTTCATAGCAAAAGATCACTAGTATTGCAAGAAGTAACTTGTATCACAGTCTGAGGTTACGTTGTGATTACATTGTAATTACATGTATTTTGTGTTATTACATAATTTTTTTCCTTCTTATATAAAAAGACCTCTTCAAGTTTTAAAATTTGAAGAAAACTTGAAGTAGAAAACTACTATTACATAGTGTTTTATATTTATGATTTATAATAGTGTTTTTCTGGGGTGTGATCTAATGCTTTGCTAAACCATTTTAATTTCCTTTGTGTTTTGTATACCAGCTGTCTCTATTACCTGTTTGGAAGAGTGTTCTTTACCAAAATGTTGACAAACAGGAAGTAGGCACAGTAACTGCAGCAGTTTGTCTCTTCTTTTAAGGTACATTTGCATTATTAATTTGAAGGTATTCTTGGCAGCTGGTGCCTTTTTGTTAAATTATTCTAGCTTAGACTGTTATGAATGTCCAGTACTAATAGCTTGGGCAAGGATAACATTTTTCTGAAGACAGAAATGCTAATAATTCCCATTAAATCTTTAATTTTCTTTGGTCAGTGGATATGTGGATTATGCAAAATATATTTTGCTTATGGACACATTGGTAGTACAGAGATAGAACTTTAGAATTGTCCACCACTTAGTAATTCACAAGTACTTGTCCACCATTTAGTAATTCACAGGTACTTGTACTTGTCTTTTTACCAGTGGCATCTGACTCCTAAAAGTTATTAGTGGTGTTTCTTTTTCTGGTAGGCTGGTATTCTAGTACACCTATTCAGTCTATCAGATTTTGTGTGTGTCTTTTACCTTGTTGAGAAAATTCAGCAATAGATTCATCCTTTGCTGTATGCCAAATCTAAAACTTAATGCTAAGTTAAAAAAATTGAACTAGAATTTGTGCTGCAGTGATGAAGAATGAATGTCTTATTCCTCTTTGCTTGCAGTTTGTTATGTTTCAGAGTTTATTTTTGTGATTTAAAGTAAGTATGGAACTGCAAGATTAGATATTTCAGAATTTAATGGTTCCCATATGTACTCTGCGTGGGCCAGATATGTTGCAGGTTCATGGATTTGTCATTATTGCGTTATTTAGTTTGTTATCTTCACTGTAATAGTCTCTATGATTTTTGAATCTATACAGTTTGAATACTTTCTTTGTACCAGTAGTTAGTTAATCCATGAAGATTAAAAACAGTTGATCATTTGCTTAGTCATAATAAATGGTTTCAAATTTCAGAATTTAAGAGAACTAATGTGTGTTTTTGTGAGTTTTGCTTTCTGCAGTGAGATAAGGAATGAATTTTAAATACTAATTTGCAAAATCTTAATTTTATTGAATATCTTTAGTCTTTAACACAGTAAGTGGGTTAGAATTTTCTTTTTACTTTTGGATTTCACTATTTGGCTGTCCAGCAGTGAGCACTGCAGTGTCTTGTTGCCTTTAGTGTGCTACAGTGGGACAGATCATATCCATTAATTACTGCTTATGTGCATTATTGTGTTGTGACTCCTCCTTCTGTAATGACACAGGGCTTGTCCAATGGTACAGTACAGTACTGTCCTACAGACCTCCAAGCTGCCTTAGAGTAAATGGGATGATAGTGCACTGCAGTGCAAAGCAGAGCTGTTATGTCCCAAAGGTAGTTGCTTTGGTGTGTGATCCAGGCTAGTCAGCCAGTTTTGGCAGGGCTGCAGAGTACACTTTTGAGGTAGTAACTTGACCTTTCTGGCAAGGAAAACCAGCTAAGAGCTGCTATTTTTTTTTTTTTTTTTTTGGCGGGGGGGGAGGACGAGGACGGGAGGACACCCAAACAAACCAAACATGATAAATACAGATTGATGAAAGATGTTTAAGAAATAGGAAGCTTAATTCCACAATTCTCTGCACTGAGCAGTGTGTTCTAGGATTTATCCAGGCAAGGTTACAGCATTATATCTGTAGGTGGCTGTGGGTTGTGCCGTTTTCAGGTGCTTTGTCTAAGAGTACACAGTCTGTGTCCTCTGATAGATCATTTCAATTTAGGGATAAAAAAGATGGTTTGAGGTAGAGCGAAGGAAGGGTCTAGACAGAGAATGAAGAAAGGAAAGGGGATCTAGATTAAAATTCAGAAACTACTAGTGAGAGTTGGGGAGGAGTTAAGATGGGAGCATGGGTTTCCTTGAATAGATGTGTTGGTCATAGAGATGAGAAGTCAGAAGGACTTCAGAGGGAATGAAAGCAGGTGCTGAAGGATAAGTGTAACTGGCTTAGCATGCTATCGGCAAGAATTCTTGGAAATTCAGCAACTACACACAAAATCAGTAAAGGTGGGATTAGTGACTGAATGTTAGTAGGAGGTGGATCATAATAATGAAATGGTAGTGGCATAACACCATCTGGAAAAACTTCTGTTATCATCCATATAATGTGCTATTTCCATCTGAGGAGATGAGCATAAAGGCTTATTTCTGTCAGAAAGTTAGCATTAGGCAGAGTTCGCAAGTTATGCTCAGTTTCCTAAAAGCATCCTGTAAGACATCTCAAGCAACTGATTCCAATACTTAGAACATTTGTTTTAGGGCAGCAGCCTCTGGTGTTAACAGGAATTTAAAGCAGTTAGAATCATAGAATAGTTAGGGTTGGAAAGGACCTTAAGATCATTTGTTCCAACTCCCCTGCCATGGGCAGAGACACCTCCCACTAAACCATGTCACCCAAGGCTGTCCAACCTGGCCTTGAATGCTGCCAGGGATGGAGCATTCACAACTTCCCTGGGCAACCCATTCCAGTGCCTTACCGCCCTTACAGTGAAGAATTTCTTCCTTATATCCAATCTAAACTTCCCCTGTTTAAGTTTTAAACTGTTACCCCTTGTCCTATCACTACAGTCCCTAATGAATAGTCCCTCCCCCGCATCCTTATAGCCCCCCCTTCAGATACTGGAAGGCTGCTATGAGGTCTCCATGCAGCCTTCTCTTCTTCAGGCTGAACAGCCCCAACTTTCTCAGCCTATCTTCATACAGGAGGTGTTCCAGCGCCTGATCATCCTCATGGCCCTCCTCTGGACTTGTTCCAGCAGTTCCATGTCCTTGTTTTGAGGACACCAGAACTGCACACAATACTCCAGGTGGGGTCTCAGGAGAGAGAGTAGAAGAGCAAGATCACCTCCTTGTACCTGCTGGTCATGCTTCTTTTGATGCAGCCCAGGATATGGTTGGCTTTCTGGGCTGCAGGCGCACACTGCTGGCTCACGTTCAGTTTCTCAGTGACCAACACCCCCAAGTCCTTCTCCGCAGGACTGCTCTGAATCTCTTCTCTCTTAGAGAAGAAAGAAGAAGAGAAGAATCGCTTCTCTCTTAGAGAAAAGAGAGTTCTCAGAACTGTATGTTGTTAGGCTCATTCAGTTTTCCGTAGATTGCAGTGAGCTGGTCTTACAGCTCTATGCTGGAGGAGGGTGGTCCCCTTCTACCCTCTCCTGCTTCTGACACAGGGACGATGAGAAGCAAGGGCAGGGGAGAGGAGATCTCTTCCTCTGAGTGAAAGTTACATCCACATCCAGCTGCCTGTAGAACTTTAGCCTGAATTGGAGGTATAAACTGGTGTGTTTGTACCTTCACCTCCCAGTTTCTCACGGTGTGGGTGCGTTCCCCCCTCCTCTGCCTTTGTTGCTGCTGTACTAGCATTTCTCTGGCTCCATGCCTAGTCAGTTCAGGGAGCTAAACTATCCAAAACCAGTTTACATCTATAGGATTAGGATTTAAATTTTTGTGAAAAATCCTTGTGTGGCAGCAGCTAAGAGGAAGAGCTTGCTAACATGTCTAGACAAAGCACTTTCTAGAGAGCACGTATACCTGACAGGAAATGTAAATAAATGTGAGACTGGGTGTGACAGCCTATGCTATAATTAATACTACTGTGATATGACAAATAGAATGTATTGGCTGTAACAGCTTGTTAGGAAAGTCTGCCTAGGCATCTATGTGTGCAGAATGTTCTGTGAAGCAAGTTACTCTCTTTCATGTATGTATGGAGGAGTGGGGTAAACTTGCACTTAGCTGGGAGACGGTGAGAATACAAAACAGTGTATACGGTAGATAAGCTCCTGGACAAACTCAGAGGAAAAAAAAAAGCCTACAGAGGGTGGAAGCAAGGATAGGTAGCCTAGAAGGAATACAGAGAAATTGTCGGAGCAGCCAGGGATAGGGTTAGAAAAACTAAAGCCCTGATAGAATTAAATCTGACCAGAGACTCAAGGGCAACAAGAAAAGATTCTACTGATACATTGGTGATAAAAGGAAGGTTAAGGAAAATGTGGGCTTTCTCTGGAAGGAAATGGGAGAGCTGGTTACCTAGGATGTGGAAAAGACTGAGGCACTTGACACCTTTTGCCTCAGTCAAGTGCTTCAGTCACACTGCCCAAGTTGCAGAAGGCAAAGGCAGGGACTAGGAGAGTGAAGAACCACCCGTTGTGGGAGAAGATCAGGTTAAGGACTATCTAAGGAATCTGAAGGGTGCAGAAGGGCCTGATGAGATGCATCCACAGATTCTGAGGGAACTGGCGGATAAAGTGGCTAAGCCACTATCCATCATATCTGAGCAGTCATGGCAGTCCGTGAAGTTCCCACTGACTGGAAACGGAGAAACATAATGCCCATTTTTAAAAAGGGAATGAAGTAAGACCCAGGGAGCTATAGGCCAGTCAGTCTTACTGTGGTGCCAGGTGAGATAACGTAGCAAATCCTTCTGGAAACTATGCTGAGGCACATGGACAATAAGGGGGTGATGGGGTGCAGCCAACATAGCTCCACAAGGGCAAATCGTGCCTGACGAATTTGATAACCTTTTATGATGGGGCTGCAGCATTGGTGGATGAGGAAAGAGCCACTGACGTCACCTGTCCAGGCTTGTGCAAAGCCTTTGACACTGTCCCACATGACATCCTTCTTTCTGCACTGGAGAGACATGGATTTGATGGATGGACCACTCAGTAGATAAGGAATTGGCTGCAGGTCTCACTCAAAGAGTTGTGGTCAACAGTGTGATATCAAGTGGAGCCTGCTGATGAGTGGTGTTCCTCAGAGTTTGATACTGGGACTAGCGCTGCTTAACATCTTTGTTGGCAATATGGACAAGTGGGATTGCACCCTCAGCAAGTTTGCTAAAGATACCAAGCTGTGTGGTGTTATCAACATGCGGGAGGGAAGGGATGCCATCCAGAGGTACCTTGACACACTTGAAAGGTAGGTCAACACAACCTCATGAAGTTCAAAAAAGCAAAGTGTAAAGTCTTAACACTTGGGTTGGGGCAATCCCAAGCACAAATACAGGTTAGGCAAAGAAGTGATCCAGAGCAGCCCTGAGGAGAAAGATTTGGGGTGTTGGTTGATGAGAAACTGAACAGATGTTGACCACAACTCTTTCAGTGAGACCAGCTAGCCAGCAGTACGGCTGGCCCAGAAAGCCGGCAGTACGCTGGGCTGCATCAAAAGGAGTGTGATCAGATTGAGGGAGGAGATTATCCCCCTCTACTGTGCTCTCATGAGACCCCACCTGGAGTACTGTATCCAGCTCTAGGGCTCCAACACAAGAGGGACTTGAGCCTGTTGGAGCAAATTGTAGCAAGTTCAGAGGGCAATGAAGATGCTTAGAGGGCTGGAGCACCTTTCCTATAAATAGATGGTGAGAGAGCTGGTGGTGTTCAGCCTGGAGAGGAGAAGGCTCTGGGGAGACCTTAGAGGAGCATAACAGTACCTAAATGTGGCCTGCAAGAAAGCTGGAGGAGGAACTTTTTGCAAGAACATACAGTGACAAGACAAGGGGGAATGGCTTTAATATGAAAGAGGGGAGATTTAGATAAAATATTAGAAAGATGGTCTTTACTGTGAGAGTGGTGTGACGCTGGTACAGGTTGCCCCAAGAAGTTGTGGATGCCCCATCACTGGAAGTGTTCAAGGCCATGTTGGATGGAGCTTGAAGCAGCCTAGTCTAGTGGAAAGTGTCTGTCCCTGCCTATGGTGGGGGGGGTTGGAACTAGGTGATCTTTAAGGTCCCTTCCAACCCAAACCATTCTATGATTCTCTGAACTCAGGAGGGAGCAGAAGGGAGGGGAGTAAGTTAGGAGTGTTACTACAGAAGAAGGTCATCATCTTCGCTTAAATTTACATAGATTTTAGGAGAGCTTGAATGAAGCTTCATAGAAATAATGTTACAGTCCTTTTGGTTAGCCTTAGAAACAGCACCTCAGTGTTAGTGTTAGAAGAAATTGGATGCTTGAATGTTCAGGGATCGTGTAGGAATAAAAAAAGAGGTCCATTGTTACATGATGCAAAGTTAGGACACTCCCAGTTACAAATGGAGCTTTATAAATAGACACAGTTTTAATTCTGTAATTTTGCTATATCTGAATGTTTTAGTTTACAGTCTTAATATTGTTTAAGATGCATAAGAATGAAATAATACAGGAAATCTTTTATCTGTTGCAAAGTACTTTGCAAATGTTTCATTGCTAAGCTTCCTCAGTTATAATGCTTTTGTTAAATTGGAAAATACTGTCTCCTTTTGTTAGAGGCTCAGGAAAGATTCGTAATTCTTTATATGTAGCTTGTGGAGTGTTTTCATTTTAGGGTTACTTTTATGCAAGTCCTGTTCATGTTCTGTGCAGTCTATTATTTATGTTTCTTTCCCTTTGACACCAGTAACTCACTAGAAGGCAAAATACTAACTGTTGAAAAATATTGATTTTATATCCCTATTAAATCACAGCTTCTACAAGATAAACTTTGAAAAATGTGTTTCTTTTTGCATGTTCGCAGCTTTCAGCGGAAAGCATTTTTCTTGGTTGTACAGATGGATTTTAGTCCAATTTTTGTTGGTGGATGCTTTCCCAGTCCTTAGAATATGCAGCCATCATCATGTAATGATTTGATTTATTTTCTTTTTCCTGGATCTCTATTTCAGTCTCTTAAAATGTGTTCTGGAAGTTCCTTCAGCATTCAGCTAAAAGTTACTCTGTCTCCCAGTACAGCCTTCTTGGTGGCCATTTCGACTATTTTGTAATAGTATTAATGGAGGTGTATATTAGTAGTATCCTATGAAGGGATTAATTTGTGAGCTCATAGATGCATTCTAAATTCCTGTCTAGTTGACTGCTGTCTTAGTGAAGCCAAAACTGTTTTATTGAATAAAACCTTTTTTCACTTAGTGCTTTTCACTTTAATGATAAAAACAAATCAAGCCTTGATTATTTTTGTTCCTGCTGTATCAAAAAGAAAGGAATGATTACATCGCCTTTAGTAGATGTTGCTAAAACTCACTGTAGTACAGACAAACTTTGAGTTGGACTGCATAGTTACGTTTTGCATGCTAGAAACTGAGCATTGATAGCTAAAGGTCTTGCCAATAAGTTAAGAGCCAGAGTTGAGTTTCTTTGCAGAGTTTTGCCAAATTCTTCTGACACTTTATGAAGCAAAATGGAAACAGGGCTTTCGGATCCAACAAAGAATCACTAGTAATAAAGGGTCGCTTAATAAAGGCTATTCAACAAAGGAACATTTCAGCAATGTTCTTGGAATGGGTGAAAAGCTGGGATGGTATTTGGTTTGTTGGTTTGGTTGGAATTCGGGGGGGGGGGGTGTGTAATTTTTTTCTGAGGTACATTGTTTTACCTCTTAGTCTATAAAACCATTCTGCTTGATCAGAGGAGAGTTTGTTGCATGTTTGTGTTACTTTAAGGTGGCTTGAGATGTTAATAATGCTTTCTAGAACCTACTTTTTAGCTGCCTTTTCTTAAGTTTTTTAATTCCTGTGGCTGCATGTTGCATGTGGTTCCATATTTTATTTGCAGTTATGTAAAGGTTGAGCAAGCAAAAGGAATTTATTCCAAGCAGTTGCTCATTTAAAAGAGGGTTTGTGGGGTGGAAATCTGCTCTGGAGCTTGTAAGACATATGGAGCAACAGTGACATTGGGCTACGGAAACCCCTTTGTGAAATCTCCAAGTGCATAGCTTAGGTTGCAAAGTCACTTGTTAAAGAAGAGTTGAACAGGATGGGGATGAGTGGAGATGTGTTGCTCTGTATGGTTTTCCCTTTAAATTTCTTAATGATGGAAAAGCTTGTGTATTTTCAGAATTACTTGCTTCTTAGGAAAAATTACAGTCTTAAACTAGTAACTTAGAATTATTACTGATCACAAATAATTTGCTGTGTCTAAGTGATACATAGCATTCCATCAGTTCACTGTACGTTAATGCACAGAAATTGTGAAAGTGACTATAAAACGTTTACTTTGAGGTGGATGCTTCACTGTATTTTGTCATCTTATGCCACACCCCTTAACACTTCAAATAATGTATAGACTAAATTTATTAATAGCAAGTTTTAAACTGCATTTTTTTTAAAGATTGCACTTACAACATTTTTAAGTGTGATGAAATGTCTGAGGTTATATGGAGTGTTGTAAAATCTACCATTTATTGTACTAAACCTTTATGGTTGAGCAACTAACAGCCTCTGCAGTGAAAATACTAAATCAAGGCTGACTATAATTTGTACATCACACTCCAGAGAGAAATTTACCTGGTGCACAGATATTCAAAGGCTTCTACTTTAGGCCTATTATTTTATAGGCAATGTCAGAAAAATAATTTTTTTTATAGAACTGTAATTTTTATTTAGTTTGAATTTAGTTTCGTCAGTTATAGCTGCTTTTGAAGTAGTTTCTGCTCTGTTTTGTATAGCTCTTTTTTCCTAGAAAAATAGCGATAAAATCGATAAATGTTAAGATGAAATCAGTTCTAACTAAAATACAAATTATTTCTGTGCTGCTAAAGATGGTAGTGTGTGTGCTTGCTTCTGTTGACTTGGATGTTTTGTGAACCTCGTATTTTTCTTCTTATTGTATCCATAAGTCTGAAATTGGTCTGTGTTTTCTCTTGCTGTTGCTGTTATGCTTTATGTTCAGTTTGCATTAACTATTAATAAGGGGTTTTATACATGCCTTAATTTCTTTATATGTTACTATTTTTCTTCCTGCTGATGTTTCTGAAGCCAGGGAGGGTGTTGAAATAAAGATATACTTTGCTCTCAATAGATTCGGTTTGCAGAATGAATCCTGTACCCACCATTTCTATAATAATACTTACTATATAGGTTAAAGCCTTTTTGAGTAAAGTGAAAGTATTTTCAAAGATTTCAGGATGTGATTTTAATGCTTTGGTTAAATTTTACTAGGTTTGCAGGCATTCCAAGTTGTAGATTATTACTATTATGCTTATCAAACTTGAAGCCTTGCAAATCTGTATTCTGTTTTCTGTTAATGTTGGGCCTTCCTTGATGCAAAGTTTCCTTGAAATACATGTAGATTTCTAAAGAGTACCCGGGCTTCCTGGATTTGTATATCTGTTTTTTAAAAATGCTGTTTCATTTGTTTGGTCATCTAGGTACAGCTGCAGCCAAGGGGCAGTTTTCCTTCTTTCCTTCCTATAAGGTAGCTGAATGTATTTGACTAGTACTGTGTTTTCACAAGACCATGTTTTCTTAGTTGACACTCTAGTGGATGTTACAGGCATTATAGGCACATACAACAGATTCTCAGTATACTTTTAAGTGTTTTTTTTTCTCATCCTTTCTACCATTCTTGTGATCAGCCTTCACCTGGGATTAGCCGACTGTGTAACATACTATGATGATCATGCATTTACAGTTGACACAAATTGATCTCTTGAAAGATGCCTTGGGTAAATGTGTAGTTTAACATTCGTTGCTTGCAGAGCAGTGGGCGCTAGAGATGACTGGAGATGAGCTGCAGAAATACATGGTATGACTGTAAGTGAAGGAGAAGGAATGGGATCTCTCCTTTTAGCATCAGAACCGTTACCTTGGTTGAATGTTTTATTCTGTACTTTTTCAAAGAATTTTCAAACTTCTGTCTGTCAGACTGGAAATTGAAAGATTTTCAAATAATTTGTTCAGCTCTCTTGATTCTATGTGTGTGAGATAGAGAGAGATTGATGCAAAATCAGAGCTTTGAGACCAAAAAAAGCCTGCCCTATGTTCATCTAAGCCACAGAGACTTGAGGCAATCTTTGAGAAACCTGGGAAAGAAAACTACTTAGATTAATACATGGTTGTGTCAAAATGGTGCTGTTTTCATAGACTGGTATTTCTGTATTTTAGTTCTGCCTTATTCGTGATGTGTTTTCAAGCACTAATCCTTGTCATTAGCTAATAAATTTTATGTATTGGATGAAAGAGTGTTGTGTGTATAGTTTATGGCTATTTTAAAGGATATCTGAAAGATGTAGTAGGATGGAAAGCAATCTTCTAGTGGCAGTTTTAAGTACCTGAAAATGTAATTGGTGTAAGTGAAGAAGTGTGTAGATGTGATGGATCTGTAAGATGCATTTGTCAGAGGACTTGTCTGAAATTGAAGTGACTGTAGCAGTTGTGGAACAATGTGACAGAGTGAATAAATTTCCAGGACATGATGGTGTGCATGGGAGAGCTTCTGGGAGAAGTCGAGGATGAAGAAGTCAGATGGTGAATGTCTGAAGTCTTGCTTAGAATGAAACTGATTTCTGAGTACTGGTGGGATGGCAAATGCACATGTTCATAAGCGCATCAGGAGTTTAGGAGAAATATGTTTCTGAGTCTGATGTTTATATTGAACAAATCAGTAGAATTTATAATAAATTTACAGTTTATAATAAATATACTTTACACCTAGACAAAGAGAAAGAGATGTACTCTGGAATATTAACATCTCCTGTAATGGGAAGCTCTTCCCCACAGACTTTGACTTTTTCAGAATCTGCAAACAGGGATAATCCAGTTGATATGATGGGACAGATGCTTTTCCAAAAGCTAACTCTCCATCCCTTTCCAAAGGATTTGATGAAAATGATGTGGCAGCCTGAGATGGAAAATCACTGTATGAGCAGCAAACTTGCTGGAGAATAAGAAGCGGATGTGGAAGTAAATGGTTAGCCTTCTCAGTGGAATGGAGTTTGAGAGATTCGAAACGCACAACATATTTCTTAATAATGTGTACAACATTGTGAGTGTGAGCTGCTTGATATGTAATAAGGAAGAAGGTTAAGTGAAGAATTTTGGAAGACGCTTATGAAACTAATAATTGGGCAGTAAAGTGGCAGAAGCAGTACAGTGAAAATTTTATCGGGAATGATGACAGTTCTGTCTTTATATATACCATGATGGGCACTGAGCTGACCAGAAATCTTCAATTCTTAGTACAAGTGGTAAACAGATATTGGTATTAAAAATTGCTAGGAAAACAGTAGGAAACAGAACATTATTATCCCATTATGCAGATTTGTGACTTGTCTGTTTAAAGACTGTTTGAGTTCTGGTGGTCTTACCTCAGAATTTTTTTAGCATAATAAGGCTGGAAAGAGCTCGGGAATTATTATGGTGGCACAAAATTACTTTTGTGTGAAGAGTAATTAAGTAAAATATGAATCTTCCATCTGGCAAGAGACCATCTAGGTTTCTCCATAAGTACATGCTAAAGGGAGGGTAGGTAGAGATTGATTACTGCTTGTTTCAGTGTAAGAAATGCTGAGCATCAAATGAAGATAGCAGGAGCTGTGCTCAAAATGCACTGAGATGAAGCACTCTTTATGGAGCAGATCTCTGTACTGTGAGACTTCATTGTGGATGCTAAAATTTTGTGATTCAGAAGGAAAATACACCCTTTTTTTGTGATAGAGAAATGTGAAGGTGTATAGGAAGCAGGTCCTTCTAAGTATGGAAGTGCCCAGCTGTACAAGAAGTTTCCTAACTTTAGGATGATTTGCATTTGCAGACAGCTGTGACTGGAGAATGACTTGTCTACATGGGTCTGATCTACTTATTTGTGTGGAAGAGGGAATTTGCAGTTGTGTGGTCCTTTAAGAGAAAAAATGATATGCAAGAGGAGTGCTTGCAGAGCTTTTTTTTCAGATGTTTTAAGAAGACTGCATTGAGAAGAAGGATCAATGTGCTGGGATGATGGCTGGGAAGGGTGACATGACATAGGAGAAGTGAACTTGTGCAAGCGGCTGAGGGTGGCAGCAGAGGAGAGGGGAAACAGGCAATATGCTACATGGCTTTGAAAATCAAAATGGGTATGAAAGAACAGACTGTTGAATTTGTAGACTGGCTGTTTTGTACCATTATTTATTATGCCAGTTCTGGTGTTTTATTATGATTTTTTTTATAAGGGTACTTTCATATATTAATTATGTAAAGTTGCATGCTACTTGGGGCACATAACAGAAAATCCTCTTCTCATTCACAATCAGTGCTGTTATATACACCTTGGATAATGAGTTAGGCATGTAGCAAAGGCTACAAAACAGAAAGATGTACACCAGAAGTGTAAGCTGCAGCAAATAATTTGTTACCAAACTTAAAATATGTTGTTCTTGTCTGGTTTTGTTTACAGGATCCTGAGTAATAATAAAATAACAGAGTTGAAGAATGGCTCTTTCTTTGGATTACACCTTCTTGAAAGATTGTAAGCACTTCTTAAGAAGCTATTTTCACTTAAAAAATAAGTGATATACTGTTCATGTTTCATTAATAATTCTGAAAACAAAAATGTCTTAAGAGATGTGTTCTTTATTTTGATGTATTTTCATTTGTGTGTATTTGAAGAGATACAGATAGGTATTCTGTTCAAGGTTGTGAATGTCATGTAACAGCACAAAGGGATAATCTGAGCAGTGGGTGTGGTTAGGGCAGTTTCCATAGGAAGTTCAGTGGAATGCTACACCAGCTGAATGTGCTTCGTTGTTGTTAGTCTCTTAACATGAAACCTTATGTTGTAAAGAAAACTATTTCTTTAATTTCTTATGAAGTGTCAAACCCTTTGTTGAACAATAGTAAGGGATATTTGCATGGGAAGCAGATGAAGGCTAGATTCATTTGAGATTTGTTGTTGACATTTAACAGTTTTGCTTCTTCACAACTTCAGTATATACTGAGTGCATGGCAGAGGAGAATGGGGGCAAATCTGATGGGAGTAACTTTTTGGACATGTTTTGCTTCCTGTTTTCACTTCCCTTTCAGATGATACGTCACCTATGGCATAAGAAGCATTTTAGCTTCTGTTACAGTCAGCTTTTTTCCAGCTGGTAGAAGGTCAGGATTGGCAGGTTGGTCTACCTGGGAGCAAGCAGAAACTTTAGCGATAAGGATTTTTCTAGGCCATTTGACTGGGAAAGTCGCCAGCTTCATAATCATCTCACAGCATCTAGGAAGCGTTCCAAATGAAATTTGGCTTCAGGGGATTAAAAGTATTTTATTCTTCTTCTAAAACTTGAAGGCTGCTATCCTGGTCACCTGGCCTAAGTAAATTCGAACATTTACACCACTCCATCCCCTGCTTGCCAGAAGAAAGATTTGTTTTATGCCCTAGCAGATGAGCTTTATTGTAGAAATAAGCCAGCATGCTAGAGAAGCAAGGTTATCAGGGTGATGGGATTATAGATCTGTACGCATTCTTTTGACATCCTTGCTTAGGTAATAAAGGCATCTCCTGACAGTTGTTATTTGTTATAACTCGTTACAATTTTCAGGCAGGAAATACTTGAAACTCTAATTAGTTTGAGGTGATAATTTAAATTTGCTCTATGAATCCAAATCTTGATTTTCTTTCAAAGAAAAGAACCTAGCTTTGTTCCATTTAACTCCTGTTATTTATAAGGTTTTTTAGTTTTTTTTAATATCTTCCCTTTTTATGAATGAAAACAATAAGGCAGTTATCATGTTTTGAGCATTTAAAGTGATCTTTGATAGTATTTTAGAGGGTGTGGTGGTCTCATCTGAAGGAGACAACATGCTTTATGTACACTGGTGTGAGAGTTAATACATCAACAAATGATTCTAAGTGATCAGGCAGCTTCATCATAAAGGAAGGGGTAACTTGCATGACACTAGTCATTAATGACATTCTCTTCTATTTTTTTTTGTGAGTGCATGACTTATTTAAAAACGGTATGTAACCACAGTAAACTGAAACTTTTCTGTTTTAAATGTTCTTACAACCCTGAACAGAAGCTACCACTGTAATTAAAGTAATTTTTCAAATTTAAATGGCTAATCCATAGTAAAAGAAAAATTGAAAGCCACTGTAACTGTTTTAAATTTTAACATTGTTAAGCTGATTCAAATTACACTCCTTAATGTACACGGTGATAACTTGCATGCCTTCAGAAATGCAGTTTTTTGACAGTTTCTTGCTTATTTTTTTTTTCTTACTACTCATACTTCCCCTTGTTTCTTTTGAGTGTTTTCTTCCTTTGTAGATACGCTCTTTTCCCCACTCTTAAGAGAGGAAACAGAGATAAAGAAGTTCACTCAGTATTTAAATAGTTCATTCAGACAGTAGCATTGTCACTTAACACTACTACTTGCTAGGGGAGAGATTCTGTATGCATTTAATGCTTGCTTATTCATTCCTTGTAACATTATACTTGCCAACAAATATTTTTTGCCATTTCTCTTTAATAGTTTTCAGCTAGCGTTTAGATGTATAGATATATTTAACCAAAGCCTTTAAAACAAAATAAATCGTACTATTATCAGGAACATGTATCAGCATAATAATTGTTTTTAATTGCATTTTAATCAGTATTTGAATCCTCAAATGCACACGCTATTTCATAATTCATGTGTTAACACACTATAAACTTTTTTTCCTGTTTAGTTCTTGGGCATCTTAATGAAACTACATATTTTTAAATGGTTTCTGTTATTGTATCAGTTCTTCAAATAAACTTGGGGATATGATATCTGCAGCCCTTTAGGTTTTTGTTTTACTCAAACATGTTATGTTCTGACCTCATTCCTTTCTGACAGTTATTCATTGTTACTGTTGCGAGGAAGAGATTGTTTTATTTGTTGCTTGTATGCCCAAAATTATGGGGAAGTACATTAATAATGTTGCCCCCAAGTAAGAATTTCAAATCTGTTTGTTAAATTTTGTGTATGTATGTTAATTTATTAAGATGTAAAATTTGGTAATGCATTATTTTGTAAACAGGATAAGATTACCAAAACAAGACTTTTGTTTTACTGGAGGGTGAAACATTTGTTAATTATAGCATAGGCATTTTCTACTATGTCAACATCTACTCTTATAGGAAAATATCATGCAAATAACAGTAAGCAGATCAAAGATTTTAACTGCCGTAAGTGATAATTAAAGTATCTGTACAAAAAGATGTTAAATATTTTAATCTCCGTTGACTTTGTTAATGCTATGTTTTGCCATGAATTTCCTGCAGTTTAAATGCTGAAATAACTTCTTGCACAACTAAATTATGACAGCTAATTTTTCATTTAGTAGATACTTGGATGTATGCAGCATTATTCAAACTTCACCAGTTTGGAAGCAAACTGCTGTCTTTCCATCTGGAAGCTAGTCAATGCTGCCAGTTGATTTTTGCAAGGATAAGGAAGATTATGTGTTTGTAAAGTACTGTTTTTAATCATACACGAGGGAGAAGAGAGGAGGAGACAGGCTTGGGATTTAGTAAGGTATTTAGATAGCAGAAGAGGGATTTGATATTTATTGAACTATAAATAATGGTAAGGGCTTACCAAAGTATTTTTAGGATATACTAATATACCTTTGAAAAGGGAAAATATGCAGTGTGGAAGGAGGGTTATTTGTAGACAGTCTTATTTTTGTCTCCTGTTTTTACAGCACCAGTCTACAGATATATGGCTGCTTTAAGTAAAAATAGAAGCATCTAATAGTTTTTCAGAGAGTAATAATTTCTGGTTTAGTTCTTTCTGTGATAGTGCAGCAGAGCATGTGAAAAGATAGACCTGAGTTCTCTTAATGATTTATTGGAATCTTTTTTTTTAAGTTTTTAAAAGAGATTGGGAAGTATCAGTATTTCTTGTTTGAATTATACTGAGCAGAGAAACAGTTCAGGAATATTCATGAAGTTGTTTTCTGCTCTAACTTTAGTTCTGGTTTTGGTTCTGAAAGCTCCATCTTTTTGTTAGCTGTGGCTCTTTCAGTAGAAGACCCAGAGTGTTAGGCTAACAAAATACTAACAGAGTACTTACTTTTCCCATCTTCACCTTCTTCTCGGTAATTTCCAAAAGGTGAATGGTGCTGGTGGGAAATAGGCTTGTAGTCTCTGGTAAAAAAATGTGTGCTGTGAAATTGAATGCTTCGGAGTATGCTGTACTGTTGGAAGTAATTACAGAAATTATTTGAAGGAAACAAAAAAGTTTTTTGGTCTAGGTTTTAGCTTTTGTTTAGTTTGCAGAAATGGCTTGAGCATTTCCTTTTTTAAAACTTTTTTTGCATTACATCTTGAAGAAATTTTTACTCTTGTAGCTCATCAGTGCATGTCACAGGTGGTTTGATGGGGTAAGCACAAAACAGCAAAATGAAGTGATCTGAGTTGCTGTTGAATTTTTTAGATGCGAGGGGATTTCAGAAGTGTATGTAAGAACTTTTCAGAAAGTTAAGAGATTATTTTTATAACGATGTTTTAATTTCCATTTGGAAAATGTCCATGTCTCAGAACTGTCTACTGTGGAGTTGTAATATTACCCTAACTGAAACACTCTTCTAATGGATTTATTTTGGACAGATTTTTTTATTTGGACAAATTGGTATCTATGACTGTATCCTGTTGGTTGAGCTTTCCAAAGAAAAATGATTAAAATCCCATTGCTAAAAATGAATAGTTTGTATAAATGTATTTACAAGTGTTAAAACCAACGGAAACCTCAAAGCCAAACACAACTGTCTGAGATTGTCTCCCTCACATCGCTTTTATATGAGAATCCTATCAATCTGTTGGTTTACCCACGACTGTCATTTTTTCATTTAGAAACTGTCCTAGATCTGGAACTGTGGCAGTTACACCAGCCTGTATATCAACAGCTTTTACTGTTTCAGAAGAGCTGCCAGACATGTCAGCTCGATGTTAATTTTGAGATCTTTAAATATCTTATTTCACAGTTTTCATCTGCTAATACTTTTTGATAGATGAATACATAGCTAGTGCTTACTAGTGACTGCTGCTGGGAGGGGGGAAAATCCTCAGAGGCTCCCCAGCTGTTGTAGATGCTGATTGAGAAAATGCTGACAATTTGGGCTTTCAGGATGTGGGTTTTTTTTTAACAATTACTTTAGCATGGTGCATCATTAGTGCTTTGCTATCTTACTTGAAAATACAGAATACACACTGAGTTTTGTAAACACATATTTTTTGGCATTTCTTAAAAGAGAATTTATCTATTCTAGTGTAATTATCCCTCTAGAACTGGTGTTAAGGAGGAGACAAAAAGGCAAAAAATTACATAAAGAAGAGACTACGAAGTACTGTCAACTAATCTGACAAAATGTATAAACAGTTTGTGGAAACAGTAAAACTCTTGCTTTTAGTTTTAAAACTTTACACTGAAGCAGTGGATTTAAGAAAGAGGTGTATCAGGGAGTATGCTTTGAATTTAAGTATGTAATTTAATGCTCACTGATAATCTATAGGCTAGTGGATTTCCAAGGCATGTTGTCCAGGTTTTTCTTCCCTGAGTATTTTCCATGGTGAGATTTTAAGTGGGAGTTACATGATTTTAAACTGAAATTCTGAATGTGCAGAATAAGTATTATTTTTCTTCATGTCCCAAACACTGATGGTAAATAAGAGATTAATAGCATTTAGTATTCTCAGATTTGTCATGGTCTTGGTACTGGGTTTATAAGCCTGCAGAAAGAGGCTTAAAAACATGACAGTTCTTCAGGCTCCCAAAACTGCTCTGTAAGTAGTTGGCAGTCCCAGGGCAAGAAAATCAAGTTGAGTATGATTATTGAAAATTAATTTACTGTACTTCAAGGTAATTCTAAATTGTTTCAAATATTTCAAGTATTTAAACATGTTTATTAGGCACAGCACTGAAGTGTGATCCATGTGCCATGACACTGTTTTACCATGGCTTCTTAATCTGTCTGCAGGAAATGGTATTGTGAAATCTTGGGATGAATTTATGTTTTCACTCATGCATATCTGTGTGATGGCAGACGTAATCTTTCCACCCTCTTGCATACTAAAACATTGACTTTAGTTGAAATTACTGATTTTCTTTTCAAATGCAGAGCATTCAGATAATACCAAGGAATGATTTTTTTTTTTTTTTGGTAGTAATAAGTGCCTGCGAAGTTTCAGATATTAGTATAGTAAAAATCTTGGCTTCATAAGGGAGTTGAAATAATTTTAACATTCGTGCAGTGATAAAAGTTTGTTCAAAACTGTAGAAGCTGACAGATACTTTCTGTGACCTTTCAAATTAAGCTGTATCTGCAAAATACATTGAATTAGGAGTTAAAACTCCTATATCACTTACACAATTAAGCATTTTAATGACATGGTTACATCAGATTTCTCCTTACAATGTCATAGTCTGGAAACTTAAGGCTTAAAAATCTGTGCTCTGAGTTTTTCACCAGTTTTACTTGGGATTTGTAGCCAGGGCTTTGCTTTAGTGCCAGTAATCAGTGGTAACTTTCAATGCTGTGTCTTTGGTGTGTTTTTAGGATCTTGTCTTGTTTCTTTTGGTAGGTGTTGGGCACTGCTAAAGTATTTGAAAATGGGTAGGCTGAAGAAGACAACTGTGCTAAACAGTATGGTACTGTCTGATGAGCAAATGTTACACCCTGAGCAGCTGTAACCTACTGGGACACTGTGGCAAAGTATCTTTAGCTCTGTAACCTTTCATGTGATAGGAACTGGTAGAATATTTAATAAAATATACATGCTGTTTATATTCCTCTTTCTAATTAAAATACAGATTTTCAAATTTTGAAAAATACTGTTAGAAAAAGTAGAAATGTGTTGCATGGGTTTTGGTTTGGTTTGTTAGGTTTTGTTTTTTTTTTTTCTTCTTTTTTTTTGGGGGGGATTGCGGTTTTTTTTTTTTTCAGTTTTCAAACAAGGCTTTCAAACAAGTTAAGTGTATCTTCATGCCTGTGTATCTGTTTTAAAGGGTAGTTTGTGGTAAATGTAATGTCTTCATTTTTCTCCACAGAGACCTGAAGAACAACCTTATTAGTACGATAGATCCAGGAGCTTTTCTGGGGCTTTCATCTCTGAAAAGACTGTAAGTAGTGACAAAACAACCCCTGAGAAGTAGAGTACGTCTTAGGTTCTGGAAATTTAGATTAGCTAAGCTATTAAATATTAAAAGTTGAATATGTATTTGCTGTCTATATACATATATTTATGTATGGAACAAAGTCTGCTTTCAGTCTTATGACTGATGAACATCCACTGCTTATGGCTTGGCAGTCTCATTTGTTCTTATGGACAGTCTTTTGTTTTATTCCTCTGTTGTTGTTTCTGTGACTTGAAACATCACTGAGTGAACATTCATTCAGAGCTTTGGTGCCAGTCAAGTCTTGCTTTGTTAAATGTTAAACTCCTTATGATTTTTTTTTTCCCCTCAAAAGGTTATGGTGGAACACATTGTCCCTTGCTATTAATACTACATTGAGTTATAGCACTGTTAATGCTGGTTTATTGAAGGTTGTGCCAATATTCCCCTTAACACATTTTTTGTGTTTAAGGTTTTATACCTCCATTGTAAAAATTCTGTCCCAGATGAAACATGAAAAACAAGATATTGGCACGATGGCCTCCCCTCATCTAGTCTCCTCCTTTTACTCTTCAGATTCTCAGAATATCTGGGACAGCTTTTAAGTCTTAGTGATTTTGCTGCTTTACCCCTCCTCTGCTTCCTCTAGTCAGCATACAGCTTTCCTTCTTAAGTTTTTGTAGTATATATGTTCATTTGTCACTGATTAGATGATTTGCCTCACTTAAAAGGAAATTTTATTGCTAATTGCACTTCTGGAAACCTGAAAAGTGGAGGTGAAGGACCAATTCTGGACCATTACTGCTTGCAAGCTTCATTTTTATTCCTTTAAAATGTTCTTGTCAATTTGATTTAAGACCTACATTGTAAGATATGTAATATTTAAATATTTGTGTAAATGTAAATATAGAAGTGCCGTGGTTTAAACCGAAGCCAGACAGCTTGTTCACTCACTCCCAGTGAGTGGTGCTGGGCTGAGAGCAATCGAGGCCCCCCCCGGGGCTCTCCCCTTCCCCGCTCCCGGAGGAATGGGAAGGAGGATCGAAAGAGTGCAACTCCCACGGGTTGAGACAAGACCAGTCCAGCAACCAATGTACAACACAAATCACCACCGCTACCACCAACGACAACAGTGTTAAGAGAAAATAACAAGGGAAGAGAATACAATACCACCGGCCAAGAACTCCCAGTTACCCCCCACCCCGGGCATGACGTGCTGTGGTATGGAATACCTCTTTGGCTAGCCTGGGTCAGGCGCCCCGTCTCTGCTTCCTCACGGCTTCCCCTCCTCCCTGGCAGAGCATGAGCCTCACAAAGTCCTTGGTCAGGGTAAACATCACTTAGCAGCAACCGAAAACATCGGTATCACCAGCACTGTTCCCAGGCTGGAAGTCAAAACACAGCACTGCACCAGCTACCACGAAGGAGAAACATGACTGCTACTGCTGAACCCAGGACAAGAAGTGGTCCTACTTATGTACAACGAATGTACCATTATAGGGGTCTCTGGCATGTTAAATTAAGTGATGTAGCACATGTAATGAATATACTGTACAAATACGAGAATTTACTTCTAGTGATGTAAGCCAAACCTGTTCTAAGGGGATTTACTGGTCAGACAAGGCTCATTTAACCATGTATGCGCAAACCGTTACTGCTGTAGAAATGGAATAAGGACTCTGTGCCTGGGTACACCCATACAGCTGTACCATTTGGATTTTGCGGAAAAAGATTAAATGTAAATCCAGTTCAGTCTGTTAAGTATTTCAACTAAAATTCATGATTCTGTTTGCAGACTATGTCAGTAGAAAGAAAATGATTTTTCTTTTTTTTTTTTTTGCTTCTTCCTATATACAGAGACTTAACTAATAACAGAATAGGGTGCCTGAATGCAGACGTATTTAGAGGACTTGTAAATCTAATTAGATTGTAAGTATATTTTGGTGTATATAACTTCTTTAGTCTTATATACATTAACAATCTTTGTTTCAATGGGAGTAGTTAGTTTTAAGCATGTGCTTGAAGGACAAGCCGTATGACCATGAGGGTGTGTAGCAGGGGCAACCCAAACCATGCTGCTCAGTGCTTTGTGTGCTTTGCAGATGTTTCCCAGCTTCTTAGAAGGTGTAGCAGGGCAAAGGGGTGGGACTAGCAGGCTGTACAAAGTATTTTCCTTACAAAAATATTTCAGGGTTACAGAATCTTTTAAAATCCACACCTTATACCATGGCATCAGTGCGGTTGTGTTTTGCTGGCTCTCTTGCATGGTTTGTAGTTCTTCATTTACGTTAAGGAGATAACATGTAAGATTACAGAATGTTTTTTGCCCTGGTTGTTAGTGTCTTAGGCAATGTTCTCACTGATAACAGAGAAAGTGGGATGTATAATATTTTTGAAAAACATTCTGCTAGCTCGAACATGCTTCTTAATAGCATGTTAACGGCAACATCAGTTCACTGTGAACAACAAAGTTAATTTTAAACTTCTTGAAATGTATGCTCAACATGTGCTAGTTGTTGCTTTAAATAAAAATAAAGTATTTGTTTTCAGTCCTTGTTCCAAATCTTGAAATTCTTCAGCTAAAAAAGTACTGGGGAACATATAATTTTGGGATTTTGGTAGGCTATCAGAACCTCATTATTGTTGTTAGGGTCTTGTAACAGTGTTGTAATAGTATCTTGTGAGTTTTAAAATAATGTTATCTTGAAGAGGGTTTTTTTAATTTCAAATGTCAGCTGCTTGAGCATGAGTTCGAATCATGATGCTTTTGCTTCATAGGAATCTTTCGGGAAATCTGTTTTCTACGCTTACACAGGGAACGTTTGATCATCTTGCTTCACTAAAGTCTCTGTAAGTACTTATATCTACCGCATCTAATCTTAATTTACATCATCATTTGTGTTCTTAACAAAAAACATTTCACATGCTTGTACTACGTTTCTGCATTTTTACTTTTAAGCCTCTTAACAGTGGTTTCTTTATCTGAATAAGCACATAAGAAATGTATGTACAGATATTTGTGTGTTTATATAACTGCCTTCAAAAGTTGCTCTATATTTGGTAACAGTTCTGAGAGAACAAAGGTGTAACTGCATCTGGGCTTCCAAAAGCTTTATTCTGTATGCGTCATTTATTACTTTATATTTAATAAATACAGTGTTCCACACCGTTTTTTGACAAAGGAAACAAATACTTTTAAGAAAGATCTTAATCCTTTAGAACAGTATAATTTTGCTGCACATAACAGCGTGTACATCTCAACCTTATGTTACTTTTCTCTCATTTAATTTCATGAGAGTTGTAGTCTTGTGTAAGGAAGACAGTAAATGAAAAAAGTTACCAGTGCTGATGATTAGCTTGCATTTTTCCCTGGTACTCATGGCAGTTGGCTTACTGTACTGGGACTTTCTCAAGACCTCTGACTTTTGGTTTTGACACTGAGTTTCTTGTTTATAAAGGCAAATATTTCTTTCCCTCCTTCAGCTTCTTTTAATTGTTCATAAGTTGTTATTCCTGGTGTTTTATTAGTGTACAGAAGGGTTGCTGTCCAAGAACATCACAGGTCTCACAAGAGCCGGGGTATAACTGTTGCTATTAAAAATGTGTGTCTGGAGGAATTCTTGTGAACAAAGACCAGATGGAATTTCACAGGAATGTTGATTTAGTTTTTGAAGTGTTCTGTCTGTGATGTTGTGTTATCCTCTAGATATTTGCAAAAAAGAAAAATTATGTTTTCACTAGAAATAAAAAACAGCATAGACAAAGCCATATGGTTTGATAACTTTTTAACTGTTTCTAAACAGAGAAAGTATTTATACTCTCTTTTTTTACTTTAGCTGACTGCATCAGACACCTGTAGGGATATTTGGTGGTTTTTTTTAGTAGAAAGTATTAAATTGTACAGAGAAGACTTTTTAAGAATCAGTGAAAAAGACTTATGATTTTTGTATGAAGCAGAATAAAACTATCATTAAAATCATGTGAATAGTGGTTCTGAAAAGAGAAATATGTGAAAGACTATTTTTGTTGATTTTATTATTAAAGCATTTGATTGCTAAAATGAAGTAATGAAATGTGTTCTTAAGTTATGTTCATGCATATTCAAGCAATTCCTTGTTAGTGCTCAATTAAATACTTGAACTTACTCCATGAAAGAAATTACTAGAAAACCTTTCATGCACAGATGTTGCTCTTATTTATGGAGAAGATTCCTTTTCTTGGGGAGTGTGTACTTTTGTTCTTAGACCACAGTTTGCAGAAGTATATATGTATGTAGCGCTAGGCTATTCTGGGGTCAGACTGCTGGACTCTGTGTAGGTGACATAGGCATTGCACAGCTGTTGATGTCAAGCTTTCAGACCTCTGAGTGTTGCATTTTGTCACTCTGAGCACTTACTTTGTGTTGCAGAGAATTTCAGACTGATTATCTTCTTTGTGATTGCAACATACTGTGGATGCATCAGTGGTTAAAGGAAAGAAATATAACTGTACGTGAAACTAAATGTGCATATCCCAAGTCACTTCAGTCACAGACAGTGACTGGTGTTAAGCAGGAGCTTCTAACCTGCGGTAAGCACTCCAGACAATGGATACTTGTTTTCTAACATATTCCATATTCTGTTAATATTGGTGAACAAACTTTGTTTCCCTGAAATGCAGCACTTACATGATAGTGGTAATTGGTAATTGTGGATGTTAGTTTGTAGAACCTAAGGATGGGTAGCACTTTGTGGAGATAAACTCCTTTTTCCTGGTAATTCATGTTTTTCAGGGTTTTTTACCCAAACTTCACAAGAGGAGTCGGAAATTGAAAATTTTGTTCCAAAGCCTAGCTATCCATCTTAAGATGTGTAAATTATTCCAAGCCCAAATTTCTGAAGTTTAAAGGTCTTGTTTTTATGACTTGGTTTTCTACATGATGATTCTGTTGTTGATTAGCCTTTTTGTTTTGATGAAACAATGACCAACTTGCTGAACTTCTTTAGAGTTACTCTGTCAAAAGAATAAAGCATGTATTTGTGACTTTGAAATCTTAATAGTGAGAAATCACAAAGAAATAAAATGCATACATATATTTTTCATTCAAGTTTATATTCTTTATCTTTTGGATGTGGGGTAGCAAAAGATTTTTTGAAGGGTATTGCATTAAAGGAATATATGTTTTGATGAAGAATATGATGAGAATTTGTGTGTGAAGATCCAGTGTGTGAAGGGATAGCTTTTATATAAATCTTGCACTCAGTGTATTTTTCTCCTCTTTTGAAAATTATGTACATGACAGATTCTTGCTATTAACTGTTCGTTTTATTTCTTCATTCTAGAACCACCACTTGAATTACCATCTTTCTATATGACTCCATCTCACCGTCAGGTTGTGTTTGAAGGAGATAGCCTACCCTTCCAGTGTATGGCTTCATATATTGATCAAGACATGCAAGTCTTGTGGTATCAGGATGGAAAGATAGTGGAAACTGATGAGTCCCAGGGTATTTTTGTTGAAAAAAACATGATTCATAACTGCTCACTGATTGCAAGGTGAATCCATAAAGAGAAAATGTATTTCACACTCCTTTTCTGCTCTGGTTTAGTGACTCTTTTCATAACCAGTAAGGCCCTCTTATATCTTTGCTGGGTGAACATATGTAGACAGAAATATCCCAATTAGGGAAGTGGTCTTTTAACTTCACACATCTCTTAAATTGCCTGGATTTTGTCACCTCTGCTAACTACCAGGTTAGAAGAGGGAGGTCTAGCGATCTGATTAGTCAAACCCACCTGCTTACAACGGGATTAGCTAGAACAAGTTACCCAGGAGACTTGCAGGAGAACATTGAAATTATGAAAGAGAGGTATCTAAGTGAACTGCTCGTGGATTTTTTCCTGTTCATTTTGTACACACCACAGCTGGTAATATTGAATATCTCCAGCAGAGATCTGTAAGTATAATTTATTTTGCCTGCAGCAGATTTTTGACTCATTCGGCATTTACAAAGTGTTATATATCCTGTAGTTGTATTAGTAAGTTAGGACTTCTAAACTTTATCACAAATTATGCATTTGGGAAGTTATTTTAGTTTGTCTCTCTTGAACAACTAGAAAAAACTTGTGTTGGAGAGCAATAATAATAACACTTGGGGAATTCGGACTTCTTTCTGAAGTCAGGGAACTTTTTCACATGGCTGTGCTTTTCCTTTCCTACCTTGGCAAAAAAGAAAGCTAGAAGTATAATAAATATTTCTCTGTGAATTACAGTACATGGATTCATAGATAGCTCTGATTTTGTAAGATTGCTCACAGTTGTATATAATTGGTTATTTCTTCCATTGTCTTTCTGTACTTTATTCATCTTTTGGTAAGAGTTTATATAAATTTTATTGCAAGACTTTTGGGTTTTATTTGTTTATTTTATCTTCCCAGTGCACTGACAATCTCAAACATTCAGGCTGGCTCCACAGGAAACTGGGGTTGCCATGTACAAACCAGACGTGGGAATAACACAAGGACAGTAGACATTGTGGTGCTAGAAAGTTCTGCGCAGTACTGTCCTCCAGAGAGGGTTGTGAACAATAAAGGGGATTTCAGGTTTGTAACCTTTTTTTTTTCTTTTTTTTTTTTTTTTTAACTAAGGTATTAGTATTATGCTTTAAAGGAACCTATGTGGATATTGTAAATGATGTGTAATAGATTATTAACTGTACTAAATTAGTATGTGTTGGAAGAAGTGCCCAGAACTATACAATGGAATGTTAGACTTTGAGCCTGTTAGTTCACATCTTTGGAAGAGATGGAAAGTAAGTGACAATATTTGAAATATATGAAGGAATATATGAATTTGAACATATATGAATGAAATAGATGACCTGTAAACTAGAGCTGGACTGTGTACTGACTGGGTCTTTCCATCAGATTATCATTCTGTTTTTAAAACCCTCCTGCTCCTGTATGACACAATCACTATATAAGAAATAAGTTCTATATATTTTCATAAAAATTATGTGTGTGTATATATACACACAAATAAATATACACAAGATATTCTCCACACACACACCTTATGAGTATTAGAATAAATAAGATGAATGGTGCTTCTTTTAATAATTGTTGAGACTGTAGTGGTAGCTCTGATGTTCCATTATGTTTATCTTTTGTTCTTACCTCTTCACCTGTTTTCCCTTTTCTGATCTTTCTGCTGCTGGTCACTCTAACAACACGTTACTCCTGGAGGTGCCAGCTGTAACAGATAGCTTCTGTATAGATTCTCTATCTGTAAGGTAATTCCCTTTATAACTACTCTGTGTTTTACCTCCCTGCAATAGCTCCTACTGAGAATTAGTGTATGTCATAACATATGTTTTCACTACGGTCTATAGGATTTCTTAATGTTGTAATAACTGCTTTTACACACTTATTTATTTTCACTTTCCTTATGCTGCTTGACTATGTTAATCTTCTGCTTGATCTTCTGTTTACAGTTACACACTTTTCTTCCGTTCCCTGTGTACATTAGAGTTCTTTAAAGTTGCCTTATTTCTATACAGCTAATCTAAGAGCATAAATGTTTTATCTCAAGAAATTAAAAGTAAGTTAAAGCGTGTTGCTGATACATAGTTTTTGGGGGAGAGAAGGCAAGCTTTCAGGTACAGAAGGCCTTCTCCAGTTGTAGCAAGAATTCAGGTAAAGTCTTAAGCGAGAGCATTTGTTCCGAGTTCATCTTTTTTATGTTTATCAGTTGGACAATTTGGGAAGGGTAGCTGAGTATGTGGAACTATTAGTAAGGGAAGTAATGTTAAGATAACCTGCTCCACAGAGGCAATTTGGAGCTACCGAAGAACTTCCCTTTCACATTGTAAGGAATTATTTGTATAAAAAACTTTGTGCATATCCTCTTTTTACACTGTGGTGGTTTCAATTGCAGGGATGAACATTATCTTAGAAAATGAAAACTTCCTGTGTAAGATAAAAAGGTGAAGAAAGTCAAACAGATGCATGCTGTATTCATCAAAGAACACATCTATTTAAATCACTTATGCTTTTTTTTATGATACAAGTGTGAATCGCTCTTCTTTGATTTGCCATTAGAGGTGAAAACAGATGGTGAAGGCTTATTTCAAAGTGTTTTCCATTAAATTAACCTATGCTGTTCAGTGGCTGTTCAGTGTAATAGGATTTACCCCCTCTGGAATTCAGTAGAAAGAAATAAGGTTTCAGGAAATGTTCAGTGTATCAAAAAGTTCACTGTGTCTGGGTTTACTGTAACAGACTTCCATTTGTAGTTTAGGTAGTGTAATAATAAAGAGTAATTTTTCACCTTTGAGACCATATGGAAATAAGGCTTTGACTAGTGAGAAAATGGTTCTGAGCAGATGGTTGTAAATGATCCTAGGTTAATTTGATTTTATAGCTTTTTAGTTGGAACTGGTTAGTCATTTTAGCTTGGAATCTGTTTCAAAACTGACATCTAGATTTTTATCCCTTCAGAGATGGGATAGCAAAGTGTGGCAAAGGTGGATGTTTGTCTTCAATGTCTTTGGCAGTAATAGTAGTTTAGCATGAATTTACAAAGATTAGGCAAAAACTGTCTTCATCATGGAACCAATTTTTAAAAAAAAGTGTTCTTTTAAGTCTTACTCAGATAATATCCCTGATATTACAATCCATGATTAAATTGAAAATACAGCTTGCATGTTAAAATGTAACTTAATGCTTCTATTTCAGTAAATCCTCCAACTACTGTGTTTAGAATAATTTTGTGATGGTAGGTGATAGAAAACTTTCTTAAATATAAGACTTATCCTTTTGAAAATTTATTACTCACTGGATGTAATTAATCCTAGAACTGTAATTGTCATGCTGGATTTAGAGAATTGCTAAAGTATAATAAGAAAAAATATTAGACTACCTGTAAGCGAATGAAATGATGACATAAAAACTCATTGTGACTGAAAGGATTGTTAATTTAAATAAATGAATGTTTACAGACCAGAATGAATATGCATGAAGAAAAGGGTTCTTTTATAATCTCATGGTCTGGCTTTTTTTTTTTTTCCCCCTGAAATGAAATTTCAGTACTTAAATGTAAATAAACTGTCTTTCTCTGCACAGCTGTCTACTCCTATGTACATGTAATAAATTTTGAGCACCTAATTATAAATGGCAGTGAAATAACAGTGTTAATACAGTCCAAATTTGCACTTCTCCTAGCAGTTACATAAACTGTGAAAGACATTCTAGCTTAAGCTCATAAGAAATTAAGAATACAGCCAAACTGAAGTAGCCTTTGTTTGAATAATGAGAATTTCACATCATTAGTCACCTTTTTGAGCCCTGCTGGAGGGATGTCCTCTCTGGCTTCATGGAAAGTGGAGAGTTCCTCATCAGCTCATTTCATACAAGTATTGGGAGGAAACAGTTCATGGCTGGGAATGACTCAAGTTAACATTCACTTAGCAAAAATAAAGAATAAGAGAAGTGTGAATGTAGGTGCAGCTGGAATCAGTTCCTCTCATTCACCACTGGGCTGCAGATAAACTTGTAGCTCCATAAGGTGTATTGTGAATGGGAGAGAAGGTAAGGGACACTTCCCCACAAAGCACTTCTCTTGGTGACATTGCGTATGTTGTTTTTGTGATGCGAGATTATAGCAGAAAGATGGGAGTTTTAAATTTTCCACCTTTCAGATCTGGTTTAACGGGAAGCTTTCTAAAACATAGGACAAATAATATATGAGTTTTATTAGTTAAATCTTTCTGTAGATATCTTTTATAAATGTAGTACAGACTGTGACTGGCATTGCTAATATACTTTTGAGAAGATTGTGGTAAAAGATAAAATTCTGTGTAGAGAGATAAATGAAAAGTAAATGCAGTAGGAATAAAAGGACAGTAACAGAAGGGGAAGAGGTGGATTTAAAAATAGGGAAAGTGGTAGGAAGAGCAGGGAGAGAAGGCAAATAATATTGTGATAACCTAATAACCTTGTGGAAAATGGAGCTAACTTGCTCAGTTTCTGTTTTGGCAATATTACTTAGATTTTAATTTCCTGAGATGGAACATTCTTCTAGGCAGTTACTCCATCCTTCTGGAAACAGAGATATTACTTTCTCTTTTTTTTCTTTCAAATGTAGCTATATTTGGGGCATGTCTTAATACGTGATAATAGTGACTAAATGGCCACTTAGTGAAATGCAGTCCAGATACAAAAAGCAAACTTTAAATCACAGTCTAATCTAATGGAATTTTTTGTTTGACCATTTCAATTTTTGGAGACAACTGCTTTGTACAAAGCCCTTTGAAAGACTTAAAACTGAGAAAAAGTATGTTAGCTCTTAAGGCTGTTCAAGGAACTTGACTTAATTAGGGTACAGAAAGTCTGGTGCAATCAATTGAAGCTCTGTTTTGCTGTCAGTTTTAGTTTAACCTTGTATGTTGGGTTGTTGTATTTGAGATGCTTAGCATTCTGCAATTTAGGTATGTATGCTTTTTTGCTTTAAACTTTGTTACTCTACTGAACGATAAACTACTGCTTATCCATATGCTAACAAGGGAGAGTGCCAGAAGCAGGGGCGGGCAGACTGGCTGGCACTCCTTCCAGAATGGCATTCCTTGTCCCTGTCTTTCTCTGTTCTCGGCACTGAAGCTTGATTCAGGCATGGTTGCCTTCTATTCCTAAGTTTCCTTTAAATCATTTCTGATCTAATGAATGAACAGTGCACTAAAGCTGGATTGCAAGTTGATTTTCTGTATTTATTCTTTAATTAATTTTTAGCTCTGCATGTATTAATACTGATAAAATATGTGGTAAAATTACAGAGGAGAAAGTTGAGAGACTTAGAAGTTTTCTTAAAAGCGCTTAGTTCCACATGCCTCCCGTGAAAGGAATTCTCTTCTGCTCTTTACTCTGTCGTTTGAAAGTTACGTTGATGCGCGTGAACAGGACAAGTAGAATGCTTGCAGGGCTTTTACTATGTGTTTAACTGGTTTTATAGTGTTAATACGTAATTTTTCATGAAGTAGGCAAGTTTTCTTATAAAAAGGTGAGCTATTTTCAGTAATTCTGTAAGCACCTTCTCTCCACCTGCAACCTCATAAAATAATTTTAAAAAGCATGCTAGCATTAGAACTGTTTTGTTAATAGTACACAAATATGAACAGCTTGAAAATACTGAACGTGAGCCAAGGCGGCCCTTTAAATACTTAGGGATGCTTAGTGACTATTTTCTTTATTTCATGTTGTGGTGCTTAATCCCTTTATTTACTTGTCATGTAAATTTGTCTAATTTTTTTTTTTTTTTTTGCTTTTGCCTCCCCAGGTGGCCTAGAACATTGGCAGGCATCACAGCATACCTGCTGTGCACACGGTATTCTGCTGGCAGTGGGATATATCCTGGCAACTCACAAGATGAGAGAAGAGCCTGGCGCAGATGTGACAGGGGAGGGTACTGGGCCGAAGAGGACTACTCCAGGTGCCAGTATGCAAATGATGTGACTCGAGTTCTTTATATGTTCAATCAGGTAATTTTTGTGTTTCTAGAAAATAAGATTCTTTAACGAAAATAAAAACTGTGAAGTCTGTTTCTCAGAGGTTTTTGTAAGCTGGTAATGCTGGTGGTGTGGGTAAATTCTGATGAACACATGCCTCTGAATACAACACTAGAATTTGTAGGGTTATGTTAGGAGCTGGGTTTAATACCTGTTTTGAGTGCCCCCAGATTGAAAGTGCAAAGGAAATTTTATGCTTTGGTGTACTTGTGTAAAGCATGGCAGAATGGTACTTGTCATGATTGGTTTTGTCAACTGTGTGCCCTGTCCTGGCCACATGCTATAAAGAAATAAGGCAGGCTGAAGTTGTAAGGTAGAGCAGCTATTTCCATTATAACAACAGAGAGTAGTCAAACTCTGCCCCTGTTGCTGTAAACCTCTAATAGACTTGGTGTGGGCAATGGGAGTTAACTAGTGAAAGTAGTATTAACTAGGTACTGTAATCTGGTAGTACTTACCAGGATACAAGAGGGTATTCTCGATTTTAAATGTAGGTATGAAACAAAATTTCTTGTCTCCAAATTCCTTTTGAGGATTATGTCTAGTTAGCTCATACTTTCACAAATGCTTTTCCACAATGATGTATCCAGCCTTGTACTATAGGTCCCATGTTGTATAATACTCAAATACACAAAGTTTTGAGCCTCTGGTTTAAGCTTGATGTTTTCCCCTGCATACTGTCAGATCACTAGCATCAGTGCAGCTGATGAAACTACAGAGATGCGAGGATGTTTTTTGGTATGGTGTGTCTTGTGGTTTTTTGGGTTTGGGTTTTTTGGGGTTTTGTTGTGCTTTGGGTTTTTTGTTTGTTTATTTGATTTAGTTTGTTTGGTTTTTACTAATACAGCTATGCCACTTGATGTTGGTAGCACTGCCCATGTTTAATGTAAGTTCTGGTGCTTATCTGATCTCAGGGTAAGATTGCTGCGTGTGATCAGGGTGTGAGTTCCCATACTTTTAGAGAAAACTTCACACTGTATCAGAAGCGCCATGTGCCCTGACTGAGACAATCTGGATACGAACTGATATTTGTGCTTGGATGTCTCTGATTTATACATGTAGTGAGGACTTGACATCTAGTGGCTTGGGCTATATCTAGTTTGAGGCAAAAGCATTGTACTGCATATTGTGTAGGTAGGTTGTTGCTGACTTGCTTCCTTTGTATTCTGTTACTTACTAATGCAGGCATAGCTTTTTATCTTCTTGCTCTGATTCCCTGAGGACCAATGAGCAGTGGTGTAAGGAAGATCAAAAGTATGGGAGAGAGGGGGAAGGGGAAAGGACTAATTGTTTTTGTCCAAAACAAACTTAGGGATTGACATAACTGTTCTCTGCTGCTTTACATTCCAGGCACTAGGGGTGCATGCTCTGGCTTGGTGACAAGAAACATACTTGAGGGCTGAAATAAAGGGTGGTAGTGCAAAATGACTGATTAGCAGGTGGGAGATGATGCTGGGCATCCCTTTGTAGGAGACTGCAAGAGCTGAGTGTTTGCTTATTGAGAACTTTGCTGTTGCTGGTTTGCTTTTTCCTCACCTGGTAATTTTATCGGCAGGGCATATAACTACTCCTGGCTATGTACCATAGAGTTGGAACTGTTCAAGAGCCTGTATTACTTCAGTCTGGCCTAACTGCTTTTGTTTAGCCAGCATTTATAAGGTTGTGAAAGAATGTTGCCAACTGAAAAAGTTTAAAAGGTGAGGGTCAGATCAGTATCTTCAGAAACAGATGAAGCATAATTTCCATATGTGAAGCAGTCATTAAAAATACATGCACACAGTGGTGCTACACTGAAATATAGATTTATTTTTTTATTTTTAAGGAAGAAGTGGCATGTTTCTGTTTTAGTTGTTTTTACTCACTAGACCCTTCCTCTTTTTACGTGTAGTATGCCTAGAATTTTCAACAGTATTCTGCAGAGAAATTTATTGTCTCTTTGAGACTAATAATAAATGTAGCAGTATTATAAGCACCTTTAACACCTTTGAATACAAAGGTAGTTGAGCTGTTCTGAAAATTAGAAGTCTGCCAAGTAATTTAAATGAAGTAGAGGTCTAAGTTTAAAATAGAGCGAAACCTTCGTAGCAGTTATGCAAGAACACTTACATTTCACTGTTCTTGTTTGTGTATCATACAAATAAAGTTTTAGGTGAAAATAAATTCATGTTTAAAAAAAAGTTCAAAGAAATTATACAGAATATCTGAATATGAAAGTTTACTTTGTTCAAAGTGTGTGTTATGACTTTGAACTTTGTTTACTCTTTATATCCATGACTTCTAGTGCTTTGGGGAAAAAAAAAATCTTCCATTAATTGCATTCAAATCTACATACAAGTGCTAAGACCAGCAGGAACAAATACATAGTTGTGCTTATGTGGCACATTACAAATTTGGTAGGACAGACCAGATATCTGTACACCAGAAAACAGAGAGATGGAACAACTCTGGTTTGGGTTATCATGGATAAACAGCATCTGAACATGAGCTGATAACATTCACGCAGCTTTCGACTGTCGTATGTGAAATATCCCATTTTTGGTCCCTGCTGGCTCAGTCATGTTAATGTTGTACACTATTTAGTGAACAATTTTCCAGCATGCTGCTTGTTTCAGGAATGAAATAATGAGCTTTGTCATAGAGAGGATCTATCTTGTTTGTGGTGTGTTTGTATGTATGTATCCCAAATGCTTTCTGTAATTACAGAATCAAGAGTGAATGCTACAGCAATGGTGTGCTTGAATGTCTTTTGGTTTCTGTTGCTATAAAATGCTGTATTTTAGGAGCTTTGTGTTGTCTTGCCTAGGCTCAGGTAAAAAGGAAAATAAGCACATTTACAGTAATGGTTTTCCCCATTTCCTTTTCTTGGTGCAACACCTTTCTCCCTACTAGGGCAACAGGACAAAACCCAGTTTCTGGGTGCTGGTACAAGTGCTGATTCCCTGGCTTATAGGAAGTATTTTTGCCAACAGATGAGGTGGTAGTCCCTCGCTACTTAAAGCGCTGTGATCCCTGTGGGAACTGCTGTCCTCTTCAGGGAAAATGCTTATTAATTACTGAATTGTTGCCTTTATCTTGCACTTAATTTTCACTTCTTCAAAATGGTTGTTTGTTCTCTATGTAGATGCCTCTCAACCTTACTAATGCAGTGGCAACAGCAAGACAGCTCTTGGCTTACACTGTTGAAGCAGCAAATTTTTCTGACAAGATGGATGTTATTTTTGTGGCTGAAATGATAGAGAAATTTGGAAGATTCGCTGAAAAATATAAAGAGGTAACTGGATAATTTGCCATCACTTTAAAGACAATCAAAGTGTTTGTCCTTAAATATTTTGAGCAGTGAAACCTTCTCAACATTAGATGCAGGCACTGAGTTAGTGGATTATCAGATTCTATTCCATGTTTTTGTTTGTTTAGTAGGTCCCTGAAGTTGCTGACCCATGGTCACAGACTTCGCACTCGTGCTGAGGTGATCCAGCATTCACTGGACCTGTAATGTGAGTAACACCTCTGGTCAGCACTGGAGCAGGGAGATAGGTACAGTAAGTCTGTTTTTATTTAATATGGAGTGGGTCACACAGGTTTTCATTGGTGTGTTCTTATCTAATAAAAATACAAGTAATGAAAGCCTCAGAGATCCTCTCAATAATGAATAAAACAAGACTTATGTTCTCCCCCGCCACCACGGTAGGCTGGCTTTATTCAGTATTGAGCTGTATCTCTAAGGTTTTCAGTATTCCTCTATCTTGCAGGATATAAGACATTAAAACAAAATCTTAGAGAACGCTCATTGTTGGGGAGAAAAATGCAAGTGGTTGTACCACTTGTGGGTAGGAACTCTGTTTCACTGCTGAACAGAGGTTATATTGATCTCACTGTACAGTGCATGTTGGGAAGTTTACCTCAATTTTAAATTTGTGCAAAAAAAAACCCAAAAGAACTCAAACCAAAATAACTAAAAAAAACAAACAAACCAAAAAAACCACAACCAAGCAAACAAAAAAAACCGCAGACAAAACCCAACCAAATTTTTCCTGTCTATCCCCAGCAAACCATAAATGCTGATTCCAAATTCTTTGCAGAACTCCTTGGAGAATTGTCAAGCCAAACTTCCTTTTTACAATCAGAGCTTGGATTTTTTGGTGTATTTTGGAATTATACAAGCAGTTAATTAAATGGCTGCTTTTGTACCCAGTTGAAAATAGAAATATGTTTTAGATTGCTGCATGATTTGTTACATTATAGGGATATTCTTGGCTGTGATTTGTTGGCTGTAGAGTGACACAATCTGGCATTACATTGCCATGTCTGAAGGTATATAGATGATACGAAAAAATTCTTAGGTAGTTTTGGTCTTAATTGTTTTTATTTGAAGTCAACTTTTGCTTTGTTGTTATATCCAAGGAATATGAGTATCATTTCATGTAATTTTTAGCATCTATAATAAGACTTAGTTATTATTAGGGTATTGCTCTGCAAACTTTTTCTTATTATTGTATTCACATACCATGTTACTGTTCTTTAGTTTGTGTTACAGCATTTTAAGAGAAATACTGTAATTTATAAAAAGCTTAATTTACTAGCTTTTGCATGTTAGAAGCAGCAATTTGAAGACAAATGTTCAGAAAGTTCTCGGCAGATAGTCTTAAGTTAGAATAGAGTTGGCAAAAAAACCTTGTCTGTACCTTGATAAGCTGGGGAAGAAATGTGTAATATTTTTTTTAACAGTATGAAACAACTTGAGTCCAGTGACTTCAGGATCTTAATACTGATACTTTATTGTAAACCCATCATTTGTTGATGTGTAAAACATGTTACCACTTTCTAAGTCGTTATATCATAATAAACATCTTCAATTAATTTAACTTTGATTTGTTCTTGAGAATTTAAAGGTCTACAACCTGCAAATGCTCTTTGAGGCTCTGTTAGCTGTTGAGAATGTTTACTGACTATAGTTTCTGTCCTTACAAGAGGCAGTTCCTAAAACAGTAAATATTTTTATATTTAGTTCTTGCCTTTATTTTTAAAGATGTAAAAATTACAACAGCTGACTGTATTCTGTCCTTACTAGTAATATTCTGAAAAGAAATTGATCTGGATGGCAAAGGATTTGTCTTCCACACCCCACCCTGTTTCTCTTTTAGCAGAAAATTGTAGTCCCTAAATTTAGTCACTGTGAATTGCATTTCAGACAATTCAACTAGAAAATACATGCACCTTCTCTTTTGGTCCAGTATTTGCCACTGTTTCTTAAATGTCATGAAAATCCAGTGAAGGTCAGTGTTGTCATTGTAGGTACTCATTAATTTTGGTAGAGTTGTGGCCTAAATAAATTCCCTTTATAGTTTATATTTGTCTGTCATGCAGAAGACAGGGGAAGAATTGTGAGCATAAACTTACAACAACATAATTGGTGGCTTGAAAGCAGCTCTGGTGTCTACGGGTATTTGCTGTCTCATGTACAACCTGTGACCTAAAACAGGTCATGCAAAAATGAAGGCAAGTAAGGAAGCAGTAAAAGAAAAGGCAGACATAGCAAAAGGAGGAAAAGCGGAAGGATTGCGTCCCCATCTTTGCCTGTATTACTCTTTTCTTATCTTCCCCCATACATGCAAACTGCTTTATTGTTGACTTATAGTTTGTTTTTTATTTTAATTTTGTTTTAATAAATATAACGTCTAAAGTAGATTATAAGTAGTCCTTTTAAGTAATTATTACAGTAGAATGTGGAGCATTACACTCTTTACTTTTAATGAAATACCTTTATTTCTAATGTTTTTGTTTTCTAAGTGTAATATAAACAGACAGATTACATTGGCATAAAATTTTTCTTGAAAGAAGGTAAATGCTTGAGTCAAAAGAATTTCCATATCTCAATGCGACAAGCAGGTGATTGAAATAGGAACAACCAATTTCCTTTTGGTTTTTGTGCTGACAAGTCTCTGAATTTTCTGAGAATGATCCTACCTGATGAATGCTTTCAGAGATATAAAATAGTTTTATTTCTCTTCTCTGCTAGCTTGGTGATGTGATGGTGGACATAGCAAGTAACATTATGTTAGCTGATGAGCGTGTACTGTGGATGGCGCAAAGGGAAGCCAAGGCTTGCACTAGAATTGTACAGTGTCTACAGAAAATTGCTATGTATCGGCTTGCAAATGGAGCTCAAGTTTATTCTACTGTAAGTATAAATTTATTTAGAAGACATTTGTCTGCCTCTTGAGTTTCAATAGCTTTTTATTTTTCTTAATAGATGTTGGCATTATCTGAAATGCCTACTATTTCTGTAGGGAGAAGAGAAATACTCTGAACAGATTTATCTCTGCCAGATAAACAGTTTTCTGGGTGTTTTTGTTTTGTGGTTTTTTTTTTTTTTATTTTGTTAAGGCAGAGAATCCCTTCTAAGATTATTATTATTATTCCTGTGATATGTAAAGTTATTTAACGTTTGATTTTTTTTGTCATTACAGTATTCTCCAAATATTGCTCTTGAGGCTTACGTAATAAAGGCTGCTGGTTTCACTGGGATGACATGCACTGTATTTCAGAAAGTGGCTACATCAGACCGTACAGGACTCAATGATTATGGGAGAAGAGATCCAGATGGAAATCTGGATAAACAATTAAGCTTTAAGTGCAACATTTCAAATACACTGTCAAGTCTGGCTTTAAAGGTTGTATACTCATTGTTTCCGTACTGACTCTGGAAAAATATCTTAAATATGAGTCATTTGGAAAGCAAGCTTATATTATTTATTTCTAATGTTAAAGTAGCATTTTACATAATCCAGAATGACTGTGGCAAGAGATAATTAAAGTGTCAAAGGATAAGAAGGCTTGATTATAGAATATTTTGTAATGGATACAATTTCTAATGAGTAGGTGTGGCTTCCTTTATTAAAACTTACTAAGTTGAAAGATGCTTTCAGACCTTTTCAGAAGTACAGAAATTGAAATGCTCCCTAGGTTATAATAATATTTGGCTTTATTTTGCTGTGTATTCACCTTCATTACATATTAAACAAAATATTGCCAGTCTCCTTAAATATCTGAAATATTCTGCTCAGAGTGATTCTGTAATTAAGTATGAAGTAGAAAATGAAACTAAATGTTAATTTTATTTGAATGTGTGTGAGCGTATACACACACACATGTATATGTTTATGGCTGGGTATAGAATGGAAACACTTCTCTAAAGGTAATTTTTCAGTTACATTCCCTAACATACTGGCTTGCTTTTATCACTTAATTTGCTTGAATGTCACTGTAGGGTGTATACTTGAAATTATATTTATGTAATTCTGTGAAATTACATGCATGCTTCTCTACCCAAGTATAATTTATAAACAAGTTGTCAAAGCCTGTTTGTACACAGCATTTCATTTTGAATGGTACTAATGCACAGTTACAGCATTTCTCTTTGCTTGTCTTGGTTGCTGCTTTTAGTTGCCAGTAGTCTAATCCGGAAAACTGATAATACTTTACTGATGTTACAGAGAGTAAAGTTGAAGTTAATAAATCAGGTAACTGCAGAATTTTAATTCAATTTCTTTTTCTTTATTAAAAACTGGATTCAATAATTTTATTGTGGATTACTTGGCAGCATTGTCAGATGTGTTGTGACAAACCTATAGTCTGCTAAATGCAGTTGGAGGAGTTGTTAATTTAATCTCTGCAAAGAATTTCACTTTCTCTTAAAATTTAAACTCTGTTTATTTTTAGAACACAGTTGTAGAGGCTTCTATCCAGTTGCCAGCTTCCCTCTTCTCCCAGAAGCAAAAAAGAGAAATCAGACCAGCAGATGAATCTGTCTACAAGCTTCAGCTTATTGCATTTCGCAATGGAAAGCTTTTTCCAGCAACAGGAAATTCCACAAATCTGGCTGACGATGGGAAACGTCGTACAGTTGTAACACCAGTTATTCTTACCAAGATAGGTTTGTTTTTTATTATTGCTGTTTTATAATCTTTAAGAAGTAGGGAACATTTTTGACCTCTTTGTTTCAGCTAGTGAGGATCTTATAAAAGGTTTTTAGGATCTCGCGTGTTATGTGTTGAGAAATTTATGTGCAAATGCATTTCTTTTATAACAGATGGTTTAAACCTAGCCAGTCACCACGTTCCTATAAATGTGACACTGCGGCGCATTGCACATGGAGCAGATGCTGTGGCAGCTCAGTGGGACTTTGATCTACTTAACGGACAAGGGGGATGGAAATCTGATGGTTGTCGCATTCTTCTGTCCGATGAAAACATTACCACCATTCAGTGCTACTCCCTCAGCAACTATGCTGTTTTAATGGTATGACAGTTAGAATTACATGTCTCTTTCTGGAACTTAAAAATATTCAAAATGCAATTCTGTTTTTGTTTTGTTTTTTCCCTTGAATTAAAGGAAATGAGCATTCCCATGTTTCATTTCACAAAATTGAGCATCAGAAATGTTCAGTTTTTGCTCGCATTGATACAAATGTTGATGTAAGATGAGGTTTAAATAGAAATCTGTTAAAATGCACTTAATTGCTGAATATACTAGGCACAAAAGAATTTTCAAATTAAAAGTACTATATTATAGGAAGCCATTTTAATGAGCTACTTAATCAAATGGGCTTCTATGAACTTAAGTCTAATAATGACAGTTTAAAAATAAAGTTGAAAAAGTTTAACACAGAGAAGGTAGGTTTTTTTTTTTAAGTTGTTAGCTTTGTCTGTTGACAGGTGTTTTCCCAAGTATTTCTTTTTTTCTGTGATCTATAAGCAGAGATAGCTATTTCACTGCAAATTAGCTATTCATTCACTAGTGTAGAAGTCTGTTACCAGAAGACATCAATTGAAAAAGGAAAAAATCAATGTCGACAAAATGGTTAACCAGTTCTAAAATGTAGCAATAGTTAAAGGAGAAGAGAACAAGATACCTTTTCGTGCTTGTCAGTTATGAAGCAGGATTACTTCTCTCTCTGTTCCCAGAGCTCTTCATTTCAGAATTTGGCCGGGAAGCTTCCCTTTTTACAGATGGCGTCTGCTATCTTGCCATCAGTCATCACCACAGATGCTAAATGATAAAATGTGATACCTAAAAATGGTGGGCTAGCAGAAAGCTGACAGAAAAAGTAAGAGGTTTAGGAAATATTGTGAAGTGTTAATTTGGTATGGGGTTTGTTGTAGTTAATATGCTCTGTGTGGAATTAAATACATATTGTCATGTAATCGTGTGTGGAAGGAAGAGGATTCCTTTATGATGATCAGTGCATTAGAAGCTACTTTTTTGTTTTGTAACCCAAGTTTTCAAAAATATTCCTCTTAGGGGAATTAAATATTAGAATGCCAAAAAGCTAAGCATAAATAAATTAAGTTGGGGCTGTTCAGCCTGGAGAAGAGAAGGCTGCGTGGAGACCTCATAGCAGCCTTCCAGTATCTGAAGGGGGCCTATAGGGATGCTGGGGAGGGACTCTTCCTTAGGGACTGTAGTGATAGGATAAGGGTTAACAGGTTAAAACTTAAACAGGGGAAGTTTAGATTGGATATAAGGAAGAAATTCTTTCCTGTTAGGGTGGTGAGGCCCTGGAATAGGTTGCCCAGGGAGGTTGTGAATGCTCCATCCCTGTCAGTGTTCAAGACCAGGTTGGACGAGGCTTGAGTGATACGGTTTAGTGTGAGGTGTCCCTGCCCATGGCAGGGGGGTTGGAACTAGATGATCTTAAGGTCCTTTCCAACCCTAACTATTCTATGATTCTGTAAGATTTACATGGCAAGCTTTAAAAAAGAACTTGGCAACTTTACCTTTGAAGGTACTGTTTTAAATTACTTCAAACTGTTATAATCCTATAGTTACTTTCTTTGATTTTTTTAAAATACATAATCCTTTTCTGAAACATAACAGCATTCTTTAAAATTCAGAATTAAACTTCATTTGTATGTGTAGTATGCATTAAAGAGATTATGCTTTAAGTTGGTCACATTTCTGTCATCTGGAGGAAATAAAATGAAAAGCATATTCAGTCTGCTGCTATAAATGAGTATTTGTAAATTAATAGATGGTAAGATTGTATCAATATTTTATTATGAATTACATAAAGAACTATTGACAATCATAAATCAAAAAAAAGGTAGGGGCAGCTTTCTTCCTTTTCTGTGTGTGGCTCTCATTCTATGCTTGCTAAAAACTAGTATTCCTTAAATATTTAGCTGATTTCCAAAATAATTAGGCTGTAGGGGCTGGAGTAGAGAGGGTAGGTGGAGTAGAACAGTGTAATATTATCACACAGTATCACAGTATGCTAGAGATTGGAAGAGACCTCAAAAGATCATCTAGTCCAATCCCCCTGCCGGAGCAGGAACACCTAGATAATGTTACACAGGAATGTGTCCAGGTTGTGGAGTCTCCCGGGAAGGAGACTCCACAACCTCCCTGGGCAGCCTGTTCCAGTGTTCCTTCACCCTCACTGAGAAGAAGTTTCTTCTCAAGTTTAAATGGAACCTCTTGTGTTCCAGTTTGTACCCATTACCCCTTGTCCTATCATTGTTTGCCACTGAGTAGAGCCTGGCTCCATCCTCGTGACACTCCCCCTTTATATATTTATAGACACTTATAAGGTCACCCCTCAGTCTCCTCCAAACTATAGAGACCCAGCTCCCTCAGTCTTTCCTCATAAGGGAGATGCTCCACTCCCTTAATCATCTTAGTTGCCCTGCGCTGGACTCTCTCCAGCAGCTCCCTGTCCTTCTTGATCTGAGGGGCCCAGAACTGGACACAATATTCCAGATGTGGTCTCACCAGGGCAGAGTAGAGGGGAAGGAGGACCTCTCTCGACCTACTAACCACCGCCCTTCTAATACACCCCAGGATGCCATTGGCCTTCTTGGCCACAAGGGCACAGTGTTGGCTCATGGTCATCCTGTCATCCACTAGGACCCCCAGGTCCCTCTCCCCTACACTGCTCTCTAACAGGTCGTTCCCCAACCTATACTGGAACCTGGGGTTGTTCCTGCCCAGATGCAGGACTCTACACTTTCCCTTGTTATATTTCATCAAGTTATTCCCTGCCCAACTCTCCAGCCTGTCCAGGTCTCGCTGGATGGCAGCACGGCCTTCTGGCGTGTCAGCCACTCCTCCCAGCTTAGTGTCATCAGCAGACTTGCTGATAGTACACTCAATTCCCTCATCTAAATCGTTGATGAATATATTAAATAATACTGGTCCCAGTACTGACCCTTGAGGCACTCCACTAGTTACAGGCCTCCAACTAGACTCTGCCCCATAGACTACAACTCTCTGGCTTCTCTCCTTCAGCCAGTTCACAGTCCACCTCACTACCTGATCATCCAGACCACACTTCCTCAATTTATCTGTGAGGATGCTGTGGGAGACTGTGTCAAATGCTTTGCTGAAGTCAAGGTAGACCACATCCACCGCTCTGCCATCATCCATCCCTTGTGTTATTTCCTCATAAAAGGCTAAGAGATTGGTCAAGCATGATTTCCCCTTGGTGAAGCCATGTGGACTGCCCCTCATAACCCTCTTATCCTTGATATGCCTTAAGATGGCACCAAGGATAAGGTGTTTCATATTCATCCAATAGATGTTTCTTGCACACAGTTAATACACTGCAAAAGCTCTAAGATGTCTTAAGTGGCTGCTGAAAAAGGTTTTCATAATGCCTATCCATATATTAATTAAAAAAGACATAATAACTTAGTTCATTTGTAAAACCTTACAGTGTTATGAAAGTCTGGGTTCTGGTCCTAGGCTCATAAGAGATTCTTTCGGGTTTCATTTTAGATGTTTGGCTTTTAATTCAGCAGTTGTCATTAATGTCAGATACATGAACAGTAGTGTCAGGAGAGACCTGAATGCAATGCTCCATCATCCTGGCTGGCTGGTGAATGAGTTAACCAGTTATGTCACTCTTTTTTTGGTCTACTTTACTTTAGTGTGTATGTGTGTAGAAGAATGCAGGCTGTAATGTATTGACCTGTCTTCATACATTTCAGAACATAAGATGAAGTCTTGTCTCATGAGGAAACTTGTAATGGAGTGCCTAGTTTTCTAATCTAGTGATTTGAGAAGATACACTTGTAAAATTTTGTATTAATTTGGAAATTATTTTAACCACTGTTAAGGTAACCAGGAGGCTCAGCTGAAGTCTCATTATTATAGGCCTGTAGCACAGGAAAAAAAAAACAGCACTGGTAGTCAAGAGTTGTTCTAGTTGGCTGTAAATGCCCCAGTGTTGTTCTCTACTGTTATTTTATTGTCATTTTTTTACTGAAATATTATGTAGGGTCAGTTTAGCTTGGAAATAGCATTATTAGCTCCCCTCACTCCTTTTCATAGGTCAGATTAAAAATGTGAGTGCAATCGGTAAGAATTCCATTGGCTTAGTGGGTATTGAGTCAAGACCTGTGCTAGCTAGGCTAGGCATACTGAGTTTTCTCAGGTGTTTCAGAAGATTATTGTAAATCTTGTGATTTGTTAGATCTTGTTCTCAAAGTTCACACCAGTACATGCATCACATCTTGTTATCTGTCACCAATCTGGAAGCAGCAGTCAAAATACTATAAAGGCCTACAAGGATACCAGAGAAGGACTGTAGCAATAGGACAAGGGACAGTGGGTTTAAACTTAAACAGGGAAAGTTCAACTTAGGTATAAGGCAGAAGTTCTTTACTGTGAGGGTGGTGAGGCAATGGAGCAGGTTGCCCAAAGAAGTGATAAATGCTCCATCCCTGGCGGTGTTCAAGGCCAGTGTTCAAGCCTTGGGTGACATGGTTTTAGTGTGAGGGGTCCCTGCCCATGTCAGGGGGGTTGGAACTAGATGATCTTTAGGTTCTTTCAAACCCAAACCATTCCATGATTCTGTAAGTTGCTGTTCTTCAATACTCGCTGACTGTGTGGCTATATATTTGCTTATGCTTGTAACAGCAGTGAGTTCTAGGGATCTCTGTCTGGATATCAACCAACCTATGGGTAGCGTTGAAATCATACGAGACTGGCTGCCTGAGGCATAATATATTACGATCTTTCCCAAAGTGTGTTTTCCAGGTGCCAAAGAAAACCAAGTATATAAAACTCAAACTGACAATCTGATTAAATTAGTTTGAAACGAGGGTGATGAGTTAGCTAGGAATAACAAATTTATATTCTGATGAAAGAACCATTGAAGGAGTGGTGAAGAGACTGCTGACTCTAATTTAATTATAAGCCTTGATTCAAGAGCTCTTCTTCTGTCCATGAAATTAGATTATCCATCTTAAACCATAACAACAGGTTTTACATCACTGTGCTTTTTCTCAAAACAAACTGAGGCTTCCTCCTAATTTTCTACCTTCCTTTGTGATTGCCAAATTTGTTCTCCTTTCCACCAGCGCACTTTTGAACTTTACCAGCTCTAGAGGTTTTAGAGTGACTTACTCAATTACATGTGACGGAAGTTTCTGTATCCTGTCTGTTCTGAAAAATTATTTTTCATAAACCAGATTTGCCTAAGATCGGGGTTGGACCTTATAGCAGCTTTCCAGTATCTGAAGGGGGTCTACCAAGGATGCTGGAGAGGGACTCTTCATTAAGGGCTGCAGTTATAGAACAAGGGGGTAATGGGTTAAAACTTAAACAGGGGAAGTTCAGGTTAGATATAAAGATTAGATTAGATTAGGTTAGATACAAAGAAGGAATTCTTTACTGTGAGGGTGGTGAGGCACTGGAACAGGTTGCCCAAAAAAGTGATAAATGTTCTATCCCTGCCAATATTCAAGGCCAGGTTGGACAGAGCCTTGAGTGACATGGTCTGGTGTGAGGTGTCCCTGCCTATGGGAGGGGGGGTTGGGACTGAACAATCGTAAGGTCCTTTGCAACCCTACGATCAGTGGTAAAGCCCGTTTTGTGCTGGAATGGACTGAAGGGTGTTTTTCTGTTTCTCTATTTACTTCCCAGTGTCCATTACCATTGCCATTATGGAAATGGAACTCTAGTAAATTGTAACTGCATCCAAACAGAATTTTTTTTTTTTCTCTTCTTGTTAGTAAATGAAAAAGTCACCTTTTAGATGTTTGAAACACTTCCATGCATTAACAGTCCAAGGTTGCATTTCAATGTTTTGATGATTGGCTTCAGAAAACTTGAACTATGCTAATGAGCTGTTGAATTCCATTTGCGTTATCAGCTATCTGTTTTGGTCAAACAGTAATCATAAAATAACAGTCTGGTAGGAACACGTGGGTGTCATTTGGTCCAGTTACCTGCTCAAAGTTTGATCACCTTCAAAGTCAGATCATATTGCATCATATTTCACCTAAAAGGTTCCTGTTACTACCTGCGTTTCCTCTGCCATGCCCCTGCCCTCAGAAGAATAGATATGGTGAACTAATATTAATTTTGTTGTTGTTGTTGTCAGGACTTGACGGGAGCTGAATTATATACGCAGCCAGCTGATCTTCTGCATCCAGTAATTTATGCCACTGCCATGGTTTTGCTAATGTGTCTGTTGATGATCATAGTCAGTTACGTATACCATCACAGGTATGAATCAAACCTTAACTGAAAAATTAGTTTCATGCATACTTTTTGATGGAAACACGATACGGTAATTTGCATTAGGTTGAGGTTTTTCCCTACAAAATTTGTTGATGCAAACTAGCAGTTAAGCAAGTAGCCATTTCATCTGTTCTTGAGTTTGACAGTTTAGCTCTCATAACCGCATATCTCTTTTTAATGTTTTTAACCATATATCTCACTTTTGCGTCAGAATTAAAGACCACTCAAGAATGTTAGTAGAATTTAACAAACTCTTCATTTGTTCAACTTTATATTTTTGTTGATGTGAAAGCTTGAAGGCTAAAATTTTTGAATCAGGCCTTAAATAGTTGTATAAAGCTAGGTAATAGGAGGTTGTTATAATTTCTTGATGAAGACCAGATTCTATTTGATTACAAAGTATGTGGTAGTCAAATGATCATTCATAGTAATTACAGCTTATTTATCACAAGCATATCTTGCTAGTTTATGGAAGACGATAATGTAGCTGTGTTGTACTTTGTCTAATTTGTTCCTTTTAACAGTGTGATCAGGATCAGTGTGAAAAGCTGGCATATGCTAGTTAACCTGAGCTTTCATATTTTCCTGACATGCGTGATGTTTATTGGAGGCATAACTCAGACCAGGAATGCCAGCATTTGCCAAGCAGTAAGTAAACATGAAGACACTTGAAAAAATCAGTTACTGGTTTCATACTGCTACATATGTATACACCCCTTCTTCCGCCTGCAGAACAGTACAGTACAGGCATATTATCAGAAGGTAAAATTTTAGACAAAAAATAGTTTGGTTTTTTTTTTAAGATTTCTCTGTATTTTCAATCAGCCATGGAGGTAAAACTAGTTTATTACATGAAAACTGGATTTTTTTTTTTTTTTGCTTAAAATGCTGTCACAAAAAACAAGTTTTACTGATTAGTTTTATTTTTGAGACTAACTTACTATGAAATTATCATATATAGGCCTTTATGTGGCCTTTACTGGCTATGTAAAAACTGATTTCCACAGGTATTAAAGTAATTACTTTCAGTTGCTTGGTAGTATACCCTAAAGGGAGGGAGAGAGAAGTGTTTAAAGTCAGAGACCCATGCTTTTGCTAGACAAACCACTAGCTTTATTGCGATTTATAATGACTTGTTCTTCTAAGATTTGGTCATCTTTAATTCAGTTGCCGTGTTTCAATATAATGACAGTTCCCACTTTGGAATGATATATAAGTGAAGTTTCTTTTAATGTTTTTGTTTGGTTTGTTTTTTTTTCATCCAGTGATTCATAGGAGTTTCTAATCCCTCACCATAATACTCCATAATGCTTTTTGGTTTTGGTTTGGTTTGGGTTTTTTTCCTTCATGTGTTACTAAATTTTCCTTCCACTAGAGGCAGCTGCAGCTGATATGAAGATGGGTTTGTAAAACATACTTTATTTTTCACAACGAATTGGCATTTAGAACAGTCACAATAAGGGATTTTTTCTTACCTTGAAATGAACTTTTGAAAATTCAGGCTTTATGTGAGTTGTGTGTTAAATGATTAATTTTTAACTTATTAAGGAAATGTTTGGGCATTCATTTACATCTTTCTTCTCAGGTTGGGATAATTCTTCATTATTCCACTCTTGCAACAGTACTGTGGTTGGGAGTGACTTCTCGTAATATTTACAAGCAAGTAACCAAAAAAGCAAAAAGATGTCAAGATCCTGATGAGCCACCGCCTCCACCCAGACCAATGCTGAGGTGGGACTGTTTCTGCAACTCATTATTTCCCAGGTCGCTGAGCTTATATTCTGACCAGAGAATGTAACAGGTCATTGCTTCGTTTTCCTTCCAGAAGTTCCATAAAGTTCCTTCTAGATTTTTTCTATTCTTCAGTATTGTGTTAAAGAGGATGAGGTGAAGGACAGTTGGTCTTAGACTATTGCTGTGTGTTTTATTTGTAAAATAAGAAATGGGTAGCTTCTTGGCGTCATCAGCGGGGCTTTGATTAGCACTTCCCACGAAATTATCAGAGATAGCAACACTTCCGACGAAATTATCAGAGAAAAAAGAATGTGTAGAACTGCTGTCACACAATTAACAATAAACACTGCAATTTAAGTAAATAAAGTTTAATATGTTTTCCAAGGGTTCCTTACAAATAGTTTGAAAAATAGTTGTCACTCTTTATCAAATGAAAATAGCGTTCTTCGTGAAGCATTCCTCTTAGAAATTTTACTTCTGAAATCACCAAAATAGGACAAACTAATGATCTGTGAAATTCATCCTAGGTATTTTTCTTAGAAAAGAGTAACATACGTTGTTCATGCAGCTTAAGTGAGCCTGTGTGTGTTAATTAAGAACTGCTAAGCTGGAATCCTCCACAAGGTGGCAGAAGGCGATTAACTTTGATTAGTTATTGGCAAATACGTCGAAAGCTTGATTTCTAAGTACAGAGACTGCAGAAAATCAAAAATGCTTTTCTGAATATCATAAAATTTGCATTATTACATATAAGCATATAGAAATATTTAATTGAGAAGTTAAAAGGTAGAAGGTTAATATTCATATCACTTTTAAGTGTTCTCTTTGCATTACTTAACTTTTACTGGGTTTTTCTTAAGGAAAAGTCAATCTGTTGTATTCACTGTAGGATATCATGCCCATTGCCAACTGTGTGCTTCTAGCAGGGTATTGAGTAGCCTTTTTAACACCTATTGTGAGTTTTTTCTTTTTCATCCTTTATTTGTCATGGAGTTCTTGCTTTGGCAAATGTTACAGTAATTACCAGCCTCACAGGCTCAGCTCTGCATAGACATAAACATGTATGTACCATTTCAGATCTGGACGCCTCATCTGTGACAATGGCAGTGACCCTTGAGACAAGTATCAGATCAGAGGAACCAGCCTTCATATTCTTCAGATTTTTCTCAGTGTCCAGCTTCTTTCAGATCAGGGATTTCCACAGTCAGAGTGATGTGTGATGTTTTTGCATGGAACAGCCATAGCAGGATTATTTTTTGTTTTGTTTGTTTTTTTTTCAATTCAGTTGTCTTTTAAATTTATGATCAAAACAAAACTATTTGTGGTGACATAGGACAAAGTCTTGTGCAAGAAGCGGTCACCCACTGTTATCAGGTCTCCTATTTCTTGAACTTGGAGGGACAAAACAACCAATTCTCTGTTGCCTTCACACTGTTTATATTCCTCTTCTATATGCCTTTTCAGAATTACAGAAGGTCTTTTGGACCAGTAAAAATAAAAGCCCTGATTAATGTGTGTAAGTACACATTTTTCTACTTAGGTGCCAAATGTAAGTTATTCTGCTTTGTGGTCTGGGAGGTTGAAGAAGTCCACCTTGCAGGTGATAGGTAGGCATGATCTTTACACTGATCTTCAGTTTCTGTAGATATTTTCTGAAGGCGCACTTCATACCTGTTAGCTTCCTTCCACTCTAGCATAGACAAGCTTTTTTCTTTATTTTGGGAAATAAGATAGTTTTGGTGGTGGTGATTATAGTCATTCAGTGTTGATGGAACTATGTCACAGGTCACAAACAGGGTGGAAGAAGACTTTGAAACGGGTCTGGTTTTCTTCAGAAAGTTGCTATAGACATTAAAGAGGAGTTGCTGTGGCTCACTGTAGCCAAGTGGAGAAGGTAGTGCAACAGTTGGCACCAGCTGGAATTTCTTAACTGGGAAAAATCTATGCCAACTAAATATTTTGCCTTGCCATGCGAGGCAAGAGAGTGTAAAAATAACCTGAGGTCCTCAGATGCCAATCACAAGAAGTAAATGGAGTTTGTCATGCAGAAATGGTGTTTGTTCAGCGGAACCCAAACAGGAATAAAGGAAACGGTGTCCATTTTTCTTTTACGTAAAAGACCTGCTTTGCAAATTATCTCACTGAAGATCTTAATGATGGGGTACTTCATGTAAAGCATGAAATAAAATAAAAATATAAATATTTGTATTGCTATAATAAAAATACTGGGTGAATGTTCTGCTTAGGAACACATTTTGCTATTTACTGGTTTGTTAGCAGCATAACACCTCTTGTGTACCCATGTCATTGTATTTGTTCTTCTCTTTTTGATCTAATATAAAGAACAGTTTTAGTTCACACAGCATTCTACACCCGAGTCATAGTATTACTGTATATCCTTTAGCACAGGATCATAGAATCACAGAGTAGTTTGGGTTGGAAAGGACCTTAAACATCATCTAGTTCCAACCCCTTGCCATGGGCAGGGACACCTTTCACTAGACCAGGCTTGATCAAAGCCCCATCCAGCTTGGCCTTGCAGCATGTCTTATGTATGTTTTTTGGTTACTATTCTGTTCATAGAACTCCTTATTGCTTAATAATTTTGGGTTGTGATTTGGACTCTTAGGAATTGCTGAAGACTTACACAATTGCACAGGTTTTGTTTTTTCTCTTTGGTTTGTTTTGGTTTTTTTTGTGTTGGCACTTGGTGTCTTGGTTTGGTCCAAGACCAGTTGTAAACATGTTCCTTCAGTCAGCAACCTGAACTACAACTGCAAGCAATCCATATTGCTTCACTCTCCCACCAGTAACAGCTTGCCTTGTGTAGAACCACCTTCACCTGTCCATGTTTGAGTAGCAGTGCGTCACTGAGGCAATGATTTAGTTATTTTTAGTGAAAGAGAAGTAGAGTAAAATCTGCCACAGAGATCGGTTTCACTTGGCCAAGTCCTGATTGCTGCATCAAGATACAGAATAAACCAGTCACGGTATTTGATCTTGGTAGGGTTCAGCAACTAATACATTTAGTGTACCTAGACTTCTAAGAAAAAGGATTTATGTGACTGCTGTTTTGTGTCTCAAGGGGGACAGTGGTAACTCCTGGTGAATAATCTGGAACACAGTGGAAAGGTCCAGGGTCATAGGGGTAGGTGTCTCCTGATGATAAAACTAAACTATGAATCTGTATGTCACAGTAGTAGGTTTTACTACATGTTCTGATCTGAATTTGGGCTGGATTAGCATAAGATGCAGGACAAAGAGCCATTAATCAGAGCAATTATCAATATTTGTTGATCTGCACTAATGAATTCAATGTGAATTCATAGAAATTGGAATGAAAAGTAAGATACTCCAATAACAAATGCCCTCTTGCTTGTGAAGGCAGTTTTCATTAACACCACCACAGGGAAGCAGGAGGTATATGCTTTGAGATTGTAGGGACTATTAAAACCAAATAAATAAGACCACCACCAACACCACCCCAAAAAAACTCAAGGTACAGGAGTTCTTGCAGCTGATCTTCTGAACATAGTGTCCATAATATGGGCAAGTTACCTTTGGAACAAGAGATTGCTATTTTCTTTCTAAGTTTACATATTTCTTCCAGCAGTTTACAACTTCTGACTGCCGACTTTTGCTTCTTCGTTCTAACTGTGTGTACCTCCATTTAGTGCCAGCAAGGGAGGTGAGAGAGAGGCGGTTTATTCGGGAGGAAAGAATTGTAGTGACGAAGGCTTAGGAAAAGAATCATATTGCCAAAGCTCAAACCTGTTTATTTTCTCAAAGAACTTGATGAGTTTCAGAATCCTGGAAAGTTCTAATTTTCTTCATGCTGAATAAATTCCATTTCCATTAAGCAGCCGCTAATATACTGACTTTTACTTTTTAGGTTCTACCTTATTGGTGGAGGGATCCCTATCATAGTCTGTGGAATAACAGCAGCAGCAAACATCCGAAATTATGGCAGCAGACCTAATGCTCCTTAGTAAGTACCATATAACTGGGAGCTCTGTCATAAGATTTCATGGGTTTCCTTTTCTTAGTACTTGTTGCCATTAATCCTGATTCTTCCAGAAAATGTAACACAGCCAAGACCATTTCAAAGTACCATTATGAACTGATAAAGCATAAGTGACTTGTGATAAAATGTTAATTTTGATTCTTTGGTTTGTTTGTTTTCCAGTTGCTGGATGACATGGGAGCCTAGCTTAGGAGCATTTTATGGACCAGCTAGCTTTATAATTTTCATAAACTGTATGTATTTTCTGAGCATATTCATACAACTAAAGCGTCACCCTGAACGTAAATACGAACTTAAGGAACCTGTTGAGGAGCAGCAGCGTCTGGCCACCAATGAACATGGAGAACTGGCTCATCAAGATTCACTGTCGGTGTCACTAGTTTCCACATCCGCTTTGGAGAATGAGCACAGTTTTCAGTCACAGCTGCTGGGAGTAGGCCTTACTTTGCTTTTATATGTTGCTCTGTGGATCTTTGGAGCTATGTCAGTTTCCCTGTATTATCCCATGGACCTGGTCTTCAGCTGTTTTTTTGGGGCAACATGCTTAAGCTTCAGTGCCTTCCTTATGGTGCACCATTGCATTAACAGGGAAGATGTCAGGCATGCTTGGATAACGACTTGCTGCCCTGGAAGAAGTACATATTCAGTGCAAGTAAATGTGCAGCCATCCAGTTCCAGTGGAACCAGTGGAGAAGCCCCTAAGTGCACTAACAGTAGTGCAGAATCTTCATGCACAAATAAAAGTGCATCAAGTCTAAAAAATTCTTCTCAAGGTTGTAAACTAACTAACTTGCAAGCTGCAGCAGCTCAGTGTCACCCAAATTCCCTGCCACTGAACACAGGTCCTCAGCTTGATAATAGCCTCACTGAACATTCTGTGGATAATGATATCAAAATGCATGTAGCTCCCTTAGAGGTACAGTTCCGGACAAACGGGCACCAAAGTCGGCACCATAAGAATAGAAGCAAGGGGCATCGTGCTAGCAGGCTTGCCGTATTGAGGGAGTACGCGTATGATGTTCCCACAAGTGTGGAAGGAAGTGTGCAAAATGGCTTACCTAAAAGTCGACAAAGCAACATTGAAGGGCATTCAAGGAGCCGAAGAGCCTACTTGGCATATAGAGAACGTCAGTATAACCAGTCCCAACAAGACAGCAGTGATGCTTGCAGTACTCTTCCAAAAAGTAGCAGAAATACTGAAAAAGCAATAGCTACCAACAACAAAAAAGATATTCTAAGGAAACCCATAGCGGTTGAACTTGAAAACCAACAAAAATCTTACGGCTTAAACTTAGCCAGTCAGAATGGACCACTTAAAAGCAGCGGACAGGATGGACCCTTGCTCGCTGCTGACGGCACTGGGAATATTAGAACTGGGTTATGGAAACATGAAACTACTGTGTAGCAGCATAATTCATTGAGGGATGAATCCATATGAACAGTGATTACGCATTCCTTAAAGCTATTAACACTGTTGAATACTGTTTACAAACTGTAGGTACTTTATGCAGGGAGGGAACAAAGATAATCTGCCGAGCAGGAGATTGTATGCTTTATTCTCTTTGCTGTTTTTACACAGATGAACTCTTGGTGTTTTGTGACATTTTTTTAGAAGCATCAGTCTTGAGGGATGCAGAACACAACAACTTCGTACATTTTTATTTTTTACCTGTAAACCTGCAGATGTGTCCACAACACATTTCAAATTTGTATTTAAATGTATAATAAATAGTATTTTCCCCAGCAGCCGTGATGAGAAGGGTTATCAGCCCAGTGTTTCACTTATTTATTGGGTTTTTGAGGATTATTGCACTGAAGCATTATCCTGATCTTATTACTTCAGTGTTTGAAATTTAGGAGTTTTAGTTACTAAAGAAAATACTTGGTGACTGAAATAGGCAATGGAAATAGCTCAATTACTTGCATAAGTCCTAGAATTTGTTGGAAATGAAGCAATGTTTTAAAGATATTTTTAATATACAAGTAATTTGTTAATGCCAAAATAATTGTTTGCTACTTGTTTCATAAGTTACTTATATTTTCAGATGGCTGCAGCTTCTTTTAATGCATGTGTACAGAGTTTCAGTTTACTTGGTAATGGTTTTGGAATAATACTCTATTTTGCCCTCATAATTGATCTGCCTGGGATGTTTTTGTTAATTTGTTTTAATTCATATTTGAGAAGATTATGAATGTTCACAGACAATAGGTGTTAATTTGCAAAGGTCATCAGTAACAACCAGTAAAATCTCAGTTGTAATGGTGAGGAAAAATAATAGCACAGGTGTTTTGGTAGGTTGTAATGAGTTAATCCGTTAGGAGTAGGATCAGTGTGCAAAATCAGGGGCTTCAGGTTCAGTGTCTGTAGAAGCTTATTCTTGTGGAGTGTTTTGAGTTGCAAGTTCACTTTTACTCGCCTGTATGTGACAACTTAGAGAATAATCTTCTCCCATACTATACAGCATCTGTGTCAAAACAGTTCCAGTAGCAGAGCTATATTAATAAGGTTAGCAGTTTTTAAAAGCATGTGAATCCCAGCAGTTAGGAATAGCTAAAACATGTAATGTTTAAATTATCATAAGTCTTGAAAAGTAAAAATTGTAGTTTAAACACAAATTTATAATAGTAGTATAATTACAAAAATTAGTGTCAAGGTCAAATTTTCATGTAAAATGAAATATTACAGAATTATTTTTTAAATTACAAGTATAGTTTTCTATACTCGTTGACACCTTAATGTAAGCAAGATAATTTATGTCATCCTGCTGCAGTGACCAGTTTGAGGTAGCAGTTTCAGGGAAATGCTTTGTCTGTTTCTGGTACTGATTCCTGTCTTGACAAAACCATATGTATTAAATAGCAAAAAATATTTCTGTATAATCTAACACTGATAACTTTTAAGCAACAAGAGGAGTTGGATTGTATATACCTGGTTCCCTGGTTACTTCTTTTAGACTTGTCACTGTTGGATATTTTAGTTAAGTGTATCTGTTTGAATACAGATACAGGGCTAATTCTCAGTACTGAAATGATTTGTTAAAGAATTTACAATGTGAGGACTCAGGTATGTTTAGTTATTGCTTGCCAGGTTCACTGCTCCCTCTACTGGTCAGGTTGATGGTCTGAACTAATTTTGGATGCATTATACAACCCTCTCCAGTAGTACAGTGTAAGGAATTGGGTTCTATTTCTGATTCTTGTGAGTAATTGCCATTTAAAAATTCCTCAAGCAACATTCTCACAAGTGGATGACTCAGTTTTGATTGCTATTCTGTTTTACTGCTTCAAGAGAGGTTACTTTTAGCTTGTAATTGACCTTACAGCTACTGTTTGGATAGGTGCAGAACGGCATAATGTCAAAGTGCTGCGATCTCTGGGAATGCATTAAAAAACGTGTATGAAATACAAGTCACTTTTGGATTAGGCATCTTTGAAGAAAATGTCTTTCCTAACCGAAAAGGTAAGTTTTCCTGCTTTTGATTAACATCTGAATACAAAATTCATACATGAAACACCATTGCTTGAACATATGATTAAGACATGAAGGTGCAAATGTTTTGGTTTTACTGAACGAAGAGCTCTCTATATTACTATTTGCTCATAGGTAAGGTGTTATCAGAATATCTAAAATGCTAACTGTTTTAAATTTTTTACTGTACTCCATTTTGACCACTTAACACTGTCCTGCTTGCCAAAGCTGTTTGTCTTATGTATTGTATTGGTGCTTTTTCACATCCCTGAGTGAACTGAAGGATTGTTTTTTTTTCAGTGTGTTTTGGCTGCTTTTTTGGGGGGGGGTGGTGTGGCGTCAGTTTCTAGATCTGATAGGGATTAATAGCATAGACATCTGTGAGAAATACTATTGTCCTTACAGTTCAAAGTTAATATACAAAACATGAAGAAAGTTTCTAATTTAAACAAACACCCTGTGAATTTTTAATCCCTGCATTCAAAACCTAACTTTTTGCATTGTAGAAGTGATCTTGGTTTTAATATAAACTAGGTTTGTATACCTCTACCATTTCCACGATTGGTTGAGTATGGACACTTGGGGAGATGGAGGAGGAGATGAAGTAATGATATCTAGATGTTAGATGTAAAATTAGTTTTGTGTAGAAGACAACCTTTGGAAACTTTTAGGTTGGCAAGATTGTAAGTATGACAGACTTTCATCTCTGTAATACCAGTCCACCAACACCACCTCACATCTGAAAAGGAAACATCTGAAGCATGCTCGAGTAGAGGCGGGGAAGGCAGCTGGATGCTGCTGTTCACCAGCATGGCTGTTTCTTAAAGCCCTTGCAGAACTAGTGCTGCTGACTCCAGCCGTGGCTCTCCAACATACCACACACCTTGAGTCAGGTGGGGGATGGCTCTACAAAGTCGAAAGACAGTATCTAAAAGATCAGTGCAGAGATGGAACGTGCCAACTTCCTTAAGCAAGCTTTACAGCCTGTTGAGTGCATGTCTAATGTGACTTTCATTTAGAAACCCAACCAACCTTCAGTTGCTGCAGTGATCTGCAATGAGAATGGAAGTACTTGAATCAAAATGAAATCCCGAAATACACGATTTGAGTATACAAATGAAGAAGCACTTAGCTGAATATAGCATTTTCTCTGAAGTTGGCGTCTACTCAGTATGATAGCGCTTAGAAATCTTACATTCTTCAAGCTCTGCAGTGAAGTAGATGAGGCAAGACTTAATTTTAGTTTCCATTGGATAAAGATTCTTGAAATCTCGTGCTTGATGCCTAAGTGCTGAATACGGTAAAAGTTCGATGCACCTCTTCCAAGGGGACATCTCTGAAAAGCCTGAAATCCAATAATTAACTTGCATGAATGAAAGAGAATGCTAAATGTTAGAGTAACATAAAAGATTAATTTTTTTAAGTGGCTAGAGTTGCTCCGGAGAACATACTTTTCATTAAATGAGTAAAGACACAGTAGACAGAAACATTTATACAAAAGAAAAAATGAAGTGTAAATCTAAGTTTTCACTTGGAGGAGGAGGTGGAGTTCAGCCCTCTCGCAAAGCCTAAAGGGCCTGCTGTGAGGAGTCACTAATTCTTGATATGATGATTGTTTCATATAAAACATACCTGATCTTTTCACTTCACCTAAAGTTCTCTTTGCTATGATTACTCTTTTTTTCCCAACATAGAGTCATAGAATGGTTTGCCCCCCACCAGGGAAGGGTACACCAAGATGATATGTTCCTCTTGCACCCTTTTTCCTAATCTCTTACCTGTTATGAGTTAATACAATGTTAGATTGTTGGCTACAGCCTCCAACACCATTCTACATCATTAAGCTGTAGAGCAGCTTCCTGAATTGTTAGCAGCAATTTCCCTTTAAATCATGGTGACTACGTTAAGTCTTCTCAGACAGAGTCCAAATCTGAGCAGCAGAAAACTGCAGTAGGCTGAGGCATGATTTCATCTGTTAGCTGATGATGTTGCATGCAACTACCAAAATGGGAATTGGTAGGAAGGATGGGTTTCCTCCTAGGGGGAGGAGGCATCCCTGGCAACATCCAGAACTGCTGAGGAAGATATTTAAAATTAGAATAAATACTCGGATGTAGTGTGCATCTAATCATTGACAGGCGTATCTAAAGGTGTTAGACATGCAACTTCCACAGGCTCTCACAGGAGCTGTAATACGAGAACTTGTTGACTGTTGACACAGAACACTTAACCAGGTCAGACCACAGTTTAATCTTCAACTCTAATGGGCTGAAGTTGTACTGCTCTTACAAATTTTCATGTAAAACTGCACTTGAGCTTAATCATAGCATGATAACTACAAGGCAGATAGTGTTTTCAGGGGAGAACAGTTTGATGCCAAACGGGAGAGGACAGTTGAAAGGCCATGTTTATGAAATATGGTTGTAGATGTAAAAATACCTCTTTGCAGGCCATTACAATCCTAAGATTTGGTAAGCAGAAATGGGTGCAATCACTGGTACCTCATTCCTTCCACCTGTAGATGATGAACAACCCAGCAGGTTGCTCTGGAATGCTACTGTGCTGGGGTGATGTACACAGTTGGCCAGTAACCCTCAACAGAAGGAGGATCAGGATGTGGGAGCCATCACCAGTTTGTCAGCACATCCCTGGGAATTACTGGCGTTATCCCACCCTGTGCTGTAAGGCCATGCAGGTATCTCATGGCTGAAGTTTTCTCTCTACCGTGTGGACAGTGCAAATTGGCTTTAAAAATGGCAGGAGTATAGTTAGAACAGCCTTATGTTACCAGCTTCAGAGAAATGGATCTTTCTATCTAAAACATTCCGCTGCACAGTGATAACTGCAGGTGGAGTAAATAGTGTCAGCTGTTCCCTCCAATACATGGCTCAGTAGCTTTCCTATCACCTTCAGCAGCCAACAACAAAGTGACCCCTGTTGTGTCCATCTTTTTGACAGTGTTTCATACTTTGAGATTTTTCTGTGTCTTGTCTGCTATGTAAGAGCTACCTGGCAAGCTTCATTCTTTAAACATATCAGCTCAACTAGTGCGATTTCCCCTTCCCTGTGGCCACCTTATATTTAGTGTTGTTCCTGGGTGCAAGAACAGGAAGGAAATACAGCTTAAGATTTGATCATTAGTTTTGTAATGAACTCTTGAATAAACTCATGATAGAAGTTTGAGAAATGGGAGGAGAGTTTCCTAATCCTGACCAGTATTTCTGATACAGGAGATGGGAAGTTTTAGTCCAGTGCTTGCCAGAAAAAACAACTACACAAAACAACAACAAAAAAGACTCCAGCCCCACACAACACCAAAAATACTCACAAGCCAGACCTAAGCTAGCAAACAAAAAAACCTTCCCCTTCCTAGACAGAGAAAGCAAACAAATTCCTGATGCAGATCCCGAAAGCAACAAGAGCAAAATTTAAATACTGCTTAATAGGTAAAAATGTATTCACAGTGGCAAAGATGAAGGTGCTCCTTCCTCTGAGGTGCCCTTAGATTGCCCAGTGTCTAGACATGGTGATAATACTGGAGACTAATTGCTGAGATCTGGTGGTGCTAATTCAGCCCCCACTGGTCTATGTTTGAAGCCTTTGTCTGAAAACAGGCAGGCAGACCCAAGAGTGTCAGGAAAAAGTAACTTGGAGTGAGGTTACATGCTAGAAATACCGCAGCAATTAATGGCCAAAGCTGTCGGAGGGGTGATCTGTGTTCCCCGAACATCTTGTACAACAATGTAATTACCACAGTTCTAGGACTGGGGTAAAATTATCTCCTCCCTGCTGTCAAACAGCTTATACTCAAACAGGCACCTGATGGGTTTTTTTCCCAACTCCTCTCCCCCCTGAAGTTAACAGATAACAGCTGTTAACTCAGCAAGTTGGTAGCTCAGCTTGTCCAACACATACGGTGTGAGTGTCTTTCCTCTCCTAACAGGTTCCATCTAATTATCTTGTTTCCCAAAATACTTTTTTCCTTAATGATATTCACTATAATAAGCAAATATTATTAATAAAATATTAGTAATTAGCAAAGCCCCAGAAATCTCACCCCAAGTCCCCTGCACACCCTTCCCCCATGGGATACTGCCTGCTGCTGCAGGGTCCTTTTGGGGTTTTTTTTAAGTGGGAAGCATTTTTTAAAGCTTTATTCAACATTATTGGAATTAAGACAGACAATAAATTCCTGCAAGGCCAAAGGATTTCTTCTGTGAGACACGAACTGTTTACCTATGTAAAGATGATGAGCTCTGCGATAGCATGATATCCTTGTTAGTCTGGATCAGAAATGCAAAAGGTTGCCTGGAGGTGTATCTATGAGCTGCTATATTATTCTTGTTAATTTCCTTAGGGTTTCTGCTTTTCACCAAGTATCACCTTAGAGTCTTCTCAAGAGAATGCTAAATCATCATTCCTAATGCACAGAAGAGCACTTAAGAAATAAAAAGCCTACCCCTTTTCTTTCTGAGGGCACAAGACAGAGATTTTAAATTTATGCCCACCTGCCAGTGTAACTTTAACACAGCTGTTAAATACAGCTCTATGGAAAAATAGAAAAAAAGACACATACAAACTTCTTCAGGAAATCAGGTTGATTTTGGTTGCTTTTTCCAGCTGTGTCTGCTGAAAAGATCCAAGTTACTCTTGGATTGTAATTTACATTTGTCCTGGGTTCAGCAGTAGCAGTCAATTTTTGTCCTTCTTGGTAGCTGGTGCAGTGTTGTGTTTTGACTTTCAGCCTGGGAACAGTGCTGATAACACTGATGTTTTTAGTTGCTGCTCAGTAATGTTTACTGACCAAGGACTTTGTGAGCCTCATGCTCTGCCAGTGAGGAGGGGAAGCCGGGAGGAAGCAGAGACAGGACACCTGACCCAAACTAGCCAAAGAGGTATTCCATACCATAGCACGTCATGCCCAGGATTTAACTGGGAGTTACCCAGAAGAGCTGGGAGTCTGCAGGGTTGGAGGAGGTATCGGTTGGTGCTTGGTTGGGCTGGGTGGGTGAGTTATCGGTCGGCTGGTGGTGAGGTGTTGTATTCTCTTCCCTTGTTATTTCCCTTATCATTATTATTATTGGTGGTAGCAGTAGTGATTTGTGTTATACCTTAGTTACTAAACTGTTCTTATCTCAACCCATGGGAGTTGTTTTCTTTTCGATTCTCCTCTCCGTCCCTCCGGAAGCAGGGAGAGGGAAAGAAGGGGGTGAGTGAATGAACGAGTTACCTGACTGGGTTTAAACCACGACAACATTAAGGTGAGTTTTCAGTGTATTACAGAACGGGTGTCTAGAACCACAAAGCTGTAGGGAATGCCTCTTAATACTCTGCCTTTTCCACTGCATGTTATCAAATCAAAAGCTGGGGTGCTATCAGGCAGGTGTTAGAGGTGAGCTGCTGGTATCTTGTGCATTATGACAATGAGGCCCCGACTCCTCATTTCCATGGATGTAGAATCTCAGTGAGTCAATGCTCTCACACTAGCTGTGATCAAGTCCAGCCATGGCCAGCAGAGCTACCTGCTAACTCTAAGTCATTGTTCTCCCAGAGTACTGGACTGCATGAAAATTAAGCAGGAAGAAAACACATGCTGCTTTCCAAAGCCTGACCTGCCCAACTGCACTCCTTGGCCTCATGTACACAGCTATCAGAAACGAGGTTGGTTTTCACTCTGGAGAAGCTGTCCCTTGGAGAGCTGTTGCTGTAGCACAGCACTTGGCAGCTCTTAGCCTGCAGCAGAGTTAAGAGACAGACTTCATTTGAAATTATTTGACCTGTAGGCAATAAGCATAAGGAAGAAATAAACAGTGCATGTTGGATATCAGCCAAATGACTTACAGAACATGGAAATTTGATATCAATAATGGAATTGTTGATCCTTTTTTTATATCATGAGCATAAGATGCCGAGCACTGTACTCCACCTGTTCCAACTCTCCTCATCCAGAAGTATAAGCTTCAGTGGCTGTGTGCAAAGGAAGGGAACTGCCTACAGCCCTGTGAGGAAGAAGCCAGCATCTCTGCCTTTTTCCACAAATTTCTGTGGGCTTTGACTGACAGGAACTGTTCTCTGACCTAGGAGGGCAACTAAAAATACATGCAGTCAGGAGAGCTGATATTCTACATACATTACTTTTGACGAGCAAAGAATTGAGCCAAGAGTACTGGGAAAATGTTTAGTTCTTGATATACAGCCTTTGTTTCAAGGAAACTTGCTATTAAAATATATATATAATAATGCAAATATTCCCTTTAAGAATAAATAAAATTAGAATAAATTAAAATTTGCATTTAAGAATAAATTGAAGTTTGCATTTCTAGTTTTAAAAGTTTTGTGATGTTTCGTTTGTTCAAACTTAAATAATGTATACACTTTTCAGCAGCGTTACAACTTTATCTATTTGATAGTGAGGGGACAGAAATTCCCTAGAACTGTGCCCCACTTGTGCAAAAGCAAGGAGGAAGCCAAGGAACATTAAAGGACAGATAAAATGAGAATGGGGACAGTAATGGAAGAAGAAAATGTGAAAGGAAAGATTTTTCCATTTATGCCATGAATCTAAGAGCTGGTAGGTACCAATAGGTACTGCTTCTGCCTCCGGATCCTCCCACGCTTCCAAGGAGGTCATGGCTGCAGAAATAACTTCAAGGACCTGAAAGATCCCAAGAAAATTGGAGAAGGAAGAACAGAGGAGAAAAATTGTGAAGATGTAATTATAAATATACCATAATGTTGCTAGTGCCATGCACCGGTAATGGGCAATATAAAGGAATGGGAGCTATCACAAAGATAGGGAAGGGACATAATAAATAGATGATCTGAAGTAACAATGTGAGCAATAGCAGGATGGGAAGAGGCAGCGCAAGCCTGTCACAATAGACAGTTTCAGTCACGGAGAGAGCGTTGCCATGGATTTCAGTAGGGAGCAGACTTTCAAAGTTGCCTGCATCATATTAAAATGGAAAAAGTTCCCAAATGAGAGCACACTCAAGATTCATCTCGAGAAATGAAAGCCTACTTCAGTTATAGTGGTAGCAGAGAAAACAAAGAGCACGCTGCTGCTGTGATAAGGAACACAAAATGCAGAAGACTGGTAGGTAATGCTGCATTATAAATGAAGACTTTTATTATTTTCACTTTTTCTATTTTGCCTTAGAATTGTATTATTGCTTTCTGTTCCTTCTATTGCTATCAGCTCTATCTGTATTACCAGATAGTAACAAAAATCAGAACTTTCACTCAAAATCACAGTGTGCATAACGTATTTTTGGTCTACAGCGTCATTAACCAAGGTGTTATTCTAACATTCTTTCTTATGAGAGAAGTTTAATCAAAGAACAGCAGGCTCTAATGTCAGCTCAGCAAAGCATTTTGACTCTTATGGCTAAATAGATTTGTAAGGCACAGGAGAAGTTAATGTAGAAAGTGATCCTTCTGAAGAGTTTATATGCCAGTTTATTATAAACTGTAAATTGCTTTTGGAGATGAAAGACATTCTTCTCTGTTATTAACTATAACATAATGACACTTACTGATTCTGAAATCATTTCAAAGCTAGGGACAGGAATATGCTCATCTCAGTGCACCTCAGCACTCCTGAAAGAGTACGGTACTGAAGTATTCACCTTTCAATCTCAGAAGAATGTGGATGCAGCAATAACCAAACCTTTCCCATAACAATGGGAACATTTGCTGTAACAAATTGGGTCTTCTGGATTCTTCATGGGTGTTTTTACAAAAGCGTAGCATTCATTAACTCTTTGTCTAAAATGGCAGAGAAACGGTCATAAAGGTACCAAGAAACATCAGGAAATCAGTGGAATTTAACCTACATGCATATATCTTGAATAAGCTAGAAGAGGCAGTTTTGAATTCTGATTAGTAATCTCTTGAGTCGTCCTGCCAGTTTTCATTTAACAACCAGTTAAATGGCATCTCTAAACATCTGCAGTCAGACAATGACTGCAATTTTTACCACGTAAACTTCTTTCACTATTAAGATACAAGAAATATTACGTCAACCAATAGTAAGTTGTCTAAAGCAGGAAATCAGGTGGTTTTGAGTATTTGCTGAGTGAATAACATCAAACAGCAATTTTGCAGCATCAGGTTGTGAATGCAAAAGTTATGTTTATGTTCACCATACCCATAGGTGAATTGTGACATTCTTATACATGTGATGGACTCCAGTGGTTCCCCTGGTCTGATGGTAGTGGTGATGGTAGTAGCTCTGCCTAAAAGCCACTGAAAATCAAGATAGAAAATAAGGGAAACAAAGCTAAGAGTGAAACATTAACCAGTCACCTATATCAAGGCAATGTTTGTTGGTTCTGTTGTTTACCAAACAGAAGCTTTATTTGTGACAAGAACAAAGAACAGAGATTTGGGTCTGGTCCAACAAAAGCCTGTACTGGTTAATGTTAGAACTGAACCCAAATTCTCAGGATAATTCTACTCAGTCTAGATTTTTTGCTAATTTCTTAGTATTTGCTGCAAATGAAAACAGGGGTTGTGTGTGCACATGCATGTCTGTGGGTGGGTGTATAAAATGTATCAGCTTCACCCTCTTCCAAATACCCCCTGGTAGTTAATTAAAGAATGTAAAATTTCCTATGGATATTTTCAGAAGATCCCAGGCGATTTAGGGGCTAATAAATTACTTTCACAGAGATCACAGAGCTCTTTGCTTCTGACTCAAAATGCACACTGTAAAACCCCATCTCGCATTCTTGCATTTTGATTTTTGTTAAGAAGCCATCACAGTTTATTTGCTTGCTGCTGCTTTTTGCTTTTTTAGAAAATATGATTTACTACATTGGCAAACCTTTTTTTTCCCCAGAAGATGGCTCTGAAGGCTATATTGCAGGGTGCGCATTTTTCTATACTGCAGTGTAAAATCCTTTTATGTTTTATACATTGCAGGCAGCTGATTCAGAGGAATTTGCAGCCAATATGCAAATATTTCCTAAAGTCCTTGATTTTGCCCCAATAGCATTACTGCAAAACCTATGGCCAGTGACTCTGCCTAAATTGTGGGTAACCTCTGTGGCAAGGCGAGCTCTGCTCTCCACAGATTCACTTATTCAACTTATCTGTCCACCACTATAGTATTTTATTGTTGTTATCATTATTATACATCTAGTATAATAATTAGACTATTCTCCAAGCAAATTAATATCATCCTTCTTCTGTTTGAGGAAGGAGCTATTAGAACTCATCACAGACAAGTCCACCAGCAAGTTATAACCCCAAACCCCTTTGTAAGTCAGGTGGCAATGGGCTGTTAGCTGCATGAGCAGGTTCAGAAGACTGACAAAGAACCAGACAAACCTTCAGAGATTCTCCCTGTTGTCTCTTGCAATGGACATGTTACGGTGGTGCCTCTCCATAGGCAGCTAGCTCCTGATTTGGTATAACACTGTGCCATTACAGCGTAGTGACTGAGGCCTCCTCATCAGATCGGGACTGGGACCAATTTACTCGAACAGACTGACCACCACTGTCCTTCAGAAATTTAGGAATACTTTTGTACAGTTAATATCACCACCTCATAAAAATCATGTTTTCTGTCCATGAGGCCCATATGATTAGCAGCAGGAGGATATTCCATCATTTTCTTTGCCACTGTCAATGCTCTCCCCTTGCTCCCCAAGTTGTCCTCATCAGGAGGCAGACCTGGTTCACCGGTGGTCTGTGCAGGAATATCCTCACAAAATCTGGCACCTTTTGCATGAGTTTCTTGTCTGGTTCCACAAGGATCTTACTCCTGCTGCGTTCTGTTGGACAGCCCTTGGCACTCTGTACTAGGTATCAACTTGTAGTGACTCCATAGCACCCTGGAAGCAGTTTCAGAAGACAGAATTGGGTATTTTCCTCATTGATCTTCTAATTTTCCTGTCCCCCAGCTTTATTTGTGCTATTAATGCTTCTTTATTTCCAAGGACCATTAAAGAAAATAGTTTAATTACAGCCAATATTGGTTTTCTCTTGTTTCAAAACTTGGAAGAGTCAGATTAATTTCAAATGCAGTCACTGGAACTTTAACCAAAAAGAAAACAATGTGTGAAATGCATATTAACTAACATATGAAGATAGACTTTAGTATGTGGTTTATATTGCTGGAAGTCATCTTCATGACCCCTTCAAAACTGTGGCCAATGATGAATCATGTGACTAAAGAACACTTACTAATACTTTAAGCAAAATATTTTGGGGTTGATCTAATACCTGTACATGATCTCAGTTATTTTGCTATAAATATCTTGAGTTTGTCCTGTAAAGCAGGCTGGATATATAATCTCTTAATTTAATTATTGAAACATGAAGAAGTCTAGAAGATAAATGGAAAGATTTGGAATTGCACTGTTCTTGTAAAACTGGACAGGGTGATAAAAATGGCAATCCGGAGTAGTTTTATGAAATTCTTTTCAGTGTTGGAGAACAAAAACATACTTTTATGATAGTGGTGAACTGTAAGTGAAAAGATATTAAAGTAGATCGCAAATTCCTAGTAAATATTTAAAATGGGTTCTTCCAACTAGAATTTGACTCAGAAGACAGCTCCTTTGCGGACTAGCATTTTAAAGAAGCAGACACAAGGAGCTACACTTATGAGGCTCATCCACATGACAAAATGGGTCATTTTGTGACCATAAAGTTGTCAGACTACTGAGGCAGTTCCCAACCACAATGGTATGCCCACGTAATACGTGCTGGGCAGCACTGTTCAAAGATGCTGCCTGAGGACTACAACACAGCAGGCCCACATCAGCATGATTCTGAGCTTGGGTTGGCAAGTCCTGCCTCCAATCAAGACCAAACAGTGCCAGCATGCTCCATCCCTTGCGGTGTTCAAGGCCAGATTGGACAGAGCCTTGGGTGACATTGTTTAGGGAGGTGTCCCTTCCCAGTGCAGGGTGGTTGGAACTAGGTGATCTTAAGGTCTTTTCCAACCCGAACTATTCTATGATTCTATAACACAGTGCTGTTTTGCCATGGCTACTAGTGTCATACCGTGCAGCAATACCACAGTCAATGCCTCACTCTTTTACTTCAATGACCTGAGTTACACAGGCACTTTTCAAGACTAACTCTCTTTAATGAGTGAGTTGATGACTTTTGGAACCAAGTTTCAGATTTCTAAATTTCTAAATGGTTTCAGTTCAAAATGTTCCGTGACAAAGGATCAGCCGTAGTATGTTCAGAGAGGTCACTGTGTCAGCAGGCACAAAACATGTATTTGCAACAAGTGGAACCATCAAACTTGAACTGTGGATATGACGCAATGTCTCTTTCTCCCTTTAATGCTAAAGGTGCCTGACAAGCTCAGAGAAGAGCCATAATGCATTTAGCTAAGTGTGATGCTTGGAATAAGCCGGTAGCATCAGTGAAAGCACTCTTCTTTTCTGGAGGTGTGGAAGTAATGTGAAGGAGATGCCCCGTGGATATTCATATCATGGAAATTGTATGTAAGCATCTAAAGCAGCTTTTCATTTAAGAGAGGTAAATATTATCTGTCTGTACCTTCTGCCTGTTAAACTCCCCTTATAATTTTCTGTATCATAAACCTCCCTACTTTTTAGAAAAGCAGGAGTTAAAAAGAACCATTTGGGGCATATTACTTTCAGATAAGTATCTACCTTCACCCATTTCAATATGTATGGAATATTCTTGACTTATTCTACTCCAAAAGGGATAAAAATCTCAGGAGATGGTAAGTTTTTGTGTTGTGTGAGTATAGATCAAACCATCCAACTGATACTGAAGGCAGACTACCACTCTAGTCAAACCTAGAAATATCCCGACAACCTGAAAATCTGTTCAGAACTTCCATTTTGTAACTGGACTACTACACAACCAATGAGACAAAAAGTCTCCTGACTGCGTTTAGGCTTTGATACTGAGAGAACCATTTGGTTTTCAAAATTGCAGTAAAACCTCTATAGTATCATACACCTGTTTTTCATGAACTGACAAACATCCATTGAGACCCACAGGTTGACTGGGGTGGGATGGTATTGGTGAAGATATTGCAAACACGTCAAGTCACATCAGATGAGTGAAAAAATTCTGTCCCAAGCAAAGTTAAACAAAAACCTAAACCACCACCTCCCTCATACACCATTAAAAAATCCCACAATTTACCACTGGGCCAGCAAGTGTTTCTGCACAATCCAGTGAGACTTCAGCCACCCACCTTTGCCTAATTTAAATGTATAGGAAATCAAAGGCAAGAAGAAAAGATGACCACAGCTAATGTATTGGCAAGAAGTGGAGAGAGGGAGAAAGGAGTCACAAATTAGCCACTTTTGGCAAAGCAGTTAGGCTGAGACACACCAAATCAGATGTTCCACTAGGCCGGCAGATGTGAAACCGCAGAGCTGGAGAGAGCAGCTACCGAACACGGTGAGAGCATTCTCTCTCCTCCACTGAGCCTCTAAAACAGATCCCAAGTGTTCTGGTTTGTTTCAGTGGAATCATTCTCTGCAATTATTTCAGTTGAATTTTCATAGACGTAGGGAACTAAAATATTCTGTTCCCCTATTCAGTGCAGATTTTTCCTCTGTCTTTTCCTGATCTCCATTTCAGTATGCAGAGTTCTCCAAGTTTAAACTTTCAGGATATACTTTTAGACAAAAAAGATGTCTCAGTATCAAAATCTCTTTCTCACAATTTAGGGGCTAGGTAGTCAGGCTTTTAAGTCAAAATCTGTTGTTCAACTCACTTCAACACTTCTCTTTAAGTTGATTTTGTTGAATTCATTTTTGTTCAATGATGAACCACTGAGTAACGGTTAAATAAGTCTCTAGCTGTTAGTTTCAGAAGAAAGCAGAAAACACAATGTCAAAAATACAGAAAAAGATCTGGAACGAGTGCTTGTTCTGTTCATTGTAACACGCCTACACAATAAATTCTCGGTATGTGTGAATAAGTCATCTTTAGCATATGTCATTCAGTAGCCTTCAAGAACTGCCCCATAGTCAGTACTAGAGAGATTGAAAGCTAATGCTGTCTATTTTAGCACAGCAACTATTAGCCTAGCTTCTGCTGGTGCTATTAGAAATTGCCATGTCCAGAGGAATCAGAGAGGTCCAGATCAGCCTCACTAGCCACAATTATAGTTGAGGAACACTGACAGAGCGCTATTCATCTCACCACACATGAATCCTGCAGGAGGTATGAAGATATCCTTCCACTGCCAATCCCTGCAGTGTTGTCAGTACAGAGAATGGGCAATGGATATCAATTTAAAAACAGCAAACAAACCTGAAGCTTATACCCCAGAAAGACAGAAATAGCACTCTCTTTCAGTCTGCACTGTGAGACAGTTTGTGACAGACACAAACACCTGAGGCAACACTTGGGGAACACGACTTCCATGTGTTCTAAATTTTTATGTTAACTTGCTTGTAATATTTTCAACAAGAGTAATTTAGTCTTTGGAAATCTTGTTTATTACTTAAGATGAAACTGTAGTGATTGTTTAAATCAAGTAAAATTGAATAGGTTTGTGGGTACAGAGGTAATGAGGAGGAAAAGGGGAATGCCATGAACTTATTGTTTGGTAAATTTGAATGGCTATATTGCTAAGTTGTCTTTTACCTAAAAATGTCATTTGTTTTCATATTTACAGAGATTTAGAGGGCCAGAAGAGCAACACAGGTAGAATAAAATTGGACTAAGTATTGTGAACACGAAAGGCAGAATTTAAATCATTAATGGATTAGGTAGACGGGAGTATTTTTCTTCTAAGAAAAAAGATCTAGTTTTTTTTCCAACCTGCCAACTGACCTTTGATAATTCCTCTTGATGAATTGCGTAAAGGTATTTAACTTAATCTCTGGAAAAACAAACCAGAATCTCAATGCACCTTTTCCTAAGTAACTATCTGAAAGGAAGTGAACTGATGAAAACTGCTGTCCTGGGCCCTGCTCTTTTAAACCTTTATGCTGAGTATTCATAACTCAATCAATTTCCTTTTCTCGGAGCCTATGAGAGAGTGTGAGTCACTATTAATAATTCCTGAAGTTAATTCTGTTCAGAAAATCTTTGCTCCTCCAGAGAGTAAACTTGGTATTCATATACAAGAGGATGTTGCCCAAAGGCCTTATACCTCTGACAAGGAAAAAAAAAAAATCAGGTTAAAATAATATTTTAAAATCATGGAGTTATGCATGATAAAAGGGAATTTTGTTTATTGATAAGCCTTGTGCAAAAGCAAGTCCTCAAGTTAAGAAGGAGTCAGGAGGTTGCACTGCAGCTGATCTGCTCTCTTATATTCACCAGTAATCCATAGTCTACTTTGTAATGTCTGAGGGGTTTGGTACATATAAGGTCTCACTCCTTGTGCTTCTCTGATCCTCTTTTCAACTACTGCTTCAATAACAAATTGCAGTGCTTGAAAGTTCCTTAAGTGCCTTGCTGTTGTACCATTTCATACCAAAGGCTCATTAAGATCCAAATAGCAGGTGGTATTGTGCTGGGGTATCAAACAGTATCTGTTGTTCTTAGACTATGCATAGTATTTATAGAGAAGCAAGTACTTATAGAAGCAGCAATGTTCTGTGTAACAAACAGCAGAGTGTAAGGAAGCAGGAATGCTACATTGAGCCCCTATTCTCAGGCTGAGGAGCTTGAATCCACACCACTTGGCAGGAGAAAGCATCTGTGCTCTGCAAGAAAAGAGCCGTCTCCCTTCCTATGGCTGAAAGAAAAGAAACCCAAGATCAACCAATCAACCAAGCACAACAGACCATAGGAGCAAATACAAGAGGGAGTACAATAGAATAGCAAGCATTTGTAATTGCAGTGCTGGTCAGAAGAGGAGACATCTAGGGTTCTGCTGTCATCACTGCCTCCAGGACCTCTTGTAGAGGTGTCCTTGTTGATGTCTTCAGCCCTACTCTATGAGTATGCTCTGAGCGCATGAGGAGGGTTTCTGTGCTTCATCTTTCCCACTCTGACAGTGTGGGAATCCACCACATTAGAGAGGTGAACGGCTTACACTCAAAGCCTAGCATTTCCAGCACTGCTCAAGGAAGACGTCTGCTTTTCCCAGGTAGGCCTGGAAAACTAACCTGTGCCTCCCAACCAGACCAAGCACTTGAGAAACTTTTTTAAGAAATAATAATACTTATTAAAAAATAATAAATTTAAAAAATAATAAAATATAAAAATATGATATCAGGAAAAGCACTTTCTTCTGCTGTCATTTCCCTGCCTTCATACATTCCCAGAAAGATTTCTTGAGATAAGCTAGCATCCATTTAGTTCTAGGAGAACTTGCTTCTCACCCAGGACACCTGTATTTAGCTCATCAGTTCTGAGAAAGTCAGGTCTTGCAGCCGTTGCTGTGTCCGTGCTTCCTGTTCTGAAAGCTCTGGGGGGTGACTGTTTTGGATCTTATTTCAAGGTGCTTTTCACTTCCCCCTGAGTCTTTACCAGGGCCAAATCCCCTGGTTCAGGCACTGTAGTGTTGCATTTGTGGGTGTGAATATTGTCAGCTCTAGCTGTAGAAGCTTTGCAGTGCAGAGAAGGAAAAGGGCTAGGTGGCATGTCTGTGTATTCATCACATGCACCAGCTTTCACTAGTAAGGGGAAGAATATTGCTGAGGTGCTTTTTCTTTTGTATTTTACAAAGTGAGGGTAAGTGTGTGCACAAGCAGGGAGTCTGAAGAAGGGGAGATAGTTTAAAGAATATGATTGAGCTGGGGTAGCTCTGAGATCACATGTGGGAACAAGACTAGCATAGGTACCAGCAACTGCAGTCTAATCACCCTAATTCCACCTAACGCACGCACACCCACACCCACACCCCCTTGCTCCCCCAGCTTTTTCCTATCACAGAGCAGAAAAAGTCAGCCTCAGGAAACTCCAGCCAAGCACAGATTTGGTGTTAGAGCAGCAAAATACAAATCCTTACTTTATAATAAGAAGATTAACAATAAAGGCAGTTCTTACCTAAAGAATCTCAATTAATATGGGAACAGATTGAGGAAAAAGCATTGAAGCAGCATTAGCCTGGTGCATGGCCCGTTCTTACAGAATTGTTGATGTTGGATTTTTATTAGAAGAGCACAATTCTCTCCCAGATAAATGGAGTATTTTATTGACTGGGTTATAGCTCTGCTAATTTAAAACAGAAAAATCTGCAGAGCTTTACTTTTCTTTGATTTTTACCTTGCCAAGAATCTACAACCAGAGTGCTAACAGGCAAGGTATATCTTAGTGTGCAAGTTGGAGGTAAACAAAAAGTCATCAAATTTATCTAGCCTTTGAAGTACGTGGTGTATAATGAACACATTGGAAATAAAACCCATTATTGCTTCAGAAACAGAGATGATTACGTCCCCTGATTGTTCAAAGCACTACAAAGTACACAAGACAATCACATGTAATTGGTATAAATCGAACATCCTGAACTGCCTGGAGCTTAAATTGAGAAAATGGAGAACAAGACCAAAGACCTATAAAATACTAATGTTTTCTCGAATAGAATGCTGAATTTATATTATATGCTTAAGCTTTATTTCCAAAACTTATTAAAGCTTTCTCTCCCACTGGCTTACACATACTCTTATCCCAGCTCCAAACACATACAACATGACTTGAGATCTGGTTTTGATATTTGGGGTTCTATCATGTAGGATAAAATGTATCGAGTATTTATGTGTATGATGTTTATAGCTAGGTGTTCCTACTAATATGGTAAGTATATAGCATAGGTATAATTCATAAATCTAAAATCACCTATCATGAAGAGAAACACATTATTTTGCTGTCAAACAGCAAAGGGACTTCATCTTTATTTCAAAGCATCACTTTTCTGCCAATGTTAGATTTTCATATAAGAGGAATGAGCCCTTGTTTATTAATAATGTGGTCCAATAAGAGGAATATTAGAAAGCCTTTATTAAGTAATTGTTTCTCCTGTTACAGTCTGAATTCTATTGGGCTTTCAGCTAAGGATTAAAAATAGTATTTTCGCCATTATTCTTTAATTACCATTTCTCCAGTGGGATGTATAAAACAATTAGCACACCAATCTGATGGGATTGTGGCCAGACATAGGATTTTGAGGAAGAGGGAAAAGGAAATATAAGGAGGCAGGTCTTGAAGTTGTATAATAAAGTGATGACAGCTTTAGGGTCTACGTGATTTTCAGTCAGTCCTAACCTGGCTAGGAAAAGTGTCTTTCCTGTTTAATGCATTTTCTGGAGTATCAGAAGGAAAACTGAGCACTCTATTGCATCTAAACTGGGAAACACTTTCAAGCTATTGCTTCATACTGGTTCTAGATGTCATTCACTGTTACTGTACTTAGAGAGGTGCTCTAAATTATGTAATGAGCTTGGTATAAAAGAAGAAAGTTTAATCATAGCTGAAAGAAAGGTTAGTTTTAATGCATCTTTTAGAGCTTTTGACACCCATCAAATTGATTTGCAGTTTTAGTTGCATTCCTCGCACAAGAATCCCAACACAGTCAATTTCTTTTGGAAAATTTGAGTTCAAGATAGTAAAAGCACAAAGCAAGTCACATGCTCTCTACCAATATAGTAAGATTAGTGTACATTGTCACTTCCTGCATTAAACAGGCACAGAAATCCATTACTGAGAGGATAATGATTTCTGTTCTCAGCAACAAGGAGTTTGATTAACAGAGCACATGCTGTAATTTAAAAAAGCCTCAAAGGAGAGTCAAAAGATTTCTGTACTGGAACCTGATTAAACGTTATATCATTTTTATGGATTCCAGATACTATTTAGAGATCATGGATGGGAAAGTCGGTTTCAGCTGGAAAGTGATGAGATTGTTTTACAGCATTATCTTTTGTTAGCCATTAAAGTTTATTAAAGATACCATAGGCCACGTTATTCCTCCTCTATTTGCAATTTATAAAGGATGTGCCAGTAGAATACACTAAAGCAGGAAATGTTATTTAAAGTAAGCTAGCCATAAATGGATAATGTCCATGCAGGAATGAGTACTAATACTGTTTGCTGCTTAACATGCCTCTCTTAACACTTTATAAAGGCAGTAGTTAATAATATAGCCTCAAAAAAGAACTTAGTTCCTTGGAGATAACTGAAGAAACTTTTATTGCTTCTACCAACTAATCTGTAAGGAATGCAGTTTCAGTTTCTGCAGCTGTGATAGTACTGCACATAGTTCAAACCCAAATCTTTTTCAGTACTGATATCCCTATGCCTTGTTGGGATCCAAACAGATGAGACATTTTCCCACGTTATCTTAGCTACCTCATCCTACAGGACTCTTCAGATACAAATCTACCATACTGGAACAAATCCCACCAACGTCTGTTCCTTCCCTTCAGGAACTGATCTTATTCACAAAGGTGTCCTTTTGTGCAGTGAGTAACACTACAAAACACTTCAAATGTGGTAAAACGTTCTGTTCCCTCATGTCCATAGCAAGGCAAAACATACACTCCTGCTTCTCTGGTGCACTGGATTAACAGCGCACTGGATTAACAACCTCCCTCTACTGAAACTACCAAAGTTTGAAAAGTAAAAGTAAATATAAAAAACCCAAACCAAACCAACCAATCAAATGGTTCAGAGCAATGTGGCTTTCTCATGGGTAAGGTGTTTTCACAGGGAAAGGTACTCTAGATTTCAGTTTCTGATTCAGCAAACACAATAAAAACCACTAGCTGCTGGTTTTATTAACAATACTTGTTCTGGGTTTTGTTTTCTTTTTCTTTTTTTTGCTTTACATGCTGTTTGTAAATCTTGTCCTCAAATAATTTATTCACCTCATGAATAGCATGAAGTCAACTTTGAGCTGTACGCTGTGAGATAGGTGTTTAAGGTAGGATGAGGCAAGCCTTGGTTACAGTGAATTTATTTTAACACGGTGAGTGGTGATGTTTTGGATTGGGGCTTAAATACCCCAAGCTTAAGTATCCAAACGCTCAGACTGAATGTTTGAAATTAGGTACATTAACAGTTTAAAGTAATTTCTGTCTTACAACATTTCTGCCAATACAAATTGCTCTGTATTGGTATGCCTTTTGTCATCTAGATGAAGACAGACATCGTTCTTTTTGGCCCCTAAGAGCTAACAGATAGATGGGTCTTCACCAGGTTATTTCCATTCACTAGATTAGTCTGATATGGATCCAGTATTTCTTTGGTTCGTTTTATTTACTTAAAAAGTATACACATCATATCTTCATTCCCAGATCAACGCCAGTTTCTCCCTATGGAGGTTTCTGAACACATAAAAAGCTCAGATTTCCCCTGGACTCCATGCAAACCCTATGAGGAACAATTCTCCACACAGCTATTGCAATCAGTGCTTTGTCCAGCCTGGCTTTTCTAATTGCCTCCTGCAATATCTGTCACTGTCAAACAGTTCCATACGTGATGACCACTGTTAAATAGTACCCCTTTTGATCTCTTCAGTTTAGTTCTTACTATGCTCTCTCTCCACAGCTTAGGATGGGAGCAGAAATTTTTAGCTATTATGAAATAGAGAAGAATTTTCTCCTCTTTATAAGGGAATTAGCTCAGCATATACATTGCACATAAGGAAAAACTTCATTAACAGAGACTGCTGCCTGGGAAAAGTAATCGATTTGACCCAGTAAGGGTAGAGACATGAGGTTCAGAGGGCAGAGACACAGCTAAAGCTGGTTTTGACACTAGCTGTTTCCTGTTAATTTCCCAGCATGCTACTTCCAGAAGAGAACAGGGTAGATAAGAGGATATATGGTGTTAAATTATGTAAGCAAGTTTTTCAATAGGATTTGTCAGTCTTATAAGGGCAGCAAGTCTCTTTTGCATTAAGTAGCAGAAACAAAATAAAATAAATTTAAAAAGGCACTTTCACTTGCTGTGATGCTATTTGCTTTAACCCCAGTAATTTAATACTGATAATTTTCTCTGAAGAAGTTCAGAATATATCATTACAAACTGATGCAAAGCTACTATTTTTCCAAAATGTTGACAAAAGAAGATTTAAAGTACTGGCACATTAGAAATATACCACATTATTAAGAACAATGATTTGAAAACAACAGTTTTACACTACATGTATAATACAGATATTCAGTGAAACAAACACAAAGAATGTAACTTCCAAAAAGAAAGATTTACAAGACATAAGCAACTGATCATTATTTGAGGCTAACACCACCAAGAGTTATGCTTTAGTGGGTAACAGGTATCATTTGTTAAAATGTTTGAAATGTCAATATCTGTATTTGAGGAATCCTCCTGTTTATGTAACATAGAATATACTTAATTTTCATTGTTCTTCCAGGATTATTAAAAAGGTGACTTTTCTTCCTTATTTACTTTCTCAATGAAAAAAAAAAAAAACAAAAAAAAGGAAGAAGAAATAGGTGTTAAACCCACAAATTGTGCCGGGTAAGTAAGTCTACAGCCAACTGAGGTATGTTGAACTAGGCACATGCCCAGTCAAAACACTGAGGCGAGGTTGACAAATTCTGGAAGGCACCATGTCCTTCTCAGAAAAATGTTTCAACACATTTCAAAACAAAAAATGGGAGCCAAAAAAAGTAAGTACCCATCTGGTATTTATCTGCAATTCTGCAGAAGAACCACTTTCCAAAGGAGCAAGTTATGTCGTGCTTGATCAAAAGCATGCAACACCCCAGCAAAATTTCACATCCCTCTCTATCCCTTCACCTCTCAATTAGATATCTGTGGTAACATAGTATGTAAAAATAGTCAAAGAGGTAAAAACAGTGTTTGGAAACACAATCCAGAGCAACACAGTTCTCACAAAGAGAGCTGAAGGGTTCTCAGTAACCAACAGATCTGCCAAAGCAGATTACCATTTGTGCCTGCAAAAAATCACATCTCCCAGCACATCAAGTCAGTTGATTATACCAAATTGGCTATCCCACTGCACTTTGAAATCTGGATTTCCATTAACACTAATGACACTTGCCTGCTTGCCTGGTTTCTCCCATTCATTCCAGTGTCTTTTGTGCTGTGGGACCCTCTTTTTCTCTCCAGAACTCCATCTGCCCTTTTACACAGGTCTTTGATTTGCCATATGTTAGGTTATTACATGAAAGGAAGCTGTACGTGCTGCTCTTCATTTAAAGGACTCTTAGTAGAGACATTGCAGCTAGCACTGCAGGCATTTCTAAGGCATGCTGGTGCACTTTCCAACCTTTGCTTTCTCACACAAATTCCATTTTGCAGCTCCAGTACTACAGTCATCCAGCACTTCACATCCTATTGGTAAACACCTGCTGTATTTAGAGTATCTTTAGAGTGTCTTTAGAGGGAGAGCAGCTATGGGGGACATCACTGTGGGGATCTGTTACAGACTGCCTGATCAAGAGGACTCTGTGGATGAAGCTCTCTACAGACAGATAGGAACAGCCACATACTCACAGGCCTTTGGCCTCACGGGGGACTTCAACCACCCTGATATCTGTTGGAGGAACGGAACGGCCCGGCACAAACGATCCAGGAGGTTCCACAATTGTGTGGAAGGCAACTTCCTTCTGCAAGTAATAGAGGAGCCGACAAGGAGAGGTGTCGTGCTTGACCTCGTGCTCACCAACAGGGAAGGGCTCGTTGGAAATGTGATGCTCTAGGGCAGCCTTGGATGCAGCAATCACAAGATGGTCGAATTTGAGTTTCTCAGGAACGTGGGAAGAGCGTGCAGCAAGCTCACTGCCCTGGAGTTCAAGAGAACAGATTTTGGCCTCTTCAGGAACCTGTTTAGTAAGGTTCCATGGGATACAGCCCCAGAGGGCAGGGGGGCCCAAGAGTCTTGATATTCAAGGATCACCTGCTACAAGCTCAGGAGTGTTGCATCCCAACTAGAAGGAAGTGCAGCAGGAGGGCCACGAGACCTCCTTGAATGGATAAGGAGCTGCTGAGGAAAATTCAAAGGAAAAAAAGAGGCTTATAAAAGGTGGAAGCAAGGACAGGCAGCCTGGGAATAATACAGGGATGTTGTCTGGGAAGCTAGTGGACCGGGTTAGGGAAGCTAAGGCTCAGTTAGAATTAAACTTGGCTAGGGGTGTGAAAGATAACTGGAAGGGATTCTATGAGTACATTGCAAATAAAAGACAGACTTGGGACAATGTGGACCCTCTCCAGAAGCTATCAGGAGAACTGGCTACCCTGGATTTGGAGAAGGCTGAGATTCTGAATGACCTCTTTGCCTCGGTCTTCGCTGGCAAATGCTCTGACCACACCTCCCAAGTCTTGGAAGGCGGACGCAGGGACTGTGAGAGTGAAGACCTTGCGCCCACTGTAGCAGAGGATCTGGTGGGAAACCAACTTAAGAACCTGAATGTGCACAAGTCCATGGGACTTGATGAAATCCATCTGCAGCTCCTGAAGGAGCTGGCAAATGAAGTTGCTAAGCCACTGTCCATCATATTTAAGAAATCACGACAGTCAGGTGAAGTTCCCGATGACTGGAAAAAGGGAAATATAACCCCCATTTTCAAGAAGGGGAAAATGGATGACCCAGGCAACTACAGAGCAGTCAGTCTCACCTCTGTGCCTAGCAAAATCTTGGAGCAGGTTCTCCTGGAAGGCATGCTAAGGCACATGAAAAAAAACAAGGTGCTTGGTGACAGCCAGCATGGCTTCACTAAGGGGAAATCCTGCCTGACCAATTTGGTGACCTTCTACGATGGGGCTTTGGAACTGATGGACAGGGGTAGAGCAGCCGACATCATCTACCTGGACTTGTGCAAAATGCTTGACACTGTCCCGCACAACATCCTTGTCTCTAAATTGGAGAGACATCATTTTGATAGATGGACCACTTGGTGGATAAAGGACTGGCTGGATGGCCGCATGCGAAGAGTTATGGTCCATGGCTCAGTGTCCAGCTGAAGACCAGTAATGAGTGGTGTCCCTCAGAGGTCAGGGATCGGCATTGGGACCGGTCTTGTTCAACATCTTTGTCGCTGACATGGACAGTGGGATTGAGTGCGCCCTCAGCAAGTTTGCCGATGACACCAAGCTGTGTGGTTCGGTTGACACGCTGGAGGGAAGGAATGCCATCCAGAGGGACCTTGACACGCTTGTGAGGTGGGCTGATGCCAACCTTGTGAAGTTTAACTATGACAAGTGTAAGGTTCTATTCCTGGGTCGGGGTAATCCCAAGCACAGCTACAGGTTGGGCAGAGAAGAGATTCAGAGCAGCCCTGTGGAGAAGGACTTGAGGGTGTTGGTTGATGAGAAAATAAACATGAGCTGGCTTCAGTGTGCACTCACAGCCCAGGAAGCCAACCGTATCCTGGGCTGCATCAAAAGGAGCATGACCAGCAGGTCGAAGGAGGTGATCCTGCCCCTCTACTCTGCTCTTGTGAGACCTCACCTGGATTATTGTGTGCAGTTGTGAACTGTTGGAACTAGTCCAGAGGAGGGCCACGAGGATGATCAGGGGGCTGGAGAACCTCCCGTATGAAGATAAGCTGAGAAAGTTGGTGCTGTTCAGCCTGGAGAAGAGAAGGCTGTGTGGAGACCTCATAGCAGCCTTCCAGTATCTGAAGGGGGGGCTATAGGAATGCTGGGGAGGGACTATTCTTTAGGGAGTGTAGTGATTGGACAAGGGTTAATGGGTTAAAACTTAAGCAGGGGAAGTTTAGATTGGATATAAGGAAGAAGTTCTTTACTGTAAAGGTGGTGAGGCACTGGAATGGGTTGCCCAGGGAGGTTGTGAATGCTCCATCCCTGGCAGTGTTAAAGGCCAGGTTGGACAGAGCCTTGGGTGACATCGTTGTGAGGTGTCTGTGCCCATGGCAGGGGGGTTGGAACTAGATGATCTTAAGGTCCTTTCAAACCCAAACCATTCTATGGTTCTTTCACAGTAATCTCTGTGTCTTTTATTCCTTGGTGAATCAATCAAAAACAGGGGTGCAGCTTTTCTTTTCTCTTGAACAGTGAAGAGACACTGCTCTGAAAAACTGAACTCTGATTATGTGAAGAGACACCTGCAGCAGGGAGTTGAACCAGAGCAGGTGGTATGGGGAGGCATTTCTCAATGTTCCCAAAGCTAATCAAGGTTTTCTGAAACTGATTAATACATCAGCTTGCTATGTGAGGTGACCCTCTACAGGTGAGGAAAGAAGAGGAGTATCTTCCACTGAATCAAGGTAGCCAAACCTCCAGCCCTCTTGTGGAAGTACACAACTAAGAGGTATGATTCTTCATCATTCCTGATATGTTACAGAGCCTGTGCTTTAACATGCAAACCATTCATTTACTGTCATTCAAGTCTACTTCAAAATTTGCATCACTGTATAAAAGTTTTTACTGTGATTTACTGGCTTAAAAAATAAATACATTGATGCAAAAAGCAATGAAAAATAACATTGCAGGTGTATGTTCTATTATAACCCATTTTCAGCATATTTTCCAAAAAGCAGGTTACCCTCTTGTTTACACGGTGACCAAACCAGAACAGCTACCTGGATATAAATATAGAAGAAAAGTAAGATGAAGCAGAGTAAGAAACAAGGAGAAGTATTGATGAATTAAGTTACTGCACTTTGAGATTTATAAGCTCGTATGATGTTTCAATGTAGCCATCCGTAAGGAGAGACTGTAATTTAGACCTCATGTCGAAACTTTCAAATGCCACAAGGAAGGTAGAACAGTGCCGCATCTCTAATTTGAAATATTTCAAGTACCTGCCATCCACTTTTAGTGATGAGGTCTAAAAATGTGACTGCAGTACATCCTGTAATTACATGCAAACATTTTAATAATGGAATCGGAGCATATTTTTGGGGTATTATTCTCTCCTTTTTATCTGTCTGTCTAATTTGTCTCTCTCCAGGAGCTTTTCTGTTTAGGGCTCCTCTGTACTCCTCCTATAACAAATCTACAGTTTCTTGTTTTATTCAGAAATATACAAAGAATTAAATATTATTTCTGGTGCATATTTCATACTGAAAGCTAGACCTATTCAATAATACATTTATTGTTAGAGACTGCAATAATGGGAGAAGGCATATGAAAAGCTTTTGACCTTCATCATTAAAATACTCCAATGACAAATAGGTTTTGATTAATTGAAAAAGCCATAAAGCCATCAGTTTCATGTTCAAGGGCAGAAAGTTCCCCACATCAACAGAAAAATCCTTGCAGTTAAGACTCAGACTCGGAAGGCCTCTGCTCAATTTACAGTACTAGCACAGTATTCCTGTTTGATCATAAGTACAAAGCACTTGAGATAATTCTAAAAGTAATTAGCCTTTGCAGTGTCTAGGGTCATGCATCAGTGTCAAGTTTAAAACTGAGATTTCATGCTCACAATCTGAGTTAGACATCTAAAGGAAGGTTATTCATGAGCAGGGAGGAGTAAATCACAGAAAGGACTTGAACACTTGCTAGGTATGCCAATAGGGTGTCTTTTCTGTCACCTATAAAAGGTAGCTGAGCTGCAAGAAAAGCAGAAGGTGATCATCAAGTTAACAGTTTAGTGGTGTGGTGCTGGAGGCATTTACTTCAGATAAGCCCATTCATGACGTATTGGTACCTGCAGCTCAAATGCTTCATTTGGTTCCTGGCTTGAGAAGTCAGTAACATGCAAAAGGGTGCTCCAAAGTTAATGAAATGTTTCCACACACTTCAGTTAATGTTTGATCAGTAACATAACTGTCAAGAGCATCAAGTCCTTTCAATACTTATTGAAGTAATTATTTCCTAAAGGTTGCCAAGAAAAGTGGAGGTGTCCATATCTGGATACATTCAGTAACTATAAAAATATCACATGGGTCATATTAACTTAATTACAGCAAGTGAATGACAAGCAACCATAGCCTGAGCGTAGCTAGACAAATAAGTAGTGAAGTTGCACTAGTAATGATTTGCATCATTGCTTGTTCTGATGGTCAGTATCATCTTATCCTTGTCATTTGTTTATCACATCCAACAGGGAAATTCAGTTGTCAAGATTTAAGAAACAGGCATCCCTGTCCTCGAAGTCTTTTTGAGGCATTGTGGTGAACTTCAGCCAGTTGGCAGCGCCAGAAGCAGGAGTAGCATACCCAAGCTGTTCAGCCCACATGACAGAACTTTTCCTAACAGTAAGAAACAACAACAGAACAGGTTTTCTTGAAAAATAGTTATCATTTTCCCTCTCAGTATTCAGTAATTGGGGAATTTCCTGGGGTTTATGACCTTTTAGATATATTCACTCACACATTATACAAGGAGGCATTAACCAGCTGAACTCTAGATAAATCCTTATTTCATGCCTTTGTAAGTCGAGATAAAAATGTTACTGATTCCCATGCCTGCTGTTACCATCTCTCTTAACTGCACAGCTGCTTGTTTTCTAGTGGAAAGAAAATATTCTAATATGCTGCTCATTAATAGGCAAGCATTGGTTCTTTTTAAAAATTGCCTGTCAAGTTGCTTTTCTTTAGAAGTTGTCTAGTGAGTATTCAATTTAAAGTATCAAATCCTTCTGTCCTTGCATTCCTTAGTATTCAGTTTCATTTTGAATGAGATTTTGTAAGGCAGTACTTTTGGATCCATGTACCTCTTCCCTTTGTGCAGTCAATTTTTTTTTTTGATCATTTAAAGATTTAAATGATCATTTTCACCCTTGAAGCCATTATAGTTTAAGAAGTGCAAGACAGGGGCAAGCTCTCTAGTAATGATCAATTTTGTGGACCTTTCAGATATATTTTTCAAGTTATGCTCAGGCATAGATATTTATAAGATCAGTTTGCCTTGCAGATTCTGTGCTAGCTGATAAAGAAGAAGGGAAGGAAAAAGAGTCCTGGTGTGACTGCCATATTCCAGGCAGAGTCTGCAGATCTGCAGTTACAGAACAGCTTACCTCTAAATGGGGACAGAATTCATAGAACACCAATGAGCACAGGACTCACACAAGTTGTTTGGTCAAAATAAGTAAAAGACTGTACAACAAATGCTAGCTGTTTACTTACACACTGATAACTCCAAGGTACAGCACTACATATCAAATATTAGACATACAGGGGTCTAACAGGCAAAGGGCAGACCTCTAAACAAGGCATAAAATTGGATAAAAGAAGTATTTGTGCAAAACGGTAATTTCAACTGATCACCAGAGGTTCATTCCACAGCTGCTTTAACCAGCAGAACTCAGTATAATTACCACTCCTCAAATGCCAATAGTCTTCCTCTGTATTTCAGTGAAATGCTAGCCCTTTTCTTTAATGTCTAGCTCTGTAACTACCTTTAGATCTCTGCTAGAGATTTGACTCTGAAAAGTCGTTTATTTTAGATAGAGATTTTTATTCTTTTTTCTTTAGCATAGATGTGAACTTTAATAACTTACTCACATGCTCCAAACCCCTTGTGTTTCCTCTCCTCTTCTCAATATGAGTCATGTTATTATCAAAAGCTTTACAATCCAGCTCACCTATAGCTTAATAAGCTCTTCCAAAACACATCATACATTTTTAGGAACACATTGTTAAAACAAGTATGACTTGGCTTTCTTAGCATAACTGTCCAAAAAGATATCTTTCCTTTGAGGAAAGAAACCACCTGAGTCCTCCTGACCAGACACAGTCTCCTTCCAAATGTTACAACATAGTTTACTCTTCTGCATGTGGGCATCCCTTCCCCATTTGTTCTTAAAGAGCTTCATCACTGAGCTTGCTATTACTGTCATCCTTGTCCTTTTGGTTTCTACTCAGCCATACTTTTGTATGTAGCATCCTTCACCTGTGGTTTTCATTCCCTCTCATTATCTATGTATGTGACAGCAAAGCCCTGGCTTTTCTCCCCTTTCTACATTTATCAGTTTTCAGGCAAACACTTTCAAGCAACAACCTTCTCACACAGTGCCCTGCTCAGTGTTTTAGTATTCCTAACAGCATCTTACCTGGAGAAAAATTAAGCCATTACTGTTAATACTCAATATTTGCATAACACCAATTCCCTGAGACAGATACCCCATGACTGCCTCTACAGAGACATCTCAAGAACTAAGCTTATGTATCGATAAAAGTAGAAAGTCACACATATCTATCTACATCATACCCCAGAGAATTGCTGTAGTAATTTCAGTTTTAAGCTCAATACAAAAGCAAGCCATGTCCTGCTTGTTCTCTAGGTCTACATTTCTATTCAATACATCTCCAAAGGAAGGATCAATCATGATATTTTGCTGGTGCATCACAAAGGTTCCTTCAAATGCTGAGGTCATTGCAGGCGGTGAAGTCAAATGTCAAGGGATACCTGCCAAAGATTATTTCCTCTTTTAAAACTTCAGTGCATTTTTAAAAGATGTTGAATTACCTTCAAAATTAGAACAACTAGGCAATTGTAAAACATATTTTGCCATTAATGTAATTGCTTTCAGCCATATTTCTTGGACATTTTGTATTTGACAGAAAGAAGGAAGAAATCATGCCAATTTATTTTGTGTAAGTGATGAACTTGATGAACTCAGCCAATTACATGATGGCCTTGGTCTATTTGTAGTAGAGGAGAAGTGAATCACAAGTTTTTATCTGGAATGAATTATCAGAGGAAAAAGATAAAATGTTGACATTAATCTTCATCACAGTAAACAGTGTAGCCATTACTTACTGCTGTTAGGTTGTGCTCCAGGTTATACAGACTCATACTGAGACATTACTCAGTATAAATTACTTCAAATGAGGGTAGTTTTCAGTTTTTGCATTGCGCAGGGCAGCCACATCTCTCAGAACACCATACGGCAGTAGTATAGCTCAGAACCTCATGGCATATGATGAGTTCCAGACAGACTGTATGAAAAATGTGTCTATTGATTTTCATCCTCCCCCTCCAACCACCCACGAGGCATTAACTGCCTGCTTTCCTCTCTCACCACACTAGTGAAGTAGCACAATTAACTGAACTGCTAGTCTTGAGTCCTCACAATGCTATTATGCATACCCCTCTTAAAGTCTTTTTCAAAATCAGGCCAAGCCCTGTAATACAAACACATTTCTTCACTCATTCCTTGCCAGATGATTTTCAACCCCTCAGCTGCTCCCTTATTTTGCCTCTGTCTCTCAGAGTTCATCTCACACATCAGCTGACCAGAGGCAGAGTTCAATAATACTCACCTATCAATGTACCCTTGTTGCATACACAGTAAGACCAGTTCCAGCTAGCACCTCATTTTTGGGTCTTCATTCAGTTCTTTGTTGTCAATGATTTTCTTTCACACTGAACAATACTCTGCTTTCAAAATGAACTTCTTAAATGAAAGGAAGGTTTGTTATCCTTCTCATCCATCCTCATTTCATTTTCTCTACATGCCGATTTAGAAGTGCTCAGACATCTTCCCAGTTCTACTTCTTATCCTGCTCTGAGTGCTAGAAAAGAATACGTTTTTCCCGCCCTCTGCCATTCTACCAGCAGCTTTTTTTTAGTGCTTTTTCAACATGGAAGACACTGATGTTATGACTGCCTTTATGACTTCTCCATTCTGCAAAGTTCCTGCCTGACCATTATTCTTACCAATCTGCTGCATTTTTTTTGCATGGTACCTTGATGACCACATTCCCTTTCAATTTTCATTTTCTGCTTGCAGCTTCCAAACAGCACCTTTTCTTCTCCTTAAATACCTCTTCACAAGTTTTTTCTTCATAGGTGCCACCTTTCCCTGAACATTCAGCATCAAAAAGCCCACACCCATTGTAAGAAGTCAAGACCAAAACCATCTTCAACAACTTAGCACTCATTTGACTACTGCATTCAACACAACTGGCTAAGTTCCACCTTCGTAGTTTGCCAGCCCTTATTTCACCCAGTTTCTTATAGGAGCTACCTTCTTCCTCTTAAATCATGGGTTGGTTAGATGGGACACCTGAACAGGGCTCATTAACCTAGAGTTTTGGACCTTATGAAAAAGATAACTGTATTACAAACAGGTAGACCATAATTTGGTTGGGATGAGAATTATCAGAAAATAAGCAAATATTTTTTGTGTTTGTATCTAAGGAATCAAGTGATCCCACCCCTCTACTCTGCTCTTGTAAGACCCCACTTGGAGTACTGTGTGCAGTTCTGGTGTCCTCAAAATAAGAAGGACATGGAGCTGTTGGAGCAACTCCAGCGGAGGGCCACGAGGATGATCAGGGGGCTGGTGCACTTCCCATATGAAGTCAGGCTGAGAAAATGGGTGCTGTTCAGCCTGGAAAAGAGAAGGCTGTGTTGAGACCTAGTCTAGCGTGGCATCCATGCCCACGGCAGAGGGATTGGAACTAGACGATTTTAAGGTCCTTTCCAACCCAAACCATTCCATGATTCTATAAATTAGAATCCCTTTAAATTCTGTCCCTGTTTTCTCTAAAACTTTACTCATCTTTCGGCATAATGAAGCCTTCTGTTGGGATATGTGAAAAAATGTTTTCTTTTTGGCTCCTGCTCAGAAGCAGAACTGAATATGCCCTTTTTTTTTTTTTTTTTTAAGCTTTAAATGCTATACAGCACATTTTTATCTTTCTGGTGGCCTGCTGGTGCTCTTGCAATAAAATACAGATCATTTATTCATGTTATGAGAGCATCTTGCAGAGTCTAGTCAGAGCCTGAGATTCTATTTTGCTGGGTGATGGATAAAATCAATAGAACATACCAAGGTTTTTTTATTTGTATGAAGAAGACAAAATACTAAACCTTTACAAATTGCAATGGATTTTTTTTATATCTTTCTGTGACTTTTGATTATGCATTAATGGTCACATCCTCAAGTGATCTAAATCAAGATGTTTCTATTTGTTCCATGCTTGATGGGTCAAGTGAACACAGTTTGCAGCATCTGAAGAACTGGTCCTTTTTTAAAAATTTATGTATTCACACTCAGGGTATTTAATTTTATAATCATTAATAGGAAACAAACAAAAAACCCCACCTTACACTCTGTGCTATGCATATGTGGCCAGAACACTGAGATTGGCCAGCTAAATGTACTACCCACCTGCAGTTTGTCAGCTGCATTTGTTCCAAAATATATTGCGCAGCCACCATCTGTCAATCATAAAATCTGTGGCCAATGAGCAATTTATTAATTTAGAAATTCTGAAAAACACAGGTGCTGATGGAACTCATAACAAAGGTTATTGGATGTGTTGATCAGTATTATAAACAAATATTCATTGGTTTTTACATGTTTGCTTTTAAAAAATTTTTTTTTTCCAATTTCACTGATAATTTGGCATATGAACAAGCTGCTGCTTTACTCAATTAGGTAATTTTGATGTTTTATTTTCTTGCCTTACCAAAAAGCCCAGAATTTCAATAAATAGTCTTTCTTTTCCATTTGTTCATTAAAGCAGCTTTAAAGAGAGACAGTTTCAGGACTAAAGGTATACATTTTAGGGTTGTAAAAGCTGCTGGGGTCCATATAAAAGAATGAGAACAGTTTATTACCTATGGGTAACCAAAGGAAACATTGGTGAATGAAGAGAAGCTACTACAACTCTTATAATATGAAAACAATTAAGAAGCAAATCAAAAGAAGATAGACTTCTTATTCTAAGATTTCAGAAAGTTTCCAGTCTGTGGTTAAAACCAGAATAGCTGTACATACAGAGACACTTTGAAGAGAGTGAATACTAATATAAGGATATCATCAGCCTTCAACCTGAAGGACCTCTTCATTAACAAAAGCCAGAAAACATTACAGGTGTGGGTATACTACCCTTTCTTTCTGAGGTGCGGAAGAGGGAAGAAGATGTGATGGGCCTCTGTTATTTCTTAATACCCAGAAACAAACTAGTGGTTCCACACAGTTACCTACAGAGGCATCTAGCTATCAAATCTTCCGTTATCATCTTCTCATAGTTGGATTTTTACTTTCTTTTCTGCTTAAAATATGGCAATGAAATGCAGTTTAAGAAGCTATCTCCCAGCCAAAGGTTTTCTTAGCTTGAAAACTGCCACTTGCCTTATATAAAGAATAACACCCAACTCTTGAATTTACTCCGTAAGATCCATGTATATACGAAACATCAATATTTAATCACAGCATAGAGTAGCTTACAACATAACACTCTTAAATTTTCCAGATATTAATTTTAAGTGTTTATATCAGACTAACACATTGTTTAGGTTCACAGAGCAGGTTGTGTTCTAGGACTCATTTCTTTGGCCATGCACATCACTCATGCTATCTCAGCACTTGCTGCCTGCGAAGGAAATTGTTATTTTTTTCTCTTGCTCATAGAAGAATGTATGCTAAAGGCATACAGATATAAATAGATTTATAGCTATTAAACATTTACCTAATGCTTATTGAATTGTGGTTTTGTATGTCATAATATAAAAATACTGAATGCAGTCTTTATCATGTAATAATTGTATCTTTCTTCAGTATAATAAAACGGTTACACTTTGGAAGTGATGTTTTCCTTTCTTGTCAGAGTGTTAAGGAGAAAAAAATTTTCAAACTTTTGTATGAGATGTTTCTGTGCTGGTGGAGAATTAAGATTGCACAGGTATGATTGTAAACACAGTCACATCAATAGTAGGCAAAAACTTTGGATGCTTGAGTGAGATCTGACTCATTGCTCACTCTAAAAATGTTCCCCTCCTGTTCAAGTATTTGCACAATTTCCACACTTCCCTGAAGACATAGAGTAAGAAAAATGCTGTCTTTTGATAGTCTGGAACTTGTATCATAGCCTTAATTCACTGATCTTGGCATTTCAAAGTACCCACTCTCTAGTGACAAGCATGGCCTCTTTTTACATTTACCAAAAGTTTCTAACAATAAGACATTTCTTTGATTGAGATAACATGCAGGTGTAACGAATGAATACACAGCACAGACCTTGAGGTTTTGATATAATAAAATTAAACTTCTGGATCAAAAAAGTCCATCAACTTCATTTAATATCAAAGAAGAGGTACAGCAACACACTATCATATCAAGTTTTTAAAAAATCTAACAGTTGGAAAAATAGGAAATTAAAACTATATAACTGAAAAGAAGGAATATTCATAGTTAAAATAATCTAACACATAACTCATTAAAACTTCCTAAATAAAATCTCCACTGTAGCTGGAGTCTATGTCCTAAAAATTCCTATCAGAACTGACTGTTATCTTTATACGTTTTAGAATATATATTACAGCATGGATTTGGGATTCTTTGAACAATGATTTAAAGTACAAACTTAAAAAAATAATGCTTCTCTAAGGAATATTTCTTTCTACTTTTTCCATGGAATTTTGCATAATGCAGGTGAGTTTTTTCCCTTTCAGTGTATTTGTACAGATTCCTATGAATTTATTACTGTACTACTCTTCTTGTTTGCTATTTAAACTGTTAATCTTTTTAACCCCAGGATCATGAAAAGGTTGAAACTGGAAGAGACCTCAGTAGGTCACCTTGTCCAACCCCAAATAACCCTTGATAAATTTTTAGGATCAGTGATATTACGGAAATAAGCTCCACAGGGTAATTCTAATTCATACTTTAAAAGCATTTATATTTATCAATATTAAAAGCATGTTTAGTTTTGTTTTCTTTTATTTCAAGGTACAGTTCATCATTCATCAATGAGAAAAGGTAGAAAACCGTAATGCCATTGATGACATTCTCAGAAAGTATAAATAGAATTCTACCTATGCAACAAACTTGACAAATGTACAGTTTTTTTGTAGCTTTAATGCTCACAAAATGGAAGGCACAGGTTGTTTTCCTCCAGATCTTTTGACTTTAAAAATATGAATATTCTAATTCAATAAAGAAGTGGTCAGTAAAATCCTGTATCTTACTCAGGCTATAGACTACACACCATTATTTAGATTACCATACGTCACTTACTAAAATGCGACATGTATATTAGTGAATCTAGCTTTTATAATACATGTTATAATAATTGTATTAATAATATATAATAGCATATATACTATAAATTATTTATAAATATATATATATAAATATATAAATATAAATAGCATATTTATACTATACCTACTCAAGCATAGTATACTATTTATTGTATAATACATTATGTACACATCGTCACTGCTGTTACATGTAGCTGATGGTAGGGAAATGGAGAATAAAGATTGTTACACTGTTTGCAAAAATGTGTATCACCTCAGCTGCTGCTGGTAAAGTTCTGCTGGGTTGAAATTTCACCTAATAACTTGAGTATTATTTTTGATATATTTATTATTTTTCATACTACCAACAGTTGTGATGATATTTCATAGCTATTCATTTAGCGTAATTTATATGGTTTATTTTGGGTTTGCTAGCACAGCCTTTTTCAGATCAATGAAACAGAAGATAAATGGTGATAAATTAATAGCTTTTAAATTCCCTTTAAATCTGGCTTTATTATCACACATATTTATTGTGCTAGTTCATCACAGCACAGAGGGCTAATCCTTCATGTCCAATAGCCTGGCTATACTCCTTTGCAGTACAAACTACACCAATACCACATCTGTTACCAATAAACCAGAGGCACTGTGTAAAAGTATTATTTCTTTTACTATAAAACCATACTATATAAAAAAAAAAATTAACCCGTGGTTTTCTCTCAATAAATGGGGCACTCATTTAATATCTCATAGAGGGATACAAATATTAATCAAGGGGTACAGTATTCTGTTGGTGTTAGTTCTTTGTTGAATCAGTAAATCCTCACCAGATCCTTGAATTTAGACTTGATACTTCAGTCCTGATATGGCAAAAAAAAAAAACCAACACATTTAAGCCTGACCAGGCACTCACAATTAGATCTTTTTTTATGCTCAGAAAAAGTAGCCCCAGCTTTTATTAATAGAACTGTTTAGAGCATTAGATAATAATGTCTGTCTAAATATGCACTAATATTAACCTCTGCCTTGTCAATAGGCGGTATGGAGGAAGATTAGTTCTTACATTTAAATATCTTTTTATTCCACTGAAATTTTGTCTTTTTTTGCTTTTGCACCTCATTAGTCATGATCAAAGTGTATGCCTCTTAATAGTGCCTCAATGTGATACTTTGATCATATTTTGTGACTAATTTGAAAGTCCATTAACTGAATTACAACAGAGCCTGGTGCATTTGAAGTTTTTAGAACCTTTTTCCTGGGGCCATTTTACTCTGTCAGATTTTAGGTATTTAATTGAGGTTCCTGGGAGCCTAGTTGCTCTGGAGTTCTTCTAGAATTGCAGAATAAGACCCTTGCAGTGAAAAGTGAATCAAGTATCTCTAGAAGATCATTCGGCCCTTCTATGGGCCAAATTTTTCTCAGGTATTTTGCATTGAGTAGAAGAGAACACTGTCAACCAGGATCTGAACTTAAGAAACCAAGAAATAACTAGCATAACTTTGGTCTATGTTTTATGCACACGATCTTTGTTCCTTGCTTACTCATGAAGGTCTATTTTAATGATTCTTAGATATGGGTATCGACTGACAATGAACATGTACATCCATGAGCTATAAGAGCATCCCTTTATGGGCTCGAGAATAGCCACCTTAAGGTATTTATTTTATGTACCTTGCACTTCCACACATGGTATACCCCACCCATTTTATCTATCTATATCCTTACTTTCTTGGAGGCCACCTTAAAGCCATCTTAAGACTTACTAGCAGAAATCTCTGATCTGATGAGTGGATTCATCCTTAAAAATGTCTGCAAAGCATTGTTACTCCATGTAAGTAGTTCTACTGCCAATTTATTTCTGCCTCTGAAAATCATTTGCTGAGGAATCAGTCACATAGTCAATACGAATAGATGTAGCAAGGCCACATGATTGAGTATCACATGATCAGAAACCAGTAACTACTTCAGAAAATGGAATAAAAAATGTTTGGTAGGTAATTAGGAACTCCCACAAGAAGAACTGTGTCAAAACCCTCATTAGTTAGAGGTTGGCTTATATTCTCCTTCTGTAACAGATAAGTGGAATGTAATTCCTAAGAAATTTTGCTTGATTCTTCACTATCCTGGAGCCATATTTCAAGGGATGCCATTCTTCTCATTGCTGTCAATAGTCAAGATACTGGATATCAGGTGCATTAAGACAAAGTAGTCATTAATTTACAAAATAGTAGAGGCAAAATCTCTGTACTGTATCACAGTAACTTCTGTGCTATAAAATGGTCTGGAGTCAGCTCAAGTTATCCTTTGGTACTGCTGCATGCAAATCCATGTATACTCTTCAGCAGAAGCAGCCCAATCCTGTGGCAGTGTATAGGAGCACATTCTTTGAATCAACATTTTTTCAGGCACCAATTTCTTGGACATTCATTTGTGAATACAAATTTATTGTTAACTTGTGTAGCTACCCAGACACTTACAATTAGCACTTTCAATTTCTGCCAGCTGTTTAGTCACATCTAATCATTGTGAAAGATGCAGAAAATATTTTTGAAAAATCATCAAGTTTTCAAAACTGCATCGTGACAGTTTTATTTGGCATTATAATTTATTGTGTTCATTTTCCTACCCCGACAATGAATTCTAACTCCTATTACCATACAAACCCCAGCTATCTCTTACTCAGCTGATATGTGCTCCATATAAAGAAACCACCAAGTCTTTAATACATTGCAAAGGCAAAGGGTGCCATTTTCTAGAGTATTAGAACCTGGTCTAACTCTTGGTGGAAATAAAAGCCTGCTTGGGTGAAGTCTTTCATTCCAAACACTGAGTTTTGTCCCTAACTATAGATTAGGTAACTTTTATTCCTAAAATCCAGTCTAGCTGTTTAAAATCCAACTGTATTTTGTTAACCTTTTAGAGTTAAAATTAATTCAACTAGATTTTTCTAGTAAATGTGATTGTAACACATATCAGGAAGAACTGAGAAGGTGTGCTATGGGTTCAAGCATAGCAGGCAAAATAGCCAGTTTAGGGATTATTTCACTAGTTTATTCGATTATGCTGGATGAAGGAAAGGTAGAATCCCTAAAAGCAGATTTTAGTACACCAATTCTCTTTCTGCTGACCTAGCCAGGATATACAAGCAGATGTGCTCCCCTTTCTTAGCACACCATCTATGGCAGGCTGTGACACTGTATTCTGTGAAGGCAGAAATCACAGAAGGAGCGAACTGTCAGAAAGCAGAAAGTTAAAGAAGCTTTACAGCAGAGAAAAAGGAGGACTGCTGCAACAGCTTATGACATCCTGGGTACAGCTTGGGTTGGATGGAGTTCAGAGCAGGATGTAGACAAGCTGCAAGTTACAGGAACCCTACGGAAGAAGGAACTGAGAACAATATGCTGTAGGTGGATGCTGGCAGATTCTCTGTTTATAGATGGAAGTTGAGGTAAGGTAGGGGAAAGCTGCAAAGCCTGTGGGACACAAGGCCTGGAGCTAGCCCAGGCTTTTAAAGAAATAATAAAAATACTGCTTTGAGCAGTGATGTAACCCAGATCAAGAAATTGAATTGCTCTCCCACCAAGCCTTTATAGTTAGATCTGCTGCAGTTCAAACACTGACTTTTAGGAAGTTCTGGCACATCAACCTGCATATATGCTTAAGTGCATACATGTCCGTGTTAGGGGAGAGTATGTGTGTATGTGCCACCAAGCAAGATAAACCAGAACCTGATCCTGAAAAACAGATCTTTAAAAGGACTGGACAGGCCATACTTCCAAACTGTCTTTATCCGGTACTAAACTTTCACCAAAAGAACACATATGACAGATTTTATTCCAAACTGTCACAGAGCCTCAACACCAAGGGTATGTGCAACTACCTGCCCTGCATTGTATCCAACTGATCTTCCAACAGCAACTAGCAGCTAAAGAAATTCTTCACTTCCGTGCTCTAAACAATATTTCAAATAGTTGGGCTTTGCCAAGGGGAAGCTGTTGTCTAGTTCAAGTAATTTTACCAGGCTTAAATCTTCCTCAGAATGAATGACTTCATGGGGGAGAGGCTGCTTGGATAAAATTGTCCCTATACAGCAACTACAGTCTTGAAAATGGATTTAGAATATAATCTGAATTATGCTTATTCCCCAGCCATAACTTTTCTGACTACACGTTATTTTGACTTTGCTTACACATATATCTTTGGGAAAGAATAACATAAACTTAAGTTAATCGTCACACAAATTTCTGTTTAATATTGGATAGTTTTGATCTAAATTTGCACTGTATCTCCATGTATTTCAAATATAAAGAAGCATCAATTTTATGTCCTAGTTCAGGTCCACTGCTTGTTAAAATATTCAGGTGTATAGACAGCAAAAGTCGCATAAATGTTTTGGCCATAATACTCCGAAGAGCAGAGAGGAGATGTAACAGAATGGGGAATTTATCTTACACATAGACAAGTACGAAATTCAGTAAGATACTAAATCAAAATCAGCAGGGGAAATGACTGTTTTTCATTAAGAAACTGAGGTGAAGTAGTCTGAAAAGATGGCTAATGAGTTGACATAAATATCTGACAAAATTCAGTGGGCTCAGGTGCGCTTTGTATTGAACTTGCTGTTCTTAATACAGGAGATATGAGCATTTATAAATATGTTTGAAGTTTCACCAGCTTACTAACAGGTAAACAAATAAAAATAGCTCATTGATTTACAGACACGTCAGGGTTTTTCAAATGTGAAATCTGAGCAGCAGGGTGATAGGACAGTTTCTGCAGTAGCTACTGTATTAGGCATTTTTTTCCCCAGCTAGTTTAATTACTTTGTTAAAGAAACTGTTGCCTTATTTTGCAGGAGCACCAAGTCTAAAAAAGTCTGACTAGAGTTAAGATCACATACTCTTCTTAGTCCTTGGAAATTATGTGAAGAATAATAGTTTTATCTGGGTTTCGTTGCTAAAGGGGAACCCAGGATATATCTGGATATAAAGCTGAAATGTTCAAGTCTCACACTGGCAGTATGAGAGTGAAGAGGACTGACAAACACCACAAGTTTTGCTTGGTGACAAAACCTTATCACTTCAAACAGACAAAGTAGAAAAATCTCCATTAGTAGAGAAAGGGGAGTTCTGTTTTTTTTTGGGTTGGGATCATTCAAAGGCCTCTTCTGCTCTGATCTGTAAGAAGGATCAGAAATCTCTGCTTTTGCCATATATATCAAGACAATGAACATATGGGAATCTGCCATATAGCAGAGTGAGTGAACTGTTTGTTGGACCTTCTGGTAGGATTCTTGCTGACTTGGACAATGTTTTATATTAATAGGAATTAAGATTTCCATTTTAGACTAGAATAAAATGGAATGGAATAGAATGGCAGATACATTTTTTGCTGAGATACCAAGCTAAGTTGATTAACAATCGTCACTGTATTGAAGTCATAATCTTATTTCAATTACAACTGATCCATATACCACTGGTACCTTATCGGTTACATAAGACAAAAAAAATTTCTTTGAGAGTTCAAACTAGAAATAGCTCATACACTACAAACCCCCACAGACCCGAATGAGATGTTTATTTGTGATATACTTCGGGTACTTCTTACTGAAAGTGAATTTTTTGCAAAACTGAGAACCTCTGGTATGAGAAAATGACTGTCAGGGATTGAGAACTTCAGTAGATACATATCACCATGCAGCTAAGTTAAGTACTTCAGCAGTGTGTGGTAGTGATTTGTAGCAACTAGACCATCATCTAGCCTCCTGCAGAACATTTTATACTTGTCATAAGAGGTAAACTATATTAACATAATGTTTTTCTTGAATAATACTGATGAATGCCATGAAAGCTATGGTTATCTTTTCTATTTTAAGTAAATATTTATTACCTATTTTTCCATTTTTGAGTATGTGTCTATTAAAAGCTGTTTTATAACTCCTAGTCCTACAAATGGAAAGAAAATGTATTACATTGAAGAAACTTATTATACTTCTATGATGTCTCAAAGTAAAAGGTAATTTTCCCCTGTAACTTTTTTTTTTTTCTGTAGCTAGGACTACATAAAGAGAATGCAAATGTTAAGGCATGAAATTTAATCATCTACTGAACGTTCTATGAGTTTTCTGGGACCTCAAATGTGCACTGCACTATACACATGCTCTAGCAATTCCATTAGGAATAGGGTATGCTTAAGTCTCCAGTCTCCAAACTTAGATCTTCCAAACCCCAGATATCAGTTTCCTTACTGTTTTCAATCAGTACATCGAGTTCATACTTACACATATTTTCATCTTCTAAATACTGTCATGTCTGTTACCAAGACAGCATTTCAGCTGTTCTTTGGGAAATGCTCTGGAGACACAGGCAAATATTAGTGTGTAATATATACATACTGTGAATTGACAGTATATTGATATCTAAATTCTCTTCATTCTTACGCTTCCACTAAATTAATGCTCATAGCACCTAAATGACTGATAAAGAGATTTTGTTGCACCATGAAAATTTTGGTAAAGCCAAATCACCTGCACCTAAATCTGCCAGGATTGGTTTGCATTTCCCATATATTTTCTTGCTGAGGATCATTTGTCATGTATTTTCAAAGTATGCCTAACTCCAGAAAAGATGTAACTTCTCCCCAGTCTTTCAGCCCTGACTTTAATCCTCCTACCAAAGGGATAGTGAGAAAATCTGGGAATACAAATGCTCAAATTTCTTTTCTGTCTGTGGTAACACAAATGCAAGTTTCAGATGAATCCTGTAACAAACAAAATAGATGCATATGCAGAACCAAATATTGGCCAAGAAGGAGGGGAGAAAGTAAATGTTAGCATATCAATGTGGAAGTCGGGGTTACTGATTTCAATTAATACTCTAGCAGATGTCTTAATTTCCAGTTTTCCCTACTGGCTAGCTTGGGTGACTTCTCATGCAGCTGAATATCCATTGTGAACTGGGTTTCCTGCATTCAAAACTTCCCCTGTGTTTCGGAAAAAGCTTAATAAAATTCATGGACCTAAGTACATTTAAATTCCTTATAAAATACAGAGGAGATGTAGGTACTTTAGGAGGGATTAGGGAGAGGAGAGGATTAGCCACTGTTCTGAGAAGATGTCCAAAAGACAGTGATTTAAGGATCTAAACAAAACACGAGTGCTCAAGGTAGGTGGCATTTTAAGCACCACAACTGCTGGAAGAGAGCACGTATGATTTAATCTTTTTCTTCTTTAGATGTCTAAATAACTTGCACTCTGACAGACACCCAAACCCCTCCTGCTTTTAGCAGTTAAGATTTGCTTGCTCTTGATGGGAGTGAGTGTTGTGTTTTGTTGTTTTTTTCTTTCTTTCAAATCATTAATAAATGCTATGTTCTAAAACATGACTGGATTATTTATTTATAATGGTTAGTTAAGAAGTTTGCAAGACTTGAAATCAGTGAAAGACATTTTACTTCTTAAGGCTGAAAGAAAAAAACGAGAAACTTTGGACAGTCGCAAATAGAGGTCTGTAAGCTACTATAGAAAAATTGATCTTGGAGTGAAATCTGGATACTGAAGGGGACATTGGAACTTTCCTAATTTAATTCAGGAAAAAAACTCAAGCCTCCATCATTCATCACTTACTTTGAAAATAATGCTTCCTAAGCTTTGGTCAATTAAAATTAAAATGAAGTGATGCCAAAAGCATGCCAGAACTTAATAAAGCAGAAAACCATTAGTATTTGGAATCTTCTTATGTCTATATTCAAATAGAGCATCTCCTGTATGAAGATAGGCTGAGAAAGTTGGGACTGCTCAGCCTGGAAAACAGAAGGCTGCGTAGAGACCTCATAGCAGCCTTCCAGTATCTGAAGGGGGCCTATAGGGATACTGGGGAGGGACTCTTCATTAGGGATTGTAGTGACAGGACAAGGGGTAACACGTGAAAACTTAAACAGGGGAAGTTTAGATTGAATATAAGGAAGAAATGCTTTACTGTTAGAGTGGCGAGGCACTGGAATGGGTTGCCCGGGGAGTTTGTGAATGCTCCATCCACGGCAGTGTTCAAGTCCAGGTTGGACGAAGCCTTGGGTGAGATGGTTTAGTGTGAGGTGTCCCTGCCCATGACAGGGGGGTTGGAACTAGATGATCTTAAGGTCCTTTCCAACCCTAACTATTCTATGATTCTATGATTTTATACTGTAATTTAACTACATCCATTAAAGATGCTAATAAATCATGACATCACTGCAGTTTGCATTAGAGAACTATGAAATAAGACAACCATTAAATCAGATTTAAGTTAATATATACCTTTTAAGGAGCTAACTCAATAGGTCTCCTCTTACATACTGAAAGATTGCTGTGGCATCAGAAAATATAAGGACCATCTCTAAACTGTTTGCAGTTTTACTGATTTGTATTCAACAGACCCTCAAAGGTATCTGTGGATGGCCACACCTGTCGGAAGACACGAGCAGGGAGACTTTGTACTTTGCCTTAAATCAAGCCTGAAGTCCTACAAAAACCCACTGACCTAGCATTTAATCCTCAAAAGCCCTTTGATTAATAGTTTAGTGGTTAAAGCTGCTTGCTTTAAATTGCAAAAACAGTTTTTCATTCAGAAACCACAACAGGAGGATCTATTCTTCAAGGTGAAAAATTCTGCGGCTTAATGGCACAACAAGGTTCTCATCTGTACTTAATGAATCTTCTGGTTTTCTGCCGTTGGCATTGTTTCAGTAAAAAACACAGAAAAACTCTATGATTGAAAGTCTGGGTGTCCTTCCAGGACACAGGAGTCATGGTTTTCAGTCTCCTCAGGCAGAGGATGGAAACATGAGCTTCCTAATTCCTTAATAAGTGCTTCCTGTATTAGTTTACTGTACAAACATGCATTAAAAAAGTAACTCATTCTTTGCTTTTCTAAAGCGGGCTAGCCACTTGCATCTGGATCTTGACTGGATAGATATATTTCTTTGCAATGCTGAATGTACCATGCAGAAGATAAATAGGATTTTAGAGAGATTCTGGCTAACTGTAAGCAAGTGTCTTCTAAGTAAGTTGAATTTGATGATTTTTTTTTATTCTGCATGCTGACAAGAAGTCCCATTCTCTGTCACTTTCTGAATCTCTGTCTCACAGCCGTGTGGGTATCCTGTGGGTATTCATGGGTAGATCTCTGTATTCACTCTTGGTTTTGTCCAAGTTAAAAGCCTAATTTTGAAACCTAACCCCTTACAATGTAATATTTTAGTTATAATATAAATATATTTAATTAGTTACACACTTTTAAAGAAAATGGTGTGAAAACACCAGATGATTAGATATCTGTAAGCCATCAAAAAGCATAAATTCAGGCTACTTGGATCACACAAATAACTTGTTCATCTGTCATTACAACTAGTGTGATGTTCCTCAAGCATTTTGATGGAAATTAGGACCAAGCCAATGCAGGAAAAATTTTAATTTTAGCATGCTTTTAGGCCTACACAGTGTTTTTTGATATGAAAACCTATTCCTAAAATTTAGCATACAGACTATAATCCTAAATCCTATAATCCTATCAAAAATTTGACAGTCGACCACTTGGTGGATATAGAACTGGCTGGATGGCCGCACACAAAGAGTTGTGGTCAATGGCTCAATGTCCAGCTGGAGACCAGTAGTGAGTGGTGTCCCTCAGAGGTCAGGGATCGGTGTTGGGACCAGTCTTGTTCAACATCTTTGTCGCTGACATGGACAGTGGGATTTAGTGTGCCCTCAGCAAGTTTGCCAATGACACCAAGCTGTGTGGTTCAGTTGATACGCTGGAGGTAAGGAATGCCATCCAGAGGGACCTTGACACGCTTGTGAGGTGGGCTGATGCCAGTCTTATGAAGTTTAACTATGCCAAGTGCAAGGTCCTGCACCTGGGTTGGAGCAATCCCAGGCACAGCCAGCTGCAGGCTGGGCAGAGAAGAGATTCAGAGCAGCCCTGCAGAGAAGGACTTGGGGGTGTTGGTTGATGAGAAAATGAACATGAGCTGGCTTCAGTGTGCACTCACAGCCCAGAAAGCCAATCGTATCCTGGGCTGCATCAAAAGGAGCATGACCAGCAGGTCGAAGGAGGTTATCCTGCCCCTCTACTCTGCTCTTGTGAGACCTCACTTGGAGTACTGTGTGCAGTTCTGGTGTCCTCAACATAAAAAGGACATGGAACTGTTGGAACAAGTCCAGAGGAGGGCCATGAGGATGATCAGGGGACTGGAGCACCTCCCGTATGAAGATAGGCTGAGAAAGTTGGTGCTTTTCAGCCTGGAGAAGAGAAGGCTGTGTGGAGACCTCATAGCAGCCTTCCAGTATCTGAAGGGGGCCTATAGGGATGCTGGAGAGGGACTCTTCATTAGGGACTGTGTGACAGGACAAGGGGTAACACGTGAAAACTTAAGCAGGGGAAGTTTAGATTGGATATAAGGAATTTCTTTCCTGTTAGGGTGGTGGCGCACTGGAACAGGCTGCCCAGGGAGTTTGTGAATGCTCCATCCCTGGCAGTGTTCAAGTCCAGGTTGGACAAAGCCTTGGGTGAGATGGTTTAGTGTGAGGTGTCCCTGCTCATGGCAGGGGGGTTGGAACTAGATGATCTAAATTTCCTTTCCAACCCTAACGATTCTATGATTCTATAAACTGGTGTTCTCGTTCAAAAACTTTGCTTCATTGTGACTTTAGTATGGTACAATTTTTAATAAAACTGTATTTAATGCTTTCACCTTTTTCCATCAATTTTTCTCTTTGACTTTAACTTATGCAATAGTCAATATTCAGAACAACTTGGACTCAGAATCCCTGAGGTCTACTTAAGGCTAAATATGTAACAGTTGGAACACCACCAGGAAAACTTACTCTGTTCTATCCAAAATGCTAAGAAAGAGGCACGTTGGCTCTGGTACTGTCCTCATGGTGAACTGCCTTTGTGTTAAGGAGCCTAGAAAACTCTGAGTTCTTCCTTCACCTGCCAGGTTGGTTTCTGAGGTGCTGCCAGATACATAAGCAAAATCTCTGCCAGAAAACTGATGGGGTTTTGGTAAATTTAGACTGTAATCTGAAGACATTTAGTCTCTGCTGAATCAACAGCTCTTAGTAGAAACATTTTATCAATCTTATTAGTTTGTTGCTTTTTTCAATCATGTAAATTTACAACTAACTCAGCTCTGGGCTTTGTCTCCCCTGTATTGATTTGCAATTTCTGAATGTTTGGAAACATATAATTTATATAAAAATGGCAACAAACTTTAATAGTTGTGTACCCTAAGTATACTTTCTGGGCATTTAGAAACTTATTTCATAATTACTTCTTTTCACATAATTTTAAAACAAATAATAATAGACTGAAGGTGTCACATCGACAAATACAGATTCTTAACTTACAAATCAGGTCTATCCTTACACCAGTGGAAGTTTTGAAAACAAAACTAGACAAAAAGCTTGAAAAAACAAAGAGCTTCAAATATTGGCTTTATGTCAAAAGCATTAAAAAAAGAGCAATGTATCACATGTAGTATTTTGTACATATATTGTTCCCTAAGAATGAGATGCCTTGATTGTGAAATGGGAAACCTATAGAAAAATCAAAGAGTAAGATCTAGTTCAATAAGCACTTTAAAAAAAAATAGGGTCTTATAAAGAATGTCATGGTCTGTCCCATAAAATCATCTTGGTGACTCATTTGAACTGCTTTTTCAAGGAAATGTCAGATGCACTCAGATTACCATCAATGTCATTCCAACTTTGTGCACAGATATGACAATATGTATAATCACATATAATCACAATCTAACTGACTCTCAGAGTTCAGAAATGCTGAGATCAAAATAGATTTTTCAATCCTGATTATGAGTTCAAGTGTCCTTAATACAGATATTAATGATGATTTTATTATGTAATTATAAATGCCCAAGAGAGGAAGGATTGCATTAACATTCATATCATAAGAAGCAGAAAGATGATACTCTCACCATAAAAGAGAATACCCTTTAATTTCAACTTGCATGCCTTTACACCCAACCTTTTAGGGCTGTAAATACAATTCACTACTGTCTGTATGTTATACTAGCTATATTTCTGAATATTACCCTGAGAACAGGTTCAAACAAACTGGTTCCTTTTAAAGAAAGAGAAAACCCACAAGACAAGCCATGACCATTTGACAGAAAACATTTTTTTTTCCTTTGGGATACCTTTGGAAAAACAGGAAAGTCCTATGGTCTGTCTTACACAAAGGTCACTAAAAGTATTTATAAAAGTTTCTTCTGATTTTAAACTCTAGGAAGCTATACAAATTTTAAAAGAAAGAAAGAAATCTACCTTTAAATTCCATATTTGTCTTTCTTACATTGAAACACATTTGTATTCATGATTTACTGCTAAACTTCAGAACCAGGACAATATTTGGCTTGTAGATCACTTAGAGGAATAAATGGAAGGTACAAAGATATAATAAGGGACAAACCCCTTGCATATGCTTTTGTTATTCAGTGATAGTTCACTGCTGTAGGTAGGTAGTACGTCAGGTAGACATGCTGCTGGAATTAGATGTTCAACAGTTGTAGGCAGGTTCTGCTGGGATTTTCGAAATCACCATATGTCAGATCTGTTACAGTGATTCTGAAAATGTCATAGATAAATGACCTGCACCTTCAAAGATTTCTAGGAGTTGAAAATGCAGTATTTTATGGCACCCGTAAGTATAGAACACCAAGTAAACTGCTTGCTTAACAAAACTGGCAAAACACTCCTAGCCTAAGATAAATTGCCCAATTATTTTAAAATCCTTAATAATTATACTTAATAGAATTTGGGAATTGCCACTGTGAAAGCTTATCTTTTTGTGCACTATTAGACTCCACTTTGATACACTAGTGGCTTTTATTTTTGATACAGCAGTGGCTTATATTTAAGAGAGTTAGGCTTTTTAGAAAAGACAGGTCTGGTAGATGGGGAGGGGGAGCTGCTACTTATGTTAGTATAGCCTGGAGAGTATGTAACTCTGTCTGGGGACAGGTGATCAGTCAACAGAGAGTTTGTGGGTCAGGGTTAAAGGGAGAAGAGTGATGGGAGACATCACTGTGGGGATCTGTTACAGACCGCCTGATCAAGAGGACTCTGTGGATGAAGCACTCTATAGACATATAGGAACAGCCTCACACTCGCAGGCCCTTGGCCTCACTGGGGACTTCAACCACTCTGACATCCATTGGAGGGATGCGACGGCCCGGCACAAGCAATCCAGGAGGTTCCTCGATTGTGTGGAAGACAACTTCCTTCTGCAAGTAATAGAAGAGCTGACAAAGAGAGGTGCCATGCTTGACCTTGTGCTCACCAACAGGGAAGGGCTGGTTGGAAATGTGATGCTCCAGGGCAGCCTTGGTTGCAGTTATCATGAGATGGTCGAGTTTGAGATCCTCAAGACAGTGAGAAGAGCGTGCAGCAAGCTCACTGCCCTGGACTTCAAGAGAACAGATTTTGGCCTCTTCAGGAACCTGTTTAGTAAGGTTCCATGAGATATAGCCCCAGAGGGCAGGGGTACCAAGACTGTTGGTTCATATTCAAGGATCACTTGCTACAAACGCAGGAGCGTTGCATCCCAACTAGAAGGAAGTGCAGCAGGAGGGCCACGAGACCTCCTTGGATGGATAAGGAGCTGCTGAGGAAAATTCAAAGGAAAAAAGAGGCTTATAAAAGGTGGAAGCAAGGACAGGCAGCCTGGGAAGCTAGGGACCGGGTTAGGGAAGCTAAGGCCCAGTTAGAATTAAACTTGGCTAGGGATGTGAAAGATAACAGGAAAAGATTCTATGAGTACATTGCAAATAAAAGACAGACTTGGGACAATGTGGACCCTCTCCAGGAGCTATCAGGAGAACTGGCTAGCCTGGATTTGGAGAAGGCTGAAGTTCTTAATGACTTCTTTGCCTCGGTCTTCACTGGCAAATGCTCTGACCACACCACCCAAGTCTTGGAAGGCGGACGCAGGGACTGTGAGAGTGAAGACCTTGCGCCCACTGTAGGAGAGGATCTGGTGGGAAACCAACTTAAGAACCTGAATGTGCACAAGTCCATGGGACTTGATGAAATCCATCTGCAGCTCCTGAAGGAGCTGGCAAATGAAGTTGCTAAGCCACTGTCCATCATATTTAAGAAATCACGACAGTCAGGTGAAGTTCCTGATGACTGGAAAAAGGGAAATATAACCCCCATTTTCAAGAAGGGGAAAGGGATGACCCAGGCAACTACAGAGCAGTCAGTCTCACCTCTGTGCCTAGCAAAATCTTGGAGCAGGTTCTCCTGGAAGGCATGCTAAGGCACATGAAAAACAACAAGGTGCTTGGTGACCAGTAACGAGTGGTGTGCCTCAGAGGTCAGGGATTGGTGTTGGGACCGGTCTTGTTCAACATCTTTGTCGCTGACATGGACAGTGGGATTTAGTGTGCCCTCAGCAAGTTTGCCGATGACAGCAAGCTGTGTGGTTCAGTTGAGATGCTGGAGGGAAGGAATGCCATCCAGAGGGGCCTTGACACACTTGTGAGGTGGGCTGATGCCAACCTCATGAAGTTTAACTATGCCAAATACAAGGTCCTGCACTTGGGTCGAAGCAATCCCAGGCACAGCTGCAGGCTGGACAGAGAAGAGATTCAGAGCAGCCCTGTGGAGAAGGACTTTGGGGTGCTGGTTGATGAGAAAATGAACATGAGCCAGCAGTGTGTGCTCACAGCCCAGAAAGCCAACCATATCCTGGGCTGTATCAATAGGAGTGTGACCAGCAGTTGGAAGGAGGTGATCCTGCCCTTCCACTCTGCTCTTGTGAGACCTCACTTGGAGTATTGTGTGCAGTTCTGGTGTCCTCAGTATAAAAAGAACATGGAACTTTTAGAACAAATCCAGGGTAGGGCCATGAGGATGATCAGGGGGCTGGAGAACCTCCCGTATGAAGACACGCTGAGAAAGTTGGTGCTGTTCAGCCTGGAGAAGGCTGTGTGGAGACCTCATAGCAGCCTTCCAGTATCTGAAGGGGGCCTATAGGGATGCTGGAGAGGGACTCTTCATTAGGGACTGTGTGACAGGACAAGGGGTAACACGTGAAAACTTAAGCAGGGGAAGTTTAGATTGGATGTGAGGAGGAAGTTCTTTACTGTGAGGGTGGTGAGGCACTGGAATGGGTTGCCCAAGGAAGCTGTGAATGCTCCATCCCTGGCAGTGTTCAAGGCCAGGTTGGACAGAGCCTTGGGTAGCATGGTTTAGTGTGAGGTGTCCCTGCTCATGGCAGGGGGGGTTGGAACTTGATGATCTTAAGGTCCTTTCCAACCCTAACTATTCTATGATTCTATAAGAATAATGGTTTGGAGGTTAGTGTTCATAAAGGCTGCTGTAGAAGGGAGTAAAAGATTAAATACTTATTTTTAAAGTTAGTTTTACATTTATGGTGTTGTATTTAGCAGTACATTTGACTCTGGGATTGGGCCATGGTACCCAGAAGTTTGACATGGCCTTCATAACAGTAAACTACACGCTACAGAAACAAGAAGACTGCAAATGAAATATTTAAAACTTATCTGAGGACAAGAAGGTTCTGGTTTTGAGACCAGCTAAGCACCTGATGTTCTTAACTTCATGTAAATTCCCAGTATTAAGGGTTCTGATGCTCAGACTTTAAACAGCACCACTTTGATCTAGTAGCAGTCTGACAGCTACCCTGGGAGATTGTAAAAACTTCAACCTTGGAAGTTTTCAAGATCTGGTTAGACAAGTGAAGTTCCGGTGTCCTTAACATAAGGACACGGAGCTGTTGCAGCAAGTCCAGAGGAGGGCCATGAGGATGACAGGGGGGCTGGAGAACCTCCCGTATGAAGATAGGCTGAGAAAGTTGGGGCTGTTTAGCCTGGAGAAGAGAAGGCTGCATGGAGACGTCATAGCAGCCTTCCAGTATCTGAAGGGGTCCTACAAGGATGCCGGGGAGGGACTTTTCATCAGGAACTGTAGTGATAGGACAAGGGGTAATGGGTTTAAACTAAGACAGGGGAAGTTCAGGTTAGAAAGAAGGAAGAGGTTCTTTATTGTAAGGGTGCTGATGCACTGGAACAGGTTGCCCATAAAACTGGTAAATGCTTCATCCATTGCAGTGTTCAACGCCAGGTTGAATAGAGCCTTGGGTGAGATGGTTTAGTGTGAGGTGTCCCTGCCCATGGCAGGGAGATTGGAACTAGATGATTGTAAGATCCTTTCCAACCCTAACTATTCTATGATTCTATTATTCTATATTTGATTGTCCTGGCTGTGATTATAACTCATACTGTACAAATAGTTTATGCTGATGAAACAAAAATAAATACCAAACAAAATACAAAGGAATAAGAATAATTTTTTATTCTATAATTTGATCATTTAATTTTCATTCCTTTGAACTTATTTGTTTACTTAATCTTCTACAAATTTAATGTTGATAGTGGGCAAATTAAATTCCAGTACATCAGCATGAAATCAGTGTAGCCAACTGAAGTACAAAATCTGCTAGTGGAAACAGGTATCAGATCACACCTGATTTTCTATGTTACAATATATCTTCCTTCATTAGTAAAAGGATATGACTATCTTTGTAGCTGATAAGGTGTTCTAATTGATTTTTAGCAATTTCTCTTAGCATTCATTTCTGGCATATTCAGTCCTTTTTTCATTATACAAATTGATGTGAAATTAAACCATGTCCTGAGGAGAGAAAAAGGATGAAACAATAATATTGGTATTTTATGCAGAACTTGCAGCAAAGGATTTTAATGGAATTAAAAATATGCTTAGCAAGGTTAGTGCAGAAAACGTGGACAGTATAAATGTTAAAGCCAAAAGGCTGTAAAGGTCATTGTGAACAGGCTGTATGCTTACAGGATATTTTAATATTTTTTTCCTAAACACGTATCTACAATAACTTATAAAGTAAATTTTGCTCACTTTCTGCCACATAGCTACAAACTCACAGCTTTTAAGGCCAGATAGAAGCAACCTTATCACACAGACATCACAGTTTTAATTTAATGCCTCTTCAGTGAATCCAGCAGTTTGTTGTTTCATAACTGTGGCTGTCTACCAGAAGGGTATCCTTCTCAAACTTATTTCCAAAATTTTTGATGCTATGGAATGACAATGCACACTGTGGGTGTGAACATGAGCAGAGTTTAATACTTGTATATGTACCTGGGGCAGGTCTGAGTAACAACAGGCTGGCACACTCTGGAAGAAACTCCTAGGGAACACACAGACTGAAATAACTATACCTGCGCTTTCTACTTGATGCAAGAAGGCAGCATTTGCCAGAGACTATTCAACATCCTTTGTGTTTAAGCATCCACTACTACAAAATAGGACAGTTGTTATCTCTCCTACCTGGTACTCCCATGGCTCTGAAAACCTACAGTAAGTATCAGAGTAAAATGTTGAATATGGGAATGGGGAACATATGGTCTTATGGTCTGATTGAAGCTGAGGTGGCCCACAGCTTTAGTCATTATGACCTGTGGCTATTTTCATGTAATTTAATCATAAATCAAAGAAAACTACAAATTATATGTGGCCAACCAAAGGTGTTCGAAAGGCCTATTTGAATAAGGATAACCAAGAGTGTAGAATATTACTTCATCATCTCTCCTACATAGAAATGTGGTATGAGTCAGACTTTGCACCCCTTTTGTAGTCTTTTGAATGGTACTCTGTTTCCTGCAGCAGAATTATAAAGCAGCTTTTAGTAGAAAATATCTGTGTATGGAAATGTACCACAGAGCTGGAGAAAACAATCACATCATTTGGTGTAAAAATATTTAAAATAAATTGGTTTACTGCTGTATAGTAAGGCATTTATAGTGTGATTTAGTAGAGTAATTCAGCCTTATAGAGGTTTCCCTGACACAGACATCAGCTACTTTTGTTCTAGTCTAAACAGTTATATAAGCTATGTTCCACTGTGGTGGGTTGACATTGGCAAACAGTCAATCAACAACGCTGCCACTCGCTTACTCCCTCTCCTGTGGCATGGGGAGCAAGGAAGGAGGTGAGAAGACTCAAGGATTGAGACTGGTGCCACTTTAAGTGAAGCAATAGCTGCATAAACAAACAAATTAAATGCAGAATTTATTCACTATTGCTCATGGGCAAGCAAATGTCCAGCCACTAACTGGCAAGCAGGGCCTTGGCATGCAATTACATAGGAAAACAAATGCCATAACCACAAATGTTGCCCCTTCCTCCTCCTTTCCCTGAGCTTTTATGGCAAAGCATGACATCATATGGTATGGACTATACCTATGTTCAATTCAGTTTAGCTGTCCCAGTTATATCCCCTCCCATCTTGCGCAACCCCAGCCTACTCACTGCAAGCAGGGTCAGAAGGTGAAGAAAGAGAACCTCCAGGCTGTGCAAGCACTGCTCAGCATTAGCCAAAACACTGGTGTGTTACCAGCATTGTTTTAGCTACAAATCCATAACACAGGACCACACCGGTGCTGTGAAGGAAATCAACTCCATTCAAGACCCAGTAAAACAACCCATATAGAAAGAAAGGAGTGATTCCTTTTGGAAAATCTTGGCAATGAACTAGACACGGTGGGCCTTCCAGATAGGAAAAACTGTATCAGGCCGAGAAGACAGTACTTAGTGTAACTCCGTCAGCATCATGGTGCCTAGCAAATTGTTAGCAGAGTCCTAGACCATTGAAAGCATTATCAGACTGTTCTGTTTTTCTACACTTTGACAGGGCTTTTGAAATAGTTGAGAACAATTACAAAAACATACGCAGTTCTACTGTTGCCATGCTTTGAGGTCTGATCCTTGTCCTCACTTCAGCCTGAATTCAATGGCAAAGTGCTGCTGAGTTAAATGATTTCAGTGTCTCACTATTTATATTTACAACCCAATATGCTCCATCTGTTTTCTTCCTGTCAAGGCAGTCACGTCATATGTCTGATAAATATTTATAAATACAAGTTAATAAACTGAATCCATTTGGAAATAGAGTATGCAGCAGTGATATTCAATGCTGCTTTTGTGTATGGATATCATTAATATGAAGTTGCTTATTATATGTACATACGATCACAGGAAACAGAGAATTAGCTCTGCACATCTTGCTGTTGCATGCAACTTTTTTCCGTAATTCTATTCATCTTCAAATAGCTTATGATCTTTGTTTATTAAAAGGCAAATTTCTGTTTTGCCCAAATTGGCATTTTCAGTGCCTTCTTATTTCACCATCTATTTACTAATGGGTATTTTATAGCCACGTGTTCGTGTGTCAGCTTTATCCCTGACTTCAACTTTATCTCTTTCCTTCACATTTTTATCTCCCAAACAGTTTGTAGACAACAGATATAATGATAGCTTTCATTCAGTTCATCTTTTTCTAGGTGACTAGAGTGATACACACTGTTTCAGATGATAGCTTAATAGGATCTTGCATCTTTGTATTAGTACAAGTTTTTGGCACAACCTGTTGAAATGCCATATCATTATCCATATTACAATTTTCACCAATATCCTTGTTATTCATTTCAATAACTTCAAATGTGCCAGTATTCAAGGAATCTGTGAATAAGTGTGTGCTTCCAAACCCAGAGTGGTATGCGTGCTTTCACTAGTGACCACCAGCTTTTACTGGCTAAAGAGGAGGAGGGGATTTGGTTGTCTGTGCTCCTGTTTTATGTGAGTCCTGTACGTAGGTGCTGTTGAAGGCAGCACCTTGTCTGTGTGGTTGGCCATGTCAGTGTCCTCTGTGTTTGTGTGTATGCACATGTGTGTGCCTCTGGGACACAAATTGATAAAACATGCAAACAGAAAGCTGCAGCCACATCCCTTGGCCTGGAAGAAAACTCCCAGGCACACTGGACTGGGGTCCAGCAGCTGGGAGAAGGAATCCCTGGGCCCCAAACTGCTGAAGATGGTAGTTGGTTATAATATCCCTTTGCATTTATTATATTTAAAAACATTAGAAGCAGCCCGTAATAATCTCTTCCATAAAACCTGTGTTCGTATTTTATGCCACTTTGCTTTACTATCACCAATTTTACATTAATTTTTCTACTTTTCTGAATAATGTATCTCTTCTGATGACTGCATTTTAGGCATGACGTGTTACAAGAATTGCACTATTATCCTTATATAAGGATATGTTATTGTTATATAACATATCATTATATGTTATCCCTATAGATATATATACTTATATCCTGACACTTAATCAGTATCTTTGATTCCCAAATTCTACTGCCAAAGCTGCCTGGTATAAAGAAATCCTCAATTTCTTTTTAAGCTTACCTAAGTCTCTAGAAAACTTTCTTACTGTTCCTTTTTACCTCCTGTATACTTCTACCAATACTATTTCTTTGTTCTTTTAACTGCTGATGAGTTATTACTTTTACAGCATGATAAAATTATTCTTTCACAAAGTGTTATCAAGTATTTTTATCAAGGAAAACAATATTGACTTAGCAGTCTGCACAGTACATAGCACTCTTGCCCTTACACATTACCTAGGTAAGCAAATTAAAAAAACAAAACAAATAAAAAAAAACCAACCCAAAAAACAAAGATGAGAGTTTTCTAAAGTTTTGGCATCCATGGAATCACAGAATGGTTTGGGTTGGGAGGGATCTTAAACATAATCTTGTTCCAACCCCCTTGCCATGGGGAGGGATAATTTCCAATAGACAAGGTTGCTCAAAGCCTCATCCAGCCTGGTCTTGAACACATGGAACAAAAGAGACTTTCCCATCTTCTATGGGCAATCTGTGCCAGTGTCTCACCACCCTCTCAGTGAAGAATTTCTTCCTGATATCCCATCTAAATCTACCCTCTTCCTCTTAAAGCCATTCCCCCTTGTCTTATCACTACATGTCCTTGCCAAAAGCCCTTCTACAGATTTCTTGTAGGCCACCTTTATGCACTGGAAGACTCCATATTATAAGGTCTCCCCAGAGCCTTCTCTTCTCTAGGCTGAACAACCCCAGCTCTCTCAGCCTGTCTTCATATGAGAGGTGCTCCAGCCCTCTGATCATCTTTGTGGTCCTCCTCTGGACTTGCTCAAGCAGGTCCAAGTTCCTTCTGTGTTGGGAGTCCAAGATCTGAATACTGTTCTCCAGGTAATTGTGTCTTTCCGACTCCTCATTTTTAATTTGTGAATGAGTCATCTTAAGGGAAGTTACTAACTTCTCCTCTGCACTGCAGGAAGTAATTTTAACATGGCATCCTAATGGGCCCCACTTATGTATGATCAAAATGCAGAAAAAAATAGATGCTGTATTTCCATAATCTGGCCTCTTTGGGCTATGCCTATTCTAGATCATGACAACTGCTTCTAAAGTAATTTCTCAGATACAGCAAAATTAGGATAAAAGAAAGAAAATTTTAAGAGTGAAATATTACCATTCATTAAGCAAAATGTTACTGATCTTTTGAGAATGTTGATATGTCTTTCAGCTATTAAATATTATGTAAAGGAGACATAGAAGACATGTAAAGGAGTCTCTGTCTTTTATGCTTAGCATCAGAGTAAGCACCTTCTCTTTCATAAACATGTTCTAAGTGCCTCCTGGTGTATATTTTTCATATTATCAATTAAAAATTTAAGATATCATGACCCTGAAGAACAGCTTTTGACTGGGAGGCTGGACCTTCTGTGAGATGTGAAGTTTATGTATTTTTACTCCTATGGCTGTTTTCTTTTGCTTATAACCCAGGAACAGTAACTGAGATGGATAAACGAAATGCTGCTCTTATTCTAGTGGATTAATGGGTTGTGAACACAGTACAATCAACTTCCTTCATTAGGGTCCTTAATTCTTGTTATTTTATTGTCACTTGATACTAACATTCTTAAATGCTGCAGAATAATTAGTATATTTGCTTAGAATTTCATATAAATAGGTTTAAAATCTGATTTTTTTTAATCTCCTGTTATTTCCTATTCAGTATAAGTTTAAAATGAAACAATCAAAACCTTTGAAACTGTAAATGCTTCACAGTCCTTATGCTAAAACTAGACCTGAAAACTTGAGTAGCTTTACTATACTTTGAATCATCAATAATACTGAGGACTGGTTGTTACTGAAGTATTTTTTAGGGGTTTCACACAAAGTTTCTTTTTTTTTTTTTTACTACGCTTTTGTTAGCTCTGGAAGATAATATAATCATCATGAAGGGTACTTTGAAAGTTCTGTGCATTTATGGGTTCTTAAGAAACAGCCACTGTGTTAGAGAACAACTAGTAAATATTTTCACTGATGTCCAAAGAAGTAAAGCTTATACACTTGTTCTCTATCTATCTCTTCTTGAATGACTTTTCAATCTGCGGACTTAATTTCAGCCAAACATTGGTAGAGTGCTAAAGTTCTTAAAACACTCATGCATATGTAATGAAAATGTTTTCTGGTTCATAAGAGAGATGTACAAATGGCTTTGAGGGAAGGAAAAGCAAAAGATGAACCACCAAATCGTATCAGTCACTAGAGAGTCTTCAGGGGAAAATGTTGTTAGAAATACCTCATCTATGGAGAAAGTAGCTAAGTGCTGCAATCAGACAGTTGACATGATCCACGTGAAAATAGGTTCCATTAGCTGTGCTGCTCAGGAAAGTCCTTCATTATGCCTGTTAAAAATCATGAACATATTAAGGTTATTGTTGATATAAAATGCTGAGTAAGTTATAAAATGTCATGACTATTAAGTCCGGTAGAGAAAATGTCCAAAATAATTAGCAGAGCACTTGGGTTTTCTGGTATGTCTGAAAACTACCATTTATACTGTACAACAGAGGTATGGCTCACTTATTTTTTCTCCTTGACAGTAATTATGAGAGAGCCTCTTCTAAAGAAATGAATTTGATTTAAAAAATGCATCTTTTTGGATTTTACAAAAAACTGAAACCTTGCACTTTTTCATTAAGAAAAAGCAAAGTGTTGATACTTTCTGCAGAAAATGTGTCAACTAAAGTTATTTTTGTTGCATAAAACTATGTTTTCTGAGAAACTGTAGTCAGTAATATTGAGGCACAAGAAAGGAGAGTCACCAAAAATACTTTTTTGCAATTGAAAGGATGAACAGAAATTTGACTTGATACTTCTTCACAAATGTGTGTGGGTAGGAATTAATAATTGGAACAATTTAATTTCAGTCCTCACATAACTTTTTTGACTTATTTTGAGACTACAAATAAAGGCTTCTGCCTGCTCCTATGTAATTTTTAAGTAATTGTATCATATCAAATTTCTTTGAGGGTCTATATTCTGGCATTCACTGAGTATGTACTTTTTAATTTGGTTTTGAACAAAGGAAAATTAATTACATCTGTTGCATTAGTTCTTTCATAGAGTCCTGGTACCTTAGGGAAAATTTACAGATCTACTGCAATATCTTGCCTAAGAGTGTGAACAGCCCAATACATTATCTTACACAAAATATTTTGAAATGTTATATGCTTTTATCCATGCCAGAAATACAACCAGATTTTGTGAACTATACATGTATGAAATTATGTATATAACCAGGTGTGAAAAAAATAGATGCTAACCTTTTATTTTTCCCCAATTTTAAACCAGTTAGCATATGCTACATCATCACATTTTACTGCACTAATGTGAAGAGTGACCTAGTTCTGTCTTTCTTTACCAGTATCTTCTTTTTGTTATGAGATTAGAAATTACAAGGTTCTATACTAATATAAATTACATTTTGCCTACGCTGTGTTCTGTGATTGTCAGACTGAAGTTTTCTGTAATGTTTGAAGAAATGAGTAATTACATTTATTAAAAATCCTTGTCCTGCTGTGTAAGCTGTTTAGAATTTGCACTGAGAAAAGACTGTTCACTTCTATACCTGCAAAAATTATGACTTATTTAATTTTTGGTGCTTCTAATATTTCCATTGCTCAGATGTCACTGGCTACACAGGCAGTGAATGGAAGTTTTCCAGCAACTGAGCTCATTATTGTCTAAGCCATTTGCCTTCACCCGAATATGGGAAGTATGATTCCATGCTGGATTACTAGCAATGCAAATTGGTCTTAAAACATGCAGAGACTGCTCGCAGTTTGCTGTGGCACTTTTCCAGCAGGCACCTGAATGGTTGAAAACTCTTATCAAGAACAGTGCTTCTGAGCATGATGCTTTCTGCAGTTGAAGAAAGACCTCGTCATCAACTTCTTGATCCAGTGGCCTGTAGCAGACACCAAACACAAAGTCTTCGTTGTTGGCTTGGTCCCTAATTTTGACCCATAAGCTGTACACTTGTGCATTGCTAGTCTTCAAAAATAGCTCTGTGCAATCCCCATTTTTGTCCTAGAAGGCAACTCTCCTGCCTATGCTTCCTTACCTGTTCCATCTGAATAGTTTATAGCCATCAGTCATTGCATTTCAACCATGCGATTCATCCCATCAAGTTCACAGGTGTTTTCTGGTTGCTTCCTAATATTTCAGGAGCCCCTGGCTTGTCTGGGGTGCTTAGAACTCCATCCCTCTCCCCTGCTAAATCTAGTTTAAAGCTCTGTTTGTAAACCCAGCCAGCTTGTGATCCAGGATACTCTTGCCCCACTTGGTCAGTTGAGCCCCATCAGTTGTGAACAGGCATGGTGTCCTGGGTTCAGCAGTAGCAGTCATGTTTCTCCTCCTTGGTAGCTGGTGCAGTGCAGTGTTTTGACTTTCAGCTCGGGAACAGAGCTGATAGAGATGTTTTGGTTTGGCCAAGGACTTTGTGAGCCTCATGCTCTGCCAGGGGGGAGGGGAAGCCGGGAGGAAGCAGAGACAGGACACCTGACCCAAACTGACCAAAGAGGTATTCCATACCACAGCACGTCATGCCCAGGATGTAACGGGGAGTTAGCCGGAAGGGCTGTGAGACTGCAGGGTTGGAGGAGGTATCGGTCGGAGCTTGGTCGGGCTTGGGGGGCGAGTTATCGGTCAGCGGGTGGTGAGGTGTTGTATTCTCTTCCCTTGTTATTTCCTTTATCATTATTATCATTGGTGGTAGCAGTAGTGATTTGTGTTATACCTTAGTTACTAAACTGTTCTTATCTCAACCCGTGGGAGTTGCATTCTTTTGATTCTCCTCTCCATCCCTCCGAGAGCAGGGGGAGGGCAAGAAAGGGGGGGAAGTGAGCGAATGAGTTACCTGGCTGGGTTTAAACCACGACAGTTCTTTTTGGCGCCCAACGTGGGGCTCGAAGGGTTGAGATAACGACAGATTTGACTGGATTAATAGTCACTCGTCACAATGCTGATTTATTGGCTCTCAGAGTTGTTCTTGTTGATCTCACAGCTTCAGAATGTTGTAACTTACGTAGAGCCGGTATTCGCTGTGTTAGTGTTTATCAAGTGTGGGGCCTGGGCTAAGGTTCTTGTCTCACTGTGCTTTATGGCAATGGCTTGTAATACGGGCGGGCTCCAGCAGCAGGGCGGGACGGACGTGGCCGTGGACTTGTACCTGGCCGTCCGGCTGCTCTTCACCGTCCTGGCCCTCGCCCTACTCTCCATCTTCGTGAGGCTGCGGGGAGCCGAGGGGGAGCGGCCCCGGGAGCTGGCGGCAGCCGAAGCGGCCCGGGAGAGCGGCCCCGGGGACCAAGCGGTGGCGGGAGCGGGGCCGGAGGCCGCGAGGGGACGGCTGCCGGTGGAGGAGGCCGGGGCGGTCGCGGAGCTGAACCCAGGACACATGGTTTCCTGAAGGTATGCCCAAGATGATAAAAGCCAAGACCTTGAGCATGCCACCTGTTAGTCATGTCAAGAGTTGTCATTTTCTGAAAATTGTGGAGTGATGTATAATGGTGTGATTCCAGTGACAGGGGTGGAGGAAAATGTTAGGGTATTACAAAAGAAATTGGGCAAATGAGAATTATAGATGATAACAAATTAGCAAAGCCTTTCTTGATGTTCGTGATTAGCCTCCTCAGGAGACTCAGAGCACAGCCATTTTTTTAAATTTCTAGATTAGGCTAGTCAAAATGCTGAGAAAATGAGTATCGATGTCTGCATCCTGCACTTCTCAGGGTAAACAAAATCTCTGTGACTTCCTTTAGTTCATATGAAACATAATAAATGTTTGCTGAATGTAGTAAACTCCTCAGACTACTAAACTCTTCAGTAGCTAACACAATTTGCTATTCTTGGCTTCAAACTCAGAAGTGGGTTAAGATGGGCTGAGGAAGTTTAGAGCAGTTTTTTCATGCTGTTTGTTTGCACACTTAAGAAAATCTCATTATAAAGGACACATTCAATTCCATTTTGAAAGTTTATCTTCATATAGATGGGAGTCAACAGTGCTATTTTTTATTTTATAAATTCAAGTTAGTGGATCCAGCAAAGACAAACTGAGGTTCTAAACCAGTTTGTTGTCTGCTTCTCTGTTTTAGAAGGAAAATATTGGTAAATGCTGTTTTAGCAATACAGAGATTACTTGGTTATCATTAATAGGTTTTAATGTTGTTTAAAATGCTAATGGAAATCTAAAATACTGCAATGGGCAGATGGAAAGTGGCAAGATGTTTACTACCACCTCTATGAAAATTATTTTCATTTAATTTTCCAAACTAATTTGGAAAATTTACTAAACTAATTTGGAGAGATTTATTCTCTGAAGGATAATAATGTATGCTGTAATTCAGTTTGGAATAGTTGCTAATAATTTTAGAAGGAACGGAAATTAATATTCCGGAATTAATTTGTTTTCTTTGTTACTGTTACTTAGAAATATTGAATTTATGTTTTTATTCAGACTCTGATGGTTGCTAAGGAAACCACTTGTATTATATCTGTGGGTATGGCATAGACCTTAACTATAAAAACAGGCAAATGTGTCTACAACTACCTTTTATTTAGAAAGAATTGCACATTTTAATCAGCACATGATCCTCATCCACCTTAATTTCTGTATTTTAACACAACAAAAAAATTACACTGCATACACCTCCCCAGGAGGACTTATGCACAGCTTGTGTTTTCAGGTACATGAAGCTAGCATCACAGCAAGAGTTCAATGCAAGCTAAATAAACTGAGATCAGGCTGAGGTCTGGATGAGAAGCTAAGCTGAGACATCCAGCCGGCCCTGGATTTCAATAGTCAAATACTGTTAATTTTCCTCTTTGATCTGCCCTGCCCAAACAGAATTAGAGAACATCATTTGGTAGGAGGCACTGCCCTTTGGGAACGAATTAAAACTTACGTTCTGAACACTCGCTGCCATCAAAGACTGTGAAGCTTCACATAAAGTTACCTTAGGTCATGGTTAAATAATGGCTTTGATTAGCTGTTTGCTTTATGGAGGGGGCCCACCTTTGGGAATCTATTCACTATATAAAATGGCCTTTGGATTAGACACTTGAGCAAGTGATGCAATTTGCTCTAAGGATATCTGAGTTTAGGTTACATAGGTTACATATATACAAGTTTAGAGAGGTTGTACAGAACAGAGGAGGAAAGGGGAGATGACTTATCAGTCCAAAAATTATTTTCAAGTATCCAACAAGTAAATATAAGATCATCAGGAATTTTAAAGATTTGTAATGAGGATGTGGGTGATGGTTTTTAGCATACTGCTGCCTGATGGCAAGTACAAGAGTAAATATAATGAATCTCTTATCTTAATTTGGCGTTTAGGTGATTGTGTGTCCAGGCGCTGAGGGCCCTCCCAGCCCTGACTGTTCATACCAGCCCCTCTGGTGCTCCTCCATCCTGCCAATTGCCCAGGACCACATTTCAGTCCCCCTCCCAGGTCTACCAGTCCCTGCCACTGGCAGCACTGGCAGCACTGGCAGCACTGGCAGCACTGGCAGCAGAGCTCCAGCTCCAGCTCCAGCTCCCCACAGCTGGAGCCTATTGAGCCATGCCCACCAACAGACCTGCTGTCTGGCCTGGCTTTGGCCTGGTCCCCTCCCCAGGGAGTTGTCCCATACACAGCCTGGGGATGTATCTGATCCCATTTCTCCTCACCAGGCCTGATCTTAAACTCCACCCACAGGCTGGCAGGGCAGCACAGCCTGGTCTTGGCTTGACTGTCACCATGGGACTTGCTGATGATCTGGGCTCCTTGCTGGATTCAGTCACAGCCTCTGGGATTGCCCCACTCTCTTACTAGGCATTTCTGATCCCAGGCATGGTGTGTGTGCGTGCGAATTGCTTCACTTGATCTGCACTGTTCCAGTTGAAAACCCTAGCCTGAAAGCAAAAGGAATATTTCCCTTGATTGCAGTATGAGCCTGAATCTAACCTCCAGCACATCCACAGACAGGACAACACAGCCTGGGGGAGGCAGAGAGCAGCCAGAGAACAAACAGGGTAGTGAATGCTGCACCCAGCAGAAGTTTAGCCTTGCTTTTCCATGAGGTATTGTAAATTCATCTAATGTTCTATCTGCAAAGGCATGCACAAAAAGTACTGAAGAGAAAGCTTGCTGTTGCAAGGTGGCGTTGGCTCAGCAGCCATCAGGAAAGCCTTGGGGCCTGCTGTAGCCCAGCCTGAGGAGCAGGAACATGAGATTGAGCACAAAGCTGTGGTATGGTGGCTAATTTTTCTAGCCCAGCTTGAGCACAGGCACCTGAGCCTCTTGTGGGGAAGAGACCGCAGACCTTGTGGAGGAATTCAGGCCCCAAAACTGAGAACTGTGAGGGGGCTGATGAGAGGAATGGGTAGCAGCCTGCAGCATCTCTGATCCCAGCCAACACCCTGTGCTAAAGTAAAGGGCAGGATTTTGATCCTGTCCCATTTCAATCTCTTTTGATCCCATTTAATTACTAATCCATTACCCATACTTTCTTGCAGTCTCTGGGAATTCACTTTTTCTAAATTTTCACCCATTCTTGATTAACATGCGTACCTGAAAGGCTAGGTTTATGTAGGTAGCCACCTCAGTTATTAAACAAGCATAATGCCTTAAACAAGCAATAGGTTACATGAGACTGTTTTCCCAATCTCTGAAACGTGTTTGGTATCTTGCTGAAGCATAATCAGGAGTTTCAGAAAGGGTCTGCAAAGCCATATGCTGGCACAGAATTTGAAGACTGGTTATTGCCAGTTATCATGAACAGCTTCTTCAGAAATGTCAAGGAGTTGAAGGCAGATTTCTCCCTTTGAAGAATAAGGTTACGGCTGGAATGTAGTTATAGAGAATTGCTTCTGTAGAGCTAATGTAGCTGCTAAAGTGAATTAAATGATTCCAGATGGGCTTGAAGATATAATTTTGGAGATGCTACCTGCAGCTGTGACTCACTTCCCATTAATTTTCTAGTAGTCCTGGGTCTCCTACCCATCTGGAAGCTATTATTTAGGATTATAGATGTGTTTAAAATCCTGGAGACTAGGAGCTGTGATTTTGAAACATGCTTAAGTAGGCCACGCATATGAATAGGGAGTTATTAGAGGGTAATAAAAAAAGCCTTATTTTCAGTTTTAAAGGTGTTCAGAGAACTTTTCCTGTGGATGAGGCAAGTAATAGCTTAAGAGTTTTGTTTACAGAGAATGTTGTCTATGTGGAAACTGTCAAGATCAAAGAGGTAAATAGTGGACAAAACGTGGTTCATACGACACATTTCTTTTCTTAGTACACAGCAGTCCTGAGAACCTTGCCTATCGAGAAAGCTGAAATTCAGATTATGGCTGATGTCAAAGTTTCTTTCCATGTAAAGTTTCAGAGAGTTAGGCTAAAAGAATCTGTTCAAATAAATTCAGCAAATTACTACAAAACTATTTCCAGAAGCTTCCTCTCATAGTTTCTTTGCTTATCACAAAATAGAGGTGTAGAGTTGTTCAGACTTTAAAAAAACACAAACAAAATACTGCTAATTGGTATGAGAATGTTATCTTCATTTTTTAGACAACTATTAGTATCTTACTTATATGGAAAGCTAGAAAAGCTCATATAGAATAATAAAGACTTTGGTGCAAAAGGTCTAGATTCTGCTTACAAACTGCTGAATTTCAGTTCATTCTTCATAAGGAAATCAGAAACTGATACTCTTCAGTGTCAGTGTTTTTTCCTCTCATTATTGGTAAGGCGTTGCTTGGCAAAGTGGAATGCTATTGCTAAGGTTAGGATCTGGATTGCAGCTGTAGGAAGATGGTCTCACTGAAGGTCCCACTCACACCTCAGCATGCTCTCTGGATTGGACAAATGAGCCCACACAGAGGCAGTTAATGGGGAGTAGCTAACACTAAACCCAGGAAAACATCAGTGATAGGTTAAACCCACAGTCTACCTCATCTAGTTTGCTGTCAACGGTACTGGCCAACACAATACTGTCTGAGAAAGAGAATAAAACCAGGCAAGTTTATAGTAAGTTGTTTAGATGAAAGAATATTCTTTCATCTCCAGAAATTTGTGATTCAGAGGTTTTCTGTGCCAGAAGCATTGCCTTTTATTTCAAATGTGTGATTCAATGTACACATTCTTAACCTTACCCTAACTAGAAGCCAAGGCTCAGCTACTATATTGGGGAATACTTATGGTTTCTTCTGTAATAGTATTGTTGGATGCTGGGCAAGTCAGTCTGAAAGAAAGTGGGAAGTTAAAGGTCCTTTCCAAAGCAGAAATATAATGCTTCAAATGAATTGAATGTTATGATCCAGTCCTGTTGATAATCAGCTTACAAAACAAGAATTAAATACCCTGATACAACTTTTCCTGGAAAAACACATAGCCTTGCAGCAGAAATGTTGTTTGGCAGGTAGCTCCGTAGTGCATACTAAAGCAATAGAAGTCACCTTGAGAGCAGATGGAACACAATCAAAGATTAATGGCAAATTTATGATCCTTTTAAGAACAGGAGCCAAATAAAGTCAAATTGAATCATAGATTTGGAGGCAATATAGGATCAGAACATGTAAAAGTAGACATTATTGGTAAAATCAATTTGGCTACATGACTAAAACAGAGAGCACTCTGAAACACTGCAGGATGGGTTCTGGGCCAGTTTTGCTAATCTCCCTAAGTAATTAAAAGAGAGGAGGAGTGGAACTGAAACAGAGCACAGCAAAAGCTGTAGGCTTTCTAAGTTTGAAAAAGAGTCTTTCCTTTCTATTGGCTTTGTGAATTCCGAATAGGATACGGAATAGCAGTTAAACCTTTTGTCATAGCAGACTAACTTCGCATTCCCAGTGTAGCATTAAGTGCATATTTAACAGCTTATGTGAGAGGCACTGTAGAAGTCTAGGCTCTTCAAAGGATGCAGTGTTTAAACCAAAAATAACTATTTATTCATTTTCTCATTTTTTTGGAAAGAAAGCTGTAAAAGAAATTTATCTATAAAATATTGATGCATGAGGTGTTATTAATAAATATTATACAATGTTTATTACAGATTATCTTCAGATATGCTAGCCAAAATTATGCCAGTATTTTTTGCTATCTAGTTCCTTTAACTTCTAGCTAAAATTAGAAATTTGAGACACAAATGACTTAATGTTACCTTGTTTTAGGGAGTGGGGAGTTTGTGAAAAAGTGGGGAGAAGAAAGCAAAACAGGAAATTAAGCATTAGTACAGTGTTTCATCAATTTTACTTACGTGCTGCCTTTCAGCATCATGTATTGCTTGAGAAATAAGAAATGAGATTAATCCATAAAATATATTAATATATCATAGCTTCAGCAAGCAGGCTAAATTCACAAATACTTTTTTTTTTTTAATAAATCTTGAAGTAGTGAAAAAGTAAGGCTTTTTTGTTCAAATTCTACACTATTATTAGTACAGCTAAATGGTCTCCAAAGGAGCTTTTGCTGATTTTTATCACCAGAGGCTCAGGTGACAAGTATTTCTGTTCATTTATAAAAATCCATCTCTTACTGATGGTGATGAGATGCACAGCATATAGTGTAAACCAGAACTTAATAGTGTATAATTTCAAAATTTTCTTAAGGTTGAAGATCAAATTAAGTAAATTTCTGCATGAACTACCCAAACATGACAAAATTTAAAAGGCCAATAAGGTATAAATTAGAAGTCTTTAAAAACTTTCCTTGAAATTAATGTGGGTATTCAGTGCAATATGGTAGGTGTCTTATATGGGACTAAGAAGCAAAAAAGTATATTCTGTATGATGAAAAGCACATGTATAACTGAGCTACATAGTCATGTAGCTATGACTATATGTTGTTTTTTTTTTTTTTAGGCAAGAAAACACATTATTTTTATCCAAATACATTCAGTGTGGCTCTTTCTTTTTTTTTGGTCAGGATAGGCAGCACAGAAGAGCTACACATTGAGTCAGAAGCTAGGATTAATGCTGGAGCTCTCAAACCTCGTGCACTGATTTGAGGGCTGTGCTACTGGTGTACTCACACATAGGGCTGTATATCATGGTTTCACAGCTTGGTATTGGGTCATGTCTTTTGCTCTCTTGGGGAAAGTTGCCAGACATTGCTGGGCATTGCTAGGCAACTTTGATGGTGGCCTGATGGAACAGGAAACAGGCAAAGGCAAATCTTGTTGTAATCCTTACTCCCATGATGTAACAGGGCACATGTTGTTTCATGTGCTGAAAAGATGTTTCTAACAACTTTAACCTGTATTGGAAAAAAATGGTATTGCCACCATTGTCTCCATCCATTTTTTATGTGGTTTTGGTTGTAGGACATAGGTATTTCTTTCTTGTTTAACAGTTAAAATAGTCCTTTCAATAACTAAATAAACAGAAAAGTAGTTTAACTCGCTTACATATATGGGCATCATCCTAACCTGACATTTTTCTCTGAGAAGAGTATATGAAACTCAAGTAAGGAATAAATAACGTGAAAAAACATCACAAGAGAAACCAATGCATCTAATATTTCAACTGTTGTGTCAATTGAGCTTTGCTTTTCTTTTTTTTTAAAACTGATCTGTAATTAATGGTATTTATGTTCAGTGCAATATTATCAAGCTGAGAACAAAACACTATCCTTTGACTGAATTTACTTACTGCATAATAGGAGAGAAAAAGACTGCAATCCTAGTGCTACAAGTTAACAATTTTTCTCTCAATGACAAATCTGTTGAAACCAACAAAACTTAATATAGAAGTGCTGTCTTTGCAGAAAGAGCATCATGATCAGAGCTGAAGTGATGGCAAGCTGGAAACATGCTGTAATGAGCTGGAAAGAAGGAATGTGAAGGTAAAAATGACAAGAAAATATGCTACATTAGACTAATGACATACATACGGAAGTGCATTTAAGTCATTGCTTTCTTTATCTGAAAACTGTAGGCTCACAAAAGAACACCCCCGACTATTTCAGGGAGAGCTGTGAATCAACACATAGCTGTTGCTCTCTGTTTTGCTATTAATTCAATAGGTTGAACCACTCTGAATTCATGCATACTCTTGAATCTTACAAATATGCCAATATAAATGATTGCTGTAGCTATGGAATGCCTCCAGCTAATAAATGGTTTAGGATTCTGCAAGTTAAGCTACAATAATTGTTTTTAAATGAGCCCAAGGCAAAATTTGAACCTTGGATTTCTATACTGCTTGTAAACATAAATACAGCCAAGGAAGGGCAGGATCTGTGACTTTTTCCATGAGGATATGTATCTACCCCTATTCTTATAACACTCAAGCAGTGTTTCCTGTGAATGTTCTGACCATCATCAACTCAGCTCACCAACAGTTTAGGGAGATTCGCAAGAAATCATAATGTATGGTGAAGCTATAAAAAAACTAATTTAATAAGAAACTCTCCGCTCCTGTAACTGAAGTCATGGCACACTGCAGCAAGAAGCCAAGAGGCATGGAGTTCAAAGTAGTGGGTGTCTCTATACATCTGCTATTAAACATTTTGCTACAAAAGGAAACCCTGGGATTTCATGCCATGCTTTTGTAATTGCTTATACATTTATATTAACAGTCATGAGGTTAAAGAGTAGAAATATTCATAAATTATGACTGTTGTTATTATTTAAGTATAGACCCAACTACCATCTCCTGGAAAATGAGAGCATTTCAGTCCAAACAACTACCAATTTTTACCTTGTTATTCCTGTTAATAATCTTCAGTTGCATTTATGAGTTCAGTTTAAAACAAGTAGAAATATACTTTATTGGTTAAACAGATAGAGGAAAAATAGATATTTTTAGTGTTGGTAATACAACCCTGCCCAAGACTGACGCTACTGAATAACGCAAAGAAATCTGTTCACAGCATTTTCTAACATAATTTTAATGCAATAGTTCTTGTAAACTGCTTCAAATTTTATCTGTTAATCTGTGCTCAAATAAGTGATTTTCTAGACACTGGCAGGAACTTCAGCTTTCAGAATGCAACTCATTATTAAAGATAATGGACAATTTTCTGTGGTAAAGAATTACATTAAAAGAGTACCAGAACAGTATTTCTTGAAAAAAAAAAACCACACAAAAAAAACAAACCCAAAAAAACCCCAACCACAAAACCAAAAAAAAAAAACCAAACAAAAAAACCCCAACCTAGAACAAAATCTGCATTGCACAGATTATGTAAGAGGAGAATGAAAATGGGCACCAAAATTATTGTGATCCTAACTCTTAATTAGATTTTACAGATACTGTTTCAACACACTAAATACAGATACTCAAGAAAAATGTCAAAAATGTCATTACTTTCTACAGTAGGAATTAAAATTTTCTAGATCAAGAAAGTGGGTAATATGGAGAATTTCACTTTAATCCATTTTTTCTCCTTCAACTATTAGCTAGCAGAAAGATCTTACACATATGACACGACACTAGTACAGTAATCTCTAATAACATTTCCACAGCTGGTGTTATTCTTTTAGATTTTTGTTTTTAACTGTTAGAGGAAAATATTCTTGATTTGAGTGAATGTTAAAAATATCTGTCAGTGAAAATGTTTGCATACTTTGAAAGCAGATAATACTCATCCTGAGTTTTCAGATATGAACAGATCTGTTGCTTTAGCGCAAACAACTTCATTCTGACAGTAGTGTCCTGTAACCTATTCACAATCATTTTTATAGCAAAGACAGCCAACTGCAGGGAATGGACTTCAGCAAAGCTGGTAGATGTCATAGGTACTGCTGCTCCTAGCTACACTGTGGCATCATGGCAGTGGCCATGTCATGTGGGACACCTTCCCAGGCAAGTAGGTTAAAAAGTTTGAAATAGCTGCATTTTTTCCTTAAGAAGGTATGATAAATAAAGGCTTGCCTTTATTTCTGAAAGTACTAAATTTTTAATTTTCTTTGGGAAATTAGTACAGTTTCTTATCTTGGTGGGCAGGATATAATTAGTAGACACTATCAGTACATTTTCTTCTTTTCTGTAATATTATTTCCATTTGTGCACAACTGGTAAACTATCACAAAACTAAGAATATTCAGGAGGGCTGATATATGTTTTATGTGTGCATTAATTATACAAAATACAATTTAATATGTGCATTAAATATATGAAAACTTTTAACATTAGAAATGGTGTGAAGCAGTTTAAAAGTTACTTTTTATTACAGATGCTGCTAAGAATTTGTCAATTAAATATTTCAATACATAAAAAACATCACTGGCCCAATTACTAAAGCTACAGTTCTGAAGAAGACTGTGCCATAATTGCCAAAGGCATTATTTAAAGCACCTACAAAATGTGATTAGAAAGGTAGCTGGAGCTGAATAAGATCAAGTTATATTTGCTGTTAGCTTCTGCAGCACCACTCCTAAGCTATTCATGGAGAAAAATAATAACTTCTGCCACTTTGGTAACTGCGCATTGTTTTCATTACCAGTATCTAAATTCAGAAAAGTAATGCATTTCCAGTGATTCAGACTGTTGTCATTGTTATATACATACTTGAATATTTGCAATTTGAAAAGAGTATTACATATTTTCAGTCAACATTATGTATCATAATGGAGCTGTGTGAAGGCAGGCTAGCAAGTTGACCAGTAATAACAATTTGTCCCCTTTTGCATGAATAGAGTACTGCATCTGCCAAGACTTCAAAAGTGTTTTCTGTCTCTCATATGGATAAAAACTGAGCCTCGCTGGTTTAGGAGGTACTCATCTTTGCAGGGTGATTGAAATACTTGGTAGCAGCAGCTGCAAGCTGTGCTTTCATATTGCTAAACCCAGGATTTGTTTTGTTTTGGTTTTGGTTTTGTTTTCTGAAGATTTCTTTTGGTACCTTAGGCTCTTTTTATTCTTTTCCACTAGACATTTGTAAAGTAATGAAAACCATTTTTTTCTTTTTCCCAGAATTATTTGGTTTCTACTGAATTAATCAACTTGTCTCTCTTTCATTTAGTTAAGTGAAACTTTTGCATATCAAGTGAACTATCTTGGCTGCCTTTTACTTACATTTTCTGGCAGTGATACTTTTTCAGCTCCTCTAATTCAGTTATATGTGTTCTTTCTATGGTATAGTTTTGAATTTATTTACCTTCTATTATTGGTTTGTAGGTTATCCTCTTATCTCATCCACTTGCCTGAATTTAGAAATGGCTGAAACTTATAACCTTACTGGTTAACACTTAGTTGACTGGTTCTCCACAATAAAAATTAATTGGAATGAATTTGGATAATGTAGGGATCACCTGAAGAAACAGTATAAACTAACTTTTCCATCATGGTGATTAGATTGAACCAAGGCTTTATTTTCTGTCTAACTGGAGGGACAGGTCTTAATTTTCCATAACTACATCTTGATCAGGATGTGGGCTTGGATTTGTGACTTCAAGGCAACAGGAGTCTTTGAAAGCAGTATAAAAAGAAGTAGCAGTTGTTTATTCTCTGTTCTGATACAGAAAAGCTCTTAAGTGCCTGTTCAAATGTGTAATATTTGTTGGCTGATGTTCCAACTGTATGTAGACTGAAATTAAAAAAAAAAAGAAAAAAAAATGTTGGAGTTGAAGGACAGACATCTTTTTGATTGGTATTGAATTGCCCGGGTTAGGGGGCACTTGTTCTATTTATTGGCATTAAGAGATCAAGTTCTTCCAAGTCAGTTACATTGCTAATATTGCTAAACAGTTTCTAATAAATTCCTTACTGATAGTTTACTATTTTATTCCATTTCAGGATATTATTTTTGTCTCCAAGGGAGTCAGAGATGTGCATACATCTTAAGCATCCTTATTGTCAGTTATGTACAGGATCCATGTCAAATGTTTCTGTTTGTCCCACATAATGTCCCAGTCAGTCTGGTCTTTTCAAGGTCTTTTAGACTGTGTATTTCTGTGCAGGTTATTTTATCAAAACTGTTTATATATGATTACATAGCATTAGTATATAGCTGGTTTATGTATGTTTGCTGTCCTGGGTTCAGCAGTAGCAGTCATTTTTCTCCTTCTTAGTAGCTGGTGCAGTACTGTGTTTTTGACTTTCAGCCTGGGACCAGTGCTGGTAAGACTAATGTTTTTCGTTGCTGCTTAGTAATGTTTAGTCTGACCAAGGACTTTGTGAGTCTCATGCTCTGCCAGGGAAGAGGGGAAGCCAGGAGGAAGCAGAGACAGGACACATGACCCAAACTAACCGAAGAGGTATTCCATATCACAGCACATCATGCCCACTATATAAACTAGGTGCAGCTACCCAGAAGGGCTAGATCACTGCTCAGTCGGGCTGGGTATCGGTTGGCAGATGGTGAGTGGTTGTATTCTCTTCCCTTGGTACTTCCCTTATTATTATTATTGGTGGTAGCAGCAGTAGTTTGCATTATACCTTAGCTACTGGACTGTTCTTATCTCAACCCATGGGAGTTACATTCTTTTCATTTTCCTCCTAATCCCTCTGGGAGCAGGGAGGAGGAAGGAAGGGGAGAGAGAGAGCGGCTGTGTGGTTCTGAGTTACAGCTGGGCTTAAACCATGACCCATGCATATAAATGATTACATCCACCAATAATACCTCTTTCCATATTACACTGTTTGCTGTTTAATGTAATATTTAAAGATTGACATTAGACTTTCTCTTAAATAATGGAACTGCTTGAATATTTTCATTCAGCTACTTAATCTTCCCTCTCATCCTTACGTAGCATCCAATTTCTTCCACTTCTGTTTGCTGAAAAGTCTTGTCCAAGATCTCAGTTTTTTTCCCCTATAATCATTGTCAAGACTTCCAGTATCATAGGTATGCATATATGCATAGGCATATATATATGCATATATAAAATACATATATAGATATAACATTGAAAATATCACAGTCCTCCAGGAAGAACAACCTTGCACATATTATGTGATGCACTGTAGTCATAATATTTTATGTTGCAAAGCAATAGAAATATGCATTTCAAATTATTGATAATTAAATTAAATGTACATAGTTATCTTTGGAGTTTCCTAACTCTTACTGTTCTGCTTTAAGCTCCTTGGATGCCTGAAAAAAGGACTACAACTAAATGGAAGACCAGACTTTTAACTATTCCCATGTTACCCTCTTTCATAGAATCATAGAATGGTTAGGGTTGGAAAGGACCTTTAGATCATCTAGTTCCAACCCCCCTGCCATGGGTTTCTCTGTTAGAAAAAAAAAAAAAGTGTGTTACTCTTTCTCTGCACACATCTGATTCCACTCAGCCACTTTGTACTACATATAAAGCCTCAGCAAGAGCTGCTGGATACCTTTGGGTCATGAGTTTCTCTGCTCTTCTTGAGTTTTAGCCAAGCCTTGTGAACTACAGATACACTGACTAAAGCATAATAGTCTAAAATAGTATGCTAACAGAATATTGTTTGACATTTTAATTTCACTCCACTCTAAATACTACTGTGCAACTTTACAGAGTGTATATGTTGCATAAAAGAAAATAGCCTAAGTCTTTAAAGCAGTGTCATAATAGCAAATTACCTATTTCATGAGAGGAGCTGCAAATAAAGCTGGTTTATCAGCACTTGCATTGGAAATTTTCATACATCTTGGCAGACAGTCACACCTGAAGTTAAGTAGAGAGTTCTGGCTCATTCACAGAGGAGGAACTTACTTATTGCTGCCTTGTGGGTACAGAAGCTGCTGCTTTTATTCATAGTTTCCTTTATTGAACAGTATTCCATGACATGACAGTCATCAGTCTGTGCTGTTTATCTTAGATCCCACTCCAGTGTATTGATATGCAAGAACACAGTCAATACTACTTTAACAATTCAGAATTTCCACCCCTTCTCACCACTGTTACAAAGTTCCTTGCAGATAGAAATTTTCATTTACACCTTAGGGTCCTCTGGGAAAATTATTTTTCTCCCCCTCCATTATTTAAGATGTAACAAAAAATTAGTATCCTTTCTCAAAACATAGAATAAATTAATAGATAGTATGATGGTTTTTGCATTCTCTTCTCAAAACCACTGAAGTTAATAAAAAATGCCTTTAAATTTTCTGTATTTTGATAAGCAGCTGGATCATCTTTTCCATCCAAGATGTGTTTTCAGTATGACAACTCATTTTCTTTTTGTTTGGCCTGAGCCAGAGTGCTAAAAGTAAAAATGATGGCTTCACTGCAGTTTAATTTTTTTCTCAAGAGTGAGTCAAAACTTTAGGCAAGCCCATTCATCTACTTGAATCAGAAGGACTTTTGCTTTCAGATGAAACAAATAATTGGTTTTTATTGCACGATTTGAATAACAAAACAGCGTTAAAAGACATTTATTTTGAGACAGCATAGCTCGCTTTGTCTTGCTGTCACTTTTCTACAATATCCTCTGCGCCATGCTTCAGAAGCACAACACCACTTTTTGTCTTATGTAGCTCTTTATATATTAAAAAATATCCACAGGAATTTTCCAGTAAGAATTTAGAGGTCTTTTTCTGCTTACATTCAAAGTAGTTTCATTCTATAGATAAGGAAACACAGGAGATAAGATTTGCCAGGTTTCACTGAGGAAATTGGTAAATGAGTCCAGATTCGAACTGCAATACTGTTAGATGATCCTTCAGAAAGTCAGAGGACTTAATTAGTAAGGCATATAAATAGTAAGTAAGGTATCTGTTTACATCTGATGTATTCATAACAAATATTTTGATTGTGAGTAACCCAAGCAAAAAGTAATATTCAAAGGGGAAAAAAGCAATGATTTTGGTGATTTGGTTATTACTGATCCAGAGATGTAATTTCCTAATGCATTTAGACCTAAAAATTATTTCTCATTCCGATACCTATTGCTGATACATCTGACATAAATGGAGATTTTACTGCATGCACTGTTATGTGTTACTGTATATATGACTCTGTAGGTTGTTAAACTTTTACACATATTGCAAAATTCACTTATTCAAAAATACATGATAATGCACAATTCTAATGACGTTCTCAGTTTAAATCAGCACATTGCAGGCAGGCATAGAAACACATTCCTGTCACCGAAGCTGAGGTGAGATTAATATCTATGCTTTTTTTACTTATTACTATGTAAAATGTCTAAACCAGCAATTGAGCACTGAAACCAAAGTGGGTTTTTTCAGCTCCCTTTTCAGATACTGTCCTATACAACTTAAAGCTAATAAATAAATAAATAAATAAATCTGCCTGCATATCATTGAAAAAAAAAACCAACCAACCAAGACATAGTTAGTCTCGGGGCCTGTAAGATTACTATGAAGATGGTGAGTTTCACTGGATGTCTTTCATGCACAAATCCAATAATGCCTGTATTTTTATTAGCTGTATTAAGTTAGCAAATTTATCCCCATAGAAAGAAGCTGTTTAAAATGAATTTTCTCATTTCACATTGAGTTTATGGCTTATTTTCTGATTACTTTTTAACCCTCAGAAAGTAATCAGATAGATGGTAATGAGGATTTTTCTTGCTGCATAGTGGATTTATGTCCTATGGACTTAGCTTCTGCTGTTTCTGTAACTCAGAGACGCATCTTGAAGAAACAAATGCTGAATCTGCTCTTAGCAGCAAGTAAGTTTTCAAAGACTTTATATTGCCTTCTCTGAACTGACTAGAAAGTGTAGTTTGGATCTCTGGCTTAGTAACTGATGGACACTATTAGGTCTTCCCTTCAGGAGACTACATCAAAACTCCCCCCTCAAGCAGCATTCTGACACCTATGCTTTTATGCTTGACGATCTTGCTAAACAAAAAGTAACAAATTTCACGCTATTTCTTAACATCTGTTGTCTGTCTCATACATTTTTGAAATGTTGGCAGTCTTCTGGAGATGGAGTTACTTTGAGCTAGAGCTCCTTCTGATTTTTTAAAAGCTGTTTCTCAAAGTCATGAACCCAGCTAGTTGGTGTTGGACAGGTTGTGTCAGGAGGTTATTTACAGTTACTAGTTTGTCATAAATTCTGTTCACGAATTATCACTGTTTTTCTTAGTGATTAATGAACTACAGCCACCCACCACCTAAGATACAGTTGAATTATATTTGCCTAAAGCTGGGCATTGGAAGAAGGCTAATTAGTAGATGAGTGTCATCAGTTGGTTGGAAGGAGCTGAAGGACTAGAAGTTTACCTGAGGAACGAAAAATTATTTGCTACTTGGGTAAAAAGCTTGAAATTTATACTAACTACTTTACTAGTGGGGCTAGCAAATACACTTATTTTCAAACATTGCATTTTTTGGCATTTTCCATTCTAGATTATTTTCCCTGTGGTTTTCAGATTTGGTGACTTTAGTCAGTGTAATGAGAGTACTATGGCAGATGGTGCTCCATTTCTCCTTTGTTGTAATCCGGACATGAAAGTCTACTGAGACCAGGTGCCCCTGAATGTGTGTAAAAAAAACCCAAATCCAAACCAAACTACAAACCCAAACTTCCATCATATTCCATCACTCAAGAAATCTTGGAAGCTGAAGATGGGCTTGTGAGCCTGATTGTTGGTCTACCACAAACTTAACAGATTTTAAAGGCTATTACATGGGTTAATTTTATTTATTAAACTTGTTTCCTAGCTAAATTTCTGCCTTACTTGCTCAATCCCATTGCCTGGTGGTTGTCCTGATCACCCAATATAATCTTTGCTTTTCTAGACTTTGGCACACTTCCTGGCAATATTTTCTGCATAGACTTTTGATTTGGTGTAATCAATTTCTTCCCCATTTCCTGACCTTATTTGCCCTGGCCATGGGGACCTTCTCCATCCCATCTCCATTTCTGATTCCATTTTGTCTGACTGTTTGCACCCTAATGGTATTAAATGTGTACATATGCCATTTAATAAGTAATTTATTCTGTTGACTGTCTTTCTGCTTATCCTGTTAAAATAGGATTGAAAAGATTAAATGATTAACAGATTTTAAAGCATACAAACCTGTAATTTAATTTCTGTCTCAACAGTTCAGTCATAACCGCACGCCATAAAAAAGAAAAGTCATGTGCCATAGGTAGTTTGGGTCAGGTCATCCCTAATAAATGAGTGGCAGTGTTTTCTTTATATATCTGTCACTCCTAGAAAAGGCTTTGTTAGGTTGTGTTCAGAATAAGGCTCAGTGAATCATTGCCCCTCTAATAACTAAGTAGGAATTGTATTGCAGAAAGGAAAGGAAAATAAAAGAGGGAAGGAAATGAAAAAATAAATTCCACAAAGCAAATGCATTGCATCTCGCCCCAACCCCAATATTCTCATGTAGGAAACTGAAGATGTACTTATTCTGTGTAACTTCTGTCAAGACAGAACTCATATGAAGTGGCATGAATCTTAGATAATCAAGACCTGGAATTTCCAAGAGCAAAGTGTGTGGGGGCTAAGCTTTAAAACTGGCAATTTAGGATGAAGTTTGATTCTTACGTCAAAAGGGCAGTGAATCTGAAGTTGGAGAGCTCATCAAAGTGGTCTAAATGACAGAGAATGGTGCCTGTGAAGCTTCCTTCTCATGACCCCCAAAAATGAGAAGCAGCAAGGGTAGTCTACTTTTAATGGATCTTCTAAGCTAACTCTTTGCAATAAATCCATTTTCTTCAGCACAGCCTATAACTGTACCCTGTATGTGGAATTCAGTGAGCTCACCATTGTGTGAAGAATAACTAGGATGCCCTTGCATATTAATCTAGCCTGTGGCCTGGTAATTGCTTTTCTTTTCTATCTCTTTTGGAAATACAAACATTCACAGGTGCTAATGAACTCCATCTTTCAAATCTCAAAAGCAGCAAGTGTCACATTTAATATTCTCATGAACTGTATCATACAGGTAATGGTACTCTTTCTCCTTACAGGAACTTCTTTGAGATTCAGATCAATTTTGTCTCCTTAAATGAAATTTAAAATGAAGGTTTCTAATGTTACAGTTGTTGAGAAGAACATGAAAGTGTGAAAATGTGAATTCTGTGTACACTAAGGATGTGCAAGTGGAAATAAAAATTAATTTCAGGCTCACAGAATTTCAGACAATGCCACTCATTGTTAATGGGAAGGAGGAATTAACCTCATGGTTTTCGATGGTCAGAATGGCAGTACATAGTACAAAGCTCTTAATGTATAGTATTATGTACTTGACATTCAGCCTTTGTTTATAAATGAGCACATTGGGGGAGGAATGGCATATTTGAGAATTTATCTTTTTATTCTTAAGATCCTAATACTCTTCTGAAATACATATTTAATCTTTGAAAGCCAGAAAGGGTAATCTGAATAGAATTTGATGCAACAAGGTAAGCAAAGTGATGGTAACTTTTATTTTATATATATATACAATGGAGGAGTAAAGTGTTTAGAAGGCTACAAAGTACAGATTCATAAGTACAATAATTAATACTTATTCACTACAGTGTCCTGTCTTGATAACAAATTCAATTTTAGAACACCAGGCCACACAAAATATTAAGTCAAATTTCATTGTGTTGGGTTTTTTTAAATTATTATTTATTATGGAAACAAACCCAAATATCTACTACTGTGGCACCAATTTGACCTGCAGCAGTTAGAATTCTACAGTATAAAACCAAAGTAATTAAGAGAGAGAATTCTAGCTTTTATCCTAGTCTAGTGGGTCAATTGGGTGGATGGAAAAGCTTACAATGGCAGTTAAGAGATCAAAGCCTGCCTTATAGATTTAATAATAAATAACAATATGATCAGTGACACTAATTTATACTCTACATTCATTAAGTAACCAAGTTATATGCATATATGGGAGGCTGTTGAAAAAATAAAGCAAGCAGATTCTGCTTCAGCATGCAAGAACACACACCTTTATATCTGCATTTCCAGCTGCCAATGGAAAATTGCTTTGCTCTCCCTCTGTCAGAGCTGTGGCTGAAATAAATGCAATTTGGCTGAAAATCAAGTTGACATTGGGTCAGTTAACTGCTGAAAAGACTGGACAGTAAAGTAGATATATTCTTGAATCTTTCATCAAGGATGTATATTTGCCCTTAGCTAACTTAGGTCACCGGCTGCAAGGCTGACCTTATGTTGAACATTAAACTGCAAGAACACCTTTTGTCTGATTCTCAGAGACTAAGATTTTTTCATTTTTATATTATTTCAGAACTTTCATTGACTATATGATGAACTTGGTGTGACCTGGCATGACGAGGATTCTAAAATCCCTCCAGAAACTAAAGCTTCCTCGATGGTGGCCTGCTTCTTCACATAGTTGTCTTTTTCCTATAGGCATATTAAATATATGTTTCTTCTGTAAAGAAAAAATCCAAGCTTCTGATAATATCAAGTAGAATAATGTCATTACTAACCACGGAAGTACTGATCTGACGTCCCTGAATCTTTTAAGTATTTTTATCTGTCATCACTGAAGACACCTAAACCTACTTTGGCTTTTGGTGAAACTTAAGAGACTAGTAGGTTAGTTTTTACATGGAAGGAAAGCTGATGTGATAATTTTTGTACTTCATCAAGTATTTCAGCTTTCAGGTCAGACTGTGAAACTTCAACCAGTATAAAAAGGCAGGCATAGACAAGACATTTATACTGCGATTATTCAAGCAATTCTATTTGAATGTCATTACAGTTATATTCTTTTTATATAATTTCTTGCTTGTTTGCTGAACTGCTAAACATCTATCAACATGGATGCTCCTTCAGTGGAAGAATTAAAATTCTGGATTCATTTTAGTCAACAAGTACTAGAGTTAGTACACTTATTCTAAGTGAAGCTTGTATTCTTATGAAAGGACAGGGTAAGGTTTTGGCCCAAAAAATGGTAAGGCCGTGTCACTTAGATGTGGCAAGACAACATATAGAATACTTGGAGTAGGAATTAAAATCAGTTGATGCAGAAATCTGAAACAGAATTGAAGCAAGAGAGCTGGTCTTCAAGGGCTTCAGAGAAGAGATTTCCATGACAACAGAATACTCAGGTATGCAAATTAAGAAACAAAGCATCTTAAAAATTAATCAGGAAATACACCTCTGTTTCATAGAATAAAACCTGAACAATTCAGCAGCACTAGGAGAAATGTAGATGGGGAGCAGAGAAAGTAGGGCCATTGTTAGCTAAATTTCCTTCTCACTTAAATCGGTACTACTCTTTTAATCATACAACATAAGGATATATATGGAGAGATGATTTTTCAAAACTTATAGTAATGCTGTATTGTGACAAGATCAAAAGCTCTAGGCCATGTTCAGCAGGTCCTCTATATAGCAGCTCAATCAAACTCTTCAACAATAGAGATTCCACTAAATTCTTCATGAAACTCTCTTAATATTTCAGTATCTTAGAAGCTAGATTTTTTTCCCTACATTTTAACTACTTCTTTGCTGCAATGTAAATTCCTTTCTCCTGTCAGACTGCCATTGGCCATACAGAACAATTGATTACTGTCTTCCTTGGAGCAACTATTTAAATGTGAAAGGCTGTTACCATATTCTATAAGATTTCAGGATAGAATAAATTATTGTAGAGGCTTTTGTTATTACATATGCTATGTTATGTAATCTCTGAGTAAGCATTGTAGCTCTCTTCCTATGACTCATGCTGTATTATGTTCAGGAGCTTTACTAGTTAAAAGGAAGGAAAACATATATATGATTTATTATCATAGGGCTCTGTTATGATCATAAAGATCACACCACATAATTCACAGAGTTATCAATCTATGACTTAAAACATTTATTTTGCCTTTCCTCCCCTTTGTTTTGGAAGAATATTCCAGTACTTGAATTCTTCAATGCTTAGCAATTTTGCTTAATATACAACCTGAATTTATAGATGGTGCTTGCATTGACCTTTTATCTGAAATAGCTATTTTTTCCCTCCTTTTTTTTTACTTGTCTGATATATTTATATAGTAACAATATGTCCTCTGGGACTTTTTCATAGGAGGATGAACATGCTCTTTTAGTCTCCCCATATGGATTGGGATCATTCAAAAAAAAAGTATTGCTGCCATCAAAAAGAGAATTTGGCTATATGTCTCTGTATTTAGATGTACCAACAAAAGATGAGATTACTGTCTTTCCATATTTCTATAAATGAATCATTAGTGCCATAAATCTAGTAATCTTATTCCCTGGAGGAAACATTATAGTAACAAAAAGGCTTTAAAACATTCTGAAATTTGTTAACTTTGTGTTATTAATGATTTCTTGATATTCTGTGAACTGGCTTTTGAGTTAGCTAGGACTCCCTAGACTTCCATTCTTAAAAACCTATCTTCTGGCAACTTTGTGGATGTGGATTTAAAAAGGGAAAATATGAAGCACCGCATTCAGTTACATCCTGTTGGCTGTACAGAGCACTACTGCTCTCTGGTATCCACTAGCTGAACACAAAATCCATTACTCTTTCTGCTGTTATTCAGTTTTTCATGAGAAATTATGTGTGAGGTAAATAGGAAAGGGAAAAGGAAATAGAGGGAAAGGAGACAGAGAAGTAGAGTAGGAGAAGGGTTTACTGAACCAGAATTACCTGGTAAGAATGGAGGACAAAAAGCAATGGGAAGCCAACACACAGATGAAGATAAAACTGCCAGAAAAACTGCTGAGAAATCATGCTGCCATAAACCGGCTCAGCCTGGGTACTGTCCTACACCAGGGTCAGCTCAGGGGAGTTTGTTGCTGTTTTTTTGCTTATTTTTTTTCTTTTTTTCTGTCTCTTCTGTGCATAGTGCAGATCACTACGAGCTGGTATTTCACACAAGGTCTTAAAGACCATGATCTATTTTATATAAAAAACTAAAAGAACACAAGACAGCTACAGTATAATTAGCCAATATTTTTCTTCACCCTACACCTGTCTAAAGCACTGTTTTTCAGCTGTGTGTCCTCTGAAGCTGGCTACATTTCAGCAGCAGGTGAATTTGCTCCCAGCATGCTTTTATCTTTAAAGCATTTTGTGTTTGTCAGGCTAAGAATGAGGTGTTTAAAAACTACAGTGCCATTATTTTACATGACGTTTACGTAAACAGGAAACCACATATTGGCTCAGGTTTACTAATGAAATAACTTCAGTGACAGTCTAATAATGACAACAAACAATTCAACAGCAATTTAGATAGAGGGATACAGATTATGCCAAGGAAGTCTCTAAGCAGCACATCAAAGTCATGCTGAATATTACATGCGCTTTTTAAGAATCTAACCTTGCATTCATTTGCAATGACTTTCTTCTAAAATATCTGCAGTGTGGCTATTCTAAACCATGAATGACAGTTAAAATGAGAAATATAACTGCAAGACCCTCACAAATCAAAACATCAGATGTCCAAATACTGCCACTCAATAATCAAGGCACTGCAGTAACCTGCAGCACACCGAGGTGAAGCCAACAAACACAGATACAAAAAAAACCTAGCTGGATTTTAGGTCTGAAGGAACTGAGTACTTCCCATTGTCACTGAGGGAAGGGTGGGCCCATACTTCCCCGAGTTTTATTTTAAAAGCCCCAACAAACAAGTCAATCCGTATCTTGGCTGATTTACATGTGGAAACAACATTTAAATTGGAAGGTTGTTAAATAGGTGTTTTCTCTTCTCTTTTTGGTTACCACATATAAATTCTGACTTGTTTATTTGTTTATGGTGAGTCAAGTTGCTTTTGAGCCCTAGAGAACTTATTACAAAATGTTAATTTAAAAAAAAAAATTGAGTTTCAAGGAAAGTAGGCTCTCACCTTTCCTCTCACCTTTTCAGTAATAAGGTATAGTAATACTACCAGCAATTTTTGCCAAGTGTCTTCATTGTTTCTTGTCACTTATTTCTGTGCAGGGTAAGGATACACAGTACACAATGTTCTTTTGAAGAAATGTCCTGATTAAGGTTTAATAGGCACAAAAATCAGAAAATTCAAGATTACTCCTTCTGAAAGCACTGACAGTATCTAAAACTTCATGTGTTAACAGGAAATCTTCAACATTGAAGCTCCACTGTTTCGAGGACATGGAGTTTGTTAATAGTCTGTGACAACTTTCCTACACCTACAATCTCATTTTGCATTTTGAATTCTTCCATATCCACCCTATGGTGGGTTAGACCCGGATGGCAGCCAAGCACCTCCACACCTACTCATTTACCCACCACCCCAGTGGGACAGAGAAAAAGTAGGAAGAACACGACAGTGAAAACGTTGGAGTCAAAAGAAAGAGAAATCACTCAGCAGCTATTGTCATGGGCAAAACAGACTTGGCCAGTTTCACTTAGTTTATTGACAATCAACATATTTAATTACTGACTTGGATATCAGGAAATAAAGAAGAAAAACATTTAAACATTTAAGGAAAAAAAACTTCCCCCGCCCCCCCCCCTTTGCAGGCTCACATTCACTCCAGACACTTCTTTCCCATCTTTGTTCACACTGCAGGTTACACTCAGTGAGATGATGGGCACTGCAAGTGACTGGGGTCAGCGCGTAGTGGTTTCTCTCTACTGCCCCTTGTTTTTCACTCTTTTATCATAGAATCGTAGAATCGTTAGGGTTGGAAAGGACCTGAAGATCATCTAGTTCCAAACCCCCTGCCATGGGCAGGGACACTTTACTAAATCACACCACCCAAGGCTTCGTCCAACCTGGCCTTGAACCCTGCCAGGGATGGAGCATTCACAGCCTCCCTGGGCAACCTATTCCAGTGCCTCACCACCCTAACAGGAAAGAATTTCCTTCTTATATCCAACCTAAACTTCCCCTGTTTAAGTTTTAACCCGTTACCCCTTGTCCTGTCACTACAGTCTTCAATGAAGAGTCCCTCTCCAGCATCCCTATAGGCCCCCTTCAGATACTGGAAGGCTGCTATGAGTCTCCATGCAGCCTTCTCTTCTCCAGGCTGAACAGTCGCAACTTCCTCAGCCGATCTTCATATGGGAGGTGCTCCAGTCCCCTGATCATCCTCGTGGCCCTCCTCTGGACTTGTTCCAACAGTTCCATGTCCTTTTTATGTTGAGGACATCAGAACTGCACACAATACTCCACGTGAGGTCTCACAAGAGCAGAGTAGAGGGGCAGGATCACCTCCTTCGACCTGCTGGTCATGCTCCTTTTGATGCAGCTCAGGATACGACTGGCTTTCTGGGCTGCAAGCGCACACTGCTGGCTCAAGTACATTTTCTCATCAACCAACACCCTCAAGTCCTTCTCTGCAGGGCTGCTCTGAATCTCTTCTCTGCCCAACCTGTAGCTGTGCCTAGGATCGCTCCAACCCAGGTGTAGGACCTTGCACTTGGCATGGTTAAACTTCATGAGGTTGGCATCAGCCCACCTCACAAGCGTGTCAAGGTCCCTCTGGATGGCATTCCTTCCCTCCAGCGTATCAACTGAGCCACACAGCTTGGTGTCATTGGCAAACTTGCTGAGGGCACACTCAATCCCACTCTCCATGTCACCGACAAAGATGTTGAACAAGACCAGTCCCAACGCCGATCCCTGAGGGACACCACTCGTTACTGGTCTCCAGCTGGACATTGAGCCATTGATGACAACTCTTTGTGTGCGGCCATCCATCCAGTTCTTTACCCACCAGGTGGTCCATCCATCAAATTGATGTCGCTCCAATTTAGAGACAAGGATGTCGTGTGGGACAGTGTCGAAGGCTTTGCATCAACTGCTCTACCCCTGTCCATCAGTTCTGTAGCTCCATCATAGAAGGCCACCAAATTGGTCAGGCAGGACTTCCCCTTAGTGAAGCCATGCTGGCTGTCACCAAGCACCTTATTGTTTTTCATGTGCCTTAGCATGCCTTCCAGGAGAATCTGCTCCAAGATTTTGCCAGGCACAGAGGTGAGACTGACTGCTCTGTAATTCCCTGGGTCATCCATTTTCCCCTTCTTGAAAACGGGGGTTATATTTCCCTTTTTTCAGTCATCGGGAACTTCACCTGACTGCCATGATTTTTCAAATATGATGGCCAGCGGCTTTGCAACTTCATTTGCCAGCTCCTTCAGGACCTGCGGATGGATCTCATCAGGACCCATGGACTTGTGCACGTTCAGATTTTTAAGATGGTCTTCTATCTTCCATCTTCTATAGAGCTGCTCTTCCATTATTACTTATTTCCCCTGTTCTGGCTTGGGTTTAACCATGAGCCATAGTCTTTTTTCGGTGTAAATTCGCCAGCATGGGTCTCCCCTGGGCCTTGGTCCCTTTGGGAATGTACATACTCCACCATGGAGCACCTCTCTCTCATTCCGCACTTCTCAGTATTTTGTGTCCCTCCTTAAACACATTTTCCTCAAGGTGCTTTCAAGTTGACTGATGAGCTTAGCCATGCCCTGAGGTGGGCCATTTGCAGAGATGCCTGGAGCCAACCATCTGGCACAGGGGAACCCTAGTCTCTCCTCAGAGAGACTGCAGCCCTCTTCCTACCCCTGCCCCCCAACAACACATTGTCACTGACACCCAATGCACACCCTACAACAGGGTGCCAGAGGACTCTCAAGGATTGTTTTATATCAAGTACTTTTATCACAGATGCTAAATATTTGAATACAGCCAAATTATGGTTATTATTTTGTGGTTTAAAGTACACATAAAATGTTCTTATATGATACATTCTTACACAGTAAAATAAAATAAATAAAATACACTTCTGACAATGAAAATACTCTTAGAAATGTATTGTAGCATGAAGAACAGCTTCTTTCTCATGCCTGAATAAAAAATAGCAAAATGGAATTTTATTAGTTTTTGGAAAAAAAAGAATAGTTGACCTAGAAGTAACTAACACACTAATTTAGCTGTGTGGTTTTCTTGTGAAAAACATTGGAAGTGACATGCAGTATAATCTTAATGACAGATTCTTCTGGGAATCAAAAAAGGTCCCACCTAGAGAACCATTCTTCAGCAGACAAAGCACTGGCTTCTCTGGAGGCCTAGAAAGTAACACGGACATGCTGAATCCTTTTGGCTTATATTTGTTCTGTTTGACTGCTTAATTATAAATTATTTAGCTCCTTAGTGCAAATACGATTTGGGTAGCTGAACTACTGTGTTAGCCCTTTGCAGATGTCCCAAGACCACTGGGGGATTAGAAGAGACTGAAAAGACTAAATCTTTGAGTATATACACTTTCCGAGTCTGAACTTCATCTCATTCACACAAATAGGTAGCAAAAAAACCTGACAGGTCCTCCATCACAGGAAGGTGCTACCGCTAGAAATCATGAATATGATGAATACCTCATATTCACAAAATATTATTTTCTCTTTTGGATGAAAAATGCCTCCTTGATCATTAGTCTAGCTTTAAGATTTAACACTTAATTTTATATATTACATATTTTAAACAGCTGAGGAAATCTGAGCTTGATTTGGACATGCTGAATCATAGTTATGTTAAGTCTTTCCAATTAGTTTACATTTGAGGGTAACAGAAATACGCTGATTCAGATTCTAATTAAGGAAATCAGATGGAAACTAAATCAACTATTTCAAGAAGAAATTAAAATTTTATCACAGGTGATGGAAGAAATTTTTAGCCATACATGTATCTTTTAAATATATGCTCAAGCAGTTAGCTCCAAAAGAAATATTTGAAATAAAGAAAGAAGAAAGGAAGGAGCAATATATTTTGAAAAGTAGAAACTAGAATGAAACTCTATATTCACAGAAATATAATTATATGTCAAAATGTAATTATATAGAAGGGATGAAATCACAGTTGATGTCAATTTTTACTGAATGTTATATAGAACAGATACATGGGCTTGACATGCTAATTGGAGGAAACCAAATCAGGTTTGGTAAACAATAAAGAATTTGCCCTTTAAAACAAATTTGGAAAAACTCCACAATCTGATATATATTTTGTTTTACACAGAGCATCAAAATGACACATATTTATGTCTGTCAATTACTGCCAATGATTGTCATAATGTACAGTTAGATAAAATTAAACCAGATGCTCACTGGCTGAAAATCTGCTCAGTTCTATTATTGCTATAATTCCTATGAAGTCAGATGATTATATACAACTGCATTAACTGAGGATTTTTCCACTGATTTTTTTAAATAGGTTTTCATTTTATGTACTGCACCCCTAATTTGTAAGTAAATGGTAAATAATACCATAACATCTAGATCTCACAGGCAGTGATGGTGAAAAGGGAAAATAGGTAAGAGAAGGTAAGACAAGGTAAGAGAAAACTAATATGTCTAAACAGCTAAGAAGTGAAAAAATTCAAAAGGATGTTTGGGAAAGACTATGGCTTTTTCCAAGAAAAGTATTTAAATCCCCAAAGAAGTATGCAGAGGGAAACTATCAAACTACTTCAAGCAAGGCCCGTAAAGAAAAACAGGAGATGGAGAGCAAGTGGATGAAAATAAAGACAGCAAGCAGAAAAATAAAGAAGGTGAGCTTGAGACAAACATGCAGATTTATGGAGATGACTCCGTTTACGTTTGTCACTTTCTTCTTTCTTTGACTCAGACACAACTGATCATAGAGAAGGCACACGCTACCTTTTTACAAACTTGGCAGACACTTCTGGAGCTTATGTTCTGTGCTGAGCTGCATACCTGTAATCATTTCTAAGACACGTATCTAGTTTAACTGGCAACTGGAAAGGTATTTTTGATGTATTACTGCCACTGCTGCCTTAGCTCACTCTGTTATGACCAGCTGCTCATGTATTTGGAGTGTTTTTGTAACTCATGGAGTTCTGCTACAACATTTGGGTAGAGCAGAAAGAGCAAAGGTGAAGTGACAGCCATAAATCAGAATTGTCTTACTCTGGAAACTACATATATATGTCACAACAAGGACTCCTGAAAAATTGTGATAAATTACAGTTTTCTGTAAGGTTAGCTCTTGATAGCAAGGAAGCTCAAATCCTGATAATGAAACCAAATGCAGGTGCTTCAAATGCCTTTCCCTTCGTCTTAAGCACAACAGCCAAATCAGTCCTGATATCACATGGTTTCAGTGGAAATCCACGAATTTCCTCCAGCACTGTCCAAAGGGCCTGACTACATAATTTCTTGTCTGGTGCTATTTCTGCGCTCCACACGTGGCTTCTTAGAATTTCATATCCTATAGTATACCATAATTTGATCAAATATAGTGTTTTGTCAGAAAAAGAAAGGGTTTGATACACTGTGGGCATGCTCCTTCAGATATGAGCTGATGGCCGTCTTGGTGTTGGTGTTTGCAGTCCGGTCAAGCAACACGGCAAAGCACGGCAGCCGCTACCCCGACAGATGTGATGGCTCAGCACAGGTGGGACGGGGACTCACCCTGGCCGGGCCCTGTGTAGGTCTGCATCCCGTGCACCCTGCTGTCCAACAGGTGATGCCGAGAGCACCTTTGTGAAGCGGAGCAGAGTGGGCTGTACGGCCCCTGCTCAGGGCTTTCCCCACGGCTGCTCCCTCTCCCACCGACGGCTCCACTCCCACGTCGGCCCGGGGCGCAGGTACCGGTCCAGCCCCGAGGAAGGAGCCGTCCGCAGCCCTGCCGCTGCAGAGGCAGTCAGGCAGCGCAAGGAGCCAGGGGTCAGCTCCCGTCGCCCGACAGGGAAGGGTCGAGGTGGCGACCCAGAACCCCATACCGCGCGGGTAGCGAGGTAGATGGCGGAGGAGGCGTTGCCGCCGAGGCGGAGCCTCGCCCCGCTCCGCCGCGCCCGGCCCCGCCTCACCCAGCTCCGCTCCACCGCGGCCCCGCTTCGGCTCTTGCGGCCCCGGCGCGGCCGTGCTGCCGCGCTCCCCCGCTGCGTCCCGGCTCGCCGCGCCTCCAGGCGCCTCCTGCCTCCCAGCATGAATGTGAGGAGGGTGGAGAGCATCTCGGCGCAGCTGGAGGAGGCCAGCTCCACAGGCGGTAGGACGCGAGTGGCGTGGGGGCACGAGGCTTTACTTCCTAATTATTGTGGGGTCTCGCCCTCCACCTTTAAGCAGCAAGTCTTGCAACTTGGTGTGGGGTGAGGAGGGGGGAACTGCCTGCTTGCACGGGGTAAACGCATCTGTGCTCTCAAACTGTGTGTGTCTGTGGGGACAGTAAGCAAACGCTTAATGTCTGGGATCTCGGGCTAAGAAACCTCCAAGTCTTTGCGAAGCCCGCTGTGCGGTGCCTGCTGTCACCTAACTGGTACTTTTGCCTTTGCTGAAATGACCTGGAGGAGGGTATGAACCTCCCAGGAGGAACATGCACATCCTTTCTAGTTACCAACTCCCAGGAGGTAATTTTGATAGGTCCTACTTAACACCTGACTGCTTTTTACCTTTCTGATGCTTAAGTAACAACTATGTGATAGAAACGAGATTCTTCTAGTAAGCCAAAGGCTGGCTGGTGCCTTTCTCTTCTCTATGTTGCACATTGCAGTTGTGCATTCACCTGTGCAAAATAACTCTCATTTTAGGGAGGAGAAAAGAGAGATTTCCTGTTCTCCATGGTGACTGTGATGCCTGGAGTGTTTGAGTTTTCTCCCAGCATGGGTAGGAAATGAGTTATGCAAAAATTCCTTGGGTGCAATGTGTGTAACAATGTTGTTGAGGAAGGTGTCCAGTTCAGTGCAGCTGGTTAACCAGAGGATGGTTGGACAGTTGATGAAAAACTTGCAAAATAGCCTGTCAAAATCAGGGGAAGCTTGTTTTCTAAGAAAAGATGGAGCTATTTCGTGTTTTCTGTTGTGTTGATGGATTTCTCATAAACTGTGATGCCAGTGTAGAATAGCAGTCTTAGCATCAAGTTGCTTGGAAGACCAAGCGAACCCAGCTTTATTGCTTTATTTCTGATGCTTCAGAATAGTCTTTTGCTTGCTGGAAGTCACTCACAGCCACATGTCCTCTGTTGGATTATACTTGGTTTTTCTCCTTCGTTAATGTCCCAGCTTTTCCCATGGGTAAGAGCTTGTAGCCCTTCAGATAGGATACTAGATCATTTGCTTCAGAGATATGGAACTTTTGTAATTGCCTATGCAATTAGTTTTAGGCTGTCAGCTCAATTGTTTAATCCATCTTTGCATTTCTTTAAAGCTTCAGAAAAAAAGAAATATACTTAGTCATTTTGGTTATCCATCAAGGGACTCAGCAAACAAAGCAATGTAGTGATACTTCTCACTGCTTTTCAGATCCAGCCCCCCATTATAGTTAAGACTTTTCCCTCCATATACCACTGTCACCCTTACAGCTCTAGTTAGAGATCTGAAAGTCAAGCCATTTTTCTGTAACCTAATGATACATCATCAGTGACAACACCAGGCAGACTCTTACCTACACACCTGTGCAATCACCATTCAGGACTGTTTGGGCTGAATAAAACTAAGGTCATAATTCAGACACAGTGGATTTGCACAACTGCTATTGAGGAATAATTTGGTTTATGGATTGTTACTATAAATTTTGAAACATAAGAAGAGTTAGCAGCTTAATATTTTATCTTCTAGATAGCAGTAACAGGGAAGTGTCTATATGAAAATTGAGTAAATATGACCTAAATCCATGTCATACAAATAATATGAAATATCAAGATGATATTTTTACAGAAAATGTTTTCAGTTGACCTGTGTATTATATGTGTGTTTTCCATTTTGGTTCTCTTGATATGCATGCCTTGTAGCTTTTAGGAATTAATGACAGCTTTAGCTCACTTTAGGCTTGTAATGGTGAACAGTAGTAAGATGCACTTTTGAACTGTTTCAGAATAAAAAGCAAAATCTAACTGAAACATGAGTTACTGTAGGAGAAATGTTTCTCAAAAATAAGTTCTTGTTCCAGAAAGAGCACATGGAAAGGTAAAAGAACAGAGCTAAGATCAACCCTCAACTTACATCTCGTCATTAGCTTGATGAAATGTGAAGCTAACAAGTGTCTAGCTTTACTGCTCTGAGCTTTCTCCCTGTGTGAGAGAGTACATTGATATTCATCTTCCCAGTTTGTCCCTTTTTCATCTACACTTCTCTTTCCACCCTTCCTTTATCTAGCTCTATCCATCCAGGCTCCTAAACTTTTAATTTGCTTTCAGTGTCATTAGCATTTCTGAATGTATTTCTGTTGGTTGCTTAACAAGGAAGAATTTGGTGGATTTTTTTACCTCATTATTTCTCTTCAAATAGAACCAGTGCTTAAAATGTTAGTTACTTTTAAATGGTAATGCCTGCCTTAGAGCTGTTACAGCAATTTTATGGTAGTGCAAAAGAGTCAGAAAATGAAACCAGCAGAAGTGCAACTGTTCCCCTATTTTAGTTTTCTAAGTGAAATAAAGCCCAAATACACATGAGCAGCTTAAATTTAGAAAATTATTAATGACAAAGGAAACATTTTGTACCTTTTAAGGAGTAATGACTCCCTTAACCTGCTCTTCCTCTCTACTCTATTGCAACTTGCAAGGCATCTTCTCCATTCAAGTTAATGTCAGTTGGAGCACCACTGAGAGTTGCTGAATTCTCTCTTCAATACTGAGCCACTGTAAGGGTGAACCTTTTCATCCTTCTGCCCCATGAAACAGCCTTTGTCAATGTCTTATCTGTGAGGATGTTCTATTTGTGCTAGTGATAGCCCAAACTCATCTGCTGCTGAGTAAAGGCATGAAGTATCTCGGCAAAATGAGAAGAGCAGAGGGAGATGATTATCAGGAAAAGTTTGTATAGGTAGGAGTAAGCTTAACCACAACGTGTACCATCGGTTCAATATCTAGGACAAACTTAAGCCATTGGGAATATTAATATGAATAAGATGCTGTCACAGCAACTGGTTGCTTTGCTTTAAGGTATCGTGAATTCAGAATGGGGATTGTGCTGACCAGTATGCCCTTCATGGATTTTGTAAATATTTCTGTTGTTTGAAAAGGACTCATTTATGACACATTTGGAAGATTTTCTCTGACTAGATGGGGTAGTTGCAAATTCTGCATGTCAGGGAAGAGGCTGTTATTTCTCAAGCGTATGCAGAAGATGGACCAAATAGTACTATTGAGAAGTGCTTATCCAACTTCAAGTTTACTTAGAGTTTGGTATTCTCTGTCATATCTATGAGAGATCCTTGTGCAATAGTGTTCACTTTTGCTTTCAGTGAACGGTGGTGTGCTCTTGTTGCTTGAGGAATTCTTAGAAAACAAAACAAGTAGTGCTAGAAGGACAAGAAACTAAGTATGGGAAAAACTGAACATAGAAATTTAGGAAATAGGAATTTAGGGATGCTGAGAAAAATAATGAAAGTGAGGAGAAAGTGCTCTTGAAAACAATTACAGGAAGAAAGGTGAGAGGAGGGAAATGAGGAAGCAGCTTCTTGTATACCTTGAGAAACAACTGGTGTTAAACAAAAGCATGTCCTATTGAGGGATACTGGAATCCCATTATGTATTGGACAAACCCCTGTTGGGATTCATCTGAACAATGTAAAGCAGGCAGTGACTTTCCAAGTGATTTCCACCAATACTTGCATCAATGTGAAGGCTTTGGTTTGTCTAGCAGTTCCGTCCATAAGACATGCTGTCAGTCAGGAGTTAGTGTCACTTTTTCAACTAATGATCTGTTGTCCTTAAACACTCTTCATCTTCCTAGGTATGAGAGACCTTCTGGCCATTTTATCCTACACGCTTGATCCTTAGTCTCTGCCCTGAGCCTTCAGTAACATGAATATGTTCTCACTGAGGAGCCATGGTCAGCTAGAAATGCTGCTTCCAAATGCCATATGTTACTGTGAAAGTTTCAAATCCACAAGGGAAAGAATAAACTAAATAGACTAGGAAGTAATTGATGATTTGAAAGAAGTAGCTGCGACATAATCCTCCGTGTAAAAGTTGGTCTCTGCCTCCATTTCCATTCCTGTATTCAGTGAACATGTGAAGCAGTAATTATATGCAGAATTCTAGTATAGAGGGCCATATATGATATGAATGCTGACAATACTTTGGCTTTCCGTCAATATCAATTTTATATCAAAATAAATATTAATTTGCACAAAATCCAGCTTTCCTTTTCATTATTCTCTATTTCAAGGTTACTACCAGTGCTCAGAGAGTTGATACCTAAGAAACTAAACATCTGGACAAATTTCAGGTATATTGGGGTTAAAGAACTGACTCTTTCCAGTTGTTTTTAGGTGTTATGAAGTATATAGAGGCATATACGGTATCTAGCAGTTAGTGTGGCCATAAGAGAAGTAGCTAGGGTTTGTCATGGAAAGCTTTTACAGTGTATCAGATAAGCACTTAGGACTCATGCTTTGGGTTGGAGCTGAATATTTGATCTGTGCAGCATTCATCTGTAATTCAGTAACCTATCCCATCTCAGCTACTCAGTTTGCCATTGTGATTTATTCGTAATCTTTGGCACTTGAAAAAGAAAGTATCTAAAAATACAACGTCTGATTGCTTCACTATTACATAGATACGTGCATTCTTGCTAGGCTGTCCTGTTATCCTTCCCCCCACAGTTCTGCTTGTCCTCTATTTCAAGAACTGAAATAGACTGTATTAGAAACCTTGCTTGCCAAACGAACACTGGCCATTTATTGTCTCCTATTAGCAGAGGCCATTAATCCTATTTGAGATGAGAGAGAAAACATTGGCACAAAATTGTGGACTCGGCCAGGAGCCAAATCAGTTTTTCAGTGGATGTAGTTAATTCAATGTGAACCAAGTAGGATTCTCTTATCTGTTAGCTTGGGCCTATTGTGGGGTGTAAGGAGTGCAGATATAGAAACCATCTTTCTTTGGAGCACAGTGTGGCAGCATAGCTGGAGATAGTTAATAGTAGGGTTAATGGGCTAGTTTGTCTCCACAATGTTTGGCCTGAACTGTAGTGTGTGGTTGTGTCAAAAGTAACTGGATGAAGGGTTGACATAGGAGTCAAATTTTTGCTAGTAGTCATCTTTTCCAGGTCCTGTTTTCTCTGGCAAGATCTTTGCTTGCTATTGCTTTGATCATTAGGCAGTATTTGGCCTAGATTTCCCACAAAGTACCCCAGATGGAATGTGGAAGAGATGCAAAAATGTATGCAATGTACATTTATGTATATATTTTTTGAGTCTATAACTATGGAAAGCATGGAATCCAATTATTTTGTGATATTGTTAATTATTATTTTGTAATTGATATTACAGGAATCTTGGGATCATATAGATCATGGTTTGTTTTGGGTTTTTTTTCCTCTTCATTTTCCATTCTCACACTCAACAGGAGGAATGATTTCTGTGTCATCACCTTTGTGCATGCAGCAGCAGAGGAGTTTGGGCTCTAGACTTGCTGCTATGAATTTGGGAGGTCTGTAGACAACTATAAACTGGCAGCAGTTTAATACATGTGGTTGGGTTGAAAGTATATTGGATCCATTTACCTCTAAGAATAAACCCAAACAGAATAAAAGCTGTAGAACTGAACACATACTGTGTTTTATTTCTGACAGCCCAGCAGAGACTTAATATGGTAATAAAAGGAGCTTTCTGTCAGAGGTCTGAAAATATAGTGTTGCTCTTCTATATTCTTTTTGACCTATAAACTAGATTTCTTTAGATTTACAGTTTATAGTTGTGATCCCCTGTTGTATGTTTATGATTTACGCTGCAGTGACAGAAACAGTGGTATAAAAGTCATGGACACTTATGTCCACTGGAGAAAGGCATGACAATAGGGAACTTTTAACCATAAACATTTCTCACTGTTAAGAACAATAATACATATTTAAATGTTTGGACTTTATCATAGGAGAAAATATCTTTACGTTTATACTAGATGTTTTCACCAAATAAAGTGTAAACCCAAAAGCTTCCCTGAGCACAATGAAGTGGTTGAACGACCTTAAAGGCTTTGAGTGTCCTAAGACATAGACTACTAGGTAGTTGCTATATTTCATGCAGTCAGTAAGAAATGTTTTGCTATTTTAATGACAGAAAAAAAGACCAATTTTACTGATACATTGTCTTGTTCTCACAATTTTCAGTTACCTTTCCAGCAGAGAGAGTTTTTATGAATATCACTGTAGTCATAAGGCTTTAGTAAAACAAATATTTTTCTTGTTTTTGAACCAAAATTTACTTTTGTTAATAACCACGGTGAAACATTTAGATTTATTGGAAAGGTAAATGGTAGTCATAAAACGTGATGATGGGTCTGATTCTTCATACTGTGGATTTTTTAATCCTTGCCAAAAGTGGGAACAACCAGAACAGCTCTTCATCACAGCAGTTCATTTGACTATCATGACTATTCCTATAAACCCTTTGAGACCTATGGCAATAATTCCATCAAATAAGGATTTTGTCCCTAATATTTCTAAAAATCAGGAGAACACTGAATCTGGAACTGAAACACAGGTCAAGTTTATGTGATTTCATGTAAAGGAAGGAAACTGCTGTGATGGAAGTCCTTAGCAATAATTAAAAGTTTTATAGCTCTGATATATCTGAAATAAAGTCAAATGACCAAAACCTTTTATTGAATCATTCATCTACATGTTTTACTGTAAAATCAACAGCACGTTTAGGCACCCCTTCTCCAGCCTCATAATATCTGCATAATACATGGAGGGTTTCATAATTCGTGCAGCCTAACCAGTGTTACCAAAGGTATGCTCACCGAACAGGTGTTGCAGTAATGTACTGTCTTCTGGCAGTGGGAAATGCTGATCCTAGTCGTGCTGGTACTTTGCTGTTTGAGGACTCCTTGGGTCAAATGTCTAACATGGGTTTTTTTGGTAAGAAATTCTGCTTTCTGTGCAATCTCGCATAAATGTTTCTGGTAATCCATACCAATTGATTTCCAAATCCTTGAACAGTTTTATTAAATAGAAAAGAAACAGTATAATTCATATGAAATCACTGAGTCACTGGAGACATAGAGTCTGCAATATTGACAAATATCCATTGTATAGAAATCAATACTGCTGATTTTTTAAAATTTATTTATTTTGTTGGTTGTGCTCCAAAACAGTTTTTAATTATTTAGTTATTATAAGAGTTATTGTGTCTGTTCTGTTGATTTGTATTTTAATTTAAAGTACCATTAATATAACAAATAAATTATGTTGCATTCTACATCACAAGCATTTATCAATTTACCAGTACAGTGTGATTTAATCACTATTCAAGAAGCTGGGAAAAAATTTGCAAAATATATGTAATTTTTGCTTTAAAAATTATATATAGTTATTTAACTTAGTTTTTTTTTAATTATACTACAGTGTATGTTATAATAAAAACATATTGAAAGAGAACATAGTACCAAACAAAAGATAAATATACTATGATGAAAAGAGCTATCATAAATGCATGGAGTAAGTTGTAATATAGGAAAAATACAGTTTAGCATTTATTTTTCAATTTTAACATACTTACCTGATGCACTTTGAAATGATGATCTGGAAGTCACACTCTGTGTAACATCTGTCCGATACAAGCATTGTTGCAGCTGGTTATGAAGGTTAGACATTCTATAGTATGTAGAAATATCTGTGCACATGCTAAGTACAATGAATTTACAATCTGTAGCACATTTTCAAGATACTCGAACCAGTACTACTACAGTGCTTTTATGCATGAATGTTATTGATTATAGTTTCAAAGAACACACTAGAAAGGAGTGACCTTTTTTGAGACCGTTTGTTTCGGAGTGTGCCCAAGTGTGTTGTACCAACTGCTGCCAGGTGTTCTGCAGCAGCAGGTGCTCCCTCAATGCCCAAGTGCTGTGGCGGGCCAGGAAAACCTCTGCATACACACACAACACCAGTCGTAGGAGGGACATGCTGTATGTGTGCACATGGTTTTCCAGTTTGGATGGGTGTTGGGAGAATAAAAAGTAGGCTGTGGGATTGCAGTCCCTGCCAGAGCAGGAAAAAAAAAAAGGAGAGGAAAAAGACTGAGAAATGCCTTTTGTGTGTGTGGCTTCAGTGGTATCGGAGCAAGCCAACTCTGAGATCTGCTGTTGTATTACCTTTAGCTGGGGATAAATGAATTATGTTTGTTTTAAAATAATTATGAGAAAAATCAGTAAACATACTGTTTTGAAGCAATATAAAAGATGTGTATCAAGCAGATCAAGGCACAGAATCATTTTTTGTTGTGTGCTGCTAACAGTATGGTGGGTGTTTCCTCAGATCACCATCAGTCTGGAGTTTTGACAGTGTAGCTGGTTTTAACCTGGTGATACCCAGAAGTCCTTAAACATTCTGGCTATTGACTTGTATTTCACTGCTCAGTAAGTAAATGGTACCCTGTATATCTGATGATTCACTCTTTCTATTCTGTTCTATGTATCATTTTCCATGTTGATTTATCGACATTTGAGGTCATTTTGCTGTGTTCTCAGGTGCAACGTTATAAAAAGTATCACAGGTTGTAATGCTGTCTATAGAGAAAAATAAATCTAGACTGTTTCTCTGGAGTGTTGTGTGCTGGCAGCATCCACCTGCTGGTAACTGAAACAAGTACACAATAAAGTTCATTGTTATTTTTAAAAAGATGCTGTAATTGAATGCATACACACACTGACACTTAGGTGCTGTCTTGATCTCTGCACAGCCACGGTCTGCAATCTGCCAAACCTAAGATGCCTAAGGAAAAAAATATAATAAAACAAAGGAGATATACCTGCAAACTGTGAGAGTGTGAAGTACAATTAATATGCAGAGAATCTCATGCTGCTGTTTCAGTAACTAGGTCTACTTGACGTACTATGTCATTCTTCAGTCTTTCTGTTGCTGATGAGGTGGAGTTTTCCCCTTTTGTTTTTTTTGCAATATGCCACATTGTGCAATCATCTTCCCAGCCCATTTCCAGAATTGGGAAAATGTGAGAACTACCTCTGTGGCTAAGACCTATCAACCTGTTTCATTGTTTGCTTCGAAGCCGTTGCTTTCAGTCTCTCCCCATATTTGTTTCCCTACCTGGGAAACAGGGGACAGAGGTGTTAGAATAGAATAATTAGGGCTGGAAAGGACCTTAAGACCATCTAGGAGGTCAAATATCAGGATGGGTTTGATAAAAAGTGATAGGTTTTGCCCTGTCTGCCTTCCATTACGTGATGATGAAGATCCTCTTTGCAGGAGGAGCTTGAAACCTTCAACTCTTTCAGACAGTGGTTCCCCACTTCTGCCTCTACTTGCACTTGGAAAGCACATATGAAGCCCTCAGCTGAATGAGTACTTTCTCACCTTTTCTGCCTGATCTGTTACCTCAGAGCAATGCTGCTTTGAGGTTATGCACTTTTTCCTAGATTGGTTGATTGTCAGTGAAAGGAGAGTATGTGGTGGCTTCAGTGGAACTGGTTGGTCTCTAATGCATGTTTTATACAACTGAATGCCAGGGTAAAAAACCACACTGAGATTAAGGTGAAGAGGGAATAGGTGTGACTGAGGGTATACAGTGACATAGCTCTTTACATGGCACACCTGCTGTCAAGTTTCACCCTAATACTTTAAATCTTTATTAAACATACGAGCTAGCAAGACTTAAAATTATACAGATTCATACCTGAATACCTTGCTTACTTACTTACTTTGCAGGGTTGTACAGAATTTACACATTGTGTAGACTTGTAAAAATCTTTGCTTCAGTTGCACCTTTTGTTTGCATTCAGCTAATTTTCTGATACTAAAATAGAATAAAGCAATTCTATACTTCAGTATAGAATTATAAAGATCACTTCTGATTTCTAAAGTCTTTCAGTCATTCCAGACTTCTTGAGAATCAGTGACTTTTTTCCTTCCTGAAGATATGGGGGTGTTCAGCTAAAGCCCCATTTGTATTAAAAAAAAACAAAACCCAAACAACTCTACTGATAATTTAATTTCATGATTTACATTACCAGGGTTCAAAACTGACTGACTGTACTTAGAAATGCAAAAGCAAAAAAGCTTTGACCTGTTCAGAATGGAACGTAAAGCTACTTGAAACATATCAGTACCTTTCTAACATCTTATTAAACAGTGCTTTATCAACAGTCACTTTCATCAACAGCACTTTAAATTACTACTAGACTGATAATCTGTTAGGACATTTTCAATTAAATAATTCAGAAGAAAGTAGGCTTTTTGTGTGTATTTTTTTCCTTTCAAGAGCCCAAAACATTAATAGTGTGCTTTCACATATGCTGCATCACAAAGAGTACATACAGACATGCTTTCAGATGAGAGACAATTTCTCATTGAAAACAAACAAGAAAAAGTTGATGTCATTGTCAAACCACTATTTAGTAAGTGGCAACTTACAATGCTGATCATGTAGATCGTATATCATCCATTTTGCAGGTGTAGTGTTGAAAGAAATGTGTATTCAATAGTGAACATACACTTAATTAGATAAACTGGTACCAATTTCTTGTTGCAATAACACTAAACTGATGGTCTGTGTTCCAAGAAGAGTATGTATTGATCAAGTGCACCTTGCACTGGAGCAATTAATTTAGATCTTTTCTATTTATCAGTGCCTGCTTTTTGACTTGAAGGCCTGATCTTACAATAGTTGCAATATAGCGTGCTGTTTACAACTGAGAATCACCCTGTTAAGAAATATACTTGGTCATAAGTATTTGAAGAGTAGAATTTGGTCCTTCAGCTTCTTCCATGCCTTACGGAGAGGGGAAGAAATAAAGATTTTCTCTCTTCCTGTATAGTACACAATTTCATAAACCAAAATAGTCTGTGGCTTTAGGGGATGCACAACTACATTGACAATACACCTTGGTATGCTAATATGATCATGTAATGCTAATATAATGTGAAAGAATATGAGAAACAAAAAGAGATATCAAAAGAGAGTCTGTTTCCCTGCTCAGAATACTGCAACTTCTTGAGAGTCAGTTGTTTGTTTTCTGAGAAACAGAACTTCTCAAGGAATGCTGAGATTTTTTGTGTAATATGATTTGAGAAACTTGTATTTTAAGAAGAAAACCCACAGAACCAACAAAGTTGTGGATTTTCTGACTGAGGAGAAAGTAAATAGCATATACTCTGTCAAGTTTCTAGGTTTATATTTGTCTCTAAATGGTAGGAAGACTGACTAACCAGGCTGGTTACATGGAGCCCTATGTAGTCCATACAGCCTCCTTGGGGCAGAAGACTGATGCAAAATCCAGCTCAAAATTTGTTATGTTTAATTTCAGTTGTACTTTTCAGAGAAAAGCAATAAAACCCCATTGAATCACAGAGAAATAGTTTGGAAGATAAGTTGAGAAGTCTTACTTTTTATCCTGATGGCCCAAGGCAGGATCAAATTTTTATATGGTATTTCAGACAGCTTTTGTATAATGTACTTAAAATCCACTGGTACTAGGTGCTTCATAACATAAGAATCTACTCCAGAATATCTTTTTCCTCATACGAAGTTTTCCTAGTTCTAAAGTAAGTCTTCTTACCTTTAAAGCCTGGTACACCAGCGGTTGAAATACATAGCCAATATTTTACACTGCTGAAAAGGACAAAAGTGTTATTTTGTATCTCTTACAGACTTTTGTCTTGTTTATATTTTCAAGTGCAAACTGCTGCCCCTTTTGCATCAGCCTTTCACCTGTCTTCAGCCTGTGATTTAAAATGTTGAGCAGTGTCACACTTCTAAGATACACGAGTCTTACATAAACAGTTTTTCCTCCCCTCAGTGTTTCTGTAGAGATAGATTATTTCTCTGGAACTCTACTTGGTGTCTTCTACTTTAAAAATGATAGCTAGTCTTTGAATGTTGCTTTTTATTTTTTAACTTCCAAACCTGTTGGAAGCTTGCTGACAACAGTGCTTGAAATTGAAAAAAAGTATGGTACAGACTTCAACTTAGATCCAGGAGTTTTGGCCTTGCATAAAGGAGAGATTCCAACTTGCCTCCGTTGATGGTAATTCTACCCATCATGCAAGAGCTCTTTAAGAGTTATTGCTTCCATGGATATGAGATCAGCAGCTCCCAGTTCCTGTTGGGTCTGAGGATCAGTCAGTATAGAATAAGTTACATCCTTGCAGTGCAGCAAATCTTTTGACCTTTGTATGAAGCAGCTCTCAAGAATTGGGGATGTGATAGCAGTCATTGTCTTACAAGAAGTAATAGACATCAACTTTACCTCATTTCTGTGGGAAGCTGGATGAAAGACTGCAGGGATCCTCAAGGGCCTCCAGAACTTCTCTTTTATGAGCTGAACAGGTATTCCAAATAAATGAAACAGATAAGTGCAACTTCAGTATGCACGGATTTCCAGCTGTTGGATTTGGATCTTTAGAAAGGAAACTTTGTGGGAGACCTTTTTATGAACTGTATCTTTACTAAGAATATTTTAGCTCTTCAAGAGTCGATATGTAGCATGAACATCTTAGTTCTTTTTTCTATACATAAAAACTGAAGATGGTTACTGAAACATTTTCTAACATGAAAAGTCAATGTCACAGGCAATAGCAAAGCTTTTGAAGTTTCAAACATTTCTTATTCAGATTATTTTTATCAGTGCTGTACCATCTCACACTTGATAAGATGTGCCACCCCTTTTATGAATGTCTTTACCAAATGTTATTATAATGATAAAATACAGTGTGCTCTCATATTTTTCAAGGCTGATGTATCTAGGAAGCTTTAATCAGGAAAGATGTAATATATTTCAACTTTGGTATGAGAGTCAACCTTTTTACTTTTCATTTTGGGCTTACATACTCCAAAAATACAAACTTTTGCCTAATTAAAACCGCCATTAGGATGGCACTTGCATACAAATGGCCATACAATATTTATTAGCTACCTTTTGCAAAGTCATTTTTATGCTTTAATAGTTTAGGGATTTGGTTCTTTAAGTTTGTAGTTCCAGGAGAGTTCAGTGATAGCTAGTCTGTGGATGTTAATAAATTAAACTGTGTGTTTGTATTCAGTTGTGAGACATGATTCTATGTGATAAAGCTATTTCGGTGAGCCCGGGCAGAGGCTTTTATCAGGCAGTCCTCAAACGGCACAGAGTTGGCACTTTGACTTTATGCTATTAAGCATTCCTTGTGTTGGCCTTGCTGGGAAAATGTTACACTTGATTTTTATATGTATATATAGCATCTTCTTTTTTGTATACTTCATCAACTTCACAGTGTTTGATTCACAATTACTTTGTTAACATTAATCACAACTGATGTATTTTATACACTGTGTGTCTTTGCCTTCACAGCATTTATTCTTCCTTTGAATTTTATTTTAAATGTTCTGCAAGTATGTCAGCCTAGTGTTGCCTTTTTCCTTTAGAACAGCTCTGTTGGGACACTTGACCTTGGCTGGAAGTGAAGTGTGCAATGAATTCTATTTGTTGTGCCTCTTCTTGTATAACTTTTTATTTAGTCTAGTCATTAGTTTTTTATTAAGCTATAAAGCCAGTAATCATGTACCTTTGATAGTCTGTGAGGAGAGCTGTATTGTTATTGGATGATAGACTCACAATGCTTTTTAATCTGAATTCCTGACACCTTAAAATAAAATTACTGGATGCTTTCTGATGTCTCAAAGATTAATTCGTGATAGAGAAATTAAACTGAGAAGTCTTAGTAGGAAGATCCTAACTTTCTCGGTCTAGGCATTTGGGCTATGCCTGAATTTGGGAAATAGTAGCTTAGACTTGTATTGTGAAGTGGGGTTATTGAGTAATAATGAATAACAGTTTTTTACAGGGTTTAACTTCTAGCGCTAGTCTAGTTTGGCTGACTAAATACCTGCTAATAACGGGAGTCATTAAGTAAGCTTCTGGACCACATCTTCCCACATAGTTTTATCTAAAAGAATCCATTTCTGCATTCCAAGTGTATTTCCATGATGTGAACCAAAACATGGTGACTGGGAACTATTAGGTGACTTCTGAAAGCACATTTCTGATCTAAAAAAAAATGCTGGTATGTCTGCATGTCAGACAGCACTGTGGGAGCTTTGCCATTTTTGAGGGCCCAGAAATTGGGTGAATCTGTTGAATTACAATTTGATCTCTTTTGCAGAATCCAAATCTGATCCTTCCTAGATCAGGGAACTTACAGAGACATGCTTAGAGACAGTCCTAATATTTTAGGGATGTTTGTTAAAGATTGGGCCTATGTGTATGTCTTGTTAGAGCCAAATTCTCTGGAAGAGATTTTACTAACATCTAATGACCATCACCAAACATCAGCATCATTGGGCAGAAGCTATTCCTCACTATTTGATATCTTGTATCACTTGCCTGATTGACAATTTGCAGTTAATTCTCATTGTGTGTATTCAGGATGCTCATTTAGTTGTGACTGAAGAACACCATGTGCGCAGAAAGTAGCACAGAACTCCCATCAGCTAAATGCCTTCTTGAATAACAAAATCTATAGCTGTGTCAAAAATACACATCATAGGTTTTAAAAGTAGAATACATATATGCTAGGATTTCAGTGCTGGACTTCTTAGATTGGATGTATTGCAGACTGCGTTCTGCTGCATAATGCAGACACACCCTGGTAACTTTCAGTAATCTCTGTGTTTCAGGATGCAATTACTTGTCCAGAGAGAATATACAGAATAAGTGAAACATCAGAGGGAAGATTAAGTCAGTAGCACTGCGAGGAGTATAAATCTGTGTGAAGGTTGGCTAATTTTATAAATTAATTTGTTGTTGCAACTTGAACTGGAACTTTTAAAATATTGTGCCAAAGCACTGCTCGCTGAATATTTCAGGAACGTTTGTAAGTACACTTAGAGCTTGATCATAGCAATTGGGTAGTGTTTTCCTTGCACACCATGACTATAAAGTCTGATAGTACTCCTGTTTGCTATAGAAGTGGCCACAAAGCCAAACTAACTTAATTTTGTCTTGGCCATATTTTCAAGTTCAAAATCTACACCTTGCAATGTCTTTTTATTTTAAAGAATCAAATTTATTTTCAGAATGAGTATGCTTCTTTTAAACATTGCTAAATTGCTTCTAAATCCAATTATTTCAGAGATGATGCAGCTGCCAGATTTATTCTTAGCTCATGTAAGTGCCATCTCAGCCTATTATAAAAATGTTTTAAAATCTTGAATGCATGAAGACTTCATTCCTTGTCTCACGTATTCAGTTAACGTAAGAAAAGACACACAGTTGTTTGGTTTTTTCCCCAGAATTGTGTAAGTGGAAATCTCTTCCATGATGGAAGCTAAAAATGGAAATTATTATTAGTAATACCTTGAAACTTAAAAGTGACTGGAAATTTCTACTCAGCACTGGTGAGGCCACACCTGGAGGGAGTACTGTGTCCAGTTCTGGGCTCCCCAGTATAAAGGAAACATGGACATGCTGGAGAGAGCCCAGTGTAGGTCCACAAAGATGAAGGACTGTGTTCAGTGTTCAGTACTTAAGTTCTAAATTAGAGCAAAGTATAGACATACCAAAAATAACAGTTTTCTTTAATATGTACTCCAAGATGTAGGCACTCAGGCATTACATATTATTGCCATGATCTATCTGAAACTAGTTTTGAGAATCAACTCTTGTGTCAGTAGAATTTCCTTACCTGTTAGGACTCTTGTTAGTTAGTTTTGTATGTAGAATGGGGTCTGTCCTTTTTGCCATTTGGTCTCCTGTTCTTGCAAAGAACCTTCAGTGGCCTAGATGAGCATCAATAGCTGCAGATTTGAGCCACAGCATGGAAATGTTGGATCTGTATGTATATGCATGTATAGCATGCAAGAGAATGAAATTATTTTTGTTTCCCGTTTCATTGTGTCTGTGTAACTAGTACTTGATTGTGTGGTACATCTATAGTATCTCTAAATGAACTGAATAGGTCAGGTGGGGTAAATTAAGCATATCACTTCATGCTGGGTTTTACAGAAGTTTTCAAAACCTAAGTCTGGGATGTGTACTAAGCTGTCATCTGTTCCCAGGAAAATGTAAACCAGATTAAGGGTTCTGGAGCTCTCTCATAATTTTTACTTTAAGTGATTTTGAAAGTTTCTTAATGTGTTGTAGCCCACAGCAGCAGCATCTAGATATTGCATAATTACCCGCTTAAGAAATTCAGTCAGAACAGATGCTGTACGATTGTGTATTAACTTGCATAAAGATGTTTCCAGTCAAGTCAAAGAATTTTGCCGTTACTAGTTGAACACAGGGAGCTGCACAGCTGAGCTCAGGTGAATATTAGTCTGTTTCTTGAAGAAAAATATTTGGTGATTGTATCATAACATAACCCAGAACTAGTACTTTAGATTTATAGTGGTACAGTTTTCTTTTCATCGTTACTTGAAAACACAGGAAATTTTCATGTAACCTGAAGTTCTGTCTCCCTCAGGGCGTTACTTAGTGCTAAGTGAGACCCTGATATCATGATTATGGTTTTGTTCCTTTCTCTTTTTTCATGCTGATGAAAAGGGAATCTTTATTTCGTAAATTTTCTTACTAAAAACTATTGTGTTAATAAAACCACAAATAAAAATGTGTGAGGCAAAAGTATGAGCTGAAACATTTGTACTTTTCAGGACTCTCTTTTCTTGTAAACAAGAATGGAATTGCATAGACTTATTCATACTTTAAATATATTATTAGTTTAATCTTGTTTGTGAGCATTTGTAACATGGCTAAAAATAAGGGAAAAAGCTCCAAATCACAAAAATCCCAACCTCTTAACTTTTTCCAAAGTTTTTAAATTTTGATTGTTAAATTATAGTTTGTATTGAAAGCACACATAAGAAAATTATCCATTAAAATTTACAAACTCATGGGAGACTAAAAAGAGGTTAGTGCGCTGACATAGTCCTGATGGGCACATTACCTCTCTAACTGTTTTGAAAGGCAAGACAGACTTCAATAAATATCTTCAGACCTGCGTGCCCTATACTAAAGACTTCAGTGGAACATTTGGTCGAAGTTGTCTTTCTGTGCTGAGAAAATCTTCTGTTCAAACTTGTTGACACTTTACCAGTTATTTTAATCGAGAGGAGATAAACTTTCAGTCCCTTCAATTAGCAGTTTATTTATTATTAAAAAAAATCCATATTTTTCAAAGTGCAAATAAGAACAAGATCCTTAATTTTCAAAACTGTAAATTAGGATTTCCATATAATAAAACATATCTACAGCTGTGCCTCAAGTACACCACTAAATATTATAAGAATTAAAACCACAAAAAGGAGTTCCAGGAAATACTGCAACTACTATGCTAAACTTTTTAGCGCATTCCATCTAACTATACTATATCTGCTAATTGGATAATACCTTTTTGGCTAAAAAAGATAAACTAAATTCAATACTGTAAGTATCCTTTTTTTTTGTTTGTTTTGTTTTTTTTAGATATGAGCTATGCTCAAAATGCTTCAACCGTTTCACTGATTTCTTATTTTGATCATGAAAACTGTATAACTGTATTATGAATGTTCATACCCTTCCACACTGGTAAATGAAATTGTCATTTACCAGCCAAATCTCCTGTGGACAACCAATTATGAGGAAAATAGCTTCTGCCCAAGATGACAAGCCCCAGCTTGTTGGAGCATGCTCTATTTGCAGCAGACACCTCTGTGGTGCTTCTTGGTGAAGTCCCAAGAAGTGTATGGCCTTCTGTGAAATGCTGTTAGGATTTTTCAGGGGGTAATGCAATTACCTGAGATAAGTGTCGTATTCAAAGTTGTGAAGTTATAACTGCATAGAACAGTGTACATAGAATTACAGAGAGACAATTTGAGTATAATTATTTGTTTCTGAAAAACCTGCTGACTCATACGTCTCAAAGTGGATATGTGAAACTTTGGAACTCCTTTGCTATTAACACCTTTGTTTGAAGGTATAGAATCATCCGCAGAAGAGATTAGCTGTAAAATATGACTGAATTTGAAAACAGTAAGGAATGAAAGGTATTTTTGATCAGGAGAGAGCTTGCACATTTGTTTGGCTCCTTCAAGCTCCAAGACATGATCATCTCTACTGAAGTTGAAAATCTTGTCTCTAGACTGCAAGAAAAAGAACATTCAGAAAAGTCTAGTTATATTAGTTTGCTACCTTTTAGCAAATTAATGCAGAACCCGTTCAAGACCATGGTTTCTGCATTAGTTAGATAAGATGTCTTGGGGCAATCTAGGGATACATGAAACCTTAATTAAAGCTAGTGCTAAGTCTTGTATGTGGGCATCACCTTTAGGAACTAAAACCGCATAAATGCAGTTCTAAAGCTCTGGAAGTAGTGAACTGACAGTAATTTTGAGCAGAGAACTATTGAAGTAGTTTATTCTTTCTATATTGTTTCCCCTGTCTTGCAACTATCAAAGTGTAGCTTTTGTACACTATCAAAGTGTAGCTTTTCAGGTTGGGACATAATTTGTACTGAAAGGTGAGAGTAATTTTTTCAATGTCTTATTTATTAAAGTTGAAATTTTTGCTAATGAACTGGTAATTACTTTGATGTGGATTATAGCAGGCTTGGATACTATCCTGTGATTAATTTGCAGTTCAGCTAGAAAAAGAAATTGACAACTAGTAATAGGGGAAGCACTTTAAATTGTTTTACTGAAGAGCTACTTCTTGTGATCATTTTATAATAGCTCTTCTATCTTTTGAGTGCCATAAACTCTTGCTTAAAGCACATTTGATAAACTTTTGAAACAAGGGATAATTTTAATGTCTTTTTTTCCCCTTTCTGTACACTTAAATATATCTGATATGAAGACACATTGCATCAGGCTTAAATAGATCTCTAATTAGAAGGGAAAATAGAAGAAAAATAATTGGATTGTGGAAAAGAGGCAAAGAGTCTGTCTAGTTTCCCAGCTCTGCCACTGCTTTTTGAAACTAAGTACTTTCTTACATGGTTACAGTGACCAGACGTGTGTGACATAGTATTTAAAATGTTGATGCAGCAGTTTATTTGTGCTGCTCTTGTAACTCCTTTTAACAGAAAAGGAGAAGTAAAGCAGAAGGAGAATAGGTCTGATGGTGCACAGTCTATGTGTAGCAGGGTATTTAAGCCAGTTGTCCTGGTTTCAGCTGGAACAGAGGTAATTTTTTTTTCGTGGTAGCTGGTGTAGTGCTGTGTTTTGGCTTCAGTCTGAGAGCAGTGCTGATAACACACTGATGTTCTAGTTCTTGCTAAGTGACGCTTACCCTGATCAAGGACTTCTCAGTCTCATGCTCTGCCAGTGAGGAGGGGTACAAGAAGCTGGGAGGGAGCAGAGATGGGACACCTGACCTGAACTAGCCAAAGGGGTTTTCTGTACCACAGCATGTCATGCCCAGCATGGAAACTGAGGGGAGTTAGCTGGAAGGGACTGATTGCTGCTTGAGACAGGCTGGGTATTGGTCAGTGGGCGGTGAGCGATTGTGTTGTGCATCACTGTTTTGGGGGGATTTTTTTTCTTATCTCACTCTCTCTGATATTTCCCTTTTAATTATTATTATTTGTATTATATTGTAATTTAATTATTAAACTGTTCTTATCTTAACCTGTGGATTTTACCTTTTTTACAGTTTTCCTCAACATCCCACTGAGGGCAGGGGAGTAAGCGAGCAGCTGAGTGGGACTTAGTTGCCAGCTGGGGTTAAACGATGACGCCCTGGTTTAAACCTGGCAGCCTGGTTCATCCTGCTGCTCAGTTAACGCAAGATCTCTCTTTCTATAGGCTAGCAAAGTTTAGGGCACCATATAAGTAATAAACACTGCTGTGCAGCATGTTAGATGAGGTAATGCAAATGCACTGCTCTTCCATTCAACTGATAATTTAACCTTCAACAAAACCAATCAAATATTGATGGTAGCTCCTCCCCTTACAACTTCTCTATTCATCGGGCTCTGATGTATTCCTATGAGAGTTCTGCACCCTTGAGGACTTGCAAACTTAGACTTACTAAAGCTGAATGCAGTTCAGGAAGCTCTAATGGGATAACTTGGGTAAGGTTGACTCACTTTTAATGGCATTATGGTTCTTAACTTCTCTTGATGATTCATTCCATTTTTAGAGACATATTTTCTTCTTATTCTTAATGTCAGTGGTTTATTTAAACAGCAAAAAGAAAAGAAAAAAATCTGTAGTCAGGGGAGTAGTATTCTGAATCTTTTGCTTCTCTCTGTGGTAATCTTCAAGTTTAATGACTCTTTTTTGCTGACATCAAATTTCAAGGGTTCTGCAGAGAGTAGCAGTTCTACAGTACAATTGTACTGTTCAAAGTGCACTATAGGGTCCTAAATTCTCCTGTGAGTTTTCCCACTATGAAAAGAAGATTGAGACTAAATTCTGAAATTATTAACTATTTTGGAAGATGAATTTCAAATAAAGATCATCTTGGCAAGAGCAATGGAAGAGAGTGTGTGTTTTGTTTTATGATTGAGACATTCAGCAGTATCTCATATAAGTATATAGGGTTTTGACAGATGTGGTGAACAGAAAAATGTTCTTTGCCATGAATATTAGAGGTTTTCAGATTGGGTAAAGACTTAATATAATGAAGAAATCATAAATATATATATATTACTGGTCAAATCACAGCTTTATGACAAGTTTACTTAATTCTAGTGTCATCTGGTTATTTTTAAGGGAATGAAAAAATCTGTCACTTATTTTCTCATTTTTCCTCTTAGGAAACTCTTAGGGCCATCTAAAAACTATTTATTCATAACACTTTCTTCTGTCTGTATTGTAGTTATGGCAACTTCAGCCTTCTGTGTAAAGGAACAGAGGTTTGCTTTGACTTTTTTTGGAGATAGAAAATTACCAGTAATGTAAGCCTCTGTTTCTGTCATACTGTCATTGCTTGGCTTGATTCTTTTGAAAACTCAGGAGAAGAATATTTAACATGCACTTTACAGCAGAAAGCACTATACTGAAATTTCAGTGAAGTAAGAAAAGGCCATAACTGACTTTTTTTTGTGATTTAATTGCAATAGGCTGGTTTGGCTCAAATGCTAAAACAATCTGATGATTTTCCTCTGCTTTGTATGCTTTTTGGACACAGCAGAGGAACAATATTCTGCTCACTTCATGCAGTTCACTTGGAAACACTATAGCTTAAGAGAACTGGAGGTGTGTTAACCGACAATGTAGAGTTTTTTGGAGTAAGTATACTAATGAGAAATTCACTGTTCATAGCAGAATTCATCTGAGCCTTTTTTTCAGTCAAGCAGACACTTAAAAGTTTACACAAAGTTCAGGACTGAGAGCCTGTGTGGAGAAGCTAAAGGCTACAGCCCAGGGGACCAAAAGCTTTAGCAGGTGTTGAGCTGTACTTGCAGCCATTTAATTCCAGCTGCTGTGGGCTCCTCAAGGGCCCTAGTGATTTTCATGACAATGATCAATCCTATCATCATGCTGCTATGTACAGTCAGCTGCTTCTTGCATTACTCTCCCGTTCCCAAGCCTCATGCCAAGGTCAGGGAGGTGACTACTGCAAAACATCTGTACTGCAGCTTGGATCTTCCTCAGATGACCAAGAAGTGGTCAGTTTCTTACCCTTGAAAGCACAATCCTAATCTTCCAATTTTTAAAAAAGGTGATTATATTAGTGCCTTCCTGTTCTAGCTTTCATCAGATGGATGCCTCAAGGAAGCAAAAATGCTGCATTCAAACAAAGTTTTCGTCTTCATTTTTCTAGCCAAATGATAACTGGGAAGTACCAGAAGTTTTGCAGAAAGACTAGAATAACCCCAGTGCTGGATTTTGAAGTATTTCTTTGTATTAAGTGGCTTTGGCAAAGATCTGGGCACTTCCGGGACATGTCTGTTGTTTAGAAAGGTGTGATAACCCATACACTGTCTTTTAGTAATCATTTTTGAAGAGCACCAGCATTTTCTGATTTATCTTCCTTTCAGTAGTTGAAAAGGCCTTCTTGAACAACTTACTGAAAGTCTGTTAATGAGAATTTTGGTGGACTTGGGGCCTTGGAAATTTATTTAATACTTTTGCATAGTTTTATCCTGCTTATTACATAAAATATCAGGTGAATTTATGAATGAAGTTCAGAAATGGTTAAAATGGTAGTACATAGTTTTCACATCTAAAGTATCTGGTGTTGCATATTTTGTGGCTGTTAAATTTAGCAAAACTGCTGACATCAGAAGACACAATGGCGTGTTTATGCATTTGTTCCCAACTATTTATTTTTTTTTAGATAATCAAGGAATTAAAATGAACATACCGAAATTTTGGTAATTTTACTATCAGAATTTTTAAAGACTTCCAATATTTTCTAATAATCTGGGCATTAACAAGCTTATAAATGAGAACAAAGTGAACAAATGCTGCTCTTTTTTCATTCTAAGAAGTGTTGATCAAAAACGGACAGCGAATTAGATTTGAAGCTCCAGGTATAATATCTTTAAATGGAGCAAGTACTTGTATTCAGAACTGTGTCCAGTTTATTTTTGTAGATAGTTAACATATGATAATAAAATCAGCATAGTGAATATGCATATATTGGATATTTTTCCAATGTTGTTGGGAAAATATTGTTGAATGTGTAGATATTTGAATTAAAAAAATGGTTGTTTCATTCTGCAGTGTAAGTAGAATTAAATATCCCCCTTCTTTTATATGGAAATGTGGAAACAAGTTAAAAATATGGTCTAGATGAAGAACAAAAGCTATTTATTTTCTTAGAAAAGATGGAAGAGATGTCCAGTGTTAGGGGAAAAAAAAAACTCTTTTGTACTCTAAAAGGAAAGAGTTGTTTCTAGAGCTCCCTTAGAACCAATGATCTGATTCTTAAACCTATTTGAAGACTGTGAGAGAACTGCCTCAGGTGGCTTCTGAGAAACCAGAAAAGCCACTTCAGATCACAGATGAAGAGACTGCATTGTCTCAGTTTGCTACTTGGTTCTTAGTTTTCCTTTTACCATCTGGCCATATCAACACACTAGATTGTTTTAAAGCAATAAATTGCTATATATCTATTAACTTCTTATTCTGAGGCTCACTGCTGTGGTAATTTGAGTGCAAATTAAGTGATAGAATTCAGTAGCCATCCAGTGCGTGGTATATGAATAGCTTTTAATAATGGGCACTGCTGGAGCTTATACAAATGATTTTTCTTTTAACTTTCCTTTCTTTTTATAAGTATTCTAATGCTCTGCAACCTTAAACTGACCTCTCTCTCTTTCTCAGTTACTTAAAAGAAGAGATTTTCATGTGCCACCATCAGGCTGCTGGCATAAAGTTAACTGAGTGCTAATTACAGTTCAGAATTTTTCTGTGCTCAGAACTGAATATACATGAAGCCACAAAGTATCCTCCTGCTAGGTCCTCAACCTTGCAAGTTTTCTAGGTACCTTAAGACTGCAGTTCCTGAAGCATTCAAGTAGGTAAAATCAATCCATTTTCAAATTAACCCATTTTATTAACACATGTTGAAGAGTCATGAAGAGAATGTTCACTCTCCATTTCATTTTACCTGGGGTCACAAGTAGAAAAGTGTTTCTGGTAGACTGCCTTCTGTGGCAATTAAGTATTTGCTAAATCCTGTAATCAAAGAGGCTTTTTACATACAGGTATTTTATTGAATCAAAGTTGTTATAACCTCTGAACAGTGAAGGTGTGAAATGACTTCCCATGAAGCCTCAAAGGAGAGGAAGAGCCGTAAGATCCAGAGGATGGAGATGGATCATTTGGGTCTAATTCTGGCATGGTCTTACACTTACCAGAAGAGGATTAAATGTTCTTTACCTACTACTGTCAAACGTACAAAATATACGACATCTCAGAAGTTCTTGACATCATCAAGATTTAAGCAGTTGTGTAAAGCTGGTTATTCCACCCCACCCCTTAAACTGGTGATTGAGTTAAATAAACGTTAAGAATCAGAAGTTTTAAAAGGAGTATAACACTTGAATTCAATACCCTTCAAAAGTATTTTTACTAAAAGTTATGTCTTTCTAATATAATCATTCCTAACTTGCACATTGTCAGAATTGATAACATGAAAAAAGAATTGAAGCAATGTGTCTTTAATATTTTGCTGTTAGTCCAAAATGTGATAAGTTTCCTAAACGTATTTTGATTGTATACTTTTTACTTCAAATTCCTTTGTGACTTTCTGAGTGCAATAGAATAGACCATTATATTTTTCTCATTCGTTAACTTTGTGTTTGAACAGATTACAAAACAAACTGTATTCACAGAGATGCATTCAGAATATTAGTTTAATATGTTTTTCATGTTGTGTCTAAGGAAGATTTCAACTTCAGTACTAGTCAGCATATATTTTTAAAATGATTCAGATGTGAAAACTGTCTTGTAATACAATGAACTCAGTCCCAAATTATTCCAGTGCAATTACTTTAATCTGAAACTGCCATTATATTTTCTATTTTCAAGTTCCAGTAGTCAGCTATATCTGCTGCTGCAACTGATGAACTATAATGCTTATCTGCAGAGGTTTCATTTCTTCCTATAACTTTCTTAGATCCTGATTGCATTAGGATGAAGTTTTAAGGGTCTTTATGAAGGGGAGGAATGTTCAACCTTCCTCATGAAACATGGAGAGGGAGACACCTTATTAGTAAAAAGAAAACTTTGCAATGCAATTAAGACAAAAGATGAGGCTTACCTACAAAAAGTGTCCCTATGGTTAAGAATATTTGAGTTTCACAGTGAAAACAGGTCTGGGTTGGGTTGGACTACTTTTTAGATGTGCAGAAAAGGTTTGATTCTGCACAATCTCATTGACATCAGTATAGGTTCCCAGCTGATTTAAGCATGTATGAGAACCAGGTGTTTAGCAGAGCACTAATTAGTGCTCTGCTCAAAAAGTCTCTGACTATATGCCCCACAACTTTAAGGAAAAAAACCCAGCAGCTCTCATTGGTAATAGCCTGGAAGGATAAATTATTTACTTCCAAACTCCTCTTGTAGAGTCCCCTCCAACCACATAGACAGCCTAGAACTGAAACCGCTTTGATTGCCTAAATTTGAGTGCCCAAGTACAATAGGACACAAATCATCCTTGCAAGCAAGGCAAAAGTATGACAGCAATAAGGGATGTTTAGAAGATGGGAATATATATGTTGATTTCCTCCCACAGCATTGACTGACAGTTCCTTACCTTTTCCCTGAAAGACTGCATGATTCTTAACGCGTTAATTGTTAGAAGAAAAAAAAGCCCAACCAAACTAGTGAATAATATTCCGATAGCAGTTGTTTTCCTATTTTTGAGCTGCTTAGGCGGGAGGTGCTTTAATTCACAGATAATTATTCTCTGCAAATTGTCCAAAAGTTTTGATAAATATTGCTTGCAGCCAATTATTGTACCAGCATTTCTCTTCATCCAGTCTCTCACTCAAGTACCCTAGTCTGTTGCATGAACTAGCCTCAAAATTCATTTTTAGTTCTTATAAGAACTGTCAGAAAAGTGACAAAGCTATGGCTTTGGTATTGACGTTTTTTTGCCACAAGGGCTCTTTTGGCTGTGGTATAATTAGAAAGTAGAAGACTATTACTTTTTCCTTGTATGTCAGTGGTTTTATTATCAGGTTGCTTTCTCTCACATTTTCTATTTCCAGTATCAATTTGCTCATCATTTGTGGTATATGTGCAGAACCTGAATTTATTATATTTTTTCAAAGGGTCTTGATTCCTTTTGCAATGGTAATGATTTGTCTTTCCATATACTGAGTGGTGTGGATAATTAATTTGCAGTAAACAGGATCAAATTTTGAGGACTTGCTTATGAAAATCAGTGGGCGCCTAGGTGGTTGTGTAACCTCTCTATTTTTGCAGCCTCATTTGCCCTGCTTCTTCCATCATTACTTTTTTTCAGATGAGGCTATCATTTTGCAATTATCCCAGAAGTAGGACTTCAGAGTGTACTGTGCAATTCTCAAGACTCTGAGAAACAATATTATTCTTAAAAACCAGCTAAGTCTCATTTTTAGTAAATCTAATAATGTTAATTTCTTGTGATTTTTATACATACTATTAAATCTTGAATTAGTCTAGTGTCTGTTTAGGGAGTTTTGTTTCCTCACTCCTCCAATTCTACTGATCATTATCAACTAAACATCTGGCACGTTGGTTTGTTGTTTTGGTTTTGTTTTTTTTTGTAATTTATTTTTTTAAAACTCTGTCTCTTTCTCTCAAACAAAGGTCACAGATATGTAATTCATTAGATTGAATAGGCTTAGAACTTAGGAAAGTAGCAATTCTCTCAACTCTGAAATTTGGCCATGACAGCATTTATGTGTGATTTTCACCTTGCAAAAAAATGGTAAAGAAATCTCTAGCACAAAAACTGTTTGCAGCTGTTGTATCTGAGGCCGTATACTTGTTTTATGATATTTACAGTTGTCCATTTCTCACACTTCAGAAGATAGATGAATGAGGCATAGAACCTAATCACTCAGTATTGCAACACGAAAGTTGAATATATTGTCTATTTGTAGCACTGCACAGTTGTGCATCTTTTGAACTGCCATCAGAAGCATTTCTCATAGATCAAGTGTTTTTTCTCTTCAAGTATTTAATATCTGATTGATGAAAAAAATCACATTAGTGGTTTAACTGAAATAGTGTTTCATATGCTCTCAAAGGACTTCCTTCTGAAGCTTGAATCAAATTACTGGAGGTGGTTTAAAGAACATAGGAGCTGAGGGAAGAAACTAAAATCAATACAGCCTAAAATTTATAATCTGATTTTTGAAATTACTGACTATATTATTTTAAGACTGTGATCCTATTAAACCTGAAACAAAGCAGCGCTCCTTTAATTGCTAGATTATGATAAAAAGAATGCATAAAGATGCAGATACTGATGCAAGAAGGCACTGGTCTGGAACTCCAGCTGTCTAGGTCAAGTTCATGGCTCTGCTGTACACCACCTCAGGCAAATAATTCAGTCTCGCTGGGCTTCCATTCTCCATCTGTCAAATGGAGACAATGGATGCATCCTTCTGCCTGGCCTTCATCTTGCCTATTTATATTGTGGTTTAGAGGAAAAATAAATGTTTCTTAAAACATGTTTGTATAGTACCAAATATACTGAAGCTTTTAGGTACTTCCATATTACAGTAAGGGATGACAGCCTCTAAGCAGAAGCATTTTTAATGTGTGTTCTGCAGAATGGATTTGCTGTCCACTTCAGACCAGTCCTGAAATAGTGTAAAGCTTTCTCCTGGTCATTTTGGCATATTATAAATTTTGTTGTTCAGTTACCATATTGTGGTTACCATAATTAGTACTGTCAGCATTTATTATTGTTTGAGTTCCCCCATCCTGCCTACCCTCTCCATGCACAAACACCCTTGTAATAGGACATTATAAGTAACCAGCATACATCAACTATTGATAGATAATGGCTTCCATTGTATTGCTAGTATTAAAACTTTAATTTTTATGGCCAAATTGCATTTCGTGATCCCATAGTGCCTATGAGTGCTAGGACTTGGTAGAAATTCAATAGGCATAAAATGCATTCACACTGCCTAACTTAGGTACTTGATTAGGTTGAAAATGTAGCCAGAAGAGGGTAGCTGTGGGCAGAACATGCAGGAATTCTGCATTTCCCTCTGATGGGGCATCTCTCTGCAGGACTATAGATTGAGTCAAGGGAATTTATCCACTCAGTGGGGGAAATTGAGTACTAAAAGTCATAAAGCTTCTCTACTCTTTACTCCCTTCTAACAGAGCAATTTTTGATTATTTTTTTTTTTTATCTTATTCAAGTGGGTATTTCTTTCCAACATAAACCTTCATTTGCTGCCCCTGTAAAAGAAATGTGAGGTTTATAAATGCCTGCACACAAATTAGTGATGATGGTTTTGGATTCATGGTTTTTACTTGGAAACACCCTCTGAAAATCTTCTGACATGATCCTTTAACACAGACTTGTTATTACAGTAAGTACTTCTTTTGTCCAAAATTAGTATCTAGAAAGAGTGATGTGCCATGGTGTAAAAATCCGTGTATACTCGTGATTCAATATATCACTTAAAATGGAAATGAGACTATGAAGTATTTTGGCAGGCATTTAGCAAGGTTGGAAATTATTTCGTAGTGTGTTTCCTCTTTTTAAATTAATTTGGCCATTTTGAACTAGTAAAAGGTAGTATATATTAGTGTACTAAGGTGAAAATAAATGTGGTGTCTCATGAAGGTGGATTGGGTTACCACTGTCCCCTTGGATATGTCATGGTTACATAAAAAGAAACTCTGTGTTACAATGTAGTTTCCATGAATAGTCAGAGAAATGTAGGAACGCAAAATACAGGGGCCTATTCTAGTTGTTATAAGAAGTGCCATGCTACTTGACTACCCTAAGTTATCAGAACCCCGGAGGATCCTTAGCTACTCTAACATGGTACAGAATTAGGTCTGGGACAAGTATCTGAATGCTAAATCACCTTCTCATCCTTCTGCAAAGTGTTACTTGGTCAAAATATGGGCTGAACTCTTGGTATTTCTCTTCTTAAATGAACAGCAGTAACAGAAGAGAGTTTGGGGAGCTGTGGGACAGCTGCCATATCAATATCATGGACTGGTACTGTTTCCTTTTATGACTATTTTAATATGGGAAATTAAAAAAGGAATTTGATAATGCCACATGTCCTGAACATTTAGCTCTCATTTTCAGCATTCTTTTTGCATCAAAAATTGAATTTTCAATTAAAAAATAAATGTATGGCAGGGAGAATCCTAATTGCAACAACATTTCTTTCCTTTTCCCCTTCTCAGTCTCCTTACCCCTGTCCCTAGTCCAGTCTCCCTCCCTCATTATAAAATCACAGTTGGAAGTTTCTTTAAGTCCATTAAAATAATTATTGTTTAATATATACAGATGTTGACATATCAGTTCATTGACTGAGTAGTAGGTAGCATTAAAAAGCAGTGGGTAGCAGTATTGACATAGTCTGTTGGATTACTATGCTGCTGGTAATATCTGTTATAAGTATACACGGTAACTACTGCTGTACTTCGTATCAGAAGCAAAAGTCATACCTTACAGTACCTGCTTATTGTCCTGAATATTTGTGTCTTTCTTATTATTGTGTGCACACTTAATAATTTTCTTTGCTGATGTCCCTCTAGTCTGTTAATATTTCTAAGCTAGTCATTTAATTTAGCCTCTTAGTTTCCCCTTCTGTAATATGGGATAATAATGGTGCTCAACCAACTCTGTTTGCTTGCTGAACTCTACCATTAAAATTTGCTCAGTTATCATTCCAAAAGATAGAATTGTTTTGTTTGACCATTATACAGAATATGACAGAAAGTGGCAATACCGCAGTGTGAGAATCGCAGTACTTCAGATGGTGGACTCCAGTTACTCAGAGCTAGGAAATGCCATAAATGAATGAATGGAAGAATGAACAGAAGTCAGAATGAAAAAGAAAGAAAAAAATCATCATACCAGAAGCAACTCATAGGAAAAAAATAAATAAGTGGTATGAATGCCTGTTTCTCATTAATTGTGCCTTTTACAATATGCAATACTAGGTACAGGAGAATAAGCTTTATTATAGATCTTAATACATTAATTGGCAGAATGTGGTATACAACCTTATTTGTATAAAGGATTCAACTGAGAAATCACAATAATTTTTCCTTTACAAGAGCTAGAAATATGTATATATTTGAAAAGGAATATTCACTTCTTCCTAACTCTGTTCCCTGGTTTTACTCTTCAGTTTTAGTCTCCTTTACAAGATGGGGGCAATGACAAAGTTGAAAGCTTTGGAGTTTAACAGCAGGTCTGGTGTCCTCAACATAAAAAGGACCTGGAACTGTTGGAAAAAGTCCAGAGGAGGGCCACGAGGATGATCAGGGGACTGGAGCACCTCCTGTATGAAGATAGGCTGAGAAAGTTGGGGCTGTTCAGCCTGGGGAAGCCAAGGCTGCGTGGAGACATCATAGCAAACTTCCAGTATCTGAAGGGGGCCTATAGGGATGCTGGGGAGGGACTGTTCCTTGGAGACTAGTGACAGGACAAGGGGTAACAGGTTAAAACTTAAACAGGGGAAGTTCAGATTAGATATAAGGGTGGTGAGGCACTGAAATGGTTGCCCAGGGAAGCGGGAAGCTGTGAATGCTCCATCCCTGGTGGTGTTCAAGGCCAGGTTGGACAGAGCCTTGGGTGAGATGGTTTAGTGGGAGGTGTCCCTGCCCATGGCAGGGGGGTTGGAACTAGGTGATCTTAAGGACCTTTCCTACCCTAACTATGCTATGATTCTATGATTCTAAGTCTGCCTATGTCAGGAATAGATCAATTTACATGCCTGTGGAAGGTCAAAAATCTTATTATTATTTGCAGTGTTTATGACTGCTTTCCTAACCAATAACTTCAAGTTCTGAACTGCAAGTGCTGGAAAGCCATTTGATCTATGAGATGGTTTATGAATTTGAACCACTTGATATTGCCTAAAGCTGTGAAAATGTGGATATAGGAAAGCACGTTATTGTAATTATTCAATTAGGAATCCCTTCAGTTTTTCAGGTGTTCTAATCACTTGGGTATTTAACATACTGCTAAATGATGGTTATCTGATTAAATACAGATTTGTATGGTGCTTTAACACTTTTTATTGCTGAAGGACAACATAAGCAAATGCAGACAAATGACTTAATCCTAAAAAATTGGTTAATCTTGAATTCATTTGCTATAATTTAGCTGGTGCTAGAGGCATTGTTAAAAGCTCTGGAATTTGGCAGAAAATCTGACAGAATTGCTACAGAACTGTATTCTATTTCATTTATTTACAGTTATATTTCCAGCTTTTAAGGGCAATGAAGGTAAACTTGCAAACAACCCATGAAATAATGGGAGAACAACATAGTGCTTTTTCCTTCCATCTGCAAAAAATAACTTTTTTTTTTCAATCTAGAGATGATCACAGTAATCTTCTAAACTGACCTTCTCAGGCAGAGGTCTTTTTTCATGGAGATTGAATCATAATTTATGTTTCAAATATGATTGCATTTAACAAAACAATAAAGAGATCACCACTAATATTTAAGTACTCTAAATATTCATTTTATTTTCAGATTTTTCTAGGTTCAATTTTCACCTTTTGCATCATACTTGGTCCATGTCAATCAGCCTCAAAAATTTTCCATAATCAGATCTCTTTTCTGTTTATGAGTATCTTCACAGAGAGATGTAGTCATCCCTTAACTTCCTTTACTTTGCAGTCAATCTCTGAAGTTACTCTCATCTCTTTGGAAGTGTGGACTCTAAACCAGAATGCTGTTCTGGTATAGTTTTAGGTTTTTTGGTTTGTTTTGTCTGTTTTTTTTTTTTTTTTTAACAAAAAAAGAGTCTCTATTCTTTGTTCCTAGAAGTGTTGTTTTTCAGTCTGCTGAGTCGAAAAAAAACCTAAATCTACTGGGTTTATCACGTAACAGTAAAATGTCCTCCTGATTACTTACTCCATAAATCTTTGCATTTGTCCATATAAGGAATTCATAGTGTTCTTTAAATTGCTGATAAAATCATTCACAAGTTGGACCAAGAGCCACTCTTTTCTGCATTCATAGAATCATAGAATCATAGAATGGTTAGGGTTGGAAAGGACCTTTAGATCATCTAGTTCCAACCCCCCTGCCATGGGCAGGGACATCTTACACTAAACCATCTCACCCAAGGCTTTGTCCAATCTGGTCTTGAGCACCGCCAGGGACAGAGCATTCACAGCCTCCCTTGGCAACCTATTCCAGTGCCTCACCACCCTAACAGTAAATAATTTCTTCCTTCTATCCAATCTAAACTTCCCCTGTTTAAGATTAAACCCGTTACCCCTTGTCCTGTCACTACAGTCCCTAATGAACAGTCCCTCCCTAGCATCCCTGTAGATCCCCTTCAGATACTCGAAGGCTGCTATGAGGTCTCCATGCAGCCTTGTCTTCCCCAGGCTGAACAGCCCCAACTTTCTCAGCCTGTCTTCATACGGGAGGTGCTCCAGTCCCCTGATCATCCTCGTGGCCCTCCTCTGGACTTGTTCCAACAGTTCCATGTCCTTTTTATGTTGAGGACACCAGAACTGCACACAATACTCCAAGTGAAGGTCTCACAAGAGCAGAGTGGAGGGGCATGATCACCTCCTTCGACCTGCTGGTCACGCTCCTTTTGATGCAGCCCAGGATACGGTTGGCTTTCTGGGCTGTGAGTGCACACTGAAGCCAGCTCATGTTCATTTTCTCATCAACCAGCACCCCCAAGTCCTTCTCCACAGGGCTGCTCTGAATCTCTTCTCTGCCCAACCTGTAGCTCTGCCTGGGGTTGCTCTGACACAGGTGTAAGACCTCACACTTGGCATAGTTAAACTTCATGAGGTTGGCATCATCCCACCTCACAAGCGTGTCAAGGTCCCTCTGGATGGCATTCCTTCCCTCCAGCGTATCAACTGAACCACACAGCTTGGTGTCATTTGCAAACTTGCTGAGGGCGCACTCAATCCCACTGTCCATGTCAGCAACAAAGATGTTGAACAAGACCAGTCCCAACGCCGATCCCTGAGGGACACCACTCGTTACTGGTCTCCAGCTGGAGACCAATTGAGCCATTGACGACAACTCTTTGTGTGCAGCCATCCAGCCAGTTCTTTATCCACCAAGTGGTCCCTGTATCAAATTGATGTCTCTCCGATTTAGAGACAAGGATGTCGTGTGGTACAGTGTCGAACGCTTTGCGCAAGTCCAGGTAGATGATTTCAACTGCTCTACCCCTGTCCATCAGTTCTGTAGCCCCATCATAGAAGGCCACCAAATTGGTCAGGCAGGGTTTCCCCTTAGTGAAGCCATGCTGGCTCTCACCAAGCACCCTGTTGTTTTTCATGTGCAACTTCATTTGCCAGCTTCTTCAGGAGCTGCGGATGGATTTCATCAGGTCCCATGGACTTGTGCACGTTCAGATTTTTAAGATGGTCTTGAACCAGTTCCTCTCCTACAGTGGGCCCAAGGTCTTCATTCTCACAGTAAACAGATGTATTCTCAGCAATGAGTGATCCCTACCATTTATGCTTAATAGGATCTTAACTATGAAACAATAACATTTAATGAATAATTAAAGACAGAACACTTTAAGTAGTTAAAGTCTGAAAGCAGACATGAAAGCTGGTAGAGTTGATCACACTAGTAACAACAGAGTATGTAACTAAGGTGCTGTGTGAGAGCTGTTTATACCACTTGATAGAGGAGGGACATAAAAATGCCCACCGGTATTTTTATTATATTTAGACAAATAACAGCTCTAATTTGCTGGTATCTTTTCAGGCTTCTGTTCATACCAAGCTGATGGCTGCTTAGGTCTCAAAATATGTAGTTACTGAATCTAAAGTTTATTATAATTCATCAAAGATAAACAGTCTCCAGCTATGCTGCCTTCATAGGCACTATAGAAATGCGTAAAATTTTTTCTTGTTTTCCATCCTTTATTGGTACAGTCTAATTACATTCTCACTTGTTGAAGAAAAATTATTCTTTATGTGTGTATGTGCCCAACCAGGAAAATGAGAAGTGATTATTCTTATTCATTAGCAATGAGAAAGAACTGAGTTTTGTCTCATTTATTAAGTATAGATAAAGATGAGACTTTGTCTTTCAAATGATGTAAAATCTGATGGACTGCAAAAGTGTGAGACTACTAAATTACAGCATTTGTTTCTTTCCTGCACTGCTGTTTTGTAGTCACAGCATAATACAGAGATATCTGAGAGCTTACAAGTTCACTAGGAAGTGACAGCTTTGATTTTCTGAAAGGTAGCAGTGGAAGAGTTAAAAGCTTGCAGAGTATTTTCTGTCATTGTGAAGTGTTAGAATAAGGCATGCTGTTGATGGAATCTGTCTGTGTAGTTTCTGAGTACCCTGCATCATTTCTCCCTTTGAGAATTTCACAGTAACTCTGTAAGTACAATCACTGCTCTACCTGGACAGACATTTAACATATGTTGACAGTACATAATCAAACATAAAACCACATCCTGAATATCCAAAAATTGCAGACTTCATTTTAGAATAGTGCTGGCCTGGTAAACCACCTAAAAAAGCTGTTGTTTTTTTTTTCCCCCAAGTAATACTGCGAGCGCACACTGCCGGCTCATGTTCATTTTCTCATCAACCAACACCCCAAATCCTTCTCCGCAGGGCTGCTCTGAATCTCTTCTCTGCCCAACCTGTAGCTGTGCCTGGGATTGCTCTGACACAGGTGTAGGACCTCGCACTTGGCTTGACTGAACTTCATGAGGTTGGCATCAGCCCACCTCACAAGTGTTTCAAGGTCTCTCTGGATGACATTCCTTCCCTCCAGCATATCAACTGAACAACACAACTTGGTGTCATCAGCAAACTTGCTGAGGGCGCACTCAATCCCACTGTCCGTGTCACTGACGAAGATGTTGAACAGGATTTGTCGCAACACCAACCCCTGAGGGACACCACTCATTACCTGTCTCCAGCTGGATATTGAACTGTTGACCACAACTCTTTGTGTGTGACCATCCAGCTGATTCTTTATCCGCCGAGTGGTCCATCCATCACATTCAGTTGCCAGTTTAGAGACAAGGATGTCCTGTTGGATAGTGTCAAACACCTTGCACAAGTCGAGGTAGATGACATCAACTGCTTTGTCCCTGTCCATCAGTTCTGTAGCCCCATCATAGAAAGCCACCAAATTGGTCAGGCAGGATTTCCCCTTAGTGAAGCCATGCTGGCTGTCACCAAGCACCTTGTTGATTTTCATGTGCCTTAGCATGCCTTCCAGGAGAATGTGCTCCAAGATTTTGCCAGGCACAGAGGTGAGACTGACTGCTCTGTAATTCCCTGGGTCATCCATTTTCCCCTTCTTGGAAATGGGGGTAATATTTCAGTTTTTCCATATATTTCCCTTTTTTTGTGTATTTTTCCATATCGCTAGGTTAAGACCCATGCTGATAAAGTTGTTTCTGTAATGGAAAATTCTGGTTTAATATTTCAAGATTATTTTGAGGAAGAAAAGGCTCTCAGTTGTTCCAGTTATGTGAATTCTGGAAAGTGTTGGTAACTGTAGAAAGTCTATGCTGTACACTTCAGTTACACTGTACTCCAGAAGGAATTCTAGGTGGGCAGAAATACGAAAACACAGTCTTATACAAGTGTAAAAGTGCACTTATGGAGGTGTATACTTATATAAATGTTCAAGACTTTGTTTTTGTATTTCATTTTCAAAATAGTTATTCTTATGTGTATCTGTGATAGCAATTAAGAAATTGATGAGAACCTCCAAACTCCTATGGCACTCTTTCATATACACTTTTAGTATTGCATAAGGATCATTAGGCTAATAAAAAATCAATAGGTAGGACATGGCCATTAAAGAGTTTTTCTTCAGTTGCTGATAGTCTGTGTAGTAATTACTGAGGAAAACTGTTTCTTTTAATGGTAAATCTCTGGTTGTTAATTGTTTGGTAACCCACTTTGTGTGGTTTCTGTTCCTTTTCTCTCAGAAACTGCAGCCACAAGACACCACAACTATCAGTCTTGCTAACTGCCCTATTAGTCTCTCTAATTAGGCCAGCAATTCAGAAGAAGAAAAAAAAACATTGTCATTAGGTGTAGCTGTTCCAGTGGAAGGCTAAAGATATAGCTCTTACACAGCACTTGTGATTTTCTTGTTCTGTGACAAAACAGAATGTTTTTGTTCCCATTGCTGTCAGGCACATTCACAATAAAGACTAAATCTCTGTAAAGTAAGCATTTTAAATTGTATGGGTGGCCCAAGTGACTGGTGGAGGTGGTATTCAGCCTACAAGATGCTCATTCAGCTTGAACCTAAATTGCAAGTATTGACCAGCCTGGCCTCTGAATACCTATAAACAGCTTGAACCCTTTTCTTAATAATTATTAAGATAGTTGCACATACAATTATTTTTGATTGCTGTGCGTGTTGTCAGTTTCATAAAGACTAAACACTGCTGGATGACCCTAGAAAGAGAGAAAGCTGCTATGTAAGAATGCTGTATGCCTCTGATGAGAAAATTTTAACTTGCTATCACTTTGAAGTAGTTCTGGTAAATTTATTTGCATGAGGCAGTAAAATCCATGTCAACTATTATTTTAACTTACTAAACAGTACTGTGAGTAAGTAACGTGAAAATGCAGGACCATTAAGGAAAAAAAGCTAAAATAGATTCAAAGGATAATTTGTCAGTGTATGATAATCACCTGAGCCTGATCATGCAAAAGCTGAACACTACATTCTTCCGTTATCCACAGTAAGAGCTAGAAGTGCTCAGCATATCACAGAATCAAGATTCTGTATTTATGTGACTGCAGTATAGTGCAGTTGATTATATTCTGAATTTATATTCTCTCAAGCTCTGTTCAATCTTTGAGGCTGTTAATATCTAGAAAAGCATAAATTATTTTAGAACAGTTTCATAGATGTAAAATTTTATGACAACATATGAAAGTCTGTTTAAAATTCAGAAATACTTTTATCGACTTCATAACTTTGTTCACTTTGCATGTGAATAGAATAAATACACAGCTTTAAAGTCTGTCTGAAAATGTCTTTATTGTTTTTAACTCCTATTCTGTTGTCCTCAAGGTGTTTAGTGTTATTTTGCTGAACATAAGGCTAGGCATGAAGCTTAATGAGACAGTAATTTTCAACATGATTTTATTTAGTGCAAAATAATGTAGCAACCTAAAAATGCAGGTTTGTATCCAATCTGTATTGTTTTCTCCAAAATTTGGAAGGTTATTTAAGAGTTCAGCTGATACTTCATCAGGAATCCAAGCAACAAAGGTGTTCATAGTAATTCATATGTAGTGTCTCCAAGAAATCTGTATATCCCTGAGACTTCTGTCTTTTTGAGGAAATGTGTGAGTTATGTTCTACTGAAATATGAAATCATAAAATTTCTTGTCTACTGGTTCATAATCGATTTTATTTGAAACTGGAATATGAGGCCTGTTTTGCATCCTTTCCCAAGCATATTGTACAGTAGCATTCCTCTTTTTATTCCAGTTTCCTCTCCAGTGACCTTATTATGGTCAAATCAATTTTTAGAAGCTTCTGATTTCACCTATTCAGTTAATTGCTCAGTTGCACCCCTTTTTCCTTTTTTTTTGTTTTGTTTTGTTTCTTTTTTTTAACCATTTAAAGGACTTTATCAACATGACATTCTAGCATGTGAAGTAATTCTGATTTTGTTCCTGATCTTCAGTGACTAAGCAATAATTGCTTTGTAGCAGTTAAGAACTCATTTTGTAGATGATTTATTGTAGTGTTTTCTTGTTCTAAGCTGTTTGTATGTGAAAATGTATTGGATGAAGAATACCATACCTAGAAATAATCATTTCAGATACTAGTAATAAATTGTTTATAAAAGGCAAAAAGAGGGGTCTTGGAAATGTTTTGTCATTGTTCAATTAGCTTCATTTGTTGGTGCTGCCCCACCTGCAGGATGCTCTCTGATGAGCAGTTTTCTGCCCTTTCTTATTACTAGTGCTATGCTACTGCTAAGTGTTATTCAGTGCTGTCAAAAGGTGTATGAAAGATGTAACATCCTGTAGGATAGGAAAGGAATCTTCAGTTGTGCTGAATAGGTAGCTTATTTCCCTTTAATTTGTCTGTGAAAGCATTCCAATCTAAGTTTCATATGTGGTTTTTTACTTAGATGGTCATAAATAAGTCACTGTCCCTATAAGACTTACTGGATATGTTCTTAATTCTGTGGCATTATCAAAAATGAATAAGATGGATATGTGAGAACTGAACACTTCTCCTCTGTCTCTGTACCCTATAAATAGTATGGAGAAAAAAAATTTACATATCCTAGCCAAATTTATTCTTCTTGTGTTTTGGAAACTCCATGCCACAAAATAAGGATGAAGGCTTTGTTTCATGGTTCTTTAATTATAATTTATGTGTAAATGATAAACATCCACAAAGAAAGGAAATTTCAGGTGGTTTCTAGGGGTATTTTGACAAATATTTGGCAAAGTAGGAACCTAAGCAAAAAGAAAGCATAGCACTTTAGAAAGTAGTGACCATCATCTGAAATTGAGCTCCAATAGTTATGATTTAACAGAGAATAGCTGCCTGGTATCACATAATCCTTATATGAGTCATGAGCTTGTGATTCTCTGGAGTTTTTAACTGACATGATTTAGATCCCTCATAAAAACAGTGATTTAACCATCAATAGGAAATTAACAACTTCATGTATGGAAACCCAAGCTTTATTTTTAGATGTCACTGATTACAGATGAAATCTAATAACATGAAATAACAAACCCCTGCTTTCTTACACAGTCCCCATCTCTGTGCACTGTTACTGCTGCAGTAAATGTTTGCCTTTCCTGTCTTGAAGCATGTGGTCAAGATGACCACAGGTTCCCAGTTGCTTCTGCAGTAGCGTGTAGGGGCTCAGACCAGAGGCATTCATTCCAGGGGTTTTGAAGATAATTTCTCCATATTTGTCATCTTGTTAATGCTCTCACTAATACATAGTTCTGTTTATTTTCTTTCTTACCTGTTTAACTGCTCCTTCTCAGTTGGAAGATCTGTCCATCCCCAGATCCTGAGGTTGCTCAGGCTTAGTACCTTGTAGGTACCAGACCCATATAGGTGCTCCCTAAAAAATGTGCATTAATTTCAGAAACTGGCTGCTCATTTAAACATTTTGAAGGGTTCAGCCTTGCACTGATCACTCACAGTTAATGCACCCCCAGAGTGCTTTTTTGGCTCCCTTTTCCATTTTGCCTAAGTTATTCAATGATTCAGTGTATGTAGCGGAAGCATGGATTCTGTACATCCTGGGTTAAAATTCTTTCCACATATGATACTTCTCACATATTACTTACAACATGACCTTTTTTTCTTCATCTTTGCATGTAATGAATTTTTTACAGTCCTTGGTTATGCACATGTGGCATTTACTACCAGTCCATTTCCTTTTCTCAGAGTACATAATTTGCAGAAGAGATAGACGTTAATCAAGTGCATTGCCTCAGAATAGTGATGTTCATTCCTTTTGTAAGTTAAGTATTAGGGACATGTGAGGTACAGTGTCAATTGCTTGGAAAAATTCAGTGGTGCCTTGAACTTTACTATTCTACAGGCTAAGTTTATTTTAAGCTCACTACAACATCGTAGCATGATGATTAGAGCCACAAAGAACATCTGATTCATGTAATCTTCTGTTATAGAAGAAAATTGCAATGAGTTGATTAAGGCTTGAAGTAAGACACCAGATACAGTGTAATCTGAACTCTGACATCTTCTGAACCATTTTTAGAAAAAATACTGCCTTCCAGAGTTAAATCTCAAGTGAAGTATTCACATCATGGCAAATAAGATAGTTTTCAGCTGCGCATAAGCAAATCCTAAAGATTTCAGCAAGGGTTCTACCTTTCCATGCCCTCTTGAGGTGTGTCATTGAATTTGTGCTCTCATATATCCCATCTCTGGCAAAGCTCGTCTGTATTTTTCTCCCTCCTGAAGACCTTGCTCAAATGCTAATGTCAGGTATCCAGCAGCCCTCTCCTATTGCATGTGAACGGTTGTTTCATGTTTACGTCATGGCATTGTTTTCACAGTTGTTTGTCTCAGCTCCTGTGTCTGTTTCCCCATTCACATTACCTTTGGATTAATGAATCTCTGAAATGAGGTGCTCCCAACTGGCAGAACATGTGTGACAGAATATGTCATGAGAGCTAACATTTGAGCTGGAGGATCAAGGATTTTGTAGCTGACCTTTCATGGACAGGCAGTTTCTCTGAAAGTTTATAGAAAGAAAATGAACTTAAACTACTTCAATGACATTTTCAAGTTTTAGCTGTTTGGGGATACACTACATGATGCTATATTCCAATGCTGCTGGACATAGTACTGGTTTTCTCTCTGTGCTGGAGAGAAGTGATATAGATGTGTTCCACTGGAGAAGATGGGTTATTTTGTGGATGCCCTGCGCAGACTGATCATAACTGAACCTCCAGTTTCAGAGGGATGAACTCTAATTTCTCAAGTACATTAGTTTCATTTTCAAGATGGGATGTAGAAATAGTTAAGAGCATTATCTTTTAAATATAATTTTTATTTCTATGCAATAACTAACATTCATGCTTCACTCTTGCCACTCAAAATTCTGCTCCAGGAGTCTTCTGGAAGTCCAGACTGAATCTTTTGTGGTGAAAATGTATTTCTCAGCACAGTAAAACACCAATGTAAAATTACTATTTATTCTGAAAATGGTACCTTTAAAAAATGTAAGATAAGAGAGCTGTGAAATATGCTGAAACTGGAAGAAGTTTCTTTGCTGAAGTTTCAGAAGTTTCAGACACTGTCACCAGATTGAAATTCAGCTCACTTTAGTAGCGGCTTGTGATGGGAATACAGCCATGACTGGAATGCTGTGTCATGCTATGGGACTCAAAAGGACCTGCTACCAGCAAGTACTGCTCCAACACTGCAAATTCAAGCCTTGTTCAGTTCTAAGTAGTGATGGGCCTGAAATATAGCCCTATATATGAGTTTGAATGCAACTGCTTCCCTTTCCTTTAGCTGCCTAAAAAATTGGTTAAGTCCCATGGTCTGCTGTAACGAACAGAATTCACTGCTGGTTGATAGGCTGTTTCCAGAGGTGGAATTAGTGTGCTTGGAAATCTCCATCTTAGCCTGTGCTGCTAGATCTGAGATATCTCTATTTGTTATAGGTAGGTATGGGGTTTTGTGTGTAAGATTTTCACAAAGCAAAGGATTTAAGCCATAGTTTAGATGTGTGCAGAAAATGTCACATACATACAACTTGCAAATTTATGTAATTGGCATTAAGATTAATTCAGTTATAAGGAAAGCTGACTGATAAAACCCCTTGGATTGCTAGGTTCTTAAAGAAAAAATAAACTTCAGGAAAGGGAAACTTTTTATTGATTGTTTTGCATAACTGATAGAAACTCCTGACACAAAGGCATGCAGTGAGGTCATGTCTTAACATCATGCTTTTTTTCCTTAGGAAGAAGTAAGTTTACAGTTGAAAAGTCAGCTTCATTTCCCAAACTCCAGGGTGTATTGTGACCAATGCCTAGTTTTTGTTTGTTTTTTTTTTCTTTTACTGTTTTCTGCCTCTTGCCTTTAGAACTTGTGTTTAATGTTAGATTCAAATTATGGGTGAGAGCACAGTATGAGGGAAAAGCAGGCAAGTGAAACGGGCCACTTAGGTGTCCTGCTCCTGGCTGGGCACATTTATTGTTTGTAATTAGAGTAGCTCCCCTGGTACAGTCTATGGCTGGTTGTCAAAGGGCTGCTGCAGCTTGCAGTTTTCTTCTGTCCTCAGCAGCAGTCATCTCCTTGGCATCTCAGGCTGGAGTTCACTGAAGAGCGAACATGAATGCTGTTTAAGACTCTTACATGACCTTGGAGTAGCATGAAAGTCCTGGAGCACTGGGTAGGTGCCTTTTCTTGGGTTTTTGGCCCCAGAGTAGGGCTTTGGTTAGGTCCTAGCAGGTGTTGGTTGTTGCTAATGGCCCCTGCCTCCTTCAAGGTGGCAGTGTATCAAGGAAAATGATGTAATATCAAAATTTATTGGTCTGCTTGTGTGAATCAGAAGGTACTGTAGAGAAATGGTCCCCCAGTGTACAACTGGCTCTAAGTGGCTCAGCCGCTTTTCTGCATTTGAGTGACAGTGGCATTAAGGCAGCACTGAATCCCAACTATTCATCTTTTCTGGGTAGAGCAGCTGTCTTTCAATAACAGCCAGGGGAATGCAGCTCTCCTCTATGACACTGATGTAAGCTAAGATAGGAAGGATAATAGGTTCATGCATAGAGGATTACGTTACTTCCTTTACCTAAACAACTGACTAAGGTAAGAGGTAAATACTTATTTAACATCTAATGATATTATGTAACTTATAGCATTTAAATAAAATAAAAGTTTTAAAGTAGAAGATAAAATCTGATTTTTTCCCCGTCTTTTTTTTTTACAAATACATTAATGTTCCAGATAAATCATTCAAATACAAAAGAACATAAATACAATAATTCAATTTAAGTTAATAATGTGAATGCATGAGATAAGAATAGTGTCTTTTCATCTCCAGTCTATATCTTCCCTTCTCCCTCCATCTTTAGCCCCAGTCTATGGATTTAAGTTGCGTATATATCCTTTAGGAAAACTAAAGGTTAAGTTTTTGTTTAGGATGGAAAAGTTAACCCCTGAGAAGAAAACACATGAAGAGAATGAAGATTTGCAGCAGTATCATCAGAAGCCTGCAAACTGCAAGAAATTGCTTAGGAATTGCTGCTTGATAAAGCGATTTTTTGCCTGGAAAAGTTTAAGCTCTAAAGGTACCTTTCCTATTGAAATGTTTAGTGTAGGAGAAATTGTTGTCTTTCCAAAAACTCTGAATTTTTGCTACAGTGGTGTTACTGAATTTAGCATCAGTCAAGTTACATGTACAAAAAGTCTCTGCTGTCTTGGGTCTATTGTTCAAAGAGATTAAAAATGGTACAGCTTTGATTGAAAGTGCTTTATCATAATGTGATATAAATAATTGTACTGCATGAGCATTCATTTTGCAGCACATCAAAATATATGGTTGGCAGAAAAAAAAATCCTTCAGTCAGAACATTAATGAGTACATGTAAAATCCCAGCAATTAAATGTATCAATTTATTGGTGCCCAAACCAAAAATCTGTTTTGATGAGTAACACCTCCTTTGATCACTGTCAGAGTATATTTACATGGAAATTACATGATATATCCCTTTGTCTTTGGGAAAATAGGGAAAGGTAACATCCTGTCACTTTTGTACATAATGGTGCTATATACTGTATTTATTAATAAACACTGAAAGAAATGCTTCTTTTTAAATTGAAAGTTGGCTATGAAATATCTCACCCATTGAAAGTCTAACTCTCTTATGAATAATAAATTATACATCAACCATCCTGAAGTGATGGCTAATCTGCTTCACAATGTTTTCCTCAGGAACACACACAGAGTTAAGGATTTTATTCAGCGCTGATTCCTCTTTTTACCTCTTAATGTTGCATATTTGTAATTTGCAACATTATGTAAAAACAAAGCAAAAAAGCAGTGCCCCGAACAACCCTTCTGTGTTTTGACAGAATTTTTCATCCCCTTGCACACAGTTTCTGGCAATAACAAAAACCCCAGGTCCTCAGTATATTGAATTTGTGTCAAACAGTATAAAAAAATGCATGACATTGTTTTGTCATGAAGAGCTAAGTCACCAGATCCTGAGTGATATGTTGTTTTACTTACACATTTACTTTAAAGGATATGCTCTAGGAGCTTAGTTTCAGCATTTAGAAACAATGATCTGTTTAAATGCAGCCTACCTCTGATTTTAAACTGCCCTTATCCCTGTGTTATCCAAGTAAACAAGTGTTTATATGCATTTTAATCTAAGCATAATCATGTAGCTATTTTTGGCCACTCATTTTTAAAGGTCTAGGGTAATATTTCCGACAAACGTCTGCTTTAATCTCCATTAATATTATGGTTTGCTAAATACGTTTGATTTCTGATTACTGTATCACTTTGTACCTTTAATTCTCTTCACTTTCATTACATTCTGTGTTGTTTGTAGAGCTAATGAAGTACAAATGAATTTGCTGTAACCTTTTCAAAACACTAATCCTTTCGTTCACAGGAATATTAGATTTTTTTTATTTTTTTTCATTGGGTTATTTATCAGCAATCTCAGTAGGCATAAGGAGTCGGCTCTCTAGAAATTGTGAATCTGAAGCAGCTTGCACTGAAATTAAAAGGTCTGATTCTTCAATATGTTTAAACTGGCTAATAATTTGCATCTCTGGAAAGGGTATTAAACTAGTCAATAGTAATGATAAAATTAAGGATTTATTTCTTCTTGGTAAAGCTAATTAGTAGATATAATGAATTACTGTAAAATCAGGCTCAGCTAAGTTACTCTGGGATACTCCAACAGAGGCAAAATCAAAATCTGACACAGTTAGCTCAACGGGAAGATATTAATTTTGCTTTATCTAGTGCTGAGTGATAGAAAGCGTATTCCCATAAGGATACCTTTACAAGAACCTTTGAATATTTATCAGGATCGAGAAGACTGAGATCCTGAAGTGCTTTTTTTCAGCACTGTTCTATAGCCCAAGGTGACCTCACTGGCTCAAAAAGTTTTCTTGGTCTTCAGTGCTAGAACCTACTGACATCTGTAACACAAGTTGTATACAGTATATCTCATTATGTTCCTGAGACACATCTAGGTAATATTTCATGCATGTAAACAAGTGGGACATTTCTGAAAACCCCTAGGCCTGGGCACGGAGATGCTCATCCATTCTCTGGCATCAGTTAAGTCAGCAAGAAGTCTGCTGTAATTTAACCTTCCTATCCTTCCACGGTGACCTGGTAGCTACAGAGCACCAGGGTACTGAGATAATCAATCGATACTTACTGTTTTCTGCCAGCGGAATGAAGGTGGGTTTGCAAATGATATCATGGTGGCTTATTCCCACCAAAGTATTCTTTTATAGAAATCAAATTCCTATTGGTTGTCTTAAGCTACCTTACACTAGTAAAGTGGAACAAAAATAGTTACCAGGCAGTTGAGGCTTGCAGTTTAGTACTTAAAAACAGCTGAAAAGTTTTTTTTTCATATTTATGAAGCATAAAACGGTAAATTCTGAATTATTTGGTAATCCACTGCTATTGTAACAGTTTGTAGCTAGAAATATCATGAAGTAATACATATTTGATCTTTCTTTTAAAACAGAGATTGTTCTTCACAATTTGTTTTTCATAGTTTATTTGTATGATATTGAAACTGACTTTGTCAACATGTTTTAACTTCGTAGAATTAATTATACTTTCAGAGACAATTTCCATTTATGAATTTGGGGCAGGCAAATAAATATTTGATTTACTGCAATATTCAGATGATTTAACTCTAATTTCAGAATGAATAGTCTTCATTCTTATGATAAAATCTTAGAATATCCTGGCACTGGGGATATTTTTCTGCTCTTCCCCTTTTAACATCTGTCCTAGGAATGTTTTAACACCAGTACTGGAAAGATAATTACACTTAACCCTTTTATATACAGTATTTAAAAAGCATGAATTTAATGCAGGAGTGATTGCTCCAAAGGAAGATCAAGAGAATTAAAGAAAGTGCTTTTTATTTAATTGAGAATTAAACAGAATGACATAGTTGTCAATGGGAAACAATTCAACACTAAAGACACTTTATAGTCAATGCTTAAGGTTCAGTAATTTGACTAAATCCCTTACAGAGTAGTTTCACAAGGCAGGTATCTTGTAACTAAGGAAAGAGAACAGACTATGACTATTGCCAGTTATACATCAGTGCGAGCTTGATATTGCCGTAAGCTTGGAGCACAAGTTTAAAGGATGTTGAAAACTGGAGGGTTTCACTTTTAAAAAAAAGGAGCCCTGAAGTATCTCCTCACTAAACTCAGTTAACCTAAGGCACTTATGAGTTTTTCCTGATCATTCCATGCTATGAATATGCATTCTGCTGCAGATTTTATAAAATGCAAATGGGAGACACCAAGAAGACAGCAAGTTTTCTGCCACAAAGATAAATATGGGGGAATCGTAAGGATGACTCTGCATTACATACTAACTTATGTAAAAAATATTATAGATTAGCACCTGTTTATTTATAAACTTTGTAATATTGTTTCTAGTATTGTTTTCTCAAACCACTTATTAATGGTGGAATAGTTCCAAGCTGTCAATTAATGTGTGCATTTTTCCCTGTCAAATACATTTGTCATATATTTCCCTGTCAAAAGTACATTTGACAAAATATTTAAGGAAAAAATAACTCATGTTATTTGAGAACTAGTTAAATGTTCTGCTGTTCTTAGGGTACTTCATATAATCTCATACCTTGGATAACTCAAAAAATTCCTGCTGGAAGTTGTCTGTACTGTTTTGGGTTTTTTTTAGATATGACTTCTTGTGAACAGGGTTTTAGTTCAACCTGTTTGCCTTTTCCTATGCAAATATGTTGAGCATTGCTTTGAAATTCAGTCACATCTCAGACCATGAAAAGAAATCTTCCTCCCATTTGTTCAAAATTAACAAGAGATATATTAATATTGAGCAGGGGTCATTTGGACTGAAACATTCTTACTGTCTCTCAGCATTAATTCTTGTGTGCCTATTCATACTCCTTTTCTATTGAGCTGTGAAGTGATGGGGCAATGACAACCTGAAAGGTAGATAGTGATGACAGCAGGATTATGTACAAGGTATGTAACCTGCTATCAAAGTTGCCAACTGCCTTGATTAGAAACCATGACTCGTAATTAGGAGACAAGAGTTGTTTCCTAACTGTATTACTGAAGCAAAAGCATGTGTTTCTTTTTTGTTTCCTTGTGCATGGAATGATAGCTACTGAAATCTGCCTTGTCCTAGTCACCCTTTCCTACAAGAATATGAAATAAATGTCATAGATAAAAATGACAGAAAACAACAATAAATAAAAGATACCCAGTGTCAGGAATAGCAAATACTCCTGAGTTTATTCCACTGTCCCAGTAGCTGCTCTCCGCGATCAGTTCTCTCTTAAAGGATTGCTGATACACTGTTCAGATTTTGCCTAGTAATTGAATTTTTATGTCCTGTCAGATGTGTCAGTTTTTACTTCAAGTCAGACTACTTTCTGGGATTTTTCTCCCCCCCCGGTTATCTCACAGATGCTTTGGGCAATGTCTGGTTTCTTTTGAATTTATTAATTTACATCATGAGAGGACTTCACAGAACTTCATATGGGCACTAGGAAAAATGTGTCCTATGTGCCTATAGAACTGAAGTTCACATGACTGTTGAGTCTGAAAGCCTCTGAGAGAAGAAAAAGGAGTGAGAGAAGAGAGAGATGGAGGAAGGGAAGGAGAAGTGAGAGAGACCAAGGACCATGTCCCTTGTCAGACCCCCTTCTCCTTTCCTTTCTACGTGGTAAATATGTAAATAATTAGAACATATCCTATGAGATCTTTGCTGAATACTCAGCAAACAGGTTTTACATGTAGGCTATTCCCTGCCCATGACAGGGGGGTTGGAACTAGATGATCTTAAGGTCCTTTCCAACCCTAACTATTCTATGATTCTATGATTCTATGGTTCTATGATTCTATGTATCAACCACTGAAGAGAATAACATATCTGAGATTTTATGCACTGAAGACAAACATAGAAATCCATTTAAAATTGAAACCTCTCATGATTTTAGGCAATATAGAAATCTTTCTTTTGCAAAAACTACAAGAAGAGAAATTCACTTGGGAATTCAGAATGAGCAATGCTTAACCCATTTTGTCTATTTGAAATATTCATGAAAAAGTTTTACAATTTGATGATGATGTTCTTGGTATACATGCTAATCTTAAGTAAGCAAGCTATGAACTCAGGAAAAGTTACAGGATTAAAAACTGATTGACTTTGTGGTTTCAATAACTTTTTTTTCAGAGAAAATGAACATTGCTCGGTATTGCTTTACTTATTTCTTTAATTAAAATGAACTGAATTAGCAGTGTTTTCTTATTCAGCTCTAATAAGTCAAAGTTTTGTGGTACCTTATACCTTCTGGCTCACTATGTAAATATTTCATCTTATGTTGCAAAAATTTCAACTTCTGAATGAATATTGCATACATTGTATATATATAAGTCACTGAACTGAGGAGAAAAGGTGGGTATATTCCGTTTATTTGTAAAAGTATTGCAAATGGTGAGCATTTTTTTTTTTTTGATTGCAGTTTTTTTTCCCTGAAACCAATATAGGACTCTATTCTTAGCTAATAATTCTCCATATTAGAATAGAGATGGAGTTGTACATACTTACTAGGCATGAAAAGATTGTTTAAAGGTTCTCAAATAACATGGTGAAAAGAAAAGGAAAAAAGGTAAGTGAATGTAATTCAATTTTAATATTTACCCATTATAATCTCAGACAAAGGAGTTTGTCTCTCTGGCAAAAAGGGGAACCTTGCAGTTTGGTTATTTCTTGCTAAATGCTAACTCTGAAAGACAAACCATGGCAATAAAATTGTAGGCTCTCCCAGGTGAATGTAATTTTCTTTTAAATTTGTAGGAGTGATCTAATCTCAGTAAGACTCCTAATACTCTCTTCAGGGTAGCAGTAATAGTTAGTGGCACAAATTAACAGGCATGTGTATTGTGAGGGAATGTTTGTTATCTTTCAGACCATTGAAAGTGGAATTGGAAAAACATTGATATCACAATTTTGAATAATTCCAGAATGATTATTCCAGACTGATCAATGTTTTAAAATGAGTTGTTACTGTGTATTCATGTACAGACTTGCAAAATCGAGCAATGTATAAAGCTAATGAAAATGTATATAATATATATATAATATATACTTTTGTAAGTATGTATAAAATTATGCAGCACCATTTTTGGCTCCAGAAAGTTGAACTGTCACTCCTGTATTTCTGTGTTAGGAAAAACAAAGCAAAACAAAACAAACAAACAAAAACCCACATATCTTCTGAAGTTTTTAATACTTTGAAATTTTAAGATTAATACTTCAAGGACACAGTTGTGACTTAAGACCTTGCTGCTTTCACTGCGTACATACATGCTTTTAAACATTGCCAGATGTTAAAATAGAATTGCATAGATCTTGCAAAAAACAGTAGTTTACAGTTTGGAGAGAATTCACAAATGCTTCTTCAGAGCCCTTGAAACAGTTATTAGTGCCTATTAAAGCAAATATTATCCGTAACAGAATTTTTAAAGACATGTAACACAAAGATAGCAAATAGCAAAGTCCAGATTATTAATTCAGTTCTCCTTAGAGTGAATGTGCTTGTGAGGAGAAGCATATTTTGTGGGAATTAGATTTCCTTGGGGTTTGACATGCAAAGGATTAAATACGCTCCACAATTAACCCCTTCAAGAAATGGATCAGGAAAATGTGAGCAAATCACTTTATGGAGTTTCTGCTTTATGCTTCCCTGGCTATATAAATATCACACAACATGGTATGTTTCTCCTTTTCTCTTGAAGCTCTGTGTCCTTCCTGTCAGAATGGATTTTTTTGTGGTTTCCTGCAATTGACACCACTGTAATCCTGGCGTTGCTGTTTCTGGGAGGGACATGGTATTGGAAGATGAAGCATTCACTCATGGCAGATTACTGCCCGAAAACTCTACAATTGCAGAAGAGTATGCTGAACTCCCTTTTTTTTGCTCTTTACTTCTCTTTCTTTTCCTACTGGCCAGCACCAAGCACCAAGCAGTTTGCATAACCTTCCTAAGAATCACAAAATCGTAGAACTGTTTAGGTTGGAAAAGACCCTTAAATGTATCGAGTATAACCTTTAACCCCGCACTGTCAAGTCCACCACTAAACCATGTTCCTGTGTGCCCCATCTACACATCTTTTAAATACCTTCAGGGATGGTGGCTTAAGCACTTCCCTGGGCAGCCTGTTGAATGCTTGACGATCCTTTCAGTGAAGAAATTTGTCCGAATACCTCATCTAAACTTCCCCTGGCACAACTTGAGGCTGTTGCCTCTCATCCTGTCTCTGTATCAGGGAGTTACCTTCCACAGTCTCTGGGAACCTCTTAGTCTGTATAGAGATAGAGACTGTGCACAGTTTTAAACTAGCTCTAATTAAGAGCTTTGAACAGACCTGTTTTATTAACCGTTTATTTCTTTATTTATCATAGCGAATATGTGTTTTCTTTTCATATAGAAAGCATGAGGAACCATCGAGCTGACTGGAACCTTTCCAAGTCGCTCTGGACTTGGCATAATGAAATTTTATTTTATTGTTGAGATCATTAAGCCTGTTAACCAATGATCACCTTATTCTTCAATCCATTTAAACTGTTGGAAAAAAGAACCCTAGCATCTTCTTGGATCTGGCTGAAGAATAAAAGAATAGATGATTAACTGCTCTTTAATCATCTAGTTATATCAGAAGTATAATTATTTCTCTAACGCTCCTTTTTTTCCCTAGTAGAATTGAAGTTACTGCTTCAATATTATTTAAAAATGATCCATTGCAATAAAATATAGACTTGATATGCCCTAAACATGAAAGTAAACTATGAAATTCTGACATCTCCATTTGGAAATCTGATATCCAGTTCTGTTTGCCTGGATCTTCCTTCATTGTCAGACAAAAGTCAGTGTCCCATTAAAAAAAAATTATTAAAAATTGCTAATTTATTGAAAATCTGTTGCTTAAAAATCAAGTTCTATCAGTGAAAGGTTTGGAATATAATACATGTAGAGGATCACCATTTTTGGGAAACTCAAACAGATCCTTAATGAAAACAATATGCACTTCTATTTAGCATTGGTACTCTCAGTATCTTTAATTTCTACTGTGTCTGCGAACTGTTGCTTTTTTTTTTTATTTCAAACCATTCTATCAATCAAAAACTAATAAGCCAAAGAAGTGTATTAGATTAAGTGGAAGGACTTATATTCATGACATAGTTAGAAAGTGGAATCAATCTTTAATATCTTGCCACTTTCCATCTGGGCATTATTCCAGCAATTTAAATGGCTAAATGTATTAAGAGTACTCCCGATTAAATGGTAGCTCTGAATGTCGTTTTATAAATGGTATGGCCCATAAAGAACTGAATTTGTTGTGGTTGTTAACGATATCTACATTTTGTTTACCAAAGTGTACTCTATATTAGTGCAGTATAACACAATGGTGCTTGTGAGCACCTATCCCTGGAAAAAGTCCTCCAAGTAGAAAGAGCTTGCAGTTAGAAGTTTTAAAGTATGCAAAGCCAGCTTTTTTTCTTTTTTCTTTTCTTTTTCCTTTTCTTTTTCCTTTTCTTTTATTTTTTTGTGGGCATGATGAGGCATTACATCTGGGTAACTTTCCACAAAAGACGAAAATTGAAGGGAAAACCCACATAGTTTATAAGTGGAAATTTAGGGCAGAAGAAGGGAGGGAAAAACAGTAAGGAACAAATAAACCAGAATGACTAGAACAACAAAATTACATGTTGCTTTATTTGCTTCTTTCTCCTCATTTAATTTATTGCTGCTGCCACCTTACTTGAATGCTTGTTTCCATGGGAGTCTGCAGTGTGGTCCTGACAGTTCTTCTGCCAGGCGACAGTTTTGACAGGATAGATTTGCCCTCCTTTCAGCTCAAAAGGGGTAAGTGGGAGAACTTGGTGTTCTTCATTGCTGCAGTAATGCCATCCTACTGGGACCTCCCTGCTGTTCCTTCGAGTAGCATTGTCTTCTTGGCAAGGAGATGTGTTCTCAGTTGTTTTAATTTTCTTATTCATCATTTCTATGTGCAAGAGACTAAGAAAAAGCTCATAAGGTCCTTCATTGAGCCATATAAATGTTTAGTGGGTATAATGACTGTGTTAGTCATATGTGACAACACTGCAAATGAATTGTGTGAATTGCCTCAACCAAATGCCAACAAACCTGTACGGTGCAGCAAAGCAGAAGGCATAGTTGATTTCACATATGTCTCAGAAAATGGTGCTGGAAATGTTGAGCTAGCTAAGCACTTTTTGTATTCTACTCTATACCCCTGTACCTTTGAGGCCAGCATGATTTCTTTATTATATAGCCTGCCAAAAAGAGACTTATAAGAGGCCAACCCATTGAGAATAATACTAAAAATCCTTTTCTAATAGATCATTTAATTTATGAGATCTTTGGCCCTGTAAGTGCAGAAGCAAGATACTTGTGTGAGGTGGGGTCATAATTTCCAACAGCAGAAAAACTTATTTCTGATTAGTGTTGTCTTGAATGTAACAGCAAGAGTGCCTAAGAGCAAATTAGTAAAAATCATAGTGTTTAAACCTCTGTCAATTCACATCACCCAGTTCCTCTGAATATAACTAGCATCACCTCATCTGACTTCCTTGTTATGCCTCAGATATATATATGTTTAAAGCCATGGACTAATACAGCTTTTGAGTGTAGCATCTATCAGCTGAGCTGTTATGTTTCTGTGTTTATTTTGCACAGGTTGTGTTTATCTTTGCACAATTTTGTGTTTATCTTTACTGGTTGATGGGCAAAAATTTTTCAACTTAAGGCCCTTGACAAGAGCTGCCTTCCTCCCAAGCTGTAGTTACTGCTGTAACTAAGTCTCTTAGTTCATACCACTTCTGATGCAACTGAGATGCAGAATGAACAATGAGAAAAATCAAACTCAGATGGAGGTGGAAACATCACACTATGTCCCTACAACAATTTAAAATTGATCCTTGTGTTCCTGAATCTCAGTATTCTCTGCTGTGAGAAAATGTCTGTAAATCCAGAAATTATTTCATCTCCCTCAAGTTTTGAATTGCATGGGGACACAATGATGTATTGCAGCTACCAGTTTCCTAGCTGTTGATTTTGCCTGAAATCAAAACCTCTTACTTTTTAGTAAATAGAGTGGAAACTCTCAGGTAATGAAGAGATTTTTAGAAATGCTTGTAAGAAAGACAACAGTGCAATTTCTTAGTTGTTGACTGGACAATTGAGAAAGTAGTGAACAAAACAGGATACAGAAAAGAGTTCCATGTGGTTAATTCATACTGGAGAACTAAATTTCCTCTGTCACAGGGTTCATATGCAAGCTTAAAGGAGTCAGTTAAGAGAAACTTTAGGGATTGACACTCTGTGTTATTTTCTGAGTGAATCCTTGGGGATTGATCTACAGAATGTTGACCACTTGCAGCTTTACTAACTTGGCTTTAAACATATATGAAAGGCTGTGTATTAAGCATTGTGAAAATGAGCTTCTATGAGTTTTCTACCAAGTGCCCAAATTAGTCAGTACCTTTGCTCTTACTCTCACTGTGCCTCTGTTCTGCATAAAGTAAATATAATGGTACTCTCTCATCTCAGTGATATTGTGAATATAAATGTAGTAATGTTTGTGAAGTACTCAGACACTGTAGTGGTGAACATCATAGAAATTAGATTTTCAGTAATGTTTGGTAAGTAAATTATGGGGGCACAAAATGTGGAGTGAATAAAGTTTTGAATTTGGTAAATAGGTAATATCCATTAATTCAATTATCAAAAGAAATTCCTGTTCAAACTGCAGCACATGATCATGTCATTAAAAAGGGTGCACTGTAAAATACATATGTAGAAAGGGGCTGAACTAATGCTGTTAGTGTTTATGATCACAGTACAGTTCTTTTGATGTATACATTGTATGTTATTAATATATATAGCAAAATTTCTGAGTGCAAAGGATTTACAACATAAAACTCACATCTTGGCTTGTAGTTCTGCATAAAAGTAGAGATAATGTGATTGATCAAAGGCTCGGGCCGTAAGATGCTGTTCTGGGTTCAGCAGTAGCAGCCATTTTTCTCCTCCTTAGTAGCTGGTGTGTGGAATGTGTGGTGCGTACAGAAGGATGTACATCTTTCAGTTAATTGTGTGTTAATTCTTGGCTTGTTGAAATGGCTAAGAATCTTGCCGTAAGTTTCATTATAGCAGGAATTTTGTTCGATTTGCTTTATAAAAATAACTCTACACTGAATAAGAAAAATTTTTATGTAGGGAAAAAAAAACCACCCATCTTTTGGCTTTCTAAACTTACATTTTAATATATGCCATATTCGTTTAGAAGGGGAATTTGGGGGAAAAAGAGATACTTATTTGATTTTTGCTATAAATGGTCAGTGTCTCATTTTAAACAAGGTCCTGATACATAACTTATTTAACTGATGTCCCCACTTTAATTGTTTTTTTACTTCATTGTATGTGAAGCAAATTATGAAATCTCCAAATCGTAGTAAAAATACAGGAAGTTTTTGAATTTTCATTACCAAAATCAAATCACAGAAATGAGAAAAAATATAATACCAATTTATTTTTATAATTCAGTTAAGCTACAATTGATTCTATACTAAAAACTAATCAGTATGCTATAATTGAAGAGGTATTTTTGGACTGATGTACCAGCTGGTATCGCAGATGGTACAGATGGCATAAGGCTCTTTAATGGGATAAAGATAATGTGTTGGCACAGAGTGGAGTGTATGAACATGTGATTTTTCTTTTCCATTATAAACTGTTTATCAGTTTATAATTACACAATTGATACATTTGTATTCCACAAATCTGAGTAAATACTAAGATCAATACTTTGCAGTCAGTGACATTTTTATAACCGTCATTTGTTCATGAAAATCTCATCTGCCATAGTAGGCAACAACATATTAAATGCATCACTTTAAAAGAAAGGATTACAGGACTAGTTTGATATTATCTAAATGGTCTTCCTTGTATTTTTAAGGAGGATTAATAGAGAAATTTATGGGAACAGCTGAATCCCTCAGAAAGGTTTTATTGTTATGAGCTTTCTGATTTTTTTTTTTAGGAGCAAGATCCTTCTGGCTATACTGTTTGTATAGGGACTGAAGTGATTTGACACAGGACAAAATTATACTGGCACTTGTTTCAGAAATAAGCCTCTGTTGAAGTTTAACGTTCTTGCCTTTTTGTAAATCTAAATCTGATTCCCAGATTTTGTTTTTGTATTATTAAAAATAGGGATATGTTTAATATACTAGGAAATAAGTCAACACTGTTATTTGCAAAACCGGGGAAGGAGGAAATGGGGGTAAGAGTAAAGATATTATGAGATTATGTTGTCATTTGTCTTTTCACTTTCACCGGGATGCTGTAGATTCCAAGTTGGTAAAATTTTTCCATTTCATTCATAAGAAGTGGAAGATTAACCTGAACCTTTTATTAGTTTTCTTCTCTGATTTCTATTTTTTTTTTTTTTAATTCTTTGCTGGGGAACTACAGGTTATGATCTCCTCTTTGAAAAGAGTTCTGAAGAGCCTTCCTTCAGTATCATAAAGCATTTTTGATCAGACCTTTGAGATGCCAGCTGCTTTATTTTCCAGTCTTGTAATTTTAAAATAATAATAATTATCATCATGATCTTTAGCTTCTTAATTATCTCAGTATAAATTTTTGTAAACATTCTATTTTGTAAAGCTGATGTTATATAAATAATTTCAACTTCTATGAACCTCCTTCACAATTAAGAGAGGTGCTACAATTCACTGAGAGGTTGATTTTTAATCAGGAATGAAAATCTGGGATTGCAGGTTGTATTTTTCAGGTACACACATCTTGCTTCTTCTTCACACAATGTCTACAGTGACTATAAAATCCATCCTACAGTTGTCCTTTCTATGGGTGTCAGATTTTGATTGTGTAATACACAGTTTACTTTACACCTGGATTGGAGATTCTGAAGATGTGGAAATTGCAGGTAAAATTGATGCAAGACCTTGTCGTCTGTGCCACTGGTCCACATGTTAGAATTGCATGTAGTTGCTGAAGGAGCCATATTCAGCATAAAATCTCAAACTGAGTTAACTTTTTGTTTACAGTAACCAGCAGAGTACTATAGTCATGTTTATAACTGCAAGATATATATGAGATTGTTTTGAGCAATTTCCACACTGTCCTGGGTTCAGCAGTAGCAGTCATTTTTCTCCTTAGTTGCTGGCGCAGTGCTGTGGTTTTGACTTTCGGCCTGGGAACAGTGCTGATAACACCGATGTTTTTAGTTGCTGCTCCATAATGTTTTGTCTGACCAAGGACTTTGTGAGCCTCATGCTCTGCCAGGGAGGAGGGAAAGCTGGGAGGAAGCAGAGACAGGACACCTGACCCAAACTAACCAAGGAGGTATTCCATACCGCAGCATGTCATGCCCAGTATATAAACTAGGGGCAGTTACCTGGAAAGGTTAGATCACTGCTCGGGTCAGGTTGGGTATTGGTAGGCAGGTGGTGAGTGGTTGTATTCTCTTCCCTTGTTATTTCCCTTATCAGCATTATTATTGGTGGTAGCAGTAGTGGTTTGTGTTATACCTTAGTTACTGGACTGTTCTTATCTCAGCTCCTGGGAGTTACATTCTTTTGATTCTCCTTCCCATCCCTCCGGGAGCGGGGTGGGGTGGGGGAGAAAGGGTGGGGGAGTAAGTGAGTGGCTATGTGGTTCTGAGTTACTGACTGGACTTAAACCACGACACACACTAAATTCCAAACTTAGTTTTTTGCATTCTACTTACTCATCATTTTTAGTTTGATCTTCCTCAACTTGAACTGACCTAGAAAAAAAATGGAAAACTTTCAAAATGTTAATGTAATAGGGACTATATCCGTGTGTTTCAGTAGCTCATATAATAATTTGAAATTAACTGCAGAATGTAACATCTGTTTTCAGAGCAGAAGGTCTGATTGTTAGCTGCCTTTCACTGCATTAGGCTCTTGGAGAGGTGTACAGGAAATGATTTATTCTTTTTGCTCATTGTCAATTATAGACATATTCTTAACCTTTCCTGGGGGGAATGTAGATACCATTATTGTTGCTGCTCATTGCTGCACAGCAGAGCCTGGCTTAGTTTTTTGTTGCCTTTCACTTCTCGTAGTAAGATGCACTTCTACAAATTGAGTAAAACCCCTTCCAAATGAGAAATAATACTTAAACACGTATTTATTTTATGCTAGAAATAAATTACTAAGCATAAGGCTGTGGGGAAATGGACCTTCTGCGTTTCGTAGACATTAAATCTGTGAGCTTTTCTAACTAACCTAGCAATACTCTATGGGATTCTCTGGGTGATTTTTTAATAATTTTTTTGTTATCTTAATTTCGTCCTCACTGTTCTCAAGTTCCAGGTGAGAAGTTAGCTACCTTTATTTTTCATTTATTTAAGAAGTGCTTTTATTGTTAGCCTTTTTAACAAGTAAAAAAATTGTAATCAAAATGCTGTGTGAATTCATAAGTTCCTTTATTTATAATTATTCCATATAAGGTAGACATTGCTAGAGGAGAAAAATGTCCCCCTACGTGGATAAGATAATGAGAAATTTGTTCAGGTAATATTTTAGGATCATTATCGTGTACTATTTTCATAATGAAGTGTCAAAAGCATGTGATAAAGTAGTCATATTTTAATTAATTACCTGAGTTAAAGGTATCATATAATTATACTTTGGAAAGGTTCAATGATTCCACTTCAATTTTTTTCTGTCATATAATAAAAAATATTCTTTCAAATATGCTATACCTTCTGCTGTGAGGACTTCTTTACACTGCAGTAGATGTTTTTAACTATGAAAATATTTTGAAAAATGATGATGTAGGTTTCTGAAGCTGTAATAAGTGATTTTTTTTTATGTACAAGTATATGTTCTGATATATGTAAGGTAAAATATTAACTGAATATGTTACCTTGAGACATGTAATCTAAAGAGAGATTTTTTTATTTCAATTGATCAGCTTAGGAGCAACATTTTTTTAGATAATGTGGGTCAAACCACAGATATATGTATATTAGTTATTTATCTTCTTGATCATCACCATACAGACATAAAAGGAATCCAGCTGTTTTTCTAGACAGTGATATACTATGCAGAGATACCACAGCTGAGCTAGTTCTGCAGTGGGAAATAATATGCAAGTCCTATTGCAGGACCTTCACTAGGCTAATTAGCTGACTAAGCAATGCTAACTATAGCAGGTATTATGCCACATAAGCAGAGCTGTGCTACTACTCAGACATAGCTACTGCCTGTACACGATGCTATTTTTGGCAATTATGAGCTCCTAACAACTTATGCAGAGCTAGCTGCATGCGTCTAGCTCCCCTGTAGAGTGGGGAGGAAAGAAGGCAGCTTCCAACAGAAAAACTTAAAAGAGAGATAAATGGCACCGAGTTTCTTTCACTTATGGGCTGAGTCTCCTGGAGACACAGAGTCTCAGGCCCATCTCTGCTGATGCTGCCAGACTGCCACTTACTCAGTGAGTGTGAGCAAGCCATTTTCTTTCCTGTCATCTCTAAAACTGGGAAGCTCCTTACAGCTTTGGAAGGAAGATGCCACAACTGTCCAAGGATATCTCCATTTCGTCATATAATTAGCATTACTGACACATCAGTAGAAACTTTGCTAGTGCCTTTTAGTAGAGATCTGCAATCAGCCAGCTATTAGTTTTGATGGTTATTCCAAAAGTAATGGAAAACTACAATTTGAGACTGAGAGAACTGCTTAATGCACCCCAAAGATAACATTATTTGGCTTTTTTTTCTGTTTTGAACTAGCTAGGAAAATGTATGTTTGATACAAGATGTGAGTTAAAAAGTGTTTTAAATAGAGTAACTTGGGTTTGTGTCTTTGAATTGAGAATGGCTGATGTCAACATAGCTACAAAATCTTTCAGTTGAATCAAATAATATTTTTTGTTGGAAAAAGTACTGGATAAAAATTTTGTCCAGCTATGAGTCAGTTTCTCTAATAAAGAAAAACGTTCTCAGAAGTTGTTTTGGATCAGTTGTAATGAGTAGGTGGTTGCAGTGCCAAAACTATAGCTGTTCAGGGTAAGCCATTCTCAGAAAATAATACTACAGATATTTCTCTATTTTTCTGAAGTCTATCATGATATGCTTCCCCTAATTAATTAGACACATGTTGCTTTTTCCATACTTTTTTTTTTCTTACTGAGCTGTAGTTCATGTATCATCTTCAGAAAAGCCCTGGAAAGATTCTAGCTGGTCAAAGACTTTGGGAAGAAATTAATGGATGGAAATTATGATTAATAACTTACTCTGCTTTTCTTTTTTACAGCAGCAGCACTGCAGCACATATATTCAAAGTGCTTAAATCAGCAAGTAGCAGTATATATAATATATAAAATTATTTGGCTGGTAAAAAAAACAGTATGCAAGCTAAGAATGCGGCCAGAAACATTCAGAAAATGCCTTTTGGCCTACAACTTTAAGTTGTGTCAGGAGGTCCTGCCATCTCAAAGGCTCTCCCTGTCACTTGGATCAGGCTCCCTGTCTACCTTAGATGATGTCAGTAGGTGGTGTCCTCTGTGGCTCTAATGTCCTGATCTCCCACAGAAAACAATATCTGTTTATCTCTTATCTAGGATGATAAATAGAGGTTTTCATGGAAATCTTGCACATGCTAGTTCTGAGCAAGGATGGAATGGTTGCCTATTTGGTAAAGGAGAATTTTTTAACTCTGAAAATGTGGTAAGAATTGGCCCTTGTGAAATACTCCCTTTCAGGAATATAAACTTTTTCTCATTATTTGAAGCTGAGTCATTATGCATTTTCTGGATGAGGAATGAGTACACAGGTTTTTTTTAGGAGACAGTCTTGTTTAACCATTCTTTGTTATTGGTAATAAATTCCACCTTGCATTGTTCATGAAGTGACTGATTTAAGAATCAATCAGATGTGCCACCAGGTTGTGTCTTTTCAGAGCGTTTCATGGACTAACATAATCTTACTCTGAGATATCAGATTCTTTATCATAAATGTCATGTCTATCTTGCCTCTATACAAACGCCCTTAGTATGCAGAATAAACAAGAGGAATTAGAGATGTGTGCACATCTACATGGCATCACAGGAACATGGTGGAATGGCTCCTATGACTGGCAGTGTTGGAAGGGAAGGTTATAGGCTCTCTAAGAAAGACAGGTTAGGCAGACAGGGAGGGGGTGTAGCTGTTTATGTCAATTGACTGGCTGGAGAGTATGGAACTCTGACTGGAGACAGGTGATGAGCCAACCAAGGGAGAACAGCAATGGGGTACATCGCTGTGAGGGTCTGCTACAAGCCACCCAATCAGGAGGACTGTGTAGATGTGTATACTGCATAGGCAGGCAGATAGGAGCAGCCTCACCTTGTTCTGATAGGGGACTTCAACCACCCTGATATCTGTTGGAGGGACGGTACGGCCTGGCACAAGCAATCTAGGAAGTTCCTCAAATGTGTGGAAGGCAACTTCCTCTTGCAAGTGATAGAGGAGCTGACCAGGAGAGGTGCCATGCTTGACCTTGTGCTCACCAACAGGGAGGGGCTGGTTGGAAATGTGATGCTCCAAGGCAGCCTTGGCTGTGGTGATCATGAGGTGATGGAGTTGACCCTCAGGACAGTAAGATCATGCAGCAAGCTCACTGCCCTGGACTTCAAGAGAGCAGAGTTTGGCCTCTTCAGGAACCTGTTCAGTAAGGTTCCGTGGGATAAAGCCCTTGAGGGCAGGGGGCCCATGAATGCTGGCTGATATTGAAGGATCACCTGCTGCAAGCTCAGAAGTATTGCATCTCAACAAGAAGGAAATGGGGCAAGAAGGCAAGGAGGCCTCCATGGATGGATAAGGAACTGCTGTGAAAACTCAGAAAGAAAAGGGAAGCTTATAAAAGGTGGAAGTAAGAACAGGTGGCCTGGGAGGAATACAGGGTCATTGTCCAGGAATCTAGGAATCGGGTCAGGAAAGCTAAGGCTCAGATAGAACTGAGTCTGGCCAGGCATGTCAGAGATAGCAGGAAGGGCTTCTATAGGTATGTTGCAGACAGAAGGCAGATTAGAGATAATGTGGGCTCTCTCTGGAAACAATTAGGAGAACTGGCTACCCTGGATTTGGGGTAGGCTGAGATTCTGAATGACTTCTTTGCCTCAGTCTTCACTGGCAAATGCTCTAGCCATGCCGCTGAAGTCTTTGAAGACAAATACAGGGACTGGGAGAATGAAGACCTTAGGCCCACTGTAGGAGAGGATCAGGTTCAAGATCATTTTAGGAACCTGAATGTGCAGAAGTCCATGGGACCTGATGAAATCCATCCTTGGGTCCTGAAGGAGCTGGCAAATGAAGTTGCGAAGCCACTGTCCATCATATTTGAGAAATCATGGCAGTCAGGTGAAGTTCCCGATGACTGGAAAAAGGGAAATATAACCCCCATTTTCAAGAAGGGGAAAATGGATGACCCAGGGAATTACAGAGCAGTCAGTCTCACCTCTGTGCCTGGCAAAATCTTGGAGCAGATTCTCCTGGAAGGCATGCTAAGGCACATGAAAAACAACAAGGTGCTTGGTGACAGCCAGCACAGTTTCACTAAGGGGAAATCCTGCCTGACCAATTTGGTGGCCTTCCATGATGGAGCTACAGAACTGGTGGATAGGGGCAGAGGAGTTGACATCATCTACCTCGACTTGTGTAAAGCATTCGAGACTGTCCCACACGACATCCTTATCTCTAAACTGGACAGCCATCAATTTGATAGAGGGACCATTTGGTGGATAAAGAATTGTCTGGATGGCACATGCAAGGATTTGTGGTCAATGACTCAATGCCCAACTGGAGATGGGTAAGGAGTGGTGTCCCTCAGGGGTTGGTGTTGGGAACAATCCTGTTCAACATCTTTGTTGGTGACATGTGTGCACCCTCAGCAAGTTTGCCAGTGACACCAAGCTGTGTGGTTCGGTTGATACGCTGGAGGGAAGGGATGCCATCCAGAGGGACCTTGACAGACTGGAGAGGAGGGCCAGTGCAAACCTCGTGAAATTTGAGAAGACCAAGTGCAAGGTCCTGAACCTGGGTCGTGGCAATTTCAAGCAGAAATACAGGTGGAGAATGGATGGCAAACAGCCCTGAGGAGAAGGGCTTGGGGGATGTTGGTTGACAAGTTCATAACCTGGCCAGTATGCACTTGCAGCCCAGAAAGCCAATTGTATGCTGGGCTGCATTAAAAGGAGCATGGCCAGCAGGTTGAGGGAGGTGATTTGCCTACTCTGCTCCACTCTTGTGAGACCCTACCTGCAGTACTGCATTCAGCTCTGCGGCCCCCAACACCAGAGAGATGTGGACCTCTTGGAGTGAATCTGGAGGAGGGCCACAAAGATGATCAGAGGACTGGAGAGGATGGAGGACTGTCCCATGAAGACAGGCTGAGAGAGTTTGTCTTTTTCGGTCTGGAAAAGAGAAGGCTCAACAGAATCCTTACAGTAGCTTCCAGTACCTAAAAAAGGGGCCTGTAACAAATCTGAAGAGGGCAAGTAGGGATAGGACAAGGGGTAGTGGCTTTAAACTGAAAGAGGGTAGATTTAGATTAAATGTAAGGACAAAGTTCTTTACTATGAGACCGGTGTGACGCTGGAATAGGCTGCCCAGAGAAGCAGTGGTTATCCCATCCCTGGCAGTATTCAAGGCCAGGTTGCATGAGGCTTTGAGAAACCTGTCTACTGGAAGGTGTCCCTGCCCATGGCAGGGGGGTTGGAATTAGATGATCTTCAAGACCCCTTCCAACTCTGACTATTCTATGATTCTGTGCAGGGATGACTGCTTTTAGTTGGTTTCTTCTTTTGTACCCTTTTGCAGTCACATTGGCATGAAAACAATTGAGGTTCTGTTGGTCATAATAAAGTGAAAAGAGTATTTTTTTCTTTGAGTCTTTGTTTGGGCTGTGTTAAAACTTGAGTGGTTTGAACTTGGCTTGTTTAGCAATAGAAAATCAAGGGAAATACTTAAATATTCAAGTGTATCTTTTATTTCATAGCCTTGTTTTTTTTATGTGACTTACTATGTAAAAATGATCCAAGGAAAATCTCTGTGAGAGAGCTTTTCTACTTTAGAACTGAAATTATGTAATGCCTACAAAAATGTTGTCTTTAGGTTAATACAATGGGACAGATCAAGCAAGGTTCAAAGGCTTAGTATTTTGTTTATCAACAATAGATACCAAACATTCCATTCCTCAGAATCAGAAGCTTTATTTCAATTCCTTTTATCTAGCTGGAGAAAGGTTAAAGGGAAAGATTAAGGTATTAAGATTTGTAAGAATTATGAGATTCTCTACAGCAGTTCCACAGAATTTCCAAGGAATTTATTTTTGGCTCAGCGGCATGATAGCGCAAACCAACTTTTGTGCTGCTTTCAGCTGAGCTATTTATACTTTGTAGTTTGCTGAAGACAGTGCCTGAGGTTGTTATTATTATTTTATTTTGCGCTTCAAATGTTTTAAAATTCACACAAAGTGACAGTACTGTGAGTTTAACTCAGTGGAAGAAAATCCGTATCATACCAACCCAGAAAAGCAGGTTGTCCTGGGTTTAGCAGTAGCAGTCAATTTTTTCTCCTTCTTGGTAGCTGGTACAGAGTTGTGTTTTGACTTTCAGCCTGGGAACAGTGGTGATAATACCGATGTTTTTAGTTGTTGCTAAGTAATGTTTACCCTAACCAAGGACTTTGTGAGGCTCACGCTCTACCAGGGAGGAGGGGAAGCCGGGAGGAAGCAGAGACAGGACACCTGACCCAAGCTAGCCAAAGAGATATTCCATACCACAGCACGTCATGCCCGGGGGGTGACTTGGAGTTACCTGGAAGGACATGAGGTCTTCTGGGTCGGACTCATTTTTCAGCAGGTGGTATCATATTCTCTTCCCTTGTTATTTTCTCTTATCATTGCTGTTGTTGGTGGTAGCAGTGGTGATTTGTGTTGTACATTGGTTGCTGGACTGTTCTTGTCTCAACCCATGGGGGTTGCGTTCTTTTGATTCTATAAACAATGTATTCACCACCTGGTCTACCATCTGATCAGGAGTCATCATCACATGATGAAGAAGAAGAAGAACAGGTGACTTCCCGACCTCAGACCTCAAACGAGCTACGGAATATGAGAAAAGATTTTACCCGTCAACCAGGGGAGCACATCATCACCTGGTTGCTCCGATGCTGGGACAATGGGGCCAATGGTCACGAACTAGAAGGTACAGAAGCCAAGCAGCTGGGATCACTTGCTAGAGAAGGGGGAATTGACAAAGCAATTGCAAGAGAGAAAAAGTCCCTCAGCCTTTGGAGGAGGCTCTTGGCAGCTGTGAAAGAAAGGTTTCCGTACAAGGACGATGTTACGAGTCGTTCGGCCAAGTGGACTACTATAGACAAAGGCATCCAGTCTCTGAGGGAATTGGCCATCGTAAAGATGATCTATCACATCAAGCCGAATTGTGGGGATATACCCATAGACCCAGAAGAAGTCGAATGTACACGACTCGTGTGGTAAAAACTTACGTGGAATGCACCGTCATCATATACCCATTCATTGGCAACAGTAACCTGGAATGACATAGTACCACTAACAGTGGATAAAATGATTCCTAAACTCTGAGAGTTTGAAGACAATCTCACCCTTTCCATCATCTCAGCTGTGGAAAAACTGTCCCAGGATCTCAAACAATTGAGAGACGATCTATCTGATTTATCCAGCTCCTCACGTGTACCAACACATGTCTCAGCTATTAACAAAAGTCATCCTATTGTTTGAGAGAGGAGATACAGGAGGTATACGCCACGGGGTACCCTATGGTTTTACCTGCGGGATCACAGAGAAGACATGACAAAGTGGGATGGAAAACCTACTTCAGCTTTGGAGGAACGGGTGAGTGAACTGAAGAAGAGAGCAGAGGCCAAGACTGATCGTCCCATGAGAGCTACAGCTTCAGTCTCTGGTGAGCAGTTTCCCAGATGGAATGGAAGAGCTGATTTTACTCCAGCTCCTGTGATAATGAAGAATAATCCCTTTCAACACAACTTAAGTGTCCAGTGTTGTGACAACTATTAGAGAGGCCCTGCCTCCAGCCAGGTGGAGGTAGGGGACAATCGGATTTACTGGACTGTGTGAATCAGATGGCCTGGCACATCAGTCCCACAGAAGTATAAGGCTCTAGTAGATACCGGTGCACAGTGTACCCTGATGCCATCAAGCTGTCAAAGGGTGGAACCCATCTATATTTCTGGAGTGACAGGAGGATCCCAGGAGTTGACTGCACTGGAAGCTGAAATCAGCCTGACTGGGAGGGAATGGCAAAAGCACCCTATTGTGACTGGTCCAGAGGCTCATGGCATAGACTACATCAGGAGAGGGTACTTCAAAGACCCAAAAGGGTACCGGTGGGCTTTTGGTATTGCTGCTTTGGAAACTGAGGAAATTGAGCAGCTGTCCACCTTGCCTGGTCTTTCAGAAGATCCTTCTGTTGTGGGGTTGCTGAATGTTGAAGAACAACAAGTGCCAATCGTGACCACAACAGTACACCGGCGGCAATATCACACCAACCGAGTCTCCCCTAATATTTCTTGTAGCCTAAAGGAATGAGACCTGTTCCCTATTTCTCTTTTGGAAATGAAGTGAGGGAGCATGGCAGGTGGTGAAAAGAATGATAGCAACATAAACTTCCTCCCTGAAACAGAATCCTGTAAAAATGCAAAAGTATGCCAGTGAAGACAGCTCTGTCCAGGGCTTGGCTGAAAAGCCTGATGTGGTCGAGTAGCTGTTCTGTAACTGAGGACTATTACTATGAGATACTAGAGCAGACCAGGTGCTCAGTGGTGCAGACCTATGTTGCATGTTTCTAATCACTCTTTCTTTAGAAAGTTTAACTTTGCCGCCAGTGAGAATTGTTCCATTAACTTCAATACAAGGCCAAAAAGAAAATATATGTACTGAAAAGAGGGGTAATGGGTTTAAACTTAAACAGGGGAAGTTCAGGTTAGATATAAGGAAGAAGTTCTTTGCTGTGAGGGTGTTGAAGCACTGAAATGGGTTGCCCAGAGAAGTGGTAAATTCTCCATCCCTGGCAGTGGTCAAGGCCTTGGTGCCTGTCCATGGCAGGATGGTTGGAACTAGATGATCTTAAGGTCCTTTCCAACCCTAACATTCTATGATTCTATAAAAGAAACAGACTAAGCACTGGAAAAATACAGATTTTTGTGCAATATTTTTTTCTTTCTTTTTTCTTTAATACAAGCCTGACTTGTGGGCTGGATTTTCTTTTTGTTGTATTTTTTGTTTTGTTTTTATACAAGCCATAATCAGTCCATGAAATTCTTTGATGCAGGACAGAATTGGGGCCAAGGTCTTCGTCTGCTGCTGGCTTACAGTCCATGTTTATTCCGTTTATGAAGCTGGATGGAAAGACTGAGAGGTTGTACGTGTTGTGGCACATCAGAACTGTACAATTCATGCCCTGTAGCTTGGGTCATGGAAGAGGCAGTAGCTTGGACCCTGGGGTAAGGTGGAACAGACAGCAATGTGTTAAGAACTGTTAGATCATTTTTACTTGAGACAGAGTAGGCTTTTAGGAGATGAGGTTATTTAATCAAGGATTCAAGTTTGTTTCCACTTTTTTAATGAATTTATAATTTTCTTATGTGCTCCTTAGGGTGACAGACTGACGCAGACTTAAGAACAGAATGGGATCTTGCACAGTCTAGTGAGAAAGCCTGTCCCTTCTGGGGTATGGTCCATGTATTTTCCTGTTGTGTAACTCTGATTTCCTATTGATTTGTTATGTCAAATCGCTTGTGGTTTAAGTTTCTGTGCTTCAGTCTGAAACCTATTTAAGCCATGCTGTTAGCCAATATACCTGTTTCAGCCTTCTTTCCCATTTCCTTGTCGTAATTTATACTTAGCCAGTTCATTCCAAACTGTTTATGTGCACTGAGCTATAAACGACAAGGCAGCAATTTGGTGTGAATTAGAGACAAGTTTTCTAGAAAAGATAATATGTTTAACAAATTACTTAGATGCAGACATTCAAGCTAATGTAATGCAAAGGAAATACAAACTCACTTGGTGTTTTTTCTTTGTTTTCCCTACTGTATATCTTCTGTAATTTGTTTTGTCTTTACCCTGTCCATGCAACTCCCCTGCCCCCCCAAGAAATTTCTGTAAGAAGTGGTACCAAATAGTCTAGGAACTACACTTTCACCATCATAGGGCTTTGAGTATCCTCACTGGTGTAGTAAAGTATGATGACGCTGGAGGCAGAAATGCTGTTTTATATTTTTTATGATTTTGTCATATTAGTAATTTTCCTTTATATAGTATTCTATTTGGAAATGTATTTTAAATGAACTGGTTTCAGCTATTCAGATATAAGCTGTTAAGAAATAATTTAACTTGTTTCTACTCATAAAAAAGCATAATCGTATGTCAGAGGCATCATCTATTATGGACACCATAAAAAAGCATAATCGTATGTCAGAGGCATCATCTATTATGGACACAGTTGTAAGCAATATGAAAATAGAGAAACCATGTGGTTTTTTTTTTCATATTTTCAGGTTTTTATGATTTTAGTAGCTGGACCACATCCACATGCAGCTCCTAATGCAGTTTATAAAACACCTAGAACTGAGCAAGTATGGCGTAGAGTCATGCAGGTACTAAAGGAAATGATCCAATTTATGGGTTACAGGTAGCACACTCGGAGATGGTGCTTCAGCCTCACCATGCAGGAAGTGTAGGAGCTGGGGACAAACACCACTTTCAAGGTATCAGGCAGAAACATTAACAGCAAAAGCAGCTTCACACAGACACAGAATGTTTACTGTGACCAAGAGGTCAGAGGTAATTTTTAAAACTGGTTAAAAAAGTTCTGCAAGTAGATCTCTCTGCAGTAAGAGTTCAGGAGCACATCCCATGAGCACACCAACCAAGCCATGTTTTACAGCTGCATCCAGGGAGGATAATGGGGTGCAGGTGTGCCGAGTGTACCTGCTGGGAACAAGCCTTTCTTTCTCTCACCTGAACTTTGCTGACCTACTTGTGGATAACGGGATTCACTATTAGGTTTAGGGGCTGAATCTTAGGTGAAAGTTGTGACTTGAAGGTTTATTTTGATAAAAAGTGCAGTGATATTGGTATTATTTAAAAGCACTGAATTTCAGCTGCTCTAGGAATTTAGAGAGTTTGAGGCAAATAGAAACTGGTAGCCTTGTCTTTGACGGCTTTCATAGACTTATGTAAGCAGCCTTACAAATAGTGCTGTGGAAAAAGGCTTTAGAGATACAGCTATTCATGATTTTTTAGAAACACCTGCTACCACAAGACTATAGGGCATACAAAGGCTTTGTGACTCAGACAGAAGTAAGGTGAAAGGCTGTTTGGAGTGAATTAATCTGGGATGAGTTTTTTCCAAGGCATCTGTGAGTGTTTTAATGGAGAAGAACAGGGGGAAAGGCTGCAACTGAAGCAGGTAAGTCTTTGCTACAGCAATTTATAGTTTTTATAGTTAAAATTATTAATTGTTCATATTTTTAGTGCACGGAGAGCACGAAAACCTGTTTACATTTCATGTGAAACTGTGTTGTCCGGTTGCAGTTCACACTTTTAAGAAAGTAGAAGCCGGTATGTGTCGAGCTATCACCACCTAGTGGTAAAATAGGAATGATAAAAATAACGAAACCTCGGAGATTCTTTCAAGCATGTTTGATTTTTTGGTTTTGGTTTGTTGTTTGTTTGTTTTTTTTTTTTTTTGTTAGCTGTTGTGCTTTTTTAAGATGTTGTGGAATACACAGGGGCGATAGGACTGATGAACTTACTTATGAATTAAAATTAATAAATGCAGGAGTAATCCCTATTTTTATCTTTTAACAGTTCTTTCTGTATTGTAAGGTAACTTGTTAAGGAGTAGTTAATTATTTAAGATTTTCTTTCCTTAAAAATATTACTTGTAGATGCAAATAGCTACGGCACCAGTTTTATGTTCTTGTGTGTGTTGACTGGTTGTAAATGAACTTTGACCTTTAAAAGAAAGGGAGGTTTCTATTATATAATGAAAAGTTTTAACAGCTAAACTACAGCTTGCACCTAACTACATTTTATACGTACTCTGTACTCTTGTTTGAATGCACTCTGTACTGACTTGTTTGTATATATTGTTGCTTGATATTTATTTAATATCTATTTTTAATAACACTTTCACTTTTTAAATAAAACCAGCTTTCAGTAGTGTGGACAGTAAGCAGTGTATGTACTAGCTCATCAGTGGAAGTAGGCTGGTGGCGGAGTCCTGGAATTTTGATACCTTCTTAAATATGAGTTTTGTCCGCCTCCATTTCTCTATCTTCTTGAGCAATCATTGATTCTTGCCCCTGCCCCAATGATCCTGGAATGGGGACTGGCTCACACCTCAAATAAGCCATCTATTGGGGGCTTGGCTTTTCTCAGTTCTCTAATGAGAATATTTATGTTCATTAATACTGTCTATAACTGTCATTTTCATTATTTCTTGCTTGAGGTAACTGTAAGAGGAGAAAAGAAAAAGAAGTCTGTCTAAAAGAGTGAGCTTGTCTAGCCTAGGGAAGCTGAGCTGTGGGGCAAAGATAATGTGATGCTGCCCTCAATGCCTTGAAAAGGTAACATGGAAAAAGCTATTGAGCTGATGAGCAGAGTTACCATGTAAATCATAAAATCATAGAATAGTTAGGGTTGGAAAGGACCTTAAGATCACCAAGTTCCAACTCTCCTGCCATGATCAAGGGCACCTCACACTAAACCATGTCACCCAAGGCCTTGTCCAGCCTGGCCTTGATGGAGCATTCACAACTTCCTTGGGCATCCCATTCCAGTGCCTCACCACCATTACCATAAAGAGCTTCTTCCTTATATCCAATCTAAATTTCCCCATCTAAGTTTTAACCCATTACTCCTTGTCCTGTCACTACTGTCCCTAATGAAGAGTCCCTCCCCAGCATCCCTATAGGCCCCCTTCAGATACTGGAAGGCTGCTATGAGGTCTCCACGCAGCCTTCTCTTCTCCAGGCTGAACAGCACCAACTTCCTCAGCCTGTCTTCATATGGGAGGTGCTCCAGTCCCCTGATCATCCCCGCGGCCCTCCTCTGGACTTGTTCCAACAGTTCCATGTCCTTTTTATACTGAGGACACCAGAATTGTACACAATGCTCCAAGTGAGGTCTGATCATTAAAGAGACAAGTGTCTGAAGTGGGCATCTAACTAGTAACAAGGAAAGAAGGATGATTTCTTCATAGGTGAATTTGGGATGTTCATGGATGAAATGGGACATATATTTCTGTAGTTGCAGGTAGGTGCTAAAATCAGTGATGCTGGGAACTCTCTGAATGTCTTAAAGCATGGATACAATGCAGTGTTTTTTTGGAAAATTTTTCTTCTGTACCTTTGTTGGTTGCTTTAAACTTCCTTATGTTTCTTAGAATGTAACTGCTTTACCAAAATTCTTATCCATTGCCTTTGTTTCAGTTTTGTTGGGATTTGTTATGTAAATATGAAATTGCCTGATAAGAAATGTGAGGAAGAGCAGGTTTTTGTCCAAGTGCATGAACTGAGCACACAAAGATTATGTGCTGTAGTTCACAGTAAATTGCAGCTTTATTTCTTGAGGGAGAAATAATTTCCCTCAAGAGAGGGAGTGATCAAAGTGATCTTTTTGACAAATGTGAACATAAAATTGTATTCTACTTATAGAAGTAGTTTTCTTTAACCACAAATGATTCTGTGTGTTAGAAAGGTATTTTACTGCCCTTTTAAGCTGAACACCTTTTGCCCGTGTTTTCAGGGAGGTTTCCTCTGGTAACTCACCTCTTCTGACTCTTTGCTCTTAATGTTTAAGTTTAGCCCTTATGTAGCAAAATCCATGGCTGCTTTGTTGGACACCTCTTAAAGTTTCAGTGTAGAACACCTGGGGTTACATTTCTAAATAATCTTGTTTGTTTTAATGAGGAAGATAAATACCAAAGCTTTTTTTTTTTTTTAAACTTTAGAATTACTAGTATTCTTCAGGTGACAGTTTCATCAAATCTGGTAGTGTTTTGGAAAAGTAAAAAAAAGGAAAAGTAAATAAAAGCTGTGCTATGTTTTGAAATTATTTCTGCTGAACAGCTTATAAGATTTTTCAACCAAAATCAAGTTGTGTACTGCTTGCTTAGGCAAAATGATACAGTGTGCTCTAGTTTTATCTCTGCCCTTCTCACTTTATTTTTTTTTCTCGTACTGATTACTAGTATTTTGTCTGAAGAGATTGTAATGTTTTAATTATGCATTGTTCTTTAATGTCTTATTATATTGAATTAATTATGATACTCTCCATCTTATAAGAGTTTTAGCTGCTGTCATATTACAAGTGGGAATTTGAAGAATTGGCAAATTGTTTCTCAGCACTCTACTATTCATATGGCCTTATGTGTTTAGCCTTGGTAGGTGTTTCTCATCATACCAGTTACATCCGTTAAATTGCATTCTAGACTGAGCCAGACTGTTGCGTCAATACAAAGTCAGCAGGTAGCAGATGAAGGCAAGACAAATTGCTGTCTGCTGAAGGCACCAGTGATGGCCTGGCCCTGGACAAAAGGCAGGAAGCAGTGACTTACAGTTTTGTACTTCTGGATGAATTTTGACTATCATTTCTATCCAGATAGTTTGTATTGCAGTTTGGACTTCTTGATACTACAGGTTGATCTTTTAGTTTTCCTCCATCACCATTGTCATGTGCTGCCTACACACTTGAATTCCTTTGTTCATTTTAAATGTGCCATTTTTCTGTTTTTCCATGTTTCTTTAACCAACATAATAGGAAAAAAAGAGTGTCAGCTGTATTTCCACCATGTTTGCCACAACTTTATAGTCCCCTAATCTCTCTCTCCTCTTCTGTGATGCTTCTCAAGGCTTTGGGGAAGATAGAGTTCATAAATCTGTTGCAGTAAACTTCAACAGGAAGCAAAGTGGAGTAGCTTTACTGATATCTCCTGGGCTCAGTTGGCTTGATGACACTGGTGGCAGTGGAAAGGTATGTGGAATGATAGAAGAATCTGTGAAGTAGAATGGCCTCTTTCCATCACATTGGAGTGAACTGATTTGTCACTTACAAATGGCAAAATGTAAGAATTTAAGTGGGCAAATGATAATTATTAATACATAGTATTAGTAATATGATAATTACTAATACAGCTGCAAATGGTACTGGCAGTACCCCAAGTTCTTGTTCCAAGTTGCATCCGCTTGCATGCCATCAAACAGATAACAGTCAGGGAAGTCTGGCGGCTGAAAATTGTGGGCTTTAAGGGAAAGAGAACTTAGCAGTTCTGTTTCTGCTAGACTGCAAGTATTCAGTAGAAGGACTATGGTTTAAAGGATGAAAATGAATGACTAAAACAGCATCCCATGACTTATATGGTAATTCCCAGAAATATTTTTCTAATCGATAGATTTGTTTACAGGAACATACTTTCTCAAAACATTTGTGACAAAGTACATGTTCTTTGCTCTGGAAACAGAGCACAAAATTAGGTCAGTGTGCAATAAATGAAAGCCCATTAGGTGGCACCCCCTAGCACTGTGTGCCATCTGGTGAGCTCTACTTCTATTTGAAGTTTCTATAATTTCATCAGATGTCTTGAGTGAAAATTCGTCTGTAAGGGTCATTGTCTGGCTTACTGCTCTCGTTTTCTGACACTCTTAGTTACTATGTGATTTTTCACAACAAATGTTGGCTGTGCGGTCTGTCTATCTGTCAGGCTTTGTGAGCAGCAAATCTGGCAATCTTCCTAGAAAGCATTGCATTCTCCACAATGCTTTTTATTTCTAGTGTTGCTGAGCTATGATGAGGGAGGAAAAGAGTCTACTCTATTGGATTGTTTTCTAAGAAGACAGAAGGTGCGTCATTTTCTTAAACTGAATAAAAATTGTGAGTGCAAAGCAGTTAACCCTTTTTTGTTATTGCTTTGTAATAGACTTCCATAGCATGAAGACACTTATGCATGTTTTTATTGTAGCTTTTCTGAGTGTACTCAAATGAAGGACTCGGCCTCACACCTTTCTTGCAGACTGAGTATACTCACTGATTAGAGATTTAGAACATGCAATGCAGACAAGTGTAACTATCCTACTATTAACTTACTGTATGTGGAGTTTGATAAACATTTCTGTAGCCTTGTCTTCTGCAGTCAATCCAAATAGGGCTCAAAAGGCTTTGGAGGTACGGTATAGCCCATTTCAATTCCATTAATGTTGGGTTTTGCTTTTTTTCCCCTCTCCTGAACTCATCTTGAAGTCTTATCCTTCCAGCTGTGTCCTACTCTAGAACCTTATTGGAATGAACCAAAGCAAGTCCCCAAAACTTCATTCTCTTTCTCTTTGGCTCCCCTCCTGGCATGCTGACTGACCTTGGGCCCCTCATGTTCTCCAAAACTGGCTTCTTGTCCTGCTTCTGGGGAGAATTTCTCACACTGATAGGTTGTAATTTGGGAGTTGGATGACTGAGTTTAGATGGGAGCAGGGAAGGAATAGGTATATGGCAGGACAAGTCCAAGGCAATCATAAATTCTGTCCTTATTACTTGCTCAACCCATGAGACCAGTAAGATTGAGCCCCAGCCCCTTTGATCTCTGTATCATCTTTCATTTGGCCTTGGTGAGCTCCTTGATGTTCCCACAAATCTTTAAGTTTTCCAGTGTGTGCCTGCATCAAAATTAAGTATTGCTAAAACACGCAGGTCAAGCTTTTAAAATGAATATCAACAAATTGTCAAAGTCACATGGTCACTTCTTAATTTCAAGCATGAAGTTGTCAAACTGCTCAGTACTGTGCATAACTTCTTGCTTAACCTGACTCCAGTACAAGAGGGATGAGAGAAAGTAAAAATGGTCTTTAACAACATTTCAGAAATTACAGACTTATAAATCTGATGTGTAGGGAAAAAAAAATAAAGAAAAAAAATGAAGTGATTAGTAGAAACGTGTTGCAAAGGGGAAGAATAAATGTTACTTTTATAAACAGAAATTTCAAACTAGGGCCTCAATTAGAGTAAGCTTTTGGGTAAAAATGATTGATTAAAATATGATAACGATTTGAAAGACTTTTAGATGAGTTTTCTCGCCAAATACTTTCAATGGGATAACAAGGAAAGTGCTCTTCTAAATGGCTAAGAGGCTAAATGTAAGAACCAAAGGGCTAAGAATTAATGGAAATGGATTTATGGTTTTTTTCACATTAATAAATTATCTGGGGAAGCAGGTGAATGGTAAAATGACAAATTCAAGAAATTCCCCAAATTAGTTGGCATATTCAGATCTAAAATTCAGTAGAGGTACTGGCAGAAGAATACAAATCCTAATGACTAGCCAATTAAAAAAAAAGGAGTTAAAAATATTAATAAATATAGATTATACAAATGGAGAATATATGTATTCAGAATTAGACAGTCAGTGTCTGGAAGCATGCATACCCTTGGGAGCCTTGATGGAAAGGAAGCATATAAAAAATATCACAATTACTCTTCACAAATTCTGTCCACTTGTTTCAGAAAGGATGTGAAAGGGATCTGGAGGATAAAAGCTTTGATGTGAGGAGAACTTAGAAAGTTTAGAACAGTGCTTGGAAAACAAATGTCAGGATAATGGACACTGGCATATAAATGCAGAAAAGAAAGCAAATAGGGAAGATTGTCAAGTCTTCCTCATGATAGACAAGTCAGCAAATACTTAATGAAAGTATTAAGTGCCAGACATAAATAGTTCTCCACGTTTCAAAATTAAATAGGAGAGTTCGCTTCTAACCACTTTATTAATAGCTTCAAAAGCCATTAGAAAAGTTCAAAGAAGAAAAATGAGTCAAGCGCTGTTAAAAACAGTGTTTGAATAAAGTGTCTGTTTACCCTTAAGCCACAGATGGATGATGGAAGGCTGCACGAGGAGCAGTAGTGGTGGTTATTTGCCCTGGTTTTTCTTTTGAAATCTTACATGAAAATCTTTGATCAGGTACATAATTTCTATAATTCTTAATATTTTCTTCATAGATGTGCTTGTACTGTTTCTCTCTTGCAAGTAAGCATCTGTTTGTGCTCTCTCTGTTTTTACTGATTCATCCAGGTTCAGGAAAAGGGTCCCAGCTGAAGGTCTCAAGCCCGTATTCTTGAGTAACTTGCAGTTTCTGCATAGCTGCCAGCTAGGTTTGGAAATCTGCTGTCAGCTGGAGATCACAGCACCAAAATGTCATTACAGCATCTGGCCTTCCAGATTTGGCTGCAGGGTTAAGTGTTGTGACCTTACCAGCATCTCCACAGGTGGATGTTCTTATTCATCAAATCTTCCAAAGCCTGTTGTATATAGTAGCTGGCAACCATGGGGCCTCAAATTGTGTCTTTCACACTTCTGCTGTTATTGGCCTAAATTAGCACTTTCTGCTGTATTGGCAGCAATACCTGGGAATTATGAGGTACCCTGTGAGCTCTTGACACTCCCTGCCCTGAGCATACTTCTCAGTTTTGAGTTTTCCTTCCTCCAGCTTTATCAGCTTAAAATGGCAAGAGGAGGAAAAAATGCATCAAATGACCAACTTTGGTCTTATGAAAACTTAAAATTTATGAAAGTTTTAGTTTTGATAATTTTATAGAGCAATAATATAAACATGGGTGCGACTGTAGCTTGCTAGAAAGGCCCTGAACTCGAATACACGGTTTTAAGCTGCTTTGGGCACAGCCTTACCACCTCCTGCCAGCAGCAGGTGGAAGCACCTGTGTGCTCTGTGCCCTCCTGGCTGTCTCTCACGTGACTTCTTTGTTTTTCCATTTAAAAAACAATATTATTTACAAATATTAACTTCTTTGTATCATAAACCTTCAGTAGTTATAAGATCTACAGAAGGTTCTTGTGTTTTTAAAGGATAATCAGAAGATAACACATTGTGATTTTTATTTATTTTTTTAATGCAATGGCTGATTATATTTCTTTTTCAGGCTCTGCTGCAGTTGAAAAATGGAATATAAAGCTCAATATGAAAAAGGAAGGCTTTATTGCCACTCTCAAAATAACTAGGCCAGCTTATAATTGTTATTCATGATATTTGATTTCACAAACCTTGAAAATCATTTTAATTCCTTGATTATAGAGACTGTTAAGAGAACATGCGTTTTGTTATAGATGCATTTGTACTAGCTAGCTTTTCACTGACCTTGAGCAAACCCTTAGCTGGTACATGATTTTAGCTCCCTTGAAATCCATTAGAAAAGTTAGATTACTCCCCATCCCCAACTTTAGCCTTTCCATAAAGTGAGCAATGAATAAAATGAGCTCATTTGTGGATAGTATTAAATGAGCCCAGTGCATCCCACTGATGTTCACCCCCACACTCCATAATCTTTAAATTTTTATGGGGATACATGAAGGAAAGAAACCTTAGCTATTTTAACCCTTTTTTAAAAATAGGAAGAAAAATAGCTACTATAAAGTGTAAATGCGCAGCTAGTAGGTTTTCATGGTATAGTCCTTTGCTTGTTATGTTTTGCTGTGGCTGCAGGATGATGGACCTAACTGCATGCTGTTTCCAGAGAGGAGCATCAAGGCTGACATACCATGATGCCTAGGTGATTTAATTATGGACAGCATGTTCTGAAACTATGTTAGGAGAAAATGAAAGTATATGATTCTCATATTGCTTGTCTGACGGAAAAAGGTAGCCATCCCAAATGCAAATGTGGTTAATTCTGAAGCATTTAGCAGGTACGTAATGTGAAAACCTCAAGGCTTCTATGTTACAGGCTCATCTAAATATATAATGTAAATCCATGTAAGTACATAATGTGAAATAATTTAATTTCTAGCAAAACTGACACAATCTTCATTAATGCCACTTAAAAAGTGTAATTAACATTATAAATATGCATTTGCAAACTTTGGCTTTGGAATTATTAGATGTGATGACATCCAGCTTGATTTTTAGCTACTCAAAATTGTAGAATTTTTGGAGTCCTACTAGGTGGCCATGGGAGAGCCAGTGTTAAAGCCAGCTTTCATGTTCTCTATCCCTAGCTGCACATAAAGAAATAAGGAGTTTTTATCAAAACTTTGTTTTTTGTCCTTACTTGACTTGACTGCTTGTTTTTCAGTTGAAGGTTCTGCTAAATTTTTGCCTGCAGCTGCTTAAACTTGCCTGTGTTCAAATTGTACAGGTATTGGTAGACATAGGCAGGCTGTAACTGAATTGCTACTTGTGAAAAAGCTGGTAGAGCTCTGTGTTAAAAGTTTTTAAATAATGGAATTGATTTATTTAGCCTTCAGTCAAGTTTCTGGAGGTTCTGCACAAAGGTTCCTGCTTATTCAGGTTGCACAGATTTCACACCTGATTGTGGAACATTTTCATCTGTTTACTGCTTTGGGGATTTTGATTGCTTTTATGTAGTGCTTGCTCAAGATGTTGATAAAAGTTGATGGGTTGGTTTGGATTATAATTATTCAAGTAACTCTTGAAAAACTGGATTCTTCAAGAACAGATACTAGAAAAGGAATTTTTGAGCAAGTCAGGTATTCATGAAGTAACTGTATTGAGCCTAAGAAAAAGTATATTTTGAGTAACTGGGTGTTAAGGTGCTATGCTTATTCAAAGCTTACTGATCTCTGCACAGAAGCAGTTGATAAAGATTGAGACAGTTTTGCTAGACTCCAAAGGTTGTCATTTAAATTCAAATTAGAATGTTAGCTTGGTGGTTCTTGGTGACTGTATGACCAATGCATCATCCTGTGGAGGCTGTAAGTTCCTCCTTCCTACCCCTGCTTAGGGTACTTGCATCCTGTTTTGACTGCAGCAACTCTGCCGTTTTTCGGGGTGGGGGAAGGGGGAGGGTTTTTTGGGTTGTTTTGGTGGTTTTTTTTTTGGTGGTTTTTTTTTTTTTTTTGTTTGCTTTTGGGGGGGGGGGATTTTTTGGGATTGTTTCTTTGTTTTTATTGCTTTGTTTGGGTTTTGGGGTTTTTTTTTTTGGTTGGTTGGTTTTTGGGGTTTGTTGGGGTTTTTTTGGTGGTTTTTGTTTGTGTTTGTGGTTTGCTACTTGTTTGTTTGTTTTCTTCTGTCTTTCTGAAGCACCAGTCAAGTTAACCTCCAGATCTTCCCTGGCAGTGGCAAGCAGAACCCAGAGAGATTCTGACAGTGGCTACTTGTGTTATCCTGGCAGCTGCTAGCTTTCTTTCCTTCTGCTGGGGATAAAATTGAAAGTTATCCTCCATTTCATAGTCTTCTTCATGGTTATATCCACTAAGATAAAATTATTTGTGTCTTTTACAACAAACGGTATGAAAGTTTTCTTTGCTTGTCACAATTCAGTGTAGGATAGGTTGATCATCTGCTTCCTATGAAATGCAGAAACTGAAGCAAGAACCAAATCTATGGAAATAATATTAATGGTTTATGAATTGTTTTTCTGTATTTAAAAGATACAGATAAGGAGAAAAGTTCATTTCCACTTTAATTGCTTACCTAACTTTAACATAATGGGAGTATGGGAAATAGCATTAAATGTACTGAATGCATTCATGCAAAACCAGCACTATAAAAAAAATAAGCAGTTGTATGAATCAGAAAAATATAACTAAAAGCTACTTGAAGGTGACATGATAAAATTGGACTACCCAGGTTGCTCATTTCGTGTTAAATTAAATGATGCTGGGAAAGGCAATCCAAAATAAAATTGGTATAAATCCCTCTCTTTCCCCCTTCCTTGAGAAATGCAGGAGAGAAGCTGTCAGATTTTATTGATTTATGTGAGCTTTTGCATGGTTTAGTATTCATACCACTCAGAACTCTCATTATCTGTTAAATGTTCTCAAACTGCTGCCTGTCCTAATGCTGAAAATATGAAGCAAATGCTTGAAGAAGAATGGGATGGGCAGAAAAGGAGCTGCTCAGCATCACCTAAACTTGGTTTCAGCTCTTTTTGGCCTCTGTGTAGAATTCTAATTTAGATCTTTATGAACTAGAAGCTTGTTTGGTAGACTGAGCTTAGTCCCAACTTCTGCTAGCTGGCTTGAATTAGGTAAAACAGAAGAAGATTCTACCAATATGAGACTACAGTTTTAAAATGAACCACTGCATTCTTGTAAATCTAAGAATGTATTTTTTATTTTATTATTTAAAATTACTAAAAATTCTCTAAATTAAAAAAAATCTATGAATCCTTAAGGATTAAAGTATAGAGAGGCATATACAAATCTTTCTTTTAAAGACTGATTCATAGCATTCTAGTACATGGTATTGGCAATTCTGGAATTTTGGCAGTAGGCAGATAAAACAGACCTGTTATCTAGGGAGTTTGCTCGCCCTCTCCTGTTCCATCTTGAGCTTCATTATCGAATCTTTCCTTTTTATCTCTCTTGCTTTTCCTTCACCGTTTTAGAAAGGATGATAAAAGCAAAAAGACGGGCAGACAGGTGCAGAGGACAGAATTCTACCTGGGAACAATGAAGCTGAGAGGAGGAATCAGACTAGAGCTTTGTGTATTGGCAGGTCTGCAATAAAAACTTAGTTTTGATTTCTTACACCTTACATAATTTTAAATATCAGATTATGTTGGATAATAGACATGTATTCAAGTTAAATGCAGGCTGTGCTTCCATACTCTGCATTTCTTATCTGGTCTCTGCACTAGCATGGCTGTTTACAGAGCTGTGCTAGAAATAATGTAATAGAAACTATTTTGCAAGATATTGCACTCCTTCCTCTTTACACGTGCAGGGACTAACTTGTTTTTTTTTAGTTGTCACATTGCAGTGAAAATGTGCTCAACTGGGTATAAATGATGTGTTTTAAGCTCTTGCATTAGAAAATTACCCTCGTATAGGTCATACAGCACAGCTTCATGTGTCATAACAGCATCCTGACTTTGTTGCTGTGCATGGTGACTCAATGTCAAATGCTAGAGTTCAGAAAAAGTACAATTATTATTCAGGTGGTGGAATAACACTGTCCTTCCCAGTCTGCCAGCTTCTGCAGCATAAACAGCAGCTGTTGCTCAAGGCTGTGGATAACTATCTGGGGTACAAACAGTTGGGTTTTGTATCCAGGTTTATGTGGTCAGAGCAGCAGAGTTGTTGCAGAGTACCATTGTGAAAGCTGTCTGCAGTCTTACCACTGCAGTGGGGCGTAAGAGAAGTGCTGGCACAGGCACACCTGTGCCTCTTCCCCAGAGACTCTACATCACTGGTGCGGCTCCCCAAGGGAATAACCTGCCCAGGCCATGGGACCTCTTAGATGCCTCTGTTCAGAGTTTTTCCCAAAGGGAAAAGAGCCCCAGCACAGAGATGAATTGCGGAAGCATTTCTGATTGCCTTATACACTGTCCTCCAAGCAGAAGTGGCGTTGCCAATTGAACGTTTTCAGCTAAATAAATATCATTCAATTAAGTGGTGTTTTGTTTGCTGCTTGAAGTACATTGCCAGCTTTTGATGGCCAGATCCAGAAGTTGAGCTCTTCTAAAGGCTTTGGCTGCTCTCCCAGAGATCATTCAGAAATGCTGATATAGTTTAGTGAATTTTTAAGTGGCGATGGTGGCAGACTAACACAGTATGCTTGGAATTGCTTCATTCATGCCAGTAAATATGATAATCTGAAACTGTGCCCTGATAAATATAAGAAAAGTGTCATTATGTTGTTCCATACAAGTATTTTAATGCTTTAGATCGGCCAACATTAAATGTTTCCTTATAGTCATTCACATATCAAAAAGGTATTTTTGAGAGTTGCCATCTTTGTTAAAATCTCTCCTTTATATTTCCAAGGAAAAATGTAATGTCTCAGAATATAGTCCAGGGTGATAACTTATGCTTCACTTATTTTGGAAATAGTTACTACTTTAACATACTAATACATTTCCCAAGGCTTATAAATTGCAGAAATAATCATAAAACATGACTGTTATCTCAGATACAGTTCCATTGTCTCAACAAACTGTGCATATTTCTCAGATAGTATCTTAGTTTGTTTTTGAAGTCATTAAACATTTTCTTGCAGCTTCAAGTAAAAGTTTAAAAATATCAACTTCAATCTAGTTTAGTAATACGACCATGAAATCGCAAAAAAGGCTCATTACTGTTATCTGACAATAAAGAGGATCTGATGTTAATTTCTGAAATGCTGCTTGTAGAGTTTCAAGTTCTACTAAAACTTAAAAAAATCAAACCCCCACAATTTTCCTGTGTTCAGAGTGTTACTGAAATGCCTTTATGGGTATTCCCCCACCAAATAAAAATTGCATTGTGTTAGCTGTTGGCAATTGTCATTGTATCCTTATGATACATATGTATCCTGTAAGATATACCAATATGGAGGCGAGTTACAGCAGTTTTTCCGGCTTTGTCCTGTAGAGGACATTGTATATAGTATTATAAATATGTTTAATGTTCATCTGTTGTTTGTGAATTTAAGTGTCTGTTCCGAATGGCATAGCTTGTATATCTACAGTACCACAATTCCTAAATCTGTGCCAAACATTAAATTTGTTTATAGTGGTGTAGTTACGTGACCTGTTTTATGGCTCTGTGCAGAGAGGAACGGTTGTCCTTTCTTTAAACTCTGCAGAAGTCTTTTTACTGCATCTCTGACCTAGTGTGATGTAGCAGAGAAAAACTCGGTTCATTTGGAATTGGATGCTGCAGATCACTTAGATTATTGCCTGTCCCCAGACATGTAGTAGCAAAGTGCAAGTCTCTTCAGTATATGAAGTATATAAAGTGCCCCTTTCTGCATACAAAACTTGTAATGAGCCAACATATTTTTAGGATGATGTAGTATCCTTAGGCTTAAGTAGTCTGGGAAATCATGTCTAGAAGCAGATCTCCTGTACAAGCTATAGTAGTTGCAGTACCAATCATAACGGTGGAGGTACTGCACCCCGTAAAAGGCAGTGCATAACTGGAGTGTGTTTGTGGAGGGGGTGAGCAAATGAGCAAAATCTGCTGCTGCTTTGAGAGGTGGGGAAACAATGTGTCTGCTAAAGGGAAATTATTCAGGAAAGTCCTTGGATTTCATCTTTTCTGAGCTGACTCCTGGGGTGTGATTGTGTCCTATCCTCGTGCCAGGTGGCTGTCATTGAAATATAATAGGCTGTTGACTCCTTTCCCAAAGGAAGTGGTAAAAGCCAAGTTATTTGCCAGGCTTAAAATTAGACTTGACAAACCCCTTGGCAAAGTACTGAGAAATTATGTTGCATTTTCAGGGAGATGAAAGCAATGCCAGCTTGCGCTTCCTAATGTTTTTCCCTCTGCAGAAACATCCTGCAAACCCAGATTTACAGGCATACAAATCAGCCATGTGGCAACAGTGAACTCTGTCATATTGTAGCTGTTACATACTGAGCTATGAGTCCTGTGGAGTAATTTAGGCTAGCTGTGCTTTGGGTCCACTCTGCTCATCTGTGAAAAGTGCCAGTGGAAGCCAGAATCTTACACCCTGGTAGCTCTGGGTGGCCAGAGGGTGGTGGGTTCAGCAGGAACTGTAGTGAATCCTGGCGTCCCTTGGGTCCTGGGAAGTGCTGAGCTGCTTATGGGAAACACACAGCCGTGGAAAGGTACAGAAGTGTGCAGTGTGAACTTCTAGAGAGCTGGTGAAACAAGCAAGTAGTTATGCAGGTTTCCATCTAGAGTACATTTTCAGATGGCTGAGTTTGAATGAACTAGCATTTTCTGACTGGAAAACAGTTTCACAGTTTTTAAAAACAAAACAACACAACAACAACCCCCCCCCCCCCCCCCCGTTGTTACTAATTCAGTAAAACTCTACTTTAATTGAATCTTTTGGGGTCTGAAAAAGCAGGGAAGATAAATTTGGGATGCACACAAAAAAGTTTCAGTTTAATGATATCTTAGATAATCAGAAGGATTTCACCTTGAATTCTAAGTAGTCTCCCTTATAAAGTGGTTTTGATTTTTAGTTTTTGTTTTGTAGAGGATAAAGAAGTTATATCTTACAAGCATCAGCTGGAATATTAAACCTGTTCAGAAGTATTCAGTATTACCGAGCATGTAATCCACCAAGTTCTGGACAAGTGAGTAAGATGGGTTTCCAGTATCTGATTTTCAAGTGTGCTCAGGTCTGTAGACCTAGACAGATCTAAGGGAGGATTTGGGGTTTGTTTATTATGGGTAGGATAATGGCTAGTTAAATGGAATTTATGATGTCTAATAACCAGGTGGCTTTTAGCCTTCCAATTTTTCTTTCTGAAATGTATTTGTATACACATCGAGCATGGGATAGTTCTATACACAGGTAACTTTTCTTAATCAGGGACAACTTTAGAGAAAGTTCTGCAGGAAATGTGTCATCAGTTACCTTAAAATATTTTTTTTTTTTACTTTTTATGTATATATACGCACTCTATATATCTTTTTTTTAAGTTTCATCAAAACTGGCAATCTTCTATGTTATTACAATAACATTAGATGAATCCAACACAGTCTCACTGCAAAAGCAGTGAATCTTCACTACTTTTACAGTAAAAACTGGCTCTCGTGCACTGTCTGAACAAGGCTGATGTTTTAAAATACAACTTGGCTTTTCTGTTTTGTTTCTCTTCCTATTACTTTAATAGCTAAAACCATCAACTTGGTTCCAAGAATATATTTAGCAGACTGATTTAATCTAATTTCCTCATTGAGCATGCACTGGAATAAAAAAAGCAAATCAATAGCACTCTCGGATATCTTCAAGATAGTTTCAGTTCCTGCTGTCCTGTGTCATCTTCTTTCTCCTTTTATATGAGAATGAGCAAAGATGGCAAATGAGGGAATATAGAGGTCAGTATTCCAAGTCTTTTAAATGTATGAGGAAATTGTTGTTAAGATGTTATCATCTCCATGGTCTGCTTTGTTTGTGCAATATACTTCTAATGCATCCTTGGTTTAGTGGGAAAACACATTCCACTACTAAGGAGCTGATGTCTAGGCAGGCTGTTTCTCAAGTGCTTCTAAGACTTGTGCTGCTGTTTGTATTGGTTTGTTGTCCTGTTGAGTTGTAGTGTCAGATGCTCATAAACAGATTTCATGATCCTCATTTTCTTGTCTTTTGATATATAGCTTAGCCCTCCTCAGATCAGTTGGTGGGTTTTGTTTACTTCTCTGACAGCTCCATGAGAAATAAGCTGTTTTTTTAAAGTTGACAGGTCACATGTATTTGTCTGTCTTCTGTTCCCAATTTTATTGTTTTTGTTGTACTGTATTCTATGGATTTATCCATGAATCCTCATCTGGATCTCAGCTTCTAGAAAATTCTACAAGTTTCTTCAGATTTTTCTAAAGTGCATTTCTAGACTGTAAAAGCATCATTCTGCAGCATTGATTTCTTTGGGATGTTTCTGAAAGAATTCCCATTTGCCATATGCAGGCAGAGACATATTCCTGTCTCACTCTCTCCAGAGGCAAAACCCTGATGATAGCTGTTTCAGTCATGGACCATCACTTTGCAAGATCTTCCCCAGAGCTGTTTGTGTGATGGTGTCATTTGAAACTAAAGTGATATGGTTAAACTATTAAAATGATGACAAAAGCTGTGTTTTCTAGTAGAAGTTGAGGCTTGCAAAATGCTGACTCTGTTGCCACTGATCCTGGACCAACAGACTTACCTACTCAGACAGCTGCTATAGATTCTGTTTAAAGCAAGTTGTAGCTAAAAGGAGGAAAAAGAGGATAAGGAAGGAACAGCGGGTTTAAAGTACTGAACAGAATGAATTCACATGCAAACCAGTGTTGTGCCTAGGGAAGCAGTCTATTTAGAAAAGGCACGAAAGAAGTTTGTGTTTTTCTGTCATCGTTATCCCTAAAGTACTATACACTAAACTTAACTTAACTACTAAAGATGTAAGGTATCTGCTACCAGAACAAACTCCATATGCGTTTTGTCAAAAACAGAGATTGCTGTGAGTGTGGATATAACTATCACAAAAAAAAATTATGTTCAGTGACCTTTGTTTCCAGTTTAAAGTTGGAAAAGAGGCTAAGTTTGTAGTTTGTTATAATGAAAGGATAAATTCTTGTCACTTTTTGAAATGGAGAAGGATCTTACTTTCTTCTGAAAAAGAGTTATTTAAACCACTTCCTTTATAATATGGAAATAAGTTTTCACTATTCGTTGCCCTTCTTCATGTTCCTGATGTACAAGATTATTAATTGCCTGGAAAACTTAAAACTAGTGGTCTTTCTGGAAGAATCTAAGACATTGCAGGATGACTGATACTCACAACATCACTGTGAGACAAGGCTGAATTTATACCTGTGATACAGACAAATTTCGGAAGGGTAAATGCTTTGCCTTGTGATGTAGTGAAGTGACCATGGAGATGCTAATTTTTTTTTCTCTCCCCCATGATTGCTGTGTCCACCCTGGGTAAAGAGGCACAGTTATCTTGTCAGTTCACTGAGAAAACATGAAAAACTAGCACCAGTGAGACTTGTTTGGTCATCATTTTGAGAATGTCACAGCAGCATACAACTGTTCTGTCCCTCATCCCCACTGTTTTCTCTGGCTGAACTAATTCACCCTTTCAACCTAAGCATGCAGACAGCTCCTGTCAAATTGAAACCTCTATGTCCTTCAGCTTTGCAAATACATTGCAAGCACTGTGCTGTAGATATCCATGCAATTCTTTGCACATATATGCATTTTGATAAAATTGAAAACATTTGAACAAGAAGTCTTCTCCAGGTTTCCTCTTAAACTTTTATCTTTAGGTATGACTAAAATACGCAAACATATTTAGCATTGTGTATTTTAGTATTCACTGCATATTTCTTAAAGCAGCCATTTCTTTATCTAATGCTTTGCCAATACCTTTTTGACATGGCAAAATCTATTTCTAAATTACAATGCTAGCAGTGACATGTACACAAATACGGATTCTTCATAACTCCCTAAATTTAATCTTCAGAATTTACTGTTTACTTATTTTTAAGACTGATTATCACTTTGCTACAGTTTCTCCTGAGGACCACTGATAATTTCTTATTTGTGTTCTAATACCAAGAAACACCAGGGAAAAATAAAGGCTGTGAATAAACAACCTACTTATGAGTCAAGATTAGGGTTTGTTAAAATTACTTGGATTTTACTTAATACTTTCTCCTACATTTGCTTCTGAAAAGAAATGGCATACCCAGAGAACCTTGAGTTTACATAATTAAAAGTTAAACTTTTATGCTTTAACCTTCTTTATTTTTGATTTGTGTGTGTGTGTGTACTTTATACTTACTTTTCTGAAAAAGTGGTTTTCGCATCTTCTTGAAAATAAGACTTGGCTTTCTTCATATATTCAGCTTATTTTCACTGATTGTCCTCCTTGTAAATATGGTCAGTTCCTCAGATTTAGGACTTTCGTTTTTTCTGTTCACTTAAGAAAATGCTTAGATGTGAAGATATGATGACCTGCAATAGAAATAAAAGTCACAGAAAACTGATCTCTTGATTATTGTTTGCATGAATAGCAAAACAGACATTAGTAGGAAAAAAGACAAGAGGTGACATGCTGTGCAGCACTTTGCTTTCCATGTGCTGCCTGGGCAATTAGCTGATGTTGTTCCCTGTTATCACTTCATCAGAATCCAAAAGCCAACATGTAATTTAGGCTGGAAAGGATGTCTGTGGTCATTTCCTCTAACTGCCTGTCAAAGATTTTGCTAGCCCTTCTCTGCTCCATTCCTGGTGAAGGATTATTGCTGAGTTCAACCTGCCCAGGAGTGATCCCGGTGCTGGCATAAAATTGTTGAGATTTACTATTCTCTCTTCTTTTTTGAAAAGAGTTGGTAGCAAAGAGGACAGGGATGCAGGATAAAGGAAGTCCTGTGATGCCCTTTGTTGTCAGCTTTTATTACTATATAGGCATCTACATACAGAATACGTTGCACAGTTATATCTTTTTCTTTTTTTTTAATCTGCCAGCAAGAAATTAGGTGAAGGATGGGAGCTTGAGAACGGAAAAATTAATTTAAACTGCTGCTGTGCATGTGCTGTGCATGTATTTGCTGTGGGTAGACATGAGACATGCAAAGCCTCAATAACCAGGCACAGTTATTAAAAAATATACATACTTATAGCAGAAAAAACATTTGTCAGAGTGTGAGGGAGCACCCAATATATGTACTATTAACGCTAGGGACAGTATTCACCTTTCACAATATTATTCTTTTTTTTTGCAGTGTTTACACAGGGAAGCATTCTGGCAGATACTAGAGGATGTATAAAATCTTACGTCTGTGTTTCGTCAGCTTCTGTAGTTTTCAGTATGTGTTTAATGGAATTATTTTTTCTAAGGGCAATGAAGGTTTGCCTTTAAAAGTAAATTCCAAGTGACAAACTGCAGACAATTTGAGGTAGTAGATCACTAGGATTCCTTATCTGAATTGTTTGCATGTCAGATATCCTTTGTAGCGTTCAAGAATTTGGATAAATGACCCTTCAGTTGGTAATTGAATTTCCTTAACAATAGTTGGGTAACGGTACATAAAAAAGTAATAAAAGCCTTTAGCAATGCCTTTTCCTGGAGCTTGTCACAGTCCATACCTCTGATAATGGATGACACTTATTACTCAAGTCATATTTCCTAAAAGCTGTGCTTTGCTGAAGTTTTGTCTAAACTCGCATCTTTTCCTTTAAGTGAATAGTACAGTATTTAAATCAAACTGATTTTTTGCTTGTTTTTTGGTTATTAGAAAATGTTATAGGCAACTCATTTTCCTCAAAATATATTCTCAGAAACTAAGGTTGCTGTTAGAAATTTAGTTTCCTAACATTTGTGTCCTTCAGAGATCAATTAATTTTATTGTCAGTAATTTAGCTTTACTGACATAAGGGAAATTGATTCTGGATTGTTTGCATGAGACTGCACAACTTCTACAGCTATGCATATGTTGTCTGAAGCTCGTATGGGACCAAAATTGCCTCTAGTGATACAGAGATTTTTACTGACCTAAGAATTTGAGATTTGGCTTTTAAAATACAAGTATTGTGTAATACAGAAATAAACAAGTGGAGACTAAATAGGAATTTATAGTTAATTAATTTTCTTTAAAGAAATTGCTTTCCCTGTTTCTGACTGGTACAGCTATAAAAATTCAAAATCTAACCTTTAATTTAGTTTGGTCATACCTGTGTCTTGCAGAAGAAAGTGAAAAATATTTACATAAGAGATATCCCTCAAAGTAGCCAAATTTTCCAATATGTCATCCATATTGCGTGAACTCCTGAGTTGTTGTTTTGTTTTGGGCTTTTTTCTTGCTAAAAGATTACTTATATTTCAGTCAAATCCTTTAAAGGCTCATACTTGCAAATTCTTAGAGGCGTTAATACTTTAATTTGCTGGAACACGCTGAAAAACACTTTTCATGTTAATTTCTTTCTCTTTATAAGTTGAGGCAATAGCAATACCCCGAGAACTAATTGTAAATTTTTGTTCCTCATCAATTTTCCATGCGTTTCATTTTCTGGATTGGATTCTATCTGTAGATGCCTTTTTCTAGAATACAGGAGTGTTTCTGTGACTACTAAATGTTTTCTACCTTGGTTTTATTTGCCATTCCAGGAAATGCCTTGTGATGCTGCAGCAAGCATAATGCTTGTTAAAAATGATTCATAGGTCAAATATCTGTAATTACTGAAACGGGTAATGGCAATGATAGTGATTTGAAAATACTGGCTGCTTCATTGTCTGGGATAGCAAGGGCCTAATGCTTTTACAATACTGTACATGTGGCTTCATTCAATCACACAAGGTATCTACATTTACTCAGTCTTATGTGCTTATTTGCTTTCTCTTAATAAGTTCAATTTGTCTGTTTTGATTTTCCATGAATATAAATTCCTCAGACTGGTAATTCTCCTCCTGTTTTTATGTTTGCAAAATACATGGTGCATTAGAATACCTCTGGTAATTAATTATCTCCTGTAATTAATTAATAAGGGTGATAGATATTTGCTCAAAGCTGCAGAAGTTGTTCAGCTCCTCACCATCTGTAACCTGAAATGTACCATTCAATCTCCCCCAGTAATAAACAGAGCTAAATTCTCATTGTAGTTAGCACTAGCAGGACTTTCCATGTTGTTTTGACTATATTGGAAAATCGATTTACATATGAATAAGCCACTCCATCTTGCATAAAAATACAATAAAATAAGTGTATTAGATATATTAGTTTCCTCATGCATCTTTGTCTTCAGTGCCAGAGTTCTGTATGTTTTTTTTTTATTTCTGTGAGATTTAGTAGGAGCCATTATACTTTCAAAGTACATAGTGGATTTCTGATTGCTACAAAGAAAATAATTGTGCTGGATAAGAGAAATCAAAGCCTTCCTATTGCATGAAAGTACATGGAGCACTTACAGATTTATGATTGCAAAACTAAAAATGCTGTTTTTAAAGTTTGTGGTTTTGTTTTGATAAACTAAGGATACTTAAGCAATTTCATAAATTCAAATTTCAGCAAAGCAAGTATTGTCTACAAAATGAGAACTGACCTTCTTTGGAAGTATAATTTTGATATTATAAATAAAGGATAGTGAGAAGACTCGTGATATTTAATCCTTCTTTAGATTATGTCAAAGTTTAGGTTGATTGAAAATAGCATTGCCTTCAGAGCTGTAGTAAAAGCTGCTATGAATAATCATTCACTAGACATTTTTGACACAGGCTTTTATAATGCATTATTTTTTCAACTGTAGTGTGTTTTGATAAGGGAATTCTGTACTTGGGGAGCAACTGATTGTAACTGCCTCTGAATGTGTGAAGTTGTAACAGTTTCCCTAGAAATGTCATTTCTGGAAACAGTGTTCTTGAGTTTGGCATTAAATGTCAGTGAACCAACTGTTCAAAAAGCTGCTGAGTTTCATGATTCAAATATTGCAGTCTTCCAAGTCAATTAAGCAAGCCAAATATGCTCTTTTCGTCCCCACTGGCTTCTAAGCTTCACCAGGAATAGTTAGATAAATGTAGCTCCCATTTTAGTAATTTGCGTATTTATCTTGTTACTCTCTAGGATACTCTTCATCAAAGCTTTCAAAATTAGTGCGTTGTATTCAACTCTTACACCCTTATATAAATATCTACAAGTGCACAGAAGCACTTGATTTTCTCTTCCTTTCCAAAAAAAAAAAGCTGAACATTTGAAATTTCCAGTTGTTTTCAAAGGAGGTATGTGCATACATGCACAGATGGTGGGTTTATGAGCCTGATTTTTCTGGCCAGACTTCTAACAAGTGCATTCTTGTGTGGAAACTAGCTTTGTTTTTTTTTTCAGAGAAAAATATATGCAGTATGGTGCTGTGAACAATGGGCTCTCTTTTTTTCTGTATAATTTCCCTATTGTTTCTTGAAAATGTAACCTGTCTCTTTAGTATTTAATGTTAACTTGCTTGGGGTCAACAGATGTGGCAAACATCTTGGAGCTCCAAAGCCAGTCTATAGATGGTATGGGAATATCAACAAACTTCCGTAACAAGGATTGGAGTGAATTAAGTGGAATTTTTGGATGCTATCATCAGCTGCTGCCCTGACTTCCAGGGTATGAACCCTTTATTGAATTTAGCATTTTAAAGGGCAGTTTTCCTCTGGACGTGTATGCCAGAAATCCATATGAATGGTAACATTTATAAACCCTCTCAGTTCTGAGGCTTTTGTGAAATCACGTATCATCTTTGCTTCACAAAATCATTAGTCACAGGTTTACATAGGAGAGCATGGAGCTCCATCAGAACAAACCTAAGCTGTTTAACTCTTTTTAGTTGCCTCCAATTTGTTTTGTGAATTAATTTCCTCCTACTTAAATTGTACTCGTATTTTAAGTTTTTTGTGTTCTCCAGGTGTACTTTGGTATCAGACTTTGAACTAATCAACAGATAATACAATTCATGAACTGTTATCTTTATTTAACCCAATTTTTGATACATTTTAGGTGTTGCTTTTTTTGTCCTGCTAGGAGTTAACATATAAGTAGTTGCAAATGGAAATCTTCACTCTCAGCTTTTGCTTGACTCCTCATTCCAGTGGTTTTCTTTGAAGCAGCACTCATAAATATTCTTTAATAGATGAAAATATCCTTGAAGAGCAAATGCATTCCTAAAGTGTTGTAAATGTCAAAGGAAGGATGGAGGTAAAAATTATCTCTGAATTTAATATTTCTACCAGAAAATTCCCCAGAGGGAAAGAAGCTTGCAAGGAGCGCTGATAATGCGTAGACACCCATGCTGATTCAAAAACTGATCTTTAAGATCTGATACATTTTGAGGTTTGTGGAAGGTTATATCTGATTGAACTTACTTTATTTCTGCTTGTACTAATAAATTTCTGTATGGCTATGAAGAAACGGAAACTCCATTTCCCTGTGAGCTTCCCTTTCTAGCCTTGGCTTGAATCTAATCACAAACTCAGTTTTGCATGAACATATTATTTCATCATCCTCTGTCCCAGTGAAGCCTACAGGCATACCCTTTTACTTCCTCATCCATATGCTTTACGGATCTACACAGATGTTGTAGATACTTGAACATACAAGGAAAGTAATGTGTTAATTGTGCCCATGTTCTTAAGTACAGGATGCTACTTTAGCTACTCCTCAAATTTTGTGGGTTTTGTTTTTTTTTATTTTTTTTGGTATTGTATACATATGGATCAAAGCAGATTATCAAATTACCAATATTTTTGGTCACTAACAAAAAAACCTATGCATGTATCAAAGAGTAATAGACTGCACCAGGATACTTGTTATCTGTGAGTAAAATTGTCTGGAAAGGCTTAGAATGTTACTTAGGGAGAGGCAGTGAAATGGTTAGATGGTGGGAACTGAAAATTAGTTTGGTTCAGTATGCTGGAGAGAGGTCAGAGAAGCTGAGGAAAGACTGGAATGCTGAGAAAAGGCTGGTGTGCTGGATTAAATTGCGATAAGTGGAAATACGGGTGAGTAGACAGGGTGAAACAGTTTATCAGATGTCTCTTACAGTAATCTTCTTTTGTGTTGTATTAAAGAGGTAGAAAGGAGTATCAAACTTGAGTGGAATGATGAGTAACAATTCAAAGTAGCTAAGAACATATGGAAACTGTAGAGGGGATTGTTGTATCAGAACATGGTACAAAATATTTCTCAAGAATTTGTTTATACTGATTTTTACTTATGGTGACCAAAAAAGAACTAACTTAGGTTATCAGTATAAAGGTTTTTCAAATCCCATAGTGGCTCTGGGGAGTAAAATCGAGGACAGGTAGCAGATTCCTGAGTTTTTACCAAATGGTAATTTTTCCTTCAGCTGTTAAATTTTTCACTCTAATTTTGAATTAACTGCATAGTTTAATACTCATGTTGTCTTTTGAGACATAATTTTCTTTTCTGGCTTTATATACTTCTCCTAATATATGGGAATAGTTGCACTATGAAAGACAAACATAAAAGAACAAGCCTGAATATTGAAGGCATCTGTTGTTCTCAGTTGGAATAGGATCCTGAGGGAATAGGATGATCTAATTGGGGTAATATAAATTGTGAAATATGACAGTTTTATTTAAACTAAATCTGAAATGGGATTCAGATTAAATGCTCAGGACAAAAAGTCTTAGACCTGAATTGTTGCATGAATAGTTATTGCTTGTCATCTTTTTACATTAGCTGTTTCTTGTTACGCTGTGTCCAAGGACTTGGTTTAGGAGTCTGTCGGGTATTTCTTCACTTGTCATTTTCTGGCTAGTCCTTGGTTTCCTCCCTCATGTTTGTCACAGGCTGGGGTGTAATTTCAGAGTTTACATATCAACACTCTTGCATAGTTTTCAGGTTCTCCTCAGTTTGGAAATGCACATAAAATTTCCTAGACTACTGTACACTTAAATGAAATTGTGCTTATTGCAGTTTAGAAAAAAAGAAACTGAAGTAGGAATGCTTTGAAGAGCATGTCTTTACTTCCTGGCAGGCTAGACTGAATAACACAAAGCACAATAAAGTAAAAGATGCAGTTCTTTTTCAAAGCATTCCTCTCTGTCTTGTCATCTTTGGAATACTTGCTCTTATGTGCACCCAAGTTTTAAATGCTGCAACTTGTATAGGTGGAGCAAACACTTCTATATCTCTATAGATGTCTCTCATGAACTTTTTTCTGTATTGCTCACAGTCTTGTAGTTGGTGCTGGGCTTTTTGTTGGTTGGCTCCTGTTCCTTCCCCACCCTGCCCCCTTTGGCATCTGGAAAGGTAAAATAAAAAATTGAAGTAACTTTTATATATCTATTTTGTGGCATTCAATAAATTATTTGCCATGAACTTTGATTCTTTTCAAGCTGGCATAATCTCTTGCATAACACACTTAGGAAATAATTCTGGGGTCACTCGTGATATATTGTCAGTTATGATACTCTGCTCCAGTAGCTTGTGACTGTACTGTCATGTAATGGGAAACACTACCTCATCTGTTATGGAGCTTTTCATGCTCTTAATGTGCAATTTTCTTCATAGAAACCCTCTTTAAAAGGAAAGGGTGGAAAGAAGGAGAAAGCTGATGCAGTGGTCTCCTATAGCAAAATACATACCCATATCACAGGGGAAGTGTTGAGAAGAGTTGAGAGAGGTATGAAATACTCCATGTAAATTCAGCAGCAAGGAATGAGAATTAATTGTTCAGCAGTAAAAGCAATTTGATCTGGAACAAGCTGCACCAAATGGTTTGGCTGAAAAGACCCAAGTCATCTTCAGCACGATTGAGAGTGGATATCCTAGAAAGTGCTTTCCAGTCCTGTGTTTACAATTTAACTTTTTTTGACTCAAATGTTAGGATTTCTATCTTAGCATCTCAATGCTTCAGTCTCTACTTGTATTTGCAAATTGTTGTGGAGCTAGTGGTCTCCTCATTGCTGTGATTTTGGGGGAAATAATAGTAACTATGTTCTTGCTGTCATATGCTTAAAGATTGAGCCTTTCTCTCTAGTTAAAGCATGAGCCATAGGTGTTTGTTTGTTTGTTTTTGTGGGTTTTAGTGTTCTGGTTTGGTTTGGGTTTTTTCCCCTACAAGCATCTGCATTGACAAGCATTTCAGTTCTGTGCTTTGGAGTCAGTGGCCATGCAACCAGTGGCTGTGAGTCAAGATCATAGAATCATAGACTCGTTATGGTTGGAAAGGACCTGAGTGGGGTTTCTGTTTGATGCTTGTTTTGTTTTGGGCTTTGTTTTTTTTTTTTTTTGTTTTGTTTTTTTTGGTGTTGTTTTTTGGGGTTTTTTTTTAGTCAAATAAAGCACTCCTGGAAAAGTAAAATCAATTGCTCTTGGCAGATTTTTGTAGTTTAGGTATCAGATGGTAACATCTGTGCAATAGATCTAGTAAAGGACCAGATAAGAATGCTTTCTATTTTAACTCCTCTTTGGAGAAATAAATAAAGACTGGACATGTCAACAAAAGTAAACTAGCTCTGTGTTGCAAGGGGTGGGAATGGTTCTGTAAATCCATGTTCTGGAACAGAAACCAGGAGTTTCAGGATGAGGCAGAGGAAGAGCCTAACCCAATAATGTACCTTAAAGAACTAAGGAGTGATGTGTGTCCCCCGTTTCAGACACCTGAACTACTTCAAATGCAGGAATGTCTTGCATGATTTGAAGTAAAAGTTGATTTATTTCTTGCAGTCTTTGTTGTCTGTTGGCAAGTATGTGTACTTGGGTGACCAGTTTGAACTGTGAGTTCAGTGGGCACAATTCTGGTAAATTGTTGTTGTAATGCTGAGCAAGTTCAGAAATTGGCACTGCTCCTAGACAATGGAAGTGGTTAGACCCTTAGGATACCTTTCTGTAAAAAGCCACTGAAAGGAAAGCGAACTGCAAACAAGTTCTCATTATAAGAGAAGGTGCTATGCATGAACTCTTGCTATGGAGAAGAGAGGGAGAATGCTGTAGTTCTATACCTATTATGTATGTTTACAGAACACAAGTTTATTTTTAGCTTATTAAAAATATTAATGGTATAAAAAACAGAAAAGTTATTCTTCCAATTGCAATACTATTAAATGTTCATATGCTTATGGAATCTCGTAGTTCAACAAAATCATGATTAGAGACCTTCAGGAATAATACTGCTTGAGTATTATCCTTTCCTGTATAGTATCAAAATCTCCCCTGGGAAGGTAGAATGTTTTGAAATAAGGTGTCCTTCTGTTGGTACTATTCTACTTTTATACATCATTTTCAAGGCAGTGAGCCACATAGACCACTCTTGTGGGCTTTGGTGGGGTTTTTTCTCCTTTGGTTTGTGTCTCAGAAGATGGAGTGTTCCTGGGGAAGCCAAAGCAGTATGTCATTTAGAAATATTAAATTTAATATTAAAAAGGTGAGGAAATCCTATGGGTGTTTTTAGAGAAATGTTTTACCTTCACAGAAAATAAACTGATTAAAACATCTATTACCCATTTATCTCCATATTTTTTTAAATCTTTTGTTTGATAGAAAACAAAAGCAGCAAACTATTAAAATGTGACCAACTGGAATGATATCTTAAGACATCATATGGGAGAGTCTTGATAATGATAATATAAAATAATGTACGATAAGTGTGATTCCTTATTCAAAAGTAGCTTAAGGAGAGTGGAATTACCTGGTTTAATCAAGAGACAAGAATGAAAACTGTCTGACCCTTTTTTTTTTTTTTTAAATCTCGTTCAGTGCATATAAGCTCTTCAGTCAAAAAAAAAAAAATCTATTAAAGTTATCTTATCTCTTCCATTTTAATACAGTTTCTGCAGTAGAGGTAGCTGCCCAATTCTGAGGAGAAAATTTTTAATCATCATTTATGAAATATAAGACATGATTTCTAATTGGTGTCTGAAGTTCTGTATCCAGGCACATAGAGCAGCTGGTTTGAAATAAGACATTTCTGCAGGGCTTAAATAGAAGTAATATCCTTATTCACGCCATACTGTATAAGTTCTTAAAGGTTTACCTAGTGTTTAGGTGTTGTGTTCTTCCAATAGTATTTGTTCTTCTCACAATGGGAGAAACAAGTAGTGGTATTCCCCTGTATCTTTCTGTGCCTGGGCATCAGTGCTTTTTATATAATACATATGTGTGTGTGTGCACTGTATGAAAATGACTCTTCTTTGTACTCACCTGTAGAGATGGGAGAAATACTCTTTACCAGCCTTACAGTTAACTTCCTGTTCTAGGCTTCAGATTTGGAAGTTTGCAGCCAACTAATGTAATTCTCATTTTGCTTGCCTAGACCATATACAGGTTATCATTGACGTGTATAGTAGCTGAGTTCATAATAAAAATTACTTCACTTCTTCAGGCTATAGAGTTAGAAAATTTGGATTTATGTTTAAAGCATTTATTTAATCAGATCTTTGACTCTATTGTGACTAAGGGACTGCAGTGATTTAATACTCAAGTTTTACAGTTTCCTGAGGTCTCAAGCACATGGTCCCAAATACTTTCCCTGACATTGACTTTTCCCATCTGGGAAGCAAAGTTTCTGTCTTTCAGTAATACCTGTTGGTCACATGTGAGATTGAATTCCTTAGTTCCTCTATTTCTCTGCTTTTAATCTCCAATATTTATTTTATTCTGCCTCCTTCTGTCTATGGTCCTTAGGGGCTGATTTGAAATAATAATAGGACAGATGAGAGAGGGCTGTCTGAAGACATAAATAGTTGTGGCTGCACTTCATGGAGAAGTGGTGGTATGTATGGTCACAAAAGAATGTGGTAGGAGGTAGGAAGATACATGATACTGCGCAGATACTGAATAAGGCCATCAAAATCTGCCAGCTTATGTAGTATGCAACTTCAAAACTGTAATGCAGACTTAGATGTCTCCTTTACAGGGCCAGTAATGCCAAATGGTTATGATACTCCGATTTATAGCCTTGCTTACTGTTTCCTACCTGACGTGCACAGCGGGTAGCTTCTTCGGGCTTTATCCGTAGCATGAAACTTGAATGAATCTCCAATTGACTGGGAACTATAATAAAATAGTTTTTGGAATGTGTGTTTAATTAGGCTCTAATGGAAACAAGTGTGCAGAATAGAAAAAAAAAAAAGTTATTTAGTTTAAAGTGTTAGTGTTTTGAGCACATATGAACCTTTCTTATTCCCTATGAGCAAGGTTCAGCTCAGGTTTATCAGACTATATGTATGATCAGATCAATTCTAAGTCTATTTAAAATTATTTTCCTGTTTGCCAGAGTTAAATTTTGCATACTTTGGGAGACTAATCACTTCTATTATGTGGGAGGAAGATCTATGTGCCAATATTACAGTCACCACAGTTCCGGAAAATCTGGAGTAGATAAGTAACTGCTCATGTTCCCCAAAAGGCTTTACTGAAGGATCCTACGGGAATGCTGACATGAGGTTTTTCTTCTGGAAAAGTATCTGCAGGAGCCTGCTGGGAGGGAAATGATAGACATCATAGGCCTAGCAGTGTGGTAATTTCACTTGTTTTCAATACTCATACTTCCTATGAAATAATTAACAGACTCAAATGTTGGATGAAGGACAGCTTCATCAAAAATTACTTCAAAATTACTTCAGCCAAGATGTTTGAGAACTGTTTGGGGTGTAGCATCTGTCATCTTTTTCCTCCCTGATGTAGTAGCTACAGCATATTCCCAAATGCATAACAATTCATGCCAGATTAAGGAAGTGAAGACTTAAGGATTTGCACCTTTAAATTTGAATTTCTTTTGTTTAATCAGTTCATCAAGCCACATCTGCAACCTCTACAGCATCCACAAATTTTTTGGGCTAGCAAAAAATGCCAAGGGACAGAAAATCCCTGAAAAGTGCAGGGAAGCCCTTGACTGAGAAGATGGAATGTAAGCTTTGAGCATTTATGGGAAATCCTAGGAGCAAAAAGATTCTCACAGATGACTGAATAGAATATTGAAGGTATGAAATCAAACTTTTTTTTAAAACCATATTTATATTTTATAGAAATATGTATACACATATGTGTTGCTACACATATATGTACTGAAAGCATCTTTCTTGTAATTAATTTTACTTACTGGCCTAAACTGAACATATGCATTTATTATGTTTACAGAATTCTCATTGCTGATTTGGTGCAATGACTAGTCCATAGTCTTAAGAACACTGCATGCCTAGTATGCATAAATGAAAGATGTTTGCGCACTATCTGATATGTTTTTGTTCTGTAACAGGTTAGTGTAGCTGTTGGGGTCAAAATGCAAGCTCTTCAATGTTCTTACTGTGTATGGATGTGCTATGCGTATACTTTAGTTATATGAAATGTTGAAAGATCTGCAGAACCTATAGACTATTAAGGTTATGGATTCCTTATCAGGGAAACTAGTTCGTTCTGATTTGTTCAGTTCAGCTTTGTCTTCCATTAAATGCAGATGTAAATATGAGCAGAATCTAGTACAACTGAATTGAGTTGTAATAGTTCCAGATATTCCTTCCACAGATGAGAGGTTTGGAATGAATAAATTCTTTTGTCTTGGAGGTAAAATGTAAATTTCTTATAAATGGGTTATGTGAAACTAAGGAGTCCAAAGCCATCAAAAAAAAACGCACATACTTGTTAATAGTGGTATGCCTCAGTCTTTTTATTTTTTTGAGAATACCCAGCATTGGTTTATTTGTTTGGGTTTTGGTTTGTTGTGGTTTTTTGTTTTTTGTTTAAGTTGGAAGATATGACCACACAAAAGAACCAGGATCTGCATAATAAGGAAGAAAAGATTCTAGTGTTCTGCAGAAAGATTATTGATAACTCTGCCCATGCAGGTTTTATTGTTAGCTTTGCATACTGGTACTCAATTTATATTCAACATTAGAAGATGGTACTCTAGCTTTTGCAACAAGAATATTACAGTGCCTGCACAGAACTTAATGTGTGTCAGGAAAACGGCATAATGCAGTTTTATGTTTCGGCAGGTAAGTCCCAGTCCTGTTTATTCCCAGCATGAACAGCAGGCTGGCTGTGGAAGGTCAGGCCAAGAAGTTGCTCATGTTTGACACTGCAACATTCTGGAGTGATGAATATTTAATTAGGCAAGTCAGGGCTGTAGGGGAGGTGGAGGCAGCCAGTATCATCTTAGAGTGTTGTGTGCAAATGAATCCTTGGGGTAACCTTCAAGGACACTGAGTAGGTAAAAAAGGCCTTCTGACAGAGCAGCTAGTTACAGGGAAGCTGGAAATAATAGAGATAAATATTTTAAGTGGGTTTGTTACACTGGTCAAAGGCTTTATGTTCTGGTGGGCTAAGCCACCATGTTTTATTAAGCTTCACAAATACAACAGAAAATGAAATTTGAACCTATAGAGTCTGGAACTAAAACAGCAATGAAAGTAATTTACTTTATACAGGTATTAGAATAGAGCACATGTATCATTTGTTGATGGTGTGTGAACAGCGTGACGTAGCAGTCATTCCTCTGTGGTCCTATTTAAAGCACAGCAATAAAGCTGTTTGATTTTGAGGATATTATTCTTAGCAAGATTTCAGGAGAAGTTAGAAGCTTTAGACAAAAGCAGGAAGACTGTGTTAATTTTCAGTGGCATAGGCCAGCATAAAGATTCCTTATTATTTTTTCTTCCACATTAAGAAGCATTGCATGCAGTTTGTGTACGTAATGGTTGGGCTACTAGAAAGTTATCAATTTGCTATTAAAAAAACCCCAACAAGTCTGTATTCATAACCAGGGACCTTGGCAACCCCCTCACTGCCTGTCCTGGGCTCTATAGAAAAATTCAGGGTAGACAGCAATGAACAATAACCATTTTGAACTAAGTAAATTCAGTTATCACGTTGCTACTAATCAGTTAGGAAGGAAACATTATCTGCATCTCTGCTTCCCCAACTCATATTCTAGCATATAACCATGTCTGGTTTGTGTTAATATCCAAGATTATATTTGGGCAAATGAGGTGTGGAGAATTTTGATGCTTTTCACTGGCTGTGGCTAGATGTGGTGGCTGATATTTTCATAAACATGGTGAATAGTTTGGAATTAGTCCTGCAGTTTCCAGCAACTTCTGTGATGAAGAATTCTAATCCTGCTGCATCTACTTTAGTATAATGGTGGCCAACTTTCGACACCTCAGTACACAATACTGTTGTGTTGAAGTAGAAGTTCAGGGAAGAGCTATTAAATACGTTAGGGATTGTGATTTATGCGGACCCTTACTTCTGATAACAGAGAAGGAGTGACTGAAAGATCTGATGATGGTCATCTACTTGTGGCAGCTGTTTATTATGCTGATTGTAAATATCTTGCTGTTACCTTGTGTTCACCCATCTGTTTGTTTCTACCCATCTGCTATTTCTTGCCATGTGCTTAGGTTGTAAATATTTATCTCCATCCTTTGAAATAAGGAGGTTAGAAATCCTCTGATAAAAATGTTCAGTTGTAAAATTCAGTATTTGCATTAAGAACAAAAACCCTTGCAAGCCTCTGGAGCCAACAGCAAGGAAACTCTGTACACAGGTTTTCAGTACTCCTGGTTGACTTCCTGCAGTCACCCTGCCTGATGAGGTTGAAGCATTAATTGAGTTGATTTTGTTATTGTTACAAGACTTAAATTTGCTGTTAGTCAATAGCACAGGCTAGTTCAGGAGGAAGTTTTGCTCTTTGAAGTCAGAAGGATATTTAAATAATGTGCGCAAATCAAAGGGCTATACAAGACAAATCTTTTCCAAGAAGCCAGACAACTTGTGTTCTGTATGTGTCACTTCAGCTTGCGCTGTTGGGTTGTTTTTTGTTACCAGACTCGCAAATTTATCTTTTATGCACTGTCATCCTTATTCCTTACTGCAGGGACTTCTTCTTCTTGTCAAACATTTGTGATGGCTTTTCCCCACCCCCACCATCCCTTTAAACCATTATACTGAGCTTTTTGCAAGTTGAGTCTTTGTCATTGTTACTTAATATGATGACAGCAAAATTTATTTTCTTCTTGAGTATTTTAATAGGTGGTTTGGCATTATTTTGTTATTAAATACAATCTGTATTTAGTACTCTTTCTCTCAAAATTAAAACAAAAACAAAAACAAACCCAACTATAATGACAGCTAATACAGCGTTAGTTATGATTTTATGCCAGGCCTCACAATGTCCTGTCCTGAGGTGGGCAGTGCATTTGGGGTTGAGATTTTTTTTGAAGGGAGATTAGACTAGATTGACCCAGCAACCTCTGCAGTCTAAAAATCAGGGTTTTTTTTTTTTTTCATATTTTAAAACATGTTTTCATATTGCTGTCAATTGATTTCTGCTTTGGTTTTGAATGCCTTTATAGTGAAATAGTATTCCTACATAGGAAAAGTACTGATTACATACTGGCCAATACTGACCATCTCTGAACTACAAGATTTGTGTAGTTTTGCTTTTTGTAGTATGAGTCTAAAGCTTCATCAGTGTAGCTGAATATGTTTAAGGTGTGCTTCAGTTGCCAGCATACGTGCTTAGGACATAGACCAGTGATGCTGAGACCCTGATTGAGTCATGTGGAATTTCATCTATGGATACAAAGGAACTGAATTTCATAAACTGACAGTTTTGTGCTTTGCTTTTCTTGCCATGGTGACAAATATTTTTAAGATTTTCTAGTAGCTTTGTTTGAAAGCCTCAAAGGAAGAGATCTTTATCACTTTGTCTTAATAGCTCTATAGTACACTTTGTACATCCAGAGAAACTTTTCCATTTTGCATGTAAACTGCACTGCTGTTGCGGACAGTCTTTAAAAAAAAAAAAAAGGATTATGTTTTCTCCCTAGTCATTTTATGCCTTCCAAATACTTCAAAAAAAGATAAGTTTGTGTTTTATATTATTTTGGGAGTCTGTCAGCACTGGACTGGGTGAAACTTTGAAAATCCATTAGTTTACAAACAGTGTTTAATTTTTCCTTCTGTTCATTTTTCCTGATGTCTGAAAACTCCTTTTGTTGTGTGTGTGTGTGTGTGTGTGTGTGTGCATTTTGCTCTTCCTCCATTGTACTTAAAGGCTTTTAAACACCAATTTCTAAGTATCTGATTCCAAAGTCAGAACTTTCAGGACTTTATCCAGAGATCCAGATCCCTGTGATGTTAATAGCCATTTTCTTCTTCTTTTCTTTTTTTCTTTTTTCTTTTTTTTTTTTTCTTTTCTTTATAGATGTGTTACTTTAGGTTTATAGAGTATTAATTATTGGGGTGGACATAGCTCATAGATATTGAAAGTATTTATATACATCAGGGCAAAGAGACTGTTTCTGACTGAGAACTTTAGTGTGTCTCATCAAGAAAAAATAAAATATTGCCAACACATAGAAATTAATATCCTCTAACCAATATTCTCCAACTATCCCTTCCCAAGAATTTATTTGTCAACAAAACCATGGTGGTCTTATTAGTTTTCCAGTCTAATTTTCCTGTCCGCTCTGCCATCATCTGCTCTTCTGATTTGGGGTAAGCAATTTTAGTCCAAAATTGGTCAGATTTTTCTGCTGAGCAAAAAACTGTTGGGAGCTAGGTTCAGATCCAGTTCTACCTGAATGATGCAGTGTTTGCTAAAAGCCTCTTAGCGAATCTGGTCTGAAACCTTTCACGACTCTTTCAGAGGTAGTAGTTACTGTTATTGCCCTCTTGAAATGTAGATGATTTAGGAAACAGTGTCAGAACTGATGCAGCTGTGTTTTGGAGGGCACATCACCAACAAAACATGATGTTGGTGATATATGCTTATGTAAGACTTTAGAGAACCCGTATTTTGGTTCTTTATTTTGAAGTAATTTCACTGCTAGTGAAATCTGTATGAAGCAATTAAAGATGTCAAAGGGTTAAGAAGTAGCTGAGGACCATTTGCATTGGCCACCTCAGTCCTCTTCTAAAGAGATACAAGCTTCTGTTTTCAGTCTCTCTGCCAATACCAGCTACATGAGGAATTTCCTTTTCAGATACCAGTAGGGTTTAGAAATGTGTAAGGCACAATGCAATCAATAATGACTCAGAATTTGATGTGTTTTGTTTTGTTGTTTTTTTTTTGGTTGGTTTTGTTTTGTTGTTTTTTTTTTTGTCAATCTGGGCAGATTTCCTGAAAAAACACAGAAAATAATTACTGCTTAAAGTGAGTGGCTGTAGCAAGTGGTGTAAACATGAAATCTTGAAATTTGCCCAGTTCCTCCCCATGCTAAACCTTTCACTGGGCTAAACAGGGGCTTCTGGGAGCTATTTAATGTTGGTTCTTTCCATTAAATATGTAGCCTCACTGAAAGCATAAGACAGCAAGCTTGTGATTTAGATAACAGGCACAGAAACTATGTCATCTAAGTGCAACTTTGATAATGCTTTGATGTATTGTGTCTGTAATGTATTTATCTCTACTCAGTGTGTAATCTAAAGAATAGTTTGAGGATGTGGATTTGTGTTTATTGTAATTTTTTAAAGGCATTCACCAAAATGTTTTATGGTCAATGAGATCAGACAGTGATTTTCTTCTGTTAAGCTTTACCTTAATGGATCTTTTGTCTTCTTTTAACTGTATTAGGCATTACATACTGCATCGCTATCTAATGCAATGGAATTGTTCTCTGTGTTTATGCAGTACAGGGATGTACTCCAAGGGAAATTAAAGCATATTGTTTGGGTTCTTTGGTCATGGATAAAGCCTTCAGCAGATCGTTTTTTCTTATAAGAAACACTTCTCACGCAAGATGGAAAATAATTACTTTATAAAGGAATAGTGGTGAATGCATATAGCTTCCTAAAGAGACTTTCTTGGAGAGATCCTAAGCACAAGATGTTGACTGTGCCAGAGCCGCCTTCCCACCCGCCCCAGGTCAGTGGGCTGGAGAGCAGGGCTGCTCCGTGCACAGAGACACCACTTGGGGTGACTTTACTGCTTCTGTAAAGTTGTGCAGTGGCTTGGGGTTTCCATGACCTTCGGCAAGCCACGGGTCCCTTGACCGACAAGCAAAGTGAAGTAGGTGGGGAATCACTAGATTTCATTCCTGGACGTGAGACGGAGGCAGGGCACTCCCCTACTCTGACCCTGAGCAGCTGGAGGCAGTACCTGGCACGGGGATGCTGCAGTTGGCACAGCGATACTTCCTGACGACTTGGGGGTTTGCTGTTGATTGGGTTCTGGTGGGTTTTTCCCTCCCCTCGCAACTCGGAAGCCGTGGGGTGCTGAGCCCAGGCCGGCTCCCGCTGCTGATTCACGGCGGACATACCGCGCATCCGGGTGTGTGCCTGCGCAGGGAGGGCAGCCGGCCTAGCCCCGCCTCCCCCTCCCGCTCTGTCGGGCTGCGCGGCCGCGGAGCCGGCCGCGGGCAGCGCCTGGCGCGGGACCGGGGAGCGGGTGCTGCGCCGCGGTGTGGCAGCGCCCGGCGCCCGCCGCCGCGGGATCTCTGCTGCAGGCAGCAGAGGTAAATCGAGGGAGTTTGCTTGTCGGCGAGGAGTTGTGAGGAGGTCAGCTGCCCCAGAAGTTTGCTGGCAGACACTGTCCGATCTGCTGGCAGACCCCGGGCCCTTCCCAGAGGAATACCGTGCTGCCTAAGATGAGTGGCTGTAGGAAGCGGTGTAAGCGCGAAATACTGAAATTTGCCGAGTACCTTCTCAGGCTAATCACAGGTTCTCTTCACACAGGTAATGACTTGTTTTTCTTTGTAGTCGAGCTCTGCAGCGTGATAACAGGAAAACTACCTAAGGTTAACCTAATGATGGCACTGGTTTGTGTTATGATTCCTTTAAGCTTGTAAATTATGATACAACAGAAATCTGTGAACTATTTTGTGGCTGAGCATAATAACAGCAGAATATGTAGCATTACCTTGTTTCAGTATTCAGAGAGTGTAATGTTCTCTAAGCCTTTACATACCTGAATCCAAAAGGGAGCGTGAGTTTATGTGCTTTCGCCTGTGTACCTGTGTACGCTGGAGGTAATGCTGACTATGCGCACGATGCTTCTAAAAGACTGGTCTTTTTATTTCCACTGTTTCTTGAACTGATTCACTTTGACAAGCAGACTACATTCTTCTTCTTAGAGGCTTGTTTTTGTTTACCTTAGGTTGTAAATCACCTGCCAACTGTCAATATAATGTTACAGCGTCTTGCTGCAAAGTTTAAATAACACTTGTGCTTTTTTCCCTTAAAGAATTTGAAACGTATTTGGCTGTCAAATTTAAGTATTTTTTTCTGTAACCTTGGACAAATTGTACAGTACCAGATAAGGTTTCTAAGCTAGACTGAAAGGTGTAGTTTTCCTCCTAGCACTTTGGAAAATACACTTTTCTCACAATTCAGCATTTTCTGTGTCTCTTTCCAACAGCTGACAAATGTGACATGATGTCATTCTATACTTATAAAATATAATTGTGCTTCCATCTCAACTTCATATTTCTTTTTTTCCCTCAGATAAATCGTCAAGCAGAGGTGCAAGTGCAGCACCAGCAGATAATAACCAGTTATACTGACATGGTTATCGAGAATTCATTTTACTACAAGTATTCTGAAAGTTTCTGCTGATGTTTTCTTTTGTTACTGTTTTGTCGTGTTGTGTCATGCCCTCTCTCTCCCCCACCCCTAGCTTAGGCACTGGTGGAAGTATTTGAGAGTAAAGTTGACTCTTCAGTAATAATTTGAAGTATTGATGTGTGCAGTTTATCAAATTTTGGGTTACAGTGCTGTAAAGATCATGATGTCAAGGTTGGCAATGAGTACTTCATAGGATGCTTTTAACTTGTGGAAATCTAATGCAGCTTTTTAATAAGTTTGAGTGTCCGGTAACATAGAATTTCCCTGTTCTGTTCCCAGTCTATTCTGGTTTCTTTTGTGCATCAGTTCAGATTTCTCTGAAAATTCTGGCTTCTTACTCCTGTGAGTTGCTATGGAAATTAAATAATATACAATACAAGAAGAAAGCTGTGTTAGAAATGAACACCAGTACTCCCTTTTTACAAAGTCATTCAAGCTTTTCCTTCCCTAACTGGCAAATGATTCACGTTGTTATTTTCAGACTGATGTTTGTACTGCAAGCTTTCTAAGCTCATAGTTCAAACCATTTTTAGGAATTGTTGTGGATGGTGGTTCTTATGTTACTACTAAAGGAAGATCTTTTTCATTTATAATTGAAAAGCACATTTTTAATGATAAGTTACTTGAAAAACCAAATGGAGTGGTATGAAATGAAGGGTCACGAGGAGGCTCAGGGGGTGCAGTGAAGGCTGATAAATTTGGGATTTAAAATCCCTATTTTTACAAATTCTGTGAAACTCCAGGGGTGTGGAGTACAGGGATGGTGGAAACCCCTTGCAACCTTGGGGTTGGACTAGATGGTTTGTAAGGACCCCTTCTAACTCAAACCATTCTGTGATTGATTCTGTGAAGCATGTTTCCCTGAAGGAGATAATCAAACAACCCCACACGCATGCTTAGGAACTGTGAAGAACTGAGACACTTCCTAGGAAACTTTCAGATCGTTTTTACTACAGGCAACAGTATCTTAGGACTGTTACTAGGTTAATAGACTTCATTGTGTCGATGTAGCAAATAAGAGAGATAAACTGTGATCATATTTGAAAGGCTAACCTCAACTGTTGCAATACCAGTTACTGTTCCCTCTTCAAAACCCAATGCATTATTTATTATGTTAGTAATCAGTTGATAATTAATGAAGATGAATGATAAAGCCTAGTTGAAAGTGTTAGAATGTTTTACTTTAATTGGTATATTAAAGATATTACTGTTTATATCTGGAGCATTCAAAAAATGTAGGATAGCTATCAAACTATAAAAAGTATGCCTATTTAGCTTTTTACAAGCAGGCAATCTGCTCACTCAAGTGATCAACTATTTTCAAAATGTAAATGTTTACTAAGGACCACAATGGTGAACACAGTTTAACTTCCCTGTTGACACAATTTGGCTCCTGGTTGTCTTTTGGTTTTGTTTTTGGTTGGTTGGTTTGTTGTTGTTTGTTTTGTTTTGTTTTGTTTTTTTTTAGGTGTTCTTTAATGTTTAAATTATACTTAATAATTTGGAACTATGCATTGTTGAAAGCACAGGCACTGAATCCAATCCATTTCTCCTTTCTGTATGGGTAGGCAAGTTGAGTATATACTTAATCTACATTAATATAGACTGGTACAAGCTCTGCTGTGGTTGGGGTGATTACAATGATTAGAAAACAAGAGGGGGTTTACTTGCTGTAGCCCCACCTAAGAAGTCATTGGTAACTGCTGGTTTTACTGCTTGTGTTTCCTAACCATTTACAGCACTACAGACCTGTTCTGTGGTGAATCTCAAAATTTCAAATAATTATCTCGTATAGGTCTCTGTGCTAGTACATAAACATGGACTTCTGTTCAGTTGTTCAACTCAGCTGTAGGTAATATTAATGAAACTCTCCCCTTGCTTGAAGGTAAATACTGCATAAACCTTTACAATGGATTTTAAGTGGCAGCCTCTGCCTGAATACATCTAAATCTCTTCCTTTGTTTTACAGCAAGTTGCTATGTTTGACAGCAAAATGTAGTAAAATGTGGTAAAGGAGTTTTTCATTTTCCACAGTTTCTGCTATCTGTCAAGTTGATGTGTTTCCACAAGTGAAACAGACTCCATCAAATGCTTGAAGACAGTGTTTTTCAAATGTCATACCAATTCCTACTTTATTGCCTGCTGCCTCTGGAGGTGCGTTGGAAGTGCTCAGTCTTTGAAACATTGTCATAAGGAAGTTAGTGCTGCTATTCTGAACATTTCCGTTTTTTTTGGATGCAGTGTGAATCTGTATAATATACAAGATTTTTATATAATAACAAGATCAAGAAATTATAAAATATTTTGGAACATGCAAGACAATTTTGGAGCAATGGCTGGGAAATTTTTCATATCTGTCACAACTGATAAAGTATGGGGATTAAAGAGATGATAGAAACAAAACTGCCATTGACTTCAGTGGTAAATTTTCACAAGTATATCATTTGCAGACATGTTCATATTAAACGTCATAAAGGAGGCTAGGTTTCCAGGACAGATTCAAATCCAGAGTTAGCATGTACATTTAAAAAGGAAGAAGGAAAAGAACAAATCTGCCTGTGGAACTGCATTCTCTCTCTAACAAACTGAAGTAACCTTACTCTTCTAGGTTTATGTAGATTAAGCTATGGACTGTTGTTTGTTTTTGTTTGGTGTAGAGATTAATGACATCGGTGTAAAGTAGGAGTCGTCACAGGTCTGAGAGTGTTCTAAGTTGAAAAAAGATCTATTTGTGAATGTGGAATATACTTTTTGGCGGCACTTTGGGAAAACAGGTTATCAGAAGGCAATTTTTAGTCTTAAATTGTGCCTGTTTCTGCACAGAAATAGTTTTCTAGCCCACTGCCAAGAGGAAATGCCATCTAAGCATAGACCTGAAGGCATGGGGGTCACTAGCAGGGGCACTCAGGCACTCACAACGGTACTCCTGTGACTGTTGTAGCTCACCCGCCAACCAGTGCCTGAAGTTTAACTGTGTCTGAGACAGGATTTTATTATGAATACTTTCCAAGGTCACTACTTGCTAATTTCAAGATTAATTACCATTTTTGAATGCAGGTTAGTAATGTTCCAATAACTGCTACTGAAAATGCATGTAAAATAAAATGAGAAGTAGAATAAGTTAAAAGAAATAATCTAAAATATCAAAATAATCCTAAATAATGAGACAGAGAGCAGATGAACAGGATGGTCCCCTTTTTATGCAAGTATTATCTAAAACAAAATTATTTTAAAAGGAGCTTGTAGCTTGAACGTGTCATGAATAATCTAAAATGTCAAAATGTGGGAAAACAAGGGGTTTGTATGTTTCCAAACACTATCATTTTTGTTCTGTGTTTCTGAAATACTACTTTTGATACTAAATCAGTATTGTTCATGAACCCGCTTAGTTTTTTTGTTTTTGATTTTTGGTTTCGTTTGGTTGTCGGTGGTTTTCTGTTGTTGGTTTTTTTTGTTGTTTTTTTTTTTTTGTTTGGTTTGTTTTTTTAATGGAAAAGAATTCCAGTTTTAAGGTCTGCATCATTTGACTGTTTCCTGTGAGGGAGTTTGAACCTGTAGGGTTTCGTATATTTTTCATCTACAGAGATGCAGTGTTCTCTTGCACAAGTTCTAATGTGCAAGGGTAAAATGTTTGCCACGTCTGGTTTAGGAAAAGAAGCCTCATTAATTTTAAAGAAACCAATCAAGATTTCAAATGAAGTTCTGCATTGTATTTTATGCTTTCTTGATTTCCTGATTAGCATTGACAACTTTTTCTGGTGCAGTCTTGGTATTAGTCTACCTCAGAGAGAAATCATTTTGTTGAAGGGTGTGGTGGATACAGAAAGACAATACTCTGAGGCAAAGACTAGATGTATTGAATTTAGCAGCAGTTAGTTTAACAGAAATTCTGGGAAACAGTGAGAATTCCATAATTTAGTGTGTTTATGCTATGTTCTGCTTCAAGCTGGAACGGATTATAAATATTTCTTTTGTTCATCCAAACCCCAGTCCTAGCTATATACCTCTTATGCTGCAGCCACAGACCTACTGTGAACTGCCAGTGATTTTTTTAGATCAGTTATTTTAACTAATGTAATTAATTAGAAAATGTATGATGATGAACCACTGCTAATTTGCATACATCTCTTTTCCCTTAAGCAATATCTGCAAAACTCACTGTTGTGCAGAAGTGTTTCAGCTTCAACTTTTATAATCCTGCATATGGTAGATATGCATTCAGAAGACTTAAGCAGTGGTGAAAAATTCATGTGGGTAGAAGGATATCCTGAAGTAGGAGATATAAAGGCAGTACGCTAATCTTTAAAGATATTCTCCTGAATATTTAAATATGTCACTGAAATGTCCCATATTTTTGACATATTAACTCTATCATATAACCTAGTTTAAAAAATCTTTTTTTCCAGATCCTTCCAAAAGAGTCAGCATTAAAGTTTTAAGGTTTCTTGTGCTATGTTAATGGAAAAAAGACTGACAAAACTACCATGCTGCATAGCATTTTTTTAAAAAAGATTGAGTTTTTATTCTCTCATTCCAAATCTGAATCTTATAATGAAAGATACAGTTCAGCTTCTCTTAAAAATGACACATTGAGAAGCATCCCATAGCCATCCTTAATGATCTGCCTTTGGAAGCCCTACATTCTGTCCATTCATTAGAGTCTAAACTGCTGACATAATTTGTAAAGAAAATATTCGAATTTCAGTTGTATGTAGGGCACAGCTCTTGACATTATGTTTAAAAGTATTCTTAAAGGAACTCTTAGAAAGTTACCAAATTATGCACACAAAATGTTAGGAAATGGTAGTGTTAAGACATCTTAGCCTTGTGTGATATAATGCAGTTCTTAACTGTATGCATACTTTTCCTTCAGCCATTGTATAGAGTAACGGCGTATAGCAGCAGTAAGGAATAAAGTATACTAAGACTAGAAATTTGGATGCAAACTGTAATAACTATTGCCTTAGAGTACAAAGACTGGGTTTTGGTTGAGTGAGTTTGTTTTATGGGAACCTTCTGTCATAGCTAGATTTTGTGCAATGATTCTCAAAGACAGTAAAATGGCAGATAAAATTGAATGTAGATTAATATGTAAAGTGGTGTATGCTGGGAAAAATAAGCTTTATGCGTAAATGGATAGGTGGTGAGTTTACCACTGCCAGTCAGGATTGAAACCTATGAAACACCTTACTAAAGTGTAAATGCAAGAAGTCCTGCATGAGTTCAGACATACAAGCCGGGCAAGCACTTGGAAGACAAATCTTTTGGGAATCACTAACTAGATTAGCTGTAGCATATGTGAGAAATCCCTGAGATGAAAACAATCCATGTCTGGGAAAGCGTTAGGAGAGAGTATTCAATATGCTTATCCTTCTCTGTGCATACACTAATAGCTGCTGCTGAAGACAGGATATTGTGCTAGATGGTTCCTCAGTCTGAACCAATGCAATCATTAGGTTTTTTATGTTGAAATAAAACTTTTCTGGAGTTAGGATATCATCACAGCTTTGGGGGGTTGGTGGAGTATTAACTTCTGCCTCTTCCTAAAATGCATTTTCAACTAAATCATCTCTCCTGAGCCCCTTTCTCCAACCATGAGATGTTTAAAATGGGTAGTTCGCATGGAGTTATAAAAAAAAATAAAGCCAACTGACATTTTTTTTTCTTTTTAAGACAGCATTTTACAGCCTAATTATTAGAATCGTGCCATGCGCTTTTTTAATATAAGCGCACTCACAGAAGTCTGTTTTCATCAGTACCCATACTTTATTAATTTAGGTATTTGAATAAATCTGAAATGAGGTACTATAATTTGCATCTCTGATAGTCTGCTTTTGATTGACAAATTTATTATTAAATCCCTCTTATGAAGCATGTGATTAAAATCAAACAGCACTTAACATTTGTGACATGCAGGCCTGTCTATGTATGGCCATGGTAAACTCCAGTTAATTTCAGGAAAAATGTGTTAGTTGATCATACGTATGTGATTTATGGCAATGTTTGTAAAGGTCGGTGGATGATATATTCCTTAGTCAACTCTGAAAACAGGACTTTTTACTCCTCAAAAGTTTGTCTGTAGATTCTTCAGAGCAATGCCTACCTTTCATTTCATTAGCTGGAGAATTTCTTAAAAATCCCAGGGCAGATTTTCTCTTCGGATATGGAGCCTCAGGCTCTGGTTTTGCAGCACTTGAGAGAGCAGTTGCTGGTCAAATGTGGTACTGGTACATGCACTTAGATACATCCAGCTTTGAGCAAAAAATTCAAATTAGTTTTTAATAGAGTACATATAGTAGCTGCTATGTTAATTATTTAGATTATCCTGGATTATGGAAAAGTTATGTTTTTTACATTTGTTAATATTCATATTCAAAATGTATAAATGCACTCATTTTTAACACACCCCCCTGCCCCCCCATTTCACCCCTTTAAATAACCTTTCTTCATTTTCAGTTGCAAGTTTTAAATGTGCTTATATTCAGTCATCTGTGTCAGGTACAGTCAGTACTTTACTAGCAGTGATGTCTCTGGAATACATGACTATAAAATCTGTAGGACTTTCTGTAGAAAATGCATCTGAAATTAATTACTGTAAATATGAGTCTAATGATTATATACATTTAGTGAGTTACCCCAAAATATCATGTTTGTTTCCAGACAAACAAATATTAAACACCAGTGATAAGGTGCTCTTGAACTGCTGTACTGAAGCCGAACTTTTGTAAACTTCTTCCATTGCCAGGCCAGGAAATTAATTGGAACATAAGAGAAATCTAAGGAATTGTCTTCATGTGCAGATTTAATTCAAATTAAGTAAAACTGCTACATTTCAGAAGAATAAGAGCTAAAGTGACCTTATTTCAATTTAGCATAATTCATTTCTCAAGGAATTTAAACCAAACAAAGTCTATTTTAATTCTGAATGAGAGGGTCTCAACAGAGACTGAATTAATTTTGACCGTTCCACCATACTGACTAATTAATGTTAAACTTTTCTGAGTAGCCTGTGTGCACAGCTCCTCTGGATCCCTGAAAAGGCAGCAGGGCTTTTTTAGTGAGGATAAGAAGATTTTTAATTTCTTCAATCAACGAAATAACTTTAAAAAAATGAAACCAACCAAAGAAGATTAGATGCAAATCAATGCCAAAGAGAAAGGAAAATAGAAGATAAGACTGAAAAAAAACCCCTCTACCTGAAGTAAAATAGTTGCACATGCCCAGGAGAGTGAGGGTGAGGAGGGAAGATGGAGGGGAAAGAAGAGTACAAGGGACACTAGCATATAAAAATGTGCATATATTCACAGACACTGATACATCTGATACAGTGGTACATGTTATTGTGTACTAGATTTATCCTGGGTATAAGCCATTGGCAAATCCGTACCAGTGAAGAGTTTAGACCAAGAGTTAAGAAACAGCATTGTGCCATGTCTTAACTTTCAGTGCTCTGAAGCTGTAAGACTCAAGGCAAACTTATCAAACTCATGATTTTTCTATAATACAAAGAGATATTTATGCCAGAAAAAAAATGGGCTGTTCATGGTTTTGTGTTTACAGAGTTACAGCAGTAACTAAAATTCTGGTTGAGGGGACTGAAATGCTGATGGTGGCTGACAGTCACCTCTCCTCTTTAGTTTGGTTCATCTGTTACCCAGATTGCTGGTTTTGAAAATTTCATTGCAATTCAGGCGCTCTCCCTCTTACTGCACACAGGTGAATCCAAGTGTCGCCATGTATCCTCTGTCCACATTCACAGTGCTCTGAAGCTTTAATGCTGAGTGACAGATGTGAATGGAAACAGCAGGGCATTCCTGCCCCCCATGAAGATTTACCAGATGAAGTGCTTGAAGCTCCTTAAATAACTGCTGTAGCCTATTGTGAGAAACTAATTGAGCTGTATATATTGTTACAGGAAGCTCTGGACTGATCTATTAAATTACTTACCTGTTGTCTGCACAGTGTTTTACTGTGTCAGTAACTGACATGTCATCCTGTTGAGACAGTGTAGGAATAAGGCCTGTTCTTTCACAACTAGTCTACTGAAATGTTTTTGTCAACGAAGTCATATACAGGAAAAGATGTACATTTTCATCAGGGAGAAAACTGCCCTTCAAAAAGTGATAGAATTCTCCTAAATATTCATCCTGGCACTATAAACAGTCAATTTGCTATGAAGGCTATCAGTTAGGAGGATAAATAGTGCTCCGCTTAAATTTTCTGTATTAGCTGAATTATCTCTGTCCATTTAAGCATCACTTATTTTGGCCATTTCCAGTAGGATATGTTTGAACTGACAGAACTGATACTATATACTAAGATTTAAAAATATTTTTCTTGAAGTTCACAGTGGTTTCTTCAGGTTGTGCAGGCACCTATTTACATATAGTTGAGTGCTTTGGTTTTTGCTGTTTCCTACTTCTCGTTTTTCACCTAGAGAACCCAGGACATCTTGTAGTACTTAAAAATGTACAAACACCATGTTTTAACAGTTCTGTATGTTTGCTCTTTGATTCTGTAATACTTTTATAATAATTCTAAGTGGTTTGTTTGCCCTTTTTTTTTTAAGTGCCACTAAGCTAATATTTTCTTAGAATATGAATTATGAGAATGTGTTTTCATTTTTTGGTCACTGAAGTCTGTCTTGGTTTGGCCCTCTGTGGTGTGAGAGCAAGTTGGTTTTCCTACATGTCTCATGTCAAGTTGGCTATGTTGTTTCGTCTGCCTGGTGTCTTTCATCACCATCCCCGTGTCACCCAGTTCCATGTGGTACTTTTGCAGTTTTTGCACTAACCTTTCACTGAATGTCATGAACAGATTTTGCTTATGCATTATGTTGAACAATAGGAGCTTCAGCATTGACCCCAAAGGACTCCTCCATAACCTTCCTCAGCTGTGATGTCTGACCAGTTACTACTTCTCCATTTCCTGCCTTTGTCTTTTTTTTTTTCTTCTCATTCTGTTTTTCTGTCACCTTGTCAAGAGTTGCAGCTAAGAGAGAGGAGGGTGAAAAGACTTTAAAGATTGGCTGTCTCCTTAAAGTATTGAATCCAAATCGAGAGGTCATACACATCCTGAAGGAAATTGGTGCCAAGAGACCTGCCTCAAGAAATAAGTGTTCTTACATCCAGTCTGGTGTGTGGCATTCATTTTTTTAAATGAATTTAAGCTTTCTACTGGAATAACAAGGTATTAAAACACATTATCAAGACAGAGCATATTCCTGTAAACTGCTGCATGTTTCTTCTAAACATGAGAAAAGCATGAATCACTTTGTCCAATGCTTTGGGAGACACAATAATGTCCTGGAGAGATTCTTCCACAGATGCTACTGACATAAAGATCTGTTATTCTAAAACAATGCACAGTTGAGTAGCTAGAATGCAAAACTGTCTTTTGATATTTTTGTTCCATCACCAATTCCCAGACAAGGACAAGCTATTTCAGCCCATGGGTAAGTACACTGGGACTCTGGTGCCTAAATTCTGCTGAAGTCCAAGAAAACATTCATAAAACTGCCTCCCGTGCTTTTAATCCTTTGCAGTCCTGGAGCAGAAGTCATTCTGGTAAAATTAAGTAGCTTGGTATCTGTCTTATGATGTAGGATTAAAGACTTAGCATCCCAGCACTGGATTCCTGAAAAGTCCAATCAAGGAAATATGTCAAAGGCATACAAATGCATAAGTGTGGTAGCAGATGACTCAATAAAAAGCAAAGTTGCCAGGACAACTCTCTCTCAGAAGTGAATGATAAGCTGCTTTTAATACAACTCTGTAGCAGTTATAGCCTTTCCTCATCCTAGCCAGAGGCTGGAATACCTCTTCTCAGAAGGTCACCTTCTACACAGACTCTTATTTTTACTGCCCAGTTTGTTAACCTTCTCTCAGGCAGTCTGTTGCACAGTGACTGTCTCCTAGTGACAAAAAAAAAAAAAAACAACATATTGAGGATACTAAAAATTCATCGTGTGTAATTTGTGGCAGTTGTTTTTCTCCTCGCTGCCTTCCCAGGCTGAGAGCAGTAGCTGTTGGAAACTGAGTGCTTAAATTACATGGCAAACTATGATAAATTTCCAAGCATAGCACTGTACCAGCTGCTAAAATAGACTACTAACTTTCAGTATGTTGTGAAAATGCAATCAAACATCTTGAATCCCAGATGGATGTTTATATAATTTAATTTGTTTCTGTACTACGTACTATGGAGAGGAGGGAAAAGTGTTCTTAAGGTAAGGGCTTGGGTTTCTTGTGGGTTTGTTTTCTGTTTAACTTACATTTAGGTCATTGTTTCTAGAAGGTAATTTTTACTGGTGTTTATATTTTTCTTTTTAAATTGTATTTTGAACAATACCATTATACTGCATCATAATTTAAAAAATATATTGCAAGGGAAATAAGAGTGTGAAAAAGTCAGCTCTTCCTTTAAGATTTCAGCTAATCAGCTCTAGAAGTAAGGGTAAACTCGTGTGTGATTGGGGTTTATTTGTTTGTTTGTTTGTTTTTTTTTTTTTTAGGGGGAGGTGTTTGGGGTTTTTGTTGGGTTTGGGTTTTATTGTTTTTAGGGGTTTTCGTTGTTTTTTTTTTTTTTTAATTTTACAGTGCTGCTGTCTTATCTCTCGCACTACTGCTTGTAAATGCCCCTTTGGTTTTGACTTGGTCACAAATGTCTTTCATATTGCAGTTATTGTCATACTGCAGATACACAGATTCCAGAAGGCAAAGGTGCTTTGCCGCAATGATATAGGGGGAAAAAGCTGAGGTACATGGGCCCTAACTCAAGAAGTCCTTTTGATTGTTTCCCTTGCTATAGATACACAGTACAAAACCCACAAAGGCCATATATTCCGTTTCTTGGCATTCTTAGGAACATATGGTTATGGCCTTGGGTTTTGTCATGTTGGGGTTTGTTTCCTTTTTTATTTTTTCCCTGCTTCAAGCCATTGAGTGAAATGAAGATGACAGGTTGCTCTTACTTTTTGCTTGCTAATTAGACATTTGAGAGTAAGAGAAATAATTCCAAAAACCAACCAGTAAGCCCCCAAATGGATGTCAATTACTTATACACAGGGCATGTAAGCTGTCAAAGCTGGTGATCACTTTTCTGTGTGATACCTCCTGTGATGTAATCCCAGAGGCTCAGCTTCTTTGTTATAGAAAAATGTGCCTCAGTGCTAGAAAATGGTGTAACTTGTTTTCTTTTTGTAGCTGGCTCTTTATTTTCTTGACATAGCTAACAAGTAATAAATATCTCAAGTATGTATTTCATTTCTGTAGGTCCTGTGTAGTGCTGTCTATAGGCTCAAAATCTTATTTCCCTGCAGTAGACCTCCAGCCTCTGATTACTACTCAGTTAAGAAACAGAACTTAACTATGAATTTGGTGGGGCCAGGAGGGTGTGTATGTGTGTGTGGGTGTTTGTGCAAGAAAAGTTTCATAGCATATCAAAGCAGCCTGTTTTCAGAATGGACTTGAATGACTTTGCTAAGGTATTGAGTATCATAGAAAGATATTAATCTGCTTTGACCCCCAAAACCATCTTGTCTTAAAGACACTGGTTTCTGTTTTGTTTGGTTGAGGGTTTTTGACATTTAAATAGAAATGAGGACTCAGTCCATCACCCTTCTGCCCTTTACTTCTGGGTGGTTTAACTTCAGCAGCTCTCTGTGTGTTTGAGAGCTCTGTGTTACCTGAAAAGCTCCTCACATTTCTTACCCTTTTGTTCTCTTGCCCCTGTAATGCAAGCAGTTCCTTTGCTGAGTAAAAGGTTTACTTTGCTTTGTAATAAAGCACTTTTGTATCTTTCCAGTTTGCTAATAGTCATATATTAAATTCACATATTCCTTTGCTGGTGGCTGCTACCCATGAGCTTAATCTCCTGACTCCTTTTAAATTTCCTCTTGCTCCTATGGACTTTGTCCAACTCTGACCACTTATGTTAAGTATCTTGTTTGCTTTCAGGTTCATGTCCCAGGAAGTACTGTTTAGTACTCTGGGGTGAAATGATGATCATGCAGTGCCCCTTTTGCTAGAATCTTTCAGAATGATCTTTCTAAACAAAGTAATTTGGATATAAGTGATTAAAGATGGTGTGTATGAAGCATTAGCTATGTCAGATTATGGCACTTTCTTGTAAAGGGTTGCTAAAATTGCTGATTTTATTACTTTCTTTTTCTATTGCTGTTGAGTTTTGGTTTACAGGTTTTTTGACTTAATGGTAAGCATGCATTTCTGTTTCTGTATTTCTGTATTCAGTGCAAAGAGCATTTTCATTCCGACAGCTTGACTGTGAGCCCTTTTTCCTTGAGAAAAGTTTATTTGCAGTCTCCTGCTAGTCTTTATTTTCTCTTAAATCACAATCATTCTGTCATTGGAATTTATTTAACCCTCAAGTTTATGAAATTAACTCTGTGAATTCAGAAAAGGCCCAGATAGACAATTTGGTAGGTTGTTTATGTTCTTGTTTGGTTCTTACAGATTTTTTGATAAAATCTTGCTGCCTTGCCATGCTGAGCTAACTTGAAACTGTAGAAGCTGCCTAGTTTTGGGATCAGCTGTTGTCAGCATGCTTCCTTGTTCCCATCATGTGTAGCTCTTTTCCCTGTCTCTGTGCGAGTTGCGCTTCATTCTTTCACTTATGTGAATTAGTTTTGTTTGCTTTATTAATTCTTTTTGATACTAAATACTATTTGGAAATCACTCTGGGTCAAGCAGACTTACAGTCGCTGCTTCCATTCCGCCTTTTGAGCAATTTGCACTGGGTGAGCAGAAGCCCTGCAGAAGATGCTTGCAGGTGGTTATGTCAAATTTCTCAGAGATTGGTTGGCCTGCTTTTTTCTATCCCTTAATTTACAAGCCATCCTCATTTACCTTTCTGAAAAGCCTGATGTAAACAACTGATCTTTTTGTGAATGCTTTCAATAGACTTGGGCTTTTTGCCAGTATTTAATTGAGTCCAATTACTCCTCTGAGTTTTGGGTAAAGGAACTTGCTTCTCTGTTGATAAAAAGCAAGATAGAGAATGCATTAGAGCTACTAGCAGCTTTCAAAGCAGAGAGGTCGATAAAAGTGCTTTGGCAATGGCTGTCCTTTCATGGAAGGAAATCTACATGAAAAGTGTGAAGGTAGAAGAAAAATACAAAAGTATACTGGGAAGGACGGGAAACAACTCTGAAGGTTTAAATTAAGTAAAATAGAATACAAAGTCTCATTCCTGTTGCCATCTGAAACAGGAGGTTTTTTTTACATCACCTGTTGGAAATCTTCAGAGTGTAAATGCTGCCTACCCTATGTTCTAGAAACCAAAGTGCACTTCTGACTTCATAGACTTGGTGTTTCTACAGGCTCCTAGGAATTAAGAAGCCTTGTTACATTTAAAAGCATCTCAGGGAAGGTGTCTGGTTGTCTTCTGAATGTGATAAAATACAAGAGTTATTCCTGCCTGTGTTAAGAAATTGTCTGTAGCTCAGTTCAGCAACACGAAAAAAATGGTTTTGCTCTCTTGAGGACTGTTAGGAACCTTGTGTTGCGAGATCCCCAGTATTAATGCAATAATTTTATTAGGAAAAAATAAATACTTTTCTTGCAAAACTAGCTAACCCTATGCAGAATCACATCATATCAAGGCAATGATTGTCACATAAAATAAATATGTGTCTTGGCAAGAAAAGTTTGACAATCATGTAAGATTGTGGGATTTAAAGGAAAAAAAAATTGAAACTGGGAATAAAATATTTCCAAGCAGTTTTCTGTAATAAGTCAGAGTAGTGTAAATCCACAAAAAAGTGCTGAAGTTTGTGGGACTTGTTCATGGTTATTGCTGCCTAATAGTGGTGTTGTTTAATTAATTGTTACAGTATTTAGCTAACATCTTATAACTAAGGTATTAAATTTTACATGGAATTCTTTTAATGAATTTGAAATCCAAATGAACAAACAATCCAAATGAGAGGTCCACAATAAACTACAAAATTGCTAATTGCCTTGCATTTAAACAGAGCTTCCTGGATGAGACAGATCCCTGGGAACATCCAGTATAAGTCTCAATTCTTTTACAGTATTTTGCAATATCTGCTAAATTAGAACTTTGAGTAGTTCTGATGCTACTCACTTTAACCCAAATTTACATTTTCTAGAAATCAGACACCTTAATTTGTCAAGGTGTTCTCCAGACTCCATGAAGTACACAGAGGATGTTATGGGCAATGAGGACACCACTTGGGGCATTCAAATAACTTAGTAGCTGTTGTGGTCATGTATATCTGTCCCCACAATCCTAGCAATGTGTCTTTATATGAATAATTTGAATTATCACATCCTTTCTCTTTGAGGTTACTGTTGCTTTTTCAGAATTCTGTTTCACTTATATACTTTTTGCCCCCTAAATTTTTCTTACCTTATTCAATTTGGACCTATTCCATTTGTATGCTTAGCCTTCTGAATTAATATATGTATTAATCAACAGCTCTGCAAGGGAACTTAATTGCATCTAGATGTGACTATATTGGTTCTGGTTGTACAGTACAGTTTAAAAATAACTCAAACTTTGACCCTTGCTGCTGTAAAGCCTGTGCTTTATGCTGTCGTGTAGTTTTGAATGGATTGGCACAGGAATTGTGTTCTGTCTGAGCCATTGAAATGCTGTTGTGTAGAAACAAGCGTAGCTGGAGACAGCTGGTGGTACTCAGTTCAAGTGTAACTTCATTTTTAGTATGGAAAAAAGTACAATTCTCCTGTATTATTTTATTTAGAACTCTGACTATCATTCTCACTATTTCCTCAAGAATGTTGAATTACTTGGTTAGGTATATTATGGTGTCTGTCTTTAAGAACCTTACAATAGTTATGATGATTTTTTTTTTCTTACAATGAACTTACCTGTTTATGTCCATGTTGGTTGTGTGGTGGGTCTTTTTCTATAAAATCTTTCCAGTCACATTTCTTTATGTCTCACTTGAGATCTAGAGAAAGAGAGATCAAGGTTTGCAGGAAAGTGTCTGGAAGCATTTGTATGCTAACCAGATAATACCATTTCTTCTATATTTTAAGAAAATTAAAACACAAACAAGCAACTTTTTTTTGAGAAATAGACTTCTGAGTGTCCTTGAAAATAGTTTTCAGTTTGAACATATGTTACAAAATGCATCATAAATTATTCCAACCACAACTTGCAAATACAAGACTAATACAGGTTTTACCTTATGACTTCTTGTAACTTATAACTCTGATGAAGATAATGAATGGGACATCATAAAAAAGTTTGAAGTAAAAATATGAAGAGGCTTCCGAAGCTCAAGGCTTGTATGTATTAAGTATTCCTTTTAAAGTGAAAGAATAGGAATTACCTGCCAAGGAGAACAGATGGCTCTTCATGTTGACCTGAAAAATGTCAGGGAACTATGAAAGAAGAATCTATGAGTTGTATTAGAGAGACAAAAAAGGACAACAGATTTTCAGAAGCATGGGAAACAATAAGGCTAGTAACATCTGATAGCAAAAAGCACAAGGAAGTGGATGATTGAGTATAATCCCTGGGAGAATCTCTAAATATAATGGGCTTGTGTAAAATCTTTTAAGCAGAAAGAAAATTCCAAGGTAGAAAATATTTTGGTTATAAATGAACAGATGTTCTATGAATTTTCATTACACTGCACTGAAGGAACATGCAGGAGAACAAGGATTTATTGAGATAAAGGAAAACAGAAAATTTTGTTCCTACCCCGAAGTTTTATGAGTGGATCTTATCTGAAGAAAAGTGCCATTCAAGAATGAAGTCATAAAGTACATGGGAAGGCTTGCTGTTTTAAATGGGGAAGCAAGAGCTAAGCGCTAGTAAATTCATGAAGCAAATTGTAACCCTTTGATTGAATGCTTATTCTGCAGGCTAGATCAGAATAGTAAGAAGGGCTTTAGACTGATGGGCTGAAGGATGGCCAAACTTGTGCATGGTTTGTTTGGTGTGTTGTTGTTGTTGTTTTTTTGTTGTTGTTTGGGTTGTTTTTTTTCTTTTGAAAACTGATCTTTGAGAATGTAAAAACCATCTCAGGTGGTTTTGTTTTGACAGAAGCCTTCCACTACTGTGTTTCCAGGTTTCTGTCCAGGTTCTGATTGCTCAGTGGGTGTTGTACGTACTGTTAATTAACAGATAAGATAACTTGTGTTCATTATAGTGGCGTGAAATATTATCTTGCATTTTCATAAGCAAAAATTTTCTGTCTGTATCCTTCCCATATTAAATATTGTGTATTAATAGATATACCATTTAAACTTCATATATATAGCATCATAATGCATCCTAGATGAGGTAGGTAAACAGTTACTGCCAGTAAAACTGTAACAGTTTCCTGTGAACAGGAAAACCTCAGTCAATGCTAGGAGGAATCGCAAGTAATAGCCAGCTTTCTTAGGGCTGATCTCTGGTCAGTAAAGGGTAAAAGATTACTTTATCTCCTTGTCCTGATTCCTTTTAGGAATTCCATTCCATTTAAAAGTGAATTCTGGTTTTAAAGTCAAGAATTGCTCAACATCTACATCTTTTGTAGTATTCATGATCTTTGAATACTCTAGGGCATTCTCCATAAACTGCTGTTTCTTTTTTTCCCTTTAGCAGAGGGTACAGTTATGATGGATGTGACTCTATGAAGTAACTTTCTGGAAGGGATCTTAGGGCACAGGTGCTTGGCTTTGGTTGCCAGCCAGGAGCCTGGGTAAGTTCTGCTGGAGGCTGTAGATAAGAGCAGGTTCAGAGAGATACAGCCTCCGCGGAGATGCCTGCAGCTATTAGTTGATCTCAGTGCTCAGTTCAGCTGGATTAAAAACCTGTGTTCCTCTGGTGCTGTGGAAAGAAGCTTCTTGAAAGAAAACTGTTACTTGCAGTTTTCCTTCCCCTAATCACTACTGATGGTTGCTTTGATGAGGGACATAGAGAAGACGGTTCATTCTTTCTAGCTGCAGTTACATAAATAGTCTTTAGTTTTCAGCCTCATCTGATTTTCTCTTAATTAATCTTTAATGGAAAATGAAGTTTGCTACTTACATGCCTACGTTTTCTCTGCAGAGCCTTTATTTTAAAATATATACCATATATACAATGAAGGAATGGCTCAGTAATGTGGGTTAATACTGTTTTCGCTCATTTCAATTTTCCTCTATAGTCTCATTTGTATTAAGCAAATAGGGCAGGGAACCATATATCATGAAGATAAACCTGTCAGTACGACTCAAAGATATCCTTATAGGATAAAAAAAAAAAAACACAAACCAGCTGCTATTAAAGTAATAGAAATGCAAAGCCTTGTAAAGTGTTTTACAGAAATTGCTGTAATCCAGTCAGGCCTAGTTTATCTGTGTTTAGACTGTTTCTGTGTAGCTGTAGCTTGTGTTGTAGGATATTTTTGTAATGAAGCTTTCCTTTAAACAGCAACAGCAACAAAAAAATTTGTTTCTTCCTTTTCAAGGACTCTAGTTTTACTCTTTTAGCTGGTGAAACAGAGTAATGTCAGAGAGCAGCAGCTCAGCTTCCTGTTTTCTTGGACCTATTAGTAAATGGTACAGTAAAGCTATTTAACTATCTTAATTTTTAATCCTTAAAGAAGTTAAATAATAGGGTATACATATTGGGCAGTATGTATGTGTTTATATTGTCCAGCTATTTCTTCTGGAGTGAGTTATTTAAAGTCTTTCTCCTCTTGAATTCAACTATCTGTTTCAAACTTACAAACAGTAGGTATAGCAATGCAATAGAGACTGTATATTCTGGCCTTTTATGCTTTTCTCTTCCTTACATGGATGGCTGCTACTTGGCATAAGAAAACTAGAAACAGCTTTGTATTTTTACATACAATTGTTCTGTAGGCAACTTTGCTTTTTAATGCTTGAGAAGGTAGGGTGATCAGCTTGCAGCATGTTCATGGCAGATTCACAGTTTGTGGCCAGCTCAAGCTTTTGTGTCTGGAGATATGTGGTTTATAACTGTTGTGCTAGCAGGATTGTCATGACAGTTTTTTTGCTTTCACAGCATGTTAAGACCAAAATACGCATACACATGGGTATACACACACACACTAACACAAATCTCAGAACAAAACATATTAGCATTTTGCAGCTATAAAAGACAAATTACCATTTTTGTCTTGTTCTCACAGAAAAGACCAAAATGATTTGGCAGATTTTTCTTAATTTCTATTTGAAAAATATTGAAAAATGCTGCCCGGTGCTTTCCTGGTTTCTTTTTTGTTTCTTTTTTTTTTTTTTTTTTGCTAACTGCTGACAATGTAATTCTTGTAAATGCACCACAAAATAAATTCCACCTTTGACTGGCTTGGATTGGAGGAAGAGTTCCATCTCTCGTCCCAATCTCCATCTCAATATGTCCATCATATTTGAAAAATCATGGCAGTCAGGTGAAGTTTCCAATGACTGGGTGTCCTGGGTTCAGCAGTAGCAGTCATTTTTCTCCTTCTTGGTAGCTGGTGCAGTGCAGTGTTTTGACTTTCAGCTGGGGAACAGAGCTCATAACAGCGATGTTTTGGTTTGGCCAAGGACTTTGTGAGCCTCATGCTCTGCCAGGGAGGAGGGGAAGCCGGGAGGAAGCAGAGACAGGACACCTGACCCAAACTGACCAAAGAGGTATTCCATACCACAGCACGTCATGCCCAGGATGTAACTGGGGGTTAGCTGGAAGGGCTGGGAGACTGCGGGGTTGGAGGAGGTATGGGTCGGTGCTTGGTCGGGCTGGAGGGGCGAGTTATCGGTTGGCTGGTGATGAGATGTCGTATTCTCTTCCCTTGTTATTTCCTTTATCATTATTATTATTGGTGGTAGCAGTAGTGATTTGTGTTATACCTTAGTTACTGGACTGTTTTTATCTCAACCTGTGGGAGTTGTATTCTTTTTGATTCTGCTCTCCGTCCCTCTGGGAGTAGGGGGAGGGAAAGAAGGAGGGGAGTGAGTGAACGAGTTACCTGACTGGGTTTAAACCATGACACTGGAAAAAGGGAAATATAACCCCCATTTTCAAGAAGGGGAAAATGGATGACCCAGGGATTACAGAGCAGTCAGTGTCACCTCTGTGCCTGGCAAAATCTTGGAGCAGATTCTCCTGGAAGGCATGCTAAGGCACATGAAAAACAACAAGGTGCTTGGTGACAGCCAGCATGGCTTCACTAAGGGGAAATCCTGCCTGACCAACTTGGTGGCCTTCTATGATGAGGCTACCTGGATGTCATCTACCTGGACTTGTCATCTATGATGTCATCTACCTGGACTTGTGCAAAGTGTTTGACACTGTCCCACATGACATCCTTGTCTCTTAAATTGGAGAGACATCGATTTGATATGTGGACCACTCAGCGGATAAAGAACTGGCTGGATGGCCGCACACAAAGATTTGTTGTCAATGGCTCAATGTCCAGCTGGAGACCAGTAACAAGTGGTGTCCCGCAGGGATCAGGGGTCGGTGTTGAGACCAGTCTTGTTCAACATCTTCGCCAGTGACATGGAGAGTGGGATTGAGTGCGCCCTCAGCAAGTTTGCCAACGACACCATGCTGTGCAGTTTGGTTGATGCGCTGGAGGGAAGGAATGCCATCCAGAGGGACCTTGACACGCTTGTGAGGTGGGCAGATGCCAACCTGAAGAAGTTTAACCATGCCAAGTGCAAGGTCCTATGCCAGGGTCGGAGCAATCCCAGGCACAGCTACAGAGAAGAGATTCAGAGCAGCCCTGTGGAGAAGGACTTGGGGGTGTTGGTCAGTGAGAAAATGAACATGAGCTGGCTTCAGTGTGCCCTCACAGCCCAGAAAGCCAACCATATCCTGGGCTGCATCAAAAGGAGTGTGACCAGCAGGTTGAAGGAGGTGATCCTGCCCCTCTACTCTGCTCTCATGCGACCTCACTTGGAGTATTGTGTGCAGTTCTGGGGTCCACAACATAAAAAGGACATGGAACTGTTGGAAGAAGTCCAGAGGAGGGCCACGAGGATGATCAGGGGACTGGAGCACCTCCTGTATGAAGATAGGCTGAGAAAGTTGGGGCTGTTCAGCCTGGAGAAGGGAAGGCTGCGTGGAGACCTCATAGCAGCCTTTCAGTATCTGAAGAGGTCTTATAAGGATGGTGGGTATGGACTGTTCATTAGGGACTGTAGTGATAGGACAATGGGTAATGGGTTCAAACTTAACCAGGGGAAGTTTAAATTGGATATAAGGAAGAAATTCTTTCCTGTTAGGGTGGTGAGGCACTGGAATGAGTTGCCCAGGGAAGTTGTGAATGCTCCATCCCTGGCAGTGTTCAAGGCCAGGTTGGACAGAGCCTTGGGTGGCATGGTTTAGTGTGAGGTGTCCCTGCCCATGCAGTGGGTTTGGAACTAGATGATCTTCAGGTCCTTTCCAATCCTAACTATTCTATGATTCTGTGATTCTAAGGGCATACTTCTTTCTCAAAAACAATAATTTCCATTATCCTAACAAACTCTTGGGTGTGTGGTTTTTGTTTTGTGAATATAAAGAGCTATCTTTCTCACCTCCTTCTCTAGAAAGTTTGTTGTAATTTATAGAGGAAAAAGAAACCTGAGCATCAAAAGAGGCAGTATTTTGGCCTTTCTGATGTTTATTTGGTTAGCAAATAAAGACCTATAGAATTTGTCTCTTCCTTGCAGCTTTTGATGTAAGATTGTGTTCCTTGGTGCAGAGACCATGATTTAAAAGTTTATGGGCCATGTGGTTTTTGGGTTTTGTTTAATACATACCATTTTGTCCATGGTGAATTCTTATAAACTGTAAGGTCTACTAATTATTCACTAGTCAGTTTTCATAAAGTACATTGTTCTCATCTGACTTAAAAATCTGTCTGATTCGTTCTTTAGTAGTATTTCTGAATTTCAATTATGCACTAGGGCATGTGTGTGTCTGCAGCCAATAGATACAGCATTTTACACATCTGATCATTTTACAGCTGTAAAATCTGCTGGTATATAATCAAACAGATGCTGCAATAGAAAATACCCTGTGAAATGACTTATTGAATTCTTTTCTCACATTTTACAGCTCATTTAGCAGCAATGCTGATTTCTCCTTTCTAGAACTTCCAGAAAGCTCTGTTAAGAGAAACAGAAACAATGTGTAATACCCAAGTTAGGATAAGAATCAATTCATAGGAGTTAAAATGAATGCTTGCAAAAGAAGAAAACTTCAGAACCTCCTTGAGCCAATTTTGATTGGCAACTGTGGATTAGTTTTGCATGAATGGGTTTATCTTTCAACCAGAAGGATATTCTTTGTTTATGGAAGTTGCAGGTGTCACTGAGGATTATCCAAGTATAGCAAGTCTAAAATAACTGTATTAATGGTTAGATTTTTAAATCCTCTGATAATTTCAGTCACTTTTAAGAGTATTTAACGTTTCATAGACTTTACACTGTGTGCTTCTGAGTAATATGAAAGACCACATTTACCAGAATGAGGCAATTGCGCTGTTTTCACTTGTTCAGGTTTTCACCTCCAGTGGGTTGATTTCTACAAATGGGTCACTTTGCATCTGCCTTTTCATTATGGGCATAGTATTTCCCTGCTAGATTTCAGAACTGTTATCCTTCATCACTCCACTGATCTTGTGAGACTTACAGGAGGGACAACATTTACACCTGCTACCTAGGAGGCTGGAGGTATTGAAGAGATCTTATGATACATGCATATGTCCTGTTAACACTTGAAAATATTTCGCAAATTAGACTTAATTTTGATGCTATCTTAGATACAAACTAGTACTCAAAACCTACAGATCTCCACTGAGCTGGTCAAAAGAACAACTCAGCCTCCTTGGAAGGAATCGGCACTGCTGAATTTCTGCAATGAGGAGGATCCAGTGACCTCCTTCTGCCTCTCTGGGGTGGAAAGTGTGCTGTCATGGTGTTACAAGCACAGAGGATACTCTTCTCTCTGCTTTCCATTTGACTTGCAGCTTTGTTCTGTTTTCCTTTTTTCCTTACTTAACTAAATGAGGATTTTTTAATCATCTTTGCTTGAAGATATTTTTCTTCCTTGTCGATCTAGTGACCAGCATGATCTAAACCAGAAAACGTCCTTTTTGCTGTGGTTAAGTCATTTCAGCATGACAGCTACGGTGTTTGCTGTATCCTGTCAAGATCTGGTGGGATGCAGGGCAGCCTGTGGGAGGGTACTGAGAAAGGAGACTCAAATTCCCCTGGTTTCTTTTCGTCTTGGCACCTCCTAATGATCTTTAGAATGCCTTCCCATCTTCACATCTAGCTAGTCCACACACACTTTTCAGTGTCAGAATTATATGTTATGGGTGATTTATCTGAGCTGATTTTCCAGCAAGGGAAGAATAGATTGAGAGGGTTAGAGGCTTTTGAAGGGTAAAGAAGCTAGGGGTGGACAAAGAGGGATAAAACAACAGCAGGAAAATGGCACCAGATGCTGACACTAGTAAGGACAAAAAGTACGAGAAAACAAATGTAGAAAGAAATAAAAGTGGAAAAAGTAAATAATGTAGAAAAGGGGACCCAGTCAGATTTTCCAGGTTAAAAAAAAAAAAAAACCCTCAAACTTTCACTTTTTGCTGTTGTATGACTGTGCCCCAAAATCCAGACTTTTAGAGGCCTGGCCCTTCATATTGAATAATGCTCTTTTCCATTTGAACTGTTGTGGTTTTGTGAGTAGTGCAGGTGAATAGATTAGTTTTAATTTGGTCATTCACCCAATCTCATGAGTTGAAATTTTCACTGGCTTTC